>NC_068910.1:13786271-15036271 GCF_023091745.1 Budorcas taxicolor | reverse complement strand
GGACCATTCTGGGGGCTGTTTATCTTAGAACAAGCTAGAAAATCCGGACTGAATAGATGGTACCACTTGAGTTTTACGGTAAACAGAGGAACTCAAAGAACCAAATCTCAGGGACCACAGAGGCAGCAGAAGCCAGCTCGGAAGAGCCCAGTTCCTGCCTGAGCTCCTCCCCGCCAAATGGACTGACGCACATCAGGCTCCTGAAACAGCAAAGACAAGACCGTATTTGGATTTGTAACTCCCCGGACATTTGCAGGCAAGTCTGGTTCTCGTTGTCCATTGACTCCGCGATAAAATCAGAGCCTCTGCTCAGCTTGAGACAAGCCATTCGTTTGGACACCTCCCTCTTTGGACAGAAATGCCCAAGTACTACATGTGTGATTCCAATTTGCTGGTGGGGCTCCCCTGTCAATCTTCCCAACTCAGTGAGGAACCACTGTTCTCTGTTCTACGTTATCCTTCCCACACACATCCTTCTGTCCCCACCCCACTTTAGGGGTCTCGTGAAAAAGGCGGCCTTAGCAGGAAGATGTGAACCATGGCTGCTTCCACTCACCAGAGCAGGATGGCCCTGCTGCGAAGAGGAACTGTAAATAGCTCATTCAAAGGACAAGCCAGATGAGAGAATCTGGAGCCTCTATGAAGTCCACCCTATGCCTTGGGGGTCTCAGCATTATATGGAGTGAGTGAGAGGGTAAGAGAATGTGTGGTTTTAAAACCTTATGTAACTGAGGGGAACTGAGTCTTTGCTGTGAGTCTCAGCAAGACAGGGGCAGAGCCAGGTACTGAGCCCAGAACACCTGGCATGAATGAACAGTAATAGCAGGTATGTTTAGTGTACATTAATAGAAAGCAGGCATAACTCTGAGGGCTCTATGCCATTGATTCATTAAGTCCTCATCAAAGCTCCAGGAAGTGGATGCTATTCTTGATCCCATTTTGCAGATGGGGAAGCTGAGTGTGTAAGAGATTAAGTACCTTATCCCAGGTGATGTACAACTAGGATGTAGCAGGCTCAATCTTCAAATCCAGGTCTTCTGGCTCCAGAGTGAGCTTGTAACCAGTAGGCTACCTGCAGGTTCTCTGAGGATACAGAAGAGTAGCACACTACTGCTGCTAATAGTAATAACAATAGCTGTCTTCTGAGCACTTTCTCTGTGGCAAGCACTATTAAAGAAGCGCTTGGCCTTCGTTATCTCCTTTGATCCTTGCAATCACTCTGAGATCTTGCTTATTGTTCTTTTATATGTAAGGAAACTTAAGACTTGGGAGGTTGAGTGACTTATTCAGAGTCATATAGGCAATATGGGTAGGAATCAAAATATTAGCCCAGGATGTCTTAAGAGTTTGGGCTGTTAACGCCTCTGCCTGTGTTGGGGTGTAGTCGGACTTGCTGGAAAGACTCTTCCAGACCTTCTGCTGCCCCTTGAAGGTCACAATGACAGGAGCAACTTAGAGAACCCCTGGATACCTAGGCGAACTGGGACTTTCCCATGACACACTTGGCTGGTCCATCACGTGTGCTGAGTAGGTCCCCCAGCTTCCACTAGCCCAGAGTGTCTGACACCACTGTTGATCTGAGCATAGCTCCTGACAGAGAATTGTACTTTGTCTGTTACTAGGGAAGCTGATATTGCCCAGCACATCCTTGCCTTCTTTCCTGGATGAATGGAATGAGCGCTTTTGCATTGGAAACTAGCCAATAGCTAACATATTCCTGACTTCACATGTATTTTTTCTAGTTTCTTATTTGCTAATGCAAAGGGACTAAGGACATCTTTTGAGGAGGAAGAACATGATGGTTTGCTCTACTCTGGAGACTCTGGCTAATGTTGAGTAAACCACCCAAGTCCTCTCTCTTTGACTTAGCTGTAGGAATGGCTGTCTCATTACATCTGGTCTACAGAGCATTTCAACAACTATGAGAATAATATAATAACACTAGATGGTAAAGACTGCCTGTGGGAGACCTGGGTTCGATCCCTGGGTTGGGAAGATCCCCTGGAGAAGGGCATGGCAACCCACTCCAGTATTCTTGCCTGGAAAATCCCCGTGGACAGAGGAGCCTGGCAGGTTACCATCCATGCGGAAGCAAAGGGTTGGACACAACTGAGCCACTAAGCCCAGCACAGCACAATAATTAGTATTTACTAAGTGCAGTCTTTGTGTTAAGCAGTCGATATTTTTGCAGTAAACCTTTTTTAGTCTCATTTTGCCAAATGAGAAAACTGAAGCCCACAAAGTAATTTGGCAAATGTTAGACCATCATTCAAACTCAGGGTTTTGCCTTTGAAGTTCCACACTCTTAATTCTCATGACTTGATCAGGTGCAAGAAACTGAGGCTTGGAAACATTAGGTGGCTTGCCAAGGTCCCTCAGATGGTTTGTTGTTGTTTTTCTTGTTGTTTAGTCGCTAAGTTGTGGCCGACTCTATGCAACCCCGTGGACTGTAGCCTGCCAGGCTCTCCTCTGTCCATGGGATTTCCTAGGCAAGAATATTGGAGGGGGTTGCCATTTCCTTCTCTAGGGGATCTTCCTGACCTTGGGTTAGAACCACATCTCCTTCTCATCAAGTGGTTTCTTTACCAATGAGCTACCAGGGAAGCCCAGCTGGTTTGTAATAAAGTCTAAATTTGAACTCAGACTACCTATGTCATCCTGTCAATTTTAAGAAAGACTCTCAAGATCAGGCTCAACATTGCTAGGGCAGTGGGAAGGCTGCTTCAGGCAGGGGAAGGCTCAGTGTGAAGCCCTAAAGAGGTCTATGAAGTGTGATGTGAGACAGAGGCAGAAGGTAGTTTTGTTGTTCAGTTGCTTAGTCACGTCTCTTTGCAACCCCAAGGACTGTAGCACACCAGCTTCCCTGTCCTTTACGACCTCCCAGAACTTGCTCAAACTCATGTCCTCTGACTCATTCGAAGAGGTAATCAATCCACTGTGCAAAAATTCAGTCCTTGAGGTAGGACAAACAAATTTTAAAAAGAAGATTCTCCCTGGAAAGATTGACAGCCAGCTTCTGGGTATAACTACAGAATCCATGAGAACAGGAAAGTTAGGTCATAATAGAACACTTCGTGGATCCTGGCCACTGGTGGGGAGTAGAGCAGGGTTGGTGTCCAGAAAAACATACCTCTCTGCTAAGAGTAATTGATCAGTTCACCTGTCTGTCCATTCATCTAGAAGTACCTGTTCGACACCTGCCAGATCCAGGGTCCTGTGGCAAGGGAGCAGGCCCCTCTTCCTGTCCTTGCAGGGCTTCCCCATTCTAGCAGGGGAAGCTTCTGTGAAACTAGAACTCTCTGTCATCTCTGAGACAAGGCAGGAAACATTTAGGATACTAAAGGTTTTCATAGCCTGGTCTATCCACCAGGAGTTGCCTCCTATAAGAGATATCATTTTACTGAGACCTGAATGCTCTGTGAGAGGTAGCTATGTGAAAAGTGGGGGAGAGGGTTCTAAACGGAAGGAATAGCATGAGTGAATGAGAGCCTGTGTCTAATTGGAGGACTTGACAGGGCTCAGGCCAGTTGGATTTTAGAAGTCAATGATTCTTTGTTTTGGAGGAGGTCATGAAAATTCCTGAGGCTGTGGACCCTTTTCCCAGGAAAAAGCACAAAGCACCTACAAGGCTTATATATAATTTTAAGAAGTTCACAGGTGCCTTCTGAAGCCTACCCCCGAAGTGGGGCTGAAAGGACCACTGGTCAGGAACCCTGTTGTCTTCACTGTCACCTGACTCCCACTTAAAAATCGCACTGGCCATACTTTCCTGCACATGTAGAGACTTCTTACACATCTAAAGCTCCTACCTCTGGGTAAGTTCCCTGGGTTAATCAGCCATCAGTGTAATTACTGTTTTAAAGAAGTTATAGTCTATAAACTCACCTTGACGGATGACCCTGGACATCTCACCTTTCCTCCCCATGGCGGGACTAAATAATATTATTGCAGGTCTATTTTTAAACATGCTATTTTCTTCCTCACTAAATTTCCTTTTTAAAGGAAGTGGCAGTAGGAGACCCAGGGCTTAAGTATTTGAAAAGGAAAAGATTGGCAGTACTGTTGTTACCGTTGTTATTCCTTTGAGGGTGGATAGAAGTCACCAATACTTGCGAAGCACTGCTTTAGTGAGGGGAACACATCCTTACTATCAGTATCACACAGGTCCCAACAGAATGTGTCTTCCTCAGCCCACTCCCATCACTCTCCACCACCAGCCTCCTGGAGACTCCTTAAACACCCTAGTGCCTACTGCCACTGGGTGCTTTATGCTTTCTGTTCACTCTGCCTATAATTCACTCCTCTCCCCCCGAAAAAGCCACAGGGTTCCCTCACTCACCTCATTCAAACCCTTGTTCAAATGTCACCTACTCCATGAGGCCTCACCCTATTTGAAAATAAATCCCACCCCCTTCCCTGATTTGTGTACCACGACTTCCCTGGTGGCTCAGAGGTTAAAGTGTCTGCCTGGAATGCAGGAGACCAGGGTTCGATCCCTGGGTCAGGAAGATCCCTTGGAGAAGGAAATGGCAACCCACTCCAGTACTCTTGCCTGGAGAATCCCATGGAGGGAGGAGCCTGGTAGGCTACAGTCCATGGGGTCGCAAAGAGTCGGACACGACTGAGCGACTTCACTTCACTATCACTGTCTAGGACTTCCCTGGTGGCCCAGACGGCAAAGCGTCTGCCTACAATGCAGGAGACCCGGGTTCAATCCCTTAGTCGGGAATATCTCCTGGAGAAGGAAATGGCAACCCATTCCAGTATTCTTGCCTGGAAAATCCCATGGATAGAGAAGCCTCGTAGGCTACAGTCCATGGGGTCGCAAAGAGTTGGACATGACTGAGCGACTTCACTTCACTTCACTTCATGGGAGTAGAAACAATCTGAGGATCCCTGATCCCAGACAGTGATTTCTAGAGGGAATGAATTCTTGGTTGCTATTCTCAGTCTTTTTCTTTCCGATTTCCCTGACATTGAAAAGCCATGGCTGTTTTGGTAACTGAAATAAGTTTCTTGCCCTCGGGTTTTTCAGCCAAGAGATCACCTTTAGTCTTCAGCCTCTGGCTCCCTCTCCAAATGGAACCATGTAAAGTTCACGTTTCCAAGAGGAAAGATGTCCTTGGTATTGCTATCACATGGCATTTACATTCACTTTTGACAATGGTGGCCGAAACTCTGCTTGCTCTTTGGACTTTTTGCCTCATCCCAAATGTGCAGTCATCCCGAAACTATTCTTTTATCTTTGGAGTTCTCCTCCTGTGTGCCTGAGGTTGGGGCCTCTATTGTTTGAAACTCTGACCACTGCTGTGGAGATATTATATTAAGCACTGCAGCTTAGCGTGGAATGTGGAGACACTTGAAGCAGGATTTAAAAGACATTCTGATTTCCTAGAAATGTAACAGAATATTGCCTTGGAGCAGAGAGCAAGGCAGGAAGGAGCCGCCTTTTCCAGCTCCAAGCCTGCCGCTCCTCAATGCAGAGGCGGTTAAATCACAAGCCGAACACAGAGCATGTGAAAGGTTGAGGATGTGTTCTGTTTAGGAGACCCTGTAAACGGACTTGTTTTGCTGGGTGGAGGAATGAATCATTTCAGCCGTGCACACCAGCTGCGGCCCGTGGAAGTAAACCGAGGGCTTTCCCACAGCATGCGCTGTATATTTCATTGTTAGAGCTTTGCGTTTTGACAGGTAGTTCTTATCCTTCTGGAAAGAGAGGTCTGAAGCCAGCAGCTGGAGGAAGACCTGGCAGGGCCTGCTGTCTAAATTGAGAGCAAGCATGTGCAGCAAAACCTCATTATAACATGACCTGTTATTACGTGGATTTTGATATCCCAGGGGGCAGATATGTCTCCCAGCATAGAACAGCTCCATACAGCACATGCCTGTTGGAACTTGTCTAGCCCTTGTCCGAGAATCCAGTGTTACAGAGGGGTTTGGGCCATTTTTTAAAAATTGGCAAACACACCAAGCAGAGATCATGAATTATGTATGCTACATGTATGCTGTGTGGCAAGTGCTTCTCCCATAAAAAGTGGAATCCTTTCTCACCTCCTCTTGAATCTGGTCTGATCTTGAGACTTTCTTTGGTCACCAAAATGTGGTGGAAATGACAATCTACCAATTTGGAGTCTAAACCTTGAGTCCTTGTGAACTCCTGTCTCTTTGTCTTTCACGTGCCCGTGAACACACATGTGGTTCTTCTCATCACCTTGAAACAAGCTCACTGATACATAAGAGGCCATGTACAGGAGACCCCAGTTCTAACCAACACCATCCTAGACCAGATCACAGCCAGTCAACCCCCAAACATGTGAGAATACCCTGCTCAGATCAGCAGAGCCTCTTGACTGATCCCTGTAGACACACAAGTGAGCCCAGCCAAGATCCAGTAAATCATCCATTTGACCTGTAGACTCTTGAATAACAATCAGTCATTGCTATTTTAAGCCACTGAGTTTTGGGGTGGTTTGTTATACAGCAGTGGCTAACTAATACAGGAATACTGGCAATATGTATGAGAATAGATACATCAGGGAGACTTGCACAGGCTACCTTATGTCAGAAGCTGAGTGAAGGTCTTTCTGAGGAGGAGACAGGTAAGCCAAGATCTGAGTGATCAGAGGATGCTGACTGTGGGAAGGGTTAAGGCAGGAGTTTTCCTCAATCAAAGAGAAGCATGTGTGAAGGTCCCAAGACAGGGTTGGGGGCATAGCAACATAGAAGGGGAATAGTGGGAGAAGAGGTCCGGGAGAACTGTGGAGCCCTGGAGGCAGCAAGGAGTCTGGGTTTTGGTACCTGTGCTGGGAGAAGCCACTGACCCAGGGAGTGACAGACGTATTTTCTCGCTCTGACTGTCATGTGGTGGCAGCTGATAGACTGCCGCGGAGGTCAGGTGAGGGGTGATGGTGACCCAGACGAGGATGGCCCTCAGTGAGCAGATCTCCTCTGAGCCTGCCACAGCACACCCCATTCTTCCCTGTTCAGAGCTTCCTGCTGACCCAGCAGTGCTGCCACCAGCTGCTGGTGGGCTCGCAGAGGGGCAGGGCATGCATGTCTCCTTTGTCTCCCCACCTCCGGTGCCATGCACACAATAGGGCTTCAGTAAAGACTTGCCTTAGGAAAGCTCCTCTCTGAATTTTTGATCCCTAACTTGTGCAGTGAAATCATATCCAGTCTGTTCCCTTTCCTTTCACCCAAGTGGCTTGGGAGGGGTGCTCTCCTCTTTCACAGGACTGTGGAGGCCCTGAGAACCGCTCCAGGCTGTGGTCTTTTGTTATTACAAAGCATCTCTTAATGGCCTGTGGCCACCGCCCAGTGAGTTCCTCTCCAAAGCCTGGAGTGCGTGCCTGGGCCCTGTTTGGGGTTCAGCCTGACTCATCAGGTGACCACGTGGAAGTCTTTAGGCTTTTTGGCGCCTCTTTCTTCTGCTATAAAACCTCTCTGGTTCGCGCTCCCCCCCAACTCGTGTTGAAGACCCTAGACTGCTAGAATCCAGTGTTTATGGAGCACCCGGAGTGATGGAGGCAACCACTGGGAGTCGATGCTGCCTTTGGGATCTTGCCCTGATGAGCTCAGTTTCCCTAAGCGCCTTGGGAATCACAAATAAAGGAACTTTATGAGGATATAACCTTATTATTTTTACCCTGTCTCTCACTGCCCTTTTATTAGTAGAATTATTTGGGACTGGACTTATCCTTTCAACTGGCATAAATTTTCTTTGACTCAGCTCAGCTTTTTTTTTTTTTTTTCCCTAGAAAGGGTGGGTGGAATTTAGAATTAAAAAGTAGCAATGCAGCGGGAATGCAGACTTGTCTTAAATTTCACAGCAGTTCATGAACTTCAGGAAATCTGAACACACAGCATGCAATTAAGAGCAGGAGGAGATTTTTTTTTTTTCAAATCAGTTGTGAAAGAGAAGGTGGCCGGGTAGAGACAGGCTGCTCGCAGGCCTCCGAGGCCTGGAAATCAGCTCCAGGGACGGGGCGGACAATAGCCCGTAGGGAAGCCAGGAGCCTCGGCCCGCCTTTTGATCTGTTATCGCCTAACCTGTCCAGGACCAAGTGTGGCAAGTCCCTCCTCTGAACAGAGTCACCAGAGCTGTGGCCCAAGGACTTAGAACAAAGCTCAGGGAAGGCCATGAGGGGGACAACCCCCCCTCCCCAAGATTGTCCTCTGAGGTTCTCATTAAGCTGTGTGACTAGCGTTTGTCACCATGTTGGAGGGGCAGTTTTCCAACATGGCCCTGTGGGTCAGAGCTGAGGGCTGAGAACCAGGAGGGGACCATCTGCCAAGGCCCTGGAGACCAAGAGGGCTCTTCACCAGTGGAAAGGCCCGCAGGGTTGTAGGCTTACCTGGAGTCTGGTTCTCTGCCTCTTGTTTTGCCACAGAGTTGGAGAGGGCATGCCCAGCACCTACTTCTGCTCTGGAGCTGCAGAGAAGCTACAGGGTGATGACACAGAAGATGCCTAGGGGCTAGCGCCTGAGACCAGCCGACCAGGTTCAGGTCCCGCTGCATCTTTGTCCTTGGGCACTACCCTTTACCTCTCTGAGTCTCAGTTTACTCATCTATAGAATTTCATGTTTGTGTGGCATGTGTGTATGTGTGTATTCCTTAAAGGGTTTGGAGTATACTAATTTTTGAGGAATAAGAGTGAATTCCCTCAAATCTAAAATGCCCCCTTTCACTTATTAACAACTCTTTGGTGAGGAGGAGAAGCACTACGTCAAGTGCACTCATTTGGGACATTAAATATTCTAATATACCATGGGAGTTCCTGGTGCACAATAGGAACTTCATGAATATTTTTATTTTGAAGTAAGAACTATAGAGGTGAAGAATATGGGCCTTTAGATTCCCATAGACCTGGGTGGGAATTCCAGCTTAACTGGTAACTAGCTGTGTGACATTAAGCGGGTCCTATTGCAGATTTTCTGCGTCTCCACTTGTTCTGTCAAATAGGCACAGTGAAAATACCTATGTGATCATTTATGGGTAGAAATCAGTGCAATCAGATATGTCTTGGGTGCAGCCCAGGGCTTAGCATACAGTTCCAGTAGCTTTTGGCTATTCTCACTATTCTGATGATTTTCCTCTGAAGCAGACTCTTTTCAACCAGAAGGCCTTGGAAGGTAGAATTTAGCCTGCTAACGTCCTAATGGTGCCCATGCTCCTCCTCCTTGCCTTGCACTGAGCCCCTAGTAGGGCTACAGAAGCAGCCTGGGGGACTCCTAGCCAGCTGGTGGGCGAGACCACAGGGGCCAGGAATCAGCCAGGCAGCCTGTTCGGCAAATTCAGAAGAATAGTAATTGACTAAAGAGTCCAAAGAATCTTTATATCAACTCTGCTGAGTGGTTTTCCTTCCATCATCCTCCTTTCTGCAGATAACTGAGAGGTACATGATTTTCAAGAGATTATGTAGGCTAGTCAGATTGAGACAGCAGAGATTTGAACCCTAGCAGCCTGACGACAGAAGCGTAATGTGTCCACTGTACTCTGTCAGCTGGAAGAACCTTGGGTTGGCCAGACCAGGAGAAGGGTAGGGAAATAGACCTTCTGTGAGCCAGTAGTTCAAAAGAAGGACCCAAGCCACCACTCCTTTGGTGTGTGGTTCTCTGTCATGAGCAAGTGGCATGTGGCAGTGGGGAGCAGCTAACACCTCAGTACTGGCCTTAGGGACAGAGAGGGCCCATTCTGACTGTTGTCTAGGTGAGAGCTGATCTAGGCTCTCCCTCTCTGGAGAGATTTTGGAGCTTGAAGGGAGAGCCTTAGTGATCAACTCAGGCCTTCATAACCATAGCAGTAGAGCCACCATCATTTCTCCTACGAGGGATGGCTGTGAAGACCTTGAATCTCTAAATGACTCTGTGAGATTTCTTGCCCTCACCGCACACATTCAGAGTGCTGAGCCCATGTAGGCTCAGGGAGGCGCAGTGATTCACTCCAGGTCACACACTGGAAGATGACAAATCCAAGGCCACAGTGCTGTTCCTTGGCACCCCTGTCATGGGGCATCTTCCTCTTCTCAGACATATCTAGTGTCAGAGAGCTCATCATCACTCATGGAGCGGTCTATTCTCTGCATCCTTTTATTTAGGTTCAGGCATCGGCCAGATGACTTCGGAGATAAAAGTTTGTTTAACTGCAGCGTTTCCTCAAGCGGCTTTGGCAAAGAAAGGTCCTATCAAAGATTTCATCAGGGATTTGAGAGAGAAACAGTAACTACCAATTGGTAGATGAAGCGGTAGAATCTGAGAGCCAAGTGGGCCTAGGTTCAGATCCAAGCCCTTTGGCTGTACAGCTATGCAACTTGGGGTGAGTCACTTCACCTCTGTGAACCACAGTTTCCTCATTGGTCAAACAGGATTAACAGAACTTAGTTCTGTATATAGGGATTAAAAATATCACATGCAGAGTCTTGGGCACTTTTTTTAGAACTCAACTCAAAGTGGCTGCTAATAATAGCAGTAATAATGATATGATGATGATGGTGGTGGTGATTACTACTATCAACCTAGCCGGACTGTATTTGATTTCATACAAAATGCAGGGACAAGTGAGTGTATGCTCTCACTTCTAACATGCCCCTCCCATTTGTTTACAGCTCTTTGGTGAGGAGGAAAAACACTGCTTCAAGTGCACTCATCAAATGTAAAGTCTATTCTCTTTTCAGAAAAGCTTAAAGGCAGAAAATAAGGCTTTTACGATCATAGAAATTCATGGTTCTGCCTCCCTCCAAAAAAGTCTGTAGACCTAATTGTTCCTTTCTAGGCTGCTATGGCAGGCTTCATGGGTGCCTGGACTGTGTGTGTGGGGGGATGCAGAGAAGGCAGGGCCACGTGGGCTCAGGAAGGTCCAGGTGGTGGGCTCGAGCAAGCAGAGGATGAGGGACACATAGACCTTGGCTGTGCAGATGAGTAATGACAGTGATGAGGACCACCCAAGGGTAGCCTGGTGGGTCATCCAGCTAGCCCGGTGTCCCCATCAGCGGCCTGGCTCCAACCGGCCGTGACTGGCCTCTTAGTGCTAAATTTCTGCTCACCACCAGACGACTGCTGTGGTCCCCACCATCCTGACTGCCCTCACATCTGTTGCTCTTCACATCATCATTCCAGGTGTAGGAGGCGTGCAGAGAATAGAGTAAATCATAAAATTCAGCGATCATATTAATGACTAGCATTTATCAAGTACTTGCTGTCCCCCAGCCTCATGCAGAATGCATCATCTCAGGCAATGCTCACATAACTCTCTGGAACAGTGACTACTGTCACTGCCCATTTTACAGATGAGAGAATTGGGGCACAGATAAAGCGAAATATGTCCTAGTGAATAGCAGAGATCAGAATCGGGCTGTCCAACATTAAAGCCTATCCCTGTCCCGTTCCTCTATGCAGCATATCCTGTCATTCCATAACACTCCAGAAATATTCGCCTTAACAAAGGAATACTGGCAAGGAAGAATGTGGTAGAGGTAGAGAATGCTCAGAAAGAGCTTGACATTTGGGGATCAAGCCTTCCTGGGGACTGTCTCTTTCTTTTTTTGTATCTCAGAGAAGTTAAGCTATTTGTTCCAGGTCACAGGCTATGAAGGGGCTTCAAACACCTCTCAGTTTCCTCTGCAACCAGAGAAAGATCTGTGATGCTTTGGAAATGTCGCTTGTTGAGTCATAAAAAGCCCCCTAGTGGCGTTGTCTGGGGTAGCTGCTTCAAAGTAAAGAGTTGGGGTAGGGCGGGGGGGGGGGGGGGGGGGGTGGGGGGTGGGGGGGGGTACTGAGGTCTGTAGAGGACCCCCGCCCCAGGTAAGGCTTAAAATTTGTTGTTTGAAGGAAATCATGTGGGGTAGTAGAAAGACTCTGAAGCTAGATTTTGAGAGTTTAAGCTGCCCTTGCCAACTTGGTGACCTTGGGCAAGTCTTTTATCCAAACTGCACATTCCCATCTGAAAATGAGGATGATGATGCCACTTGGCAGGGTTATTGCTGAGTCTTGGCTATCACACATACAAAGTGCTCAGAATGGTGCCAGCATGTGGGAACTGCGCACTATCATTTTGTAGAAGATTGCAAATATCCCCCAGGGGTAAAAAAAAAAAAAACTAGTCATTGTTATTTAAGTATGGACTTGCTTCAGTCCTTTCTTTCTGATGCCCACACAGGTGTTTATGGGAAATGATTGGGGACAGTTGTTAAGGAAGCAGATTTCCAGGGGTTGTGTCCCCTTCAGCAATAGCGGTCTCACTTTCAGACCCCCGTACCCCTTGTGGTGGTGAGTGTTTCTTTGGCTAGAGATCCAGTGGCCTAGGAGCACATGAGTGGATGACAAAGCCTGCCCGGCCCACTCATCTCCATCCTGGGCTATTCCTGAAGTGCTGCCAGGACAGACCCGTACAAGGCGAGGTTCCCCAGCTGCCGTCTTTGTTCTCATTGCTGACTGGAATGTCTCACAGTGACAGGCAGCCAGGAAAAGCCCCTGTAGTGTCCCAGCGCCATCTCCTTTCAGCAACACCATCACGCTTGCCTTCTTGGGCCACACAAGCCCTGCCAAGGGTGGAGGAATAGCACCCCCAGGGCTGAGAGGTACCACCTGGATTTGGGCCGAGGTGGGTGTCCTGGAGTTGACATTATCTTATAAGGAACGAAGGAACCCAAAGAAGCAATAGGCAGGGAAACTGGAAGAGTCACACATGTAGCTGGTTATTGAGCAGCTGCTCTGTGCCCAGTGTTTCTAAGTAAGCTTTCTTTTTTTGGCTGTGCTGAGTGGCATGTGGAATATTAGTTTCCTGACTGGGGATCGAACCCACATCCTCTGAAGAGGAAGCACAGAGGCCTAACCACTGGACTACCTCATTGGAAGAGACCCTGATGCTGGGAAAGATTGAGGGCAGAGGGAGAAGGGAGCGATAGACGATGAGATGGTTGGATGGCATTACTGACTCAGTGGACATGAGTTTTGAGCAAACTGCTGGGAGATAGTGAAGGACAAAAAGCCTGGTGTGTCCACAGGGTTGAAAAGAGTCAAACACAACTGACTGACTGAACAACAACTCTATGCCAGGCACCATGTAGATTTTATTATTATTCAGGGATGGTGAGGCTAACAGATAAGGAGACAGTTGCCATTGAGAAATTAGTTCCGTTACCCACACTTGCCATAGCTAGGAAGTGTGTCATGCAGGACCATGGGGGAAAGCACCAAAGTCAGTCAGGAAGCAGAGAGAGCAAGGGGGAAAAAGTGGTCAAGAACCTTCATTGTGATTTCCATAGTAAAGGAAAGGAAAGGCAGCGTAAATGTTACTTTGAGTAACTTCATTGATCTCTGGCCAGTACAGGATATCCTGAGTTGTCTGGTCCCTGGCTCAATCAGGGCAGGGCAGTATTATCCCAGAGTAAGTACATGAGTTCTGTGAGTGCCCAATAAAGGAGGTGATTGGGGATATTGGCTCCAATTGGGTAGTTAGCTTATGAAAGGTACGCTCAAAGGCAAGTCATTTCTTGTCTCTCGAAATCAGCTAATCCTGGGATGAGCCGTCTTCCTAGGGTCAGTAAGGCCCCAGATGTCAAAACATCAGAATACAGTAAAGAATGTTTAATGCAGCGAGGCTCTGAGGAGTGCATGGTACACAAAGCAGACCTGATCCTTGTCCCCATGGAGTTTTCCATCTGTCCAGCAAGGAAGAAGTCGTCAGATTACCAGTCATCATAAAATCCACTGAGAGATGAAATAGGGAAAGAACAGGCTTCTGTGGAATTTTTCAAAAGTAAATATCGCTGATGACCTGAAAGAACCCTCTGCACAGACACCGGGCATGGGGAAAGATGCATCACTTCTCATTATTGATGTTGGTCAGAACTGTCCAACCTGATGATTAGCACATGTTGGAAGTGAGAAGAAAACAAAAAGACTTGTGCAGGGCAAAGGCAGGAAGTGAGGGAAGGGCAGAGGAGAAAAGTAAGGCTCCAAGGTTTAGAGTTCTCCTTGAGCTTCCTTATCACAGCCCAGTCTTCGTGGCTTATCTGAAGATAGACCATCTGCTCCATCACTGTCAGCAGCGTGTTAGCGAATGTTGTCAGAACTCTTTGAACTCCTGGGAGAGACGTCCTGCGGAATAGCCACCTCTTCCAATCCGTGCGTCACCTGGCCGCTGCAGCTCCCCCTGGCCTTCCAACTGCACTCACCTTCCAATCCCAGACCATTTGGAACCAACCTGGAAATCAGCATCTTGTCAAGTTACATTGTCACATCAGCAAGTGGTCAGCTATGACCCTAGAGATAAGATCCAAGATCGGCTTCTCCTCCAGCTGAGGTCCCTATGCTAACCAAGTGGTTTTTATGCTCCCTTCCAATGGCCAGAACTGAATTCTCCCCGTTTCTGTGATGGAGTTGGGTCCAATAGCACTGGACGAGAACCATTTCAGAGTGTGGCATTGAAAGAGGGTTGATTCAGGGCAACGTTAATTCTTGGAAGAAGAGGACAGTCAATGAATGCAAAGGAATGAGGCCATCTTGGAAGGCATCATCTAGAAGCAGAAACGTATCAACTGTGTTTCCTTCTATCCTCGGACTTTGGGCTCCACAAAGTGATAATCAAGCCCAATTAGTTACTTGTCATGTCATTAAAAAAGATGAATAATGAAATGAATAGTGAATGAACAGTGAAATTTTTGACTTAGTTGAAATCAGTGCTTATATGATTTGTCAAAGTTTTAAAAATGTATGTGACAAGCTGAAAATGTTAGCACAAAAAAGAGTTTCAAGCACATCAGATGCAAAAACATTGAAAACCATTCGTCTAATTTAATTGTCAAGTTGTGCCAAAAACGCTAGCATGATATCTTTGAAGAGTAATTGGTACAAAGAATATCCTCAAAGAGAAATATTTCCACACGTCTGGCTCTTATCTTGCCCTCGTTAAAATTTTTTTCCCTTCCCGTTGGCAGAATGAGTGCATGCTCCTTCCTTGCCCCTTCCACACCAACTCTTTCTGCAAATTTTTCACCCACTGAACTTTAACATGTTATCGGAATGAGTGCAGATTCTTTCTTCAGATTTGGCCCAAGATAATCATGGAGGGATTTTTAATCCTCTGTTGCTGCCAACTGTGGTCCTCTCATGTATTTGTTTAATCAGATAGGTTGAAAAGTTGCTGCCTGCTCAGCTCCTTGGAGACAGGGGTACCTGCTCACTGAAGTGTGATGAATTCTGGAGTTTCAGTGGCATTTCCTTGAAGTGGGTCCAGAGGCAACTTTTAGCTCCTCTCCTTCAATCATATTACCCCGAACTTCCTGGAATGGTCCCGGAGAGAGATGAATGAAAGGTGAGGAGAATGGAGAACCCATTCCATTTTCATCATCTAAAAGGAGGAAGATAAAAAGAAGCTGTGATCCTTGGCTGAGGGGGTGATGAGAGCCCACCCGCAGCGTCCGTGGGACACTAGCTTTCTGTTTGGCTTACCTGGGCTGCAGGTGACATGACAGCTCCCTGTAATCTTCTGCATCACCTGCCTCCACAGTGATTGTGTTCGCCATGGCCTGGACCAGCCTCCAGACACATTCTGAAGCCGCCTTCCTCTGCTCCACATCTCCTTTTACTATATCACATCTTCCAATGTGATAGCTTTTTATCTTGTTCCCTGTCTGTCACTTCGGTAGAATTTAATCTGCTGGAGGGCAAGGAGCTTCATCTTGTTCACTATGTACCTGACACATAGTAGATAGTCAAAAAGTTGTTGAAATGATGGAGATTTAAGTATTTCACAAGACTGTTGACATAGTAACATCTCTATTTAGAGGAATAGCGAGGGAATGGGCATAATTCTGCCATCCTAATAGTCTGGTTAGACATATAGGTCACATGCATTTAGAAGATAATCTACATAGATACTTTTGAGGGCGCACGGGATGCTGAAGGGCTTGATCTTGCCTCGATCATTTTGAGATCTTGGTGTCAGGGATGTGAAAGTCAGCCAGCACTATGCTCTGGTGAGTGTGCTAGATGTCATGTGCCCAGGCTACTGGGCAACGCTAGGTAACTTGTGAGCTTTACCAGCCCTGCCCAGCCTGCTGAAAAGGTTCTGGCTATTCCAGCTGAGTGACCTCCCCCAACCTCACCCCTGCCAAGGCCGTTTCCACAAAAGCAGGCCTTCGGCTTCTCTGATGCAGGATCTGGGGAATGATGTGTGTGTGTGTGTGTGTGTGTGTGTGTGTGTGTGTCCAGGGGAATAGTTAGAGCTGGAGCAGAGCACACCTTGAGGAAAGAAGAAGAATTATGTTGGAGGAGCTTTGGGGGACAAAGGGGTGGGAGGAACTGGGAAAGCTGCAGGACACAGATGGAGAGAATCTTATCATGTTCTGCTGGACTGGGGTAGTGATTTGGGCCCTCGACCAACATCATTCTGGTCACAAGGTGGGATTTCACCTCCCTTCCTCCTGAAGTCAGACTTGAGCTGCTGTCTTGCTCTGGCTAATGAATTCTGAATCGAGGTTGTGTGTGTCACTTCTGTGCAGAAGCATTTAGTACCATATGTAGGTCACCTTGCTTTCTCCTTGCCACTCTGATCATGGAGCTTTTGCTGCGAGGGATCCCAAGTAACAGGCAGACAAGTAGAACCCCCTGCTGAGCCTTATAGACATGGAGCATGAAGCCAGTATAAACTGTGTTGTGTAAACACCACTGAAATTTCAGTTTGTTACTGCAGCACAACTTGGCATATCCTGACTTACTTGTGACCAAGCCCTTCACAGCAGTAAGGTTGAAACAGTTAAAAAAAAAAAAAGTTGAATTTTAAAGGAATGCTTTTTATTCACTCAGTCATTGAACAAATGTTTATTGAGCACCTGCTCTGTGCCAGGTACTGGATGAAGCACTATGGGTTCAGCAATGAACAAAGCAGAAATCCCTTGCCCTCAGGTCAGGGAGACAGACGCTGTGAAAAACAAATATGTGAAATAGTTGCTGATGGTAAGTGCATCTACTTCCTATTGTTAAGAAGAAGAATAGAGTCAGAAAAGAAGAGGAAATGGAAGACGTGGGACGGTTGCACTTTTAACTGGGGGTGCTTCGAGAAGGAAATGGCAACCCACTCCAGTGTTCCTGCCTGGAGAATCCCAGGGGCGGCAGAGCCTGGTGGGCTGCCGTCTATGGGGTCATGCAGAGTCGGACACGACTGAAGCGACTTAGGAGCAGCAGCGGCAGCTTGGAAGGGCTGGGTGAGAATGTCGTATGTCATATTTGAGACCTGGAGGAGGTGACAGAATCAGCCTTGCTTATCCTAGGGGGAAGAACATTTCTGATAGTGGGAAAAGTACATGCAAAGGCCCTGAGGTAGGGAATGTGTCTCGTCTGCTCATGACATTTGACATGAGTATGGTAAGCACTGGGGAATGTCAGAGAGGAAACAAGGCCAGATCATTGTAGGGCCTCATAAGCCGCAGTAAGGATGTTGACTTCTGTGAGTGAGAAGGAAAGTCACTGAAAGGTTTTAGGCAGGTGTTTGTCATAATCTATCTTCATTTTCATGGGACTTCTCTAGCCAACTTGAGAACAGACAGAATGTGGACAAGGGCAGGGAGGCTGTTTAAAAAAATTTTTAAAAAGAGATGCTGAGGATTTGAGCCAAGGTGGTAACAGTGGGGATGACAGGAAGTGGTTGGCTTTGGGGTGGGTTTTGAAGACAGAAATAGTGGTATTTGCTGAAGCATTGGATGTGGGGTGTGAAAGAGAGAAGTCAAAGAAAATTCCAAGGTTTTGGTCTGCACAGCTGGAGGAGCAGAGTTAGCCCTGTGTGAAATAGGGACAGTTAGAGAGGGGGATGAATTAATAATGATCAGGGGCTCGGTTTGGGAGATGTTCATTTTGAGACATCTACTAACTGTGGGTTGCTGGGTGATTCTCTTCTCATTTCTTTGCCACTCTGAGCTTAGACCTCATGGTTCCCAGCTTTATAAGAATTGCCAAGTCAAACCAGGACAATGGTTTACCTAGTGCTGACCCAAACTATGGGCCTCTTGTGCCCACAGGTGATCCATCACAGTTCAGGGGACAGCCTTCTGGGATATACCAAGAGAACATGAGCTTTCTCTGTCAATAAGAGCTCTCTGTTATGAAATGTACTTGGCTAGTGGGGCCCGTACACTTGTAATGAGCTGAATATAGATTCAACTGAGCTATAAAATAAAATAATAACCATTTTAATATATAGCATCTCCCTGCCAAGGCAGCTGAAGAGAAGGCTATGAGCAATAAAATTAGTCCGGAGAAAGAAATGAAAAACCACTGAAAACAGCCACCTTCTAAAAGGAAACAGATTAGAAGGGTCCAAAGAGGGAAACCATCACCAGGAGTGAAACTCACCAGATAGCGATAAAACAGTTGTGAGGGAAAAGGCGGGAAGGAAAGTTTCCAGGCTGCTGTCTCTTGCTCCCCTAATCACCAGAGTGACCTCATCCATCCCCTGGCTTCATCTTCCATCCATGGTTGATAACTCTAAATCCTGAAGCAGGGTATCAGACCCCTGTTTCTATCCCCACTGGGAAATCATCTTCCCAGTGTCTTCTCACTGTCTTTCCAGAATCTGGTCCTTCTCCTGAAGGACCTTGAAATCATCATCACCTCTTCCTTCTTTCTCACCGCCTCCATCTAATACGTTTGCCCTCCCATTGTCCATTTCTGAACAGTCAGTCCATCATCTCCCAGCTGGACCACAGCAGCCTCCTAGCTGCTCATCCTGCTTTCATCCTAGTGTCTATACATTCATCAGGATCGGGCTTTAAACTGAAAAGCCTTAAAACCTCCCAGTGAGATCTCATTTCATTTGTATAACATCCGAAAGACTTACCAGAGCTTCTAAGTTCTATATAATGAGGGACTTACTTTCCCACCTCTCCAACCATACTTTACGCCACTCTTCCCTTGGCTTCACGGATCTTCTGTCTGTTCCTCAGACACATCAAGGACTTTCTGGCCTCAGGGCCTTTACACTGGTCCATCCCACTGCCTGGAGTGCTGTCTCCCAGATCTGCCCATGGAGTTCAGGCAATGTTCCCCTGACCACCATGACCTCTATTATCACTGATTACGCTTTATCATATAACTCCAGCTAGTTGTTTCTATGGCATTTATAGCTGTATGAAAGAGTCTTATTTATTTATATATACATTTGCCTGCCTTCTCCACTCATATGCAAGTGTTATGGGAAGAATGCCTTATTTCATTTTCCCCTGGACTTCCAGCACCTATAATGTGGTCTTATGTGTGTGTGTGTGTGCGCGCGTGTGTGTGTGTGTGTGTGTGTATGAAAGGCATAATATCAACAATCTTTGAGTAATTATTTTGCACTGGGTATGATACATGCATGATATTTGTCCACTTTATTCCCTGCATGCTGAACAATACCTGGTGCCCAGTAGGTGCTCAGAAATATTTTTTTCATGATGTATCAATGAATGAATTCTTCATGTAACCCATTTTGCAGATGAGAGATTACATGTTTGCCCGAAGCCCCACATTTGGTAAGCGGTAAAGCCAGGATTTTAATCCACACAGTCAGAATAGAGCAGATACTCTTGACAAACATTAGGAAGTTCAGAAAAGGAATAACATAGAATGAATGTACTTCAATCCAGAGTCAGAAAACTCAGTAGCTAGGAAATTTTCCCCCAGGTTTAGAGATCTCCGCCTCTGCCCAGATGTAACAATTTCATTTGAGGCACATAAAGAGGAAGAAGTTTGGAATTTGAGAGAAGTGTAGCTTGGGATTTGAAGCTTGACAGCCAAAGTCTTTTGACTGGCCCTGATTTCAGCTGCTATTGAACGTGCCTGTGAACAGAGTATTTACATCCCACTCAGTGCAGCCCGCAGTTTAGAGTCTGAAATCAAATGATTATTTTTGAAAGTATTTTATTTTAAAAGCCTTTGAGTGACAAATGATTTAGCAAGTTTTCAACACCATGCTTCATGTGGTTTCGGTTGCCAGAGGGTGACTTACGGCCAAGCCTGGGCGCTCAAACCCGAGTGAGCTTATGTGGACCTCAGCAGTCACATCTTTTTTATGATGTTTAATAAAGTCTTACACTTTTTCTTCTCTGAGTGGTTTATTGTCATCCTGGTGGCAGCATCTCAGCAGGCTGCGAAGGAATACCAGCCTGATAAAACAGAGGAGAGTGGATTCCCTGACCCTGTGCAGAATAAGAGGTGCACGCAGAGGGCAGAGGGTCAATCCGTATACTCTCTCTGTGGCCCAGACTCTTTCCCTCTCTTCCAGGTGGACTTGATATCTGCTGGCCACTAGGTCCTCAGATTGGAGAGAGGTTTAAGTTTTTTTAAAATATAGCTCCCTGCTTATTATTATGAAATACTCACTTTATTCAATATTCATTTGTCTTTAATGTTATGTGGGCTATTTTACATGTATCATTTACTCATTTCTCAAACAACTATTTTAGTTAGAATTAGGTTCGGCTTATAATGACAGATATTCTAAAACAATCACTTCACAATTGTCTTTTCTTGCATAAGTCTATGAAAAGGCAGTTCATGACCAGCCAGGTAAAGGGTGTCATGTTGTCATCAGGGACCCTGATCCCTTTAACTCGCTGCTCTTCCATCTTACCAAACTGTGGCCTGCAGCCCACTGCCTGTTCTTGTACATAAAGTTTTATTGGAACACAGCCAAGCTCATTCATTTACATATTGATTTACATATTGTTTTGGCCTGCTTTTGTATTACAACAGAGTTGAGTAGCTGCCACAGAGAATATATCGCCCACAAAGCCAAAAGTACTTATTATCTGACTCTAAAAGGAATACATTTGCTGGTCTATGTCCTAGGATAGCACATGGTTTCTGCCTTCTGATGCAGAATGGCTGCCCATGCTTCAGTCATCATGGCTGTATTCTAAGCAACAGGAATATAGCCTCCTTCTCCCTCTATGTACATATCCTAGACATTGCATATAATCTTCTACCTGCATTGGATCGGTCAGAATCTAAACACATGATCACACATAGCTGCAGGAGAGGCTGGAAAATATAGTCATTATTCTAGTAGACATGTGTCTATCTGAAAGTTAGAGATCCTATAACTAAGAAGAATGGTACACAAAAAGTTAGGGGAGACAGCTAGCAGTGTTGCTGTCCCAAGAATTCTGCAACATGCATATTACTGTTCTTTATTACAGTTGGGGAAGCAGAATCTCAAGCACTTCAGCAACTTTAGAAGGCACACCCATTTCACAAATTATTAAATGTGAAAAAAAGGAACAGAGCTACTTAGAATTAAGTGACTAGGAGATGTCAAGGAACCATCTCTCCCTAATAATTTTTTGATGTTTCCTTTAATAATTTGCTGCTGTACTAGAACACTATCACTGAACATCCAAGTCCACATCCCCCCTGCTCTCTTTCTTCCCCTAGACTTTGCTCACCTTTCTCCAGGGCATCTTCCCCAATACAGGGATTGAACCCAGGGCTCCCACATTGCAGACAGATTCTTTACCAACTGAGCCAGGAGGGAAACCCTCCTCCAGTGCAGAGTGGTGCTTTCCTGGTTCCAGATAGTCACAGATCTTCCCTCCTTCAGAACACCAAGAGGAAAGCTACCTTTTAGCTGAAGAGGGAGATCCTGTAGGATGAGACCTGTGTCATCTTCCTCTTAGGCTCACCCAGCACCTCACACAGGCCCTGGAACAGAATGGATGCCCAGCAAACCATTTCCAAACGGAGCACAGTTGGATTGTGAGTTTCTTTGAAGTAAGAACCGTGTCATCCTCCTCCTCTGTCCAACTTCTTTTATGGTCTTGATCATGCTGCAAATATTGTGGGTAACTGTATCAGTCAAAATTAGTTCAGTTCCAAATGGCAGAAACCCAGCTCAGACTGGCTGAAGCTGAAAAGAATATTTATTGGCCAACGTTCGTAAGAAGTCCAGGCAGGGGTGGTTCTGTTTGCAGGCACAGCTGGATCTCAGATCTCACTGCCTCTGCCTCTGTCGCTCTCTGTGTGTCTTTATCTCCATCTCTCTCTCCCGCCACTGTTGCATTTACCTCTCTTCTCTCATCATGCTGACCTCATTTCCTTTCTCTACAAAAGGCTTAGGGAAAGGTGGCAATGTCTCCATGGCCCATGGGTTGTTATTTTTTTTTATTTTTTTTTGCTGAGGTTCCCAGAAGAAAAGGGTAGGTCTCCCTCCCTGCTCACCTTCAGTACTCACAAGATTATATCAAAGACTCAAGTGGAGCACATGCCACCCTTGAACCAATCACTGTGACTGGGGTTGGAATAGTCTGATTGGTCAGATCCCAGTCCAGGAACCCTTTTGGAACTGAAGGAGTGAGTCAGCCCCTGCCATTCACACTGAGGAGAGGGTCTGGAAGCCAGATACGTGCAAGCAATCTATTGGACTCTTTTTTGCCCCTTTTACAGACATGGCCCTCCAAGTAAAAAAAATGTTGACTCTAAGGATGCAAACTCATCAGTCCATTAGCAAAATTCTCTCTAAGAAGCACAATTCAGATGGCCATTCAACAAGCAAGGGTCCACCCCACTTAGTGCTGTTGCTGCTGCTAAGTCGCTTCAGTCGTGTCCGACTCTGTACGACCCCAGAGACAGCAGCCCACCAGGCTCCTCCGTCCCTGGGATTCTCCAGACAAGAACACTGGAGTGGGTTGCCATTTCCTTCTCCAATGCATGAAAGTGAAAAGTGAAAGTGACATCGCTCGGTCGTGTCCGACTCTTAGCGACCGCATGGACTGCAGCCCACCAGGCCCCTCCGCCCATGGGATTTTCCAGGCAAGGGTACTGGAGTGGGGCGCCATTGCCTTCTCCACACTTAGTGCTAAGAAGTGGCTATTGTTTCTTTTTGGACACTGGTGAAGGTTGTTATTATTTCTTTTTGGATGCTGGTGAAAGTTTTAGAAGCTCAGCCTTCCAAACAAACCTCATCACCATCTTCTTCACATGTGTGCATTCTCGCTGGTATCTGGGACTGACATTCAGGCCTTTTCCTTGTACATCAGTTACTGTTTATTTGGGATTCATATGTTTCTTTGACCTTCCGTGCAAGGTTGATGGATGGGTTTTTAAGCATCTTTAAATGAATTACAATATATGCCAAACTTATATTTTTGTAATATTTCTGCCAAACTGGACTGCAGTGGATGGCTTATTTCCACATTCCTTTGGAATGTGCATGTTCATAAAATTTTACGCCTGTCAGTTGGTAATTTGCCAACATTCATTTGCTATCACATCACGATCATTTTTTAAAACACAACAAAAAAATTTAAACACAGGTATTAGCATGGACAGAAATGTCATCCAATAGCATGTCATTTTGAATGTCTTGGCTGGGGAAAGATGAAGTCCATAAAAGAAGGTGAAGCTGGAAAGAAATGGGGGAAAATGGATGTGAGGGCAACTGGACTGGGCGAGCTTGGTGTTCTCTGATGTTGCACAAATTCTCAGGTCACCCACCTGGGAGACTGCTTTCTCTGAAGGCAGGGGGTGCAAAACACTTGGACTTTTCTCATATGATATCCATAGATTCAGTTAAGCTATACATAGTTACTTTGTTATTGAGACTCTTGATTTCAAGTGACACATACCCAGCGTAAAATGGCTTAATTGAAAAGAAGGGGGAGAGGGAGGATTTTTTCAGTTTAAATAGCTAGAAGGTCCAAAGATCTATCAACTTCACTTATAGCTGGATCCAGAAGCTCGTATGATACCATCAAGATACTGTCTCTCCCCATCTTTTGGCTCTTGTCTCCTCTTGTTTGGATTCTATCTTAGACTGGCTTTCACATTCAGGAGATAAGATGGCTGTTTTCAGCCCCAGGTTGACATCCTAAATCCCCATAAAGAGAACAATCACTTTTCTAACAGTTTCACAAAAAGTTCAGGGCAGACTCTTACTGAACTGTGCCCTTTTATTGCTGAAAAATATGCTATTGCCAAGAGGAGGCTGCATTGTGATAAACTATGTATGGCCATACCCTCCTTAGAGTGAGAATGGAATAGAGGTGGTTTTCCAAAGGAAATTTGGGCAGAAGAGTGTGGATACTGTGCAGAAAAAAAAAAAAGAGTGTCCCACAATGCTTACTTTTCTGAAAGCTACAGGGGGTGAAATAGATACACAGACTGCCACACCTACTCCCCCTCAAAATTAAGAGCTGAGAATTTAGGGATGAGGATTCTAGGAGTCTTACAAATCATGAAGACCGGTAATGTTCAGGAATATTTTTAGCTTTCAGTTTTGAATTAAATATTCCACCTAATGCCAGTAAATTCCTTTGGTTGAGATGAAGCTGGTGAACCCAGAGTTCTATTTGCTGAGTTCTCCCCCGTACCTGCTTCTAACCCACATAAACACACCCAGTCTCTGAGGATCTTCAGTGCACTCCCAAGAACTATATATGAAAACCTGCGAGCTTATACACACCCATAGTGAACATATTGAAAAATGAAAAACCGGGGATGTCACAACATTTTTCCAAGGTGACAGAACTGATTCTAAATCCCCAGAATGTCTGATTTCTAGCCCAAATTTTTCTTTTTTTTTTTCAAGTGAAGAAGCAATAGCTTGGTGGAAGCATGCCAACATCATCTAAACCTGACTGAACCGATGAAATCCTATTTGCCTCTAGCCGTTGATCCAGTGATAAGACTTTGCACCCCCAGCCATGACCGGGGTAACTGTCAAGGCTGGAGTGCCCTTCCTCACTTGGTGCCCCAGGTCTTGCTGGGAGACAAGGTTCAGTGTACTCAGAAAAGGGGTATGAGGATCTTAACAGGCCAATAGTCTGCCATGACAGTGGTGTTCTGACCGTTTGGTTCCTCCTTGATCAGATTTCTAACCTGGGTTCATAAGACTTTTGATCAAGTGATAGATTTCTTATATCTCATGATTTTGTGGGTTAGGAGTTCTACCAGGGCTTCACTGGTCAGTTCAGCTCTGTGGACTGAGGTCACACTCAGTGATATTCACCTGGTGGCCAGGCTGAGCCAGAGAGTCTTAGAAGGCTTCAGTCACATGCCTGGTGCCTTGGTGGACGTGACTGCCGACCAGGCTCAGCTGGGTCCTCTTCTCTGTGTACTCTCAGAGCCTTCCCTGCGGACGCTGCATCTGGGTAGTCATTCCTAACATGGTAGTTTAGTTTCTGTGAGACCAGTGCAGAAGCTACTAGTTTTTTTCCTTTTTTTAAAAAAAAATCTTTTATTGAATATACTTGATTTACAGTGTTGTGTTGAATTCTTCTGTACAGCAAAGTGACACAATTATACATATATGCATTCTTTTACATATTGTTTTTCCATTGTGGTTTGTCACAGAACGTTGAATATATTAGTTCTCTGTGCTATACAGTATGACCTTGTTGTTTATCCATCCTATATATAATAGCTTGCTTCTACTGATCCCAAACTCCCATTCCTTCCCTTTCCTACTACCTCCCCCCTCTTGGCAACCACACATCTCTGTATCTGTGAGTCTATTTTTGTTTCTTAGATATGTTGATTTATATCATATTTTAGATTTATATATAAGCAATATCATATGGTATCCATCTTTGTCTTTCTATCTTGCTTCACTTAGTATGATAATCTCTAGGTCCATTCACATTGCTGCAAATGCATTATTTCATTCTTTTTTATGGCTGAATAATATTCTGTTGTGTGTGTGTGTGTGTGTGTACACACACACATATGTACCGTATCTTTTTCCATTCATCTGTCAATGGACATTAGGGTTGTTTCTGTGTCTCGGCTGTTGTAAATAGTGTTGCTGTGAACATAGAAGTACATGTATCTTTTCAAATTACAATTTTGCCTGAGTATATGTCCAGTAGTAAGGCTGATAGATTATATGGCAACTCTATTTTAGATTTTTTGAGAAAATTCCATACCTTTTTCCATAAGTGACTGCACCAATTTACATTTCCACCAACAGTGTAAGAGGATTCCCTTTTCTCTGTAATCTCACTAGCATTTGTTATTTGTAGACTTTTTAGTGATGGCCATTCTGATGCATGTGAGGTGGTACCTCATTGTAGTTTTCATTTGCATTTCTTTAATAGTTAGTGATGTTGCAGAAGCTTGTGGTTCTGTGGAAGCTGGGACATAGCATTACTTCCACCATACTTCATGGGGCAAAACAGTCACAGGCCAGAGCAGATTCAATGGATAGAAAAATAGACTCTGCTTTTTATGGCCATCTTTAATTTAAAAGTAATACAGATCCAGTCCCCTTAGAACAAACACTGTTGCAGTCTACAGAAATT
Organism: Budorcas taxicolor; assembly: GCF_023091745.1. Classification (NCBI taxonomy): domain Eukaryota; kingdom Metazoa; phylum Chordata; class Mammalia; order Artiodactyla; family Bovidae; genus Budorcas; species Budorcas taxicolor. Next base: position 15,010,001 of record NC_068910.1, on the reverse strand, counting down.
TCTGTGTAGTCAAAGGAGGGATCTCCCAACTGCAGGTTTGGATTGACTTAGTCAAAGCAGTGTCCCCTTGCCCATGCAGGAGCTCCCAGGAGGGTACAATAATGTGCATTTCTGCATCAGAGGACCCCTAGGACAGAGATACTCAGACTTCATGGCATATGCTTCTCTTGGAATCCCATGAAAATGCAGAAGGACTGACATTCTCCACATCTGACCATCTCCCAGGGGAGGCTTGATGCTGATGTCCTAGTTCGAGGGCCACTCTTAGAGAGGACAGCCCTGGAGGCATGGTGTTCAGCTCTGTTTATCAGCTGGGCCTGTTTTACAAAAGGTATCTCAAGTTGAGTTTCAATGAGTACAAAAAAAGCAGAGGTGCTCTGGGTAAAAGACACGGCACAATGGGACCTGGAATCTGGCTAATTGCCACCCTTCAAAGAGTTTCAAAAAACCCTCTGAGAAGGACTTAGGGATTCCAGAACCTAGAATGAAAAATGCAGACCTAGAAGGAAGCTAGGGATGGAGCCAGTCCAGAAATAGCAGCCACTTTTTAGAAAGACACCGTTGGCACCAGTAACAGTAATGAATCTGATATGTCTATAGAACAGTAAGGTTTGCCAAGCCAGCCTTTAACCTACGTTATCTTCTTGGTCTTCTAGCAGCCTTTCAAGGGCAGTATTATTATCATTCCCACTTCACTGACATGTGAGGCTATAGGAGGTAGGAGGATGGGGCACTGGCTCAGGGTCAGACAGCTAAGTGTGGACCTGGAGGAGTCTAATTCTCATCTCTCTCCAGTCCTACACAGGCAGAGAATGGGCTGAGCAAATGGGCAGGACTTCAGATGCAACTGACTGGCCCCAATCCCAGCCAGTGTTAGGAAAAGTCTGGGAGAAGAAGGCAGATGGGGAAGCTGATGTTAGCATTGGAAAGACTGGGGAACTAAGGACAGATGGGCTGGGGGTTTGAATCCCAGCCTCTGCACTCGTTGGCTGTGTCATCTGGGGTCTGCCCAGCTCTGCTGTAACATAGAATCAAGCAGTACCCACTTCATAGGGTTGCTGTGATGATACATACAAAGCACGCAGCACAGAGCCCGGCTTGTGGAGGTTCTCAGCAAGTAGGAGCTGTGGCACCCTCTAAGTCGCCTGATTCCAGGTAGACCTTTCGTTCTAAGTGAGAGTGGCCAGCATCCCTCTGCGTGCACATCCGCAAGCTGAGGCTGGACTCTCCTGGGCTGCGACAACAGTTGAAAGGACTCCAGCATCACAAGATCTCTTTAAGCTCTCAGCAACCCAGTGGTTCTTAACTTTTGGCAGTTTTGCTCCCCAGCGTATATTTGGCAATATCTGCAGGCATTGTTGATTGTCACAACTCAGGGGGAAGTGCTATCAGCATGTCTGGCCGAGGCCAAGGATGTTATTAAACAGCGCACAGAGCAGCCCCCACCACAGTGACTGGGCCCCAGATGTCAATAGCCCTGAGGCTGAGAAACCCTGCTTCAGTCTGACAACTTTTTGAGCAGGAACTCTGTCTCTGGCAGGCCTTATACTAAGACAGGGTTAACTAACTACGTCCCGTGAGCCAAACACTGCCTGTTTTTGTAAGTAAAGTTTTATTGGAACACAGCCATGCCCTCTCATTTACATAAGAGTTTCTTACCACTGTGCTGCCTGGACCAGGAAAAGGAGCTGGGCTGCTGAGGAGCTAAGGAGGGCTGGTCTGGGCATCTCTCTTAGTACTGCATGATTTGAGAGAGGCATTTCACCCTAGGCCCAAACTCCTTCCCAGCACAGCCAAGATAAAGCTCATCACCCCCACCTTGCTCTGGAGGGTGGGCATAGATGATGTCATGTCTGGGTGGCTCCTCTGGGCTCCTGTGAGATAGGACAGCCATCTGTACCCCACCACGGGGCGGTACCTTGTTCCCCTAGAAACTGATGATTCAGCATGAAATATGGCCTTCCCTGGACAGAGCTGAAACAGGCCAAACCAAGGGGTCAGGCCCTTGCTCGAAGGGAAGGATTAAAAAGAAATTAATCTCTCTTGTTCTCTCTTTGTTCGCCATCTCCAATGGAGAGAGGTCAAAGGCAAGGAGGACATTGATGGATCGACAAAAGGCAGTTGTCCTCTGAGGCCCCTCTGGGAGGAACTTTGCCTGGATCTGCGTTTGCCCCCTGAAAATCTAGCCCACCTCAGTGCTCGGGCCCCACCATTGGGCCCCCTTTCAGCCAGGTCTCCCAGAGCACACGTGTTGTCTGATACAGCTAATCTGACTTCTAGCATCGATTTATAATAATTTAGTTGCTAAACAAGTAGATATTGAGACCAAAACCAAAGTAATGAGGTAGGACCCCCCAGGGAGGTGGGAGTTCAGATTGGTAATGTCTGAGGGGCTGTGACTTCGGTCCCAGGGCAGTAGTATTATCACTTCCACTTTCCTGACATGTGACCTCCTGTAGGAGGTCAGAGAATAGGACACTGGCTCAGGTGTGTGTGGGCATTGGGTGTATGCCTGCACTTCTTATCTCTCTAGCACTTTCTTCTTTGGAAGAAGCCCTTGCAAGGGGAGGGTTTAGCTCAGAACGGCACACTGTGGATGCTGCATGAAACAGAACCTCAGAGACAGAGCCATTTCTTTGGAAGAAAGGAAGCTGTGGAAAATTTTTCAGAAGGCTGAACAACCCAGGAGGGAAAACATCATCTCTGTGGTTCAAGCCTACAGAGAGAGGGATGATCGTGGCTGGGCTGGCTCAGCACTCGGTACAGGGGCAAGCAGAGTAAGGAGCCCTGCCCCAGGGAAATGGGGCCCAGGTGGGCTGCACGCCACAGTCCATCCAGAGGAGAAACACTAGCATCAGGCGCTCTTGGCCCCGCTTCTGGAGCTCCGTTTCTGGGCACACTTGACATCCATCTCTCCAGACCTTGCTGTAGAACTAAACTGATGAGTTTTGCAGGAGGAAATCGTAATGGCCCCACTGCAAATCTTGCTCACTTTTGGCCATTCCCATCTGATCCACCCTTTCTGGAGAAACACAGAACAAGATGGATCAAAAGTCGGGTGTGGAAGCAGCTATTTACCCATAAATTTATAGCAGCTTCCAAGGATTGGAGACGGGAGGAGAAGGGGACGACAGGATGAGATGGTTGGATGGCATCACCGACTTGAGGGACATGAGTTTGAGTAAGCTCCAGGTGTTGGTGATGGACAGGGAAGCCTGGTGTGCTGTGGTCCGTGGGGTCTCAAAAGAGTCGGACACGACTAAGCGACTGGACTAAACTGAACCATACTTTGGAGATCCAGTGTGGCTCTTGGAGAAGAATTTGGCTGATTATATGATATGAGGCATATGATATATATGATATTTTAATATTTTATGATATTAAAAGTTTGCCCTAAACATGTAAACTCTCAGACAGCAGCATTACAGAGCAGAGCATATTATTATTTAAAATCTGGGCCAATGGTCACAAACATAGAAATTTCTCGGCGACTGATCAGGATTCTTCTAGAGGAAGAAATACAATCTTTTGATGCACATCATACAGACTTCTGCTGAACTCGCCCTGTTGCATCTCGTGGGCTGGCTCCATTTACTCTGAGACTTGGATCCGTTTTTCAGGAGGAAATGAATTGCTAAAGGGGAAATCAGTGGCTGGAGTATCTTCTGGAAACCGTTTCCTTCATTTTAAACAACAGATGTTTGCAACTTCAAGATCTTGGTCTTGAGGTACTTGGAGGGACATGTTGAGAACAGGGTTTCCACAAATGATAAGAATATTTCGAATCTCTCTTTTTTCCCACCTGGACTCCTTTATTCAGAGATGTACTCTGAGATATTTAGCAAGTGCGTACTATATGCCAAGCTGTGTACTAAGTGGTAGTGATAGAGCAGTGAGCAAAAGCAGATGTTACCCCTGTGTCATGGGCTGTCAGTCATCTGGCAAAGACAGATGTCAATCAAAAGATGCCAGGAATATGTTAAATTACATCTGTGAAGGGGCAAGAAGGCAGAAGGGTGTGGTGCTCCGGAGTCACGTGAGGTTGGCTCCCGTTTTTTCATGTCTTTATGTGCTAACACTCTTGCTGTTACTGAGCCTCTCCATTATTCTGCCTGTATTAGAGATGAGAAAACAGAGGCACAGAAAGGTCATGTATACAGTATGACTAGAGCTGGAATTCAGACCCAGGCATTCTGACTCTGGAATCCTGGCCCATAATTTGTATGCCAGGAGGCTCCAGAGGCCCAGGAGAGCTTTTGTGATGAGCTGGCAACTGAGTCATGATCTGCAGGGTAATTTGCAGTCGATTAGGTAAAGAGATGGGGTTCTAGGCAGAGGGAATGGTTTGTGCAAAGGCCCTGTGGCTGGAGGCTGTATCAGAATGCAGACAGCCAAGAGGTTAGTAGGTCCAAACCAGGCAGCGCATTGGTTGCTGTGCTCCTCTCAGTCTTCTTCCAAGTGGGTTTCCTGCCCATGTTGCATGACTTTATGTTAGAAGCAGCCTTTGGAAAGCACCAAGTCAACTGTTTAAACTTTTAGAGAGAGCAAAGCTCCCGTGGCAACTGCTCTACACAGAAAGAGGTCCCTCCAGAGGTGGCCAGGATAGCAAAGCCTAGAGTTCTTTTCAGGCTGAGAAGTGTTTTAAGAAACCTTTGCCTCCAGCTGCCCAAGATGGCAGAACTTCAGCCAGAATGATGGCTGTGTGAGGGATACAGAGACACCAGAGGTGGGCTGAGACGGTGGGCGGGCCCTCGCCATGCCCCCACAGGATTCTCGTCATCTGCCCCTCATTCTCCCTGGTACTGGCCTTTCTGTCGGGACAGTGGCATCTGCCATTCCAGAACACGTGTCCCTCAGCTTTGCTCACACTGTTCCCTCCACCAGGGCTGCCATCTGCCACTCCCTCCTCCAAATTCTGCTTGTGGAGTTCTACCTCTCTTCAAAGCGATGCTGAGCTGGCAGCTCTGCGAATCCTTCTCCTGACCCTTCGCCAAAGGAAGGGTCATTAGCTCATTCCTTGCATGGCAGAAGAATTTTTTATCCACCCCTTCCTTGCAGCACGTGTCGCATTTTTGTCTAATATTTCTGCCACTCAAGCTCGTATCTCATCTCTCCTGAAAGACTGTAAACTCTGGATCTGTGTTTAAGGGGTGGTCTTGGTGTCACATGGTGTGCCTCACACAATGCCAGGCGCAGAGTAGACTTTCAGTAAGTATTTGCTGGGTGCTTTAATAGGCTTTGCTTCCTGTCCATCACATATTTAAGTCTTCTTTACCTCTCTCCATTGAGAATGAAAGAAAAACCAGCTCATAATCCCAGAAGCAAATAAGAGAATGTATTGGCCTATGAAACTGGAAGATTGAGACCCTCCCCTCGGATGATGTGGTCAGGACACTGTCTCTTTGCCCGGTGCCTCTACTTTCCTGTTGGTGGTTGGTTACCTCCTCGGGCTCCACCTGGGAGCATGAAGGCCACCGGGTTCGGGTGTGTTGGCGTAGAGAAGGCGGTATCCAGTAAAACTCTCCGTTCACCTCATTGGGTCTGACTGAGTCGTTGTAGGCCAGCGAGTGTGCAAGTGACTGGTTAAGCTGAGTCCTAGACTCTGGGCTGGAGCGGGTGTGGAGCATGTGGGCAGAGTTGGAGGAGGTGGGAATTGGGGCCACTTGCCTGGAGGTCAGGTAACTGGATGTCAGAAGGCAAAAGCCCACGCCCCTTGTACTCCTCCTTGAGGGCACTGATGGGACCCCATTTGGGCAGGCGGGGGACTGGACCTCCCTGCTTTTGCAAGGCTGGTGCTGGTACTGTGAGAGTAGAGCTATGCTGAGAGTGAGGGGAAGGATGATTCAGTCCCTGATTTGAGGTCCTAACACTTCTCCCCAGAGACTTGCAAAGGAAATCCCCCAATTTTTAAGCCTCGATGAAGAGTGAGGAAATGCAATTAAATGCGTCCCTAAGGCTTCTCCCTTGCTCTTTCTCAGCCAAAATGAAATGTCTGTCTCTAAGGGAGGGCTCCCATTCTCTGATTTAAAAGGCAGAGTTTCCTCCTGTCCTAGGAATTTCCGCGGTCGGGTGTGGTCATTAGTGTGCTGATGAAATCTGGGCGCTGTGAATTTTGGAGTGGGATTTGGGGGGAAGGCAGTCGAGGTTCTGCAGGTCCCAGGGCACAGTTACGGAATTGTTGAAAAGGCTGCTACCCGCTGCTGAAACCTTTCTGACCTGTGTCCCCAGTCAATGGGGGTGAATTTAGCAACTCTAGGGGTCTCTACTGATGAGGGCTCAGAAGGGCTGCTGGGAGACTCCCCAGAGCTGTGGACGAAAGACACTTCTCTGTCTGGCCCACCAGCTTCCTGAGGGCTGGACTATGCCAGCTTTGTGCACTGTCATTGGCTGGGGTTTGATCTCACTTCATGATCATAATGATCTTTGAAGAACCAGAGACTCACCAAGTTTAACAGTTTTGCCTCGGATCACCCAGACGATAGCAAGTTGACCCCAATTACCTGATTTTAAAACCTGTGTTTGTAACCGCTTTGCCGGGCAGCCTAATCTGTTTCTGAGGTGTCGTGATCTTCCCCTCACATGGTAGCCCCTCTGGTACCCATTTCTCTCTCTGGAAGACACTCTGGCTTTTGCACAGGACTGATTCCCCACACAGGTCCTGCCTGAGCCTCAGCTTGGCTCGCAGGCCTGTTGCCTTTCTTCATTTAAAGCTCAGATGTGTTCAAGCTGGGGCTGTTAGGGTTTCTCCACCAGTTGAGACAATGAAAATGCATTTCTGGCATGGTTTGAATTAAACGAGAATTTCCCGTTTTTCATAAACATTTACAGTAGTTGTGGATGCAGAGTTGAAAGGTTTAGGGTTTTGGTGTTTAATTAGAAACAAATGCCCTTTATGGTCCTGTTAGCAAGGATGGCAGTTCTCAGATTATTAGGATTATTACTATTATTTGTGCCTGCATTTTTTTTTTTCAAGGCGCCCAGGGCCGATTTCTCCAAGGCGGCTAGGTGTGGGGGTAGAAAATGGGGTCTGCACAATCCCTGCTGAAATCTCTGTCTGGGAGTTAGGGCTCTGGGCAGGTTTCAGGCCCCACCTCACTGGCAACCCAAGGTGCCCTGCCTTCCGCTCAAGGGTGGGTGAGCTGAAGGCTTAGCAAACAGAGCCACTGCAGCCTCTCTGTGGGCTTGGGCAGAAAGAGGTTTGCCAGTCTTGAGAACCCAGGTGCTCTAAGTGAGGCTAGCCATGCCCCTGGCTGAGTCCTCACTCTCCATTTTAAACAAGGCCAACTGGCAGCATGGGGCCCAGGGGTGGAAACCCAGCTTCCTGGGAAGCAGCGGGGGGTGGGGTGGGGGTGGGGGACTCATACCCATGCAATATGCAAGTGGCTTTGTTTTGAGTCCAAGGCTATCCCCACAGGAAGAGAAAGAGCCCAACACAGCAGCCTGAAGCCCTTCATACCGTGGGCGAGGATGTTGTCCATTTAGCATCTCCTGAGAACAGGTGTTTCTTTCCTATCACAGTCCCCAAGCAGCCGGCTACAGCCTGGCTGTTAATCCTTTGGGCCCCTCTCTGCATCTCTTTCTTGAAAATCTTAATAGAAGGATGGAAAATACCTGAAAGTCCCTTCTACCTAAGAATATCATGAGCTTCCATTAAGCATTGTCTTCATTTTTGTTAATCTTTATTTCTTTATACTTATATATTTTTGGCTGCTTTGGGTCTTCCTTGCAGCATGCGGGCTTCTCTCTAGTTGTGGCGCAGGTTCAGTAGTTGTGGCCTGTGGGCCCAGCATGTGGGTTCTTAGTTGCCCATCCAGGGATCGAACCCGAGTCCCCCATGTTAGAAGGTGGATTCTTAACCGCTGGACCACCAGGGAAGTCCCAAGCATTGTCTTTGAATATTTGATGACAGAGAGCCTGTCTAGGTTGTCATTTATATGAGCAATTAAAGAGGTCCTAGAAGTTTACAGCCAGAAGGGCCCTTGAAAGCATTTCAACCTCTCACTCCCATTTTACACATGAAACAACTGAGGCTCAAAGAAGGGAGGGAGCTCACGCATATTATCACAGTGAGGAGTTGGGCTGCCAGCGCAGTCTGAGTCCTGTGTGTCCCAGAACTGCATTGTGTATCAGTGTACCAAGAAGCAGGCATTTTTAGTCTTATTTCCTCTCAGATGCATCGAGACATTTTATGGAAGACACATTCAGTCTTCCCTTTACAAGCCTAGGCAGGATTACATTATTTCCCCCACAGAACATTTATATAAAAGTACTCTTCCATGCTTCATTGCAGAGAAACTCTTAAAATTTTAGTAAAGTTTAAAGAAGAAATTGAAAGTCACCGCATATTTCAAACTCCTTCAGGCAATTCCATCCCCATTAGTATGTCTTGATCTCCAACCCTCTTTTTGTAACATAGAAGATTAGACTTTAAATGATGCAGAGATTTGACTCTAAGGTTTGAGTCTCAGCACTGTCACTTTCTAGCTGTGACCTGGGGCTGGTTGCTTAGCCCCACACAGCCTTCGTGTTCTCATGGGGCTGTTATGAGGATGAAACAAGATTATTAATGTAGGGCATTCAGCACAGTGCTCAGTGCACTTTAATAAGTGGTTGTTACCATCATAAGAAAAATAGAAAAATCTGGAAGGCCCACAATCATAACAACAGAAAATTATTAAGTTACAAAAGCCAAACAAAATGATGCTAAAGTAGAAGAATGATTACAAATTATTCAACCACTCAAGAAAAGAATGTGTTCAGTTGTTGGTTTTTTAACCCTAGTTCCTAAATCTATTTCGAACAATTTTTAAAAAAATATTTTTAAGGAAGCAGTTATTAGAAAGCAACATAAAATGAGTCCCTGTATCCCCTACCTGGAGAAATACTCCATTCATGTGTTTTTAAACCCACAGAAATGATATGAATGTTGGTATGGAATTGTAGGACACAGATACCAAAGGGACATTTCCAGGGGTTCCTTTATTTTCTCTATTTTTTTTTTTTTTTCAAATTTGCAGGGTAGGGTTAGTTACACCAGGCAGTTTTAATGTTTTACTAGAACAAAGGCATATAATGAACTTTTCACATAAAGTACATTTTTTCCATGATTTACTCACTGTACCTTGTTTATGAAGCTTGTAAATATAGCAGATTAAATGGGTCCCTTTCTCTAGTGTGCAAAAGCCCAGACCTCTCAAAGCCAGAGGAGGAGAGGAAGGGGGAGGAAGAGAAGGAGGAGGAGGAAGGAGAGAGCAATAAACGGATGGGGAGCGGGCGGGCGCAACATGAAGATGAAAATAATGTACGGCTGTGGAAAAATGGAGAGTGATTTTCCGGAGTAGAAGGTGCAAGCCTTGCTCCCTGCCCCCACCCCCACCCCCACGCCTGCCAAGGTCAATTTACGTGCAGACTTGCTGGAGCAGAGAGGAAACTTCTCACTAAGACTGTGGAAATTGTCCCACAAATCAGACCCCACCTTCCAGGCGGTGGAGACTGGGCCCTGAGCCCTCGGAAGCCTCCTCTCTGTGTTTTGAGAGGCCAGGTTGCTCGGCGTCGAGGACGGGAACCTTGCTCTTGGAGCTACAAGGGACTGTGGGCATGTTGGGTAGGCTTGAGTTACCAAGTAGGTTGGAGTGTAAAGATAGTGAGTGACCTCACCAACAGATAAAAAAAGAAAAGAGAGAAAGAAAAGGACAGGAGGACAAAGAAGGCTACCCGAAGCAAACATAGCAACTTCTTGATCATTGTTGAATCTGAATGGTGGGTGAATGGAGGCTGTGATTTTATATGTCAACTTGCCTGAGCCGCAGTGTGCAGGTATTTTCAACATCATTTTAGATGTTTCTGTGAGGATATTTTTTGGGGGGTGGGGTAGGATTAACATTTAAATTAGTAGAGTTTGAGTAAAGCAGAATACCCTCCATAATGTGGGTCGGTTTTACCAAATCAGTTGAAGTCCTTAACAGAACACAGACTGACCTCCACTAAGCAAGAAGGAATTCTGTCAACAGATGGCCTTTGGACCCATCTTCAACTTTCCCCTGAATCTCTAGCCTGCTGGCCTCTCCTAAGTTACTTTAAACTCACCAAGCCTCCACAATTGCACAAGCCGATTCCTTAAAGTCAGTTTCTCTCTCTCACTCTTCCTCTCTCACACACACCCCAGTACTGTTCTGTTCCTCTAAAGAACTCTGACTAATATGGAGGCTTACTGTATTATTTTCTTAAACAGTGTATGTTTGAAAATTTGGATATCAGGCAGACCTATGACTGAATCCCACCTGTATCTCTTACTAGCTGTGTGACTTGGGCAAATCAGTGATCTTCCTAGACTATCTCCCCACCTGCTACAAGGAGAACAATTCATAGACTCTGTTGGTACTTCATAGAATTTGGAGAGCATTACATGAGATAGTGAATGTAGCCTAATTCACATATTTATTTATAAATTGATTCAACAAATATTTACTGTATACCATCCCTGGTGTTGGAGTTATGATTATGAATACAAAGATATGAGACCACTGCCCTCCAGCAGCTTAGATTTCAATGGAGGAGATGGAACTGAATGAGATCATCACACTGCTGAACGTACAATCACAAACCGGTTCAAAGGTTTTGAAGTAAAGGACCATGATTCTGTGAGAGATCTGCACAAAGGCATATGACCAATAATAGAGGTTTCAGGGAGAGGGTGCTTGAGGCAGGGATGCTCGAGCTGAGGGAGAACAGGTGATGCAAAGGTAGAGAGAGAAGGAAAGGAGGCAAGTGTTACTGCAGGAAGGCCTGAGGAAGAGAGAGGGAACAAACGTGAGGTGAGAGAAGCTCTCAGAGGCCAGAGGTGTGTGGGCACCAGGCTGGGCCAGGCTAGAAGTGGTGTTGAAGAGAATACGAAGAGTAGGGTTCAGACCATCATAGCCAGTAAGGAGTCATGAAGAGGTTTTCTAGCAACATAGTGTGTGCGTATGCATGAAAGAGAGAGAGAGATAGGGAAGGAGGGAGGAAGGGACATCTTGCCTTTAGGAAAGACGGGCTAAGATTTCTTGGGTTGGTAAAGCTACAGAGGGTATCCCGTGGGTGGCTGCAGTTCAGGCTACAAGCTGCAAGAGTGATGGTGGTGGACGCAGCTGCACTTTGACCCTTGTCACTCCTGCCGCTGAAAATGAAATTCACCAAGATGCTTTAGTTGCCTTAGCACCTGCAGAGGGCAGGAACATGTCCATTAAGCCTGCGTTTGGAAAGGTATGTCTTTTGCAAGCAGCCAGCTGCCCAGAAAGGACTGCCAGCCAGAAGCAGTCTAGGCCACAGGGTCTCCATCTTGTGCCACTTATTTCCTTTCAGACCTTGGCCCCACCCGTCTCCTCTCTGAGCCTCAGTTTCCCCATCTGGAAAGGAGTAATACCTGGTCTAACAGCCTTGCAGAGCAGCTGTGAGCTTTGTGATATCAGAGCTCATGAATGTGGAACGACTTTGAAAAGTTACAAAAGCACTAGGAAGAGAAGAAAAAAAAGTAAGGTAGTGTTTGCTCCGCATCTGGTTTCCATATTGTCTCAGGCATTTTGCTTTGGGAGAGCAGCCTCGCCTCGGAGACGATTGCTTAGTTCCAGGTTTAGGCCTCAGGGTCCCCAGTGGTGAGAAGAATGTTTAATGAGAATAGCCAGGGCACAGCACCCTACCCTTCACAAAGTCCTCCTGTGCAGGAGACCCTGTGTAATCCTCACGCAATGCTACAGGAACAAAGGACAGGCAGTGTTATTCCGTTTCATAGACGAAGAGTTCAAATGCTGGAGGTAATGGGGGGCTCTGAGTAAGCGGTGACTCCAGCTCCTGTCTCATGCAGCCAAATAAGCTCCCGGTTGTACATCCCCTCTGCTTTTCTGTAATAAATAAGTATGGATTATAGAGTTTTAAACCCAGGGTTACTTCAGAGATCAACGTTTGGATTTCTCCTTCTTCTTCTTTTTTTTTTTTTTACCTGCGTGCATGGTATCTGAAACATCTGATTTTATTGCCAAGGTTTAAGAATTTGGTGTTTCCCATAAAAATCTAGATTCTTAGTTTCTCCTGAAAAATGTGCATTCTGACCGCTAAGAATCTCCATGTCTGAAAAACAACCCAGGCTGGAATGGAGAGCTGGCCACCCCTTTTCCCCTCTCCCACTCTGGGAGCTGGCGCAGGAACAGCTGCCAGTTAGCTGTGGTTCCTTCCACGCTCCCCAGGGGACTGTTACCCACCTGGTGCCCAGGCAGACACCGTACATTTGTGACACCTATTCTGAACCACCCTCCTCTTTTAGAAATGGGAAAACTGTGTTCCCGAGAGGCCGAGTGATCTGTCAGAGGACACACAGCTTTGGGATGCTGAGATGGGAGCAGAGAGAGAATGTGGCCACCTCCACTCCCAGCTCAGCCCCCACAGCACCTTGCTGACACACCTGCTGCACCCACGGGAGAGGCCTCAGCATGGCCATTTCTTTTCTGCTCTTATTTTTCCTGCTCAGAAGAGAAGGCTCACGTGAGAGCAAATTAGGAGTCAGTGTCGAGACACATTTAGGGAGAAAAGTCCACTGTCATTTTTGCAGAGAACCCAAATCAATCAACTATATTTAACCCTTTTATCTCTGGCAACAATTGACAAAGCAATCAATTGGTGGAGTATTTCCAAAATGATTTATTACCACCAAGGTAATCTGAAAGGAGCAAAATAGCTGCAGCGCCAGGAGAAGAGCATCGGTGTGCTCTGTAGGTCCTTCCCCACACGGCACATGTAGGAAAGACCACATCTCACCCAAGGGCGTTCACATCAGCTGATGACCACCAGTGCCTGGGCCGCCGTGCATTCAGGCATATATATCCCGAATCCTTCTGCTTTATATTCAGAGGCGGCCTCCTGCTGCCCGTGAAATTGGACTGGAGCTACTTCTGGCCCCTGTTGCAGGCCTCTCAGATCTCCACCAGGCATCCCTGACCACAGCCAGGCCTCACAGTCTGAAGGAGGTGCCCTGGGCCTGGCTCATGGCGTCCTACACTCCAGAAAGTTCTAAATGCAGACCCAGGAGCACTGGCCACTGTTCTCAGCTCTGTTCCATGTAACCCAGCTCTGCTGTGTGATCTTAGGTCTTAACTCCCTTGGACTGCAAGTGTTTATTGAGGGGCTCAGAGACAACCCCTTCCCTGAGCAGAAATTCTTTGGTTTGACAGTTCCTTGAGAGGAGACGAGGAACCCAGCTCCACAGCTTGCGTCTGCAGCATTCGCGGTCCCCAGGCTTCACCTCTCGTCCCCCCTATTAGAGGCCACAGTGGTTTGTTTTTTTCTCCTCCAGTCTTTGAAACTTCCTGAGGACAGAGCATTGTCCTGTGCGTAAGGGTTTGCTGCCCCAAGGAGGGGAGCGCTCATCTTCATTATTTCTAAAGAGGAGCTGCCGGAGCAACCCTGAGACATTTTATGAGAAAGAAGACCTTAAACTGGTTTTCATTAAATGTGGCTTGATGGAGGCGAACCGGAAACATCCACTGGAGCAATGGCAGCCTTTCAAAGCCCCCCTGCAGAAACGATAAGCTATAAAAACAAATGGCCCAGCAACAGAACAAAAAACAAGGCTCCAGGAGCATTTGCCGGGCTGCAGACCCGGCCCACTGGGCCCTACCCCGCCTCTCAGAGGCTGAACCATTAGGACCTGGCTGCTTCACAGGATAGCTGGAGCCAGGGGCACTTCTGCAGCCCAGGGGGTTCAGAGGTGGGGGAACGGAACAAAAAGAAGAGGGCAGGGGTGACTGGGGAGGGGTCCTGGGCATCGTGGGCCAACCGTGACATTGACTTTGTACAGGGCACCGTGAGAGTCTTTCTGTACATCCTGGCTTTTCACTGACTCCCGCTGTAGAGATGCACTGTTGTCATCCCCAGTTTGCAGCAGAGAAACAGAGGATCCTGGATGCTGAGAACGGTCCCAAGGTCCCAAGGCTGAGTAGGAAAAACAGGACTCAGACTCTCATTCCCCAAACCACTGTGACCCCACCTCCTATGAAGAAATGACTAGAGACTTAAACTGACTTTCAGATCCCAGGAGAGAGAGTCTCAGAAAGCACCAAGGCCAGACTCCTCCCTTTCCGTGTCAGCTGGAAGTGACAGCGTTGGCAGTGGGGAGAAGACTGCTCTTGAGTAGCAGAGAGACCTAGGCACACACACATCTTCCACTTACTGGCTGTTTTTGCTTAGGCAGTTCCCTGTCCTCACTGAGCCTCGATTTTCTCATCTGTGAAATAGGAAGAGCTTCAACACCTGGTTTTTTTAGTAGCATTGTGATGGTTAAGTAAGGTTCATTCAGCTAGTGTTTGAGCAAATTCTATGTGGCAGGCGCTGTGCTTGGCCCTAGAGAGATACAGCAGTGAACAAAGTAAACTAAAACCCCAGTCCTCATGGGGCCTGGATTCCGACGGAAGGGATGAAACAGACAATAAATATGATAAATAAGGAAATGAGGCCTTGTGTCAGAGGATGATGTAAGTGCCTTGGAGAAAAATGCAGCCTAGAAAAAGGGGTGGAAGGGTGGGGGCGAGGAACAGAATTGATGGGGTGATCAAGGAGGGTCTCACTAGAATGTGATTTAAAGACTTGAGGAGAGTGCTCCTGGCCAAGGGCACGGGGAGGGCAAAGGCTGCTGGCAAACCCTGGCAGCCAGCCTGGGTTATGAAGGTATGGCCGCGAGGTCAGGGTGTCTGGAGTGAGATGGCAGTAAAGCACCTCGCACCTGGCCCCTAGGTAGCCGCTGCCTTTGTTATTGTTTTCATTAATAATAGTCAGGTGTCTGGATCCCCCCCTACCCATCTGAAGCTTTCCCTAGGCTACCCCTTACCTGCAGAGTTGCTGATGCTGCCTGGCTCCAGGCCACCAGTCCTCACTTCCTTCTGGGTCCTCCTGCCACCTATTCACTTCTGAAATGGTTCCTGAGGCCCCTGTGTGTACTGAGTCCGGGAACACTCAGAGACCCTACAGAGGGCAGTGAGGACTGGATGAGGGGACTCAGGGTCCCCTAATGGACTTCTCTAACTCGCCTGCCCTCGGATACTTCTAGGAACGGGGAAACTCCTAGCCATGCCACCATACTCTGAACCTCACCCCCAGAACTCTGGGTTTATGCTTCTAACCCTGGTGGGAGGCTCCTGGCCCAGTGGGCCATACCTTTGACACAGCATGTTTGAGCATAGCTTGCCATCTTCTGCTTGCTTCTACCCTTGGCTACTTTCTCTCCGCCCCGTCGTTTGTATTGCTTTTGCTCCATGTGAACATACAGAAACTCTTTCCTGGAGGTCAGAGATTTGCTGGTACTTGAACACTCCTTCAGGGATAATATGGCCCACGGAAGCAGATTGTCTCTGGCAGTCCCACTGAGAGGCAGACAGCTCCTCGGGCTCGCAGGCCTGTTCCCTTCCACATGGCCCCCATCCTTCTGGGGCTCTCTGCTCTTCATCACTCCATCCTTCCATCCATCCCTCTGGAGTCATATCATCGGGTCTGCCTCTTACAGGGAGCCCTCCGGTTGCCCTTTGGAGTTTGCAGTGTGGCTGGGGACGGTGGCGAGAGTAGAGGCAGGGAACCCTGTCGGAAGCCACGCAGGAGTCTAGGAGAGAGACACGGCAGCTGTGGTACTGAGGATGGGAAACAGGGACCACATGCTAGAGACGGTGTGAAGACGAAAGCAGCAGGGCTTGGCGACTGATTAGATGGCAGAGGAGAAGTCTTTTGGAGAGAGTGCTCTTACTGCCTTAAAAGTGAGAACAGTATGAATGAGAATGCAGTGCTATAGCGGAGAAAAGCGGGAGCCCTTCCATACTCTGTAGCAGTCCTGCAGCAATGACCAGCACAGAAGTTGGCCAGATCTCATTAAGAAAGACATGAGCCTCCCTCCCTGATGGTAGTGGGGGTATGTGTATGGTTTTTGACCTTTTATTAAGTCTACCATAGCATAATAAACCATGCTATGCTAGAAAAAAAATCTTGACCTACAAAAGTGGAATGCCTTCAGTGAACACTGAAATGGACGTCAAATCTCACGTCTGGCACTAATCACAAGACTTTGGACAAAGTAGTTACACTTTCTGAGATTGATTTCTTCATCAGTTTAGTGGAGATAGCAGTGAATCTTCTCATGGGGCTGTTGGAGGACTGGAGGAGGTGACAACCACAGCACCGTGTCTGGAAGGCTGTGATGATCAGTGTGTTGTTGTGGGGAAGAGTGGTAACTGTTGTCCCCCTGCTTCTCCACCCTGGTAAGGGTCTCAAAAGTGGTTCCTTGACTTTAAGCTGAATTCTGTAATAAATTCAAGGAGTATTAAGCCAGGAGCCACTATTTGGCAAACATTTTGGAATTCAGACTCATCCTAAATCACTCTGATAAGTGAGAGGAAACCAGCCCCTAGGAGATCATTCACAGAAGGATGCCCCTCACGACCCCCTCCATTGATACGGGGAGGGGAGAGAGAGGGGGCATCATAAGTGGGGAAGGTTGGCCTCTTCACAGCCAGAAGCAAAGCGTAAATGTGGTAGAATTGCGGGAAGAGGGGGAACAAATGGCGTATCCGTCACTGATAAAAGGCTGTTGTTGAGACCCAATAAACCCAGTAGCCAGTCACCGCACCATATGTGTTAGTGGGAAGGTTGCCTTTCTTCCATCTGCTAAGCAGTCGCCCAGCGCAAGCAGGAGGGCCTTGGAGCTCTGAAGGGGGTCAAGCTCTAACAGGGAGATGGAAACATGGGGCTTGGAGGACTGAGTTATGTACTTGGAATGGGGGAGAGGGAGTCCCAGACAGGTCTGGGGGTTTCTGGAGGCCCGCATCACTTTCTAAATCTTCCCCCACCCGCTGTTCCCTATCCGTAGCTCCTACCACTTAGGCAACCATGTGTAGAGTCCCCTTCCCGGCCCCATCCCAGCCACCACTACCTGGAGGAAGGGGTGGGCGCCTAGTTGATGACCTGTAAGCTGCCCTTCGAGGATTCAATGAAATGAACTTTTCAGGTCTTGTTCTTGGGACTCTGAATAAAGAAGAGGCTGAGATGATTAGCTGTGAGAGCCCAACTGCAAGGCTGATCAGGCAGGAGAGGCTGGAGCAGCCACCACATGCACGCTGAGGTGTCGTGAATGCAGAAAGCATGAGGAACCGGGAAGAGGGGGTCCAAAGAGAGGACCGAATGGCCCACAGAGACAGCACAGCACACCTAAGAGAGGGGTTTTGTGCTGCCCTGGTTCCTGATATTTGTCAGAGCCTCCTTTAGTCCCAAATAGGACACGGGACATTCTCTCCAAGACCAGCAGAAAGCTCCCTCGGACTCCCCTTTTCTTGATTTAGCTCAATTGCCTTCTGATCCTTACAACCAAGGTAGGCCACACACTGCACGATCCACATGGCCCACCTCCGTGGTCTTCTCCCAGGGAAGGGAAGCTGGAAGGAGGCCAGGCTCCATCCCGCCCGAGGCAGCGTGGCCTTGTTTATAACCCGCCCGAGCTGAGCTGGGGGGAGCGCAGCAGTGACCTGGCCACTCACTCATCTTTATGAGAACATCCCCCACGTGGGAGCCTTCCCTTTTCATCAGGATGTTTTTCTTGATGTCCAGCCGAAACATTCCCATTTTTTTATTTCTTCCTATTAGTCTAAGCCCTGGCCCTCGATATTCCTGGCTGATATAAACTCTGTCTCCCTGAAGCTCCCCCTCCAAGTTCAGATGTTTGACTGCTTACGCGTGGATAGCCCTCCACTGCTGCTGTCCTCCCCAACAACTCCCCAGCAGCCCCTGTTGTTTTCTCAGCCTTGCTCCTCTGTTTCCACCAGAGATGAGGTCTGATGGAGTTCAGGGACAGATGGAAGGACAGATCAAACACAAAGGGCACAGGAGGTCAAGAAAGCAGGCCAGGAGAAGGGATTGTCTTGGGCTTGCAGAGGAATACTATCGATTCAGAGCTCTGAGCAAATATGGAGACCGGGAGAGCACCCTAGTAGCCAGCACCCTGGAGGGATCTCTAAAGAGGGTGCCCCCCACCAAGGGACAGAAGCCTGGAGTGACTATGTGTGATCATATAGAAAGACCAGATGCCTTTCTACATGAGCGTGGATGCAAAAGGAAGGCAAGTATAGGCCACAATGAAAGCCATTAGAAGACTCAAAGAAGTCTTTCAACATTCTTTCTGCTGTCAGGCAAGCAAGATCTGGTCTGCCGGTAAGCAGGCTGTGCGTCACCTTAATGCAGACAAAAGTCTGGATGAAAAGGGTGACCCAGAGCAGCTGGCAATGAGAAGGGGCTTTAAAAGGGGAGATGATTTGGGGAACACTCAGGGCGCCTCATTTTTATCTGAAAGGAGATCTGTGCCATCTTCCTCTTGTTTTCTTTTTTTCTGTTCTTGCCTATTTTACTGCTAGAATAATTCCCTGGGGGAAGTAAAGTTTGGTGAAAC
Source organism: Budorcas taxicolor (assembly GCF_023091745.1). NCBI lineage: Eukaryota > Metazoa > Chordata > Mammalia > Artiodactyla > Bovidae > Budorcas > Budorcas taxicolor. Next base: position 14,991,559 of record NC_068910.1, on the reverse strand, counting down.
ATATCATGGTATCACTAATTGTTGCTTTCTCAAGGCGTGAGAGGAAGAGCAAGAGCATAGTTAAGAAAATGAGATGAATTTTGGTCCTGGTAGTGTCCTACCCTTCAGAGTCAGAAAATATATGATACAGATGCCAATACTCTCCTCTCCCACGGCTGGTATCAGTGAAACTAGCTGGCCCTCTGTTCTCTGAGCCATCGTGGTTACAGCTCTGCAGATAGCCGTGAGCACTCTACTGAGCCATATGACCATCTTGGCCCACGTTCTCTTTTTGGTGCAGTGTTCCATGGTCTTAGATTTTTGGCATTAAGGCGGCAAAGGGACTGGCGAGCACGCTGTAGCAGTACTGAAAGAAACTAGAACTGGCATGTCCTGCAAAATACTGGGGAGAGAACCCAGCTCTGCAGATTTGGATTCAAATCCTGGCTTCAAATAACAAGTCCTGTGTTCTTGGATAATATTTTAGGTTTTTGGGTCTCAATTTCCCCAACCATAAAGTGAGTTTTAAAATATGGACAATGCAGGATTGCTGTGAGAAATTAAAAGATGATGCATGTTACTGCTTTTTATAGTGCCTAGAAAATAATAGATGCTCAATAAAGCGTAGCTTGGTATGGGAAAATTGGGCTTCCCTGGTGGCTCAGTGGTAAAGAATATGCCTGCAGTGCAGGAGAACACCTGCAACGCAAGAGACACGGGTTCAGTCCCTGGGTCGGCAAGATCCCCTGGAGAAGGAAATGGCAACCCACTCCAGTGTTCTTGCCTGGAGAATGCCTGGAGAGTCCCGTGGACAGAGGAGCCTGGCAGGCTACAGTTCATGGAGTCTCAGAGTCGGACACAACTTAGCAACTAAGTCTACCCATTCAAGTGTGTTTGGGGGTGAACTGATTCAAACTTGGTGTCTAGCACATTAACTTGTCTAATTCGAAGTCTATGAAGTTAATTGGGGCAGAACCATTCCTGCTTGTATTATTATCTGGAATCAAATGACAGTCATCTGACTTTCTAAACAACCCATTTTGTCTAGACACTTAGCTGTATAGTTTTTGAATTCTGTGGATGGTAGGTGCTGGGAAATGACCAATTTTTATGTTGGAGAAGGCTGTGAGAAAGACTGTGAAAGTTGCTCCTGATGAACTGTCCTTACCAGAGATGATCAGATACGCAACTAGATAAGAACCAAAAATGGGAATGGTCACTCCTAGCTTTTGTTTAAAATGGAAAGTCAGTGACACCTCCTGTAGGATCCCCCACCACCAGCACTCTCGTTGGCCTGGATGCAGGGTTCAAACCCCAGCAGGCTCCAGTGGTGTGACTTGACAGTCTCAGACCTCTCATCAAAGCTGTGGTTTTGCTGGGACCTAGGCAGGAGCCAGACTTTTTTCGGCTGGCCCAAAGTGTTTGTAAAAGTAAGTTGTTTGTCATCTTAATTTGTAAAAGCATGGAATTTGCAGTTCTTGCCAAAAAAAATTAGCAACCTTGTACATTGCATGCAGCTTGCATAACAGATGGCGGTCTGGGGGGCTGATCTTCTTAAAAACTTGGTGACTTCACGGCTTGATGTCCTGAACGAAGTTGTTTTCTCTCAGATAGCATTTCAGGAATGGAGACTTTTGATCAGGAGGCAGACCTGAGCTGAACCCAGACTTGGAGGCTAACTTTTCAGAGTTTCTGAAATTTTCTTCCAAAAAAAACTTTATACATATATGTATTTGTTGGCTTCTGCACATCTGCACCTCTTGCTTTCTTCATAGGGAGTGGGAGCCAGACTATAACAAGAGAAGCTGTTATCTGAGTGTCTCTGCAGAGTAGGGAACAGCCAGCCCTTACAAGACTGCCCCAGGTGCCTCCCAGAAAAGGCACAAGCTTTGCATAAGCTTTTGGTCTGTGGGGTGCTGGTCTGAACTGACCTTGCTCTTTAAAGGAACAAAGACAATTCTTTCTCAGAGAAGAGGATTTGACTTTAAAAGCAGCTATTCATGGCATAGTTATTGTGTGAATGTGGCTTTGAGTGTCACTCCCAGGAGAGTAGGATAAAGAATGGTAAAGCTGGGAGGGGCCTTCAAGATACTGGGGTCCACCCCCCTCATTTTACAGATGGAGAATCTAAGACCTCAAATTAAAAGGCACATCCTAGGCAAAAACAAGTCAGTGGTGGAGCTTTCATTAAATCTTATATTTTCTTCTCCCAGGTGAGGATGTGTATGTGAATGCACCATCAGTCATGTCTGACTGACCCCGTGGACTGTAGGCTCCAAGGCTCCTCTGTCCTTGGAATTCTCCAGGCAAGAATCCTGAAGCGGGTTGCCATTTCCTTCTTCACCCAAGTGAGGATGGGCTACCGCTTACCCCTAGCCCTGCCCCCAGCCGCCTCAACGTCCATGCTTTGTAGCTAAGATCAGGCTGCAGCAGCACCAGCCGCCTCCGAGCTCTCAGTTGTTCTCGGCCAGAATGGAAGAGCACGGTGTAAAATGACTCCCACGCCAGGAGGAGGCACCTCTTCTGATGAGCTGGACCCCTGGTCTCCCAAGTGCGTGTCACCCCAATTCCCCAAGCACCTTCTGTCTTTTCACTTAAAAAGCACATTCTTTTGAGGATGGTGCAGAAAGGCACATTGACTTATCCCATAACAATCATGGCCTCAAAGACCATTCAGTCTAAATCTCAGTGGTATAGTCTCATCTCTCAGGTAGGGCATCAGTGAAGTCGGACCCAAAAGGCATTGGCCTGGAAATGTTGTGATCCACCATTCTCTTCCTTCAAGAACCCCTTGAAGATGCTCTTTCTGGGACTCAGAGTCTTTGTTCATAAGGCACAGAATTCATCTGGCTTTTCCTAAAGGATTTTCAGAGAAATTCAGGTTGCACAGGGGCATAAAAAGTTTACTTAAAAGAAAATTCTCCCAGTCAGTTTAGTTGCTCAGTCGTGTTGGACTCTTTGAAACCCCATGGCAGCATGCCAGGCTTCCCTGTCCATCACCAACTCCCAGAGCTTGTTCAAACTCATGTCCTTCAAGTTGGTGATGCCATCCAACCATCTCATTTTCTGTTGTCCCTTTCTCCTCCTGCCTTCAATCTTTTTCCAGCATCAGGGTCTTTTCCAGTGAGTCAGTTCTTTGCATCAGGTGGCCAAAGTATTGGAGTTTCAGCATCAGCATCAGTCCTTCCAATGAATATTCAGGACTGATTTCCTTTAGGATTGACTGGTTTGATCTCCTTGCAGTCCAAGGGACTCTCAAGAGTCTTCTCCAACAACACAGCAGTTCAAAAGCTTCAATTCTTTGGCGCTCAGCTTTCTTTAGAGTCCAACTCTCACATCCATACATGACTACTGTAAAAACCATAGCTTTGACTAGATGGACCTTTGCTGGCAAAGTAATGTCTCTGCTTTTTAGTATGCTGTCTAGGTTGGTCATAGCTTTTCTTCCAAGGAGCAAGCGTCTTTTAATTTCATGGCTGCAGTCACCATCAGCAGTGACTTTGGAGCCCAAGAAAACAAAGTCTATCACTGTTTCCATTGTTTCCCCATCTGTTTGCCATGAAGTGATGGGACCGGATGCCATGACCTTCTCCCCAGGAGGTATTAAATCAGTATTATTTTTTATAATAAGTACTTCAAAATATCTTCGATTTGTTTTAATAAACATTATTTAAATAAGTATTCTTTTTATACAATCACAGAAATTTGGCCAATTTTGGACTAAATAAAATTAAATACGTTGTTTCTTTGCAAGATCTAGCAGAGGCTTCAGTATGAAAAACATGCCTTAGAAAACTGGCAAGCAGGGGTGAAATACACACTATTTCACAAACGTGTGGTCTTGTTTAATCAGGAGCCCTGCCTCAACTTGACAAATATGGGACAGATGATCTTTCAAACCATGTGGAGTTGTAGCATGGTGCTTCTGCTATGCGCTCTTCCTTGATATATCTAGTAGCTTTATTTTCTAAAATAATAGGTGGACCCACTTCCAGGTTTCCCTCTCTCATTATCAGTGTGATTCTGTTTGCGTTTTCTCAGCTAATGTTTTTTCAGATGCTGAAAATTATGTAATTAGCTGTGAGGTCTCAAGCCATAATTTGGGAAACATTTCCCACTTAAATTAAAGGCTCTGCATGCCCACCCAATCCGTAATTGTGTGGATCTTTCAAAACTCTCCGTTGGCTGCATTTAATTGTTAAACATTAATTTAGTGGGGGAGAATCTTCAAAGAAGGGGTAGAGGGATAGAGGAAGCGTGGCTGGTAGGACCAAATATTAATAGGTTGGTTAAAAGCAAAACAGTAATTCTTCCCGTCTAAGCTTGCCGCCTTTGGTCGTGTGGAAAAGAAACAATCGGTTATTCCGGGATTATATAGGTTTCATTGACTTAAAATGACCTAAAAGCAGCCAGAGGGAGATTTACTTTGTCTTTATATTTTGCCTGAGGAGACAGAAAGAAAAACAGAGTTTTGTTTTTTAAAATCTGAAATGCTCTTTTCCGTGACGGTTTCCAAATGTGTTCGTTAAAGAATGCAATGCTATTTGACAAAGACCAAAATTAAAACGGAAAAATCCCATTTTGCCAGCAATGTCGCTTGTATAGCCATGTAGCTCGGCAAACTCCAGGCCTGTCCCTAGTGCAGGGCAGGACTTGACTTTTGGTGGGCATCTGAGTGGAGGCTGGAGATGTGTGGAGTTGCCGTGGTGATGGCTGTCAACAAAGGTTACCCCTAGTGGAACCTCTTTGGCCCCGTGACCCACACACAGAGTTGGAATAATAGACTCTGTAAGTGGCTTCTGCTCTGCAAATAGAGACAGGGCTGGAAATCAATTATTAATGAGCTGGGTGACATTGACATTCATCCACATTTAATAAGCACAGCCCGGCAACCAGAGGAGAGCTAGGTTTTGCCCAGCAAAGTCCCACGGGTCTGTGGGGAATTCAGAGAAAAAGAAAAAGCTGGGGACAGAAATGCAAAGAGAAAGGGATGAGGTCTATAGCCACTAAACAGATTTTAATTATTTAGATTCCTCTGCTTGACATTCCTTTTGATACCAGTTTTTAATCCTAAATAAACTCAAAGGATTTGACAGTCAGATCATACAGAGAGCATCTCCTCTGTGCTGCCTCCCAAATGCCAAGCAGAGAGATAAATCAGAGGTGATGAGCTTATCCACAGTTTGAGCATGGGGGGGCAGATTGCAGTGTTCTGATAGACTAATGGGCCGCACCTTCATTTGTGATTCTAAAGCCCTTCAGTTCGTTTTTGGACTTCTTTGCAGGCAAGTGCAATATTAATGTAACACTTTAAAAAAAAAAGATTTTGAAATATGTGTCTTCATTGCCTGTGTTCTCCATGCAGAATAAATAGGACTTTGGTTTCTAAGGCTTTCTGCAGGAATCACTCTGGTTTGTCTTTTTAAATTTCTTTCCAAAGCAGACTGTGATTTCTTTATATCTAAACAAGTGCAGAGAAAAGCTGCGTTTGCACTGAACTTGAGGCTGGCACAAACTACATATGCCATCTTTCTAAGAGGGGGCCTTGTTTTATTTAAAAAGACGCCCACACTCTAAAGTGGGAACGGAGGGGGCAGAGGCACAGATAATTTCTAGAACCACTTCACAGATTGGAAAACGAGGACCCAAAGGAATGAGCTGACTGTGAAATTTGCTCAACTGACCTTTGAATTAAAAACGCCAGCCAGTCAGCTTCCCTTCGGTGCAAAGTTTGTCAAGTGTGGGGCCTGGCCTCTCACCCTTTGATATTCTCGTGGTTTTTCTGGAGTCTGTCACTTGAAGGGCTGGGAGGGAGGACAGGACCATCCCCTGCCCTCCAGACCCATCCCAGCTTCTCAGACTGTTCCTTCAGCAGACTTGGCCTTCCTAGATGCTGGTTCATGGAACCTGGCATGGCGGTGAGGGGAGATTTCTCGGGGAGATGTGTCGCTGGCCTCCCGGGTCTGCAGCGAGTTACTCGTGTCCGTGGAGCCCCGCCTGCCTTGCAGCATGCTGACAAAGGAGGCCAAGGTGCTCCGCAGAGACTGGAGTCAATTAAAGGCTGCGACTTGGGAAAAGCCCTCCTTGCGTCTTCCTTTGTAATCTGGACCCTTCACCTTTTGATATTCTAGACGCTTTTCTTTTGCCCTCTGTCAGCACAGAAGTTCTGAAGGTGACTGATGTCTCAGGCCAATAATTACATGTGGCAAAAGTTCTTAAGCTACAGGTTTAGATGCCTCTAATCTCAAGGCAAAAAGCTTGAGGTTTCACAGTCCCTTCCTGTTGGGCAGGGTTGAGACATTGGATAGAGGGAGCCCATCAGCGTGCTCCCTGAGAGCAACTCGGGGCCTGCCTCTGCGTGTGCTAGAAGTCTCTTGATATCAGAATCAGATGGCAGGGGGCTCTCCCCCTCTTTGGCCATTGCCAACACCATTGTGTTTATTTCCATGGGAGGTGGGAAGTTTGGATTCACTGCTACCAGAATCCTTCAGTTTCAATTATTATATTTTGCAGTCTTATCATTTTATGATTTCAGCTCCTTAGAGACTGATTAATTTGCATTCTGTAAGACCTTACTTCAGGCGCAGTATCGGGTCATCTCAGTGGATCAAGAAATACTTATTTGGGCCATGCCATGCTTTGGGCACTGTGCTAGCACACAGCAGTGGACTCCAGACAGGGTCCCTCTCCTTATGGGCGTGTGGTGTAACTGGGAAGACCAGGCTGATACATGTGGAAAGTGCCAGCAGAGAGGGGGCTGGGTCGGGGAGACCTTGGGAGCCAGGGCAAGGGTCATCTGACTTAGACCTGGGGTTCAGGGAAGATTTCTTAGGGAGCTGCTGTCTAGCCTGAGATGGAAGAGTGGATCTGAGTTTGCATGTGACAAGGAAAGGAGGGCGCTAGATCAGAGACAGGGAGCTGGGAGATGAAAGAAGCTAGAGGAGGTGGGTTGGTCTTTCTCCTGAGAGTAAGCTTTGGAGGGTCTTGCAACAAGGGAGGAGCTTAATCTCTTTCTATTTTAGTAAGTTCACTCTGGCAGCACTGGGACAATGGTTTGGAATTTGGGACTTAACGCTATTGTTTTGTTTTGTTTAATAGTAAGAAATCGGGTCCTTGTGGGCTAGGGGAGGTGGTCCCACAGATCAGAGGGCCAAGAGAGGGCTAGACAGCCCCTTCCCTGTGCCGGAGCCTCACGTCTGTTTGAGCTCCCCTCTTCCACTGCTGGGGCTTCCCTGGCGGCTCAGACAGTAAAGAATCTGTCTGCAATGTCATCACTTCAGTCGTGTCCGACTCTTTGCAACCTTATAGACTGTAGCCTACCAGGCTCCTCTATCCATGGGATTCTCCAGACAAGAATACTGGAATGGGTAGCCATGCCCTCCTCCAGGGCATCTTCTCGACCCAGGGATCGAACCTGTTGTCTCCTATGTCGTTTGCAATGGCAGCTGGGTTCTTTACCACTAGCGCCACCTGGACCTGGGTCAGGAACATCCCCTGGAGAAGGGAACGGCTACCCACTCGGGTATACTTGCCTGAAGAATTCCAAGGACAGAGAAGCCTGGCAGGCTTCAGTCCATGGGGTCTTGAAGAGCTGGACACGACAGAGCCACTGACACCTCCCACTATCATTTGCTCCAGGCAGCTCACCCTGTCCCTAGACCCTCAGTTTCCCCAAATGCTTGTGTCCCGTGTGTAAGTCATTTGCTCTAGCACCACCCCGCAACCTTGGCTTATGTAGACTTCCTTTTTCTCCTCCCCCTGCTCCCAGTCTTTCTTTCTAAAAATAATATCCCTGGGCCTGCACACACTCACACACGCTTTTGGCCGTCGTTGAATTTGGAAGGCGGTCGTGTAGTAGAATTCCGGAAGGCTGGCTTAAGGTACCCATTTACTTTTGAAAAGTAGTTTCCTGCTTTCCAATATTCCAGGGGATATTTCCCCTGTCATTTAGAAGAGGGGCCTGGTGAAATAACAAGTCAGGCATGAGGGGAACATGCATCACCCCCACTCGGAAACTCCGGTAGGAAATGAAGCTCTGAGCCACTGAAATCACCCAGGGAAGTCACACACGGTGAAATGGCGCATCCTGGATGCCCTGGGGGTGAGTTACGGCCCCATGCACCCCAGCCTGTTTCAGATGCAAGACTCTGGGCACTGGATGCTTGGGGACCCCTCACCTCCCCACCTTGGTGTCTTCTACTGACTGTGACACTTAACTGCTCTCTCTTCAAAGCCATGGGGACCCTGTTGATCTGGTGGGTCCTAGTTCTGAAATGACTGGAGAACCTCGTGTCAATCTTGGTGCTAAATTCAGCTTCTGCCCTGACTTCAAGAATAAGAGTCAGAATTTGGATGAGACTGAACATAATGCCTCCTATTGTTTATTGAGCTGTTAGTTTGTGCCCGTCTCTGTGGTAGGTTCTTCAGCCCATGTTCTCGGCAAATCCTTCCATCCAGCCAGTAGGGAGTTCTGTTTGTCCTTTTACAGCAGAAGTAACCAGGCGTGAGGAGATAATGTGGCTTGCCCATGACCCCTGATCTGTAAGCTGCAGAACTGGGGTTCAAGCCCGACACCTCTGATTGTAAAGGCCACATTCTTAACTGCCTCATTTTGCCATCACTCACCCACTGGGTGAGCCTTTCCTCTCTGGTCTCCACTGTCTCTACCACATCAGAATGAGACAGAACCTTTAGTTCACAGGAAATCGCTGAAAGAACCTCCAAACGTAGAAGTGAGAAAATACAGTTTTCCTGGATGGAGGGTGGGTATGTGAGGCTCGGGGTAAGCAGGAGAGGCCCTGAAACACTCAGCGAGTCACCTCCCTCCACGAGGGGCACACATTTGAGCTGTGACCCTGACCTCACACCCCAGCCCCAGTGGAGGAAGTTGCCTCCACGTCTCCTATCTGCTCCCCTCGCCGCCCTGCTCCCTGTCCTCCCCCCTCCCATTGTCTCCGCCCTTCTTGGCAGTCTTCTGCTCTCTGGTTCCCTTGCTTCCTCTTGTCTGAGGTAGCACTCATTCAAAGAGTGGGGTGGGGATGGAAATATTAACACTCACCATGCAGGATGGTGGCAAGGGTTAGATGCCCGCATACATGCCATGCACTCAGCCCAGTGCCCAGCACAGGGCAGTCAGCAGCTGGTGGATCCTGCCGTGATGCATTTGAGGAATTGGAGGCGCAGGAGCACTCAGAGTCAGGAGCCCTGGTTAGAATCTCTAGTCCCGAGTGGCTCCCTCTGTCCCATCACCCACCTCCAGAGGCACAGGAGCACCAAGAACCCTTCTTGGCCACAGTCCCTGTGCCCAGGAGGCCTCCCCCAGCCACTCCTGCCTGGGGTACCCCCTGCAGACCTCCCTGTGTCCCCTGATGGATGCCTCTTTTGCTGACCCAGAAAATGACCCTGGTAAGGGAGAAAGTGTAATCCTTCGAGTATAACCTTCAGCTGCCCCGGCTGTGACTCGGTCTTTGCAGTTTAGCCTGTCCTGCTGTCCCCTGGGAAGACATTGTCCAACTCATGCCCCAGATTTCTAGGGACAGAGGATGTTCACCAGTGAAGAAAGATTTAAGGTGATTTTAGTGGGGAAGGGGTCTTTCCTGTTCCATTGTGAGCCCCATGAGAACAGGGACCCCATTTTTTCTGGCTGCTGCCCGAGAAGCCAGTATTGGGTCAGGTTCCTACAAGGAGTTCATTAAAATGATTCAGAATAAAGGGAAAGGTGAGTTGATTAGGTAAGAGCAATGAAGAAGGAGCTTCACCCCACTGTTACTCCACTGGAGGTGAGAATACAGCTAGAGACAGCCCTGTGTTCGAGCTGAGCTTGATTCCAGCTTCATCATTTAATCCCCGTGTCACCCCGAGCAATGGTTTTGACCTGTTAGAGCCTTGTTGTTTGCATCCCTCAAACTACAATGAAAAGAATATGTACTTAAGAGGGGCTCAGGGGGACTTGATGACTTAGTAAATAGAAACAGCCTTGGAAACTGTACTAGACACCTGGTTTGTGCTAAGTATTGTCATCATTATTACACACTTGAGATATTAGAGAGGTTTGTTTATTGTTTGAGGGCAGGTGTGTGTCTTACTGAGTTTTGTGCCCCAGTACTAGCTCATGACGGCTTCCAGGTGGCGGGCACAGTGGTAAAGAATCCGCCTGCCAGTGCAGGAGACATAAGAGATGCAGGTTTGATCCCTGGGTTGGGAAGATCCCCTGGAGAAAGAAATGGCAACCCACTCCAGTACTCTTACCTAGAGAATTCCATGGACAGAGGAGCCTGGTGGGCTACAGTCTATGGGATCATAAAAGAGTTGGACCCTACTGATCAATTGAGCACAGGCTAGCTCATGCCTAGCACCTAATAGGAGTCCCTATTGCTGGTGCTCTTTGCAATGATAAAGAAAAAGTTATCATACAGCGTCGGCCCTTGAGTCAGAGGGAGAGACCTTTGCAGCCGGAGGCATATGATCAAAGCATTGAAACCTTGAGCAATTTAACCCAGGTCACCTTCCGTGTTAAAGATGAACCTGGGACCAGGATGCAGGTCCAGGCAGCAGGACAGAAGTTAGCCCTGTGGTCTTTCCATTCATTGTGGGGGCTTCTCCATGTCACAGTCACACTTTCCATGACCCTTGCTAGGTTTACACCATAAGAGAGATCTGGAACGCCTATGGAGGGGATGTTGTGGCTCCAGCAGTGATCCCATACGGCCCTGGAGTCTTGGGGTCAAGCAGCCTTGGGTACGGAATATCAGCACGGAAAGGCTACAACCTGGAGGACAGTCTCCCTGGGTTTTATTTGCCAGTCTTTTTACAACCATGATTAATGACTCTGAAATTTACAAGCCTCTCATTCAAACAAGTGAGAGGAGCTCCCCAGGATTGCTTTGTGCCTTTAAACTCTTCCAATATGTTGAAGCTGGAAAGAGAGAGGAGGCGTCCCCATCATTAGCAGCAGTGGTCTAGGGAAAGCCAGGCTTTCTAAGAAAGGCACAGGGAGGGGGGCGGGGGGTGGGGCCGTGTTTATCACTGAGCTGGAAGCCTGAGCCTGACTCAGAGTTCCCGTCAGCAGGTTGAAATCACGGGGAGAGTTACCTCCTCGCCTGACTAGATTGTGCATATCGGTGATTTGTGCAGGCTGTTATGCGCCAGGCCACCCTTTATCATCTTCTTAAAGGGAACTGAGAATCTCTGGGGACCTCTCTGTGCTCTGACACTGTGCGAGCAGGAAGTCGAGAGCCATTACTATGAAAAATGGCCGCAAGGATGCAGATGTACACCAGGGGCAGACAGTGGGCTGAGCAAACACATTTATGTTCAAGGGGCAAGGGAGGAGTGGCTTGTCATGAGGAAGGATCAGCTTCCTTTCTCAAGGAGCTGCTCCTAGTGACTGCTTTACAAGATGGGAGACTTTGTGCTTGCTTTGGCAGGGGCTCCTGCTTGCCACCCTCGGGTTGCATCGATTCATTCCAAGTAGTGATGGTCAGCAATGGGAGTCTTGCCTTCTGGAGAATTACTTCTCCTTGAAGACATCCCCTTGAGCAAGCCCAGCCTGAGGAGTAGCAAGCCAAGGCCCCCCGGGGGGGATTATTCACTTAATAATCAGGTCTTTCCTCCTGATTCCCTCCATGACTCCCTTCCCCTCAGCCTGTGCCTCTCTATCAAGGCAAAAATCTAATCAAAGGAATGCAGGAGCAAAGGGACTTGAAAAAAATCAGAGGAGGGATCGACGCAGAAATGCAACATAATGAGGTTCCCTGAGCAGACTTCAAAAGGTCAGTTGGGCTCTGGAGCCCCATGCGATGACCTCACGATCAAACTATTCCTTCGTAGCCCTGTTAGGATCCAAATTGTGCTCATGTGTGAGCCGGAAAGGTGTTCTGGTGGGAGCAAAGCCCACCCCCGCCCCCACCTCCAGCTGCCGCCTGCAGTAATTGGGCATCGTAACTCTTAACACTTGGATTTGATTTTCCAGGGAAGACAAGCCAAGTTCCTGTGCATGGGTGCTGCGTTTTCATCCGTCCCTTCCGTCTGATTTCCCTGCTCTTGCAGCCCGAGCCTAATGCAGGGAGACAGTGTGGCTTTTGATGCCAGTAATCTTGGAGACCTTTGCTCCTCAACTGAAAACTGGGCTCTTGGAAAGTGAGGTCCTTAGGCTCCAATGACTGCAGGAAGATGAGCCGAGGGGGAGATGGGCTGTTATTATTGAAGACATTTTAGGAAGTGGCCATGCTGTTCTCCAGGCCCAGACACCAGGGACTGACTAAGATAGAGAGGACACAGAGATACTTCAGCCACATCCAGGACTGTCGACTACAGCCCAGGGCCAAATCCAGCCCTCCACCTACTCTTGTTTTATTGAATCGTGGCCACGTCCATTCATCTACTTATTATCTGTGGCTGCCTTCGTGCCACAATTGCAGAATTGAGCAGTTGTGGCAGAGACTGTAATATCTGCAAAGTCTGAAGTTTTTACTCTCTGACCTTTTACTATCTCTCCAATCCCAGATTCACACATTGGTTCTCACAAACCTATAAATCCCTTATATGCCAGAGCAAATTATCCTTGATTTGGGATCAGGTGAGATGGGCTTCCCTGGTGGCTCAGCAGTAAAGAATCCTCCTGCCAAGCAGGAGACCCAGGCTCGATCCCTGAGTTGGGAAGATCCCTGGAGAAGGAAATGGCAACCCACTCCAGTGTTCTTGTCTGGGAAATCCCATGGACAGAGGAGCCTGGTGGGCTATGGTCCATGGGGTCTCATCTCAAGAGTCCAATTCAACTAAACAGTGGCAGATATGGCAGAGGCAGTTCTGGGCTCCAAGTGCAAGCCACACCCATGCTTGTCCTTTGAGTCATCCATTCAAGGCTTGCTTGCCCTGAGATGTTATCGCCAATGTCATCATCTTCATAGGCCCTTCCCCTGGGGAACTCCCAGGCTTATTGGCCCCAACTACTGTGGAGAAAGGATGCTTCTGGAAAATCATTATCTGTTCAAACAAGACAAGTCCTTTGCTCTCATGTACTCCATTGATCTGATTTTAGAATAAAGGAAACTGAGATTCAGTGGAAGGAAAGGTCTCGTTACAGATCTCAGTTCAGTTCAGTTGCTCAGCTGTGTCCAGCTCTTTGCAATCCCATGGACTGCAGCACGTCAGGCTTCCCTGTCCAACACCAACTCCCAGAACTTGTTCAAACTCATGTTCATTGAGTTGGTGATGCCATCCAACCATCTCATCCTCTGTCATCCCCTTCTCCTCCCACCTTCAATCTTTCCCAGCATCAGGGTCTTTTCCAAGGAGTCAGCTCTTTGCATCAGGTTACAGATCTCATGGCGAGTTAATAGCACAGTTGGAACCAGAATCTAGGTCTTCCAAGCCAGGGAACTTAGATCCCAGTAGACGGCTGAATTAATTCTGCCCTATCCTCTGAATCTGGTCAGTAGCAACCAGTGCCCTTGGCACCATTTTGGGGAGCAAAAGTCGACTGTGTGACTCACAGTTTCTGCCTCTGAAGAGCATGCCCCTGGTTCCTTCTTAAGGGCGACTGACTGCAATGATTATTCATATAAATTGCACTTGTCACTCCTCTGCACAATGCCAGACCAGGGGTAACATGAGCTCCTTGTGAAACGAACCCCCCTTTTTTTCAGGGTGATTCTAAATTAGATATGAATGTAGGCTTAGGATCCTGGCAGACACTGTCCCAGGGAATTCTTTATCTTGCATACATTTACAGAATAACCTTTGAAAAGGTTAGGCCACTGTTGAAACTGAAGTACAACTTTGAAGTTTAAAAATCCCAAAATATTTGGTGAATATAATAATCCCAACTGTCTGTCCTCTCCGACTTGCTGTACGACCCCTCACCGAGATACTGTTAAAGGAGTGAAAACATGAATTGGACTCCAAAGAGCCATCCAGGGGCTCATTGGAGAATTGACTTACATTCATATCAGTATGTGAGGATGTCTCAGGGTCCGAACATGGGTCACCTAGAATTTTCTCCACATTTCAAGAATCAAATGTTTGCGACTGATGTGATTTGGCTGATAGGAAGAGAAAAACCCCAAGAATCAGAAGGTAGAGTTGAAGGGTGACTGGTATTGATGGCAAACAAGACAAGATCACAGTGGCTCTGGCCTGGGATTTCCCACCCCTGGGATCTCCAGACATAGAAACAAAGTCACGTCAACATCACAGTTCGGCTCTGGCTTCTGCTTCATCCACTCTCTGACCTGCCAAGCAGCCTTGGACTTTGCCTCTCTCAGATTTCCTTTCCTCATCTTTTTGCTTAAGGTAGTGGTTCTCCACTGGGACACTAGGCAGGGTCCAGGGACATTTTTGATTGTCAAACTAGGGTTTTAAGGCATCTATGTAAGTAGATGCCAGGGATGTTGCAAAACACCTTGTACTTCATAGGGTAGTGCTCCCTCAAACCACTTCCCCCTGTCCCCAAAACAAAATCATCATACAAAAAAATCACTGGCCTAAAAAGTCAAAAGTGCTGACACCGAGTCAAAAGTCCTGACTTACAGGAAGGGTCTCAACCTTGCTCAACATGTATCTGTATCAGAATAAGTACCATGTCTTGCACATAATAGTCACTTTATTATCTGCTTCTTTGTTAAAAATTTTTTGGAGTATATTTGATTCACAATATTGGGTTAGTTTCAGGTGCACAACAAAGTGTTCTAGTTGTGTGTGTGTGTGTGTGTGTGTGTGTGTATGTATATATACACACACATTCTTTTTCAGCTTTTTTTTAACACATAGATTCTTACAGAATGTTGAGTAACATTCTCTGTGCTATACAATAGGTCCTTGTTGAGTACCTATTTTATGTATAGTAGTGTATGAATGCTAATTCCAATCTCTTGATTTATCCCTCCCCTCCATGTTTCTCCTTTGGCAATCATAAGTTTGTTTTCAATTTCTGTGAGTCGGGTTCTGTCTTATAGATAAGTTCATTTGTATCTTTTTTAAAAATTAGATCCCATATATGAGTGATACCGTGTGATATGTGTCTTTGACTGACTTCACTTAGTGTAACCTCTAGGTCCATTCATGTTGCTGCGAATGCCATTATTTCATTCTTTTTTGTGGCTGAGTAATAGTCCATTGTATATAGGGACCACATCTTCTTTACTTATTCCTCAGCCAATAGACATTTAGGTTTCTTCGGTATCTTCGCATTTGTAAACAGTGCTGCAGTGAACACTGGGGTGCATGTGTCTTTTTTGAATTATGGGGTTTTTTTTTCCTGGATGTATGTCCAGGAGTGGGATTGGTGGGTCATATGGTAGTTCTATTTTTAGTTTTTAAAAAAATTACCTATTTATATGGCTGAACCAGTTCTTGGTTGTGGCACAGGAGATCTTTGAGGCATGCAGGATTTTTTTTAGTTGTGGCATGTGGGATCCAGTTCCCTGACCAGGGATCAAACTCGGGCCCAATGTATTGGGAGCGCAGAGTCTTAGCCACTGGACCACCAGGAAAGTCCCTATTTTTTATTCTTTTAAGGAACTGCATTACTGTTTTCCATAGTGATTGTACCAATTTATATTCCCCCTACTTCCAAAGTAACTCAGTGGATGAAGAACCTGCCTGCAACACAAGAGAAGCAGCTTCGATCCCTGGGTAGGGAAGATCCCCTGGAGAAGGGCATGGCAACCCACTCCAGCATTCTTGTCTGGAGAATCCTGTGGGCAGATGAGCCTGGCAGGCTGCAGCTCATGGGGTCGCAGAGTTGGACACGACTTAGCGACTGAGCGGAGCACACAGCACAAGTGTAGGAAGGTCCCGTTTACTCCACAGCCTCTCCAGCATTTATTGCTTGTAGTGGACACTTAAGAACTATTTGTTGAACACATAAACATATGAAAATAGATGGATATATGAATGATTGAATATTATACTTGCCTTATAAAAGTGCTAAAATGTTTACTAAATATTTTTAGCACTGCTGCTGCTGCTAAGTCACTTCAGTCGTATCTGACTCTGTGTGACCCCAGAGACAGCAGCCCACCACTAAAAGTGCTAAAAATATAGTGTCTTGGCACTATGCCCAGCACATAGTAGGCTTTCAGCTAATGGTAGCTCACGATGATGCTGATAACATTTACCTGAATTTGCTTCATACTCATTTTCAATACCAGCTGGGCCACACTCACTTGTTTTCATCCTTTGCCAAGATAATAGGCAGTCTGTGCAGGCAAAAAGCCCAGTGGGGCTTTTACAAATATTGGTTTACGAAGAATCTTTTTCATCTTGTGTTTTGCAGATAGGTAAGCCAAGGGCCACTTGGTTGTGCCTTCATTTCCGCTCCCTCTGGCAGACTTTTCCTAGGCTGGGTTTTGTTTCTCTAAAATTATTGTTTCATTGCTTTGTTGTTCTGAAGGAACCTGTTGGTTAATATTAATGCATTTTTATCTTGGGCCATTTCCTTCCTGTTCTTTTTTCCAACCTGCCATCCTATTTTGCTTCATCCTTTTTAATATCAGTGCTGCTTGCAGACCCCTTTCACATGCACACACACACACACACACACACACACACACATACATCTAAGTCTCAGAGCAAGACTGTAGGGGTGTCATCATCTCCATTGAACAGATGGAGAAACTGGGACTGGGGAAACTAAACGATAGCTAATCAGTAGCTTCTGGCTCCTCCTTATTACTTCTCTCCTTAGATGTGAGAACTGCAAGAGATTTAGGGACAGAGGTCATAGAAGGGGTGCTGACTTGCCCAAACACACACAGGAAGTAATATCCAGGCAGGTCTACTAATGCTCCCATCTTATCTTTGTCAGCTCTTATTTCCCCCACCCCTTTCTGAAGATTGTTTTGCAACTGGATCTCTCATGTAGTCATTTATTCATTCATTTATTCATTACTCCTCAGTGCCCAGAGGCAGTGCCTGTGTGCTCTGTCCTGATGTGAAAATAAAGCTGGGTTTGGGTTTTGTCCTGCCATTTATCAGTAGAAAGCATTTGCCTAAGTTCCTTAGCTGCTGTGAACTTCAGACTCTCTTATCAGAAGTAGAGATGACAACCCTTGACCTGTGTCAGAGTTGTCACGACAGCCAGTACTGATCAAGGTAATAGAAGGTGTTTACAAGCTGCACTTTTATGAGGGTTTCTCTACTCTCTCTTCCCTCCCTCCCCTCCCCACTCCATGTCTAGAACTGGCCAATATTAACACTTCCGTTACACTGGCATGTGACTTCATGAAGAAAAATAATGATAATTGTGATGGCTAGTATTTATTGAGCCCTTTTTACTGCCTAAAAACTTATGATCTCACTTAATCCTCTAAATACTTTTAAATTTTGAGTATCTCCATCTCACAGATGAGGCAGCTGAAGCCCAGGGTTGCACAGCTAACCACAGGCCAGGCCAGGATTGAATTTAAGTTCTATTGGATTAAAAAGCCCATGGTCTTCATTCACTTACTCATGCATTTTTTAAGAACCCTACCCCCACCAGCACCAGGCCCCGCCACTGGCACTGAGCAGCCCTGCAGATGCTTCCTGAACCTTCCCCACCCCCTCAGCCAAAACTAGGCTGGCAACTCATCTCTCCCCCACGAGGTATGGGGACATGTGTCCTCCTGATGGCCAGCAGTCCCATCAGCTGTGTCAGCTGGCGTCCCCAGGAAGCGGGAAGCGGATGACATTAGCGCTTCCAGCTGGGAACAGCTGATCTACACAAAGGAAGGGCCCGGGAGGCTCAGAGGAGCCACAGGAGGAAGTACGGGCTGCCGGCAGCACCAGCGCAGTGACTGTCTGCCGGGCCCCCCGGAGACCCTGGTCCTCAGGCCGGTCCCCTCAGGCTTCCTGAGCCACTGCCTGCCAGAGCGTACTGTTTGGGACTTTCACCCTTCCTGGCTCATCTCCAGGGGTTTCTTCAGGACGAGGTTACTTCATGGCCTGAAGACCACACGGATTGAAATCTCTATAAAAACCTGTTGGGGCTTTCGTAGTGCAAACACAACTGTGGCCTGTGAACAAATATTGACTTTTGATGCTAACTCTCTCATGGATGGCCACCCTTGGGAGAGGCCCATCGCAGGCCCCTGCGCAGGTCAGAGGGAGCCAGAGTCAAGGGCAGATGCATCTTGGATCTCATAGGACCCTCTCCCAGATGGACCCCCATGGTCTTGGCACACAAGCAGCCTGGAGTTTGGCTGCTGCTGGGAGCAGAAGAGCAAGACTCCACTGTGACTCTTGTGATGGTTTGCTAGTGCTGCTGTGCAGAGTGCCGTCAGCTGGGTGGTTTAAAACAGGAGATTCCGTCTCTCAAGCTTCTGGAGTCTAGAAGTCCAAAATCAAGGTGTCGGTTGGGTCTCGCACACTCTGAAGGCTCTTGCTAGTTTCTGATGGTTGCTGGTGATTGCTGGTGCTCCTTGACGTACAGACACATCACTCCAGTCTCTGCCTCCATCGTCACATGCTGTTCTCCTTGTGTGTGCTCTCTGGGTCCAAATGTCCTTCTTCTAAGGACACCAGTCATTGGAGTGAGGCCTACCCTTATCTAGAATAACCTCATCTTAATGTGATTACATCTACAAAAACCCTAGGGCTTCCCCAGTGCCTCTGTAGTAAAGATCCTCCCTGCCACTGCAGGAGACACAGGTTGGATCCCTTGGTCAGGAAGATCCCTTGGAGAAGGAAATGGCAACCCACTCCAGTATTCTTGCCTGGGAAATCCCAAGGACAGAGGAGGGCTACAGTCCCTGGGGTTGCAAAGAGTCTGACATGACTTAGTAACTAAACAACAACAGCAAAGACCCTGTTTCCAAATAAAGTCACATTCACGGGCACCAGGAATCAGGACTTAGACATCTCCTTTTAGGGGACACAGTTCAGCCCACACCACCACTCACGGGAATGTTTTTCTCGTAAGGAAGGATATGTCCCTCCTCACAGCCTCGCCAGCTGCCTCCACGTTACCTGAGGGGACCTACCTAAATCACGCATCTGGTTAGATCACTCCCCTTCCGTGGTGATCCACTGCCCCCAGGGAAGCGTCTAATCTCCTTGGTCTGGCTTTCCTCAACCTGTGACCACTGTTTCCCCCTCTACCTTTTGTGTTTGACTGTCCTCTGTGCTTACAGTCCTCTGAACAGGTCTTGCGGTGTGGTGGTTGTTTAGTTGCTAAGTCATGTCTGACTCTTCTGTGACGCTGTGGACTCTAGTCCACCAGGCTCCTCTGTCCATAGAATTTTCAAGGCAAGAATACTGGAGTGGGTTGTTCTTTCCTCCTCCAAGGGGATCTTCCCGACCCAGGGATCAAATCCACAAATCCACTCTCAGGTGGGGTTTTACCGACTGAGCCTCCAGGGAAGCAGGCCTCGGTCCAGCTCTGTTTAAGGCCCTCACACACACTGTCCCACTTGTCAGAAAGGCCTGCCCTCTTCCTCTGTTAACTCCCACTGCTTATTCCTCATGCCTCACCCTGGAAGTCGCCTGCTCTCTGGGGTCTTCTCTGACCCTCCCTGATACCGTGCCTCCCAGGCTCCCTCCCCACCCATCCCCATTGGCTCACATATCACACTGCATCGCAGTTGCCTCTCTACCTGGCTGCACCTCCAAATTAGCTGCCAGACTTGCCGCTCAGGATCTGTTTCTTCCTCTCCATTGAATCCCCAGTCCTAGTTCATGGCCAGCAAAAATGAATGCTTCCTGAATTGAATACCGGCTGAAGGAGTGAATAAGGAAGAAAGCAGAAAGCAAAAATAATAACAGTGCCCGACCACATCGCTAATGTGAACTGAAAGGAGACTCTTTCATCCTTCTGCCAGCAGTACCCTGACACCGAATTTAGCCAGTGACAAGTGCTCAGAGAACTGGTGTTTCAGAGAACATGAACGTACCAGCATTGGGTCAGAGCCTAGGGTAAACCAGGAGGGCCGTTCCTAGGGGCGACTCGACGTGTTGTTTGGAATGTCTGGTGTTGGGCCACGCTAAAAGTGACTGGTAGTGCTCATGGCCTTCTTTTGAGTTTTCGGCCCCATTTCGTTTCTCAACAAAGGTGGAAGACAACAGAAAAAGGGGCTAACTCAAGTTGATTTCTTCTGCTCTGACACATGCTGGTGTAGCTCTTTTGCATGGTTGAACACATCAGCCCACTGAAGAATTAAAAAATCTGTAATCCCCCCTCCTTTTTTTTTCATAGTGTTTAGCCAAAACAAGCTGTGAAAGAATGTTAAATATATCATTTTGTTGGCACCATCTCACAAGTGAGTCAGTGAGCTTGCTCACATTTACCACTAAAATTGGATTCTAACTTCCCCAAAATTTATGACAACTGCTCCTTCTTGTGGCTTAAATGTTGACATATAATTAATTTAGGATTTCTTTCTAAGGCTTGCTGTCCAGGTTTGTACCTGCCCCAGAAATATCCTTGAAAGTTTATCTAAAAACTGGAGCCATGAAAAAGGAAAACTCCACTGAAGCTTCATAAAGGGTGGGCTGTGCTAACAGGAAGAGCCCAGGGAGAAAGGGGAGAGACTGCCAAGGTGGCTGGCTGCCGGAGGTGCCAGTTGGGGACATGGAATTTGCAGTTGGGGAAGCTTTGGGTCCCTCTGCCACTCTTCCTTCTGGATCGCTCTGATGTGTTCCCTCTTTGCTCTGCACGTGTCCTTTCATGAGATGACCAGGCACTGGTCCAGCCCATGAATAACCTAGGCACGGACACCCTGGGCTGGTACTTGGCCACCCTCGGATCAAGCTGGTCCTGATGCCTGTGTCTCTTCCTTGTCATGAGCTAGTGTAGAGGAGAAGGTGACAGGAGCTACTGGAAATTATCACCTATTACCTGGCAGGCACTGATGTAGGGACTTTAGCAGTAAGCTCATTTTATTTTATTGTCTCAATAAAATTAAAGGTTAAAATTATGATCTTTGCTTTATAGGTAAGAGAAAAACAAAACAAAACCCTGAGGCTCAGAGAGGTTAAGTGATTTATCAGAGATCACTCAGACTAGAGAGAGGAAAAGATGACAGACAGTTCATGTGTGCAGCACTTCTGTGAGGCCCTGTCTCAAGGTAAGCCTCGGTGGTGGAGTCTCACCCCTCCCACCCACCCTTGGAGGAGAGCTGAGGGTCCAGGAATGGGGTCACTTGAGCCAGGTGCAGAAAGCTAAACAGTGCCTGAGTGTGGACGGCTACCCAGCCTGGCCGAACCACCGGCTAGGGCTTGCTCCCCACCATGCTGAGATGCCGGCAGACCTGGGTAGCTGTGTCCCTGCTTCCCTATCACATTCCACACGCCCAGGGGTGAGGGGCCCTTGACCTTACCTTGCTGGTTCCTGACAGCCTTGCTCCCAGAGGGTCTGGACATCACTGGCTACAGACTCAGGAAGGAGAAGCAGACAGTGAACAGAAGATATGTAGCTACTTCCAATCTATGAGGACTCCTTTCTAGAAGCCCAGCCCCAGATTCATGTTGATATTTGACAGAAAACAACAAAATTCTGCAAAGCAATTATCCTTCAATTAAAAAATAAATTAATTTAAAAAAAAGAAGCCAAGCCTCAGTATAGGATCCTTTTATGGCACAGTCTGTAAAGGCAGCCCAGGAAACTCACCAAGCGAAGGTAGGAAAGGCCAGGTTCCCGTCCCCCGGTGGCCGTCTCCCTGTCAGCTGGCCATCACCTGTGTGACCTGGGGCCAGTCCTTTCTCATTCTAACACCTCTTCAAATCAAGCAACTTAATTTCCCATGTCTCAGTTCCGCTTCCTGCTGGTGTTGTGACTTTGGAAAGTTACTTAACCTCTCTGAGCCTCTGTTTTCTTAATGTTAACAGGAGGAGACGAATAGTCCCTGGTTCATGGGGTGATTGTAGAAACTAACTGGGTTGATGTGTGGATCTCAATAGTGAGTAGAGGTTGGGTTTACCCTGGGTTTACCCTTCCAGAAGGCTTTGGCAATGTCTAGAGACAGTTTTTTTTTTTTTTAATACTTATTTATTTGGTTGTGCTGGGTCATAGTTGTGGCATGCAGAATCTTTAACTGCATGTGCGGATTTCTTAGCTGTGGTATGTGAGGTCTAGTTCCCTGACCAGGGATTGAACCCAGGCCCCCTGCATGGGGAGCATGGAGTCTTAGCCAGTGGACCACCAGGGAAGTCCCAGAGATGTTTTTGATTGTCATGACTTGGAAAGGGGAGGAATGCTATTGGCATTTAGTGTATACGGGACAGAGATGGTGCTAAACATTGTACAAAGCCCAGGTCAGCCCCTGGACAAAGAATGAGCCGATCCAAAATGTCGGTAGTGCCAAGTTGAAGATCACTGCTATAAAGCATTTAGAACTCTTCCTGGCATATAGTAAGCATTCGATAAACATTTGTTATCATCAGTGGATTCACTTCTCCCTTTAATCCCCTGAAATATTTATTGGGAACCCACTCTGTGGTAGGTATATGTGAAATACTGCAATGAGAGAGGCATACACAGTCTCTCCTCCTAAAGGCAGCTGAGGCTGCAGTCAGACATTAATCAAATACACAAACTCATGACTGCAAATTGTTGTGAAGCTGGAGAGTGTGGAGGGAGAAAAGGGAGGGCTGAGCAGGGAGATTTGACCAGGAACAAGGCAGTGAAGGCTCCCTGAAGATGTGACATTGAAGCTGACAGCTCAGGATAAGCAGAAGGCAACCAGGAAAAGGACGATGGGGAAAGAGCTTCTGGCAGAAGAAACTGCCCCGAAAAAGCCCTGACCAGGGACCCAGCTGTGTGCCTCCTTCTGTGTACGAGTCTGCATTCATAGATGGGCACTGCCAATCAGGAATTCCCCGTGCTCTTGCAGGGGGGTTGCAGCATTGCACGTGTCTCCATCTAAAGGAAGTTCTCTTTAGCAAAGCCAAGGTCTCTGGGGTACTGTCAGGTCCCCTGGGGACTGCTGGAGGACTTTGGAGTTCTGCCATACTGGGCTTTGGAAGTGACTCCCAGAGACCCAGAACCAATTGGTGTCATGCTTCAGGTATCCACTCTGTCCTGTCCCAGCTCCTTGATCTCTGGCTCACTTCTTCCCCAAGGCACTTCCTGGCCCTCCATCCTGCATGCCTGGTCTGTCTTGGAAGAGTTAAACCCAGCCCCTGCCTGCCAGGACCTTGGGATTTAATAGGAAAACTTCCAGTGAGTTCATGTGTTATGAAAGTGCCTTTTCCCTGCTTTAATCTTCAAAGTGACCAGCGACAAAAGCAGCACAGAAATTCTCTGCATCTAAGTTGGAAATATTGGTGATAGCCGGAAGCCTCATAACAGATAGGAGAATGGGTCTGCTCTGAGGGGCCCACTGTTAACCGCCTTTCAGTTACGCTGGGAGCCCACCCCACCCTACCCCGTCAGTCCCAGTGCTGACTGCAGAGTTCTCTTATTCCTGAGCAGGAGCTGGGGGTGCAGCAAGACCTAGGCTGCAGCCACTGGCCTATGCTCTTCGCCAACCTCCAAGGGCTGACTTGACTCTGACATGAAATTGAAACGTAAATTCAAACCAGAGAGTGTGTCTGCTTCTTAGCACTCAACACTGGCCGTAGATTCCCTCCAGAATAACCTCTGCTTGTCTCACGCTTTCCATCCTTTGAGGGGGCAGGGAGGTGGTTGGGCAGGGGTGGTCATTGTTTCTTTGTAAGATGGTCCACTGGGCAGTGAGTTTCCTGAGAAAACTACACACGTGTGTTTGCAGAGGTGGATTGTGATTTTGGAGGCATCTTGTTCTGTGAGAATGTCTTAAAGCCTACACTGTGTAAAGCACATAGCAGGTATTCCATTTGAATCCATCATTATCGAACATATGCTTGGACTTGAGGACTGTGTTTTTGTTGTGTTAGTTCTAGACACTCCAAAATCTTGTTCTCTTACATTCTGACCAGTTCTCCTGCTGACCAAGCAATAATACCAACATGAAGAGATTATAATGATGTCTTGCATAAAAACCAGAATGGCATCTGTGAGGCCAGTGGCCTGGCCTCGTTGTCCTAGGAAGGTGCCATTTTGTTTATATTGCAATAAAAATTCCTTTTTGACACAGCAGCTTTAGGTTAAATAGAAATCTCATGGATGAGAAGTCAAGTCCACCAATGTCAGTGGATTTCATGTCAAGGTCTCCCCAGGCCTCTTAAGGTTACCTGTGAAAGGACAAGGGCAGAAAGGCAAGATCCCATGTGTGGGGACAGAGGCGTAGGAGGGACTCAACAGCAGACATCCTGGCTGTCACTGGGGGAGGATCTAATTTGGAGCACGTCAAGCCTTGGGGTCATACTTTGCTGGTAAAGGCAGACCCTCCCTCAGTAATCTTTTTAGCATCCCACTTCTTCAAAGACACTTGGACCCCAAAGCCCTCATGCAGCCAGAAGACATGTGAATATCCCATCAGTTGCATAGAGGCAATAGATTGGAATCCTCCAGGTAGTTCACTCAATCTCAGAATGATAAATGATCAATCATTGCATTCCTCCTAAATGAAATTAAGATGTTAAGATATATTGCTTGGGGCTTCTGCATGGGATTCCTACAGTTGAATTTCCAACCGAAAATGTACTGCTGTGGAATTGCTGGGGAAGGGAGACATTTTGAATCTATGTTAAAGCAAAACATTTGACAGTGGAGAAGCCTGCTTCAGACATGTTAATTTTTTTCATATTTAAAAGTGATTAATCATCCCAAATACCATGAAGCTAGAAGACCGTAATGCAAACTCTTGGAAGGGAAGGAAGATGCATGTGGCTTCATACTCCGAAGCGGAGGCTTTTGAAGGAGGCTGTAGGTGAGCTCATGTTGACAGACAAAAAGCACTGACTAAAAATTCATTTGAAAGGACAGAGTCTGGGCAAAACCCTTGGAATACATAGAAATCCACAGATTTACTTTTCAACTAGCCCAGAGCAAAATAAGGCGGAGGGAGAGGAGAAGTGGGAGAGCAGAGACGAGGAAGAACAGGACGAAGTTGTTGTCTTGGAGGAGGTCCTTCTCTTCCAATAGGCGTATGTACAGCAACATAGACCTTACTTTCTTGGAAAGTCTTTCCGACTCTCTTGGCAGATCAGGTCCAGGCTCTGATTTGTTCCTGTAAATTGGGACTTGATGTCCTAGCGTATGGATTCACCCCATGGCCTCACCACCTGCTAGCTGTGTGACTTTGAGTGTGTGTCTTTACCTCTCGGTGCCTCTTTCTGAAGCAGTGTAAAGAGTTAATCGTAGTAACTTCTTTAGAGTGTTAAGGACTGGACACCGTAAATCAAGAGTGCTGTCCTCAGTGACTGTTGCCGGGCCATTCTTCCTCCTTGGTACTTACTACAATTTTAATTAATAGTCACATGTTCAGTTTAATTATGTATTGAACGTAATGTTTGACAGGCTCACTCAATGTGCATTCCATGAAGTCAGAGCTGGTGCATGTCTTGTTCAGTCCTATGTCCCAGGACTTTGCATGGTTCTTAGTAGATGCTTTCACAATTGTGAGGGAGAGAGGGAAAGAAGGAAGGAAGGATTCTTGTGCTTTTCATAAACATGCTTAAAAACAATATAAAATTCAAACTGAATTTGCCTTTGTGTCTCACTTAACAATCCAGTTCAGTAAAGACTCTACTGACCAAAAATTTGGTACCTTTTTTTTTTTTTAACCTATTCCTTGATTTGCAAGGAGTGTGGATCAGGGCTCACTGAGCTCAGAGACCCAGACTATCTCCAAAAGGCCTGACTGACTCCACTCAGCTGGTTGCTGGCTTGTGTTGACACGTTCCCCTCTCCACTAACCAAAGAGTCTGCCACTGCCCCAAGAAGGACGGTTCCTTTTGTTGCCGGAAACTCTGCTTTGGTGTTGCTTAGAACACACAAAAAAGTTTGAAGCACGTTGAAGTTAAAGTACAGTTAATCAAATGCAAACTCCACTCAGCCCCTATCTGCCAAAAAGAAACCATTTTAAAAATGATTTTCAGAATCCCTGACAGTGCTGACTGTGTTTATGGCAGTGGGGTTGCCGGTCTTCGGCGGCCGCTGTGGGCGGTGTGTAAGCAGCATTCCAAAATCAAAATCACATTGAACTTGCCGCATTAGCCGTTGCCACATTGGAACGCTGATGAGCTTAGTGACCAGGACCAACCCAGGCCAGAGCCTGTCAACAGCCAAAGGACCAGCCTCTCCTGACGTTTGTGCTTTGCCCAACTTGTTACAAGTTTAATTCTTTGCAGCTTGCTCTTCCTGCTGTTCTGGCCCCCCGCTCCTCTACCGTGCCTTAGAGAGCAGAGCAGGCCGCACCGCCTCATCTAGCGCGACCACGGGGGCCCTGGTAGCGGTGAGCAGACGCCGGCACCCCGCTCTCAGGTCTGATGACCCATCAGATTAGGACTCCAGAAGGTGTGCTGCAGTGTCCACCCCGCCCTGCCTCTGCCAGAGGTCGCTGGTTGCTTCCAAAATTCCATCTGGAAGTGGCCCAAGCTGCAGCAGACGCAAAGAACCGCTTGGTTCACCACTTCTCCAGACAAGTGGAGTGCCCCTGCCTCTCTTCGTATGTGAAAGCTTGCTGAGTAGTGTTTGCATCACGGTTACTTTGCAACACACCGAGGCCTTCAGCCCTTCCCGCAAAACGAGGCCAGTTGTCTCTGTCTCGGGCAGCTGAATGGAGCCCTGGGTTGCAGAGCCCTGGCAGTGAAGAGGTTAAGTCACTCACCGGGTGGCGGGATCTGGGCTTTCCTGCCCGCACTTGCTCCTGGCCTCAGGCAGTGCCTGCTGTGTGGGGAGGGGGAGAGGGAGGTCTCGCCTGGACCCAGGTGGCCGGCAGGCCAACCGTGTTATTAAGAAACAGGGATCGCAAAACCTTGATCTTCAAAAGAGACCCCTAATTAGTCGCCAGCCCCAAGAGTAAATGGCATTCCACCTCAGCCTGGCGATGCGGGAAGGGCGCCTTCCAATCCAGGGGACTAATTGCCATTATTGGCTCTGCGAAGATCCTGCTGTAAACACTTGTCATCCGAGCCACTTCTGGTCTGCAGGCCTGAGATAGCAAACTGTTCCTGCGTGCCTCAGACTCCCTCAGATGCCCCTTCAGTTCCTTTCTCTAGGTGGGCCATCTCATTCCCAACCCCTCCCTCTTGCTCTGATGAGATTTTCCAAGATTTTCCTAAAGCTGAATCCTCCTCAAGAAGGGATTTGAAAACATGTTTTCCTTTATTCTCATCTGAATGTGAAAACATATTCTCAAAAATAAACTTTAGTTGCAAGCAGAAGAGATTTATCACGAATCTAACAGGGCATAAGCTTCTGGCCCCTCAAATACAGAGATCTTTCCCCAGGTCCTGGGAGAGGCCTTAACGGTGTGTTGTTGTGACCATGTCATTTTGTGAAGTTTGAACCAGTCAACTTTCAGTCAATCGTTTTCTCAAAGAGAGCCCACCAAACGTATAAAACCAAGGTGTGCTCTGCAAAACTCACCGTGTCTCTTTTATCTCATGCACTCTGGTTGCTCCTAGAGGTACGTATGTTTTCTGTGTTCTTAGACTTTCTGCTTCTTGGTCCTGTTTGGCATCTGTGAAGGGCAACTTCTTCAGGCCCCATGCAGGATGCCAGGTTTTGTCTGAGTTTACTCCTGAACTTGGGGACTGTTTCAAGACCCTGGATCCATCCCCTTCAGGGGCAGGCCAGATAACACCAAACTCAGAGGGCGAAAGAGGCCAACCTAGAGAGAGGTTTGGGGGCCACAGGAATTTGGGGCTGTGGTTCCCATATGTCAGAGAGAGAGACGGAGGAGGATGGCAGTGAATACTTTCTGAATGTCCTTGTGAAACTTGAGTTTTCTTTTTTAAAGTTTATTTATTTGTTTATGTGGCCACCCCTGGTCTTAGTTCTGGCCTGGGGCCTCAGTAGTTGTGGTATGCGGGCTTAGTTTCTCCATGGCATGGGAATCTTAGTTCCCAACCAGGTTTACACCTGTATCTCCTGCATTGCAAGGCAGAGTCTTAACCACTCGGCCACCAGGGAAGTCCCAGTACGTGAGTTTTCTATTCACCTTTAGGATTGGCTTTTATCAAGCATCTTGGGGCCCTGAGATAGCAAGCTATGTGGCAGGACCAAATGCCATGTAATGTCAGAGAGCCTGTTTCCTCCAAAGCTGAGCTTCAGAACTGCTTCATGAGAGAGATAAGGAGTCCCCCTTACTCAGCAATATCTCCTTTGTGTGAACAGTGCAGGGTGCGACAGGAAGGTGCGAGTTCTATACACAAGGCTTAGGGTATTTGCTCACAGGATTCCACTGTCTCCATGACGGAGCTGATGGTTTCACTTCTGCAGGTAACCCAATAACCTGAGACAACCGTGAGGACACAGAGGTGCTGTATTCCCAAGATGTGGGGTTCCCAAGATGACAGGGCCATTTTCCTCCCACTCCAGGGCCGGGGAGGGGGGGAATTGTATTTGTCGAATCATCTCCGAAAAGATTCCCAAAGCATGATTTGAACCTATACGTTTCACTGATTTGAAATGTTAGAAATTGTATGCCAAACTTTTGGTTATTTTAACTAGTTCAGAGAATAAAGACTAACATGGGTTTTGACAACAAACAAAACCAGTTTTTGTTCTATCAGTAATGTTTAAAAGATTCCAATTTCAAACTAAACACAATGTGTGGTTATTCTGTCAGCGATTTATACAGCCACCAGGGCGCCACAGCTACACACTGCATACATCATTGTATTTTTAAAATGTACTTAATGAACTTTTTTTTTCTTTTCTAGTAACTACTTCATTGCCTTAAATGAATGCATTCCAATAGAATTTGTAACAAATGACCACTTTGTGTTTGCATTAATGCCAAACACGTTTAACAAATTTTTAACAAGGAACCCTGGCAAAATGCCAAACTCCTAGAGGGACACTGAAGGAATGCTATAAATTTAAACTAGATTTTACCTTTTCACTTAGCTCAGCAAGTGTCTTAGGTGTCTTACTATCTCAGGATTGTGGCATTTCTATTTTATGTCAGATAAGTAGTACATTTTCATTACTTTTACGACTTAGCTTGTACCTATTTCCACAGGACTTTTAAATCTATGCAGCTGTGTCTGAAATAGTATGATGGCAGCTTGGAAATAGATCTTCTGCAAAATTTGTATCTTTTAAGGGTTGGTGGATGCGTGTGTGTATATACATTTCTTACCAAAATATCTTATAGTGTGTAATTATCTTACAAATTTTACAATGTTTATCTTATACTGTCAAGCAATTAAATGTAAAAGCAATTGATTATACATGTGGTTCTCAAGTGGGGGTCATTTTGCCTACCCCCACCCCAGGGAAGTTTGGCAACATTTGGAGACATTTTTTGTTGTCAAGATTGAGAGAAGGAGTGATGCTACTGGCTTCTAATGGGCAATGGCCCAGGATGCTGCTAATAAGCACCCCATAATGCACCAGACAGTCCTCACAAGTACCCAGCCCACAGTAAATGTCCTCTAGTAAATGTCCACAGCGCCAAGACTGAGAAATTGTGGAGTAGAATGACAAAGGCATTTAGCTGGTAGGCGGTCTCTCGGGTTCAGCAAGGTATTATTTGGAGAAAAAAATTACAACGAAAGCAAACTCAACCAATTCTTTTTTTTTTTTTTTTAATTACGTAGAGTAACTAACACTGATGTGTGGCAGGCTTCTGACTCGTGCTTCTGCTGTCATCTGACCACTGAGAAGCAAAGCAGGCCCATGGCAGCTGGGCTGAAGTGTCAGTGCTGGGGGCGGCTGGTGGCCCGAACGTGGCACCTGCTGAAGCTGGCCAATGCAGGCTGGGAGCTGCTGTGCCGAAGGCCACCCAGAGCAGTGGGAACGGTCTCCAGGACACTCCTGGGGGCAGGCAGGGGGTTCCGTACCCATGAGAAGATAGTTTTAGATGTTTCACAGGCAAGCACTTTCATTTTAATAGCTATGAAATTATTAGAAGATATATTCGACAAATCGTGACTCCACTGGGATATTACAGCAAATCTTTCTTTGGAAGGAAATTTGTTTTTAGAAAAGATTTTTGAAGAAAAATATTAGTTTACGGTGGCAGGCATTATAGAAAGGTCACAAAAACCGGGACGGTAGAGCATAAAAGACCGAACTTGGGGAAGTCCTGGCCTTAGGGTGAAGAGACTGGGCTCCGGAGTCAAGATGCTGTGATTTCAAATCAAGCCCCAGGAAGGTGGGAATCTAACCAAAAGCATGTATTGCTTCTCTGGTAGCTCAGATGGTAAAAGAATCTGCCTGCAATGTGGGAGACTCAGATTTGATCCCTGGGTCAACAATATCCCCTGGAGAGGGGAATGGCTACCCACTCTAGTATTCTTGCCTAGAGAATTCCTTGGACAGAGGAGCCTGGTGGGTTCCAATCCATGGGGTCACAAAGAGTCTAAAGCGGCTGAGGAACTAACACACACACACATTTCCCTTAAGCTTCTGTTTCCTCACTGCTGAGGGAGTGTCAACCAGGGCAATGTCATAGATCTGTCCAGTTTGTCGGAGATAGTTCTCTCAAAAGCACAGAGCACCCTTGCTGGCAGACAGTGTGCACACAATGTTGGCTATGAATAATTCTGACCACAATAATAATGGCAAAAATAAAATCTCAGGCACAGCAGTCTATGCTGCCATTTTGTCGTACACATCTGAATTTATCCAAATCCCTTCACTTAAAGCCTTGTGGATGAGTTGCACCCCACTGCACAGAAACGGAAGGAAAAGATGAAATCTGGGGACTCTCAGGGCCCCCATCCCACCCAGCAGGCTCTACCATCCCAACAGCAGTTATCAATTCTGAGCTAAGGTCTTGCTGGGCCCACCACTAGCCCCAGCCCTTTGGGCTCTCAAGTGTTACATTTTATTGCCCTGTGGAGCCTCAGGAGGCCACTTGCAAGGTTACATGTTACTCTCCACTCATATTTTTGAATGATGGCTTCAAGGTGGTTGCTCCTATCAAGAAAAGCAAATGATTTAACATAATTTGTTGCCACTTTGATCACAACAATAATAAATAAATCTTCATGAGGAAAAGGAGAAACCCATTCCACCCAAAAGATGTTAAGTAATAACACAGATGTAGATATAGATTTTTACCTGTTTTTTTCCGAGCAGAAACAACTCTATTGGGTTTTCCTGGGAACAGAGCTGCTGGGTGGAGTTGTCCTTCGGGATGCCCACTACCCCAAGAATGAACAGTTCTTCTCTTCAGACTGTTGTTCATTAGCCTATCAGGCACTCGCTTTTGTGTGGGTATCATGTGCGATGTTGGGGGCATCCAAAGCTGCTGTGAATGGGTGTCTGTTTTTGTACCTGGGGGCACTCTGCACACATTTGGAAAGCACATGGAGCGTAATGGACATTAACCCAGATGTCAAAAATAGCCTGCGTTTTACTACTGTTATTAAACAGTTTCCCCTTTAACCCGTCCATGTTTACCAAAGACCCCTTTCTCCCAGCCTGTTTCTGCAAATCACTACTGAAAGGGCAGGAGAAGAAAGCCATAATCCGGCAGGTGTCTTTATTCCAAAGAAAAACAGTCTGAAGGAATATTTGTGAGACACCACACGTTTATGGCCTGCTCTCCTGGGGGCGCTTGTCCTGGGGCGAAATCGACTGCTATACCCAGCTCACCAGCATCCCCCCCCTGCCCCGACACCCCACCCCTGCACACCAACTGCAGGATTCCCTTAGAAAAAAAACAAGTCAAGAGCATTGATCCCATTCAGTACTGATTTTTTCACAATAGAAATAGCTTTCTTTTCTGCTCTGATACTCATTACACATTCTCTGGTTTAAAAAATCCAAAACCTGTAACCCCCCTAAAAAAAAATCAAAAGGAAAAACTTTTAAAGCACCACCCAGAAAAGATAATTATTAGCAATATTCTGGCATATGCATTCGTGAGTATGGGTATGGTGATGCAAAAACGAGACTGAACTATATGTATGGAATTATAATTTTTGTTAAATTTATTTTGGTTTCATTGGGTCTTTGTTGCAGAGCGTGAACTTCTCTAGTTGGGGCGCATGGGCTGAGTAGTTGGGGTGCATGGACTTAGTTGCCTCGCAGCATGTGCGATCTTAGTTCCCCCAACAGGGATTGAATGCTTGTCCCTTGCACTGGAAGGCAGATTCTTAAGCACTGGGCCACCAGGGATGTCCCCTGTAATCTGCTTTTTTCATTGAAAAAATATGGACATCTTTCCATATTAAAAAAATTAGAATATTGTCATGTAGTCAATAAATCTTAAGCATGACTGTCACAGCTCCCTGTTAAATTCCTTTCAAGCACAAAATTTTCTTTTTTATTTGTAATAAATAAATGGATAATTTCTAGTTTATTATTTGATCATTCTCTTATTTATATATCTATTTGTTTTTTCTCTTACTCTTGAAAATACTGGCTCTGTGAGGGCACAGATGTTGTCTGTTATTTTTACTATTGTATCCTTGGCAGCAAGCAGGCCATCTGGCACAGAAAGGAGGTATATTAGTTTTCTATGCTGCATAACAAATCACCACAAACTTAGTGGCTTAAAACAATACCCATTTATTATCTGAAAGTTCTGTAAGTCAGACAACCATTCATGCTCCACTGAATTCTATTCTTAGACTTATAAGGCCAAAGTCAAGACTTTGGCTAGATTTAACCTGGGTAGATTTAACCTGGAGGGTCTGGGGAAGTACCCACATCTGAGCTCATTTAGGTTGTGGCAGAAATTAGTTCTTTGTGGTTGTAGGACTGAAGTTCCTATTTCCTTGTTTGCTATTAGCTGCTGGCTTCTCTTGGATCTGGCAGGACATTACCAGGTCCTTGCCCTGTGGCCCCCTCCATCTCAGCGCAGCAGTTCCCTCTTATGTTCCAAATTTCCCTGAGTTTCTTCTACCAGCAAGAGGAAAGTCTCTGCTATTTAAGGGCTCCCATGATTCAATTAGGCCCACTCATTTTCTCAAGTCAAGTGATCAGTAACCTTAATTATATCTATAAAGTTGTAATCATGGTGTGAGATATTCATAGTCCCAGTGCCTGGGATTGCAGCAGGAAATCTTTGGGGTTTGGGGGAACTTTAGGATTCTCCCTGTTCCAGCTGCCCTCTAATACCTATGGGAAGAGTGAGTGAATCCACTTGTTCATTGAATGCACATGGCCTAGAGGATGCTAAGTGAACAAGACTGACCTGACCCTGCTCTCATAGAGCTTGCAGCCTCGACCAATGTTGTTCAGTAGAAATGTATTGCAAGCCACACCTGTAGTTTTGAGTTTTCTAGTAGCCACATTGAAAAGAGTAATAAGATACAGATGAAATTAACTCTAAATATATTTAATTTTATCCAATATATCCAAAGTATCACCAGAGCACACTTTACACTTACGGTCCATCTCAAGTTGGACTAACCCCACTTCAAGTGCTGAGTAGGCACACATGTTCCGTGGCTGCCATATTGGACAGTGAAAGTCCAGGAACGTCACAGAAGCGGGGCAGTGCAGTGTGCATGAGACTTCCTGTGCACCATCCCACACTCAGGAGGGTCAGGAAAGATCTCCAAGGAAGAAGTGAAATCTAAACTGAGACTGAAGAATAAGTAGGAATCAGTCAGGTCAAGGGTTCATGTGAATGCATGTCAGAAAGACCAGTCTGTGCAATGAGGAGGAAAGAAAGCTTTAGGACTGCAGAAGCCAGTTCAGCTTAGGGGGAACGGGAAGTGGGGAGCTGGAGAGAGAGGCCAGCAAGCCAGGAGTCCATCCTCCACCCTGACAGCAACAGGGTTGTAAATGAAGTCTGTAATAGGGAGTGCAAGATGAAGTAGATGTTGCTGTTGAAATATCACTGTTGCCTGTGCTGGTGAGAACGCAGAGTGGGTGCTGAAGGAGAGGACACTGGGTGTGTGCGGAGGGGCAGGGGTGGGGGGCCGCTGCGACTATCCAGAGCAGGGAGGTCAGGCCAGAGATTATCTCACTGTGGGTGGCTGCCCAGATTGCCTCCTTGGTAGAAGCCAGGATTCCTTTTTTAAAAATTTGAAAAAGTATATGCTTCTTTGCTCCTCAATGAAGGTTCATTTGCCTTTGCAACTCCTGGCAGTGTCATCTGAGATTTCTTTTTCCCCTCAAATCCATTTAGGCCTACTGGCAAATGGGTTGTCTGATGGAAGGAGCGGCGACACTTTTTGAGAGTTCTCTTTCCCGCAATGTAAACCTTACCCTGAAGCAGTGTGTTGCAGTCTCGAGGCACTGTATTCTGCCTTGTGACCTGTTACCCAGCTGGAAATCTTTGTCTCGACTGAATAAATGACTGTTCTTTGCTACTTTATCTTGGAAAAACATCAAGGACATGGGACATTCGCCGTAATTGTTTTTCACTCATTTCCCCAATCTGTAAAATATGACCGGCGCATTTTAGTACTACTTTGGGTTTCTCTTTACCTTTTAATCATGTGGCCTTTTAATATATTGGTCAGCCCCTTAAAAGGACGATTAAGAAATGCTTAATGCACAAAAGAATTAGAGCTATGCACAGCTCATGAAGCAGAAAGCGTGCTCTGACTTAGAATTTTCATACGAAGTTCGCTGAGATTTTATGTGCCAGAATGAGTAATATGATCTGCTCTAGGAACTCCCTAACTCTCTGGCTCTGCAAAAGTCATTTTTTGCCCCAATTCAAGTTTCTTAACCAGAAGGGTTACACCAAACTCCTCAGAGTATGAATTAGCCGAGTTCATCCAAGCCACATATTTCATTTGCACTGCTTAACGAGGGTTCAAAATAACTGCCTACCTGTGCAGACGCTGGGATCTTTGGTTGGCTCATTAGTCAGTGTGACTTGAGAAATGCTGTGTATCAGCCACCAAATCAGACAGCTCAGGCTGTATGTAAAAACTGGCTCGCACGTGTGTGAGTTGGGTGTGTGTGTGTGTGTGTCTGTGTCTGTGTTTGATCTTTCCCCTCCCCGCCTTATTCCCCAGATAGCTGCACTATTGCCATGTGCCCGGAAACTCCCAGAGTATTTCAAGGCAATATGTGAATGATAACCATGCAGGCACACAACGTCCAGCATCAGTAGGGAAGAAAGTCATCATCTGAGGGTTCGATGTGGGATGGTCCTCTCTTCTTACCTGTTCTACTGTTTCTTCGCAGGCGGCAGTTGTATGCCACACCCTGGGACCCTCAATGGGGACCGTGAGAAAACTTGAGGTGCTTCCGGATACCTCTTCCCCAGGGCCTGAAATATGCACATGGCTAACTGTTGCACTTATGTTTAGCGCTAAACATATACACACAAGCCACAGGATGGTGGGGATGATAGCCAACTTCATTTCACTCTGTTCTGGTTAAGGAGATACCAATATTCTTTTTTAAGTTATGCTTTTATTGCGGTAAGATACATACTAAAAATTACCACTGTAACCAGTTTCAGTGTACAGTTCAGTGGCATTTAACACATCCATGGCATAATTCAACCAACACCACTATCCATTTCCAGAATTTATTACCACAAACCAAAATTCTGTGCCCATTCAAAGATAACTCTCCCTTCCCCTCTCCCCTTGGCCCCTGTAATCTCTTATTTATTTTGTGCATCTTTGAATTTGGCTATTCTAGATGTTCCATGTAAGTGGAATCGTACAGTATTTGTCCTTTAGTGACTGGTTTATTTCACGTATTGTGATGTCTTCAGGGTTCATCCATATGGTAGCATGAATCAGAACGTCATTTGTTTTGAGGGTTGAGTAACATTCTGGGGTGCATATATACTACCTTCTGTGAGCATTTGTGTGCAAGCAGTCTGTGTAAGCCCCTGTTTTTCATTCTTCCAGGTATATACCTTGGAATGAAATTTTCTGTGTTCTTTCAAATTGTTTCTCTTAGAAGGTCTGTAAGTGAATGCTAAGTTTTCTGGTGTCTCGGCCATCTTTAATTCTCTAATATCTAAAAAGTCAAGTTTAAAAATAATTTAAAAACCATACTCATGGTAGAAAACCATGGAAGGGAAAAAATGTTGACACATGATCTGGTCACATAGAAATAATCTCTGTAACATTTGGGCTTATTTCTGATCCCTTTCTTCTTGCTTATCAAGAGACATCTCTATCTCTAGGTGAACTATTTTAAAAAAGGCATCTTCTTCAGATGTGTTTGCAGGACATAATTTAACTTCCTACTCACCTCCTCTCTCTATTCTTCCTCTGCATCAGCACCCTCCCTGATCCCCATTAGCCCTGATCAAAGAGAGGGATGGCGGGTGGGCACAGGGGTAGGGAGTGTTTCCCCGTGGTCCCTCTAATCTCCTGCCAGTTCCTCTCCCTGCTAACCTCTGTGCTTTCTTGTTGCAGCTATCAGAAGGGCTGACTAAAGGGCAAGCGCAGCTCTGCAGCAATATTCTGATAATCTATTGCAGTGCAGCTCACATCGCTGTTCACCACCACCTGGAGCGCTCACGGAGACTGAAGAGGAGCTTCACCTTCGTTACTGAGCACGGTTCTGTTCGACTCAGTGTTTCTTTCATCACCTCCTGTCCTTTCCCATGGATTCAGACACGCTGGAGAGGAGGATGTGGAGGAGGGGGAGACAGTGGCAGGTCCTCCATTTTTTGGTCGGGATTCGGGCATTTAAAATGTGTTCATCTCTTCTGAATGTCATTATTTGATAACATTTTACTTCTGTTACTGAAACTTCACGGGATGAATCTGAACTCCATGGGATCGTAACTGTGGATTCCGCTTCTGTTGGACAACTAGCTTCATCTTCCGTCTCTCTGCTGGTTCAGTCTAAGTGGTCATCTCTAATGCATTAGATTATCAAAAAATGTGAATTCTGTGAGTGAGTGAGTGAGTGGTGCTGGTAGTGTTTGTATACCGAGATGCATGGAGTGTTTGACAGAGAAACCAAAGCACCAAAAATGGTGAGCCTTTACCCTCCTCTGTTTCTTTAATCTGCGGTTTGAAGAACCACATTTCGATGGTGGAACCAGTCGTCACCTCTGGGCCAGGTTGGAAATGAAATCAATTCTTTAAACCACTAATACTTGCCAAGAAATCGCCTTATGAGAACATGGTGTGTGTCTCTGACAATGCATGGCACATCTAAATTGATCGTTCATAGTTCTCTTGACCCTGTGTTTGTGCTGGGGAGTGGCTGCAGCCTGAGGCACCTGCATATTTCTATCCCATGTGTGTCTCACGTCCTGCACAGTGGGGCCGCAGCCAAGCCTCAGACTCTCGCCATTCCCGTACATCCGGGTCTCCACGAAGAAGCTGGGATTCATTCATACTCAAAATCCAAATGCTGTCCAAACAGCGAGTGTACGCTTAGATCTTCTGTAAATGAAAGGTCATTTCTCATTTTTCTTTTTGAAAAAAAGTCTCCAACATGGATTCCAAAACATTTTCAGCATTACACATGAAAACACTGATGAATGAGGAATAATCACAAAAGCTGTGTATCTGTATATAGCTCTACACAACATGTTTGTGGTACAGAGTCATTATTTAAAGCACATGCCAGGGAGAGAGACCACATTTTCAGGTCTTTTACATACAGTGACATGGTCCCGAGGATAATTAAACTCCTCCTGCTTCCTCTCAGATTAAAAAAAAAGAAAGTTGTTGTAACTTCATGAAACTCGTGACCGAGTCTGGAAAACGTGCAACTCTTGTATTGATCCATTTCCTTGTCAATGAAAGAAACCCTTCCACGTGTATGCAAGTGGGGGATGAAAATCTGCATTTCTAAAGGACAAACAGTGAATTTAAGCATGAGTGGCCTTAATAAATATAGTCGTCTTTCTTTGCTGCTGTGGAAAGGATTCTAAGCAGATGTTCCTGAAGTCTTGCATTGAATTTAGTTGTTATTATTACTTCTTAAAATGTTGGTGCAATTAACTCTGGACCTCTCTCGTGAGCCATAGAGATATTTAAAAGTCAGACACCTTATTTATCTATCTGAGAAGACGAAGCTGTGTCTGGGTTGCGCTGTTCATCCTTGGTGCATTAAGAGTACTATATTCAAGCAGGTTTCTCGCTTCTGGCTTTGTTCTTGTCCTAAGTATTGCGAATTGTGTAAAGCTTTCATGTTGCACAAGCAATCCAAATACATCCATGTTTAATAAGTTTGTCCTTTAACTATCTAGTTCTTGACTGGAGAAACGAGCGAGTTCTTTGCAAAAGTTATTTCGCACACTTTGACATAATGTCTCCCTGAAAACCCAGGCCTCCTCCAACTCATGGCTGTGAACAGTTTGAGCATCCTTAAACAGGCGGCCTCACTGCCTCCTACAGCCAGATCCTGATCTGAACTCTGCCACTGAATACTTGAAGTAGGAAAGCCACTAGGCAGCGAGCGTCCTAGAAGCAGAGAAAGCAACCGACCATGAATAGTTAGCGATTTCCCAGTGTGTGCCAATTCGGTCCCAGCTGTTGTTTTGAGGGCTCATTTTTGCCCCACTTTTGTTTGCCTAAAGTATAACTGATGTTCCTTTTATGGGACAATTATCATTTAGTCCCTTAAAAATTAAATTATGTCTAATATAGCATCTTTCCATTATGTATCATGTAATATTCTCTGATGTTGAGGGGCTACCAAAAAATTCCCTTTTCACGTATTAAAAATAGTTTGTGTTTACAGCAAGCAACTGTGCTGTTGGGAAGACGTTTCCTTTGCACAGACTTTAGCAGGTTTCCCCCTTGATCATAATCAGGTTGAGAAAGTTGAGGCTGACATTTAGGAGAAGTTGGTCTTCTTGCTTTGTGCAAAAGCAAGCTTGTACTTTATACCCCTTTTGATTTCAATGTACAGTCTCGATTTTGTACTTAATGATTTTTGTGTATCCAGTATGCACGTTAACAGCGTGTCAACTTTCATTTAAAAGTGGGTTTCCATTTACTTTTTAAACAGTGTTCATGATGAGACCTCAAATGTGTTGACATAAGCTCTATCTGAGATGTTTTTGTGTTGAGTGGCGTTTGAATGCTGCCAGGGGTCAGTGTATCTAATTCCCAGAGACCCTCGTTTGATAGTGCTTCTTGTAATATTTCTCCAAGTGAGTGGCATGTGGGTTGTGATATTGACCATGTGATTATGGACTTCGATATGAAAAAAATAAATAAAACTAAGGAACCCTCAGAAACTACCAGTGGGCATGTAGTAGCCAGTCATTGTAACCTCGTGTCTAGTAGAAGTACAACGTACAAGGTATGTACAGTTCATAACTTTGTTATCATGTGTATGAGAAGTACTTTGTGCTGACCGCCTTATTTATATTCATCAAATAAACTTTGTTTCTTTCTGAAGCGGGTTCATTCCATCTCGAATAAATGCTCCAACTGTGATGGTTTCTAGTCTTGTTTGGGTCATGGATCCCCACCTGAAGAAGCTATGGCTGTGAAGACAAGAGAAAGAAAAAGGGAGGCTATGGAGTCACTTTACCAGAAGAGCCGAGATGTAAATTTCCCTGTGTGTATAGCTGGAGCTCCGGGCATATAGTGTGTTAGAACTTAAATGGTCGGTGGCGTCTCCCTTCCTCTTTCCCTTCCCTGTTGGTCTTTCTCTCTCAGTCCCTCCGCCTTCCTCCATCTTTTTACCCCTCCCTCTCTTCCTCCTCCCTGCCTCGGCGTGCTTCCCTTTCTTCCCTCTTTCCTCTTTGCTGCCTTGTTTCTTCTGCTCTTCCCATGAGGTTGACCTCAGTCCTGCCAGGTTCTCTCCACTTGGTGGTAAAGGGGACTCCAGTAGCTTTGCGTGTTCTTGGGTTTTTGAGAAGAGACAGCCCTCTCCCCCAGCAGCCGCATCAGGCCTCTAGAGGGACTCTTATTAGTCCTCTTGGGATCATACATCCAGCCTCACTGGATGTGGGAAATGTAGTTTTCAAAGGAAAAAATAGAGCTCTAGTCTAGAAGAGAGACAAGA
Organism: Budorcas taxicolor; assembly: GCF_023091745.1. Classification (NCBI taxonomy): domain Eukaryota; kingdom Metazoa; phylum Chordata; class Mammalia; order Artiodactyla; family Bovidae; genus Budorcas; species Budorcas taxicolor. The sequence continues at coordinate 14,951,700 of NC_068910.1, read as the reverse complement.
AAGCTGAGCAGGTGAAAACAGTAGCCCTGCCATCACTTGGGTACATACACAGAATCATCCAGAAAAATAGAACTGTCCATACAAGGGCTCCCCAGCCTTTGTAGCTCACCTGTGGATCGCAGTGGAGGACCAGCTCCTGGTTTCTTTTTAAATTTGAGTTCCAGGAATCAAGGGATCGACTCTTGCCATTGTTGCAGTTAAATGGTAATTGATTATTAGTGCTAGACAGTCTGTGTCATGTGACCTAATACCTTCATTTTACAGATGGTGAAACTGAGGCCCAGTTAGAATTAGCTGATCCAGGCATATGTGGTAAGTTCACTGCAATCCCAGACTGTCCCTGGAGCTTCTGGGACAGGAGTATGTGTGCCTGAAGACCCTCTGCAGAGGAGAGGATGAGACAGAGCCTCCTCCCTATTGGCTCTAGAAGACACAGAGAAAATAGCATTTTTTTTTTCCTGTATTTCATAGACTCAGAGCTACCAGGTATGAAATTTTCTCACAGTCAGGGATGTTTGGGGGCAACCTGCAAAGTCATGTGTCCTTCTCTTTATATTGCCTTTTCATGGAAAAAGAACTTTTGTTAGACAAGAATTTCTTACCTCATAGAGCTCCCTGAAGCAGCCGGCTGGCTTTATGAGGCCAGCTGGCTGTCAGACGTAATCTCTGCTCCTTTACACACAAACTGGTTTGTTTGGAGGAAAACTACCAGCTCAGACTTTGCGGGTCCACCTATCCTTCAGTTCCATCGAAGCATGTAGATAAGCAAAAGGTTTTTTTTTTTTTTTTTAATCTTAAAAATCCACCTTGACTGCCTTGTATCTGTGAACTGCTGTTTTAAAAAGATTGGAGAGACTTTCTAAGTCTTGGGGTTGCTAATCCATAATAATAATCACACTAGTAAGTAAACAGACAAAATTAATTGAACATATTGTGTATTTGCTAGGAGCCAGGCCATGTCACCAAGGACTCATGTGCACCCACTGCTTTATTCCTGACAATGGTCCCATGAGATCGGTGCTGTCACGACCCATGTTTCACAGTGAGGGGAATGGAGGCCCACAGAGATGCCCGGAAACAGTGCATATTTGCAGAGCACTTACTTGGTACCAGTGCTGTGCTAAATGCTGTGCTGACATGGATTCATTTATCCTGGCAGTAATCCCTTGAGGTAGGTATTATCCGCATATATTCTGGTATTATTACTCTCCTCACCATACAGACAAGGAGAAGGAGGCCCAGAGACCTTCTACACCCCACCCAGCGTCTCCTGGATGGTACATGGATCGTGGAGACAGGCTTCGCACCCAGTGCTCAGGAAGCTCCCTGCTTTGGGCCCCAGGTCAGGTGAGTGAGGGTGTATGGGACTGGGGTTCAGATCCTCCTGGTATCCACCCAGCAAAGCTTCCGTGTCGCAAGCTTAGTCTCCAGCTCACAGAGGCCTGAGGGAATTGGTTGCTTCATCGGTGCCACCGCTGGTCCTCGTGAAAAGGGAATGGCAGTGGGGCCTAAGGGAAGTCGAGCCACATGTGAGAAGAGAGTGGGGATGAGCTTAGCACATCGGATTTTAACCTGCTAGTCCTGGGCCTCTCCTGTGCGTCCTAAGACCTCAGTGTCCGGGCATCGGCACCTGACCTCCTTGGGTGTGCTAGGGGGAGCATCCTGTGACAGGCTACTGGACAGGTGTCCTCAGGTAGGCAAGGACCTCAGCGCCAGGATAAAGGATGTAGATCTAATTATGGTGGCCACTGGTTCTCAACTCCGGTAATTGACCTCCTGCTTGCCTGATTCTTACGATGTCAGAAGACAATATGTAGCTTGAGTTAAGTACCTTATACAATTAAAAAGGCTTACTGTTTTATTTACATAAATTTACTTTAAGGGAAAAAATGCCTCCATCATAAATGAGAAAGTAGGGTAATTTTCCATACATAGCCATCACCAACTCTAAGGGCAAAAAAGTAAATAAAAAGAATGAAGACAAAGTTCTGAGGCTGAAGCTTTCCCTTCCTTTGGTGAAAAGGGAAACTGGCAAAGGTTAGAGATGGGTTTGCGGAGCTGAACAGAGAGTGTTTCTCTGTTACTGAATGGGAAGGGCTGAAGATGGTCTGGGAAGGAATATGTAACTCTGTGGATGAAGGGTGTTTCAGACTGTGCCTGTGGACCGCCCTGTCATCATTTCAAGGGCCCACTTTGATCTCTGAATTTTAGGGAACCCTCCTGCAGCAACAAAAATGCAGAGATGAGTTTTTAGATAAACTATTTTTAATAGGTTTTATTTTTAGAACCTTCTTAGATTTACAGACAAATTGAGCAGATAGTCCAGTGAGTTCCCATATAAACTTCCTTCCCACACAGATACAGTTTCCTGTTATCTTACATGTTATCTTACATTCACATGGTATACTGTTACCAATGGAACAGACACAAATAAACTGTTATTAATGGAAGCCTATTCATGTATGTAAGGCCGGACCCCGGGGGCCATGATGGGCTGCCCCTCCTTTCCCTCCCGCCGGCGGGGGAAGTCCCTAAGGGAAGGAGCCTCCCAGATCCCGGGGACCAATGACAGCACACTTCACCAGCTAAAGCCGCCCCACCCCAGCCATGTAGAAGGACCTGTCAGCCCGCGACACCTCGGCCTGGCGACCTATCCGAGCCCCCGTCCATCTAGCCTGACCATCCCTCACAACGAACGTATAAAAACCACCCCCAACACGGTCCGGGCACGGACTTCCTCGACCTGCCTCACTTGGGTCTGGGAACCCCTCCTGGGAGCGCTTCCCCATTAAAACGCCCGTTAGACACTCTTTTGGTGTTCTGGTCGTCTTTACCTAACAACGTGGGCTTCTTTAGTTTTAACCTAAGGTCCTTGCTCTGTTCCAGGAACTCCTCCAGAGTCTACATTGCACTTCGTTGTCACATCCCCATGAGTTACACTCTTTGTTTTTGGTGATCTTGACAGTTCTGAAGAGTGCGGGTGAGTATACTGTAGGTTGCCCCTCTCCTGGGATGTGTGTGATCTTCCCGTGGTTAGATGGGGCGTATGGGTTACGGGCGGAAAACCGCAGAGGTAAATGAGGCTTTCATTACATATCACGGTATATGGTATCAACCTTGGTTTTTGGCTGTTTGCGGTTGACCTCGATCGATCACCTGAGTGAGGTGGTGTTTCTCGGGCTGCTGCACTGTAGTCACTCCTTGCACTTTACGATAGCTTGTTGCAGTGCAGAGATAAAGGATCAAATCTCTCAGATGGAACTTTCTGCTGGAAGTGTAGAGAACACCCTGGCTAGAGAAGAAAATTACTCTTCAAGTCTTTTGGATCAAAACCGTCTAAATCGCCGGCCCACTGATTTGGTCTGTGTTTTGGACCAGCCAGTTTCTCTTCCATTAGAGAGGGCTTTGTCACCTCTGGCCTTGCATTCCCCTGTTGAGTTACTTCAGCATCTATGGCAGCAGTGAGCCTTGTGAGTGGACAGACCATTTCCCTGGTGCAGGGCAAAGCCAGCATCGCTGCAGGTTAAAACCAGATGCTGACTGTGCCAGCACTCTGGCTGCGCTTAGAAAGGACTCAGAAAAGAAACTTCGCATAAACTCAAGACAGAACCTCTGTGTCTGCATAACTCACTGGATAAGGGTGTTATGGCTGTTTGAGAAGTGAAACATGAGTGCTTATTTGAATAAATTTAACTGTTGGATTGTTTTATTCTTTTGCAAGTACCCATCCCCCCACCAAAGAATTCCTTCAAAAGTCTTTGAAGAACAAAAACATAACACAAGACAACTTGAGCAAAAATAAATATTTGCAGGCACATACACATAACGTGGCTTTGTGCAGTGAACAGTTCACATGTAGTGAGTTTCAGGAGTGGCTTGTTCCAGGGGCTCAAATGACTTCTTAATGTCCTTTTCTTGGTTTTGCTCCCTTCCTGGTATTCCATTCTTGAGCAGCCTCAACGTTTCAGGTGAGACCCTAGGCCCCACATCCCTCTCCTTAAGAGAGGAGCCATGTACTCTTCCCCGCTAGGTGTGGAGCCCACCTCAATCTTGTGGACTGAGAAAGGGGAAGGGATGGACTCCCAGACAAGAAAGGAAAATGATGCTGAGGAGGCAAACATCAAAGGCACAGCCATGTGATGTAGTCACAGTAAAACATCGAGGCTGGTTTATTTTACCTTTGACTAGAGCCTTGACCCAGAAGGGAGCAACAGGATATCTGTTCTGATAGAAACATTAGACTGGAAATCAAGACATCAGTAAAATCTCTTAGTTTATAACCATTTTGTTACAGCTGCTCAGTGGTAGCCTGCCATTGTGTAACTGCATGTTTTCTCCATGTCTGAATCTAACTGGCAGAAATAACGTATCTCTTAACTACCTGATATAGTATATGAGAAGATAAAATAAGACAGTAAATGAGAAAATGTTTAGAAAAAATATTTTAGCAACAGAACTCTGTCCACAATTCTAACAAAGTCCTCAGATGACTTGTTTCAGTTCTGAGAGCCAGTTTGCATAGAAGGCAGTCTTCTTCCTTGGTGGCTCATCTATACAGTATTCAGGCAGATATATCAAGATTTTAGGATAAAAGCTGTTGAGAAAGAATTACTGCTATTTGCCACAACACAGATGAATCTCCCACAGCATTAGGTGAAAGCAGATGAACACAAGCAAATACACTGTGCGATGTCATTTACACAAGGCTCAGAGACACACGGATTTCATCTGCGGGTTAGAAATCAGGATGATGCTTAACCTTTGGAGGGTTTGTGCAGTAAGCGCACAAGAGAAGGTTCGTGGGATGCTGGCCGTACCCTGATTCTTGACCTGGAAGTTGGTTACATGGTGATGTTCCGTTTATGAAGATTCATCAAGTGACATAATTTCTCTACTCTTGTGTCTCTATGTTGTCGTTGCTCAGTCGTGCCCAACTCTTTGTGACCCCACGCGCCAGGCTCCTCGGTCCAGGGGATTTCCCAGGCAAGAATACTGGAGCAGGTTGCCATTTCCTTCTCCAGGGGATCCTCCTGACCCAGGGATCAAACTCTTTGTCTCCAGCATTGGCAGGTGAATTCTTTACCACTAAGTCACCAGGGAAGTCCTCTGTCTGTATATCTCATTGAAAAAATTTATCCTATACAGGTTTAATGTCATTATGCATGAATCCAGTTGCAGATTGCAGAGGCTGGAAAACTAGGGCCTGGGGAATGAATTTAGACTTTGGATATTTCTTGTCTGACCAGCACTGTGTCTCAGGGTTCCTCCCACCACCCCAGGGCAATAGTGATAGGCTGGGAGTCTGGGAACTTGGAGAAATGTTAGGTGTACTTGCCATTTCTCCACAGCCTTCATTTCTGTCTCTAAAGCTACACCTGGCCAACTTCACCCCTGCCTGACCCCCTGAAGGTATTTGACTTTTCAGACTCTGGACAGGCTATAATCCTGACTCTATCAGAGCCCAGAAAGTGACCCTGGGCTGGTTACTCAGCCTCTCTGTGTCTGTCTTCTAATCCTAAAATTATAGTACATTCCCAGAAGGTTTTTTTTTTTTTTTTTAACCAAGGATCAAATGGGCATGTAACACAATGCCAGCCATTCAAAGATTTAAAAAAAAAAAAAATGGAAAGGATAACTGTGAGTTGTAGTAATTTTTAAATAATAGAAATGTTTAATGAAATAAAATTGCTGATCACCTGTGGACTCCCAACCATTGTCTCACAAGAACTGCTGCTAAGCCAGTCCTTGTTCAGGTCACATTTGCCGTGCCAGTGTTTTCATCAACCATGTTTAATAACCAGTTACCAGATCTGGATATTGGGGGCTGTAAATTTCCCTGGTGACTGTTGCCAGTGGCAGGGAAAGAAAGACCTGGGTAATTACCACTTGTGTTTCCAGAAAACACATGAACTCAAGTCAAAATCAAGGGGTTTGGACAATAAAACATCAGGGTCTTACAATGCAAGAAAGAGCCGCCCAACCTGTATGATGAGAAATGGGTACCTGGTTAGGAAACAGCAAAGGGGCAAAGACGCGTGTGGCAGACACTGCTGCAGCCTCTGCACTGGCAGGACCTTTTCTCTTTTTCCTTCCCAGATGCTGTACACATCTGGCAGAAGAATTCAGGCTTTAAGATTAGTTGGGTTGGTTAGGAATCAGTACCTTCACCCCAGCCACAACCCATGGCCTTGGTCTTCCGTGATCTGTTAGTAATGCAGTTGCCTTTCTTTGTTTAGCATGGTTGTTTGGAAATGATGCAAGGCTGTTCAGTATCTTTCAAACAAGGTAGCTTAATAGGTTGCATGGAAATATCCCAAGACAGCAACAATTCAAGGACTTTTAGAAATATGCAGACACCATAACTCCAATGGAAAATGCTCAAGACAGCTCTTTGCAAGATGTTGGAGTTAGATCCAAAACTCTAGTTGAAGATTCTTTGATTTTTGAGCATCATGTTTTCAATGTGTGAGAAAATAGGTTACAGTGGGTTTCAGGGGAAAATGTCTTGCCTTTGGATTCCCCCAAAGTGTTTCATTTCTTAAGAAAGAAGAAAATGGATAAACTTTAAGCCCCACCCCCACCCCACCCCACCCCGTGCAGTCTTTGTGTATCAGCAGGCTAACATTCCTACAGTAGGTTTGTTTAGGTCAAGTTTGTGTGTCCAGAAGGATCTGTCCACATTAGCACAGACCTGGGGCCTGGGCGGGGGGTTCGAGAGGGGGGCTGGGTGGAGTTGAGCAGATTGAGCAGCAATAGGAGAGAATTAAAATTTCTTAGAATGACCAGTTCCAACTCTCCTGGACTTCCAGAAATTATAAAAGTCACGGGAGAAAAATTTCTCCAAGAGTTTTGTTTGGTTATAGTCAAACAAACTGAATTTCAACAAATCCAAGGTGATCACAGTGAATTCTTAAAGAACAAGCTCAGGGCATGGCATCTGGCCATTTTTAGGAGTATAGATGCTCTGCTACCCAGCTAATGAAATGGCCCTATTTTCTTTCTGACGACAATGGTCAAAACTGATAACAGGGTAGTTGATTTTAAATCACCTAAGATTCAAGGAGGCAGTAAGAAATAAAAATTTGCTCCAGGTATTTGGAGGGGCAAGGCTGTTTGCACAACTGGACAAGAGAGACCGTTAGCAGCACTTTCTCCAGAGACCAGTTTTCTGTGCATACGCATCCTTGCAGTTGTTCACAAGAGCATGGAATTCTCCTGGCTCACCAAGAAGTGTTCTCTTTCCTTAACCTCTGACTTTGGTTCATACACTGTCACCCACTGTTAGAGGTATTCAGCTGAAAAGAATAGAGGGTATCTGACTGAAGAATGATAATAAGGGCAGGTTGGGTTCCAGATTTTGTATAACTCTGAGATAGGTTATGCTCCTCTTTTCTCAATCTCAACAGAAGAGCAAATTGCAAGATGCTCCCCCATTCAAACCCCTTTACATGCTACAGTTTATCTCTGAAGGAAAGAACACACAAGCAAAATAGCTTTGTAGGACAATTCTTCCCTTAGCCTCGCAAAACAGCAGTTGTAGGTACGATGAGATGTAACTGAGCTAGGCAAAACAGATACCACCTTTAGAGCAGGGAGCTGTATTTTTCTTCAGCCAAATTTTGGGAAAATCTGATGTTGGTTTGGACATTGGTATTAAAACAATCCATACAAGTTCGGGCAAACACAACTGCAGAAATCTTTAAAAGCCAGTTGTTTTTGTGCTGAGGGCATCAAACTGAATATTAACATACAGTGGTAACTAGCCAGTCATTCTGTGCGTGTGTTTGGACTTTCAGAAGATAATCATTTCATGTCCACGTCTGTCTCTGGCTTATTTGACCTTGGCCTAATTGCTTAATCTCTCTTGGCTTCAGGTTTTCTATCTTGAAAGTGAGGGGAATAACAACATCCAACCACCTATCTCATCCGGGTATTGAGTGGCTTAACGGGGTCATGTTTGTAAGGTCCTGGAAAACTCTCAAGAGAGAAAGTTCTGCCACTTTTCCACTTTCGCCTGGTAAGATTTTCGAGTCATAGGTGGGAAGGGGTGCACTTAATGGGGCCTTTATTACGGATGGATGTTCTCTGCTTCCTTATAACTAAAGGACGGACATCTTTTGAAAGCAGAACTTTTCATTACTGTGAAATCTCTGACTCTTGTCAACACAACAGTCTGGAACTCCTGTGGTAATCCAAGCTTTCTCCTCTAGCTAAATAGTCTGTGGAGCTCTCAGGAAAGCACCATGATTTTATGGCCACAAGGAATTACCAGGACTATTTCTGTATCAGTGATACTTAGATTGACTTCTGGGGTCACACAGGTGGGTTGAGTTCTATCTGCCTCTGCCATTTCCTGGCTGGGTGACCTGAAGCAGATCTCTCAGCCTCCCTGTGCTTTGTGTTGGAAGCACAACCTTGCGGTAGAATGCTTGCCGCAGTGTGCAGCACATGGCAAGGTCGCAGACACTATGACCTGTGTTAACAGTGTGTATGACCATAACTTCACGTATATATTCTCCAGGGCCATGAAGACTTATAATGAGTGCAAGTCTCCGACTGGGCAAATCCTAACTCATTGGAGCTTGTGCTTAACCAGAAGCTGGCTTATCCTGACTGTCCATTCACAATACCCACATTTTGTAAGTACTCTAGATTTAGAAAAATGGGAAATTAAAAGCAAACAACTCAGCATCAGGAGTTTATACAAATTCCTAGAGTGTAATTTTTTGTCAGTACTAATCTAGTTCAATCCCCTGACTTTCTAAAGGCAATAACCACAGAGTACTGATCTGAGCAGATGGTGACTGCAGCCATGAAATTAAAAGATGCTTGCTCCTTGGAAGAAAAGCTATGACAAACCTAGAGAGCATATTGAAAGGCAGACATGTTACTTTGCTGACAAATGTCTGTATAGTCAAAGCTGTGGTTTTTCCAGTAGCCATGTATGGATGTGAGAGTTGGACCATAAAGAAGGCTAAGAGCTGAATAATTGATGCGTTTGAACTGTGGTATTGGAGAAGACTCTTGAGAGTCTCTTGGACTGCAAGGAGATCAAACCAGTCAATCCTAAAGGAAATCAATCTTCAATATTCATTGGAAGGACTGATGTTCAAGCTGAAATTCCAATCCTTTGGCCACCTGATATGAAGAAGTGACTCATCAAAAAAGACCCTGATGCTGGGAAAGGTTGAAGGCAGGAGCAGACAGGGACGACAGAGGACAAGATGGTTGGATGCCATCACCGACTCAATGGACATGAGCTAGAGCAGGCTCTAGGAGGTGGTGAAGGACAGGGAGGCCTGGAGTGCTGCAGTCCACGGGGTGGCAAAGAGTCGGACATGACTGAGTGTCTGAACGACAACAACAACTGCTTTGAGCAGCTGACCTCCACTAAGAAGGAACTACATGCCAAGCATCGTGCTAAACTCTGCGAATATATATTCTCATTTAATGAGAAAATGCCAGTGAGGTAGGTGCCATTAGTAACCTTTTCCCAGAGGGAAACCAAGCTTTAGTAAGGCTGTTATCCATCCATACAGTTATGAAATAAAGAAGACAGATGGCAATCCTTGACTCTGACTCCAGAGTCCTGTTCTAACCTATTACTATCCAACATAAAATAAAGTGAGCCATGCATACGGTTTTAAATTTGCTAGGAGCTATATATATATATATAAGTTAAAAAGAAGCAGGAGAAATTAATTTCAATAATATATTTTCTTTAATCCAATATATCCAAAATATTATCATTTCAACATAGTCAGTATAGAAGTTCTTAATGAGATATTTTGTACTCTTTTGCTTTTTTCATACTAAGGCTGTGACTTTCAGTTTATATTTTGCACTTGCGGCCCATCTTAACTTGGGGCAGCCGTATCGCAAGTGCTCGGCGGCCGTGTCCGGCCTACGGCCACCGCACTGAGCAGTGTACCCTCACCCGTGCACCATCATGCCTGAGTCTTTGAGGACGGTGTCATCCGGGTTTACCAGACTGTATTTATTGAGGAAGAAGATTTTCCTTTTTTCAACAAAGGTAACAAAAAGAGGAGGTTTAGAGTTATAGCAGGAGTTTAACATGTTAATTCGTACATTCTCGGTTTGCTAAACAATTAATTTATCATCAAAGAATAGCTTTTTCCTGGAACATCCTGCTCGCTGAGCTTTCACTTTGTCATATATAATATGTGTATTTATACAAGTCAGTATAAATAGAAAACCATTACATGAATGAAAGAATGAATGTATTCACTACCATGTAATAGGAAGATCTCTTAGGCAGGGAAGATATATAAGCACCATAAAGGCAAGAACTTGATCTCGTTTTTGCCCAGCTCTGTAACCCTGCATGTAGGAAAGTGCCAGGCATGCGGGAGGCTTACAAGAAGTATTCTCTGTAGAGCAACTCAACAAATCCACCTGGAGAAATGAGTTATTTCACATTTTATTCTTAATGGGCAGAAGAAATCTGAGTTCCTTCCTTCTCTCCCCTGAGTGGATTTTAATGCTCAAATGATGAATTTATTTAAACCATGTATGTTTCCAAATGAAATAGCATCAGTGAGACCCCAGAAATCGAGGATCTACTTTTAAAAGACAGTTGTTGACTTCCTCACGGATAGTCCCACATGTGTCAGAGGCAGGTGCCCTGGGAGGTGCTGGCATAGGCCACAGGCTGCACCACCTGTCCCTCAGCCCTGAGTGTTTGGCCTCCAAGAGAACCCCCTCGCATCGCCTCTCTGACCCCGGCCCCAGTGTGTGTCCTCAGAGCGTTCCCAGGGCCCTCGCCTGACTCGCGTGCACTTTCCCCTCTCACCCCATGGGATTCCCGCATTGGTGCTCACCCGCCCACCCCCGCGGTTTCTTCCTGGTCTGACAAGATGTCAAGATGTTCTGTCTCAGGAGAACCTGAGGACGGTCTCACATCAAATCTCCTTTAATTTTGAGGGGGTTGGTCCAAACCCCAGTGGCTAACAGGTATCCTTTAACCCTAAAGCTGGCTTTGCCTTCTAACTTGAAAATTAATTTCCCTAAAATGACTAAACACTGTTGTACTGTCAGAGTTCTTTGAACTGCAAGTGCCGAAACCCAACTCAAACCAATTTCACAAAAGAAAGGTGAGGAGGTTAAGATGGGCCTCAGGCATGGCTGGATCCAAAGGCTTCAACAAGGTCAGAAGGCCGGTGTCTCGTTTGGTTTCCATTTTAGGACACTGCTTACTCCTGTATCACCTTCACTTTCAACACCACTTATGTCATGGGACAGTTCCTAACCCCTTGCCCAGAAACCACATTTATAGCCAATCAAGATTCTTGATCTGCAGGACTCATCTTTACCCGGCTGTGTCCTGGGGTCAGTTGCTTCACTGCTCCAAGCTCAAGTTTCCCTTCTGTGACTCAGGATAATAACAGCCTTCAGGTCAGGCTCGATATCATGTCCGTAAAATGCTGAGCACAGACAAGAGTGAGTGTTTTAAGACAGAACTCTGGGGAATTCTGTTTCCCAGGGGATAGGTAGTCAAGACTGTAGAAGAGAGACAGTTTGCAAGTTCTCCAAACCTCAGGCCAGTCTCAGGTGACAGAGGCCAGCATGTGTCTGTGCTCACAGCCTCTGGTAAGTCCACAGTGCTTGGGAGCCCTGGCAATTACATGGCTGTAGGAAGGCCTGTTTTCTGATGGCAACCCATTAAGCCAAGTAAAACCCTCCTTCTTGCTGGATCCCCCCTGGAACTTGTAGGGTAGCCAGCCAGCAAGAGGAAAGATCCCCAGTGTTGAACTTTGGCTCTTAAGAGGCCCTCACTCAGCAGCAGTAACAACAGATATGTTTACAGACACATTTAGGGGGCCTCCCTCTTATTCTAGAGCCTGTTCAGTTCCAGTGATTAATGTAAGTGCTCAGTAACTACCTACTCACTAAAATGAACAAACCAACATGATAACATGCCCCAGAACATACACTACTGCTGTGAATGATGCACCATAATGCTTGCTAAAGTAATAGTTGATGGTCCACAGTAGATGAGCCACAAGTATTAGCTGAATGAGTAAAAAACGAATGACTGAACGAAGAGTTTATCAGTCTCGGTTTTGGCTACTACTTTCCGTATGTATTGAGCTGATATTTGACTTGTTTTCTGTAGCTGCAGTTCAGTCCCAACAAATAGATGATCTAAATTTAAGACTTGTTTTTATTTTCTGTTGTTGAATTCTAAAATAGATGATGCCACCATATGGATCAAATTCCGTCTTCAAATAGAAAGAGATATTTTCAAACATCCTTGAATTGAGCATGCAGAATGAGGGCGGCATGGTGCTTACATACCCACTAATCTCTGTTATGACATGTCTGCATGACGGAGAGGATCATACTCCTGGGTTGAGGAAAGGAGGGCTGTCCACAGATGACACGTGAGTGGAGCCATCATGTTCCTGTATATACTCGGTAGATATATGGACAGGCTGGACTAGGTAAATCTAATCCTTTGCCATTATTCATTTCACTTTCCTGAATTCTGTGGTATTTCCAAGGAGTGACTGCTTTTCTTCTGGGTTAAGTAGAAATCTTTGCCTAAGTCAAAACCACTTACTTTAAATACATTCGGAGACACCAGGATCTTTGGCCCTAGGAGTGTTTCTCATGATTTCAAAGTCAATGAATTGTCACTTGACCTTAATGGACACTTATAGATCACTGAATTACAGATTAAACTAAGTGGAGAAAAGAAGCTTTTCTCCAAAATTCACTGATTTACTGAGACAGATTTGAGAAGTCATCACAGTGTCACTTTATTGAGCACTGATGATTATAGTGGCAATGTACACAAAATTAAAAGGACTTGGGATTTCATTCTGCTACTTGGAATTATTTGTGGTCCCTTTTAAGGAGGTCAAGGATGTTTGCACAGAAGAAAGAAAATCTTGTCAGAGCCACTCTGGTTAAAATTCAGCGAGATGTGCAGTTGCTATGATGAGTCGGAACATTCTTGAAAAGTTATTAATAAAAAAATGTGCCTCAGCTTCCTAGATATTTTTTGCATAGGTTGGTATACCAAATAATTGACTAAATGGTAAAATTCTGTCCCTTTCATTTAGGTATGTTGCTATTATGTTTCTTTCTTACTAAAAAATTTTCTCCATCATTGGTTTGAAATTAAAAAATGAAGTGTCACATAGCTGAAAATAACCAGAAGAGATGTTCCTATTCTTAAGCAGTCTTGAGATGCCCAGGTGCACTTTTCTTCTTCAGGCAAAGTCCATCTTAACACTTACCTTCCAGGTAGGCTTTCTAGGTGGTCATGAAAGGAAGACTGTTCACTGCTTCTAACCTGGAAAGAACAGATTTGACCTGTATTGGAATCTGCTTAGAACTGAATCTGTATATGAGCCGTTCTGATGAGACTGTATTCTTCCACTAACTGGTTTCACTGCCTGATGAAGTCCAAAAATTTTGAAAAATAATTGCACTTTTCTAGATTTCCCTTCTAGAGAAAGGAACTTAGCTGAAGAATTTGAAAACCTGCTCTGACATACCCAGAAGTTGGGCTGGGTAACGGGTTGTTTGGGAACAAAAGTAATTTTTAATGAGTGTAACCAAATCAGATTTCTAAACCCTAATGCACAGATTTAGGCACATGATATTGAAATTTGTGACAATAAGGCAACAATAAAATTCCAGCATTTTCTCCTATCTCTCTGATGAGAAAGTCAGTTTCTTCTGTGCTAATAAAGGGACTTGGGTTCTACTGCAAATAGTTAATCTATATTATCCTAAACCCAGAATCAAGAGGTACAGTGTCCCACAGAGAATGCAAATGGGCACAAGACTCACCATGCCAGCTGCCTTTTAAAAGAAAATGCCAGTTAAGGGAAAAAAATCGCCTTTCCAAAGAAATGATATAGCAAAAGGGGAAGTAATGGAATACTGTCTTTCTTCACAAGAAACAATTTCTCTTATCAGACTCTTTCCAGTTAAGGTAAGCCTTATATGGGAGAGGTCAGAGGGAAAGCGGGGGGCACATCTGGGGAAACAGGGAGACATTAATGAATAGTTCTGCCTTTATAGGTAAAGTATATACACAATATTAAACCCCTAATATTTGGAGTCACATTATCAATGTTCAGACTGCTGCTTAGCAGTTATGCGGCTATGAGCATGGCCTTCATTCATTCTGAGCGTTTTCTCTCAGCCAGTCAATGGAGGTTACAGTCTGAAAAGAGAGACACGCCTGCCCTTCTGGTGCTTACATTCTAGCAAGGGGAAGCAGAAAACAAACATGCATGCCGATGAAATGATCATTTTAGACCAGGGTAGAACAAGGAAATCATACAGAGAACCACTGGCTGGGCGAGCAGGGGTTCTCTTAGGTTAATGCGTATGTTGAGGTGGTGACCTGAATGCAGTGAGGGGACCCGGGTGGGAGGAAGAGCTTTCCAGGCAGAGGGAACAGTAAGTGCAGAGGACACATGGCAGCGAAGCTGGCAGGCAGGCCACCATGCTTGGACTTTATCTGGTAAACTGGGAAGCCCGTGCAGGACCTCAAGCAGGGAGTGATGGAATCTGAGCCTCGCTGGGGAGAGTGAGCCCTCATGTCCTCATCCCTCGCTTCAGGGTTAACATGGGAGGAACACCAGACCGAGGCCTTTGCAAAGAGCAGGGAAGCCAAAGGACGCTGTCCAGACAAGGTCAGAATTCATGGTGACTTGCTGAGTGTGGATGCTGTGGTTGCTGATGGTGCTGCTGGAATGAAGGCAGGTAAGTCACGGCTTCCTAGCAAGCCAGAGAGTGAAATAAGGACCCGTCTTTGACAGATCCATCAAAGTGAACTGGACTTCAATCAGGCTTTGCTGGTGTGGCTTATGGAGCTTACCTGAGCTCAGCTGGTAAAGAACCCGCCTGCAATGCAGGAGACCTCAGTGAGGCTTATTCCGGAGGTTTCCAGGTTTGGGGCATAGTGAAATGAATTAAAAGATTTCAGGGAAACACTCTTCCCACTAAGGCACACCTTTTGTGGAGCTGGCCAAGGCGAAAAGTGTGGGCACATTTGGGGAACCAGGGAGATAACTAAAAAAACAAATAAGTTTCTCATTATTTATGGGTAAAGTATGGTTGTTAAGCCTCTGTTATTTAGAGTCAGATTACCAAGGGTCAAACTCTTGGGTTTGAACACCAGAACTGTTTGGGTTTATAGAAATTGTGACCTCTTTGAGCCTTTTGTGTTCTCCATATTGTGCAGATAATAAAAAGATCTAACCTCATGAAATAGTAAAGATGAAACAAAGCAGTGAATTTAAAGAGTTCAGACAGGGGCTGGTATCTGGTACATAATAAGACGTCAATAAATGTTACCTGCAATTATTACTATTATTCATTACTCAATATTATCTCAGCATTTATCAGCCTCATCCATACTGAATTCTACCGCACAGACCCAGGGGATCACATATAATTGTATTCCATATTTTTCTCTTCCCACACCTCCATCCATACCCTCCTCAGGCAACTCGTTTGTTTTAGGATTTTACTCAGAGACCCAGGGATGCATATTCCTTGTGTTGAAATCACTGCAGCCTTCTCCATGGCCGGATCTGGAAAGAGACCTTTTGGACATGATCTCAATTGTGAGAACATTCCTAACATGTTCCATGTTTACAGGTGAGGAAATCGGGGCTCAGAAGGGGAAGTGACTCTTGTAGAGTCACCAGGTCAGCAAAAAGCAGAACTGAGATTCAGACTCAGGTCTGTTTGACCTCGATGTCTTGTAAAACTAAAAAAAAAAAGAAAAAAAAGCATCTATTCAACCCCCCCACCAAATACCCCTGACACCCACACAGAAAGTACCAGTGACTTTAGGGCTCAAAATTAGAGAACTGATAAGGCCCAGCAAATGGAGAGCCCAAGGTTCTCAGTCTGCAGAGAGTCACAAAGTATCTCCCCGCACCCCCCACCCCCGCACGCCCTCCCACCCAGGCCAGTGGTAACACAATGTGCTGGTATTACTTTGACTGTGGCCATGTGGTGGTGAGCAGCCCTGAGCCCCTTCCGGCCTCTTTGTCCTGTTTAGTGCTCCATCTGTGGGCCCCTCACCGGCTGCCCGACTGGTCTTGACTCTGAGGTGGAGGAGTAAACATCTCGGGAATCTTTATTAGTTTATTTCAGAAGATGGAGCCTGTTTGTCCCTGGGGCCCGTCCCTTTTTTATGGCCTCCAGCCCTTCTTGACAAATTCTGGGGACTGGAGAGAAAACCGCTTTCTACAGCGGATCATTAAAACACCACCATAAACCCAGGGCCATAAAATATTATTTGCTGGGCATAAAAGAAGGGTAGATTTTCCCAGAATGACAGCCCAGCCCTGCTTTCTCCCACTGAGAAAGCCAGCACAGGGATGCGATCGTTCATAAATTCCTTATCTCACACTCTGTTTTGTGAAATAACCCTGGTGGGAGAGCAGCCAAAAATATTGATTTATTTGTTCCACAGGCTCAAAAGCATTTTTAATGAGTGGAGTATGGTGATGCCTTGCCAGTGTGTCTGCAGATGACTCAATCTGTATGCACACACGCAAATGCACACATGCTTGGAAAAGGGAAACCATGGAGTTGCACAAACTGGAGGCAGGTGAGGCCAGAATATCTGCAGAGGGAGGTGGTGGGGCATCCATTTCCCTCCTTCTGGCTGTCTGCCTGTCTGCCAGCTAAACTGACCAACACCCATGGTGGGGCTGCTGCTTACAACAGGGCCCGTTTTGCAGAGGAGAACCTGATTGAAGGCTCACAGTGGATTTCACAGTTGGTTTCCCTTGACATTTTCCCCTGGAAAGAATTCCTTCATCCATTCATGCATTCATCAGATCATTCATCAAACACTACCAAGCACTTACTAAGCACCAGGTACTATTCTGAGCAGCAGAGTGAGTGAGCGCTGTGGAAAACACTGTTACCGAGCTTCCTGCCTCCTCCTGGGGTATAATCTCAGCACAGACATTATGAATATCATCAGATAAAGTTCACAATCTTTTATCTGAGCTGCTTGGGGGACAGACTGACTTGTTGGAAATTTTAGAATTTTTTTTGAAAGATAAAATGGGGGCATATGATAATTTAGTTTGCAAATAGCCCCCGTGAGGTCTGGGGAAGTACCCAGCAACCCAACACCATTCGTATTTCTTCTGTGAAAAGTATGAACATTCACTTCAACTGGGATAAATTAAGACTCTAAATGATCTTGTCACAGGAGGTCCAGTTTCACCACCAAAGGAGCTTGAAAAGCCATTTTCAGAGCTGCGTTTTGCAGAGGAGCAGGTGATGAGTACCCTGTGTGCTGCCTGACCCCTGCTAAGTTCTCCATGAGCTCTGCTGTTCGTTCTCACTGCACCCCAGATTTTCAAGGTCACCTGTTTCATTTTCACTGCTTTCCTACCAGGTAGGTCATCATATTTCTGTTTCTCTTTGTTGTGTGGCGAGGTCATTATATTTCTCTGGTTTTTGTTTATATTGTAACAAAATCAATATTTTTGTTATTGTTGTCATAGGTGTACGTTTAAGAGGATTCTGAGAGGCTAAATGACATGTCTCAGGTTTCACAGTTAGAAAGTGGCAATTTTAGGACTGGAACTCCAGACTTCAGAGTTTATACTCAGCCATAACCCAGCTCTAGTGTCTTCTCCAGGAGAGAAAAGACAGCAGAGCAGGAAATTAAAGTGCTGGGGCTGTGTCTACACACACTAACATAGGCAGTGGGAGAGAAGCAGGCAATTGTTCGGATAATTCAGAATATAACAAGTTAATACAACATCTTAAAAAAAAAAAAAAGATTTGTGGTGAGGAAGCTGGTGTTTCTGGACTGATGGTATGTGGGGGGCAAATTCTGCCAGTAGGATCTTGTAAACATTGGCCTCCAGCACTTGGGTGACAAGCCCCACCAGGGGAACTGTGTTCTTAGTCAGCTTACTTCTGGCCATTTGTCAGAGCCTCCGTGAGTGAACTGGGTCTGTGGGGCATCGCTGGGGCACCTGCTTGGGATGAGAGTGTGCTCCCCACGGCCCGGATAAGCCAGGTTGCAACCTGGGCCAAGGAACTGGAGAGGGAACTGCGGGGGCGGAGGAGGGGGCGAGAAGGGGGGCGGCCTGTCGAGCGGAGACCCCTCTTTGTTTAGACCCTCCCTCCCATGGGCAGATCTAAGGCTAGATTATAAATTGGAAAATAGCCCCCCAAGTGGTCAAGGCCTAGAGAAGGTCTAGCGGAAAGGGGATTCAGGTGAATGGGCTGCGTCCCAAGGGGATCGAAGGTAAACATGTATTGGCCCTTACGTCTGCGCGCACCCCTGATGAAGCGAGCTTCACACTGCCCTTTTGATGCGCCTAGCAGGTCAGGGCCCTGGAGGGGTGCAGTCAGCTAGGACAAGTCAGGGTCAGGAAGGGACTTGGGAGGCACCTGCGGCGATGCCCTGGGGTAGTCCGCCAGAATGGGAGTGGGGAATGGAAAGAACAAACAGCTACCATCCCAAGTACCCGCCTTAAGGTCAAGTACATGCTGGAGTTACTGAGGAAATGCTGTGTGTGTGTTGTGTGTGTGTGTGTGTGTGTGTGTGTGTGTGTGTGTGATGTGATGTGATGTGATGTGAATATGTGGGGTGTGGGTGTCCCTTCCACCTTCGGTTGGGGATGGCGAGAACTGAGAAGAGTAACTATGTTCCAATGTGAGGCATGGTTTAACCTGGGTGGCGCCCTTGGCATACTGGGTGTAGGCAACAATCTGGCAACCCTGCCCAAGCAGGACCCCCAAACCACAGGTGTCTGGAAGTGCCTGGAAGTTGCAGCGGAACCCGATTTTGCCGAACTCTGCAGGCTTCTCACCTGAGATTGGGAACGAGTCAAGATCCAACCGGCAGGACCGCGGGTCGCTTCTAGATGCACTGGGTCACAGCCAAGATGCTCAAATCTGCTACACTGGGGGCAGGACTCGCGCACTTACCCTCTTTTCCAGCCCGGGGGCTTGGGGACCCTCCCCCAGGGATAAGAATGGGGAGGTGGTCCTCCTAGAGGTTCCGTGGCATGGCGGCAGCCTGGGTGCAGCCCCGTGCAAGCAGCCTTGGACAGGCGAGCCAAGGGGTCCAAGCTGAAGTTGGGGTTCACCTTCCAGCGGGTAGGCGGCTTTGGAAGGAGAGCAGAGCGCCAGGCGGCTGTCAGGCTGCGGCTAAGGAATGGACCTCTCTCTTTCATCAGATGCCTGGGGGATGGGAAGCCAAGAGGAGGGGGCTCCTGCTGGGAGTGTATCCCGACGCCCCCCTGCACCCCAGCTTGTGGTACGGCTTTAAAATCCTGCGGAGTTTGTCATAGGTCGGCCTCACCACGCATGCGCAAAGGCAAAGTTAGTTTTTTTTCTCCCATCCACCCCCGCCCCCCCCCCCCCCCCCCCCGCCCACCCGCCCCTTCTCTTTCCAGCCGCCTTTGGTTCTCCAACTTAATTTTTTTTTTTTCTCTGAGAACACCAGGGGAAAGAGGAGTCCGGAGAGAGGGAGGGAGAGGAGGAGGCAGTTGGCCAGGAGGGCCGGGGGGTGGGGGGGGGGACGTGGTCCTTGCGGTCGGTCAGTCTGTCTGCGGGGCGCAGGATCGCGTGGAAGTTTGCTGCAAGCTCCCAGGCGCCGCCTCCGCCACCCGGAGTCCGGTTCTGTGCAGCCTCTGCCGAGTGAGCTCCTTCGCCGCTGCCGGAACCCGACCGCCCGCCGCCCGCTGCCCGCTCTCCCGCCCCTCCGGCCCCGGCGCCAAACGAGGAGGTGGGCAGCCACGCCGGCCATGGACCGCCGGAGCTGAAGAGCCTCTGCGAAGCCCCTGGCCCTCGCGCCTCTTCGCGCTTTTCCCTGGAAAGGTGGGGGAAGAGAGGGGGACTAACCAGAAGAGAGAAAGAAGAGGGTAGGGAGGGGGAACCGGTGTCTCCCCCGGGGGCAGTCGCGCATCGACCCCGAACCCACCAGAGGCAGAACTTTCAGGGACGACTTTTACCAGTTTGCTCCCACCTTTTTGCCAAACCCTAAAAATGAAAGGACAAAAGTTGGCGCTGACTCTGGCAGCTCGGATGACGACTGGAGCGTTTTCAGCGGCATCTCCAGGAGAAAAAACCGTGCGCGTCTGATTGTTCTGTGGCCCCCAAGCTGCAGTGCGCGTGTGTGTCGGGGGTGTGTTTGGGTGTGTGTCTGTGTGTGTACACAGACGTCCACACACTCACTCGCAGCCGCGGGATCAGCGCCTGGAAGCAGACGTTTCGGCTACAGACTCAGACTCATAGAGGAGGAGCTGGCGATCGGGAGGCGTGAGCCACCAAAAGTGCAGGATCCTGGTGTGAATGAACCGGAGGCACCTGGGCGCAGGGATCACCTCCCCCACACCCCGCCCCGGGCCAGAGTTGAGTTGTGGGGCATTTTTTTTCACCCTCTTGTGAAGAATTTTTTTTTTATTATTTGTTGTAAAGTCTTTTGCACAATCACGCCCACATTTGGGGTTGGAAAGCCCTAATTACCGCCGTCGCTGATGGACGTTGGAGAGGGAGCGCCTCGCCGAGGAACAGTCGCCTGCGCGCCCTCGCCGGACCCGCGGCTCCCTTGTTGCGCGCCGGCCGGGCCCTGCTCCTGCTGCCGGCAGGCGGACTTCGGCGCCCCCTCGGTTCCCGCGCGCATCCCAGCGCTACTCTGGCTCGGGCACCCAGACTCGAACGCTAGTGACGGCTTAGGCTCCAGTCCCCAGAGCCTGCCGGACGAGCCCTGGAGGAAGCCGCAGCTCTGCGCAGGATCGTCTCCTCAGGCTTAACGAGGACGCTCCGCTCCGGTTCTTCGGCTCTGGTGGCGACTTCCTCTCCGCGCCCCCCTCCCCCTCGCAATGAAGGTAGGTGTTCTCTGTGCCGCCGAGGCCCCTCACTTCTATTTTTCTTTACATTGTTTTCTTTTGGAAGTTAACTGACCCCCCCCACCTCTCCCTAACCCCCCTCCATTTCTCCTACCTCTGGAGACGCTAGAACCCCCCGCGTAGCTGGCAGAGACCCCTACCCTTTCGCCCTCCCCCCATCCCCGTGCACTACCTCGGTCTCCCAGGAGACAGACCTCTTCTTGTCCCACCAAAAGTTCTGCAAACTTTTTTAGACTTTGGAGAAAAAGTGGGGTAGAGACAGCGCAGAAAAACTGAGAGGTCCGCAGACGACTTTCCTTTTGCCCTGAGAAACTCAAGTGTAGCTTAGTATGTATATTTCAGTAACAGGATAATGATTCAATTCAACAAATATTTACCAAGCGCCCACTGGCGCGGACCCCGAGAGGGTGGGTGGCCGGGGCTCAGAAAGGGGAAGGGGACTCCTTGGTTGAGAGACCGTGAAGCCAGACCAGGAGCCGACTATTCCTGAGCCTCGTACCCCCGCCCTCTGCTGCCAGAGGCCAGGTTGCCGGCTCAACGCAGCCGGGGAACCCAAGCGCAGCAGGCCCTGTGCCTTTAAGAGTGCCTGGCAGGGGGCCAGCTCGCACCCTGGCGCAGGGATGGGGTCCTGTTATTAGCATTATTAGCCGCCACTGGGTGAACTCCGCACTTTGCAGCGGTGATGGGGGTGGGGAGGGCTGGCGGTGGTTGCTCTAATTTGGTCCACTGGGAGAGCGCACCCCGGCCCCCCGTGCGGAATCCTCCTTGTCCTTTAGAAACATTTGGGCCTCCGGATTGGGAGAGCGGGCAGGGGGCAGTTTGTGAACTCTTGTTTGTTTTAATTGTCAGTTGTATGTTAAAGCCGAGTCACACACTCCGAGGGTCACCGAGAGTTCACTTTTACGAAAAGTTAACATTTCCTGCAGTATAACTAGCTATTTTCCAAACAATTTTTCCTCTCTGTCCTCCAAGCTTCGATCCTTATTTTCATTTTTCTTGATTCTCCACTTTCAAGTTTTCTAGAAAATATCTTTGGGATTGGAATTCAGATGTTTCCTAAAGCACCCCCCAAAGAAGTTTGTAGAAAAACCCACAACTTGGAGACCCCGTGGCCTGTTTTACTCTCCAATCGCAGTCTGGCATGGGGGCCCCTTCTCGTCTCCCGTCTTTCTTTAGATGGACAGCTCGCTGTTTGGAAGTCACTTGGAGTCAGTGGTGGGATCACACCTCCTCACCCACTGCCCTCCTGCCAACGTTCAAGGCTACTCCGGCCAGATGCAGAGATTTTGCTTCTAGACAAACTCTGTGGGGAGCCGAGGGTGTGCAGGCAGTGGACATTGTGTGTCCCAGTGTGTGGATCTGTGCCCTGCATGTTGTGGAGAGTGAAGGGCCAGTTGTTCTCGGGTCTTGCACATATTAAATCCTCAGCCAGGACCGGTGCCACAAAGGAAGACCCTTCCTCCCCAGGAGGCTCGGTCACAGTCCCTTGCGTTTCCCTCGGCTCAACCGAGCGCTCTGGTGCACAAGGGGTTAGCACCGTCTGCCGGAGTTCAGCTAGTCCTCTGCCTTTTTCTTTCTCGCTGTGCGGTGCCGGCTGCCCCCTGTTGGCTGCCTTGAGGTAGGACATCTTGGAGCCTGTGTCTTGGCTGGGCAGGCAGCTTGCTCGCCTCCTCCTCCCACCTCTGGCTTTACAAGAACATCCCTTCGGATCTCCAGGTCCCACTCTCCCAGGAAGGCCCCTCGGAGGCCTCCAGAGGACATGCTGCCCTGCGTGGCTGCATTAGTAAGGGGCCAAGTGTCCGACCCAGCGAATGGGGCTCGGGCGAGTGGAAGAAGGGTTGGTACCCCTTCTCCCGGGCACATTAAGGAGCAGGAGGGTCCCCCTAGGAACTCTCGGGTCTGGTCTTGAGGCCCTCACTGGTTCACCCTGTAGCCGAGGACCAGCGCTTCTTTTTCGCTCTCGACCTCAGTTTCTTGTCTATTAAAAAGTGGAGTTGAAACCACCTCTGGAAAATGGGTGTTGAAGCGTTCTGTCATTTCCCTTCTCTTTCCTTCCGCCGACAAACAGTTCTTTGGGACAGAGTTGATAGGCTGTGCCTAGAGATCTGGGGAAGGTAGAAGTGATGTTTCCCTCTCTTCCCTGGTCCCCCCAGGTGCGTGTGTGTGTGTGAGAGAGAGAGAGTTGCCTTGCAGTCTGGAGATCTTGTCTGAGGATGGATGAGGTGAGGCCGGCAAGAGAACGAGACTTGGCCACTGTCCTTCCCTCGGAGACTCCTTGGTACCCGACTTGGTGTCCCTTCTGAGTCAGGGCAGTCAGAAGCCGCACACCTTCCTTGCACTGATTTGGGCTCAAGGAACTCCCTCCTCCACCTCCTCCCTTGGCTCCCCCACCCCTTCCGACCCTCAGTGCTGTGGATACATCCGGGTGGCTAGGGGCAGCTCCGGCTCTCTTGCTCCAGGCTAGAGGCCTGGGGGAGCGCGGGCTCCTCCTGGGCTCCCCCAAAATGGACCTCCTTTCAGCCTACCATCCCCTTCCGCTTCTCCTCGCGTTCCCCAACTTTGTGGCTCCCCCTGAATTTTTCTCCTGCAGTTTTCTCCATCTCTCTCTCCTTGCTTTCGGGAGAGATTGAAGTGGGGAAAACAAAATTTATCTCCCACTAAGAGCTGGGATTCTTAAGAGTTTCCTGTGCTTTTCGCCACCGCGAGCCCAGGTCAATCTAATATATTCTCCCAGTTTCTCCATCATTTCCGCTTCCAGAGACTAGGGCCTGGGGGCTGGGGCTGGACGTGAAGTGGAAGGGGCTGCCCAGGCCGAGTGAGGTAGCGCCAGTGGCTGAGGGGCGAGAATTTTCTCCCTGCCTCGAGGGAATTTCTTTTTAGGCGCTTCTGGCCTCCGACGTGGGCGTGCTTTCCCAGTCTTTCTGCCGCCCCCCAAAGTTCTCTAGAGGATTCTCGGCCCGCACACCAGTTGATAAAGAAGGGGTAGGGACACTTTTAATCCAGCGGGGAAGGGTTTGGAGGAGAGACAGTATAAGCCGACTCTACGTGGGTCTGTTCTGGGGCTGGAAACAAGGGCGCGCAAACGCCCTACCCCCACCTCACCCCTCCCTTGCGCTTGAACCTCTCAAATGCCCGCAGCCCTCCTCTCTGACGCGCACTAGAAACAGATTCCAAGTATCCTTACAAAGTCCATTTTCTCGGACCCTGAAATTGTTCAGAATTTTTAGCCTGGTCTTTCTTCGGTGAATTCAGCTTCTGCCCAGAACTTTTTACCCTGCGTGTTACTGTCTCCTGAGAGGTCTTATTTTGTCCTTTTTGGATCAGTTCTCTTGGTAAACAGGCAGGGACGTTTACCCTACAGTTCGATGTATCAGTGAGTTGGCTGTGGGTTCCTTCAGTCTTTAAAACTTGTGGGGCCTTTTCTGGGTTGCACGGGGGATTGGAGCGGGAAGAGGGCCAAGCTGTTTCCGGGCAAGCGCGCGGGTTAAGTGGAGACGCGACTCGCGGGGCTCTCCCGGCAGATTCCCTTCGGGATACCCCCGGCCTACTCCCAGCCTTGGGCTTAGAGACCCGCGTCGCGGAAGCCAACTGCCCCGCTCCCATTTTGGCCCCAGTTCTGTAAACGAGTGGCTTCTCCCCGAGGTCGTCGGGCCGAGAGTGGGATCGGTTTGTGTGGCTTCTCTTCTAACAAAGAGATCCGCAGTAATCCGCGGAATCTGTTATCAATTTCTGCGCTGCCCGCGCCCCGCCCCGAGTGCCCCGCCCGTCGGAAAGCTGGAAAAGTGCGCGCGTCCCGCAGCGC
The DNA here is from genome assembly GCF_023091745.1 of Budorcas taxicolor. NCBI lineage: Eukaryota > Metazoa > Chordata > Mammalia > Artiodactyla > Bovidae > Budorcas > Budorcas taxicolor. The sequence goes on along the minus strand of NC_068910.1, from coordinate 14,927,007 downwards.
GGTCTCTGCCTGCGCCTGGGAAGCACGTCGGAGAGCGTGTGTGTCTGTGCACGAGTGAGTGTGTGAATGTGCCGGAGTGTGAGTGTGTATGAGTGTGTGCACGCGCGCGGCCTTGGCCCCCGATGGAGAGAGTTGACTTCGCAGCTTGGGCCGCTCGAGAAGGCAGCCCTCGCGAGCTACCCCCTCCCCTAGAGGAAACTTGACACTTCGGGCGGGGGTGGGGAGGAAGACCGAGCCTTCTCTCTCCTGGGCTGGGGAAACCCCAGGCTTCTCTTCTGCGGCATGCGCCCCCCAGCTTTGCGACGTTTTAGGGATGAGTGGACCTCGGGCGCGGAGCTCTGGGTGGCGGGCACTGAGGACCGCATAAGCATTTCCTCTAGAGAAGCCCCGAGGAATCCGGGCCAAAAGGGAGGCTGGCAAGGGAAAGCCGAGGCGCGCTCCTCAGCCCCTTCGCGTCTCCACCGCTGCCTCGGTCCCCCCAGTCTTTCCTGGTGCCGGTTCCAGCCCAGGCCCTTCTGCAGCCTGGAGGAGGTTCACATTTTCTTTTCCGAGGAAGGGGCTCCCTTGGCAGCCGAGGGTGGCGCAGCGCGGCAGGGTTACTCTTATCAGAGATGTAAAGGGGATTTTGGAAAGCCGTTCCTCCCACCCGCCGCTGTCTCGCTCCGCCGCCGCCTACAGGTGGAGAAGTCACCAGTGGGGAGGACGGCGGCGGAAACCTCCAAGGCTGTCCCCGGCCCCCGAAATTCTTGACGACGGGAATCTTTGCTGCCGAGGCCCTCTGCGCCCTGGAAGCCAGGGGCTCGGCCGAGGCGCGGGAGCCAGCGCATCTCTGGCCCAGCCGGGGGCTCCTTCGCACCGGCCCGGCCCGGGCCTCACCCTGCACTCTCATCTTGCGGGACTGACCCAACCGCGTCCGAATTGGGCTGGAGGGTTGGGTAGCGGAGTTTCAAGACCACGCTCAAGGTGCCCCGATGGCGAGATGATGAACTCCAGACCAGGACCAAAGGAAACTAGAGTCCCCTCGGCTTCCTTTCCCCTTTCTCCGTGGCAGCTGCTATAAGTGGGGACTGGAGGGAGCGGTAGTGGGAGTGAGATCAGATTTTGGGGGAGAGCTGTGGGGAGGGCCGGGAAGGGAGCCCCTCTCCTCTCCTCGGACAGCGGGGCTGGGGTTGGGGGGGTGTATCCCTCCTCTGGGATACACTCCAAGGCGGAGGCCGAAGGCAGAGAGAGGGCACTGGTTTCCGGTTTCCTGCGTTGGGAGAGCAGCTCGCCCATCCTCTTATGCCCCGTGTGCCCCCATCTGCTTCTCCCCACTCCAGTCTGGCCGAAGAGCGGTTTAAGGAAACCCAGGCTGCCTTGCCCGCTATGGAAGCGGCTAGCCCCGGAGCGGGCCGTAAACTGATTATGAAACTGATGATGTTAATTCAGAGCTGCATTTCCCAGCTGGGCACTCCCGCGCGCGCCGCTCCCGGGGGCCTCGCCCCCCACCCCTTGCCCTTCCCTCCCGCGTGCTGCCCCCACCCCCCACCCCCGCGCCGGCCACCCCGCCTCCTCCGCAGCCGCCGGCGGCGCGCTTCACTCGCCTTCGCGCTCCTCTCGCCCATGGAATTAATTCCGGCTCCACTTGTTGCTCGGCCCAGGTCGGGGAGAGGACGAGGGTGGCAGCGGGTCCCCGAGTGAACTCCCGAGGAGGGACTCAGCACAGCGCGAAACTAGAGGGGAGCGAGGGGGTGCAGGACGCGAGCAAGCAGGAAGGAGGCAGCGCCTGGCACCGGGGCTTTGACTCAACAGCATTGAGACATGTTTGTAATCGCTGGCGTGCCCCGCGCGCAGGATCCCAGCGAAATCAGATTTCCTGGTGAGGTTGCGTGGGTGGATTAATTTGGAAAAAGAAACTGCCTATATCTTGCCATCAAAAAACTCACGGAGGAGAAGCGCAGTCAATCAACAGTAAACTTGAGAGATCCCGGATGCTTCCGTTGTTTAAACTTGTATGCTTGAAAATTATCTGAGAGGCAATAAACATCTGCTCCTTTCTTCCCTCTCCAGAAGTCGATTGGAATATTAAGCCCAGGAGTTGCTTGGGGGACGGCTGCAAGGGCAATGTCTTCCAAGTTCTTCCTAATGGCTTTGGCCATATTTCTCTCCTTCGCCCAGGTTGTAATAGAAGCTAATTCTTGGTGGTAAGTTTATCCTCTATGCATATTCTTTCGCTTTAAGATGCGTTTGTATTGTATAATGAATGCTGCAGGATTCTCAAGTCGTGAATTTGGGTGCATTTATGTAACACACACACACACACATATATTATATATATTTATATATGTGTGTATATATGAACATAAAAATGTATCTTTAAATCAAATTTTTCTTTAAATTTTGTGAATTAAAATTTTTGCTAATTTTTAACACTGTGAAGCTTATCTTGAGCTCCATAGGGAATAGAAGCTATAAATTTAACTTTTGGTTTTTTTTGAGGTTCAGATTATGCTTGTAGTACATCATGTAATTAAGGGAAACCAGAATTCACTTCTCTAATAATTGTAAGCCCATCTATAAAATGTGCTTTTGCTACCTCTAGGTAGTAAAAGTGAGTTCCAACACTTATTTTCTGTCACTTGAGGTCACTAATTTTCAGGGTCTAAGGTAGGCAGAGTTACTAGGAAGATAGCTAAACTCCAAGTGGGGAAGTACTGGGGGCTTGAAATTTAATCAAAAGAGGTTATCTTGAGTAGTTCAGTGTCCCTAAATGCGGGTTTCTTGCTGGTAGGGGCCTAGAGGGTAGACTGCATTATATCTAGAGGATTATTTTTGACTGCGTTCTGGTTTTTTTTTTTTTTACTGTAAATGAACAGTGTTTTTCTGTCAAACATGACTTCTGTTCCCCGGATACTCTGTCTTGGGTCCCTCACAGTCACATAAGGAGCCCTTTTAAAATGTCCAGAACAGGGTGAATTTTCTTCCGTCTGTATACTTGTCCTCCTGTTTCGTCCATCAGTCAAAAGGAACTGCTATCTCCTACCCGTGTCGAATTGTGTCTGCTTTCGGTATTCATACATTTTCAAGCAGATCGGTCCAATTTGTGGGGCAAAGTGAGTCATTTTCTCTCGTCAGACGCCCATCCCCCCCCCCCCCCCGACTGCCTTTTACCCCATTTCTGGTGTGGAATATCAGAAATTTTGGTTCAGGGATATGGCAGAAAGGGGCAAGGAGGGGAGTGAGAACTCTAGCTGAGAAGCCAGATGGCGGGATAGGGGCTATACAATGCCTCCGTTTTCTGAGTGGAGTTTAAACAGAGGAGTTCTATGAAGCCCGTCTCATACTTTGTCATGAGGACAAGCAGGAGAGAAAAAGCATCTGTGTGCTTAAACTTCTGTATTGCTGACATGTTTTCAGGGGGCCCACCTTGAGAGTTCACGTAAATCTTGAATGCACATCTCCCCCCCTTTTTAGGTCGCTAGGTATGAATAACCCTGTTCAGATGTCAGAAGTATATATCATAGGAGCGCAGCCTCTCTGCAGCCAACTGGCAGGACTTTCCCAAGGACAGAAGAAACTCTGCCACTTGTATCAGGACCACATGCAGTACATTGGAGAGGGCGCCAAGACGGGCATCAAGGAGTGCCAGTATCAGTTCCGACACCGGCGGTGGAACTGCAGCACCGTGGATAACACCTCTGTCTTCGGCAGGGTCATGCAGATCGGTAGGAAGTCGTTTCAGATATTGTTAACTACATAGAAACTCTTCTCCTAGGAAACGTCTCTAGTGTTTTACTTAGAGCTTCCTCTGATGGGACTCTTCCAGCAGGGTGGCGGCCTGGGACTTCTGTCATTATGGCTGTGTTCGTGCCTGTCCTCTAGATGTCTAATGATAAGTTTTGGACTTTTTGAATTAGATCAGGAGGGGGTGGGCATCAACTACACCTTGATTTTTCTGATCACTTAATTTTCCTAAAAAGCATTTTGTGTAAAATAGTACCGGAACACTTATTTTGGTTTCACAAAAGTAGATGGGGAAATCTGAGTCATTTCTGTCCTTAAACTTCAAAACTCTTAACTGTTAGAAGTTTCCTAACCTAAGCCACAATTCAGATGGCCCAGACATCAAACTGAAAATTGCCATCTTGCAGAATGCTGGATGAGCGGCATGTAAGTAAGGTTTTAATTTTCCTAATACAGATATTTCCTAAAGCTATCTATCTATCGAGATATATGTTAGCCACTTTACTTTTAGTCCCAGGAAGAATTTTAATTAGAAGTGATCCAATTTACATTTGTATTGGCCATTGATATAAGAACACCTGCTTCAAAGGGCATCCTGGAAACTTAAAAGTGTTCAATATATCTTTCACAGTCCAGTTCTTTATTTTTAAATGTGTTGTTGAACTTGTTATTCTATTCAGGGAGAAGGTGGCACTAAAACTGGGCTAAAGGCAAAGAATTTGGAAAATCAGTCTGCCTCTGGTTTGGTTGAATAGCGTAGGCTACAGTCTGACAGATGTGGTCCTGTGTGTGTTTGCTAGTGAATATTTTTGGTCTCTTTACTTTTATGCAAACAAGCCCATATAATTAATATGACTGCAGTGACTCCTAAAATAAGAAGCAATTTATCAAAGCAATTAACTATTTATACTGACTGAAGATAAAAAGTTGGCTTAATGTCCGTCACGGATGGATAAAATGCTTTTTAAAAAAACCCTGAAAAGTGCATTCATTGAGAACAAAAAAGAGTTGTCAGTGGATGTTTGAGCCAAGTGGCTTCATAAACTAAAAAAATAATACAGGACTGGAAACCATTCCTCTAATTGAATGGGAGAACGGTCTGCAGCCTCAGCCTACAGAGCCTCCTAGGGCTTTCCTGTTAATGATTAAAATGTGCTAATGCATATTCTGGGACCTGAATCTAGGAATTAAGCTTCAGGAACACAGGAGTTTTCCCCAAATATGGGCTGCCTTATGTGGTTAACTCGGGGTGTAGTGAAGATTTAATTCTCCTGCATTTTGATGATATTGTGAGTGATCCAAAAACATCTTTGTCAGCTATATCACAGTAACCTCTCAGCTTTCTCTTCACCTTGGCCTTATGTGTTCCCTCTATCTGCCTTCCTCTCAAACTTTGGGAGTTTTCCCCATGTGTATGAGTTAGTGAAAATCATATACCTCTGATGGTAACAAGGAAGGAAAACAGCAATTGGAACTGTTTTTCTGTATAGTCACTGGAACACAGCTTTGATTTAAGATCCTCTTTGTATGTAGCCTGTTTGGGGCCAAAATGTTCAGAATAAGCTATCATTTGCTAAGTGGATTTGAGCTCTGCTGAAGATTTATTTAAAATGTGGTCCAAGATTCAAAGAGCCTGCTTCCTCAGGGAACAAGCAGAACCCCTGGTACAAAGGCCTGTGTTTAATTGTCCCCTGTCGACTCTCTGGTCCTTAGCTGTGTGGCACCGTCTCGGTTGATGGGTAGTAGGCAGGAGTGGACGCTCGTGATGGCCCCAGAGGAGGGAGCCCTCCTGGGTCCAACCATCCCCAAGGCCCCCTCGCCAAAGGGTCCTCAGGTGGCCGAGCTCTCAGAGCAGACAGCTGCTGCAGGGTGGCTCATGGTGGAACACAGGGCCTTAGAGAGAGAGATGAAAACTCAATCGATTTTTATGGAAGAGGAACATTAACCCCACCCCAATGGTGGAAAAGTTCCTTCATTTTCACTTTTCTGCTTTAGGGTTTGTTAGATGAGAATGAGCTAAGGGAAATTTTGAAACACCTTTGATGCGAAGTGTGTGGGTGCCCACTCCAGAGCATGGAGGTCACCAGGGACGTGGAAGCTGGCTCTCCTCCCTGAGAGACCCTATGATGAGGCCAGTGTCTGAGACGCAGGCTGCCACCCCCAAGCGCTCACCTACATTCTCGAGAGGCCAGTCCAGGCGCTGTACACAGTCGCCTCTTCATTATGAAAACTTCCTCATTTTTCATCATGCTAGCCTTTCCTTCCAGCTTTTGTCTCCGGCTTGTCTTTGTTTGCCTGCTGTGAAAAGATGTGTAAGAGAGGCGCCGTCCCCAGAGGGTGAGGACAGGAGAGGCTGATCTCTCAGGGCGGAGCTGTCACCGGATGCAGTGCTGCTTCCAGGACTGGGTCCCCACGCTGCAGCCAGAGAGCACTTCTCGTGCTGACGTTTTCCCTGCAGTGACCAGCTAGCTTAGAGATTGCTACCAGGTTTGATTTCTGGGACAAAAAAAGAAAATGGTCAAGAATAGCACTGTCGTGCTTTGTATAAAATCCCTTTGATGCTCTCTGTATGCAGGACAGTGTTTTTTCTCTTCCTCTGTCTCCAGAGGATGGTTTATCTCTTCCTCAAGCTACCTCTGTATTCTACGAGTCTCCCGTCCACAGGCTTTTCTGTACTATCAGTGTTAATCCTCAGATCACTCCCTAGGATCTGTCTGCTTTCCTCATTTCTCACCACTCCCTTGATGTTCTCTGCCTTGCTAATTCAACTAGATAGATAGATGGAACACCCCCACAGGAACTTTCTGGATCCTCCTGCCAACCACCAGCACACTCCTCAAGTTATTCATTTTTTACAATGTTGGGGGGAAGGTTTGGTAAATCAGAGCCATCAACATTTCTGAGAGGGGAATCACAAGTGGTCGCAGATTGAGGGGCAGAAGCTCAAAGGAAGGGCAGACTGCAGGTTCCCCGAGTTGGCAGAGCCACCCTCCTGCAGGATGGCCCCTGAGTACTATGGTCCCTACCCCCACCAAAAAAAGCTCTTTAAGAGAAACTGATCCTGGTACAGGGATCCCAGTGTCAGAAGGGGCCTTTTCCCCCTGGGCATCTAATTCAATACGCTTATTTTATAGTTGAGGAAAATGAGGCCCCCTCATCACCCCATGCCTCTAGGCCCAGCTTCAGCTGGCCGGGTATTAACCCTTCTCCCTCGTAGTATGACACTTTCATTAAGTGACTTCTTGTCCCATGTAGAAATGTGTCTGGGTACAAGTGGAAACTGGAAATTAAGATAGTCTATCCTCACCTCCGTTTTTCTCCATACAAATAGGGCTCCTATAGAACTGCTTGACAGGGAGATATTCTTTACAAGTTTTAGGGAAGGAGAACCTTTCTCTTCTTTTCTCCTTAAGGCTGTATTTTCCCCCTCTTTGTGTTGTCTTCCTGACACTTGGAGTCAGAGGCTGCTGCGGAGTCGCAGAAGTGACATTAAAGAACGGCAGGCTGTTGTGCAAGTAAGATACCTTCTTGAGTGAGAAGCATCAGGCCGGTCAGCTTGGGAACTGAGAAGAGTCGAGAGTTTCATTTGTAACTCTCTAGGAACCGGTTGATAAATATCCTCTGGGGAAGTCAGGAGCCTTGTTCTGAGTCAGACTTGATGCTGCAAATGGAGGAAGGGGAAGCCAGGTTACTACCAGTGGGGCCACAGGAGCGGGAAGGGAGGGGCGGCTGCAGTGTGTGGCTTCCCTGGGGGCCCAGGGCTTTCAGTGGCTCTGAGCCTCTGTGCTCCTGTGCTGTGGGTCACTCAGAATGAAAATAGTAACAAATGTTTAAAATAAGTGTCAAGAAGTCTACCCCAATTGTGTGTTTTCTTCCCTTGGTGACTTCTTTCCTAGGCATTTGGGTTATTTTCAGAAGAGGTGTATAGAACAATCCATCTCTGAGCATCCCGCCTTGGGCTCTGCGTGAAATGGCAGAGCAGAGGTGGGGGTGTGTGGGTGTTAATACCCTCCTGGCTGGTTTCTGCGTGTTGGGGCGGAGGGCTGGGTCCTGGGGCCTTCTAGTTCCCCCTCTAGGAGCCGGGTAGGTGTTCGCCGTCTGGGGCTGCAGAGTCGGGGGCGCCCGCTGACCGGTCCTCGCCCGCAGGCAGCCGCGAGACGGCCTTCACGTACGCGGTGAGCGCCGCGGGGGTGGTCAACGCCATGAGCCGCGCCTGCCGCGAGGGCGAGCTGTCCACCTGCGGCTGCAGCCGCGCCGCGCGCCCCAAGGACCTGCCGCGGGACTGGCTGTGGGGCGGCTGCGGCGACAACATCGACTACGGCTACCGCTTCGCCAAGGAGTTCGTGGACGCCCGCGAGCGGGAGCGCATCCACGCCAAGGGCTCCTACGAGAGCGCACGCATCCTGATGAACCTGCACAACAACGAGGCCGGCCGCCGGGTGAGCGTCCCGTCCCGCCGCGGGTCTGGGAGGGGCCGGGGCTCCCGTCTCTCCCTGTGTCTCTGCGACTCTCTTCCTGTCTCCGCCTCCCTTCCTAGCTTTTCCGGTCTATTTCCCCCCCTGCCTGCCCCTCTCTGTCCCTCCACTCCCCTCAGCCAGCTCCCCACAGTCCTCCCTGGAGAGGGGTGCACACCCCAGAAAGGCCTCCTGGAGCGGAAGCAGCCTGCCGTGGCCAGCTCCAGCCAAGGGGCGCCTGCAGTGGCCTGAGAAAGATCTTTCTCCGCCTCTTTAATTAGTCCCCAGTGCAATTGGCCAGGCCAGAGCTAAACATGCTGCTTAGGTTCGCAGCCCTCCTCCCTGGAACAAGTCTGTGGCTGTGATTAAGTCGGGGAGAGGGAGTTATTTATTTCAGTAGGTGCCCAGTTGAGCAAGCCCTCGCCCAGCTCCCGGGTTACCTGCTCCCCTCTCTGTGCCCCTCCTTGTGTCCTCGACAGCAGGCCTGATGGATTGAGGGTTTGTAAAAAGAGCTTTTCTAGGAAAACTCTCCAACCAACGGGGTGGAATTTCGTAGGTCTGACGATCAGGCCTGGAAGGGAAGAGAGAGGGCCTCGGAAGTGTCCGGAGAGAACGTCCTCCCAAGGCAGCCCACTTCCCCACCCCATCCCCCATTTCACTCTTTCCTTCCCCTGGTGGGGCTGTGAAAAGCTCCCTCACAATAGTTAAAAAGAAAGACCTTTTTTTCCTGCGGTTAAACACATGGCACTTTATGGCTGCTTTAAAATGAAGGGGTGAAAACTCTTCCTGACTTTGGCAGCACTGAAAACCAGGACCATTATTTTTTTCAGAGAACCCAAGGTGGGTGCCAGGAACTTTCTGGTCAGAGATCTCACTCTTCTGTGTTTTGGGGTGAGGAACAGGAATGGTAATCACAGAGTAACATCCAGGGGGCAGGAAGGAACCTGAGAGCCCCCCGGCCGCACACCCTCACGTAAAAGATGGGAAACTGAGACTGGAGAACCACTTCCAGGTGGGGGCAGAGAATTAGGGGATGGAGCTGTCAGCCCAGGCACTTTTTTCCTTAAACTAAGGCGTTGCAGCTCAGGGGTAAAGGGCTGCAGGTTTGGGGATTAAAGAAATCTGGGTTGACACCCTGCTCTGTTTCTGAGCCTCCGTTGCCCCATCTGCTCACCGGTTAGATGGACATTAACACTGTCGCTTGGGGTTGCTGTAAGGGCTCACTGGAGTCGTACAATAGACTGAGCCTCGTTACCAACACTTGGCCACTTCTGAGTGCTAACTAATAAGGCTCGGCCGCAGGGCTGAGTTCAGTGTCACCCAGCGGTAAGTGCTTGATGATAACTGAGCCCCTAGACCCAATGAAGCAGAGCACATGGGAAAGTGTGTGAACCCAGATCCCTCCAGGTAACCTGTTTCTTCTCAACTTGACTATGTGGGGGATCACAGAAGGACTCAACTCTGCAGAATCTTACCTGTGATGCCTGAGGGGTCAGATGGTTGCTCCAGGGGAGTGTGGCCACTCCTCTCTGAGGCTCCCCCTTGCTGGGGTGCCTATACCAGGGGTGGACTTTCTGCCCCTTGCAGCTGGCCCAGGCCTTGGAGTGGGCACGGCCACCCCACTGTCTCAGGAGCCTAGCACCTTGGTCCTGTTCTCTACCCAGCACACATCACCTTAATCTGCATGCAGGGCGCCCAGCGTCTCAGACCACAAATGCCTCCAGGACAGAGGTATGGCTGACTCGGGCCCCAGTGTGTCCCTCTCTGGTGCTTTCAGCCTTCTTTGGGGATTTCCTAGGTTTCTCTCATGGAGAGAAATCACAGGAGCTTAGCAACCAAGAAGAGCAGGTCAAGGGACTTCCAAGGGGAGACAGGTGGGGTCAGGGAGTGGGAAAAGCACATTCGATATAATTTCATTTAACATGAGCATTTATACATAGGTTTTTTGGAAATGTTATAGTTGGAGCAGTGAACTATGCTTGATCCTGGTGGATGAGGTTACAGAGAAGACGGTTTTCCTCCAGGATCGTAGGGGTGAGAGGAGGAAAGCTAGACACTGGGTCAGGAAACAGCATTAGACTCCTAGAAAGAGAATCAGGCTTCAGATTCTCCTCGAAGGGGAGTGAAGGTTAAACACGTTTGCAGGACCCTTTCCCACACTATCCACGGGCCTGAAACCCTTCATGTGGAGGGGGTTCGCTTGAGCCCCTTTGAGGAAAGCCCGGTCTGAAGCCCTGGAGGGAGAGGGTGGCTGCTGGGGCAGGAGCTGCTTCTCACAGCTCCAGCCTCCAGGTCCTGACAGGCCGCTGCCAGCAGCACGCTGGCTCAGGAGGCTCACTGGCACAGCACCGGGCAGCTGGCACTGCAGATAGGCAGCGGCCACCCCCAGACCCATGCTGCAGCACCAGGGGACTGGCAGGGGCCCAGCACCATGCCCTCGTCACCCTGCAGACCAGCTTTACTGATTGCATCCTGCCCGCCCAGTACCTCAAGCCAGCATCTCTTGGTTTCACCCTTGTAACACTGCCGTGAGGTTGGCACCGCCACAATGCCCTTTGCAGATGGGGAATGGAGGCCCGGAATGGTGATGCCCTTGCCTAAATTCAGGGGCAGGACAGAATCTGTGTCTGCCTGGGTCCGGGGTGCATGCGCTCAGCCTGCACAGAGCATAGGGGCTGTGCAGGAAGCAGGAGTGAAGGTACCTGAGATCCAGGCCTGGTCCCCCTCTATCCAGCCTGTGTGACTGTCTGGGCCGCTTACCTTCTCTGCGTCACTGGGCCCTCGTCCGGTCCCACCCAGGTTACAACCTTGCTGGGAGGATTTGGTGAGATGAGAGTGGAGAGGCTTTTAGGACAGGGCTCGCCCCATGGCAGTAGGAACAGAAAGAGTGAGGAAAGATGTGAACCCTGACTACTTACCAGCTGGGCACCCATGGCGTGAGCTTGGAGCGCACCTGCCTGGCTTCCAGTCACAGCCCCTCCTTCCCAGTGTTGGGCCGGCAGCACGCCTCGCTGGGCCTCCCTTTCCTTCTCTGAGACGCGGGCGGTGGAGCTCTTCCCTCACAGACCGCTGCTGAAGGAGTCCAGGTGGTCACCTGACAGCAGTCTCCTGCTTCCAAAAAAGAAGCCGAGGCAACAGTTTTGTTTCTTGTTCCCATTCAAAACCAGGTAGTTTATGATGATGATGTGTAACAATGAGGGGCTAAGAACTGATTCATTTTGCAGACTAATTTTTAAAGAAGGCCACAAAAGGCTGCAGGTCTGGAGGACGAGGGAGAGGTGGCCTGGACTGAGCTGGTGACCAGGGTCTGGGTTCCCAGGTGAGGGCGCCTCCCACTGACTGTCCCCTTCTCCCCGCAGACGGTGTACAGCCTGGCCGACGTGGCCTGCAAGTGCCACGGGGTGTCAGGCTCGTGCAGCCTCAAGACGTGCTGGCTGCAGCTGGCTGACTTCCGCAAGGTGGGTGATGCCCTGAAGGAGAAGTACGACAGTGCGGCGGCCATGCGGCTCAACAGCCGGGGCAAGCTGGTGCAGGTCAACAGCCGCTTCAACTCGCCCACCACCCAGGACCTGGTCTACATCGACCCCAGCCCCGACTACTGCGTGCGCAACGAGAGCACCGGCTCGCTGGGCACGCAGGGCCGCCTGTGCAACAAGACGTCCGAGGGCATGGACGGCTGCGAGCTCATGTGCTGCGGCCGCGGCTACGACCAGTTCAAGACGGTGCAGACCGAGCGCTGCCACTGCAAGTTCCACTGGTGCTGCTACGTCAAGTGCAAGAAGTGCACGGAGATCGTGGACCAGTTCGTCTGCAAGTAGCGGGCGCCCTGCCGCCTGCCCGCCGCCCGGCCCCGCTCCCAGGACCCACTTATTTATAGAAAGTACAGTGATTCTGTTTGGGTTTTTTTTTTTTAATGTTTTTTTTATCCCTAAGAGTTGCAACCGGAACCATCCCCCCCGCCCCGTTCCCATCTGAGAACTCTGTGGTTAATAATATTATAATTATTATTTGGCAATAAGGGGGTTGGGAACCAAGAAAATATTTATTTTGTGGATCTTTGAAAAGGTAAGACAAGACTTGTTCTGATGGTATAATGGATGGGGGTGGGGGGGTGGGGGGATAAAACATGCCCTTGCTGAGATGTGTGCACATCTGGAGGTCAAGGAAACATTTTCTTTGTCTCAGCTATCGCATGGGACAGGTAGCACCCCACTGCAAGGAGGTGGCCCGGAGCTATGCGTGACTCAGCAGCGGTGAGCAAAAGGAGTTCTTCGGTCTGGGGAGCCGGAAGGTCTTGAGAAACAGACAAAACAATGAGAACCCCACCCCTCTCTTTCCCAGGGGCTGCCAGCCTGAAATGTTTCCAAAATGTATTTAAAATTAAGAACAAGAATCTCATATCCCTTCAAGAAAGGTTTATCATATGTCTCACTGTCCTGCAGCATTCCATCTATAGCGGGTCCATTCTATTAGCTACTGAAACCTGGGGAGCAGGGAGAGAAGCCCTAGATATTAAAAAACAAAAAACAACTCCTTATATTGAGTCAGTTGGTTTAACATTCAAAGCTGTTGTGAGAATCAGGTTATCCACTTGGAAAAGGATCCCTGGATGATTCTGGTACCAGACATTTTGTTTGGAGAAGGGCAGGGAGGTTGGCTTGGCAATAAAGGAAAATATACTGTAATTTTCTTAGGGATACTTGGTTAATAAATGATAATAATGAAAATAACACATGAATTCCATTCACAGATCCTCAACCCGAACTTCAAGGTACTTGTGTGCAGTTCAGCCCTGCACCAAAGCAGAAAACCTAGCTGAGGGAAAAAAGTGACCTCTGCCCTCCCTCCTTGACCCTGCGCCCCCTCCAATTTCGTGCCTTGCTGTGCTGCGGCCGCGTTTCCAAGCGGAGCTCCGCTGGGTCCCCTCTGATTGTAGGACAGGGAATGAAACCTTAGGAGCTCCTCTTGGAAAACAGCTTGCTACTTAGGGATTTTATTCCCCCTACCACTTTTATTTCGAGGAACAGCAGTTTTCTATGTTTTCATGACATCACTTGGCGAATGGACGTCACGGAGGCGTGGCCACATTTCTCCCTTCTGCTCCTGTGTTCAGACTCCACTGGCGCTTCCCGCTCCTCTGCAGGTGTCCCGAGAACTGCTCCCAGTGGACTTGAACAGTTGTTGGTTCAGTGGTACCTGATAGCTCAGTCTCTTGTACATAACATATATATATATACATATATAAATATACATATAGTTATATCGGTGCAGCCAGTGATCTGGGTTCCAGTTTACTCTGGGGTTATTTCTTTGGCCTAGAGCCTTGTGGTCCTCCACTGCAATTCAAGTGGGATTTTCCCCGACGGCTTCTAAGCTGAGCTCGGGCTGTGGCCCTGATGCCATTACATGCTGAGCATCTCGAGGCAGCTGTGTTTCCGAGGAGTCTGGAAGGTCTTGGTCGTGGGCGTGGTGGTTTGAAGATTCCTTTTGTCTCCCCTGCTCCGTCCCCTGGTTGTCCATCCTCGTTTTCTGCACCCTTTCTGGAGAGGGCATTACTTGTTCACTGCAGAGGTGGGGATGGAGAGAACACACTGCCAGCATTTCTCTTTCCTCTGTTCACTCTGGAGGGTGGAACTTGGTGCCCGTTAGACCTGAGGGCACCTGTACCGAGTCCCTAGGGAATATCCAGCTCACAACATCTTCAGCTAGTTAAAAAAAAACAAAAACAAAAAACCAGGACACCTCTTTGCAAAGAGTACCATCACCTGTGTGCTCATCTCAGACTTTTGTGCTGTTTTAGAAGTTTGGGAAGACACATGTTCTGCAGCCCTCACAGGCTCAGTGGCCCTCAGGTCAGCCCGGCCACCTGTGGCTCTTATTGCACAAGGATATTCGGTCCCCCTGCCCCCCGCTGCAGTGAATTGCAAGCAAAAGATCTTGAAAGTAAAAAGCACTAATTAGTTTAAAATGTCACTTTTTTGGTTTTTATTATACAAAAACCATGAAGTAATTTTTTTTTATTTGCTAAACCAGATTTTTTGTTCCTTTCTAGTGATTCATGTTTATGAAGAGAGTTGAATTTAACAATCCTAGTTTTTAAAAGAAACTATTTAATGTAAAATATTCTACTTGTCATTCAGATATTATGTATATCTTCTATGGCCTTTATTCTGTACTTTTAATGTACATATGTCTGTCTTGTGTGATTTGTATATTTCACTGGTTCAAAAACAAACTTCGAAAGGCTTATGCCAAATGGAAGATAGAATATAAAATAAAATATTACTTGTATATTGGTAAGTGGTTTCAATTGTCCTTCAGATACTTCATGTGGAGAGTTTTTGAGAAAACATGAGGGATAGTTTAGGGGTGACTACATGTTAGAATAATAGAAGAGTGGAGAATTTTACCAAAACCAAACTATTTGGGAGCTTCAAAAGATTTCTATATGTAACAGAACAAAAGGGGAATTCTCTTTTCCTATATATGTTCCTCAAAAAAATCAAGCAGATGGCTTAAAGCTGGTTATGGGATTGCTCACATTCTTCGAGCATTATGCATGTAGCTTAATTGTTTTAGACTGTGTTGGTGGTGTAGCATCTCCAAGAAGAACTGAAAAGGCACGTGCTTTTATCCTTGAAGAGAATCTTAGTGCAGAACCAGTGCATTTGGGTTCAGCACTGCAGCTAGTGCGCCACTCTCGACTTGAGCTTCTGTGGATGGAGTGTCTCTGTGCCCCTTGGAAAGCAGTTTTATGAAAAGCAAGCCTCGATCTGCAGAGAATGAAGGAAACTGAAGGTTCGTTGTGTTAAGTGCAATTAATACGGGCCCTTGTGCTTCTTGAAGGCGCAGTGAGTCTGGGCCGCGACGCACAAGTTGATACGTTAGCCCCTTGCTTTTTTCTTTCTGGATAACCTTGCAACATATTGAAACCTTTTAAGGATGCCAAGAATGCATTATTCCACAAAAAACAGTAGACCAACATATAGAGTGTTTAAAATAGCATTTCTGGGCAAATTCAAACGCTTGTGGTTCTAGGACTCACATCTGTTTCAGTTTTTCCTCAGTTGTATATTGACCAGTGTTCTTTATTGCAAAAACATATATTCGATTTAGGAGTGTCAGCATTTTTTTTTTTTTTTCCGTCTCATCCTGGACTGCATTCAAAATCTTCCCAATACAGGAAAATTAGCAAAGAATTTATATACAGGCAGCAGCGAATGGAGTTACGTTCAAAATAGTAATTATGGGCTTAAGTAAAAGGAAGACTGTTTTAAGCTTTAGTCCAGTGTATCTGTTCAGTTCTCTGAGCTGTTGACCTCCTGAGACCGGCACTGTTTAGTAGGCCATGCAAACCCTCTGCTTGTTCTATTTTCCAATACGGTTATCAATTTGTTTTTGTAAGACCTTATTCAAGCCACCAGAATCATCAAAGATGACATGTTACCACAAGTACTCCAAATAAGAGACTGTCACGGGCTGACTCCTAGAGATCGTTAGCAAAAGCAACCCCCGAAGAGTGAGTGATCCATAATGTAAATAGAGACAGCCAGAAAAGGGACTAATAACTTGAAGGATATATATATAATGCAAATACACCCCAAGGCATAGGTCTGCAATACTGCATTAGCACTGAAAAACAGACTTCTAAAATACTTATTTTTTTAAAAAGTATTTGTTACTCTCCCCTCTCTGTGGATTGGTGAGAGCCAGATGCAGATGCTATACCTTGAAAGTGAGACAATGAAATACATTCTTAATATTGGAAACAGCAATGCAGGAATTAAAACTGAGTGAAAGAACCTTCTAATTTACCTGTTCACACAGCCCATATATTTAACTCTGATGACTGGATAATATTTTATGTTAGAGAAACAGCATCTTGTGAGCCAACTTTAAAAAAATGAATGATTAAAGATCAGTATGATTTTTTTCTTAAAAATATCAATTTTAATCTAGAAGATTTAATTAACATGCTGTCTCTGTATTTCAGAGGCAAACAAGAAATGAGGAAAATTGCATTGTAGACCAGTTTTATGTGCAGTGTACTATTTGCTGGGCTAGAAATGAGATAAAAATTATTTATTTTTGTTCATATTTTGTACTATTCTATTAAAATCATTTTATGAAATCAGTGCAGTCATGTGTTATGTTTGGCAGAGATGGTGTTCATGACAACTGAAGTTTAATGTGGACCTGGAGCTTGATGATGGCTCAGAGAATCCAGAAAAAATATCCACATTTCAGGCATGTACATCCTGTGGTCAGATTTCAAGGATCTATCGTGGATCTGAATGCTTACCTTTCTTTTTGCCCACAGCTATTTCCCACCCCCTGCCACCCCATCATCTCTTGTTTGTTCTGCTGCTACTAATGTATACGAGAGTTGTATTTGGGAGATTGTTAGTGCAGGCACTCAGCACAGTGGCATCAGATTATGAAGACATTCCCGGGCAAGAGAAGAAAATGATTTGAGAAAAGAGAACAGTCTTCGGGAAATAGACGGAATCACCTGGAATATTCTGCTGGCTCCCTCTCGGATGCTGCCATAGTTGCCAGCCAGCTGCTGGGATCAGGTTCCTCACCTTGGTGGTGTTGACATCTGAGGCTGGAGCATTCTTTATTGTGGGGGTGCAATGTTGAGCAGCATCATTAGCCTCTACCCACGAGATGCCAGGAGGGCCCCCCATTTGTGACAAGCAATAATGTCTCCTGACACCGTGGACTGTACCCCAGGGAGTAGAATCAACCCCCAGCTGAGAAGCACAGCCTGAGATAGAGGGACTGAGGTTCTGAGCACGAGGGGAAGGAGGGCCGATGGTGGATGGGTGCTTGCCCAGGGTGACACCTGAGCCCGAGAAGTCCCCTGCAAGCTTCCCCGTGTGGAGGACGGGGCTGCAACACCCTCCAGAGGGCAGCCCGACTGAGGATACAGGCTCTGCATCTCCAGTGGATGCCACAAATAAGACCTGGCGCAGCCAAACCAATAAATATTTTAAAAATATACATAGGCTCTGAAGCCAGACTCCTGGTTCAGATCTTGGTACTGCCATTGGCGCTGTCCCCGCGGGAAGCTGTATAATCTCTCTGTGCGCCGGTGTTTGAAGTGAGAGAATATTATACTGCAGGTTTTGTGAATAAGAGTTGCCATGTTCAGGATGTTCAGAGCAGGTTCGAGTCCACAGTGAGGGCTTGCTCTCGGTTAGCTAGCAAGGACAGAAGAAGTCTGGGAAGACTACACCCTGGAGGGCGGGGCCCCTGTTGTGTACAATACCCCCAGCAGCCAGCTCAGAGCCAGGAAGGCCCTCTGAGCGTTTGGGGGAGCTTTCACACCTTGGCCCCCTGGCTGTGCGCTGCCAGATGTGCTTTCTTTGACAGGCAAAACATTTTAAAAAAAAACAAAAAAAAACCCCTCAAATTAGTTGCCAGCACTTGAAAGATGAGTATGTTCACATTCAAGTGTGCATTTCTGGCTACGACACGGGAAGACCTGGCCACCTGGGTCCACGGCGTCACAAGTCCCCAGCACAGGGGACACTCAGCTGCACCCCAGCAGCTGCTGCCCACCCCCCCACCCATCCAGCCTGTGTGTCCAGTCGGCCAGGCTTTCTGTCACCTGACTGAGCCCACAGGCTCACGTGCTTGCCGTGGTCTTCACCAGTGTTTTCCTTCTAAGTCAGTTTCTCAATGTCATCCTTAATGACATTGTGGCCCAAGCAATTGTGAGCAGTTGCCATGTGCAGTGTACCCTCGGAGGGGCTGACCACACGCCTCTTGCCTCAGAGACCCTGACCAGAGCTGCTCACCCCAGTGGTGACCCTTTGATGCTGATGCTGCCACCCCTGTGCTATAGACGCAGGGCCTCGAGACTCACAGGCTTGAGCTTCTTCACCCTGACAAGCGTAGGCCCATTTTACAGATGAGGACACCGACACCAGAAGAGTCAAGTCACTCACTTTACCACTTGTCCGTTGTTGAATAACACAACACACTCATACAAAAATTAGTGGCTTAGAACCATAGCCATTGTCTCCGCTTATGGTCCCGAGAGTCACTGACATGGGCCAGGTTAGCTGCAGGGGACCGGTGTCCCGGTGCTCTTACTTGGGGCTGGCAAATGGGCAAGGGGCTGGCTGATCCTACACGGCCCCTCATACACACCAAGAGCTGGTTCTGGCTGTTGGTTGGGCCTTTCTCTCCACACGGTCTCTTGTCTTTAGGGATAAGGGGCGCCCTGTGGCACCGTATCCCCTGCAGGTGAGATTGGAAGCTTCAAAGTTCCACTAGAGTCATCCCTCTGCATCCACAGGTACAGGGCACTGACTGTGGGACTCAAACATCCTTGGATTTTGGTATCTGAGGCAGTTCCTAGAACCAATTCCTGTGGCTGTGGAGGCGTGAATGCATATCACATCCGCTGCATTTACTGGCCAAAGCAAGCCCACGCACAGCCCAGATTCAGAGAGAGAAACGCACACCACCTCTCAATGAGAACAGTGGTGAAGCCAGAGTGCAAAAATCCGCACCAACTGTGAGACACTGCCCAAGACCTTCAGGCCATCTCCCTCACAGGCCAAGAGTCCAAGAGGCCCTCTCTCCTGCGACAGCACCTGAGACGATTCCCTTCTCTCACCCCCAGAAGCCAACCGTAAGCTTGGTGCAGTGGGTGGGATGCAGACTTTGGAGTCAAGAAAACCTGGTTCCAAGCTCTGCTCTTTCGAGCTGTGTGCCCTTTGGCTAGTTACTTAACTTCTCGGAGCTTCATTCAGTATTCTCATGTGGATCAGGAGGCTATGATGCTATAGTGTGTAGGTGAGGATAGCTAATCATGGAAGTAAAGGGCGTGGCAACAAATAAGACCTCAGGCAGTGGCATGAACAGCAGTCATGGTGGCAGCAATCACACCCCCCCACCCCCCCACCCCCTGCCCCGGCATGGCAAGAAACCAGCCACATTCCTATCACCCTGCTTTTGATGACTCACGAGCCTCCCTGATTCAGCAAATTGCAGGGTGCTTCCTCGGAGGCACTGGGAGGGGGCTCCTGAAGGTTCTTGATCAGGCTCAGGCTGGGGAAGCAGAGGGTGGGGAGTCAGGATGGGCTCGGCCTCAGCCCAGGCGTGCCAAGTCCTCCCCCATCTCTGGGAAACTCCAAGGAATGTTTTCCCATGTCTTAGGAGAGACCTGTACCACGAGCAGGGTGAGGAGCTACATCCTCTTTACGGAGCAAGATCCTGGGGCACAGGAGAGCAGCCTGGGCTCCTGAACCCCAGGTGCAGCCTGCACCGCACCCCAGCTGGCTGGCGGCAGGTAACTGTGCCCTCGTGGGGAGCCTTTGGGCCAACTGCGCTTCCTTTGGGCCTCAGGTTTCTGTTTATAAAGTGTGAACAGTAAGACCTGTGCAACTCACACCACTGATTTGTTAGCAATTCCTCCCTTTTCCTGAACACATGTCCTGGGTGGCTTATTTCTTTAAGCTATTTTCTTTAAGATTATTTTCTTTACATGACTGATTTCATGGCATCTGACAAAAAAAGAAGGGTCACTCTTTCCATTTTACAGAAGAAAGAGAAGCCCCAGGAAATTAAGTGTCTTTCCCAAAACTACAGATCTGGTCAGAAGCAAAGCTGGGTCTCTCTGATTACAGAGCCCTTGCTTTCATCCACAAGATAATAGCGCCTCAGGGTTACTGGGAAGAAACAAATGGCAGGCTAGAAACACTAGGAACCCAACCTTTCATTCCTGACCCAGGCACTCGTCCTAGTTTTCAAGCTGAGACCACCTCAGAGTCCTTCATCAAAGTTGAAACGCTTGTGCGAGGAGGCCCCGGTGTGGGTCAGGAAGGGTCCCCTCTACAGGGGAACCAGGCCAGGGAGACCCCAACGCTGGCTGTACCGCGAGCCAGCAGGACCTTCACCGTCTGGATGGTGGCCCCGCTCTGGCCACCACTTTGCTGTGTGGCTTTGGGCGAATCTCTCCCCTTCTCTGGGCCTTACTTCCTGACATGTGCACAAGAGTTTGGTCAGGGTCACATGACTGAGTTTGATTTCCTGTTCCGTAGTTTCGCCTCCCAGGAATGTGAAGGCACGTGGAGATGGAGAACAGGCCTCAAACCCCATTATGTGGAAAGAGAATGCAAATGAAAACTGGGGCGACACAGGGAAAGCATGTCAGTGGCACGTGTCCTCCTCCGGGGAACACGCTCTCACACCCACAGGTCCCTGCCGCGAGCCCTGGCAGGCATAAGGTGGCGGCGTAGGACAGCTCTGAGTCTCGAAATCAGAACCGCCTGCACAATCTTGGGCAAGAGCCTTGACCCTTCTGAGCTCCCACTACCTGGTCTGTGAAAGGGGCAACCCTGTGCAGGGCAGTGGGCCGGAGGAGGATCGCCCAGGAAAGGGTTCACCTAGCGGTAGGCAAGCAGTGACCACTCATTCAACAGAAGCTCCTATCTTACTATCCTAACCCGCAAGCCCTCCTGTCTGCCGGGATCCCTCCCGCCCTGGAGAGAGAAGCCTGGGGCAATTACTTAGTGGCTGATGGCTCCTGAGTTATTCCAACACACTCGCTCCTCTGCATGCAGCTGGGCACCAGGCCTTCCGCAAGGTGCGAGAAAGAGGACACCCTCCTGTGCCTCCAGCTGCTCCACGTGACCCCGAGGTCATCCAGGCCGAACCTTCCAGAGGCCGCGCGGCGATCGCCTGGAGCCTCCATGCGCCGGCAGGAAAACCACACTCTGAGCACGTTCTCAACGAGCAGTGTAAACCACTTGAATTCGGGTCTCGCAAACCAAGAAACCAGTTCTAAGTGTTTTCACCTCTCCCACTGCTTCCTTCTAAATTTCATTAGGGCTGACAATTTGTATATCCACTTACAGTGTAATGTGATTTAAATGGCTGACCGTAACTGTTAGCGATGGAGTTTTCCCGGGGCGCGGGGAGCTGAGAGGCACCGGGGACCTTTTTCCAGCGCGGCCGGGCCCCCTCCGCACCCAGGTGGTCGTTTTATAAGCCTGGATGTGGCTCGTCAGGCGCGGCGTCCGTCCTCAGAGACGGGAGGGCCTGCTTCTTGGCCCCATTCCCTCTTCACCCCACAGTCACTTTTGTTCTTGGAGGCCGAGCTGTCTTGGAGTTTTCGGCATGCGATAAAACACGCCCGACCGCAGGCCCCGCGTCGAGCCAGGAAGGCTGGGGCAGAAGCCAAGCCCCTTGGCCGGCCGGCTGCATGGTTAGGCGGAATTGATAGTGTGTGTCCTGCTCTGCGGCTTTCCTTTTTGTTTTGGCTTTGTAACTAAAACAGAGCTGATGCCTCGGAGATGGGCTGTTCAGCTTTATTTTATTCCCATCAGTGTTTCATACACATTGTGTGTGTTTGTGTGTGTGTTTGCGGGGGAGGTAAGCAGTTATCATGGATTGAATGTGGGTTTGAATCCTCGCCCTGTCTCGCTTGGGGACGTCAGGCACGACCTTCTGCCTCTCTGGGTATCCATTTCCTCATCTGGAACAGGAAGCTGGGTGTTCCTTCCATGCAATAATTAATTAGGTGAAGTATCTAGAACAGCACTGTCCAGTGCAGGAGCCACTAGTCACATCCAGCTATTTCAATTTAAGTAAAACACAAAAGTAAGATCCCACATGCTGCAGCTAAGACCTGAAACAGCCAAATCAAGAAAGAAGATGCCATTCATTTAAAAAACAATAAAATATCCAGGTCCTCAGTTGCACTAGCTGCGCTTCACATGCTTAACAGTCACACATCCAAAGTGACGGTGATGCTACAGGGCTTTCCCACACTGAGAACAGTTCTGCTGCGAGCGCTGGCCTGGAACCGCACCTTAACCCGCTAGACAGTCAAGATGGACCAGCAGGAGGAACAGGGGGCCACCCCCGGCACCAGCACCCGCGCCTGCAGTGCACAGGGGCTGATTCAAACCAGAAAAACATTATCCACAGTGCCGCTTCCCCGGAATGGAGAATGTGAAGCTCACAATTCAGCTGTCTTGTTGCAAGGACCCGTTTCTCGTACATAGAATGCCCAAATGTGGGAAAATACTCCACAGAGAGGCAGATGCAACAAGAACAGCCAAGACTGCAACGTGCAAAATGGAGGCTGTCACCGCACAGGTGTGCAGTGTCATCGGTTCTGGACCACGTTAGTTACGGTGCTTTTGGCGGCAGTCCCAGAACCCCGCTCCAGCTGGAGGGAGCCAGCGCTCCGTGGAAGATGGTGTCATGTCTCCTGGAAGCCAAGGAGGCCTCGAGCCAGGGGGTGGCTCCGGGGGCCTCGGATCAGAGAGGCGCGGGCCTGCTTCTGCCGCGTGCTCCAGAATCAGCTGGGATTTTCTGAGGGACAGACGCTGGAGCCCTCTTTGGGACAGCAGACTCACTGTGGTCAGAGGGAGTCCCGGGAGTCTGCTCCTTCCGGGAGCCTTGGGTGTTCCAGATGTTCCCTCCCACGTCTCCTGTGTTTCTAGAAATCTCCCTGTCGGGTTGAGCACCAGGACCCTGAGTGGGGACCTGCCATTCTTCAGTCAGCACGCGTGGGGGTGGGGGTGGGGAGCTGAGCCCGACTCCTGGGGTCTAAATCCCTAGAATGAATGTGGGACCCTGCAGCCCCCATTCTGGGTCTTTATTCAAAAGGACCCGAATCAGGATCTCAAAAAGCTGTCTGCACTCTCATACTCACTGCAAGTTTATTCACAACAGCTGAGACCTGAAAAGAGCCTACCCGTCCACCAGCAAATGAATGGATAACGTACACACACAAGGAAATAGTATTCAGCTTCAAAAAAACAAAAAACCCAGAAATCCTGCAGTACGTGACAACACAGATGAAACTGGAGGACAGACGTTACACTAAGCGAAGGAAGCCAGTACAGGACAGGTACCGCGTGATTCCACTTACATGAAACATCCAGAAGAGTCCAGCGCCTACAGAGAGAGAGACTAGAAGGGCGGTTGCCAGGGATGGAGGGGAGGGGGAGATGAGGGCTGCTGTTCAAGGGTATAGGGTTTCAGGCATGCAAGAAGGATAAATTCTTGCGACCTGCTGTACACCCCTGCGCCTGCCGTTAACAATACTGTATTGTACAGTTAAAATTTGTTAAGAGGTAGATCTCACGTTAAGTGTTCTTACCACAATTTAAAGGGGGGGATAAAAAGAGGGAGAGAGAATTCTGATGAGGTGTCCAGAGAGCGCAGACACGGCTCCTGCAGGGCAATGCCGTTTCAGGACTGTATTTTGTGACGTCTAGGGGCGGTGAGGCAGTCTGTCATGCAGTCACAGATAACCGATGCAAAGAGCTATATTTTATTTTCTTTTAGGGGGGAAACCATTTCTCTTACTATTTAATGTGTTGTTGATTTTGCAACTTTTCAGTGAAAAACTTAGTCCTGAGAACACGTGATTTTAACGGGTGTGTCACACGCCTGACTTGCTGATATCCAGGGGTCTTCATCTCATTTTTGCCCTTAGACTAAATGCTCTGTTTCATAATGGAAATGAATGGGGAAAACTTCGTCTGTGTGTGGGTGGGGAATGTCTGAATAACAGGCACAAAAGTGTTCACAGCAGCAGAGTCAGTGTTTAATTTGATTACTGTTTATAATATTGATCATGATTTTTTTTTCAAATGAGTCATTTTAACATATAAAAGGATATATGAAATAATGGTTGACGTGTGTGATTACTCCTGGGAAACCTGTGGAAAACGATCTGTCGGCTACCTTCAGGCGTGAAGTTAGAGAAGTTTTGGGTCCCAAGGGTGGAGGGTCGCTGAGGAGTTCGGCAGTTGTTACCACACTCCTCCCTGCCCAGGAGTCAGAGAAGCAGGATGTGCTAGGATCGTTCCAGAATGTCAGGCTAAGGGCTCCCAAGGAGTTTGCTCTTTGTACTTGGGACAGTGCTCTGTGCTGATAATTTTGTAAAAGTGCTGAAGGAACAGATGAAGAAAGAAGTTCAGTCAGACTCACGGGGTGAAGCTTGGAGAGGGGGGAGAATTGGAACGCTAGTGGTAAAGAACTCACCTGCCAGTGCAGGAGGTGTAAGAGATGTGGGTTCGATCCCTGGGTCAGGAAGATCCCCTGGGCACGGCCAGCCACTCCAGTCTTCTTGCCTGGAGAATCCCATGGACAGAGGAGCCTGGTGGGCTGCTGTCCACGGGGTCGCATAGAGTCAGACAGCACTGAAGGGACTAAGTGTGTACACACGCGTACATGGTGAAGCTTGGAGAGCAGGGATAATTGGAGGACGTTTACTCGACACAGAGCATCTGGGTTCCCTTGCATCTCTGACCTGGGGCTGGAAGTACAGGGGACCAAGGACGTGTAGCTGAGCAGTTGTGGCTTTCAGTGGGGGTGACTGAGGAACTGTGCCAAACCGTAGTGGAAACCGGTCCACTCAGCCAGCAGTCAAGGGAAGCAAAGCTGTGGTGAGCATGGGGAGGTCCTCCTATTCGAGGCTGCGGTAAAGCGGGATGGCAAGCTCCTAGCAGGCAATGCAGCCCAGCCAACGGAGGAAGCTGGGAGGGAGCTCCCCCTTGGTTTCAACAGAGCTGCCTGCCCCCTTGCCATGGACGTGTTTTCTCAACGACTTGAAGACAGAAATGAATTAATGGCTTCTTACTCATTTGTTCACTTGCTATCTTGCTTGCAAATGAGAACTTTCATTACTATTATTATTCATAATTGTAAATTTATAATTTATATGTACAATTATTAATATCAAATAATGTTTTGCACCTCAAAGTCTCTTGGGTTTAGTATCAATATGGCTATGGTTGTCTTCTTTTGGTTGGTACTTGTCTCTTTCAATCCTTTTATTCAAGTGCTCTGAATCTTTAGATTTTGAGTGTTTCTTCTAAACATCTGGAGTTGGATTTTCTTTACTCTGGCAACCTTTATCCTTTGTCTTTTAACTGAAAAGTCAGTTCATTATAGTGACTGTGATCACTGATGTATTTTGAGCTTTCTATTTGTCCTACTTTTTCTTTTTTCGGGCTTCCCTGGTGGCTCAGCTGGTAAAGAATCCACCTGGTTCGATCCCTGGGTTGGGAAGATCCCCTGGAGAAGCGAACAGCTACCCACTCCAGTATTCTGGTCTGGAGAATTCCATGGACTATTCCATGGGGTTGCAAAGAGTCAGACACGACTGAGAGACTTTCACTCACTTTCTTTCATTAATCTTCCTTTTTCTTTGGGGTGAGTAGTGTTTCTTTTTCCTCATTCCATTTTCTGGCTTTTTGTTTTGAAAATCACAGTTCCTAATTTTTGACAGTGTGGATAACCATATGCTTAAACATTTACATTGAAGACAGTCTAATATTAATCAGTACCTTGATCCTCATCTCAAACAATGCAAGGTTCTTAGATCATTTCAATTTTAGTTTTACTCCTAATGGATATGCTCTTATTTGACCAGTGTGTTAGTTGTTTAATGCCCTATAATAGACACTGCAAGTATTATTTTATACAGTGTTTAGATTTTCCAGTATATTTGCCAAGATCTTGTTTCTCAGACCATCTGTGTGATCTGTACTGGCCTTGCCTAGTGCTGGAAGTACAGCCTTTAGATGTTCTTTTGGTGAGTTATCTTAGTGGGAATTAGCTTTTATTTTATGGAAAATGTTTTTATTTAACCATCAGTCTTAAGTGGATGTTTTTCTGGGTATAAATGACAGTTCTTCATCCATTTCTTTCAGTTCAGTTCAGTTCAGTCGCTCAGTCGTGTCCGACTCTTTGCGACCCCATGAATCGCAGCACGCCAGGCCTCCCTGTCCATCACCATCTCCCGGAGTTCACTCAGACTCACGTTCATTGAGTCAGTGATGCCATCCAGCCATCTCATCCTCAGTTGTCCCCTTCTTCTCCTGCCCCCAATCCCTCCCAGCATCAGAGTCTTTTCCAATGAGTCAACTCTTGGCATGAGGTGGCCAAAGTACTGGAGTTTCAGCTTTAGCATCTTTCCTTCCAAAGAAATCCCAGGGCTGATCTCCTTTAGAATGGACTGGTTGGATCTCCTTGCAGTCCAAGGGACTCTCAAGAGTCTTCTCCAACACCACAGTTCAAAAGCATCAATTCTTCAGCACTCAGCTTTCTTCACAGTCCAACTTTCATATCCATACAGGACTACTGGAAAAACCATAGCCTTGACTAGACGGACCTTTGTTGGCACAAAATATTATGATAACCAAGCTGTGTGCTAGACACTGAGGAATCGGGTGTAAACTGGCACACACTCTCTGTGTTCCTATGGGATTAACCAGGTGGGAAAGCAGACACTCAAACCGCTACACCCACAAACACGACAGTGTCGGTAACTGACATGAAGGGTCCACCATGCTCTGCTTGCACGAGGGAGCTCGTCCTAGTCGGGGAACCAGGAAAGGCTTCCCTCAGAGAAATGAAGATTGAGTTGGGGATTAAAGCAAAGCTCAGTGAATAAGTTGGAGGTGCCCTGGGCACAGGCAGAGTTGCAAAGAGTGGAGTCGGGAGAGTATTCCAGCCACAAGAAATAGCAAATGCAGAGGCCCTGTGTGGTATGGCATGTCTGAGAAGCTGGAAGATGGCCAGTGGGACTAGATGACCAAGAATGGAGGTAACAGTGGCCAGCGAGGCTGGGAAGTTCCACTGGAGGTCTGAAGAATCTGCAAGAAGAGCTTGCAGATTGTGGTGAAGATTTGGGGCCTTCTACTAAAATGATATCTTTCTATTTAGAATTCATAGTGGAGAAGTTGAAGGAAGGAGATAAGGAAAGAGGAAAGGCAGCTAGCCAGACAGGTTTGATTCCCAAGGATAAGACCCTGTCTAAAGTACAAGGCACTTGCTATCAAAGTCCTTCTGCTAATATGTCTGTAGCCAGACATATACCTAAACTTCCCGTCTATGGTGTTCACAACTTGCTAAAGCTCATTTCATCTAAAAGAGAAAGGCAGATAATCAACAACTTTTCCTTGACTCACTTTTCAAAATAGTTGACAAAAAGCATTAAAGTCAGTGTCAGCAACCTCCTGTCCCATCCTCTACTCCGGCCCTCTGTCTCTCCCCAAATACACCATGGAAAAAAGACAGTCTCTCTTCAGCAAGTGTTGTTGGGACAACTGGACAGCCACGTGTACATCAATGAAGTTAAACACATCCACCCACTATCCGCAAAAACAAACTCAAAATGGCTCAAAGACCTAAACGTAACACATGACACCCAAAAACGCAAGATAGACAAAAATAGGCAAAACACTCATAAATTGCAGCAGTGTTCTCTTAGGTCAGTCTCCCAACACAACAGAAATGAAAACAAAAATAAATGGGATGAATCAAGCTTAGCAGCGTTTTCACAACAAACAAAAATCATAAATAAAAGACAAGACGATGTATGGATGGACTGGGAGAAACTATCGGCAAATGATGTAACTGACAAGGGCTTACTTTCCAAAATACACCAATAGCTCTCGCAGCTCAATAATGAAAAACTATCCAATTAAAAATGGGCAGAAGACCTAAGCAGACATTTCTCCAAAGACGACATATGGGTGGCCAATAAGAACATGAAAAGGTGCTCAACATCACTAATTATCAGGGATATGCAAATCAAAACTCCAATGAGGTATCACTGCACACTGGTCAGAATGGCCATCATTGAAAAGCCTATAAATAACAAATGTTGGAGAGGATGAGGACAAAACGGAACCTTTCTACACTGTTGGCAGCAATGGGGTTGGTGCAGCCACTATGGAACAGTATGGAGGTTCCCTAACACATTATTGATCACAGACATATTAATATGCCTTTTGTTACCTGAATATTGCTGACTAGAGACATATCAACACATTTTTAGGGAGTGATACAATTAACATTACTGTGTGAAATTGTTAGAGCTTAAAATCGATCACAGGTTCATTATATGACTTATGATTGTTATTATCATCCACATTTTGCTCCATTAGGTTTTTGTTCCAACCATGAATATTATAAACACAAGTTTAGGACTGTAAAATTTTCAAAAAAGACGCATCACCAAAAAAAATTCAAAAATGAGTGGATATTTTTCAGTGAATTTTATGCAAATATTTTCTCTGATTATCCAAGCAACATATATACTAGTATCTTAGAAGATGATAATTCTTCAGAATATAGTTATGATTCAGACGATGTGAAAATTAGACCAACAGAAAGACAAAAAACCTTACTGATTCTGATACAGACAGTGAAAGTGAAGTTCATGGTGATGGAGAGTGCTCCTTTGCTTCTGCAGAAGAGTGCATTGAAGGCAACAGTTCCTGCAAATTAGAAGCCTTTACAGCTGTGTCAGGTATAACCACGGGATGTGATGACCCACAGAGTGTTCGTGAAATGACAGACTTAATTTCGGGTAGTGACTTTTGTGAGCTGGTTGCTTGTCTAACTTGTATCATCAACAGAATGAAAAACCATATAAAAAATGTGGTAAGGCTTTAAAATGGACTGATGTAGCCAACAGTGACATGAAAAAGTTTCCAGGATAATAATTTTGATGGGACAAATAAGAGTCACAGTGGAAAGAACACTGGTTGACTGATACCTTACTTGAAACATCTATCTTCCCAAAGTTTATGACAAGAAGAAGGTTCAAATAAATAACGACATTTCTTCCGTTTAAAGACAACTTTAATGACAACTCCACTTCCTACAGAGAGAATTTCAAAAGTTAAGCCTCTTCTGGATTCTTTTCTACCAAAAGTTCAATTGCTGTGCATACTCACACAAGAGCTATCCCTTGATGAGACAATGATAAAAGGGGCGTGGATGACTCCGACTCAAAACCTATAATCCAGGAAAATCCCCCAAATATGGAATTTTGGTCAGGATGGTTAGTGAAAGTGGACACATATGCAACCTTGAGATTTACACCTTGAGGTGAAGGGAAGAAACTAGGAAATAATATTATTGGTAGTAACCATATTTTGGGTCATGGAACCATGTTACCAAGATAATTATAATGGTGTGTGTCCACATCTGAAATATTTTTGAAAAATAAAACCAGAGTTTGTTGGACTATAAGAGAGAATCATGGTCTACGAAATCAATTTAAGGAGAAATCTAGAAATCTATAGAGGGGAAAAATGACATTCTTATGGAAGGGGGAAGCAATTCTTACATGGAAGGACAAGAGGCTAGTATGCACAGTGACAACTATTCATGACACCACCGTAGCGTCTATAGGACAGGAAGACGGGGACTGGCCATCACATAACTAACCCCATTGGCACATTAGAGTATAATAAATATATGAAAGGAGTTGATCAATCCATCAATATCTGGCAAACTTTAATGTCCTCTGGAAAACTTGAAAATGGCATAAGACAGTGGGTTTCTATTTGAATAACTGTGGTTTGTTCAATACATTTAAAATTTATTATAAGCTTGAAAGTGAAGTCGCTCAGTCGTGTCCGACTCTTTGCGACCCCGTGGACTGTAGCCTACCAGGCTCCTCCGTCCATGAGATTCTCCAGGTAAGAATGTTGGAGTGGGTTGCCGTTTCCTTCTCCAGCTTAATGCTCCAAATAAAATGCCTTAGAAGCAATGTTTCCTAGCAGCACCTACATAATGGGTCACTGACCATTCTGGTGAATGCAGTGGCAGCCCCACACCTGGTCCTTCTCATGGCATTTCTAAGAGAGCCCCCGGGAAACATCCACCCTATTGACTATCACATAAAACAAAAGAACATATTCTAGACACAATAATACCCCCAAGACTAAAAATAAAAGGTGGCCAGAAAGTACAGGGTCTGCTCTTCCGGCACAGTGAAACACTACATATTTGTAACAGGTGTTCTCTCTCCCTGCACAGAGGTGTCTGCTACGCTGCCTATGTACATATACACACTATGTCACGTCATCCAGTCAATCAGTCGTGTCCAGTTCTTTGTGACCCACAGTCCGCAAGGCTCCTCTGTCCATGAAATTCTCCAGGCAAGAATACTGGAGTGGGTTGCCAATTCCTTCCCCAGGGGATCTTCCCAATCCAAGAACTGAACCCAGGTCTCCCACACTGCAGGCAGATTCTTTACCATCTGAGCCGTGCTTCAGTGAGACGTCTACAAAGTTTCAAACAGATACATTAAATGCAAGAAACTGTTGATATTTACTCAAAGGCAGGTGTTTCAATACTCACACATAACAAATTTCTGGTCACAGGCATTAGTTCCTGCAAAAATCACCCAGTCAGTAATGTGTTAAAACTAAAAGTAGAGTTATCATATGATTTAGAAATACCCACTCCTGGGCACGTATCCAGACAAAACTCTCATTCGGAAAGACACTTGCACCACTCCAGTCATCACGCCACCTCACAACAGGCAAGACATGGAAGCAACCTGAACGTCCAATGACAGATGAATGGACACAGAAGATGTGGCACGGAGATACAGTGGGATGTTACTCAGCCATAAAAGAGAACGAAATAATGCCGCTTTCAGCAACATGGATGGACCAGATAGTGATTATCACACTACATGAAGTCAGAGAAAGACAAGTATCATATCATATCACTTATATGTAAAATCTAAAATACAATATAAATGAGCTTATTTACATAAATAGAATCTCAGACATAGAAAGCAAACTTACAGTTACCCAAGGGAAGGGGAGTGGAGAGGGATAAATTGGGAGTTTCGGATTAGCAGATACAACCACTATATATAACATGGATACACAACAAGGTCTTAGTATAGAGCACAGGGAATTATATTCAATATCTTTTGGGAGAGATCAAGAAGGTAGAACAGAAGGACACAGAGTTCCCCCCTCCCATAAATACATCAAAAAATCTACATGTGGAAAAGTGCTCACAGAACAGCTCCTCACTGCTGGCAGAAGATCTCCTAGGATCGAAACCGCAAGAAAGGGCTTCCCTGGGGGCTCAGTGGTGAACCTACCCATGCAGGCGACACCGGTTCCAGCACTGGCCCAGGAAGATTCCACATGCGTGGAGCAACTAAGCCAGTGCGCCACAGCTACTGAGCCTGTGCCCTAGGGCTCGGGACCCGCAACGACCGGACCCACGTGCCGCAACTACTGCAGCCCACGCACCCTGGAGTCTGCTCTGCAACCAGAGAAACCACCGCAAGGAGAAGCCAGCACACGGGGCCTGGAGGAACCCCTACTCGCCGCAACCAGAGAAAAGCCCAGGTCTCATCGAAGAGTCAGCACAGCCAAAATTAAAGTAATAATAATATTATAACTATATCATAATTATCTTGTAATAGTATATAATAAAATTATAATAATATTAATTAATAATTTATAATAATAATAAACCTGCAAGAAAGATTACCAAGTGACCAGGTACAAAGGAAGGGGAAGACAAAATGGATTCAGCATGGGGCCTGCACCCCTGGGAGGGTGCTAGGAAAAAGGAGAGGTTCCTTCACTCTGGGAACCCCCTTCAACAGCTGGGACATCAGCCAGGACAGGAAGGAACTTCACAGGCTCAGAGCAGAGTGTGGCAACCAGCCTGTGGCGGGCCAACAGAGAGGAACCATGTGGACGCTGGCCATTTCTGTTGGCTGCAGTCCACAGCCTGAGACTTGCGCCTGCTGGCGTGCACAGTGGCTGGGTGCTGAAACTCAGGTTTCAACAAAAAGATCAGGAGAGAGGACTGGGGCTGGCTGTGGGGAGACAACTCCAAGGGGCTAGAATTTGTATACACCCCTGGCTGCACTGGGGATACAGGCAGGATGGAAGCCCAGCCCAGGCCGACAAGAAGCCCCCTTGTTAATGCATGTTTAGAGAGGGGGTGGGGCCCAGCACTGCAACTTCTTTCCCGAGCCATGCACTCACAGTAGGGGTGGCTCCACCTCGACGAGGTCTGCGGGTGTGCAAGCCAGTGGGCTGACCACACATGTAGGTGGGGCCGAAACTTTAGCTGTATCTTGGCAGCTTTGGAGGACTGATGCTGCTGGCTCCTTTGAGCTCAGTGCCTGAGTGACATCTGAGCCGACTGCAGGTATTCCCATGGTGGGGTGCGCCCGCATCAGCAGCTGCAGGCTTTGTGGGTGTAAGCATGTAGAGGCGAGGCCAGGGTCTGGACTCACCCCATAGCTGCCATTTTGGGTCCAGGCATGCGACTGCTGCTTATTCCGGTACCTGACCTCCATGGATCTGCACTGGAGGCTGGGTGAGCTCAGTGCCTGAGGGACATCTGGGCTGACTGCCTGC
The DNA here is from genome assembly GCF_023091745.1 of Budorcas taxicolor. Taxonomy (NCBI): domain Eukaryota; kingdom Metazoa; phylum Chordata; class Mammalia; order Artiodactyla; family Bovidae; genus Budorcas; species Budorcas taxicolor. Next base: position 14,894,639 of record NC_068910.1, on the reverse strand, counting down.
ATAGCCGTGGCTGAGGCATGGCCAAGGGCAGGGCCCAAATGACAGTGCCCTCTGGGAGTGGGCACAGTGGGTGATGGGTGACATTATACGTGTACTTCCTGTACTTCCTGGTGTAGCTCCTGTGAAGGAATACTCACTGGCTCCTCTTCCAGCTGAAGCACCCCAGTCTCACCTACTCAGATCAGAGAGAGAGCTGGGGCCTCTACTCCAACAACTGGGATGCAGATCCTGCCCTGGACACTCACTCACCTAGAGCTGTGAAAAACACAGAGCAAAGATGAGACCCTGCTCAACATCCTGACCAGCTCTGGTCACACTACCAGTCATGACCCCATCAGGCAATAATGGCCAGAGCTCACCAAGGAAAGATGTGGTAAGAACCCATACTCAAAAAGGCTCTTACATTAAAAATCCTAGACTCATGCAGGCTACACAGATATACACATCTAAACGCAAAGTTCCAAAGAACAGCAAGGAGAGATAAGAAAGCCTTCCTCAGTGATCAATGAAAACAAACAGAGGAGAATAACAGACTGGGAAAGACTAGAGATCTCTTCAAGAAAATGAGAGATACCAAGGGAACACTTCATGCAAAGATGGGCACAATAAAGGACGGAAATGGTATGGACCTAACAGAAGCAGATGGCAACCCACTCCAGTGTTCTTGCCTGGAGAATCCCATGGGCAGGAGAGCCTGGTGGGCTGCCATCTATGGGATCACACAGAGTCGGACATGACTGAAGCGACTTAGCAGCAGCAGCAGCAACAGAAGCAGAAGATATTAAGAAGAGGTGGCAAGAATACACAGAAGAACTGTACAAAAAAGGATCTTCATGATCCAGATAACCAGGATGGTGTGATCACTCACCTAGAGCCAGATATCCTGGAATGTGAAGCCAAGTGGGCCTTAGGAAGCATCACTACAAACAAAGCTAGTGGAGGCGATGGAATTCCATCTGAGCTATTTCAAATCCTAAAAGATGATACTGTGAAAGTGCTGCACTCATTATGCCAGCAAATTTGGAAAACTCAGCAGTGGCCACAGGACTGGAAAAGGTCCGTTTTCATTCCAATCCCAAAGAAAGGCAATGCCAAAGAATGCGCAAACTACCACACAATTGCACTCATCTCACACGCTAGCAAAGTAATGCTCAAAATTCTCCAAGCTAGGCTTCAACAGTATGTGAATCAAGAACTTCCAGATGTTCAGACTGGATTCAGAAAAGGCAGAGATCAAATTGCCAACATCTGTTGGATCAGCCAAAGAGCTACAGAATTTCAGGAAAAAACATCTGCTTCACTGACTACACAAAAGTCTTTGACTGTGTGGGTCACAACAATCCTACAGGAAAATCCAGTCAATCCTAATCAGTGCTGAATATTCATTGGAAGGGCTGATGCTGAAGCTCAAGCTCCAATACTCTGGCCACCTGACGCACAGAGCCGACTCATAAGAAAAGACCATGCTGCTGGGAAAGATTGAAGGCAGGAGAAGGGGATGACAAAGGACAAGATGGTTGGATGGCATCACCAACTCAATGGACATGAGTGTGAGCAAACTCTGGGAGATGGTGAAGGACAGAGAAGCCTGGCATGCTGCAGTCCGTGGGGTCGCAAAGAGTCAGACATGACTGAGCTACTGAACAACAACAACAAAAGGCTACAAAGGGACACTTTTATAAAAAACAGCATTTCGAGACCACAGTAGATAACTGTTTTTCAATTCATAGTGTTAGAGAAATGCAGAAGCGGAGGCAACACTCCAATTAAAGGAACAAGGGAAATTTCCTGTAAGAGTGAAGAATGAAGCAGACCTCTCCAGCACAGTAGATCCCTAGTTCAAAAAAGGACATAATAAAAATACTGAAGGAATTAAGAAAGGCTATTGATAGAAATACAGATCGCTGTCACAAGGAACTAGAAACTGTGAAGAGGAGCCAATTAGAAAATGCATTTGCTGAGATGAAGCCAAGTTGCAGTCAATAAATAGCAAATGAAAAAATGCAGAAGAAAAAGTAAGTAGTCTGGCAAATAGAATAATGGAAATCACTCAATGAGAATACCAGACATAAAGACAAATTTTAAAAAAAATGAAAGCAATATACAAGACCTACAGGACAATACAAAACGAGTCAATCTATGTATAATAGGGATCCAAGGAGAAGAAGACAGACAAAATGGGATAAAATATGTATTTCAAGAAACTATAACTTCCTCTGTGGGATGGGAGACAAGATGATGAAGTATCAACATGTTAGGTAGAATAGGAAAAAGAGTCCAAAACGGCCGTGGGACACGACTCAGTGACTTCACTTTCACTTTTCACTTTCATGCATTGGAGAAGGAAATGGCAACCCATCCAGTGTTCTTGCCTGGAGAATCCCAGGGACGGGGGAGCCTGGTGGGCTGCCGTCTATGGGGTCGCACAGAGTCAGACACGACTGAAGTGACTTAGCAGCAGAAGCAAAAGGCAAAGAAAGGGAAAAGCCTGCAAAAATGGAACAAAAGAAAATCCATGCACCAAAGTGAGAACCTCAGGTGAAACAAACTCGCCCCTTCCTGTGGCTAGCCCAGTTTGCACAGGGCAGGCTCAGTGGGGGAGGAGACAAAACTTAAAAAGAGGAAGTCAAGATAGATTGAGGTCTTTCCTCTGGAGTCAGCCCGCCCTCACGCCTCTAGGATGTACTATCCTTTGTCTGCCGAATAAAACTCAGAGCTGTAACTGAGCTGTAACACTGGTCCGCCATTTCAAATCTTTAGTGTGGTAAGACAGAACCTGGGAAATTATACACTCTCCAAACAAACAGAAGACCTTTGAGCTCACTCCTCTCATGACCACACCAAAATCACAATTAACTGCTAAACAGCCATCAATTAAAAAACGTTCAGTTCAGTTGCTCTGTCATGTCTGACTCTTTGCGACCCCATGGACTGCTGCAGGCCAGGCCTCCCTGTCCCTCACTAACTCCTGGAGCCTACTCAAACTCATGTCCATTGAGTTGGTGATGCCATCCAACCATCTCATCCTCTGTCAACCCCTTCTCCTCCTACCTTCAATCTTTCCCAGCATCAGGGTCTTTGCAAATCAGTCAATCCTTTGCATCAGGTGGCCAAAGTATTAAAGTTTCAGCTTCAACATCCATCCTTCCAATAAACATTCAGGACTGATTTCCTTTAGGATGGACAGGTTGGATCTTCTTGCAGTCCAAGAGACTCTCAAGAGTCTGCTCCAACACCACAGATCAAAAGCATCAATTCTTTGGCACTCAGCCTTCTTCACAGTCCAACTCTCACATCCATACATGACTACCGGGAAAACCATAGCCTTGACTAGACGGGCCTTTGTTGGCAATGTCTCTGCTTTTTAATAGGCTGTCTAGGCTGGTCATAACTTTTCTTCCAAGGAGTAAGCGTCTTTTAATTTCATGGCTTCAGTCACCATCTGCAGTGATTTTGGAGCCCAGAAAAATAAAGTCAGCCACTATTTCCACTGTTTCCCCATCTATTTGCCATGAAGTGATGGGACCAGATGCCATGATCTTAGTTTTCTGAATGTTGAGCTTTAAGCCAACTTTTTCACTCTCCTCTTTCACCCAAGATGGACAGGTGATGGTGGAGAGTTCTGACAAAATGTGGTTCACTGGAGAAGGGAATGGCCAACCACTTCAGTATTCTTGCCTTGAGAACCCCATGACCAGTATGAAAAGGCAAAAAGATAGGACACTGAAAGATGAACTCCCCAGGTCGGTAGGTGCCCGATATGCTACTGGAGATCAGTGGAGAAATAATTCCAGAAAAAATGAAGAGATGGAGCCAAAGCAAAAACAACACCCAGTTGTGAATGTGACTGGTGATGAAAGCAAGGTCTGATGCTCTAAAGAGCAATATTGCATAGGAACCTGGAATGTTAGGTCCATGAATCAAGGCAAACTGGAAGTGGTCTAACAGGAGATGGCAAGAGTGAATGTCGTTTTAGGAATCAGTGAACTAAAGTGGGCTGCAATGGGTGAATTTAACTCAGATGACCATTATATCTACTACTGTGGGCAAGAATCCCTTAGAAAAAATGGAGTAGCCATCATAGTCAACAAAAGAGTCCAAAAGGCAATACTTGGATGCAATCTCAAAAACGACAGAATGATCTCTGTTCGTTTCCAAGGCAAACCATTCAATTTCATGGTAATCCAAGTCTAAGCCCCAACCAGTAATGCTGAAGAAGCTGAGGTTGAACAGTTCTATGAAGACCTACAAGACCTTCTAGAACTAACACCCAAAAAAGATGTCCTTTTCATTATAGGGGACTGGAATGCAAAAGTAGGAAGTCAAGAAACACCTGGAGTAACAGGCACATTTGGCATCGGAGTACAGAATGAAGCAGGGCAAAGGTTAACACGGTTTTGCCAAGAGAACGCACTTGTCATAGCAAACACCCTCTCCCAACAACAGAAGAGAAAACTCTACGCATGGACATCACCAGATGGTCAACACTGAAATCAGATTGATTATATTCTTTGCAGCCAAAGGTGGAGAAGCTCTATACAGTCAGCAAAAACAAGACTGGGAGCTGACTGTGGCTCCGATCATGAACTCCTTATTACCAAATTCAGACTTAAATTGAAGAAAGTAGGGAAAACCACTAGATCATTCAGGTATGACCTAAATAAAATCTGGTATGATCATAGAGTGGAAGTGAGAAATAGATTTAAGGGACTAGATCTGATAGTGTCTGATGAACTATGGATGGAGATTCATGACATTGTACAGGAGACAAGGATCAAGATCATCCCCAAGAAAAAGAAATGCAAAAAAGCAAAATGGCTGTCTGAGGAGGCCTTACAAATAGCTGAGAAAAGAAGAGAAGTGAAAGGCAAAGGAGAAAAGGAAATAAATACCCATTTGAATGCAGAGTTCCAAAGAATAGCAAGGAGAGATAAGAAAGCCTTCTTCAGTGATCAGTGCAAAGAAATAGAGGAAAGCAATAGAATGGGAAAGACTAGGGATCTCTTCAAGAAAATTAGAGATACCATGGGAACATTTCATGCAAAGATGGGCTCAAGGAAAAAACACCAGACTCTATCAACAATGATATTCTACATCCAAAGACATAAAGAAGAAACCACAGTGATATGGCAGGAGGGGCACAGACACAATATAATCAAATCCCACATCCGCTGGATGGGTGACCTACAAACGGGAATGATTACATTACAGATGTTCTCCCGCAGAAGTGAGAGTTCTGAGTTTGATGTCAGGCTCCCCAGCCTAGGGGCCCAGCATTGGGAGGAGGCACCCCCAGAGCATCTGGCTTTGAAGGCCAATGAGGCTTGACTGCAGAAGCTCCATAGAAATGGGGGAAACAGAGACTCCACTCTTCAAGGGTACACAGAAGGTCTCATGTGCACCAGGAACCAGGGCAAAAGCTTCATAGGAATCTGGGCCAGACCTACCTGCTATTCTTGGGAGGTCACCTGGGTAGCTGGGGGGACCTCTTGTGGCTCACCCTGGGGACATAGAAACTGCTGGCAGAGATTATGGGAGTATTCATCTGCATAAATTCTCGCTGGAGGCTGACATCTTACTTGGGTCATTGGAACCAAGACCTAGCCCTACTGCCATAGGCTCCAGGGATGCCTCAGGCCAAACAAAAATCAGGGTGGGAACACATCCACACCCATTAGCAGACAAGCTGCCTAAACACCTCCTAAGCCCATAGCCACCTCTAGACATGCCCCTTGACATGGTCCTGCCCAGAGGGCCCAGACTCAGCTCCACCCACCAGTGGCCAGGCAAGAGCCCCTCAACCCAGGAAGCCTGCACAAGCCTCTAGATCAACCTCATCCACCAGGGTGCACCAGAGGCAAAAATCTACAAGCCTGCAGCCTGTGAAACTGAGTCTGCAAACAAAGGCCAACACCTACTCGGGGGCCAGCAGGTCCCTAGCCCTTGGGTGACAAGAGGGGAGTGTATTGTTGGGACACATAGGACTTCCCCGAAAGAGGGCCACTTCTCCAAGGTCGAGAAACAAAACATACCACATCATGAAAATACAAACAGTTATTTAGGCAAAATTCGATGGGACAGGAATATGTTCCAGATGAAGGAACAAGATAAAACCCCAGAAGATCAACTGAATGGCATGGGGACAGGCGATTTACCTGGAAAAGGAAATCTACACAAGAAAGAGTTCAGAGTAATGATCATAAAGATGTTCAAAGAACTTAGGAAAACAAAGGATGCAAGAAGTAACAAAGTGAGAAGTTACATGTAGTTTTTAACAAAAAGAAAATATTAACCACCAAACAGAGCTGAAGAATAAAATACATGAAATGAAAAAATACACAGAAGGCATCAATAGAAGGATAAATGAAGTATAAGAATGGACCAGTGAGCTGGAAGACATAGCGGTGGAAATCACTGCAGTGAAACATAATATAGAAAAAAGATCAAGGGGTCATGATCTGTTGCCACCTCCCTCCTGGAGCGGCTGTGAACTGCCGCCTCCATCTGCCCATACCCCAGGACCAGGCACAAAGTGCTGTCTCTGCCCACCTGGACTCCACAAGTGGTTGTGAGCCGCCTCCACTCCCATCATGTGCTCCAGGGGTGCCCTGAGCCTCCACCACCACCGAGCACTTCAAGACCAGGCATCAGCTGCCACATCTGCATACCCTATCAAGTGCACAAAGATCAGCACATGCTGAGAAAAGAGGCAATAGGCCTCTATAGTAACAACAACCCTGGCACCAAACATGTTAAACTCAGGCAAGCTACACAGTGATGCCTCCACATACAAAGGCCTCAGTAGATAACTGTTTCTTTTAACTCGGAAGGTAAGAGATATATAAATAAAGCAAAGAAGCTGAGAAACCACTCCCAGTTAAAAGACCATGAGAACTACCCTGAAAGGCCAAACAAGGCAACAGACCTCTTCTAATAGACACCGACTTAAGAAAGGATATAATGAAAATGGTGCAATGATGAAGAATCTGTCTGCCAATGCAAGAGACGCAAGAGATACAAGTTCGATTCCAGGGTTGGGAAGATACCCTGAAGTAGGAAGTGGCAACCCATTCCTGTATTCTCGCCTGGAAATTTCCATGGTCAGAGAAGTCTGGCAGCCTATAGTCCATGGGATTGCAAAGAGTCGGACACAACTGAGTGAGCACACACACAATGAGAACATTTAAGGGATTAAGAAAGGCTACTGATAGAAATGCAGGGTACTGTAAAAAGGAACCAGAAACTATAAAGGCGAACCAAGAAAAAATAGAAAACTCATTTGCAGAGACAGGAACTGCAGATGAATGAAAGCAGAATAAGTAATTCAGAAAAACAAATAAGTGACCTGGAAGAAAGAATGGAAATCACCAAATCAGGACAGCAGACAAGCCAAAAAAAAAAAACAGAAGCAATATAAGACACCTGTGGGATAGTAAAAAGTGAACCAATCTACTCATAGCAGTGATTCCAGAACAGGCAGAAAGATAAAAGGAAATGGAAAATATATTTGAAGTAATTATGGTGGAAAGCTTCCCAAATCTAAAGGAAAGAGTATACTGGTACAGAGGGTTCCAAACAAGATGAACCCAGGCAGGCCTACACCAAGACATATGTTAATAAATGGCAAAAGTTAAGGGTAAAGAGGATTCTAAAGGCAGCAAGATAACAATAAAGAGCTAATTACAAGGGAACCCCCCATAGGCTATCAGCTTATTTCTCTACAGAAACATTGCAGGTCAGAAAGGAGTGGCAAAATATATTCAAAGTTATGAAAGGGAAAAATGTACAATATGGGATACTCTACCGAACAAGATTATCATTGAGAATAGGAGAGAGAAAAAGCTAAAGGAATACAGTAACACTAAATCTATCTTAAAGGAAATATTGAAAGGTCTTCTCTAAATAGAAAAGGAGTAAGAATCGATAGGGAAGATAAAAATCTCAATTAAAAAGTAAATCACTTAATAAGCCAGTACACAGATCTTTAAAAAGGCAAAAATATCCTGTGAAACTGTTCGTAAGCACCATGAACAGCAAAAGGATAAACCTGAAAATGTAAAAGAGGACATCGAAACCATGGAATGTCGGGGAGGAAAGGAAGAGAATATGGATTCCCCCCACCCCAGATCTGTTTGAGCTATATGACTACCAGTTTAAGGTGTGTACATACAGGAAGGGGGTAACATACTTGAAAACAGGGTAACCATACATCAAAAACAGACAAACATTCACAAAAGCCTAAAAGAAAAGAATGTAAGTATAATACATGGAAGATCATCAAACCACAAAAGAAACACAAAAAGGAAAAGGAAGTGACAAAGAAGAGACGTAAAATGAACGGGAAAACAAGGTATAAAATGGCAATAAATACAAATTTATCAACAATTACCTTAAGTTTCAATGGACTAAATGGTCCAGTCAAAAGACACAGCCGTTGCAGATTGAAGAAAACAGCAAAAGAGATCAACCCTGAGATTTCTTTGGAAGGAATGACACTAAAGCTGAAACTCCAGTACTTTGGCCACCTCATGAGAAGAGTTGACTCATTGGAAAAGACCCTGATGCTGGGAGGGATTGGGGCCAGGAGGAGAAGGGGACGACCCAGGATGAGATGGCTGGATGGCATCACTGACTCGATGGACGTGAGTCTGAGTGAACTCTGGGAGATGGTGATGAACAGGGAGGCCTGGCATGCTGCGATTCATGGGGTCGCAAAGAGTCGGACACGACTGAGCAACTGAACTGAACTGAACAAAAGATCCACCTTAGGGCAAAGGAATCACATAGATTGAAAGTGAGGGGATGAAAAATCATATTCCTGGCAAACAGAGAACACAAGAAAGTGGGGGTCATAATACTCATTTCAGAAAAAACAGACTTAAAAGCAAAGACCATAAAGAAACATAAAGAAGGTCAGTATCTAATGATAAAAGGAGGAGTTTACACGTGTCAGCAAATACGCACCCAATATCAGTTCAGTTCAACTGCTTAGTCGTGTCCGACTCTTTGCGACCCCATGAATCACAGCAAGCCAGGCCTCCCTGTCCATCACCATCTCCCGGAGCTCACTCAAACTCACGTCCATAGAGTTGGTGATGCCATCCAGCCATCTCATCCTGGGTCATCCCCTTCTCCTCCTGCCCCCAGTCCCTCCCAGCATCAGGGTCTTTTCCAATGAGTCAACTCTTTGAATGAGGTGGCCAAAGTACCGGAATTTCAGCTTCAGCATCAGTCCTTCCAATGAACACCCAGGACTGATGTCCTTTAGGATAGACTGATCGGATCTCCTTGCAGTCCAAGGGACTCTCAAGAGTCTTCTCCGACACCACAGTTCAAAAGCATCAAATCTTCAGCACTCAGCTTTCTTCACAGTCCAATTCTCACATCCATACATGACCACTGGAAAAACCATAGCCTCGACTAGCAGCCAGTATAGACACACCCAAATACATAAACAAATTCTAACAGACATAAAAGGAGACACTGACAAGACGGCAACAGCATCAGGAGACTTGAACACCTCGCTCACATCAGTGGACACATCTTCAAGACAGAAAATCAATAAGGCAAAAAAGATTCTAAATGGCACAACAGAACAGTTAGATTTAATTGGTATTTCCAAAACATTACATCCACAGAACTCAGAGTACACATTCTTTTCAAGTGCACATGGAACTCTATCTAGAACTGACCATACACTAAGGCACAAAACAAACCTCAACAAATTTAAGAGTACAGAAATTATCTCAGTATCTTTTTTGACTAGATAGCATGGAACTATGAAAAAAATGATTACATGGATACTAAACAAACAAAAAAACAGTGCGACTAAAAAACTAATGTGTGAACATGGAAATTAAAGAGAAAAACAACAATATGTTGAGACAAATGACAATGAAAACACAACCATAGAAAATCTATGGGATGAACCAAGAACAGTTCTTGGAGGCAAATTCATAGCAGTACAGGCCTTCCTCAAGAAACAAGAAAAATTTCAAATAAGCAAACCTACCAGTTAAAAGGATTAGAAAAAGAAAAACAAAACAAAACCATAGTCAGTAGAAGGAAGGAAATAAAGATTAGTGAGGAAATAAAACACAATAGAAAAAAAAATCAATAAAACAAATACTTGGTTATTTGAAAGGATAAACAAGATAGAGAAACTTCTTCCCAGGCTAGTCAACAAGAAAAGAGAATCCACATAAACAAACTAAGAAATGAAAAAGGAGGCATAACAACTGATACCAAAGAAGCACAAAAGTCCACAAGAAAATACTGTGAACAATTACATGTCAACAAATTTGACAACTTCGAAGAAGAAATGGACAAGTTTCTAGAAACATACAATCCACCAAAACTGAACCAAGAAGCAGCAGATACTTGAACAGACTTATCCCTAAAAGTGAAATAGAATCTGTAACTTAAAAGCATACTGCAAACAAAAATCCTAGGCCAAATGGCTTCACAGGTCTACCAAACATAAAAGGAAAAACTTTTACTGACCCTTCTCAAACTCTTACAAAAAACTGAAGAAGAGAGAACACTCCTCAAAACATTCTATTAATATGAAGCCATCATCACCCCGATATCAAAACCAGATAAAGACACCATGAAAAAAGAAAATTACATTCTTTGATGAATATAGATGCAAAAATTCTCAACAAAATATTAGCAAATCAAATTCAACAACGCATAAAAGTGACCATATACTACGACCAAGTGTAATTCATCCCAAGATCACAATGATGATTGAGCATACACAAATCAACCAACATGATTCACCATATATATAAAAGCAAAAAGCACATTTCTCCCAATAGATGCAGATAAAGCATTTGACAAAATTCAACATTAATGCATGATAATAAAAAGTCTTGCCAAAGTGAGTATAGCAGGAACACATCCCAATGTAATACATGCTATTTGTGACAAACCCACCATCAATATAATACTAAATGGTGAAAAGCTAAGACTCCCTGCTCAAATCTGGAACAATGCAAGGATGCCCACTCTCAACTCTATTCAACATAGCATTGGAAAGTCAGCCATAGCAATCACATGAGAAAAAGAAATAAAAGGTATCAAAATTGAAAGGGAAGAGGTAAAATTGTCACCAAGTACAGATGGTATGATAGTATACATAGAAAACCCTAAGACACCTAACAAAAGCTCCTCGAACTGGTAAATTCAGCAAGGCAGCAGGATACAAGATTAATATACAGAAACTGGATGTACTTTTTACATCAACAATGAAGTATCAGAAAAGGAATGTAAAAAAATAACAACTTTTAAATCATACTCCAAAAATTAAAATACTTAGGAATAAACCTGACGAGAGAGATGAAAGGTTTATATGTTGAAAAGTATGAAACATTAATAAAGGACATTAAAGATGACTCACAGAAATGGAAAGATACTCCATGCTCTCTGTCTTTGTTTATTTGGCTATACTGCACAGCTGGTGGGATCTTAGTTCTCTGACCAGGAATTGAACCCAGGACCCCAGGAGTGGGAGGGCCAAATCCTAACCACTGAACTGCCAGGGATCCCCAAGCTCTTTGCTTAGAAAAATGGATATTGTTAAAACAGCTATACTACCCAAAGTAATCTACAGATTTAATGAAATGTCTATCAAATTACCTATAATATTTTTCACTGAACTAGAACATATAATGCAAAAATTCATATGGAACTATAAAAGACCCAGATTTGCCAAAGAAATCCTTATGAAAAAAAATAAAGCAGGAAGCATAATCCTAACAGACTTCAGACAATATTACAAAGTTATTGTAATCGAAATAGCATGTATTGGCACAAAATAGACATATGGATCAACGGAACAGAATAGAGAACCCCCAAAGAAATCCACACACTATGGTCAATGCATCTTTGACAAAAGAGGCAAGAGTATAGTACAATGGGAAAAAGATAGTCTCTTTAGCAAATGGTGTTTGAAAGCTGGACAGGTGCATGTAAATCAACAAAATTAACCTCTAAAATATGTAAGCAGCTCATACAGCTCAATAACAACAACAGCAAAAACACAACCCAATCAAAAAATGGGCATGGGGAGGGAGGTTCAAGAGGGAGGGACATATGTTTATCTATGGTTGATTAATGTTGATGTCTGGGAGCAACCAACATAATTCTGTAAAGCAATTATCCTTCAATTAAAAAAATAAAAAATTTTAAAGTAAACATAATGAAAAAAAGGAAAAAAAAAAGGCAGAAGAAAATATAGACATTTCTCCAAAGAAGACATAAGGATGGCCAATAGGCATATGAAAAGGCACTCAATGTGGTAATTAGAGAAATACAAACAAAACTATAATGATATATGGCCTCACACCAGTCAGAAAGCCCACTATTAGAAAGTCTAGGAAAAACAAATGCTGGAGAGAGTGTAGAAACAGGAACCCTCCCATACTGTTGGTGGGAATGTAAGTTGGTGCAGTCACTATGGAAAACCATTTGGAGGTTCCCTGGAAAACTGAAAACTTGTCATATGATCCAGCAATCGCTCTCCGGGGCATATACCCAAATAAAATGGTAACTCGAAAAGCTACACGCACCCCTATGTTCATGGCAGCACCATTCACAATAGGCAAGACACGGAAACAACCTAAATGCCCATCCACAGACGAGCGGATACAGAAAATGCGGCACAAACGTACAACGGACTACTGCTCATTCATAAAAAGAACAAAGTAAAGCCAGTTTCAGCAACGTGGACACAACTACAGATTATCATGACCAAGTGAAGTAAGGAAGAATGAGAAAGACAGATACCATATTATAAACACACACAGAATCTAAAATCTGACTCAAATGAGCCAATCAATGAAACAAACAGAATCATGACATAGAGAACAGGCTTCTGGATGCCAAAGTGGAGGTGGTTGGGGGACGGATGGAGGGGGGAGGTTGGGTTTGGCAAATGCAAGCTTTTATAGATAGAGTAAATAACAAGGTCCTACTGGATAGCACAAGTATTCCCTGATAGCTCAGTTGGTGAAGAATCTGCCTGCAACGCAGGAGACCCCAGTTTGATTCCTGGGTTGGGAAGATCCCCTAGAGAAGGGATAGGCTACCTACTCCAGTATTCTTCAGCTTCCCCTGTGGCTCGGCTGGTAAAGAATCCGCCTGCAATGTGGGAGACCTAGGTTCGATCCCTGGGTTGGGAAGATCCCCTGGAGAAGGGTAAGGCTACCCACTCCAATATTCTGGCCTGGAGAATTCCATGGCCTGTTATAGTCCATGGGATGGCAAAGAGTCAGACATGACTGAGTGACTTTCACTTTCACTTTCATTGTATAGCACAGAGAACTATATACTCAGTATCCTATGATAAACCATATTGCAAAAAGATATATAAAAAAGAATATATATATATAAATCACTTTGCAGTACAGCAGAAAAAACATTTGTAAATCAACTATATACTCCGATGAAAAATATTGATAGAAAAAAATTGAAAAGAAATGAGGACAGTTTAAGAGCCCTCTGAGATATCAAACACAGTAACATTCACATTATAGGGGGTCCCCAAAAGGACAAGAGAAAGAGTCTTGAAGTGACAAGAGAAAGTGTCTGAAGACAGAGTAGCTGAAAACTTGCTTAACATGGGAAAGCAAACAGTCACCCCAGTCCAGGAAGCCCAGAGACCTATTCAGGATTAACCAAGAAGGAACATAATGAGACACACAGTAATCAAATTGAAAAAAATAAATAAATAAAGAGAAAGAGAAAATATGAGAAGAAATGAGGGAAAAATAACAAATAACATAAAAGGAAACTCCTATAAGGCTTAGCTGATTTTTAGCAGAAATTCTGCAGGCTAGAAAGGTGTGACACACTATATTTAAAGTGATGATAGGGAAAAATCTACAGTCAATAAGGCTATGCAGCAAGGCTCATGTTCAGCTTTGACAGAGAAATCAAAATAGACAAGTGAAAGCTAAAATTCAGTCCACCAAACCAGCTTTACAACAACTACTGAAGAGGTTCTCTAGGTGGTGGAAAAGAAAAGGTCACTACTAGAAACAAGGGAATGATAAAATGGGAAAGCTCACTGGTAAAGGCAAGCATCCAATAAGAGAAATCATCCACACACAAACCAGTAGGAAGGTTGAAAGACAAAAGTAGTAAGATTATCTATATAAAAACAATAAGTTAATGGAGCCACAAAATAATTAGATGTAAAATATAATTATCGAAAACACAAATCATGAGAGGAGAGTACAAAAGCAGGATATTTAAAATTGAGAGATAAGCAACTTAGAACAGTCATGTATTTACAGAGTGCTGTATCTAGACCTTATGGTAACTGCAAACCAAAAATCTATAATAGATACATAAACACACACACACACACAGACCCACACACACACAGACAGACAGACAGACACACACACACACACACACACACACACACCCTTGGTGGCTCAGAAGGTAAAGAGCCTGCTTGCAATATGGGAGACCTGCCTGGGTTGGGAAGACCCCCTTGGGAAGGGAATGGCTACTCACTCCAGTATGGAGGAGCTTCCCTGGTGACTCAGATGGTAAAGAATCTGCCCGAAATTTGGGAGACCTGGGTTTGATCGATGGGTCAGGATGATCCCCTGGAGTAGGAAATGGCAACCTACTCCAGTATGCTTGCTTGGAGAATTCCGTGGACAGAGGAGCCTGGAGGGCTACAGTCCATGGGGTCGCGAAGAGTTGGACACGATTGAGTGCTTAACACTTCCACTTTCATATCAAATCCAAGAGAGGATAACAAAAGAGGAAAGGAAAAAAAAAAAAGACATACTAAAACAAACCCAAAACAATTAAGAAAATGGCAATATGAACATACATACTGATGATTACCTTAAACAGGTTAAACACTCCAACAAAAAAACACAGACTGGTTGGATGGATACAAAAACACCCATATATACAACTTCTAAAAGAGACACACTTCAGATCTGCACACTTACACGCTGATGTGAGAATGGAAAAAGGTATTCCATGCAAATGGAAATCAAAAGAAAACTGGAGTAGGAATACTTATATTAGGAAAAACACACTTTAAAGACTGCTACAAGAGACAAAGAAGGACACTACATAATAATTAAGGGACCAATACAAGAAGAAGCTACAACAATTGTAAATATATGTACATAAAAGAGAAGCACTTCAATATACGAGGCAACTGTTAACAGATATAAAAGAAGAAACTGACAGCAACATAATAGTGGGGAACTGTAACACTCCATTTCCACCAATAGATAGATCACCCAGAAAATCAATAAGGACACAAAGGACTCAGATGACACATTAGACCAGATAGGATTAAATAATAATTATACAGCCGTCTCTCCAAAAGCAGCACAATGCCTGTTCTTTTCAAGTGAAACCTTCTCCAGGATAGATCACATACTGGGCAAAGAAGATATCAAGCACCCTTTCCAATCATAACACTATGATATTAGAAATGAAGTACAAGAAAAAAAAAACTGCAAAAAACACAAACATGTGGAAGCTAATCAATATGCTACCAAACAACCAAAGGATCACTGAATAAACCGGTGGGAGTGGGAGTGGGGGGAAATACCTCGAGACAAATTAAAACAAAACATGACAATCCAAAATCTATGGGGAACAGACAAAACAATTCTAAGTGGGAAATTTATAATGATACAAGCTTATCTAAGGAAGCCAAAAAGATCTCCAACAACCTAACGTTAAACGGAAAGGAACTAGACAAACGGAAACAAACAAAATTCAGTGTTTCTAGAAGCAAAGAAATCATAAAGATCAGAAAAAAAATAAGCGAAACTAAGACTAAGAACTCAATAGAAAAGGTCAATGAAACTAAAAGTTGATTCCTTGGAAAGAAAACAAATTGATAATCCTTAGACTCTTCAAAAAAAGGGAGAGAGTTCAAATCAATAAAATCAGAAATGGAAAAGGAGTAATTATAACAGACGCTGCAGAAATACAAAGGACCACAAGAGACTACTGCAAGCGAGCCTACGCCGCTAAGACAGACAGCCTGGGAGAAATGGACAGGCTCTTGGAAAGGTACAATCTCCCAAAACAGAACCAGGAAGAAACAGAAAATAAGAACACAATCGCAATTACTAAAATTGAATCTGTGATTAAAAACGTTCCAACAAATAAAGTCCAAAACCAGAGGGCTTCACAGGCAAATTCTACCAAGCATTTAGAGTTAACTCCTATCCTTCTGAAATGATTCTGAAAAACTGCAGAGGAAAGAACACTTCCAAATGTATGCTATGAGGCCATGACCACACTGATATCAAAACCAGACAAAGATATCACAAAAAAGAAAACTATAGGCCAATATCACTGATGAACATAGATTCAAAAACCCTCAACAAAACACTAGCAAACTGAATCCAGCAATACATTGAAACAAAATACACCATGATCAAGGGGAGTTTATCCCAGGGATAGAAGGACTTTTCAATATCTACAAACCAATCAGTGTGATACAACACATGAACAAACCGGAGAATGAAAACCCTCTGATTATCTCTATTCAGATCAGTTCCGTCACAGTTGTGTCCGACTCTTTGCGACCCCATGGACTGCAGCACATCAGGCTTCCCTGTCCATCACCAACTCCCAGAGCTTACTCAAACTCATGTCCATTGAGTTGGTGATGCCATCCAACCATCTCATCCTCTGTCGTCCGCTTCTTCTCCCACCTTCAATCTTTCCCAGCATCAGGGTCTTTTCCAAGGAGTCAGTTCTTCACATTAGGTGGCCAAAGTATTGGAGTTTCAGCTTCAGCATCAGTCCTTCCAATGAATATTCAGGACTGATTTCCTTTAGGATTGACTGGTTGGATCTCCTTGAAGTTCAAGGGACTCTCAAGAGTCTTCTCCAACACCACAGTTAAAAAGCATCAATTCTTTGGTGCTTAGCTTTCTTTATAGTCCAGTTCTCATGATGATCTCTATAGATGAAGAAAAATCTTTCAACAAAATCCAACACCCATTAATGATTAAAAAAAAAAAAAAAACCCTCCAGAAAATGGGTAGAGGAAACCTACCTCAAAATAATAAAGACCATATATGGGATTGATTATATTCTTGGCAGGCAAAGATGGAGAAACTCTATACAGTCAGCACAAACAAGACCTGGAGCTGACTGTGGCTCAGATTATCAGCTTCTTACTGCAAAATTCAGGCTCAAATTGAAGAAAGTTGGGAAAACCACTAGGCCATTCAGGTATGACCTAAATCCCTTATGACTATACAGTGGAGGTGATGAATAAATTCAAGGGACTAGATGTGGTTGCCAGAGAGCCTGAAGAACTATGGACAGAGGTTCCTAACATTGTACAGGGGGTGGTGACCAAAATCATCTCTAAGAAAAAGAAACGCGAGAGGGCAAAGTGGTTGTCTGAGGAGGTCTTACAAATAGCTGAGAAAAGAAGAGACGAGAAAGGCAAAGGAAAAAAAGGCAAGATATACCTAGCTGAATTCAGAGTTCTAGAGAATACCAAGGAAAGATAAGAAAGCCTTCTTAACTGAGCAATGCAAAGAGATAGAAGAAAACAATAGAATGGGAAAGACTAGAGATCTCTTTAAGAAAACTGGAGATACCAAGGGAACATTTCATGCAAAGATCAGCTCAATAAAGGACAGAAATGGCAAGGACCTAAGAGAAGCAGAAGAGATTAAGAAGAGGTGGCAAGAATACACAGAAGAAATGTACAGAAAAGATCCTCACAACCCAGATAACCACGATGGTGTGATCACTCACCTAGAGCCTGGCATCCTAGACTGTGAAGTCAAGTGGGCCTTAGGAAGCATCACTAGGAACAAAACTAATGGAGGTGACGGAACTCCAGCTGAGCTACTTCAAATCCTAAAAGATGATTCTGTTAAAGTGCTGCACTCATTATGCCAGTAAATTTGGAAAACTGAGCAGTGGCCACAGGACTGGAAAAGGTCAGTTTTCATTCCAATCCCAAAGAAAGGCAATGCCATAGAATGTTCAAATTGCCATACAATTGCACTCATTTCACATGCTATCAAGATTATGTCCCAAATCCTTCAAGCTAGACTTCAGCAGTATCTGAACTGAGAAATTTCAGATGTACAAGCTGGATTTAGAAAAGGCAAAGGAACCAGAAATCAA
The DNA here is from genome assembly GCF_023091745.1 of Budorcas taxicolor. Classification (NCBI taxonomy): domain Eukaryota; kingdom Metazoa; phylum Chordata; class Mammalia; order Artiodactyla; family Bovidae; genus Budorcas; species Budorcas taxicolor. The sequence continues at coordinate 14,876,483 of NC_068910.1, read as the reverse complement.
ATTGCCAACATACGTTGAATCATAGAAAAAACAACGGAATTCCAGAAAAACCATCTACTTGTGTTTCATTGTCAATGCTAAAACCTTTGATTGTGTGGATCACAACAAACTGAAATATTCTTAAAGAGATGGGAATATCAGACCACATTACCTGATTCCTAAGAAATCTGTATGCAGTACAAGAAGCAACAGAATGAGACATGGAACAATGGACTGGTTCAAAAGTGGGAAAGGAGCACTTCAAGGCTTTATATTTTCACCCTGCTTATTTAACTTATATGCAGAGTACATCATATGAAGTGTTGGGCTGGATGACTCACAAGCTGGAATCAAAATTGCTGGGAGAAATATCAATAACCTCAGGTATGCACATGATACCACTGTAACGGCAAAGTGAAGAGGAACTAAAGAGCCTCTTGATGAAGTTGAAGGAGGAGAGTGAAAAAGCTGGCTTAAAACTCAACATTCAATAAACGAAGATTATGGCATCTGATCCTATCACTTCATGGCAAACAGATGGGGAAAAAGAGGAAACAATGTCAGATTTCATTTTCTTGGGCTCCAAAAATCAATACGGATGGTGACTGCAGCTACAATATTAAAAGACACTAGGTCCATGGAAGAAAAGCTATGACAAACCTAGACAGTGTATTAAAAAGCAGAGATTTCACTTTGTTGACAAAGGTTCATACAGTCAAAACTATTATTTTTCTAGTAGTCATGTATGGATGTGAGAGTTGGACTATAAAAATGGCTGAGTGCTGAAGAATTGATGCTTTCAAACTGTGGTGTTGGAGAACTCTTGAGAGTCCTTTGGATAGCAAGGAGATCAAACCAGTCCATCCTAAAGGAAATTAACCCTGAATACTCATTGGAAGGACTGGTGCTGAAACTTAACCTCCAAAGCTTTGGCCACCTGATGCCAAGAGCCGACTCATTGGAAAAGACCCTGATGCTGGGAAAGATTGAGGAAAGAGGAGAAGGGGGTAACAGAGAATGAGATGGTTGGATGGCATCACTGGCTCAATGAACATGTGTTTGAACAAACTCAGAGAGATAGTGAAGGACAGGGAAGCCTGGCATGCTGCAGTTCATGGAGTTGCAAGGAGTTGGACATGACTTAGCGGCTGAACAACAATGACAAACACACAGTTAACATCGTCCTAAACAGTGAAAAGCGGAAAGCATTCCCTCTAAGAGTAGGAAGAAGGCAAGGATGTCCATTGTTACCACTTTTATTCAACACAGTTTTAGAAATCCTAGCCACAGCAATCATAGAAGAGAATGAAACAAAAGAAATCCAAGTTGGAAAAGAAGTTAAATCATCACTGTTTCCAAATGACATGATACTATACCGAAAAAATCCTAAAGATGCTATCAGGAAACTATAAGAGCTCATCAATGAATTCAGTAAAGTTGCAGGATACAAAGTTGGTATTCAGATACCTGTTGCATTTCTCTACGCTAATGATGAGAGACCAGAAAAGGAAATGAATCAAACAATCCTGTTTACCATTACATCAAAAAGAATAAAATGCCTAGGATTAAACATACCACAGTGGGCAAAAACCCATACACCAAAAAATGTAAGAAGCTGATAAACAGAGGACGACACAAACAGATGAAAAAAATGTACTGTGTTTGATTGGAAGAATCAATATTTTCCAAATGAGTGTACTACCGAAGACAATCTACAGATTCAATGCAATTCGTGTCAAGTCATCAAAAGTATTTTTTTCACAGAACCAGATCAAAAAATTTTTAAATTTCCCTGAAAACACAAAAGACCTCCAATAAACAATGCAATCTTGAGATGGAGAAACAGAGCTGGAGGAATGAGGCTCTCTGACTTCAGATTGCACTACAAAGCTACAGTCATCAAAAGAGTATGCTAATGGCACAGAAACAAAAATATAAATCAAGGAATCAGATAGAAAGTCCAGAAATACTCCATGCACCTACAGTCAGTCTACAGTGAAGGAAGCAAGAATGTACAACGGAGAAAAGACCATTTCTTCAATATGTGGTGCTTGGGAAACTGGACAGCTATATGCAATGGAATGAAGTGAGAACACATTGTACTACCATTTACAAAACACTAAAAGAAAGAGAAAATACTGTAAAACTCTCTGAGGAAAACACAGGCAGAACAGTATAACAAAAAGCACAGCAACGTGTTGTTGAGTCTATCTGCAAGTTAATGGAAATAAAAACAAAAACATGGGACATAATTAAACCTTCATATCTTTTGCACCACAAAGGAAAACACAAAATGAAAAGACAACCTCGTAATGAGAAAAAATATTTGCAAATAATGTGTTCTATAAGAAATGTTCAAAATATACAAATAGCCCATACAGCTCAATATTAAAAAAAAAAAAATAATCAAAAAAATGGGCAAAAGACCTAAATAAGTCACTTCTCCAAAGAAAACATAAGGATGGCTAACAGTCACACAAAAATATGCTCAGCATCACTAACTGCTAGAGAAAAGCAAATCAAAATTAAAATGAGGTATCATCTCATGCCAAGCTGAATGGCTATCATCAAAAAGGTTACAAATAATAAATGCTGAAGAGGGTGTGGAGAAAACAGTCCTACTGTGCTGCTGTGGGAAAGTACATCAGTGCAACCACTGAGGAGCACAGTATGGATGTTCCTTAAAAACGGAAGAAGCAGAAGACCCAGCAATCCCACTCCTGGGCATACATGCAGAAAAACTAATTTAAAAAGATACATGCACATCATGTTCATAACAGCACTATCTGCACCAGCCAAGACACGGAGGTAACCTAAATGTCGATCAACATATGAATGAGTAAAGAAGATCTGGTATATGTACAGTGGGATATTGTTGTTATTCAGTTGCTCAGTTATGTCTGACTCTTTGTGACCCCATGGACTGTAAACATGCCAGGCTCCCCTGTCTTCCAATATCTCTCAGAGTTTGCTTAAATTCCTATCCGTTGAGTTGGTGATGCTATCTGATCATCTCATCCTCTGCCACCCCCTGTCCTCTTGCCTTCAGTCTTTTCCAGCAACAGGGGTAGAATACTACCCAACCATAAAAGATGAACTAATGCCATCTGCAGCAACAGGGATGGACCCAGAGATTTTCATGCTCAGTGAAATAACAAAGGCAAATATCATATGATATCACTTACATGTGGAATCTAAAAACCATGATACTAATAAACTTATTCCTAAAACAGAAATAGACCCACAGATGGGAAAAAAAAGCTTACGGTTACCAAAGGAGAAAAGAGAATAGGGATAAATTAGGATTGTGAAATTAACATATACATATTGCTATTTATATTTATATAAAACAAATAACAAACAGGGACCTACAGTGTAGCACAGGGAACTGTATTCAATATTTTTAATAAAGTATAAGGGAAAATAATCTAAAAATGCATTATACATATGTTTATATATATGTGCTTATATATACATACATAGAATATACACATATGTGTGTGCATATATGTCTACATACACACACCCACAGAACATTGTAAAGCAATTGTAATTCAATAAAAATAATAAAAAATTAAAAATCTTTGAGCCTATGGAAAGAAAAAAAGTAAAAGAAGGAATTATGGCTGAAACATTCCCAAACCTAAAGAAGGAAAAAGATATCTAGGTATAGGAAACACTGAGAGACCCAAACAAGAGGAACCCAAAGAAACTTACACTAAGGCATATTATAACAAAAATGGCAGAAGTTAAAGATAATAAAAGTATTCTAACAGTTGCAATAAAGAAAAAAGAGTTACTCTGGAACCCCCATAAGGCTACCAACTGTTTTCTCTACAGAAACGTTGCAGGCAGGCAGGGAGTGGCAAGATATATTCAAAGTCATGAAAAGAAAAATCTGCAAGCTGAATACTCTACCCAGCAAGCTCATCATTTATCAAAAGAATAGAGAAAGAGAGAAAGAATTTCTCAGACAAAGCAAAAACTAAAGAAACACACTAAGTCTATCATAAAAGAAATATCAAAAGGACTTCTCTAAATAGCAAAGCATAAAAACCCACAGGAAAGAGAAAATCATACCTGGAAAGTAAGTCACTTAAATAAGGCAGTACATATATTAAAAAAAGAAATTGAAAAAATTCTGTGACGTGCAGTCATTAAAACAGCACTGTATTAGCACAAAAACAGAAATAGAGATTAATGGAACAAGGTAGGAAGCCCAGAAATAAACCCTTACAACTGTGGTCAATTAATCTACAACAAAGCAGGCAAGACATGCAACGGAGAGAAGACAGTGTGTTCAATAAATGGTGCTGGGAAACCTGGGCAGTAACATGTTAAAAAAGTGAAGTCAGACCATTCTTTAATACCATACACAAAAATAAACTCAAAATGAAATTAAAATCTAAATTTAAGACCAGAGAATGTAAAACTCTTAGAGGAAAACATAGGCAGAATACTCTTTAACATGAACTCTAAGACTATTTTTTTCAGTCCATCTCCTCGAGTAATGGAAAAATAAGCAAAAATAAACAAATGGGTCCTAATTAAACACAAAAGCTTTTGCGTAGCAAAGAAAATCATAAACAAAACAACCACCACCACCTCATAATGAGAGAAAATGGTGCAACAAGGGATTAAGCTCCGAAATTTACAAACAGCTCATGCAGAACAATATCAAAATATAAACCATCTCATGAAAAAAATGGGCAGGCCTGGACATTTGTTCAAAGCAAACATACAGATGGACAATAGGCACATAAAAAGATGCTCAACATTGCTGATTATTACAGAAACGCAAATGAAACTACAATGAGATATCACCTCGCACCAGTCAGCATGGCCACCAACAAAAAGTCTACAAACAATAAATGCAAGAGAGGGTGTGGAGAAAAGGGGACCTCCTACACTGATGGGAATGTAAATTGGTACAGCTGCGATGGAGAACAGTATGGAGGTTCCTTAAGAAACTAAAAATAGAGCTACCATATAAACCAGCACTCTCACTCCTATGGACATATCCAGAGCAAAACGTGGTTGAAAAGGATACATGCACGGCAATGGGCACCGCAGCACTGTTTATAATAGCCAGCATATGGAAGCCATCGAAATGTCCACTGACAGACGAATGGATAAAGAGGATATGTTATGCATATACAATGGAATATAATTCAGCCATTAAAAAGACTGAAATAATGCCATTTGTAGCAACATGCAGGGACCTGGAAATAATTATACTAAGTGAAGTAAGTCAGACAGAGAAAGACACACACACACACATATATATATATATCAGTTAAGTGTGAAATATATATATATAGAAACTAAACAAATGAGCTCATTTACAAAACAGAAACTGACTCACAGAAAACAGACTTCTGGTTACCATGGGGTAAGGATGGGGGAAAGGGATAGAGTGGAAGATTGGGACTGACAAGTACACACTGCTATCTTTAGAACGGATAACCAACAAGAAATTATCATATGTGCACAGGGAACTCTGCTCAATACTCTGTAATAAGCTAAACAGGAAAAGAGTTTGAAAGAGAATAGATATCTGTATAACTGAATCACTTTGTTGCACATCTGAAACTAACACAACATTGTTAACCAAATATACTTCAAAATAAAACTTTTTAAAAATAAAAAAGGAATAAAAAGACAATTATATGACCAAAAACGGACAAACTATAAGAAATGGACAAGTGTCTAGAAATGTACAGCTTACTGAAACTGAATCAAGAAGAAATAAGATATTCTTAACAGAATGATCACTAGAAGTGAAATAGAACATACAGGGAGTTTTTTAAAACCTACAAGGGGGAAAAAAATGTCCAGTAATAGATGGCTTCACTGGAGAATTCTACCAAACATTTAAAAAAGAACACGTACCAATGCCTCTCAAAATTTTCTAACAGACGGAAGAGGAGCAAATACTCTCAAATTCATTCTGTGAAGCCACTCTGATACCAAAACCAGACAAGTTCAGTTCAGTTCAGGCACTCAGTCGTGTCTGACTCTGAGACCCCATGAATCGCAGGACGCCAGGCCTCCCTGTCCATCACCAACTCCCGGAGTTCACTCAGACTCACGTCCATCGAGTCGGTGATGCCATCCAGCCATCTCATCCTGTCGTCCCCTTCTTCTCCTGCCGCCAATCCCTCCCAGCATCAGAGTCTTTTCCAATGAGTCAACTCTTCGCATGAGGTGGCCAAAGTACTGGAGTTTCAGCTTTAGCATCATTCCTTCCAAAGAAATCCCAGGGCCGATCTCCTTGTAGTCCAAGGGACTCTCAAGAGTCTTCTCCAACACCACAGTTCAAAAGCATCAGTTCTTCAGTGCTCAGCCTTCTTCACAGTCCAACTCTCACATCCATACATGACCACAGGAAAAACCATAGCCTTGACTAGACAGACCTTAGTCGGCAAAGTAATGCCTCTGCTTTGGAATATACTGTCTAGGTTGGTCATAACTTTTCTTCCAAGGAGTAAGCGTCTTTTAATTTCATGGCTGCAATCACCATCTGCAGTGATTTTGGAGCCCCCAAAAATAAAGTCTGACACTGTTTCCACTGTTTTCCCATTTATTTCCTATGAAGTGATGGGACCAGATGCCATGATCTTCGTTTCCTGAATGTTGAGCTTTAAGCCAACTTTTTCACTCTCCACTTTCACTTTCATCAGGAGGCTTTTTAGTTCCTCTTCACTTTCTGCCATAAGGGTGGTATCATCTGCATATCTGAGGTTATTGATATTTCTCCCAGCAATCTTGATTCCAGCTTGTGTTTCTTCCAGTCCAGCATTTCTTATGATGTACTCTGCATATAAGTTAAAGAAGCAGGGTGACAATATACAGCCTTGACATACTCCTTTTCCTATTTGGAACCAGTCTGTTGTTCCATGTCCAGTTCTAACTGCTGCTTCCTGACCTGCATACAGATTTTTCAAGAGGCAGGTTAGGTGGTCTGGTATTCCCATCTCTCTCAGAATTTTCCACAGTTTATTGTGATCCATACAGTCAAAGGCTTTGGCATAGTCAATAAAGCAGAAATAGATGTTTTTCTGGAACTCTCTTGCTTTTTCCACGACCCAGCAGATGTTGGCAATTTTATCTCTGGTTCCTCTGCCTTTTCTAAAACCAGCTTGAACATCTGGAAGTTCATGGTTCAGGTATTGCTGAAGCCTGGCTTGGAGAATTTTGAGCATGACTTTACTAGCGTGTGAGATAAGTGCAATTGTGCAGTAGTTTGAGCATTCTTTGGCATTGCCTTTCTTTGGGACTGGAATGAAAACTGACCTTTTCCAGTCCTGTGGCCACTGCTGAGTTTTCCACATTTGCTGGCATATTGAGTGCAGTGCTTTCACAGCATCATCTTTCAGGATTTGAAACAGCTCAACTGGAATTCCATCACCTCCACTAGCTCTGCTCGTAGCGATGCTGTCCAAGGCTCACTTGACTTCACATTCCAGGACGTCTGGCTCTAGATTAGTGATCACATTATCATGATTATCTGGGTCATGAAGATCTTTTTTGTACAGTTCTTCTGTGTATTCTTGCCACCTCTTCTTCATATCTTCTGCTTCTGTTATGTCTATACCATTTCTGTCCTTTATCGAGCCCATTTTTGCATGAAATGTTCCCTTGGTATCTCTCATTTTCTTGAAGAGATCTCTAGTCTTTCCCATTCTGTTCTTTTCCTCTATTTCTTTGCATTGATGGTGAAGAAGGCTTTCTTATCTCTTCTTGCTATTCTTTGGAACTCTGCATTCACATGCTTATATCTTTCCTTTTCTCCTTTGCTTTTCGCCTCTCTTCTTGTAAAACTGTATTAGTCTTTGCCCTGCTTCATTCCACATTCCAAGGCCAAATGTGCCTGTTGCTCCAGGTGTTTCTTGACTTCCTACTTTTGCATTCCAGTCCCCTATGATGAAAAGGACATCTTTTTTGGGTGTTAGCTTTAAAAGGTCTTGTAGGTCTTCATAAAATCGTTCAACTTCAGCTTCTTCAGTGTTACTGGTTGGGGCATAGACTTGGATTACTGTGATATTGAATGGTTTGTCTTGGAAATGAACAGAGATCATTCTGTCGTTTTTGAGATTGCATCCAAGTACTGCATTTCAGACTCTTTTGTTGACCATGATGGCTACTCCATTTCTTCTGAAGGATTCCTGCCCGCAGTAGTAGATATAATTGTCATCTGAGTTAAATTCACGCATTCCAGTCCATTTTAGTTTGCTGATTCCTAGAATGTTGACGTTCACTCTTGCCATCTCTTGTTTGACCACTTCCAATTTGCCTTGATTCATGGACCTGACATTCCAGGTTCCTATGCAATATTGCTCTTTACAGCATCAGCCCGTGATCCCCAGCTGGGTATTGTTTTTGCTTTGGCTCCATCCCTTCATTCTTTCTGGAGTTATTTCTCCACTGATCTCCAGTAGCATATTGGGCACCTACTGACGTGGGGAGTTCCTCTTTCAGTATCCTATCATTTTGCCTTTTCATACTGTTCATGGGGTTCTCAAGGCAAGAATACTGAAGTGGTTTGCCATTCCCTTCTCCAGTGGACCACATTCTGTCACCGGACAACCAGACAAAGACACTACCAAAAAAAGAAAATCACAGATCATATATCTGATGAATGTAAATGCAAAAATTCAGCAAAACATGAGCAAACGAAACCCAAAAGCACATAAGAAGGATCATACGCGGCAGTCAAGTTGGATTCATCCCAGGGTCACGAGGATCATTCAAAATAGGGAAACCAATCACTCTAACAAACCACACGAATAAATGAAATAACAAAAACCACATGATCATCTCCATAGATTCAGAAAAAGCAACTGACCACATTCAACATCCATTCGTGATAAAAACTCTTACCAAAGCGGATATAGAGGGAACACATTTCAACAAAAAAGCTGTTTAGGATAACCTTGCAGCCTACATAATACTCAAACAGTGATCTATCTCAAGTCTTCCCACTAAAGTCTGGAACAAGACGAGGAAGCCCACTCTCACCACTTCTATTCGACAAAGTATTGGAAGTCCGAGGCTTAGCATCCAGATGAGAAAAATAATAAACCATATCCAAACTAGAAGGGAAGAGGTAAAATTGTCATTATTTGTAGATGACATGATACCATATTAGGAAATCCTAAGGACTCTACACAAAAAGAAAAACAAATTCAGCAATGCAGCAGGATACAAGAGTAACATACAGAAATCTACTGTATTTCTTTACACTCACAATGAATGGGAAGAGAAAGTAAAAACAAATCACTTTTAAAACTGCATCAGAAAGAACAAAATAGGAATTAACCTAATTGAGGAGGTGAAAGACTTATACACTGAGAGCTGTAAAACATTGATAAAGATAAGAGAAGACGGTTTGAAGAAATATACCATTTTTTGGTATTAAAAAAAGAAAGAAAAACAAATAACCTAATAAAAAAACTGGCATGTGCGTGCATGCTAAGTTGTTTCAATTGTGTTTGACTCTTTTCGACCCCATGGACTGTAACCCACCAGGCTCCTCTGTTCCTGGGATTCTCTAGGCAGGAGTACTAGACTGGGTTGCCATGGCCTCCTCCAGGGGATCTTTCCTACCCAGGGATCGAACCTGCATCTCTCATGTCTCCTGTATCGGCAGGCAGGTTCTTTATCACTAGCACCACTGGTATAAGATCTAAATAGACGTTTCTCCAAGGAAGACATACAGATGGCTAAGAGGCATATGAAAAGATGCTCAACGTCCATGAGGATCAGATACATGCAAGTCCAAAGTACAACTGAGGTATCACCTCACACCAGTCAGAATGGCCATTACCAAAAAATATACGAACAATAAATGCCGGAGAGGGTATGGAGAAGAGAGAACCCTCTTACGGTGTTGATGGGAATGTAAACTGACACAGCCGCTACGGAGAGCACTATGGAGGGTCCTTGCTGCGCTGTGCTTCATTGCTCAGTTTTGTCTGATTTTTTGTGACCCCAAGGACTGCAGCCTGCCAGGCTCCTCTGTCCATGGGGATTCTCCAGGCAAGAATACTGGAGTGGGTTAAAATATCAAAAATAGAACTATCACATGACCCAGCAATCCCACTCCTGGGCATATGCCCAGGAACATCACAATTCAAAAAGATACATGCACCCCAACGCTCATTGAGGCACTATTTACAGTAGCCAGGACACGGAGACGGCCTCCTTGTCAATCGACAGGAATGGATAAAAATGATGTGGTGCATATATACAATGGAATATTATTCAGCTATAAAATGAATGAAACGCTGCCATTTGCAGAGGCATGATGGACCTAGAGGCTGTCATACCGAGTCAGTCAGTGACTGACTGTGAGAGAGTCAGTCAGTGAGAGAAAGAAAAACATAGTGTACATTAATGCATTTGCGTGTAATCTAGAAAAATAGTACAGATGAACCTATTTGCAAAGCAGAAAGAGAGACACAAACATGAGAGCACAAATGTATGGACACCAAGGGGAGGGTGGGTGGGTGAGGACACACTGGGAGATTGGGATTTACGTATATACACTACTATGTATAAAACAGGTGACGAATGAGAATCTATAGCACGGAGGGAAAAGAATCTGCTTGTAGGATATACATTAAGTTAACGTTAAAAATGCATGCTAATATACATTGCTGCTGCTGCTGCTAAGTCGCTTCAGTCGTGTCCGACTCTGTGCGACCCCATAGACGGCAGCCCACCAGGCTCCCCCGTCCCTGGGATTCTCCAGGCAAGAATACTGGAGTGGGTTGCCATTTCCTTCTCTAGTGCATGAAAGTGGAAAGTGAAAGTGAAGTCGCTCAGTCGTGTCCGACTCTTAGCGACCTCATGGACTGCAGCCTCCCAGTACCACTGTGCTGATTTGATCTCCTCCCCTTATCCCTTGGGGCTGCCCAGATGGCACAGTGGTGAAAGAATCTGCCTGCCAATGCGGGAGATGCAGTGTATATTAGGTGCAGACAAGTCAAACGGTTCAAAGCTGAATGGTTCTATGAAGACCTACAAGACCTTCTAGAACTAACACCCAAAAAAGATGTCCTTTTCATTATAGGGGACTGGAATGCAAAAGTAAAAAGCTGGAGATACCTGGAGTAACCGGCAAATTTGGCCTTGGAGTACAGAAAAAGTGGAGCAAAGGCTAACAGAGTTTTGCCAAGAGAACGCACTGGTCATGGCAAACACCCTCTTCCAACAACACAAGAGAGGACTCTAAACATGGACATCACCACATGGTGAACACCAAAATCAGATTGGTTATATTCTTTGCCGCCAAAGATAGAGAAGCTCTATACAGTCAGCAAAAACAAGACTGGGAGCTGACTGTGGCTCAGATCATGAACTCCTTATTGCCAAATTCAGACTTAAATTGAAGAAAGTAGGGAACACCATTAGACCATTCAGGTAGTGGAAGTGAGAAATAGATTTAAGGGACTAGATCTGATAGACAGAGTGCCTGATGAACTATGGAGGGAGGTTCGTGAGATTGTACAGGAGGCAGGGACCAAGACCATCCCCAAGAGAAAGAAATGCCAAAAAGCAAAATGGTTGTCTGAGGAGGCCTTACAAACAGTTATGAAAAGAAGAGAAGTGAAAGGCAAAGGAGAAAAGGAAATATATACCCATTTGAATGCAGAGTTCCAAAGAAGAGCAAGGAGAGATAAGAAAGACTTCCTCAGAGATCAATGCAAAGAAATAGAGGAAAACAACTGAATGGGAAAGACTAGAGATCTCTTCAAGAAAATTAGAGATACCAAGGGAACATTTCATGCAAAGATGGGCACAATAAAGGACAGAAATGGTATGGACCTAAGAGAAGCAGAAGATATTAAGAGGAGGTGACAAGCATACACAGAAGAACTGTACAAAAAAGATCTTCACGACCCAGATAACCACGATGGTGTGATCACTCACCTAGAGCCAGACATCCTGGAATGTGAAGTCAAGTGGGCCTTAGGAAGCATCACTACCAACAAAGCTAGTGGAGGTGATGGAATTCCAGTTGAGCTATTTCAAATCCTGGAAGATGATGCTGTGAAAGTGCTGCACTCAATATGCCAGCAAATTTGGAAAACTCAGCAGTGGCCACAGGACCGGAAAAGGTCAGTTTTCATTCTAATCCCAAAGAAGGACAATGCCAAAGAATGTTCAGACTACCGCACAATTCCAGTCATCTCATACACTAGCAAAGTAATGCTCAAAATTTTCCAAGGCAGGCTTCAATAGTACCTGAACCGTGAACTTCCAGATGTTCAAGTTGGATTTAGAAAAGGCAGAGGAACCAGAGATCAACTTGCCAACATCCGCTGGATCATTGAAGGAGCTACAGAGTTCCAGAAAAACATCTATTTCTGCTTTATTGACTATGCCAAAGCCTTTGACTGTGTGGATCACAACAAACTGGAAAATTCCTAAAGAGATGAGAATACCAGACCACCTGACCTGCCTCCTGAGAAATCTGTATGCAGGTCAGGAAGCAACAGTTAGAACTGGACATGGAACAAAAGACTGGTTCCTAATCAGGAAAGGAACACATCGAGGCTGTATATTGTCACCCTGCTTATTTAACTTCTATGCAGAGTACATCATGCAAAATGCCAGGCTGCATGAAGCACATGCTGGAGTCAAGATTGCCGGGAGAAATATCAATAACCTCAGATATGCAGATGACACCAGCCTTATGGCAGAAAGTGAAGAAGAACTAAAGAGCCTCTTGATGAAAGTGAAAGAGGAGAGTGAAAAAGCTGGCTTAAAACTCAACATTCAGAAAACTAAGATCATGGCATCTGGTCCCATCATTTCATGGCAAATAGATGGGGAAACAATGGAAACAGTGAGAGACTTTATATTTTTGGGCCTCCAAAATCACTACAGATGGTGACTGCAACCTTGAAGTTAAAAGATGCTTGCTCCTTGGAAGGAAAGCTTTGACCAAGCTAGACGGCATATTCAAAAGCAGAGACGTTACTTTGCTGACAAAAGTCTGTCTAGTAAAAGCTATGGTTTTTCCAGTAGTCATGTATGGATGTGAGAGTTGGACTGTAAAGAAAGCTGAGTGCCAAAGAATTGATGCTTTTGAACTGTGGTATGGAGAAGACTCTTGACAGTCCCTTGGACTACAAGGAGATCCAACCAGTCCATCCTAAAGGAAATCAGTCCTGAATATTCACTGGAAGGATTGATGCTGAAACTGAAACTCTACTACTTTTGGCCACCTGATGTGAAGAACTGACTCGTTGGAAAAGACCCTGATTCTGGGAAAGATTGAAGGCAGGAGGAGAAGGGGACGACAGAGGATGAGACGGTTGAATGGCATCACCGACTTGATGAACTTGAGTTTCAGCAAGCTCTGGGAGCTGGTGATGGACAGGGAAGCCTGGCATGCTGCAGTCCATGGGGTCACAAAGAGTTAGACGTGGCTGATCGACTGAACTGAACTGAACAGACACATACTGTTTGATTCTACCTATTTGAGATACCTAGAATAGTCAAATTCACAGAGTCAGAAAGTACATTGGCAAGTGCCAGGGGCCAGAGGGTGGGGTGGGGGGGAGAGGGGAAATGGGGAGCTAGTGTTTAATGGGGACAGAGTTCCAGTTTAGGAAAGTGAAAAATTGGGGTGGTGGATGGTGGGGGTTGCACAACAGTGTGAATAGAGCTAGTGGTGCTGAACTGCACAGTTAAATATGGTTCAAATAGTGTGTTTATCGTATGTGACTTTTACCACATAAAAAACATACAAAAGAAAGGAAAGCTATTCCATGCTCTTGCATTTGAAGAATACTGTTAAAAGGCCATGCTGCCCAAGGCAATCTGCAGAGTCAATGCGATCCCTGTCAAACCAGCCATGATATTTTTCATAGAACCAGAACAAGGGATCCCGGCCTTTATACTGAACCATAAAGATCCCAACTGCCAAAAACATCCTGAGGACAAAGAAGAAAACGGGAGGCATAACTTTACCAGACTTCAGACAATACTATAAAGCTACCACAATCGAAACAGAAAGATACTGGCAGAGAAACAGACACACAGATCAATGGAGCAGGAGAGAGAGCCCAGAAATAAAGCCACACATCTACAGTCAGCAAATTTTCACAAAGGAGGCAAGAATATACAGTGGGGGAAAAACACTCTTTTCAGCAAGTGGTGTTTGGAAAGCTGGACAACTGTATGTAAATCAATTAAGTTAGAATGCACCCTCACATCATACACAAAAATAAACTCAGGATGGCTCAAAGACTTAAACATAAGATGTAACACTATGAAACTCCTACTAGAGATTATAGGCCAAAACTTCTCTGAGACAAATCATAGCAATGTTTTCTTAGGTCAGCTCCCAATGGAATGTGCTCAAGCTTATAAGCTTTTATACAACAAAGGAAACTTATAAACAAATGAAAAGACAACCACTGAATTGGGAGAAAATATTTGCAAGCAATGTGACCAATAAGGATTTAATATCTAAAGTATACACATAGCTCAGTTCAGAAACACACACAAAAAAATTAAAATGGGTAGAAGACCTAAATAAACATTGTTTTTCAAAGAAGGCATACACATTTCCAGTAGCCACATGAAAAGATGCTCAACATTGCTAATTATTAAGGAAATCCAAATCAAAACTACAATTGGTCTAAGGGATCATCTCAGACCAGTTAGCAGGGCCATAATCAACAAGTCTACAAATAATCAATGTGGGATAGGATCTGGAGGAAAAAAGAACCCTCCTACACTGTTGGTGGGGAAGTAAACTGGTGAAGCCACTACGGACAACAGGGTAGAAGTTGATTAAAAACTAAATTTAGAGTTGTCGTTTGCTGCTGCTGTTGTTTAGCCTCTTAAGTCATGTCTGGCTCGTTTGTGACCCCATGGACTGCTGCCCACCTGGCTCCTCTGGCCATATGATATAGCAATTTCACTCCTGGGCGTATATTTGGAGAAAACTCTTAATCCCAAAAGTTAAATGCAGCTCAGTGTTCACAGCAACATTATTTACAGTAGCCAAGAGACGGAAGCAACCCAAATGTCCGTTAACAGTTAAATGAATAGAGAAGATACATACACACAGGCTGGATGACTGCTCGGTCATAACAAAGAATTAAATAATGCAATTTGCAGCAACATGGATGGACCTAGAGATCATCATACTTAGTAAATCAGTCAAAGACAAATTCCAACGATATCACTTACACGCCCAATCTAAAATATGACACAGATGAACGTATTTACAAAACTCAAACAGACTCATGGACTCAGAAGACAAATTTATGGTTACCAAAGGGGACAAGGAATGGGGGGGATAAATTAGGGACTTCGGATTAACAGATGTAGAGAACTATGTATAAAATATATTGACAACAAGGTCCTACTGTATACCATGGGAAACTATACTCAGCATATTTTAACAACCTATAATGGAAAAGAATGTGAAAAAGATAAAAATAGAGAGAGATATATATGCAGACCTGAATCAGTTTGTTATACACTGGACACTAACACAACATTCTATAGCAACTATACTTCATTTAAAAAGAAAACACAAAATGTCAAATAACTACCAAAAAGTCCCTCTTTCCAGCGCCAGATTCAATGTTCTCCACCACCTGAATGCAACTACAAAGGACATGAGTGAACTCAGATTTGTGACACCCGATCATTATAGAGAAAGTAAGCTTTTTGCAAGCCAGTGCTGTGTGAGTTTTGGTGTACTGTAAATCATCGCATTCATGTCCTATAGCAACCAGAAATTTCCATAAACCACTTGCAACCCTAAAATATGTGTTTTTGTTTTTAACTTTCTGTGAATGGAATTCCTCATTTACACATCCATCCTTTTGGATTTTTTTTTTAACACTGAACATTTATGTACATTTTTAGAATGATAGGAAAAGCAAATGTATAAGATTAATTGTGATTTATTATTTTCATTAGGTGGTAAGTGAGGTGATGCTAGGCAAGTTTTTTTCATCATATTCTCTGGGGGAAAAGATTTGCTGAAACATCTATTATCATGAGCAGACAGTATATGCTATTTTAATGCATATAAGAGATGACTTCAGATTAGGTTACCGAGTAGTCACACCGTAACCTGGCCCAGTGGAAGAACATGGAAGCTGGAGCTAGCAGACTTGGGTTTGAGTCCTGATACAACAACTCTGGAGTGAATGGCATCATGACAAAGCTTTGGGTCCTAAGTGTCTCTTGTCTATGGATCCAGGGATCACACTATTTTGTAGGAGTTAATATTTAACATGGTGCTGCATGTGAAGAACAGATTACTTGGAACCACTCAATAAATATTGGCATTTGCTTTCCCCTTTGCTTATGTTCCATCAAGCTGGGCTGTTCAAACCTCCACGTTATTTATTCTGTTAGCCACGAGTTAGAATCACAAACTGCAGTTAAACATACTAATATTGCATTTCTTAAAAACAAATGTCTTATTCTAGCTGGTGTTTCTCCTACATTCTCCTCAGCAACAAAGCTTGTTTCATATCCTCCACAGAACAGCAATATCCCAGAACGCCAATATCCCAGGTAATTTGATAGGGATCTCACTGAATCTGCAGACTGCCTTGGGTAGTATGGCTATTTTAACAGTATTCTTCAAATCTTAGCGCATGGGACAGCTTTCTTTTCCTAATGTTGTTTATGTGGTAACAGTCACATAACATAAGACATACTGCTGCAACCGTATTTAACTGTTCAAGTCAGCAGCACTATGCAAACTCACAGTGCTATGCAATCCCCACCATCATCCACCTCTCCAATGTTTCACTTTCCTAAACTGAAACTGTCCCCATGAAACATCAACTCCCTGTTTCCCCTCTCCACCCCACCCCACCCTTTTGCCCCTGGCATTTGCAAGCAATGCAACCAATAAGGGCTCAATATCTAAGGTATTCAAATAGCTCAGTTCAGTAACAAGCACATTTTAAAAATGAGTTGAAGACCTAAATAGACAGTTTTTCAAAGAAGTCATACACATTTCCGATAGCCACATGAAAAGATGCTCAACATTGCGAATTATTAGGGAAATCCAAATCAAAACTACAGTGAGTTATCACCTCAGACCAATCAGAATGGCCATCATCAAACAAGTGTACAAATAATAAATGTGGGAGAGGATGCGGAGAAAAAAGGAACCCTCCTACACTGTTGGTGGGGAAGTAAATTGGTTGTAGCCACTATGGACAACAGTGTGGAAGTTCATTAAAAAACTAACAACTACTCAGCCATAAAAAAGAATGAAACAATGCTATTTGCAGCCACATGGATAGACCCAGAGATTATCATTCTAAGTGAAGTCAGTCAGTCAAAGACGAATTCCAATGGCATCACTTATACATACAATCTAAAATATGATACAAATGAACTTATTTACAAAACTGAAACAGACTCATGGATCTAGAAAACAAATGTATGGTTACCAAAGGGGACAAAGGATGGGAGGGATAAATTAGGGATTCGGGATTAGCAGATGTAAACTGCTATGTATAAAATACATTAACAACAAGGTCCTACTGTACAGCACAGAGGACGATACTCAGTATATTGTAACAACCTATAATGGAAAAGAATGTGAGAAAGAAAACATACATACATAGATACACTTGTAGAATTGAATCACTTTGTCTCACCCCGGACACTAACGCAACATTCTGAATCAATTATACTTCATGGGGAACATGTGTATACCTGTGGCGGATTCAAGTTGATGTATGGCAAAACCAATACAATATTGTAAAGTAAGTAATCTCTGGTTAAAATAAATAAATTTATATTAAAAATAAATAAATAAAAAGAAAACACACAAAAAACGAAATGGCTACTGAAAAGTCCCTCTTCCCAGCGTTCTCCATCACCTGAATGCAACTACAAACGACACGAGTGAACTCAGGTTTGTGACACCCGATCATTGCAGAGAAAGTAAGCTTTCTGCAAGCCAGTGCTGTATGACTTTTGGTGTATTGTAAATCATCGCGTTCATGTCCTATAGCAACCAGAAATTTCCATAAACCACTTGCAACCCTAAAATATGTGTTTTTGTTTTTAACTTTCTGTGAACGGAATTCCTCATTAACACATTCATCCTTTTGGATTTTTTTTTAAAAAAACATTGAACCTTTATATATATTTTTAGAGCTACAGTGAAAACAAAATGTTTAAGATTAATTGTGATTTATTATTTTCATTAGGTGGTAATGGAGGTGATGCTAGGCAAGGTTTTTCCCTCATATTTTATGGGGGAAAAGGTTTGCTGAAAAATCTATCATCATGAGCAGATTGTATGGGCTATTTTATTGCATATAAGAGATGACCTTCAGATTAAGTGCCCCATTAGTCACACGGGAACCTGGCCCAGAGGAAGAAATGGATGCTGGAGCCAGCAGACTTGGGTTTGAATCCTGACACAGCAACTCCTGAGTGAACAGTATCACAACAAAGCCTTTGAGTCTTAAGTGTCCCTGTCTATAGAACCAGGGATCACACTATTTTGTTGGATTTAATATTTAACACAGTGCTGCATGTGAAGAATAGGTTACTTGGAACCATTCAATAAATACTGGCATTTGCTCCCCCTTTTGCTCATGTTACATTAAGCTGGGCTGTTCAAACCAAACCTGCAGTTAAACATACTACTATAATCCATTTCTTAAAAACAAATGTCTTATTCCAGCTGGTGTCAAAATCAGTAGAACGTATCTCCTTCATTTTCCCCAGCACCAAAGTTCGTTCCATTCCCTCCACAGTACAGCAGTACTCCAGGACCCGAAAAGGAGCATCTAGAAGCCGATTCCTTTGTTCCAAATCAAGAAGAAGCAAAAGCAGCCAGTTTCTGGGGCCCACAAACAATTAGTTTGTTCACAAAATCTGCACTTACCTGGATCCCCGTGTCTCACTGTCATCAGCAGAGCACCTTCAAGACCTTAACTAGAGACTGAGGTTGGGAGGCCAAGAATGGCCCAGATCGCATCTCTCGTCCTCTAGGAGCTCACAGCCTAGTGAAGAGATTAAGCGCTTACAAAATACATATTAATATGAACAGCTACCATTTACTGAGGGCTTACTCTGTGGCACCCGTAGGCACTGCGTTAAATGCAAACCCCGTATGCACTCGCTTAGTCCCCATGCGATCTCTGAGATGGCCACTGCCACTCTACAGGTGAGGAAAGGGCACAGAGGGGTTACGGTGTTTGCAGAGACCTAACCACACTTAGCGCTTGGCATAGCGAAGGAAACTATAAGCCTGAGGCAAAATATTTGTAAACCATCCAACTGACAGTGGATTAATTTCCAACATATAGCAACAGCTCATGCAACTCAATAAGCAGAAAAACAAACGTCCCAATCAAAGAATGGGCAGAAGGCCTAGATCGACATTTCTCCAAAGATGACATACAGATGGCAACAGGCACATGAAAAGATGCTCAGCGTCTTTAATTATGAGAGAAATGGAAACCACAATGAGGGTGCACCTCACACCAGGCAGAAGCGCTGTTGCTGTCCAGTTGCTAAGTTGTGTCCAACCCTTTGCAGCCCCAAGGACTGCAGCATGCCAGGCTCCCCGTCTTGCACTCTCTCCCAGAGTTCGCTCCAACTCCAACCACCACCACCAGTCAGCATGGCCATCGTCAAAATGTCTACAAACAATAAAGGCCAGAGAGGGTGTGGAGGAAAGGGAACCCCCCTACACTGTCGGTGGGAATGTAAATTGGTGCGGCCGCTATGAAAAAATTTATGGAGATTCCTTAAAAAACTGAAAACAGAGTTACTGTATGATACAGTTGTCTCACTCTGGGGCATATATCTAGAGAAAACTTTTAACTCAAACAGATAACATGCAGCTCAACATTCATAGCAGTACTGTTGACAATAGCTAAGACAGGAAACAACCTACATGTCCAACAAAAGATGAATGGATAAACACGTGGTATGTGTGTGTATCTAAACATACACACACGCAGTGGACTACTACTCAGTCATAAAATAGAATAATGCCAATGGCAGCTTCAGAGCCTGCCTCCATACGGTCCTGGGCACGCTCCTGTATCCCTCTGAGCCACAGCTTCATCGTTAAATGGGCTTGATTGCAGGGACTAAAGGCTACAAGCGAATGTGCTTGGTGAGTATCAGAGGACTCTAGATCACAGGGGCTTCTTTCTGCCCCTGTGTAAGTGCTTTTGGAGTTCTAAAAGCAGAGGTGTGCACTTGGTTGAGCTGATGGGAGGGAAGCCTGTGTGGTGGGAGTGGAGTTCTGCAGAAGACAGAGCCTGAATTCTTGAGGAAGGGAAGCCAGGGAGATACCCTCCAGCAGGAGGGCTCCAGAAGGGGAGGAGCAGTGGGAACAGGGAGCACCCAGATGCCTGGCTCTGCCCCAGTGTCAGTGCTCATGGGGGTGCAGCTCAGGGGGAGAGGCCAGGCTCGGCGGGTCCAACACTCCTGTTGGGCATCTGCACTGGGGTGATGCGGCTGAGGTTGGGTAGCAACTGGTTCTAGACGGAGGGCAAGCCCGGGCCCGTGTTCCCTGCACCCCAGGAGCCAGCAGCTCATTAAAGAGGAGGGAAGGAGCAATTACCTGCCAACTTCAGAAGCAAAAGGCCAGAAGGAGCGGGGGCAGGAGGAGGGTGGTTCTCCACCTGGGGCCCCAGAAGTGTGCCAGGATGCAGAGGGGATGAAAGGAAGGTGGAGACGGCTTCTGGGGTTACTGGCTGAGGTCAGGACAGGGTCAGTCAACCAGGTGGCCCGGAAGGCTGGGCAGAGTGGCTGAGGCTTGATCTGACCTGTCATGGGGAGCCCCAGGGAGCCAGGGACAAGGAGGGGCAGGCTTCAAGGGAGAGAGGGGCTGTAGGCAACTGAACTGTAGGGGAATGGGTAGGAAGGAAACCCCAAGTGGGGCTGTGCCCTGTATCAAAGGTGGTGCCGTCAAACAGAAATATGCCAACCCCCTGGGCAATTTACAATTGTCGGATAGCCAATTAGAAACAGCAGGAAGGTGAAATTACTTCTGATAATATATTTAACCCCAAATATCAAATATTTGTCATTTCAGCATGAAATCAATGCAAAAATTACTACTGCAATAACTCACATTTCTGCTGTGCCAAGTCTTCAAGGCCGGGAGTGTCTCTTGGCCAGGACACCCGGATGCAGATTAGCCGCCTTTTTGGAGTCATAGGCAGCTGGCAGCTGCAGCACAGGACAGCACAGGTCTAGACAGAGGAGAGGCTGGGCTGAAATGACTGCGGACGTGGCCCTTCCTGGCTTCCATCTGAGCCCTCTGTAGACTGCCACCAGCTCGAGGGCTCTGCTGTCCTTCGACACGAGCCATGAGCAAGGGAGCACCCCTGGCCAGCCTCCTCTCTGCTCTGGGGCCAGGCTGGTTACCTCTCTCCCGTGCATGCCTTGAACATTATTTAGCCCTGGGTTTCTCAGAGATAGTCCGAGAGAAAGGAGTTGGTCTTAGAAAATGAATGTCTCACTATTCTGAAGCGTCCCCGTCTTCCGAGGGTTAGGGTGGGCTGAGGAAGTGGGTTTCAAGTCCACGGTGGTTGCTCACCCCAAGATAACGCGTGCAGATGGCGGCCTTGGAGACCTGATTGGGAACCTGCAGCCAAGAGCAGGGGAGGCTAATTTAAAACAGCTGATTGTTATAGGTAACCAGGTGCCACAGATAAGACGCTTTAAGCCCCTTCTTTAAGCTGCCCATGCATCTCCTTGATTCCGGAGAGGAGGAACTGGCTTCTAGAGAACCCTTTTAGGTCCCTGGGACACCAGTGTGCCATGGAGGGTATGCGACAAACTGACGCTGGGCAGCTCGGGCCTGAGTTTCAGCTTCATGGCCTCGAGAGAGTCGGGTCATCTTCCTGCACCTGTTTCCTTATCTGAGATGTGAGAACAGGAATGCATATGCTTGGGGGGTTTATTCAAAGGATAGGATGTGTGTGAAGCCCCTCACCTGGGACATGAGGGCTCCACAGATGGGAAGTGATTTACGGGTTCTGACTACTGTCATCGCCATTGCTATTCATGGAGCAGGGCCTGGGCTGAGTTTGTGGTTTGGGTCGGCAGAGCAACAGGAGAAAGACGGGAGAGGGCAGGGAGGGGCCCATGGAGGGATGTCTCCTTACCACAGCCAGTCTGCAAGGGGGTCTCTTAGGGATGAAGGTGGAGCCAGAGGCCCCCCATGATGGGCAGGGTGGGAGAGGGGGCGGCCGGGAGCTTGTCCTGGGCGGGCAGGCGGGTGGGTGAGCAGCTCTCCAGCCGTAACTGTGAACTCTGTCTGGGGGTCATGTTCTTCCCCACAGGTTTCCAGCTCCACCTCCCACGTCCAGAGTTACCCAAACATTTTCCAAACCAGTCTGACCCCTTTCTAATGTGTTCCAGATGCATTTGCAAGAAATTGGAAAAATGCAGAGCCAAGTGGGAGGCTGTACATTTATAGGGCTGTATTGGGCCCAAAGATTTTGCCCAGTGGGTACCCCGTTCCAGGGGTCGAGTCGAGTTGCCTCCAGGCCTCTTCCTCTCGTCTCTCCCGGGAGGAGTCCTCCACCAGCCACTGCCCCTGCTGAGGCAGGGTCTGTCTCGGGCATGTGTGTTGACCCTCAGACCCATCACTGGGCTGGGGTCACTCATTTTCTGACTGTTTATTGAGCACCTACTATTACCATTTGCTTTGTATGATTTTTAAAATGGAGATAAAACTGACATAACATTGTATCAGTTTCAGGTATACTGTATTTTCTTAATAATTTAGAAAAACAGTTTTGGTCTCACAAACTCCCTGAAAGGGCTCAAAGGACCTCCAGGGGGTCCAGGGATCACTGGGAACAATGTCTTTAGAGGAAAACTACATGGATTGAGAGGGCTTAAAATAGGGCAACCTGACCCAGGCTCAGGGACAAGACACTAGAGTAAAAAGGAGGACAAGGGTAAAGTATGTGCAAAGGCCCAGTGGTGAGCAAGAGTGGGGCACTCTCGAGGGACTGAAAGCAGTAATTACGAATCCTCAACCTGGTGTAGACTGGGGCCGCTGCAAGTCCCTCCACCCCTTAGATTCATATCACTAAAAATGTGTTGACACGCCGAGTACAGAGCTCATCCCTTCCCTCTTGGAACTGACAGTCTGGGAGAGGGACAGGGTATGGGCATTCCCACCAGCATGCCTGGGGTGTGTGCAGAGAGGGGGGAGTTGGGTCTGATTTGTGTGCGAGCAGGTAGGGCACAAACGGCAGGTTTGGAAAGTCAAGGTGGCAGGAGGATTTAAGTTCAGTCTTGAAGGGAGAGTAGGGGTGATCCAGGCCCAGAGGATGGTGTGTTCATACCAAGCTGAAGGGCAGCAGGGCTTAGAGGTTGGGAGGGAAGAGAGCCTGTCCTCTGGTGGGAACGGGAAGCTGCGCCGTGGAGAGGTGGGGAGATCAGCAAGGGCCACGGCCATTTGGTGCAGGGTGTGGACCAGACCAGCTGACTCAAAGCCCTAAACCCATCGTGGTTTGTTGTTAAGACCACAGGCTGAATTCTAAGCCTTGGCTCTGTATCTTGTGGGTAAGTCACTTCATCTTTTCGGACCACCTTATAGATGCTACATTGATTGGAGTTTTGGATTCCGGTCTGGTCTGCCTGGGCTCAGATCCCAGGTCTGCGATAATTCACCTGTGTGACCTCGGATCAGTCACTGAACCTCTCTGTGACTTAGCCCCTCCTCCCTAGATAATAGGAACAATGCTAGTACCTACCACATATGATTACTATATGGAATCAGTGAGTTATATGTACCATTACAGGACTGAAATATTATTCCTGACAAATCCCTCACCCCTAAGAGGGATGTTCATCCCTACTTCCCCACTTTAGGTTTCAGCATCTGAAAAACTCAGGAAACGTGCATCAGGTACTATTTTTATCTGAGTACTTCAGAGAGGAGCGGAAGCGGAGGATCTGGGGGAGGGGTCTGTCCAGGGAGGGCCCCATAGGGTCCTGCTTGGTTACATTCAGTCAGGCCTGAGAGGCTGCTTCTGCTCTCCCCGACCCAGCATGGCTCCTTTCCCTCCTCGTCCCCATGGACTTGTTCCAAAGGACAGCCTTGTGATGTGATTAAAAAAACGCCTCCTGTGCTTTCCTGACCGAGTCTTGCTTTACTGCCATGCTCACAGCGGGTGAAGACAGGGTAGTTTGGCAGAGAAGAGTGTTGGGTGTTTGTGGCCGGACCGCACCGGTTTGAATCCTGCCTTCCCCAGGTAACAGCTGAACAATTGGAGCATGTGACTCGCTACAAAAGGCTCATCTGAAAAGTGAGATAGTAAGACCTCCCCAGTAAGCTGTTAAGAACAATAGAAGCGCTTGGGATAGTAGGTGCTCAGTAGATACTTGCAAGGGTTGCTGTTTGTCAGGCAGTGTGCTCAACACGTTGTGTCACTTGGCCTGACGAGGCTGCCTTTGTAATTGTTCCTGCTGGCAGGTGTCAGGTCAACGGCCCAAGGACACAGAACTAGGAAGGTCCACACCCCACTCCACCTTATTCCAAAGGTTATGCTCTCACCTGCTGTCCATGTGGCTGCCAACAATAAATGCTTTCCAGTCTTCATTTTGCTACTTTCTGGTTGGGAAACTTTGGTTAAGCTGATTCCTTCATCTGGGCCCCGGCTTCCTCCTGCATTAAAAGATAATATGAAGTCTGAGATGTGACTGGGGAAGAATGTGCCCATGAGGTTGGACTTCCACTGAGATCCTGGCATGGCCTTCCTGCTCCTTCTTGGGGAGAATTGGACCAAGTCTGCATGGTCCCTGCCTCAGTTTCCCCCTTTGGTAAGAATGAAGTAACCTGCCTTGATGGATTCTGAGGCTCTTCCTCTAACTGGGCCATCTGAGCTGCTTCTGGGGAAGCTGAGGTCAGAGAGGCTAGGGAAACGGCAGAGCATGGAACTGTCAGAGCTGACAAAGCAGCCAGGGCCCTCCCCTCACCAGCTTGCTGAGACTCAGCGTGGCGATCACAGGATGAGCCCCCTCCAGATGCCGTACCCAGCTGAGAGCCCCCTCAAGGGCTAAAGAGTCAGGGCACCAGGATTCAGCCTGCCTGCCACTGAGTTCTGGCTTTACTTCTTACTTGCTGTGTATGTGACCCTGTAGGATGAGTCACTTACTCTCTCTAAACTTTGGTTTCCACATGGGTAAAATTGGGTAGGAATGCCTCCTTCGTTAGGTTGCTGAGGGAGATGAGGTCATTCACGTAATGGGCTCAGCACTGATCACAGAGTCGAGCAGGTAAAGTGCTGACTGAGGCCGAGAGCCTCGCGCCCGATTCAGCGTACACTCCAGTCTTCTCGAGGGCAGGCACCTGTCTACCAAGATCTATATCCCTGGGGCCCAGCGCAGCACCTGTCCGTGCTCAGCAAATGCCTCTGAAATAGGGAATTAGCTCCTTCCGGTCACAGATGAGGAGTCTGAGACTCAGAGAGGGAACAATCGGTGCCCAAACAGCCAGGTGGTGGAAAAGGCAGTAAAGGAACCCAGCTTCTAGAATTGAGGCTGACTGTGTATCTGCGCGGTGCACAAAACCTTAAATTTTGTCATTTTGTCAAGACAGTCACCTGAAGGTGACTTGGAATGTCTTCAGTTAGTGCCATGGAGTGGGAGAGTGGGGATCCAGTGTCTTTGGGTTTCCACTGGACCTTGGGAGCTAGCAAACACCTCTATAAAACTGATTTTGATCATTTGTATGTAGAATCTAACATACGGTACACATGAACTTATCTATGAAACAGAAACAGAGTCACAGACATAGAGAACAGGTTTCTGGTTGCCAAGGGGTGGGGTGAGGGAGGGGCAGATTGGGAATTTGGGGTTAGCTCATGCAAACTGTTATATGCAGAATGGATAAACAGTAAGGTCCTATTCTATAGCACAGTATACACACTACACTCTATTCAATATCCTGTGCTAAACCGTAATGTAAAAGAATATGCAAAAGAATGCATAACTGAATCACTTTACTGTATAGCAGAAATGAACACAGCACTGTAAATCAATTATACTTCAATAAACTAAAACAAAGACAGAAACCCAAACCCTGATTTTGGGAGGTCCTCACAGCCTGAGAGAATGCAGAGGGAATCTCTGGGGTACAAATAGTGTAACTGTGTGCTTGCATGCTTACAATGGGGCTTGCCAGGAAGATGGGGGGTCTGGTGCCAATGTTTCCAGACAGTGACCTTGCTAATAGTCTTTCAGTGACCCAAACATGTCCAAAGGCTTGCACAAGTCTGTCGAGCTCTCCTGCCTACCGAACTGCCCTGGTGTTTCCTAGCTGAGCTTTCTTGCTGGAAGCAGGAGGTGGGTTCTCATGGGGCTAGAGCTACTCCATGTTGAGCAGGAAACGTTTCTGCTGAGCCCCTTATAATGAGGTGTGGTGACCTCTGGTAGTGAAAGCGCATCCTCCCTCTAGGAAGGCCGCTTTGTGCCTGGGGACAGTAGGCATGGATGTGTGTGATCTGAGGAGGTAATGAGAGAGAAAAGGTGCTGAAACATGTTTGTCAGATGGCCAGATGGGAGTGCACGGAGCGTCCCTCTGGCTGGGAGGGGTGAGGCAGCCCCATGGCCACGGGCAGAGAGGCCGCAGATGCACTTGTGGGATCTTTGGGGCATCTTTCTAAGCACAGGCTCAGAGAGCAGGCTTTCAGGTTTCCTATCTCCATCCCCAGCCTCTCCGCCGAGTTCCAGACTCTTAGCTTCCTTTCTCTATTTGCCATTTTTCCTTGGGCTTCTTAAAGTCCTCCACCCTCCTGCTGACTCCTACACAAACTGTAACTTCCAGTCCTCTGCATCTCAGCAATGATGCCATCAACTGTGCAGTTTAAGCCAGCTAT
This sequence comes from Budorcas taxicolor, assembly GCF_023091745.1. NCBI lineage: Eukaryota > Metazoa > Chordata > Mammalia > Artiodactyla > Bovidae > Budorcas > Budorcas taxicolor. The sequence continues at coordinate 14,849,616 of NC_068910.1, read as the reverse complement.
CCAGTCCCCGCCCTTAACTCTTCCCTTTCCCCACGTGCAATCCAGCACTAAGTTTTGTGGGCTCCATCTCCAAAATACATATTGACTCCAGGCAGACTCTGCATTTGCACCTGCCACTTTGGTCTCAGCCACTTCGCCCCTCTCCTGGACTCCTGGAAGAGCCGGCTACCTTCTGCTTCCACCCTGCTCCCGTGTGGCCCCAGTGATCAGATGCTGCTCAGGTCTTGTCTCATCAGCCTCCCTTCTTCCCGTTCCCAGCTGCCCCAGCACAGGTGGGTTTTCTGAACCTGCATGCCCCAGGGTCTTTGTATTTGCTGTTTCTATTTGACTGGAATTTGTTTCCCTCATGGCCCTCCACAAGCTCTACTTTTGTCCTCCTTGGGGTCTCAGTTCAAATCACATTTCCCCAGTGATGCTCTCCCTGACCCTGGCCCTCAGTGCCTCCCTGCATCTTACTCCAGCGATGTGCTCCAGGGTGTCTTGCTTAGTCTATAATCATCTTATTTTCCTGTTTAGTCTGTCTTCTGGAACAACAAACCTTTTCAGTAAAGGGCCAGATAGAAAATAGTTCAGGCTCTGTGGCCCTATGTCGCAATGATTCCATTCTGCCGTTTTAGTGTGAAAGAACACGATGTATAAGTGAATGTATGTGGCTGTGTTCCAACACTTTACTTGCAGACATTGAAATTCATGTAATTTTCATGTGTCACAAAACACTCTCTTTTTGACTTAAAAAAATCTTCAAAAATTAAACAAAACAAAACAAAACACAACTAAAAACACTTTCTTAGCCCCTGGACCTTACAGAAATATTCAGTGGGACAGTGCGCTATCATTCGCCAACCCGTTTTAAAACATAAGCTCTATGAGGCCAGGCCTCTGTCTGTCTTGTCCATCACAGTACCCCAAGTATGCCACAGTTCTTGGCTCATAAAAGATGCTCACTAAATTCTGGGGGAATAAAAGGAGACAGTGGGGGCTGTATCTGGAGCTCACCGGACTTATCTCAAACACGCAGCCATGATGTTTCTGAAAACAAGGAATAAAGGAACAAGGATAAAAAGGAAGAATGATCATGAGACAGGCATCTGAAGACCTGTCAACCAACTCTCTGGACATCATGTCCATCCTTCCAGTCAGAACAACAATCGACCACCCATGATCTGTATTTTCTGGCCCTAGAGATTCTTCCAAGGAGCCACTGTGCTGTGTGAACAATCTGGTGAACTGGCAAGTCAGCCAGGCTGTCAGAATTCTAACCCATGGAAAAGCCATGGACATTTTGTCCTGGCACCAAGAGTTACCATCTGAATGAATTAATATTTACATGCATTTATGAGGAAAGTTGCTCTTGATCTTTGAAAAGGAAAATCAACCTTTCAATCCCACTTGGCATTTGTATCTTTGTATCTCTCTTAGTTTACACCTTGCCATTGGCTCAGAATAAATATTTCTCTGATATTTTTTAAATAGCATTTGTCCCCCTACTATAGCTTTGAGACAAAATACTCTTCTGGATAATACTCTAAGAAGGAAAATATTTGGCTCTCTCCTCCATAATTTTTGATGGAACCTGTTTATTGCCTTGTGGTCATTCCACTGGCGGTCATTTGATGCTTTGGGCTGCTGAATGAGGCCCTGTTTGGGCTGTGTCTCTGGACATCAGTAGAAACATTTGGAAACTTAAAAGAAAACTCAGACAATTGGCTGAATTTTGGGCAAAATATAACTTGATTCTACTTCTCACCTCATATCAAAATTCTGGATGAGCTAAAGATTTAAACAAGGAGAAAACATGAATGAACAGAGCATGGGGGATAAAAATGTCTCTAAACATGTTACTGAAGGCAGAAACATAAAGACAACTACAGAGCTTCCTTGGTGGCTCAGTGGTAAAGGACCTACCAAAGCAGGAGACACAGGTTCGATCCCTAGTCTGGGAAGATCCCAGATACTATGGAGCAACTAAGGCCATGCGCCACAACTGCTGAGCCTGTGCTCCAGAGCCCGGGAGCCGCAGCTGCTGAATCTGTGCGTCCTGGAGCCCGTGCTCAGCAGCAAGAGAGGCCGCCACCGTGAGAAGCCTGCTCACCCCAGCGAGAGCTGCTCCTGCTTGCTGCAACTAGAGAAAGTCCATGCAGTGAAGACCCAGCACAGCCCCAAATAAAGTAAAATTTAAAAAAAAAGACAATTACATAAGAGGTGAAAATCTTCAGCACCAGACTACCCCCGCCACGTCTCTTAAAATCTTGAGAAACCACAACCTTACAGATTTATTTGCTGACAAAGTGTTAATTAATTAAATTGTTTTTTATCTATCTTGGGGAGAGGACATTTAAATTCTACTTTATTACCATATTTCAATTATACAATGCAGTGTTATCAACTAGAGTCACCATTAGACATTGAGCCTCGGAACTTACTCCTCTTATACCTGAGTTTTGTAACTTTTTACCAATTTCTCCTTATTTCCCCAGCTCCTAGACCCTGATGATGAGTTTTCTACTCTCTCTTTTTTTATATTTCATATAAATGTTATGCAGATTTTGTCTTTCTCTGTCTGGTTTATATCACCTAGTATAATGCCCTCCATTTTCATCCATATTGTTGCAAATGACAAGATTTTTCAGGGCTGAATATTCCATATACACACACACAGACACATATATATATGTGTGTGTGTATATAAATATATATAAGATAAAAGTATATCTTACATAAAAATGTTACATATACATTTTATATACACAAATATAAAAAATGTTATATGTATTTATATATAAGATTATTTATCTTAAATATATCTATACATAAGATGTATACATATAAAACTTTTTCTTGGTCCAATCACCTGTTGATGGACACTCTGGGTGTTTTCATATTGGTGATTTTGAATGATGCTGCAATGAACATGGGAGTATACAGTTCTCTCTTCAACATAATGCTTTGTTTCTTTGGGATGTATACCCAGCAGTGGGATTGCTGAATCATAGAATAATTCTATTTTAATTTCTCAAGGAACTTCTATGCTGTTTTCCATAGTGGCTGCAGTTTGCATTCCCACCAGCAGAGCACAGGGGTTCCCTTTTCTCCAAATGCGTGTGTGGTGCTAGGTCAGTTGTGTCTGACTCTGCAACCCTATAGGCTGTAGCCTTCCAGGCTCCTCTGTCCATGGGATTCTCCAGGCAAGAGTACTGGAGGGAGTTGCCATTTCCTCCTCCAGCGGATCTACCCAGGGATTGAACCCACGTCTCTTATGTCCCCTGCACTGGTAGGTGGGTTTTTTTTTTTTTTTTTTACCACCATATCCTTGCTAGCATTTGTTATCTTGTTCTTCTGAAAAGTCTTTCTAACAAGTGTAAGGTGATAGCTCATTGTGGTTTTGATTTGTATTTCTTTGATGATCAGTGATATTAAGCATGTTTAATTTCTTTAATTTATACAAGTACATAATCATTGAGGGGAGAAAAACCACAACCGAAAACTGGGGAGTAACTGTGTAGAGTTGTATACATAAGGCTGTTGGTAGAAAAATGAATAAAGGCCATAAGCAGATGACTTACAAAGTAAGTTCAACTGGCCAACAAATATTTGAAAAAAATCTTCACTCTTATTAGTAATTTAAAAAACCCACAAAACAACCCTGAGATGCAATGTTCTGCCTGTCAAACTGTGAAAAAGCACGAGAGTGAGTGCACGGTGGACTCTTGGTGCGGCATCATGGCTACGTTTATCCCAAGTTCCAAACTCAGCAGTTCTACTTCTAGGAATTAAGAGTCAGATAGTATTTGGAGGGTTTCCGCCATTTTCATTACCATCAGGACAGGGACCCTGTCTGGCTTAGTCACCCTTTGTGAGCACCTATCAGGTGCTTGGTAAAAACTGATTGAATAGTGGATAATTGAGTGAACATGAAGAGATACAGACCAAGGATGAAAGAGTTCTAAGTAGCAAAACACTGGAGACCTTCTCCATGTTCATCAGTGGAACCGTTCAAACTTATCAACAGCGTACGTTGCCAAATGTCCAGTAGTGTAACCAGTGACATACTAGCCAGTTGACTAAATTGATATGAAATCAGTCAAGGTGATGCCTTGGAGGAGACGTGTACGCTTTGTTTTCATTCCGTCAGGTATTTTTGCTATGGACACCACTGTTGCTTCTGTGTTGAACTGGAGCCTAAGCATATGAAACATTTTCCATATTAAAGGGTTAAATATATTTATTATCACTTACTACTAGATTGTTAAAGATCTAATACACCAAGTACACACATGCCTTTCTTCTAGCCTCCTCTGGTGTCAGGATTTTGTAGAAAATATTACCTTCTACTTTAGCAGGCACCCACTACGCATGCGCATGGGGGCACACACACAAGCCAGACCTCAGCCCTGGAGTTAACGCCAGTATCAAAAACCTTGGAGAATAACATTCCTGTTTGAGGCAATCTAATTAAACTTCTCCTGTCAACTCAAAGTGGCCCCCAATGGACAGATCAAACCTATTTTTAGGTTCTGAGAGTTATAAGAAGAAATATTTAATTAGAATGGGGGGTGTTTAAAATAGCTTTCTCTCTTAACATCAGTGCCTGCTGGCTTGTTTTCCCTGATGTCATTAATCACTAGCGAACACATGTCAGAATTCACAGCTATAGCTCCCGTTGAAATCTGCCTTCTTTGGGTAGTTGGTCCCATAACTCAAAATGCCATGTCTCTCCAGATTTTGGCACTTTCTTGCAAGCCAATGGCACTGAGAGCTTTAGACAATTGATCTTTGAGCTTTTCTTCAGAATAAGAGCCCCAGGCAGGGTATTTCGCCCACGGAGCTCTGTGTTTCTTGGCGCCAGTGGAGAGACTGTTGTATTCAGACTGGGGAGTAGAAAGTGTTCTGTGGTGTTGCCTCGAGACCTGAGTGAAGAACTGGGCTACACAGAAAGCGATGGAAGGGAGGGAACTCAAGCTCTGCTGCTGCTGCTAAGTCACTTCAGTCGTGTCCGACTCTGTGTGACCCCACAGACGGCAGCCCACCAGGCTCCCCCGTCCCTGGGATTCTCCAGGCAAGAACACTGGAGTGGGTTGCCATTTCCTTCTCCAATGCATGAAAGTGAAAAGTGAAAGTCAAGTCGCTCAGTCGTGTCCGACTCTTCGCGACCCCATGGACTGCAGCCCACCAGGCTCCTCCGTCCATGGGATTTTCCAGGCAAGAGTACTGGAGTGCGGTGCCACTGCCTTCTACTCAAGCTCTGTTAGGGTTCAAATCAAATTTTTGGTATTATTTTATCATTCTTTTGGATCAATGAGTTCTTTAGAAATTGGAGGACTAGATTTACTTTGCTTTACCTAACAGTCATGCTGTCTGGAAAGTGATTTAGATTAGACTTTATTTTTAAAAATCATATGTGTGCTCAGTTTCTTCAGCTGTGTTTGATTCTTTGCGACTCCATGGATGGTAGCCCCACAAGCTCCTCTGTCCATGGGATTTCCCAGGCAAGAATACCAGAGTAGGTTGCCATTTCCTCCTCCAGGGGATCTTCCCAAGCCTAGGATCAGGAGCCTCCTGAGGCTCCTGGATTGCAGGCAGATTTTTTTTTTTAAACCACTGAGCCACCGTGGAAGCCCAATTCACACAGCACTTAAGAAATGCCAAGCTCTACTCTCCGTGCGTCATGTGTTTTTAACTTACCGAGTCACAACAGCCCTCTGAGGAAGGTAGTATTTTTATCCCCATTTTACAGAAGAGGAAACTGAGGCACAGAAAGGATAAAAGACTTTTCCAAAGCCACTCCCTAGCGGGTGGCAGAACCAGGATTACAACACTCTGGCTCTGGAGTTGGGTGCTTAGCCATGTCTTCTTTATTATGTTATGATTAATGAGGAGTCTCTTTCTTTATTCCTAATAGATTTTAAGTGTTGCATGCCTCCCAGAACTTCACCTGCTTGCTTCCTACAAATTACTGTCTTTCTCCTGAGCTCAAAAGTTATTAAAAGTCATTATTTGTGAGAGGAAAGGCACTTTTATACAGCAATTGTGGGAATATATATTAAATCTGTTTCGCCTTTTAGTCCAATGTTTCTACTTCTAAAAATGGATTTAAGGAAATAATTTAAGATGTATATAGAGAAATCTACCTGAAGTGAACAGACACCTCTATCTTGTTTCCAGTGTCATCAGAACCTAGACAGTTTCTGGCACACAGTGGGCATTTGACAAAGAAATATTAAGTGAACAAATTGCAAATAACAAACAAATAAAAGACAAAGATACAAACTAAACTTCAGTGTCCACAGAGCATGGAATAATTTTATATCTATTTATGGTATGCTATATAGACATTAGAAATCATGTCTAAGAGGAAATATCATTAAGAGAAGCTTTTACATAATCTATTAAGTGGATAAATGAAAACCAAAAGATTTGGGATATTATTTTCTTGGGTCCCTACCACCATCCTAGCAGCAAAATGGTTTTTATAATTTTTCTGCAATTACTAAATCATTTATTCACTGTTCAGTTCAGTCACTCAGTGGTGTCTGACTGTGATCCCATGGACTGCAGCACACTAGGCTTCCCTGTCCATCACCAACTCCTGGAGCTTGCTCAAACTCATGTCCATTGAGTCGGTGAGGCCTTCCATCTCATCCTGTCATCTCCTTCTGCTCTTGCCTTCAATCTTTCCCAGCATCAGGGTCTTTTCAAATGAGTCAGTTTTTCGCATCAGGCAGCCTAAGTATTGGAGTTTCAGCTTCAGCATCAGTCCTTCCAATGAATATTCAGGACTGATTTCCTTTGGGATTGACTGGTTTGATTTCCTCGCTGTCCAAGGGACTCTCAAGAGTCTTCTCCATACCACAGTTCAAAAGCATCAATTCTGTGTTCAGCTTTCTTTATAGTCCAACTCTCACATCCATGCATTACTACTGCAAAAACCATAGCTTTGACTAGATGGACCTTTGTTGGCAAAGTAGTGTCTCTGGTTTTTTTAATATGCTGTCTAAGTTGGTCATAACTTTTCTTCCAAGGAGCAAGCATCTTTTGATTTCAAGACTGCACTCACCATCTGCAGTGATTTTGGAGCCCCAAAATATAAAGTCTCTCACTGTTTCCATTGTTTCCTCATCTATTTGCCATGAAGTGATGGGACCAGATGCCATGATCTTAGTTTTCTGAATGTTGAGTTTGAAGCCAGCTTTTTCACTCTCCTCTTTCACTTTCATCAACAGGCTGTTTAGTTCTTCTTCACTTTCTGCCATAAGGGTGTCATTTGCATATCTGAGGTTATTGATATTTCTCCTGGCAATCTTGACTCCAGCTTGTGCTTCATCCAGCCTGGCATTTCTCATGATGTACTCTGCATAGAAGTTAAATAAGCAGGGTGACAATATACAGCCTTGACATACTCCTTTCCTGATTTGGAACCAGTCTGTTGTTCCATGTCCAGTTCTAACTGTTGCTTCCTGACCTGCATACAGATTTCTCAGGAGGCAGGTCAAGTGGTCTGGTATTCTCATCTCTTTCCACAGTTTGCTGTGAACCACACAGTCAAAGGCTTGGGCATAGTCAATAAAGCCGAAGTAGATGTTTTTCTGGAACTCTGTAGCTCTTTCAATGATCAAATAGATGCTGGCAAGTTGATTTCTGATTCCTCTGCCTTTTCTAAATCCAGCTTGAACATCTGGAAGTTCACAATTCATGTAATGTTGAAGCCCGACTTGGAGAATTTGGGGCATTTCTTTACTAGTGGGTGAGATGAGTGCAATTGTGCAGTAGTTGGAGCATTCTTTGGCATCGCCTTTCTTTGATATTGGAATGAAAACTGACCTTTTCCAGTTCTGTGGCCACTTCTGAGTTTTCCAAATTTGCTGGCACATTGAGTGCAGCACTTTCACAGCATCATCTTTGGGGATTTGAAATAGCTCAGCTGGTATTCCATTGCCTTCACTAGCTTTGTTGGTAGTGATGCTTCCTAAGGCCCACTTGACTTGGCATTCCAGGACGTCTGGCTCTAGGTGAGTGATCACAGCATCGTGGTTATCCTGGTCATGCAGATCTTCTTTGTACAGCTCTTCTGTGCATGCTTGCCTCCTCTTCTTAATCTCTTCTGCTTCTGTCAGGTCCGTACCATTTCTCTCCTTTATTGTGCCCATCTTTGCATGAAATATTCCCTTGGTATCTCTAATTCTTTTTGACGAGATCTCTAGTCTTTCCTGGGAGAAGGATATGGCACCTCACTCCAGTACTCTTGCCTGGAAAATCCCATGGACGGAGGAGCCTGGTAGGCTACAGTCCATGGGGTTGCTAAGAGTCAGACACGACTGAGTGACTTCACTTTCATGCACTGGAGAAGGAAATGGCAACCCACTCCAGTGTTCTTGTCTGGAGAATACCAAGGACAGAGGAGCCTGGTGGGCTGCCATCTATGGGGTTGCACAGAGTCGGACACAACTGAAGCGACTTAGCAGCAGCAGCTAGTCTTTCCCATTCTATTCATTGTTAGAGGTATGTTTAAAATTATTCAGCTATTACATTTTATTGTTTTAATGTGTATTTTGTAGTTTTAAACAATCTGTTCATTTCAGAACGTCACTAGTATTATCTGCCTGGCAACTTTTGAATGGCCTGTATTCTATTCTTTGGGTTTGGAATGTGTTTCACCTTTTCTACAATAAATGTATTACTTTTGTAATCAGAAGAAATAAATGTTTAAAATTTTACCTTCCATGGGTCAAAAGGAAGGAACAAAGATAACTAAGGATAGAAAAAGTAAGTGTTGATAGAAAAATGCCAAAAAAGTGGTTACCTTTAGTTGGTGGCATTAAGGTTAGCATTTCATTGCTTTTAATTTACATATGCCCTCCAATTATATGATAATGAACATATATTATATAAACAATAAAACATTCATTTTTTTAAGGGGAAAAGTAGCGCCTGGGTGGGGGAGTTTTAAACTTGGCTGCAGCATTCCCCACTGGTTGGGGAATTTTTTGGTCTCCTCATAAACTGCAAGCCTCTCCTGCCTGCCTCGACCTTATGATCCTGGCCATCTTGCTGACCCACTAGGGATCTCCATGCCTCCAGGGCCCTGACACATAGTAGATGTTCCCATGTTTAGTGATTGCACTAAAATAGCTGTGGAGTTACTGTTAATTTAATGTTTTAAAATGTGTTCCGCTTGCTTCGTAAGGCACGGTTTTCTCACCTCTACTAATCCCTCATCCCCAGGGTTGACACTGAGGATATCAGGTGTATGCACCAGGGGGTCGGGTGCATCAGCGCTTTGTGTTCGGAGTGAAGCCTCTGAACCACCTGGAGGATGAAGTGTTTGTCTGGGAGATTCGCTGTTAGGCTCAGACCCCGACCCTCTGATGGTGTTGAGCCATCTCTGCTGTAACTTTTTGGTGGTGAGTCTGTGGGTGACAGTTAAGCCTTAAGAATAGTCACAAAGCTCTGGATGGCCACTGGGGGTCAGTCTTATGCACAGGAGGTGTGAGGGCCCCCCTCCCCCAGTATACTCCCCCAGTATCTTCCCAGCTCACAAACTGGCCACTGAGATTTTGCCACAGGAGATACTTCTTTTAAGATTTCCAGCAGGGATAATATTTAAACACTGGCAAACATTTACACTTTAATGGGATGGAGGGTTCTGAAAGCATGTTGGGTAGGCAAGGACTGAAGATGGCTGACTGCCTCTTCTTATCAGGCTTTGTGTTAGGAGCCTTATAGAGTAACCACAGAATTTATCCTCGGATTGGGATGCTGCTGAGCATGAAAGGAGATGCTAACTGTACGGATGCCAAGGGCAAAAACTGGGAATGCCTTGTAGCAACAGCTCTGCGTGGCCTCCTCAGGTACAGATGTATCTTGTTGGGTTCATAGCAAAGATAAATTATTATGTCTACTTAGACGAGGGAACTAAGGCTCAGAAAAGTCAAGGAACGTGTCCGATGTACCTGGTTTTACAGTTAATGTTCTTTTACTCCCTTAAGGCTCAAGGTCACTGGATTCCTGAGGTCAACAGGAGAGGGACATCAATGTGGGGAGAGGGTGGGGCTTAAACAGGGTAAAATGAGGAACAACCCAATGGTACTTTGTACACGTCCTGATTTTGTCAGGACCAGCTCTGGAGGCAGTCTGAGATAAGGATCCTGGCTGAAAAAGTCTTGTCTCTCTGCTGCTCTGCCTCAAATGTGTCGCAGCCCCAGGTGTCAGGCCACCTGTCCAGGAACTGTGCGTCCCTCTCTGAGCTGTGTGTATGGCCTGCCGTGAGGCCAGAGCTCCACTTCCTGTGTGTTATTTCACTTCCATGCCATTGTCTTTCTGTCTCAGTCAAGGGTATGATCGCAGGGTGTCTCATACAGGCTTTCTCTCATGTTTTGTGATTTTGAAATTTCCCTGGATTTGCTCCATGACTGAGGGAAAGAGAGAAACTTGTTTCATGTCTTGGAGAGGTTTTCACTACAGATAGCCAGGGAGGGTTTGAGGCACACATGCTTCATTCCAGGGCCTGGAATTCCATGGGAGGGACAGGTGCTGAGCATTTATCTCATACGTTAGGGGCTTCCCACATGCTGTTGGTGGTGAAGAACCCCCCTGCCAAAACAGCAGACTTAAGAGACATGGGATCACTCCCTGGGTTGGGAAGATCCCATGGAGGAGGGCATGGAGACCCACTCCAGTATTCTGGTCTGGAGAATCCCATGAACATCGCTGGTGGTCACAAAGAGTCAGACACGACTGAAGTGACTTAGCATGCACGCACATATATGTTATGCGTATGTTCCCTTAGGAGGGAACACATTTCCTCCCTACATTTCCATGTGAGGGCTTTGTCCCAAGTCAGTTTGACCCACAGAACCACATTCACCTGGTGAATTCATTCCACAAGTAGTAAGGCTGGTGCTTCTCAACTCCCATTTCTTTTGTGGTTTTTCACATATCATTGGTCTTCACGTCTTGACCTCCTCCCTATGAAGTGGTCATCAGAACTGAACTTAAACTCTCAGCTGGAGCTTCTGGGATGTCCCAAGGAGATAGTATGGCAAGAAGAGACCACCCTGCCACTCATCACCAAACAGACAGCCGCAGTGGCCCAAGCACGCCTGACTGCACGAAGCCAGGTGGCAGCCTGGGCACCTTTTGAGAAAGTCCAAAGCAAGGAGATCCAACCAGTCCATTCTGAAGGAGATCAGCCCTGGGATTTCTTTGGAAGGAATGATGCTAAAGCTGAAACTCCAGTACTTTGGCCACCTCATGCAAACAGTTGACTCATTGGAAAAGACTCTGATGCTGGGAGGGATTGGGGGCAGGAGGAGAAGGGGACGACAGAGGATGAGACGGCTGGATGGCATCACTGACTCGATGGATGTGAGTCTCAGTGAACTCCGGGAGTTGGTGATGGACAGGGAGGCCTGGCGTGCTGCGATTCATGGGGTCACAAAGAGTCGGATATGACTGAGCGACCGAACTGAACTGAACTGAAAGCTCTCATGACACCTCTGTTTCTTTCTCCAAGGCTACCCTCAAGGTCACTTCTAGATCTGAGCTCCTTGTTCTTTGAATATATTTTGTAAAATGTACTGTCTCACCATGCATTTTCTCATTACCCCCATTCTATTCAAGGGGAGACCAGAAGTTGACCCATTTCTACCATAAAAGAAAACACAATTCTAGGTTCTGGGTACATGGATGCATCTTCTATAATCTTTCCAAATTCCTACATACAAAAAGGACAGCTGAGCAGCAAAACCACAAACCAACGGTCAACATTCACCGAACATCTCAACTGCCTCCCCCAAACCAGGGTATTCCTACCAACGCCCAAATGGAGAGACTGAGGATAAACCATTCCAAACCACAAGACTCCCATGCATCAGCATCAATGTAGAAGCAGCAGAGGTAACACAACAGGGAGTCTGGTGAACTTGAGAACAAGAGAATCTGAAACTACACCACCAGCGACATGGCTGGCCAGCTCCGGAGGCGTAGTTGAACCTGGAGGCCGGCTCCTGCTCTCTGTTCACAGCGGAGGGCGAGAACCCCCGTGAGGTTAAGAACGGCAGGGGCGGCCTAGCCCCAGGAACTCTAGCAACTGATCCTCTCAAAAACATCAATGGCCCTCTAGTGTTTAGAGTGTTAATCCTAGACACTTTTGTTTGTTTGACATTCAAACCCCTTCAGAGTTTCCCCCTAACATGCCTTTCCAGTATAATTCCAACCACATCTTTCGATGTGCCCTCCATGCCAACCACGCTCTTCTCAGAGGTTCCACTTGCCTTCTCCACCTCCTTGCGTCTTGCATTCCACTCAGCTGTCACAGTATGGCTCGGGTGAATTCTGGATAACATCACCGAAATGCGCAGGCGCGAGGCACAGTCAGTGGCTCTCACTTAACTTTTGGCACAACATTTTTATAAATACACACTCCTTTTAGAAGAGAATATAGCTTTGGCCAGACAGAGCTCACTCAGTTCCACAAACAGCAGCAGAACTCCTATCACTGTGGTTGTTGTTACAACACATGTTTCCCTTGACTTTCCACTACTGTAAAATGGTTAAATCATGTTTTTATTTTAAAAAATCCACCCCATATTTGGAAAAAGGCTAAAAGGCATTTGCTTGTTTCTGAAATAATGATGGGGCATTTCTATTTGCTCAGAGAGTGCCAGGCAGGTTCCAGGTCCATACAAGGTGGGGACCTTAACCAGTTTTGAAGATTCTCCAGGGAAATAGATGTCCAAAGAGAAGGCTCCAGTCACTTTGATGTCCCCCTGTTGACTGTGGCTCGGTCCTGCCCCCTGCCCCCATGGGATGTGAACAGAACTGCCCCTGTTGAGAGAGGGCATGGATGCAACATTTTCCATTTTTTCCGCTGAGTGTGAGTGTGTGGTGGGAGGACGATTTTGATATGCAGAATCCCACCATGTCCTTGGTCAGAGAAACAGATGCACCATATGATTTTGAGTGTGGCACCCAGGATTTGGGTCTAGTTCAAGCACACAGCTCGTAAAAGCCCAGACAATAAAAAGTGAAGATGTAAAAGATAAAAGGGTTGCCTTCAGATGCCATAAAATATTGTTTAAAACCATTCTTAACCATAGCATTCTAACCTTTACATTTCCATTTTTATGCATGGAAAAAAGGACAGTTCAGTATTTGTACTAACCTAGCCTCAGGAAATGAACATCTTCTGGCCATTAAAAGCAGGTTCTACTAGTTCAGTAACAACGGCATGTGAATCACTCTCCTTGCGATCCCGGGCTTGCCATCATGCTGTGGTATGCATTCATTTCCTCGTGCAAAGGACCTTGCTAATGCTTTAATTCCTGTAGGTAAATCCTGTGGGAAAATGTCATACTGCGTCTGAATTTCTGACGAAAAAGTTTTTTTTTTTTTAACTAAAAAGAGATTGGTTGTAGCTGATTTAAGATAGCAACCATTATGGACATCTCTTGAATATAATTATGGTTAGACTTGAACCTTTAAATGTTTAGCTAATGCTGTTTTCTAGGCATCATTTAAATTAATAGCAAACTAATAATGATAAAATGAGAGCTTATGTATATTACACATTTTTGTGGATTAAGCCTCGTGCTTTGTAAATCTGCCCAACATGTCTGGGGCAGGAGCTGATGGGCAGCTCCATTTTATAAATAAGGAAAGTGAGACTAGGAGGTAAAATTAACTTGCCTGAGGTCAAATGGTGCCAGAATTTTCTTCCAAATCTGTCTGGCTCAAAAGCCAAATTTCTTAAATCACTTTTGATATACAGTAATTCGCCCACTTGAAATTTGTATAAAATGTAAAGTAAATTTTCTTAAAACCAGAAACTTTGTTTAAAATATACAACTGTCCCCCTTTCGACCCTGAAGTTGGGGGAATGCATTGCTCCCTATGTAAAGGCAGTGTAGTCGCAATAAGTAGTTTAATTGCTTGGGTTTTCGTCTTTTCATTGGCAAGATTAAGACATTGAGCTAAACACTCTTCCAAGAGCAACTTTTCCTTCTGACAGTCAGTCATTTGTCTGTTCAGCTAATGTTCTTTTGGATTTCTACTATAAGGAAAGACTGGGTGATTTAATTATAAAATGGAATAATGAAGTGTGTTCCCTAAGTGTAAAGAACTTGGTTTAATGAAAGAGAAAAATTCACCAATCGGTAGAATCCAGTGTACATCTGTGCTGTAAAAGGTATGCGTGCGTGTGTGTATACACATATATACACGTATGTGTATACACATATATACACGTATTTGTATACACACATGCAGTCACGTGTAAACATGTGTATGCACAGACACAGACACACTCATGCCTGTGGGAAAAGAGCAGAGGCGGGGACTTGGAAACAGGGTGTTTCCCACAGCGTGACAGTACTCCCACGAGGAGCGGGCTGAGTCTGTTTTCAGGCCCCCTGTGTCTTGGGCCTGGCAGATCAGTACAGATTTGCTGAGTGATGGCATGAGATGTAGTCTGGGTTGTAAAAGATTCATGAGGCTTCACCAGGCCAAGAGGAGGAGGTAGGCATGTATTCCAGGCAGCAGGAACAGCATGTATAAAAATGAGGGGCCCAGAAACTCCACAGTGGGCACAGAAGGAAGGTGCCTGCGGGGCAGCAGCAGAAAACACGGTCACAAAAGGTCACCTTTGGCAGGGTCACGGCGGGTCCACAGCCACGGGATCCGGGCAAGGCGTGACTCTGCACAGCTCCCTCAGTGAACAGAGCCCGTAGCTCTGGGTGCCATACTTATAGCTGTTGGACCCAGATTAATTTAACAGACCACTTAACAAATAAAAGGGTAAGAGTGGAAACTCCTCTAAGAAAAGATATTGTGGGTGGGCTCCCATTTTCAGGGAACAAAATACTACCAACCCGAATCAGAGGATCAGAAAGAATCACTGATGTTAAACAACGGACTGAACCTGAGTATAGACCTGTTTGGATGTAGGAAGTTCTTCTGCCTGAGAAGGTCCCTCGGTCTACAGGGAGAACCGACAGTACGAGTAAGCGTAAGGCATCAGCGGAAATGTGATTTTTCAGCCCTGCCCATCATGAGACAGGATTCTATTTCTCCATCCCCCACATCTGGACTGACTATATAATTTGTACTGAAACAGGAGGGGGCCAGACCTCAAGATGCCCTACTTGCTTCCATTCGTTCTCTTGCCACAGTGCTGCTACCACGTGAAAAACCCAGGCAAGCTTGATGGTTGTTACCCAAAAACTGAAACCCAGCCCTGCTCTAGACATGTGGCTAGGGCCATTCTAGACCAGCCACCCCCCAGCCAGCTTACCCGCTGTTCATGACACATGCTTAGGGGAGCCCAGCCTCATTCAACAACACTGTCCAGGCAGCCAGAAAAGTCACGAGCAAGAACAGATGGCAGTTGTTTTAAGGTATAAATGAAGGAAGGGAGGAGGAGCAAATGGAGAAGGCTGATGATGTGTTGACTAAAATCTAGCTCTTAATGTGAGTTAGGTCCTGGCTTACCCAGTGTACATCCCTTATTTCACTTAATTAGTTCTTGGTTGAATCACATTTGTTCACAAATGCATCAAATCTCTCTTCAAATGAAAGTCAGATTCCAATGACTTCCAACTGGATTTGCAAAGGTGTATGCCAAAAGGAGGGGTTTCCCAGGTGGTGCTAGTGGTAAAGAACCCACCTGCCAATGCAGGACATGCGGGTTCAGTCCCTGGCTCAGGAAGATCTCCTGAAGGAGGGCATGGCAACCCACCCCAATATTCCTGCCTGGAGAATCCCATGGATGGAGAAGCCTGGTGGGCTACAGTCCATAGGGTGGCAAAGAGCCGGACATGACTGAAGCAACTTAGCATGCACGCATGCTAGAGATTTTTATTCAAAGGTTTTTGTTATCAAACGAATCTGGGTTTGAATTCCAAATCTGTCTCTTGCCTTCTGTATAACCGTAGGTAATGTATTTACCATGAACCCCAGTGTCAATTTCTGCATCTGAAAAGTAGGATTCAATGACTATACCTCGGAATACTACTCAAGCTTAAGAAGAAAATCCTGACACCCTTTTTACAGCTGGAAGGACCTTGAGGGCATTATGTTAAGTGAACTAAGTCAGAGAGAGGACAGATATTGTGAGAGCTTACTTATATGTGGAATCTGAAAAAAAAAAAAAAAACACAAAAAACCTGCAAACATCCAAACTCATAGAAAACAAGATCAGATTTGTGATTGCCCGGGAATGGGGTGGGAAATGGGGAAGGAATTGGATACAAGTGATCAAAAGGTACCAAATTCCAGTTTTAGGATAATTGAAATATACACAACCGAGGATATAGTACCTCATGATGACTACAGGTAACACCGCTGTGTGGTATATTTTTAAAATGCTAAGAGAGTAGATCCTGAAAGTTTTTTTCACAAGGGAAAAAACTTTTTGTTTTGGTGTTTGTATGAGATGATGGATGTTAACTGAACATTGCAGTAATGATTTTCACAATATAACTCAATATATGCTGTACACCTTAAATTTACATGATGCTGTATGTTAATTATATCTCAATAATATGGAAAGGAAAAAAAAACTGATACTTACCCCTCTATTGAAGTGAAAGTCGCTCAGTCATGGCTGACTCTGTGCAACCCCATGGACTATACAGTCCATGGAATTCTCCAGGCCAGAATACTGGAATGGGTAGCCTTTCCCTTCTCTGGGGGATCTTTCCAACCCAGGGATCAAACCCAGGTTTCCTTCATTACAGGCAGATTCTTTACCCACCGAACCATAAGGGAAGCCCAAGAATACTGGAGTGAGTAGCCTATTCCTTCTCCAGGGGATCTTCCCGACTCAGGAATCGAACTGGGGTCTCCTACACTGCAGGCAGATTCTTTACCAACTGAGCTATGAGGGAACCCCTCTATTGTGTGAGGGTTAAATGAGTTAATCCAAGTGCCTGTCATGGTTCCTCATGTACCAGGGCCCAGCAGTGACAGCTGCCTCCTTATCGCCACCTGTGAATTTGAACAAGGAAATTGAACAAGGGAATTGAGGGAAAGAATACCTTATAGCAGAGGTTCTCACCCTGTTTCCAGTCTGCAGACTGATGATCTCATGACCTTGGGCATGACACACTCACTTTGTGGGCCCTCCCTGCCTTATATTTAATTTCTTATACTTTCTTTTCTCTCCATTAAGAAATACATCAGAGAGTGAAAGTAACATCATAGGCACAGCCTTTAAATCACTCTCAGCTATAAAGACTGAATGATTGCAGATTTGAATAGCTTATTACCTACAAATTACTGGCGACAAGCTGCTATCTGTCAGGACCCAGGAGAAGTAATGTCTTGCGCATCTGCAGGTTTAACCAGAGTGCGCACACATCCGCTCCCCTCTGCTCTTTGGATTCCGAGCATCACTCAGGCAAAGCCAATGCTGGGTCCTTGGCACGTGCTCTTGGCATGCAGCTCACTGTCTGGCACATAAGCCGTGATTGATAAGCATTTGCTGAGTGAACAACTGTACTCTCTCACCCTGAGCGAGCAACAGAGCAAAGGGTTTCTCCACCCCCAGTAAATCAGCAAGCCCTGCGGAATTGGAAGGGAGGAACTGGGCAGATTGTCATGACTTGAAGGGTAAATAGCAACTTCCTGTCAGCAGCTTGACTATCTTTTCGGCTGTATCTGCCCACCAAGAAAGGTTTCAGGGTCGGGAGGTGAGAGCATATTTAGCGTGCCTGAGAACCAGCAATGGGACCTGTGAGTCTAGGGCAGAGTGAGCCTGGCAAGCCCAATAGGAGGTGATATTTGGGAGGTAATGGGCTATCCGGTCATGGAGGGCCTGGCAGACAATGGTGAATCTGCTGGCTTTTGTTCTGTGTGAGATAGGAGGGTTTTGAGCAGAACGGTGGTATGCTCTGAGTCTGGTGATTAATGGACTGTCAGTTCAGTTCAGTTCAGTCGCTCAGTCATGTCCGACTCTTTGCGACCCCACGAATCGTAGCACACCAGGCCTCCCTGTCCATCACCGACTCCCGAAGTTCACTCAGACTCACGTCCATCAAGTCCGTGATGCCATCCAGCCATCTCATCCTCTGTCGTCCCCTTCTCCTCCTGCCCCCAATCCCTCCCAGCATCAGAGTCTTTAGCATCATTCTTTCCAAAGAAATCCCAGGGCTGATATCCTTCAGAATGGACTGGTTGGATCTCCTTGCAGTCCAAGGGACTCTCAAGAGTCTTCTCCAACACCACAGTTCAAAAGCATCAATTCTTCAGCACTCAGCCTTCTTCCCAGTACAACTCTCACATCCATACATGACCACTGGAAAAACCATAGCCTTGACTAGACAGACCTTTGTTGGTAAAGTAATGTCTCTGCTTTTAGATATGCTATCTAGGTTGGTCATAACTTTTCTTCCAAGGAGTAAGCGTCTTTTAATTTCATGGCTGCAGTCACCATCTGCAGTGATTTTGGAGCCCCCCAAAATAAAGTCTGACACTGTTTCCACTGTTTCCCCATCTATTTGCCATGAAGTGATGGGACCAGATGCCATGATCTCCGTTTTCTGAATGTTGAGCTTTAAGCCAACTTTTTCACTCTCCACTTTCACTTTCACTAAGAGGCTTTTTAGTTCCTCTTCACTTTCTGCCGTAGTATCCATTTTTTTTTTTTTTTTTTCCTGTTTAATGGTCATTTGGATATTCTTTTTTTGAAGTACCTGGTCAAGACCTCTACTCATTTTTCTATTGGGGTGTCAGTCTTGTTTTTTCTTTTTAATTCTTTTTCTAAATTCACTTGGGCTGCTCTGTTCACAACAGATTGAAGGAGGACGAGGTGAAAGTGGAGAGATCTGCTGAGAGGCCAGTGGGTGAGGGATGGCAGTGACTTGGGAGATGGTGAGGAATGGCTGGATTTCAGATGAGCTTTGGAAATAGAGCTGATGGCTTTGCTGGTGGCTCAGATGTGGGGCAGGAGAGGGAAGCCCCTTGGAATGGTCCTCCATCCTCCTAGGGTGAGGCCTGTGATGTGTGGAAGAGGTGGCATGATTTCATAGGGGTAGAAAGAGATGCCTAAGTGTTTTCACAAATCCTGTAACCAATGGATGTGACTCAGTCTTCCTTTCTGAAATCATTTCCACGGGTAGTACTATTTGTAGTTTTCTCTAAGGGGCAGTCTTCAATCAGAAAGTCAGATGGTCAGCTGGGAGGCAGCTGTGAGATCAGATAAGCCAGTATGTCCCATGGTGTCCAGAGGTCCCTGATGCTTAGCCAAGGGATTTCAGATGACACATAGAAATGAATGTTACTGCATCAACCTCGGAGAAAGCAATTTCCTTTTCAATCCTATTTTCATTATATATCAAGAAGCAATCTCAGCTTGGTCGTAAATCTTAAGTGCTTCTTGATCACCTCTTTTCAATGGAAGGAGACCAAGGCTTGAGCTCAGGGCCATAGCAGGCAACAGAACCTCACTGGAATTTAATAACATGGTTTTGAATGCACTAAATATATTTATCTGTGGACTCACATTTATTCCTTTATTTTTTTGGACTTCTATTTGTATAGGATGCCAATGAGTCTAACATTTGATTCAAGTAATTCCTTAAAGCATTAAGAGGATTGCAGATATTCTTATTTAATTAAAAAGCACATTCAATGAAGTGTATATTCATGCCACAGAGCACCCATGAGTATACAGCTTGATGACTTTTTGAAAAGTGGGCACACACTTGCAATCAGTGCTCAGACTAAGACACACAGTAGTGGAAGCACCTCAGGAGTCCCCTTCTCCGTAACTGTCTCCCCAAACAGCATCACAGAAGGAGACCGCTTGTCTTAACTTCTAATACCTTAGATAAGCTTTGCCAGTTCTGAAATTGACGTAACTGAAATCATTCAGTATAAACTCTTTCACGTTTGCCTTCTTTCGTGTCATATTGCATATCAGAGTTTCATCTGTGTTGTCTATGCAATTTTGCTCCATTATGCATTTATTTTGCATTTATTATGCATTTATTTTGCTCCATTACTATGTGTTACTCCACGTGCTAATCCATCACAGTTTACTGAGCCCTTCCACTGCGGATGGCCTCTGTTTCCCGGTTTCGATCAGTAAGTGGCTATGAACATTTCCTTGGCTCTCTATGCATTTGTCAGGTACACAGTTTTCAGTCAGTCTTCCAGGTAAGTCGCTAAATCTCATTGTGGTTTTGATTACAGATTTGCATTTCTCTGGAGATTAATGGAATGGAGTACTTATTATTATTATTTTTCTGTTTATTGGTTATTTGGACTGGATATTCTTTTTTTGAAGTACCTGGTCAAGTCTTCTGCCCATTTTTCTATTGGGGTGTCAGTCTTTTTTTTTTTTTTTTTAATTGACTTGTAAGAGTTCTTTTCAAGCTTGTTTTGGCTACTTGGGATCCCTTGCATTTCCATATTGATTCTAAGATCAGCACATCCATTTCTGCAAATGAGATGGTTAGAATTTTGATAAGGATTGCATTGAATCTGTAGATCAACTTGGAAAATGTTACAATCTTAATATTAAATATTTTAATCCATGGACACAGATGTCTTTCCCTTTATTTAGATCCTTCTTTTCAAAACATTTTGTAGTGTTTAGTGTACACCTTTTCTAATCTTTAAATTTACTATTTAATTCTTGTTGACGATGTTAGAAATGGAACTGTTTTCTTAATTATGTTTTCACTACTTCTGACTCCTAACTGACAGAACAGTAAGATCATAAATTTGTGTTGTTTTAAGCTATTAACTTTGTGGCAGTGTGTTACAGCAACAAGAGAAAACTAAGATACTCTTCTTATTCCAATTCTTTTATATTTGCTTTTATGTACTTTATGGCCCAACAAAAGGTAAATCTAAGTAAATATTCCATGTGTAGTGGAGAAAATGTTTTCTCTAAGTGTTGCAACTTGAACAGCATGAGTGGGAACTTTCTAGGTCCACTTGTATATGGACTTTTGTCAGCAAATATGGATTACAGTACTATCCCATTCACAGTCAGTTGAATCTGCAGATGTGGAACCTTGGATATAGAAGGGTTAATGTAAAGCTATATGCAGATTTTCAGCTGTGCTGGGGAGGGGGGTCTGTGCTCAACCTTCCTGTTGTTCAAGGGTCAACTCTATAAATGTATATATGCAACATGTAATGTTGGACACCCAGGCTCTTTCCATGTCTTGACTATTACTTTCCCTATTCTTGTCACTGTTGTACCTAATTTAGTTCTACATATATTTTACATGGCACAGTAAGTTATTATTATTTTGTGCAGTTAATATGGATTAGGTTTCACTCACACATTTGTACTTTCTATTGTCTCATTCTTTTCTCCATTTCCATAGCTCCATTTGATCTCATTGTCTTCTGCCCCTAAGAATTTTCTGCAGTATTTCTTTTAATGCATTTCTATTGTATATGAATTCTCTAGGGTTTTGTTTGTTTGAAAATGTCTTTATTTCATGCACATTTTGAAGGATGTTTTTAATAAGCGTAGAGTTCTAGTTGACAATTCTTTGCTTTCAGCACATTGAAGATGTCATTTCATTGTTCTTTGGCTTCCATTATTTTTGTTTAAAACTCAGCTTCCATCATTACTGTTTTTCTTTCGGAGGTAATATGTTTCTTTTCTTTGGCTGGTTTCAAGTTTTTTTTTTTTTTGGTCTTTAAGTAGTTTTACCATGATATGCCTAGATGTGGTCTCCTTTGTTCTGTTTGAAATTGTTAAGTTTAAAAAATCTTTAGCTTGATGTCTGTGGGAAACATGAGGAAATTTTCAACTGCTATCTATTTGAATATCACTTCAGTTCAATATTCTCTTGTTTCTCCTTCAGGATCTCTAAATACACACATTAGAAATTTTTACCAAGTCCCGTATCTTTTGTATATTAACTATACTTTTCTTTTTTTATATTCATTCTCAGTCTGAATATTTTCTGCTGTCATATATTCCAACTTACAGATTCTCTTTTCTGCAATATCTAATCTGTCAAGAAACCTCATCTGTTGAATCCTTATTTTGGGTTATTGGATATTTCAATTCCAGACTTGCATTTTTCAAAGATTCTAGTTCTCTTGAAATTCTCCATCTTGTCATCTACTTTCTTGAAGTTATCAACTGTAGATATTTTGAAATCTATACATGATAACTCCAATATCTGACTCACATGTAAGATTTTTTTCTTTGTTTTTAGGGATTTGCTTATGTCTCTTAGAATACCTGGTAAATTTTGGTAAGCTCTGGACATACAACAAAGTATGACGAACTTAGAGCCAACTAGAAATGCTGGGTTACGTTGTTTTCTTCCAGAGAAAACCAAATTTTCTTTTGCTTCTGGCATACTTTTCAAATACTGGTAGATCTTTTTTTTTTTTTTAAATCTGGGTTCGAATGGGCTCAACACTGGATTTTAGTCTTTATGAGCACGGAACTATTTCT
The DNA here is from genome assembly GCF_023091745.1 of Budorcas taxicolor. Taxonomy (NCBI): domain Eukaryota; kingdom Metazoa; phylum Chordata; class Mammalia; order Artiodactyla; family Bovidae; genus Budorcas; species Budorcas taxicolor. The sequence goes on along the minus strand of NC_068910.1, from coordinate 14,827,187 downwards.
GCTTCACTCTCACTGCTAATGTGTAGCCCTTTCATAGTTCCAGTTGAAAGTCTGAAGTGTTTACCAGGGCCCTTCTCTTTGGTGGACCCTGAACATCAATTTTTATCATGAGACTGGCTGTAGACTTCTAAGCCTCTGGGTCCTATGAAGTTTACAAATCAGCAATGCGTAGAGGGAAACAGTGATTCAAACCCTTGACTTATTTCAGTGTTCTTTCCTTGGCTCTTGGCTCTTAGTTCTTCAGGGCCTAGCTGTCTTAGTATCTCCCCAATGTCTTCAAACAGAAGTTCTTTGTTTTTATTTTTACATTTTATATATTTTATCCAGATTTTTAAGTTGTTCTTGGCAAAGAGATTGGTCTAAAGCAAACTAGTCTGTCATGACTAAAAGCAGGAGTCCATTGTACTTATTTTTGTCATTACCTCCTATTTTAAGACTAGTGATTCTGGCTTTCCTTTTATATTAGTGAAATAATTTCCTTTCTAAGCAAGTGTATTTATTATGAGAAATGTACAAGCTGTAGCAAAACACAACAAACAGTTTAATAAATACTTGTTTCCCTCCCCAGTGTGTAACCATACTCGAATAAAGAAGAGCTGACTTAAATGAAAGGACTACATAAATAGCAGTACTGATGGTGCTTGGGGATGGTAAAAATGGTGGGATGGGGTTCAAAAAGTTGTTTTATATATAGAGAAAGGGAAATTCACGGAAGTCATTGTCTGGCCTCACATTATACAGAATATGCACGGTAGAGCTGACACGATGACTCAGCTCTCTAAGTGCCCAATGTAATCCTTTATCTGTTCTAACACAGCTCCTAGAGGCAATTCTCTCTCCTTGACTGGCTCTCAGAGGTTTCATTTCTGTAGTTTATTTTCCATTTTGGCCTGAATTCTTCCACGTGTATCCTTAGCCTATTTTTATAATTGTCTTTTAGTTATTGGATTGTAAAAAAATAAAAAGAAAGTAGGCCTAGGCCTAACCCATGAGTGTGTTTCTGTGGTGTGTGTGCAAGTATGTGTGTGTGCGTGTGTATGTATGTTTCAAATCCCCGTCAGTTTTTACTGGCAGTTTCTATATAATATTTGAGCCCACGAGATTCAGGGCGATTGATCCTTCTAAATGTTCTCCTCCTTTTAAAACTGCATACAAAAGAAGGACCAGTTCTGTGGAATTTATTGTTACTAAATCTCCTCTCCATTTGCTTAATTGTATTATTTGCCTGGGGGATGCTGTTTAAATGTGGAGCCAAGTCAGCTAAATGAAACATGATCCTGGCGCAAGAAAATAATGATGTGTCTCTTTTGCTAAATAACAGTCTCCCCCTCATCTGCAGATGCTTGGAACCACACCCGCTTTCTCTGGAGGCAAGAGAGGGTGGTGCCCGGCTTGGTCTTGGGTGTCAAGGGCCTGACGAGGGAGTGGGCAGACCAGTGCTGCAGGAAGCAGAGCTTGGGGTTGGAGACCCAGCAGATGCTGAGGACACTGAGTGACTTGGACAAGTGGGATCCTTGGGCTTTCCTCTGCTCCTGGACTTAGGCCAGGTCTTGTCCCTGCCCAACCAAGAAGCTGAAAACCAATGCTACTGGGTAGCCATTTAGTTGAGAAAATGGTCAAGGCTGGACAAGGTTCGAGGCAATCAGCTGCTTCCTTTATATCATAAAAGATCACAGAGGGGTGGCAGAAGGGGCTTCCCTGGTGGCTGGTGGCTCAGTGGTAAAGAATCCACTTGCCAACGCAGGAGACATGGCTTGATCCCTGATCTGGGAAGATTCCACATGGCCTGGAGCAAGTAAGCCCGTGCACAACAACTGCCGAGCCTGCACTCTAAAGCCCACCAGCTGTAACTACGGAGCCCACGAGCTGCAGCTGGCGAAGCCTGCGCACCTTAGAGCCTGTGCTCTGCAGCGAGAGGGGCCCCCACAGTGAGACGCCTTTGCGCGAGGCAGAGCAGCCCCACTCGCCGCAGCTGCAGAAAAGCGCACACAGCAGTGAAGACAGCGCAGTCCAGATACAAAGACACTGACTAAAATGAACATCTAGCCTCTTAACCCCCTTTTAAAAAAATCCCTGGGACTCAGTACTTAACGTTTCTAGATTAGTGGGTTTTTTTTCAGTCATGTCATGACACAACCCATCACAGACAACCAGTCTCACCTGTTTACCCTTCCCTCTTGGGGTCCTCTGAAATCAAATAAGAGCAGGGGGTGCATCAAAGATCACTCAACTAACACTTACCAAGTGTCCACGGTGTGCCAGGCACTGGTCTAGGCTCTGGGGACCTGGCAGGAAGGACTGCCCATGGAGAACTGACATTCAGGGTCAGATGGGTAAGAAAAGACAAATCAAACACATGGATGATGTTATGAATGGAAAGTGTTATGGAAAAAAACCCAAAGGAGATAAGGAGGGCTGAGTGGGGTAGGGATCCTGTGTGAAATAGGGTGGTCAGGGCAGCCCTCCCAGAAGAGGTGAAGAGGATGAACCTTGTGGTTTGGGCTGTAGGGAGAAGTTATAAGTGGCTTGAATGCTAGTTGGGGTCAGAACTGTGGTAACGAATGTCTCCTAGACCCAAGCCTCTGAGAGTCTGACTCATTAGGTCTAAGGCAGAGTCTGGCCATCTGCTTTCTAGAAAACCTTAAGGCAATTCTGATGTGAAGGTTGACAACCTACTTTAAAATATATGTATTTTACTCTGAACTTTCTGTGCTTTGAAAGCCAAAAACATTGTTCTAAGAATCAGAAATTTCACATTCAGAAAGGACTTTCCTGGAGGCTGCTATTTTGTTTGCAATTACTGAGTGCTTGCTGTGTGCGGAGCTCATTCCCCATTCTCTGCCTTATCTGATCTTCAAAGGGATCGACTCTGGGTTCAGAGCTCAGCTCGCTTCACTGCGAGTCTGGGGTGTGGACGAGCAAGTGTGAGCATCTGCTTGGTCTCCACCCCATGAAGGCTGCCACCTTCATCTCTCTAAGCCCAGTTTGTGCCAAGGCCAGCTAGACTCTTAGTAAAACATTTTCCCAAGAAAAGTTTCTGGACCAACTCCTGGGTGTTAGGCCTTTGGGAAAACTCACTTTCTGAATTAAAAGGGACCTCAGAGATCATGTAGCTGCCCAGGAGTAGGAAAGGTGAGTCATAGCTGCCATGATCCTTTCCCCATTACCTCTGTACCCATGGAAACCATCAGTAAAAGAACCTAAATGCAACCTCAGAACCTTCGTAACTCAGTGCACTAGTTAACAGCTACTGATGTAGCCGATGTGGCCCACGGAGAAGAAACTTCTTTCCCATCTGGACTATTCCTTCCTAACCCATCAGAAAGCCAAGACCCAGTGGGGTCACAGTTTATCACAGTGTATCTGGTTAGTTTGTACCAGAGCCGGATCTCATGTCAGATGATAGCTTCCTTTTTCTTTTTTTAATACAAGCCACTTTAAGTGGCCTGGGAATCTCATCCTTCAAACTCTAGTATGTAAGATACATACCTATAAACAACCATCAGCCATGCTCAGCTTCTGGATCAAATCATTTCTGCACAATGGCAGCAGCATAACATCTGATTCCCACCTTGGAGCTATGCCAAATCCTGGGAGACAGCAGAGGACCAAGGCCTGAGTGCCTGTATGGTCCTACCTTGGTCCCCATGCTCTGTGGTGCCATCTATTGGTGCTTCCCCATGGTCCGGTCTTCAGCCGTGAGCCTTCTGCCAGCACGCTGGTACCTGAGTCCACATTCCTCAGCTTGTCTGATCATTGGCCTGGATCTCAGGGCTGCTGCTAAGTTACTCAGGATTGCCATCCGCAAGGTCCCATCACATCCAACTCTCCTTCAGCTACTAGCCCTGGTTCCTTCTTATCATCCAAGGATGTGGAATATTTCTGTCTGTGTGTCTGAGGGTATTCTGTGACATTGTCTCAGGCTCGATTTGCCCTGTCCATCATCTCAGATCCTATGCATCAGCCTGGGGACCCTGAAATCTCTTCTCCCTCCACTGGTACTCAGCATAGTATGATGGTGGGGAGGATGGAGAAACTGGCCTTGGGTCCCCTTTCTATCAGTGCATGGATAGGCTGGTATCGGTGTGCCCATGTTCGGGCTTGCCATTCACCTCCTGAGACCTTTCTTCTCACCAACCAGACTCATCTCTCTTCTCCCACATCTACTATTATCCAGAAGTTCCCTCCACGTGCATTTCCTCACACTGCATGCTAAGTCGCTTCAGGCGTGGCCTACTCTTTGCAACCGCATGGACTGCAGTCCAGCAGGCTCCTCTGTCCATGGGATCCTCCAGGCAAGACTACTGGAGTGGGTTGCCATGCCCTCCGCCAGGGGATCTTCCCGACTCAGAGATCTACCCATGTTTTTTCGCTTCTCTTGTGTCTCCTGCATTGGCAGGCGGGTTCTTCACCACTAGTGCCACCCGGGAAGCCTTTGGGAAGAACTAAAAAAAAAAAAAGGTTTTCAGATTTCAAAAGCCAGGACGAAATTCTTATTGCTTTCTCTGTTGCCTTATCTTGTCCTGAGGCAACAAACTCAGGGTGGCCTTACTTGAACAGAGAGAAAGGGAATGTCGCACTGTTCCAAAACGTTATCTTCTCACATTAAGCTGTCTCACAAGTCTAGATTTTAAAACTTGCCTACTGACTTTCACACTACAATCAGTGGGCCGGATCTGACCTGTTGCCTATTTCCAGATGCCCTGCAAACTAAGAATGGTTTTTACATTTTAAACAGTCACAGTGGGGCTTCCCTGGTAGCTCAGTGGTAAAGAATCTGTCAGCCAAGGCAGGAGACACAGGTTTGATCCCTGATCCAGGAAGATCCCATATGCAGTGGAGCAAGTAAGCCCGTGTGCCACACTATCTGAGCCTGTGCCCTAGAGCCCGGGAGCCACAGGTAATGAAGCCCGTGTGCGTGGCTCTCCCAACAAGAGAAGCCACCGCAAGAAGAAGCCACACACCACAAGAGCAGTCCCTGCTCCTTGCAACTAGAGAAAACCCGAGTACACCAGAATAGCCAAAAATAAATGCAATTATTTTATAAAAAATATAGTCGCATTGAAAATTATTGTGAGGTAACTATAGAATATCCCTTATTTGCATCTTGGTCCGTAAATCTGTAATTATCCAACTTTCTGAGAAAAGCTTGTGGACCCTGGATTAGAACCCTGGGTGGGAGGGGGGACATTGTATCCTGGCTCTCTGAGATGATGGGGAAAGGGGCTCCTGGTTTGCCTTTGCTTATTCACATTCCAACTCTTTAAAATAAAATATCATTGACTGCTCTGCCCTCACCAACTGATCTCTGTTCCAGGGTGGTTGAAAAGAAAGAAAGTTCAGAGACGCTAATGAGGAAGAACCTTCCTAATAAAGGTCTCCCTCAGCACGGCCGCTGCCCTCCATCATCCCCGGGAGCAGACGCTATCTCTCCGGGGAGCTGCTTCCGACCAGCACTGACATGTGGAAAATCTACTGTGGATATGAAGTTTCCTGCCCGTAAGCTTGTATTTTGGCATTGTCCCACAGAATACATTGGGAAACAAATGTAATTCCTACAATTTGGTTCTCCCGACAGGAAAATATGTCACTCGAGTCAAAGAATAATATATTTTGCTATATATTTTTAATAAAATGAGCAAATTGTTTCTGAGTATTTGGAAGGCTTAATTCTTCATTTGCTAGTTAATTTTGAAACCATTACAGCCCTGTGCATTACTCCCTGCAAAGACATGAAATTAACCATCATATTTTCTGCTGAGGTCTGAAAGTTGAGCAAGTTACTGTTTCACCCAAACGAGCTTCTTTCCCTTCACATTTGCTCTATCATTAACCTCTTTTTGAGCCTGTAGTAAAAGTTACATCATGATCGGATTCAAGGAAAGGTTTTGTGTAAGCCAGGCCTAACACAGATATTTATTACTGGGCTAGCAGCTCGGGAGTCACAGTGATTTGGATAATTTGTTCACAATTTATGCTGTGAGTATTTCAGACTCTTGAACACAAACACACGCTCTCCTGTTTGTTAACCAACTGCCAGAGTGACGGGCACAATACCTGCTTCTGAGAGCTGGGTTTTGCTAAGATCTTTGAGGAAATCTTGTTGGCATGGCCGATCTTTGCTATGAGCTGTGAAAATTCATCTTCTTAGTTTTGGTGAAGTTGCTGACCATGTCACTTTGACTACTTGTACTTACTGTAGAGTTAGTAGCAATGATGGTAATGAAAATTATTCTTTACATGTGCTCAAGCCTTTATATCTATTCTCTCTTGATCCTAGGATGCCCTGAAGACTAAGAGCATAAATACCCTTTCTACTTAAAAGAAAGGAACACCAAGACCCAGAGAGGGGAAACAGATTGGTGAGAGCTACACAGCCAAAGTGCCAGTTCTTCTGTCTTCAAGCTTTAAACCGCCCCCCCCCCCCCCCCCACTTTTGGATCGTGATATCTCTTCTTCTGATTTGGTGGTCAACGTTTGAGGGGACCAGATGACCCCCATTGTCATCAGATAGCCTGAGGGTGTTTAAGGTGCCTGAGAATAGAGTGTTTATGGAGTTTAGAATAGACTTAAGCATTTTAGTCCTGAATTTAGAAGCAATTTTACTTTTTTTGAGGTTTTGGTCAAACCACTTTAGGCAAAATAGAACTTCTTTGTTTAAAGGAAATAGACTTTTTAAAGTCTTGTAAAATAGACCCACAATGCTTTTTGGGACTCAAATAACTCTGACCCAAAACATTTTAATAAATTAAATGTAAGTGGATTAGAAACAGACAGATTGTCTTTTCATGAAATACATCCAGGCCAGACTCAGAAGGAGAAGCACAGAGAAACGTGTTTAGGGTTTCTGTGGACACTGGCAGGCGCACAGCTTGATCTTCCTTTTCTTTCTGATAACGGAAGGGAGATGAAATCTGCTATTATTTCTGAGTCTATTTCTTTGTGCCTTTCCAGTATGCATATCTGAATGGGGCCGTGTGTAACCCCTTATGGTACTGAATTGTGTTATCCCCACCTTCAACAGGTAACATTTAATCAGGCACAGGAAGTGGGGGTGATGGTGTGTGACTTGGCTGTGTCCATTAGCTTTGCTCCAATCTGAAGAATGTACAAGTAACACCAATAACAGGGTAGTGCTGGGAGGTTTTAGTGGGTTGTAAGTACATTGGGAAGACTGGGGGATTTAGAGTGAAATGGATTGGGGTTAACCCCAATCTTCCCATTCACCTGTTACACAAGTAAGCTATGTGATCTCTGTGAACCATAGTATCCTCAGCTGTATAGTGGAAATAATCACAGTCTATCTATCATTATTAACTGGGTGATCTATGTCAAGCGTGTATTTAGCAGGTGTACAGCACATAGTGGGGATGCGAGAGACGTTCAGTGTCTGCATTATGGTGGATGTTGGCTGCTTTTACGTTGCCTCCATTCTCCTTTTCTTACTCATAGCACCTGATGTTCCCTTGGGGAGCCCTCTTCCCTTACCACACGGAGTCATGCTGTGATTGCCAGTTAGGTGACCTTTCCTCAAGAGAGAAGGGAGTGGGCAGGTGGCCTAAGATAAAGCAATAAATTGTCTCTCCTGGAATCTGACGCTGGAGCCAAGAGACTAAAGGGCTGAAGTTTTAAATGGTTTTTGCTGCCTGGGGAATATGTATGCATGTATGTATGTGTGTGTAATTTTTAAAGTTAAGATGTGCCATTGTTACCCAATGTATGTATTATTTATATTGCTAAATTAATTTCTAACTGATAAATTTCATCATCGTTATTATCACATGCCTTAGGTAAAAACTAGATGGTCAAATGGTACAAGAATAGATGCTCAATACCACTAATTATTAGAGAAATGCGAATCAAAACTCCAGTGAGGTACCACCCCACGCTGATCAGAATGGCTAACATCAAAGAGTCTACAAATGCTAAATGCTTCAGAGAGTGTGGAGAAAAAGAAATGCCCCTGCACTGCTGGTGGGAGTGTGAATTGGTGCAGGCAGTATGCAGAACAGTATGGAGGTTCTTAAAAAACTAAAAATAGAGCTACTATATGATACAGCAATCCCACTCCTGGGTATATATCTGCAGAAAACTGTAAATCAAAAAGATACATGCACCCCTATGTTTACAGTGGTGCTATTCACAATAGCCAAGACAGGGAACAGCCTGATTGTCCACTGACAGATGAATGGATAAAGAAAATGTGGTACATATACACAACGGAATATCACTCAGCCACGAAAACAATGAAATCATGTCATTTGCAGCTACATGGATGGATCCAGAGGTTACTAAAGTGAAGTAAGTCAGACAGAGAAAGACAAATATGTGATACCCTTTATATCTGACATTTAAAAAAATGATACAAAAGAACATATACAACACAGAAACAGGCTCACAGACATTAAAAACAAATTATGGGAAATTAAGAGGGGGGGAAATTAATGAAAAGCAGGGGACAAGGGATAAACTGGGGCTTTCCAGGTGGCTCAGTGATAAAGAATCTGCCTGCCAATGCAAGAGATTCAGATTTGATCCCTGGATTGAGAAGATTCCCTGGAGGAGGAAACGGCAACTCACTCCAGTATTTTTGCCAGGGACAATCCCATGGACAGAGAAGCCTGGCAGGCTACAGGCCAGGAGGTCACAAAAAGTTGGACATGACTGAGCATCTGAGCACACATAAGAAATAAATTAAGGGTCTAGGATTAGCATATATGCACTACTATATATAAAATAGATAACCAACAAGGACTTACTGTATGGTACAGTAAACTGTATGGGTACAGTTGGATTTTACAATGACCTATTAAGGGAAAAGAATCTGATATATATATATATATATATTCACTGTACATGGGAAACTAGCACAGCATTGTAAACCAACCACACTTCAGTAAAAAAAATTCATAGCAGGCAACATACATACAAAAAAGAAAATATAACTCTGAAAGACAGTGTAAGGGAAAAAGAAAACACCATAAAAGAAAACAAAATTTAGCCACAAGCCTTTACCCTGGAGATAGCCTCTCTTAATATGTTCATAAATGTACTGTCTTCACATATGTGAAGTTTGTATTTTTTGTAGGTTTGCTTGAAATTACGGTTTATGAACACTCATAAACCTTTGAAGATGATGTCAGGGAGAATGTGTGGGAACGTCTTTAAAGTCAAGGTAAGGACTGGTTTATAGTCTATGGAAACTTGAACAGAATTTGTATCCTGCTGTTGTGTGAAAATTGTATAGATCTTAATTATGTCAAATTGGTTCCCAGTGCTCTTCAGGTCTACTATCTCCTTCTGCTTTTCTGTCTATTCATTATATTAATTTTTGAGGGTTTGATATCGAAACTCCAACTAAAGATTTTAATTTATCTACTTAAAAAATAATTGTAATATATGGCGAAACTATATGTTTCTTTGGTCTGTGTTTTCCAAGTCTCCTGTAACTGTTAATATACTTTTATAACTTAAAAAATTAAAAATGAAAAAAAAATGAAAAAACAGTCAAGGTAAGGAGTTATTTGTGGAGCTCCGGGGAGTGGAATCTGTGGAATTCTGAGTCGACATTTATGTAGAAACTGAGCCTTAGTCTCTGGAGTATGGCTCTGACGGTCACCTCGGTTCATGCCCAAGAGTGCTACTCCGCAAAACCAAAGTGGTTATCCAAAGTTGGCCATCTCCAGTTTTGGGGAACTCTGTCCACCAGATGGATAAGTGATAGCTTACAAGATGGATGGTCAAGGGTGAGGTGCTGAACACACTGAGGTCCAAAAGATAGTGGGCTGCCGCTGGAGCCACCCCCTCTTTTCTGAATACTGGACATATTTTCTTCACAATCGAGACATAGTGGACACAGGAGTTACATCCTAAAGAGGCGAGTAAGGTAAAATAGAAAGTAGTCATGGCTACAATGCACACTGGACAGGTGACTGCTTTTTTGGGAGAACCCTGACTGAAGTGTTAGCTTGCCTCCAGAGACTGGGCTTTATGAACTAAGTGTTCAGTGCTAGAATTATCCGCACTTTGATGATTCCCTGCCTTCCTGCTTCCTCCCGTTTCTTTTATACCCTCAGGTGTAAAGCCAAGACCAGACACGCACCCAGCAATCTCACACCTGTCATCTTGTACTTCCTCCAGGGCGTATATCCATGAGCATGCCAGCTGAAACCATGGGTTCCTTTTTTTAAAGTTGTAAAAGGAATGGTAAAAATAAAGAAAAAACGGCCATGTTCTGCTGAGCAATCGTAGTTGGAGTCTCTGAAGCGGAGTGTGTATGTGTGCAGCCCCCCTGGGCTGTGCTTGGAGAGGTGGAATTTCAGATCTAAACTGCAGACTCAGAGCCGCCAGCCTCAGAGGCCGTAACCATAATAAGACAAGTGTGTTAAGTGGTCCCCACCAGTAGAGGGGCATCAGCCTGCAGAACTGGCTTCAACCAGTGCCTCCCAACCCTCCGTTTAGGGGGTTCTTCAGTTCCTGTACAAATCTTAGGGCACTCCTTTCCAGAGAGCATCAAACCCAGTTTGATCAGATATCTATCTGGTATTTAAAAAGAAAATTGTGTCATAAAGGACATCTTTATCATCTTTTTCTTTCTTTATCACTTGGACCATGGATTTAATAGACTCTGCGCAACGCCTGTGAACGCGATGGATAGTACGTTAGTCAAGCGGCCGTTTCCCTTAAAGTCATCACCGCACCACTGATATTACCCTTTAATGCAAATTAGTTTCAAATTAGCCTGCATTTCTATCATTTTGAAGTGTTTTAAAGAAGAACTTCCTCGAACGGATAAAAATTATTGTGTGTCATTCCCAGCAATTATAAGCTATTTACATGAAAAGCATTTAGCAAGATATATCAACCGTGCCCCCTAGGAGTGCGATCACAGCACAGGTTAGCTGAGAGGCCGTGACTCTGAGAGCTAGCGCGGTGCAGTGACTTCATACCTTGGAGCTCGACTGCCAGGGTTCAGATCCTGACTCAGGTGTGACTTCACACCAGTCACTGTATGTCTCTGAACCTCAGTTTTCTCATTTATAAGGTGGGGTTGATAACGGGGTAAGCTCATGAGTTTGTGGTAAAGATGAAATAAAGTATTATGCAAAGGACTTATATATCATAAGCACTCAAAAAACAGTACCTGTTTATCACAGTTGGCATTGCTGTGGTGGTGGTGCTTGTTAAAACTATAAACGATGTGTGGGACACTTCCCTCGTGGTCCAGTGACCAAGACTCTGAGCTCCCAACACAGGGGGTCCGGGTTCCATCCCTGGTTATGCGACTAGATCCGACATGCCACGACTAGAAAAGATCCTGTCTGCTGCATCTGAGATCCAATGCAGCCAAATAAATAAATAACGAAAAATAAATATTATATTAAAAAAAAACGAACAGGACTTCCCTGGTGATAAGAATCCGCCAGCCAATGCAAGGGACACGGGTTTGATCCCAGGTCCAGGAAAATTCCACATGCCTCGGAGCAACGAGGCCCACGTTCCACAGCTACTGAAGCCCGAGTGCCTGCGCTCTCCGACAAGAGAAACCACAGCAAGGAGAAACGCGCACAGCACTCGGAGGAGCAGCCCGCACCTGCCGCAACTAGAGAAAGCCTGCGTACAGCAGCGAAGACCCAGTGCAAAGACAATAAAAATAACAACGTAAAAACTATAAAGAATGTGGAATCTGTCATAGAAATGAATTGCTCTGGTCTCTCTGTGTGATAAGAAACTATTTCTTTCTCACTAAATATGATTTTCTAGATTTCAGAAACTCGTTTTTGTCAGTGTCCTCTGAATTAAACACTTGCTGAGATCATCGATATATTAGGAACACTGTGAGAAGCTTCGTGGGCCTGCACATGCTTCCAGAGGAATTGGGGATAAGTGGTGAGCACGCAGCATGCTTTCTGACGTGGCACGCTGTGGGGCAACGGCTCCAGTAGCCAGTGTTCAGCAGCCCAGAGGAGGAGCAGTGGCCAGGGTGGGTGTGGTCAGGGGAGATTTTGTTAATGATCGTGGTCTTGGAAGATTTTAGACAGAAGGAGAGGAACAAAGGTGGTATTGCAAACAGGAACGTACCAGATGCAGGTAGGCAAGGGCAATGTTTATGTATAAGCAAGAAGTACATTTAATGGCACATGTGACTGTTCCACGAGAATGTGTGGCCGCAGGCCCACATCTGTGGGGAGAGCCACAGATTCTAAAGATCCCACACAGATTCTAAATACGCTCCTCTCTTCATCTCAGCCCTGGCTCTCCGACAGAGGTCGTTTCTCACAAGGAATTGCCTTGCCCAGTGGCAAAATAGCTGTAGAAGCATTGCCATCATTCTGTCTGGTTCCGGCAGAGTGGGGGAAAGACTTCTGGTACTTGTTCCAACAAGGCAGACCAAGGTCTGATTGGGTCTTGCTGGCTTCAATTAGATCTTGGCTGGCCTATCCCTGGGTCACCCACTGTGGCCTGGGGAATGAGAGATGACTGTCTCAGGTAACACTTGGTTGACTTAAGTTGGGGGAGGACAGACCCCCCCCACCTCCAGTGCAAAATGGACAGTAGCAGAGAAATACCAGATTCTGCGGAGAGCAATGTTTTTCACCTGAGGGGGGTTTATCCTCTCTAGGGTTATTCTGTTGAATTTGATACCTGATTTACCACAACCTGAAAGTCAGGAAATCTATGACATACCTTGGGGATACTGAGTTCACTTCTCTGTACTCTTTCACACTAAAAAAAAAAAAGTACAACTGGCAACAGTTGTCCAGGTCAAAATGAGTAATACTGGATTTACTTCATGCAAACCATAGCCCCCTTCGCCTCCTAAGAGTACTTTGTTTTTTAGAATGTGAGGGACAGGATATGACTGAACAGGCCATAATTGCTGCTTTCAAGTCTTTTCAGGACTGCAGCTAACTCATTCTCTCTGATCTCCTTGGTTCTTTGAGTCATTCTGGAACTGGCTCTCTGTGTTTTAGTGGCACTTGGCTTCCTCAAAGTTGAAGAGGTAGAGTCAGGGATTTCAAAAGCCAAACGCTACTGAGAAGGATTGAACTGCATTTTAAAAATCCGTATTTTTATATCAATGAAAATTCTTATTGTCCCTCCTTGGAAAGCTTATCCAGTTCCTTCTGGCTCCTTGGAAAGGCTTTCTCCAGTGCCTTACTGCATGGGACATTTTGACAGCTGACTCCATGCAAGATGGGTTACGATTCCTCTCTCACTGTATCCAGCCCTTTTCTGGCCGAGGACATGATAATGAGGACGGTGATGAATATGGTTGAAGCAAGAACTATTATCTATTCAGCACTCGCTATGTTAAGAGTTTGGGTATTTATTGTCTAATTAACCATCATAGTCACACTGTTAGGTTCATCCTGGTATCTCAGAAAAGGAATCAACGAGTGGATAAATTATTCCTCACATTTAATAATCTCTTGGGCAGGGAGTAGGTACAATGGTAAAGAGCGTGTGTGTTGCACTCCTGCCAACTTGGTTCAAAACTTGTCTTTACTATTTATGGCCTGAATAAATTGGGGCAAATAATTTAATTCTGAGTCCCAAGTTTCCTCAGTTGTAAATATTAACTTTTTAATAAGTTGGTTGTGAAGAGCTGACTCATTGGAAAAGACCCTGATGCTGGGAGGGATTGGGGGCAAGAAGAGAAGGGGACGACAGAGGATGAGATGGCTGGACGGCATCACCGACTCAATGGGCATGAGTCTGAGTGAACTCCGGGAGTTGGTGATGGACAGGGAGGCCTGGCGTGCTGCGATTCATGGGGTCGCAAAGAGTCGGACACGACTGAGCGACTGAACTGAACTGAACTGTGATGCTTGAGTAAAAATGTTTGCATGACTATTACTCAGTAAGAGATAACTATTATTAATTACTCCCTTTGTGCTCCAGACTAGACGTCTATACAGTTAGTTCTGCTGTGATAGCTGTCTTATAATTCCACATCTACTTCAATGAGATTGATATATTAGGCAACAATTTGAGTGTGACATGGATATTACATTTGGGTCTGCTGAATATTTTGTCCAGTTCAATTTGGTGAACTCTGGAGACTGCACCCAGCTGAACAAAGACATGTAGGAATACACAAAATGCACAGCCCTCCAGCACCCCTCATCTCCGTCAGGTCGCGGAGGCCATTGTGAGCCACACCACCCACAGCTGGCACTTCAACTTTCCTTGTGATTTCAGATAATCTGCCACTGCACAAGATGACCTCACAGGCTGCAACCCTTCCCACACCCATTTCCACGAGGGAACACTAGGCCTTTTTCAAGGTAAACTGTCATGTTGACTATAGTACATGTTGACTATAGTAATAAGCGATATTCCTTAACTGCTTAACACATGAACAAATGTGGTGCCATTTTTATAAGACTCATGTCTTTAAAAAAAAAAAGAAATGTGTCCCTGATGAAGATTCTGAGTGCTGTGCTTCAGCACCTTTTTCTCTTCCTAAGTCCTGAGGTTATTATTGCACAACTTTACATAGCATGGCGATTTTTTGGAATATATGTGCTGTGTTACAGCAGTGCAGATGGTACTGGCCATTTGTCTGTAAAACACTGCTCCCATTCTCAAAGAGGGGTTGCAGTTACATATAGGGTCTTGCGCCACTAAGGTTTGATTCAGATCATTGGCGTCCAAGCCCCAAAGGCTAATGGTTTAACTTCAGAACAGGTGTGCTGTGCAGGATTATTCCTTGGTTTCTCAAGAGAAGCTAAAAGGAAGCCATGGTTAGCATAGCCTGGAATGTACTGACCTTTCTTCACAGGAAATTGCCATTGGAAGAGCTTGCCAGCACTTTCATTTCTCTCTTTTCATCTTGTGTGTGTGCTTGAAGCCCTGAAGATGGGCATGTGATACTATCTTTCTGCTTGAATTGGCAGCTACTTTTGGTAGAAACGATGCCTCACATCAACACAGGGCTTTGATATTTTTACAATGCACTTTTATAATGAATTAGTCTTCTTTACAATTTTAAATAACTGGGGAGGTTGGTAAGACTGTCTTCTTTTTGGTATGGAATGTGTGAGAATAGCACATAAATATGTATGGCCACTTTCCATTTCATGCCTTGGCAGATATTATTAGTCAACCCTAAATTTCTTTTGTTGCTGAGCTTGAGTTCTTCTTGAGCCAGTACTCCACAGAGCTCCTACCAATGGGTTGGCAATAGGAAAAGAGATACATATACATATCTGCCTTCTAAGGTCTAGACTTTTGAGCTCCTTAGGGCAGAATGTATCTCGAGTCTCCATCACACTATGCATGAACAAATGTTTAATGGGGTGAACTGAGTGCCTGAGGAAACAGGCAAGGCAGGTTAGATGATGTTCTCATGGTGGGGATGCCTATATTTTGCAGTGCATGTTAGGCAGGGGGATATTAAGAATGTGCTATGGAAAAAGAAGCAGACACACAGAGAACAATCTAGTGGTTACCAGTGGGGAGAAGGAGGGGACAAGGGGCAAGGGAGGGTAGGGGTTTAAGACGTACAAACTATTATGTCTAAAATAAGCTACAAGGGTATACTGCACAACACAGAGGATATAGCCAGTATTTTGTAGTAACTATAAATGGAATATAAACTTTAAAAACTGTGAATCACTCTGCTGTACACCTGTAACTTTGATAATATTCAACATCAACTATATTTTAATTTAAAAAGAGACTGTGCGTTTAGCTGTAACACCCTCAGGCAGCTAATTCCCTAATCAGGAAGTTGGACCCAGGGTGAATGAGCCAGTATTCTGATCAGAAAGCCTATTTAGCTTTCTCTAGCCCTTCTCTCCATACTACGGGCTCTGGGAATTTGCAGAAAGAATGCTAGAAATGGGTTCTCCTTGGTAAGATGAGTGGCTTGTCCACTCATGGTGGTGAGTGCTTGTCCACAGCGTGGTGAGCATTAGATGTGGGTTCTCACTGGTGAAACTAGTATAGTTAATATGTGTGGATTGGTTGAAATGTACTAGGGACAACTCCTTACATTCAACAGACTATTGGAACATCTTCCGTAAGTCAGTCTTTCCCGCCAGCTGTGACTGGTGCTCCTGAGAAGTCACAGAGCTGGGGTCTCACCCATTTTCCAGTGCAGGCTGTGTGAGCTGTTTGGTACATCCTTGCCTATTAGTGCCTGTCTATAAAGGGCCTTCCAGTGTGGTAGATTTAGGCTGAAACTTGTTTTCAATAGGAAACTTGTGGGGTAGAGCTAACCCTCACTCACATTTAATCAATCATCGACAGTTATATGTGGAAAAAACAAACAAAACAAAACTAATATTTTAGCATGAGTAGCTTAGGTGTTTCAGTCAGTAAAGAATCTGCCTACAATGCAGGAATCCCAGGTTCTATCCCTAGGTCAGGAAGATCCCCCGGAGAAGGGCATGGCAACCCACTCCGGTATTCTTGCCTGGAGAATCCCATGGACAGAGGAGCCTGGTGGGCTTCAGTCCATAAGGTTGCAAAGAGTCAGACATGACTTAGCTACTAAACCACCACCATTCAGAACTCTAAAGTTACACACAAAATTAGGTACAATCTGGAACAGTCACCCACATCACTGCTCTCTCCCTAGAACTGTATGATTTTTTTTTTTGGTAGGGCCGCCATGAATGGTTGTGCATGTGGTGCACTGCCCAAGGGCTGCATCTCTAAGAAATACCATTTATATCCCAAGTATTGGATATTAGGATATTTATTACATGCATTTTCTGGAAGATAACAATAGAATGCTTTCTTCCAAAAAATGTAGTGATTACGACAAGTGGAAGTAAAGACGTTTGAGGGAAGGGTTGCATTCTTCTCATATTCACTAGTAAAGTGCTAGTGAGTTGCTCTCTTAGCATTTCATTTAATCTTTCCCTCAGGTGGAGCAGCAGCAGGGCTCTCATACTCCCTCACGACTGGCACCAAATGAGAACTCTATAATTCAGTAAGTGAATAAGCAATTAAGAGAGACGGAGGGACTTCCCTGGTGGTCCAGTGGCTAAGACTCTCGCTCAACGCAGGGGACCCAGGTTTGATCCCTGGTCAGGGAACTAGACCCCACATGCCACAATTAAGAGTTTGCATGCTGTGACTACAGAGCCCGCATGCTGCAATAAAGATCGAAGATCTTGCATCCTGCACACAACTAAGGCCTGTTGTAACCAAGTAAATAAATATGAAAATACGTAGAGACAGAAGTTCTACATTCCTAAACATACTAAAAGGCCACTCTTTATGGGTAAAGAACTGAGATAATAACAATATAAAGCTCTTGAGGGCTGTGCTACTGTCCTATAATAGAAAATAGATGATGAAAGAGGAGAAATGAAAGGCCCTAATATGCTTGGACCAGTAGGATCTTCCGGTCCCCCAGCTTCCCCAGTGTCTCTCCGCCAAGTCCCACTAAACACTTTCCTTGGCATGTTTCTGCCTCTGCCTTTCTCACGGTCTCAAGCTGTGGTGTGTGTTTGTTCCTTCACTAGAGTGCGTACTCCATGAGAGCAGGGATTTTGAGCTAGTTTGTTCACACTGCATCCGCAGCACCGCAGGGAGTGTCCAGCCCTCCACATGCAGTTGTGGGATAAGGGAATGCAGACCTCAGACTTCTAGCCTCCAGGACTGTGAGAAATAACTTTCTACTGTTAATAAGCCAGTTGGTCTGTAATATTTCGTTTGTTCTAGCAGCCAGAATGGACTATGACACTATCTAAGTTCCAGTTTCACAGAAGGTGGACTAGAGGGTCAGCTGGGGGTTGATGAGAATTATTTGAGGCCTCTGTGGATGTCTGAACCAGACTGGTTGCTCCTCTGGATCAAAACTTAATTTTTTTGCCTATAACCCATTGCTCATGCTTGATATCCTAAGACCAAGTTTTGCCCTATCAAGTTCTCACCATCTTTCCACCAGGAAGCTGTAGGAGCAGGACCAGAAAGAGATAAATCTAACACAAACCAGTTGGCAGCTATAAGATTTAGGGAACTGAGGCCATGAAAGATGACTTTTATCTCAAGCATTTGGCGATCACTCAGCCTCTCCTTTGCAGTATCCTGCTGCCAACAGAGACCAAATCACCTAGAATCTCGCAGCAGAGCACCTCAGAAGAATATATATTGGGCTCCCAAACTGCTAAGGCCCTAAGTCTAGGCCCTCGCTGACCTTCCTGCCATGGTGGTGTCTTCATGGAGCAAAGGGTGGATTAACGCCCCTGGACGGCTTTTGCATATGAATTCCTTGCATTGGAAAGCTGCGCTTCACTTGGAGAGGAAAGTCTGCACTCGGCAGGGGCTTAATATATGCCTGTCACCACAGATGACAGCTTATGATATCTGGAGACAGACGAACTTTAACAAAATGTATATATACCTATGTAATCCGCACTCCAGTCAAGATATAAAGCAGTTTCGTAACCCCAGGACATTTCCTCATCCTCCTTTGTGTTCAGTCCTCCATCTAGAGGTGCCCACTGTTTCTGATTTCTACTCCACAGGTAAGTTTTGTCTCTTTTCAAACTTTGCACCAATGAAATCCTACAATAGGTACCCTTCTGTGTCTCTTGAAAAAAAAAAAAAAAACCCTGTTTTTTGAAATCTATACAATTGTTACGTGAAGCAGAGTCACGCCCTTTTTTTGATGAGCCATGTCTCACTGTGTGAATAGACAACAGTTTGTTCATCCTGTCTCTTGATGGATGCACAGTAGAGTCACTTCTAGGTTTTGGCTTCTTTGAAATAAGCCTCTTTGTGAATCTCTGTGCACAACGTTTGGTGGACGTATTTTTCATTTCTCTCAGGTAACTATTCAGGAGGAAAGTTTCTGGGTCAGATGATGAATGGCTGTTTACCTTTATAAGCAACTCCTCAACTGTTTCCCAAAGTTGTTTCATCATTTTACATTGCCATCAGCAGTTCCAGCTGCTCTACACTGTTGCCAAAAGTGAGTAACGTCAATTAAAAACATTTAGCCATTCTGAGGCTCTCCATGATTTTAATTTGAACTTCTTTCATGATGACAAATATAGATTTATATCCTAATCAGCCATTTGTATATCTACTTTTGTGACTTTTGTATTTCAATGTTTTATTCATTTTTATTGTATTATTATTATTGAATTACATGTGTTCTGTATGTTTTGTGTAACTACATGTTTTATATATATAAGACATAGAATATTTCCCTACGTAGCCTATTTTTTATTTTTCTTACTGATGACTTTTAAAGAGCAGATGTTTTTAATTTTTGTGAACTCAGTTTTATCAGTTTCCCCCATAATTTGTACTCCTTTTATTCAATAAAAATACCTTTACCTAACTCAAACTTCGGAAAATTGGTTCCTAAATTAAGTTTTATGGTTTTAGTTCTTACATTTAGGTCTATGAGCCATTTTGAATTAATCTTTGTTTATGGTATGATGTAGAAGTAGGTGTTCATTGTTTTAAAATATCCAGTTCTGTCAACAGTGTTTGTTGAAAAGACCATCCTTTACCCAGTCATTTACTCTGACTCTTCTCTTGTAATAAATCACTTGACCATATGCATGCATGTCTATTTCTGTACTCATTCCATGTTGATAGCCACGCCCTTGCAGTATTGTCCTGATTCTTTCCACTTAATAGAAGTCTTGAAATCCAGTAGCATTAACTCTCCAACTTTGTTCCTCTTTATCAAAGTTGTTTTCACTATTCTTTTGTATTTTAGAATCAGCTGTCAATTTCTACAAAAAGAAAAACAAAAGGCATACTGGGATTTAGATTGGGATGGTGCGTATGCTCGGTCATGTTTGACTCTTTGTGACCCCATGAACTATAGTCTGCCAGGCTCCTCTGTCCATGGAACTTTCCAGGCAAGAATACTGCGGCAGGTTGCCCTTTTCTACTCCAGGGGATCTTCTCGACCCAGGGATCAAACCCGCATCTCCTGCCTCTCCTGCATCGGCAGGTGGATTCTCTACCACTGTGCCACCCGGGAAGCTGTTGAATCAATTGAGGTGTTTGGGGGAGAAATGGCATCATAACAGTAATAAGACTTTCAGTCCATGAATAAGGCACTTCTCTATTTGATTGCTTTGAGCTGTAATTTTTTAGTTTTCAGCATGCCACTTGGGCTCATTCTTTGTTAAATTTATTCACAAATGTTTTGTACTTTGTAAATGGGTGTTTTTTTCTCCTTTTAAAAAGTAAACTTTTAATTTTGGAACAGTGTGAGATTACAGGAAAGTTGGAAGGATAGCACAAAGACACCCTGCGCACCCGTCACCCAGTTTGCCCACTGCTAACATCTTATATGACCGGGGCACGTTGTCACAACTCAGAAATCCTCATCGGCACATTGCTACTAACTCCGACTTTTTTTCAGATGTCACCAGTCTTTCCACTCACGTCCTTCTTTCAGTTCCGGGATCCCATCCAAGAGACCACATTACATTTAGTCATCCTGTGTCCTTAGACTCTTCTGGTCTATGGCAGTTCCTCAGACTTCCCTCGTTTTTATGACCCTGATTATTTGGAGGGGTTTGGTCAGGTATTTTGCAGAAAGCTCTTCATTTGCGATTGTTTGAGGCTATGCTCACGACTGGATTTGAAATGGGGGAGCAAAGTACAGAGGTTATGTGTCCTTCTCATTCCATCAACCACTCCCCTTGGGAGTTTGTTAGTTTTCCAGCTGGGGGGAGGTGGGGCTGCTGTTTCATCTTTGAATCCAACTCCAGCAAGACCCTTGAACCCTATTTTTCCCCTCCTGTATTGATGCTTTTTGGCAGACCTCAAGGGTGTGGAAGGGGGTGGTGAGTGTTGTGGGGATGAGTCATTTGTTTTTGCATTTGGATTTAGTCCTGCTAGTCCAGGCTTTCATCTCAGGTTTGCCTCATTTCTTCTTATCTGCACAAATTATCTCTGTTTATGGTTGAAGCCCACTCCTGTCCATTTGAAAACTGAAGCTGACTGAGGTTCTACTCACGATATAGCGGTCTCTTTTCTCTCTGTAATTCAGTCACTCAAGGCTTGAACTGCTCTTTAGTAGCTCCTTACCATTTTTATTTTATCTGGGGTCTTGTTAACACAAGAGAAATGGTCCATCAGATCCTTCTATATCCTAAGGAGTAAAAGTTACCTATGTTTGGATATTTCCTTTACCTTGTTTTATTCCTTATGGTTTTCCCCCACCTCTTTTTCTCTTTTGTTGGATTGCGTGATTTCTTTTCTTTCCAACTTATTCCTTCACTGGTTTGCAAGTTCTGTGTTTCTTTTATATAATATATTTAGGAGTCAACACAATGTTTTTAGCATGATTGCTTAACTGAATACTATAAATAATGTTTTCACTCTCAGTCAGTTCAGTCACTCAGTTAAACTCTCATTACCCCTCTTTATTGATAGATTATTGTGACCCCTGTTGTCTTGCCCTGCAAAATCATTTATTATTATTTGTATACCAAGTTGTTGCTTTAGATTTTCCCAATTTGTTCACGTTGCTTCTCTCAACCTACCCTCTCCTAGAGAAGTTCAGGTTTCTCTTCTCTGTAATCCATTCTTTGATGGTTCTTTCAGAAGGGACTTCAAGTGGCAAATTCCTGCAGACTTTGTGTGAAATTATATTTGCTTTATTCTATGCTCTCACTCTGGAATGGTAATTTAGCTGAGGGGAAAATTCTAGGCTTACTATTTATTCTTGCTATTTTGGGTGTATTCTTCAATTTTCTTCTGACTTAGACTGTTATTTTTGAGAAGTTTCCTGCCCTTTAACGTGCCATCTTTTGGTTCAAATATAGCCGTCTGCCTACCTGCTTCTAAGATTTTTCACATAGTCTTTTGTGTCCTACAGATTGAATGTGAAGTACCTCGATGTGGATTACTTTTCATTTAGGGTTTTACTGTTTGTAGAATATTTCAATGTCTACTGTCACGTAATTTATTACACAGGTTCACGTCAATAGGCATTTAGGTGCTCCTCTTGTTTCATTATATCAAAGTTCTCCAGCAAACACTCTGGTATGGCGTCCTGGTAAATGAGTAAATGTCGTCTTATGTTAGTCACCAAAGCTTTATGATACATTTTAATATCCAGGGGTTTGGTAAATCTCTGCTATAGTATTGCTCTCCTTTAAAAAATATTTTCCTTGCAATTTTTACTGACTATTCTTCAAACTAATTGTAGAACAACTTTGTCAAGTTCCAAAGTAGTGAGATGGTGTTATTTTACAAACTAATTTTCAAGAAAATTGATATACTAATTATGTCTTCCTATCTAAGGGTATCTGTGGTATATCTCTTGATTTACTTATCTTTATTTTATACCCCAGTATAATTTAATTATCTTATTTGGTTAGGTCTTGAATATGTCTTGTTTATTTCTTGATATTTTGTGTTTTAAGGCATTTTTTCAAATTTTGTATTTTTAGAATAGAATATTGCCTAACATTTTATTTATTCTCACATATGTATTTTGATCCAGAGTAACTTAAGTTTCTCTGAGTTTATTATTTTTTGATTCTCTTAGTTTTTCAGGGTTTGAAAAAGTAACCCATAAGAAATAATTGCAGTGCTCTTCCTTTTTAATAGTTTTGTTTTTTACGTATGTAATGTTATCATCCAGTTTCATAGCTATATTATAAAAATGTTCAGTAATAGTAATGACATCACTACTCTGTTCTTAATTTCATTGGGAATTAAAGCATTTTGTCAAAGATGCTTTATTTTGTACTGCTGGTTGATTTAAGAAATTTAAAACACATATATTTAAAAATCATCAGACTTCTTTTTGGAGTCTTTCAAAAGTTGAGAAGAAGACTCAATAATCTTATTAAATGCTCTTGGACATGAGTTTGCGAAAGCTCCGGGAAATAGTGGAGGACAGGGGAGCCTGGTGTGCTGTAGTCCATGGGGTTGCAAAGACTCAGACATGACTTAGCGACTGAACAATTGTAAAAAATGTCATATATACAAAAATTTGTAAAATATATTAGCAGTTTACAAAAAAATAACCACATAAGCCCCCAAGTACCGACCACTCACATTAATTAAACACACACACACACTCTCTTCCACTACCTTCCAAGCTTTCTCT
Source organism: Budorcas taxicolor (assembly GCF_023091745.1). Classification (NCBI taxonomy): domain Eukaryota; kingdom Metazoa; phylum Chordata; class Mammalia; order Artiodactyla; family Bovidae; genus Budorcas; species Budorcas taxicolor. The sequence goes on along the minus strand of NC_068910.1, from coordinate 14,804,125 downwards.
TGACACTTCCCTGATTTCTTCTCCCTCCCTCTACCTAGGGATCAATATTCAAAATTTTTCTCATTTACTTTCTTTATGGTTATGTCACTATTTATTACATATTCTTAAACAATGAATCCCTTAGCCTACGTGAATTTGAACTTAATGTAAATGAACCGTATTGTTTGCACGCTTTTGTAACTTGCTCTATTCATTTGAACTGTTACACACTACTCATTGTAGACCTGTACTACAACTTAGCTATCCATTCTAGGGTGGGTGGACGTTTAGATTGTTTCCAGTTTCTCACTTTCGTGAATAATCTTGCCATATCATTTTATGTGCGTTCCCTGGCACACATTTGTTCCGTTTCCTGTGAGACAGTTTCTTGCAAGAGTTTTGCAACCTGGGCTGGAATTGCTGGGTCTGGTTCTGGTGCACTGTCCCTTTACTGGAGTAACGCTAAAATATTTTTCAGGGTCCTTCCTAATCCACACTCCATTAACAGTGTAATGAGAATCTCCATAGCTCCACACCCTCGCCTACATCTAGTACTGCCAGATTTTTTTGCATTGGTCCTAGGGCAAAATTATATCTCCAGGTAGTTTTAATTCGTGTTTATTTAATTACTAATTGAGATTAACTTTTATGAGGCATAGAATCTGCTTATTTCCTCCCTATGAAATACCCATTTGGAAAGTTTTTTTTTCTATTGAGCTACAACTTTTTATAGAAAAATCTTATCCTTGATACCATTCCTCTGTTGGTCACGGGTTGCAAAAATCTCCCAGGTTGCTGTTTTTTTATGAAAAAGTTATCTTTTAAAATTGTCAAAATTTCCAATCATTTCCTTTATCTTTTGTGATTATTATGTCTTATTTAACAATGCTTCCCTTATAAAACTAACAAGGTTGTTCTGCTATATTGATTTCAAAAAATATTTAGAGATGGAGTATTTTCAACTTTCATCACTAAGTATTTTATTTGCAGTGGTTTTGTTATAGGTTCACTTGACTAAGTTGAATTTTATGGAACGTCTCTTTTGCATTTACTAGGATAATCGTGGGAGTTTTTTCTAATTTGTTAGCATGAAGAATTGCATGAATATATTTTATATTTAAATCAAGATACATTTCTTGATCAAATCTAAATTGGAAATGGTGTTTTATTATTTTTATGAACTTCTGATTTTAGTTTGCAAATATTTATTTACATTTTTTTCATTTATACTCACTAGTGAAATTGGACTGTTATGCTGTCCCTGTTTTGTTTGGAATAAAGGTCAGGTTGGCCTAATAAAATAATTCTCTGGAAGAGTTTGTATAAATTCAGAATTATCTGTTCCTATCTGTTTGGTGGGACTTGCCTATAAAGCCATTTCAGACCAGTGTTTTCTTTTAGCAACACTTTAAGCTTTTGATATTATTTTTAAAACAGTTACAGGATTATTCCTATATTCTCTTTCTTGATAGTCAATTTTAGTAGTTTGTGTTTTTCTAGGAATTTGTCCACTCTATGAAAATTCATAAGTTTAGTAACATCAAGTTATTAACTTGTTATTAACTATAACTTGTTAAAATAACTTGTTATTAACTATTCATCTCTGCAGATCTGCAGTTACGTCTTTTCTTTCACTCCTAATATTGCTTATTTGCGTAATATCTCTGATTTTGGTAACTTTTTATCTCCTTTAATAGTGATGATAGTTTCCTATTTATTAGTCTGGGTTTGTTGGTCTTAACTATTGTGTATTCATTTTCCATTTTATTATTTTTGCTTTTAACCTTATTTTTCCTTTTCTCCTATTTGTTTTTATTCTTGTATTTTCATCCCTAAATCTGTTTGTTGAATTCTTAGCTCATTAATTTGGAGACTTTCTTATTTTCTAATGGAACACTGACAGTATAATTCCCCTGCAATAATATATTAGATTCTTCCCACATAAGTATTTTCTGATTTTCATTATTTTTCATTGACACATTAGTTTTTTAAATTTCTAAATATGTGCAGTTTTTCTATTTTTCTTTTCCTCCTCACATTTTCTCATTTCAGAGTGTTCAGGTGAGAAAATGCAGGAGAGATGACAAGGTTTTGAACCTCCTGAGGCTAGCTTTATGGCATAATCCACGGCCAGATTTTGTGCTTGAAAGGAGTGTGTGTTCTCCAATTACTGGGCTCGATATGCTATGTAACCCATTAAATCAGGATTGTTAATTGTCTTTTTAATTTTTAATGGTTTCTTGGTCTGCTTGATCTGTCAGATATTGAGAGAGGTGTGTTAAAGCCATTTCTGTAGCATGGACATATGTATACAATCATGTGTAAAAGAGACAGCTGGTGAGAAGTTACTGTGTAACACAGGGGGCTCAGCTTGGTGCTCTGGGATGATCTAGAGGGCTGGGAAGCACGGAGAGGAGGGAGGCTCAAGAGGGAGGAGACGCGTGTATAACTTGCTGATTCACACTTTGTAAGGCAGAAGCCAACACAACACTGTAAAACAATTTTCCTTCAATTAAAAAATGAATTCTAAAAAGCCATTTCTGTTATATTGATAGATTTACCTAGTTCTTACAGTTCTGTTACTTTTTGTTTTTATATACAGCATATACTTGAACTTTTAAAATTCCCACTCTGCCTGGCAGATTTCATCTTTTACCTGTAGACATTAATCCATTTGTATTCATGATGAATGCTGACATATTTCAATGTATTTCTTCTATTCTGTTAAGTGCTTTGAGTTTGTCCTGCTTCTTTGAATTCTTCTCCTTTTCCCTTTCTTTTGGATTTTAGTTTCTCATTTCCTTTGTCTCTGCTATTCCTCTGGTGGACATATGTTCCATGCAATTTTAATAAGTATATTTAGTTTAGCAAAGTCCAAACTTTATTAACATATTTCCCATCTTCCTGAACAAACTACAATCTTAGGATAATTTTACTCCCAGATCACCCTTCTTCCAAATACTACTGTTCATTAGTATTGCCTCAGCTGGAGTTCTATTACTATTGTAAGCCAATATTTTTATATCAGCTATTATTTCTGCTTTGCCACATCTCATTTGGTTTTATTTTTATCATCACTTTATGTAATCATTTGATTAGTCCGCATATTACCAATATATATGCTTACTCTTTCTACTTACAGAAGATTTTAATCTGGACTAGGTTTTTTTAATCTACATATAGCCTTTAGAATGTAAGTTTTAAGGATATTTTATAGTATTGTGAATAAATACTGAGGCTTTGTGTCTTTATCTGATCGTCATTTGTTGAAAGAGTCTCACTGGGTATTGATCCCTAAGTTGACAGTAGCTTTTCTCAGCCCACTTCTTTCAGATTCCACTTCTCTGAGCTCCCTTGTAGTTGAGAAGCCAGCAGCGCTTCTAAACGCTGTTTCTTAGTAGGCAATCTGTGTTTTATCATTGTCTGCTTTAAAGAGAGTTTCGTTTTCTTTGGTTTTCGTCAGTTTCACTATGATGCCTCTATGTTAAATCCTAAATCTGAAAATTGGTAACATTATCTCTTTGATAGTACTTCTCCCTTATTTTGTCTTTTATCACCTTCCAGAACTTGGATTAGATTTGTGTTAAACCTTCTCCCTCCGTCTTCTATACGTCTTAACCTCCTGGACTTCTCATCCATCTTTTTATCTTCTCACTACATTTGGAATATAGTCTGCCTTCCATTTTATTAATTCCCTCTACAGCTCCGAGGCGCTGGCTCCAACATGAACACATACTGCTAACTTTAACTGTAGAGTAATGTGCCTCCGTTAGGAGAAATCATAAGCTGTTTAACCATTCTCTAGAGGAAGATCAGGTCTTTCCATTTTAGGCCTAGAGACGAGAGATTTACTAAAACAAACACAGACTCTGCTTGCTAATACAATTACAGTCCCGACGGGTCAGCTGCCACACCACTTCCTGCTTCCCTAATGGACATCTGAGTATTTCTAGCCAACTCTTCGGTAGGTGATGCCAAGAGCCCAACTGAGTTACTCCCAATATCTCTGTCTTTAGGCCACATCAGAGGGTGAAATCAACAATTACAGGCTTCATGCCTGCAGCAAAGAATACAATTTTATCATAATATAGGTAACTGTTCCACACTCCACCCAATTTGACCACTAGAAAATGTGCCCCCCAGTGGGGAGGAGGGGAGCTGTCTGGTGCAGTAGGCATGTTAGTCTTGGTTCCATCTTCCTGCCCATGTCTGTCAGACACTGGAGGTCTGCTGCTGTCCTTGGCACAGCACCCTTCTGGTGCTAAGGGTATTAATCAGAGCCTACTGAGTAGTTTACGCTACCATGAAATTTGTAAACCAAGTAGATTATCCTAAGTGATTTGCTGGTTTGTTTTGTAACTGCCAGAAATGACACAAAGCAGTAGTGAAGTTCTGCTGACCCTCGTCTCATTTTTCTTCCTTTGCTGTATTTGGTTGGAGAATTTGGTTTCTAATGGAACAGATGGCTTGGGATAGACACTCTGAAACAACTGGTGAAGGCATCCACAGAGAAAAACAGTCTGAAGTGGCTGGGATTTTGGAGGTCTTCAGAGAGGAGAGATGCCCTGCTCAGGGTCACGCAGCAAGTCAGGGCTAGGCTTAGCACTCCCAGTGAGGACCCCTGTAAGTGCTAGACTCTTCAGGCTCAAGTCTTCAGAGGAGGTCGGATTCTGGGCGGGACTGATTTTGTCCTCAAATGGCCACTGTGGCTTTGGCTGGCATGATCCACTTGCCTTTCCCCATCACTCCCCTGACAGCAACGATGCAGCCCTGGCCAAGTGTAGCGTTGTGTTCCAGTGGCCTCAGTGACTGGCTAAGGAATACCACGTGATCCAATACTAAACACACTGTGACTTTGGGGGAAATATCAGAAAAGAGATACTTCCTCTTTTCCAGTGGACTAGAACCCACAAGGATAAAGGCAGAAGCTAGCTGCCATGAGGGTAATGTCTTTGGGAGAATGGAGCCAACACAGAGAGAGTGGGGCAGATACATGGAGGGACAACAGATCCTGGGGGTGCTTTCTGTGCACCTGGACTCAGCCACGCCTGTAGTTCTCTCTCCTCTGGTCTTTTCAGTTTGACAACTCCATCAAACCATGCCTTAGAGAGTCCTGATATGGTCTGATCAATCCACCTCTGTGATTCTAATCAAGGGCCCACATGACCCCAGTTCTTAGGAACTTTGTCAGAGATTAATTGCTATAATAGTCCATTGCATATGTCAACTTGACTGGACTTGGAGATGCTCAGATGGCTGGTAAAAACTGTTTCTAGGTGTGTCTGTTAGAGTGTTTCTGGAAGAGACTAGCATGTGATTCAGTGGACTGAATAAACAGGATGACCCTCACCAGTACAGGTGGGCATCACTCAATCTGTTGAAGGCGTCACTAGAACAGTAAGGCAGAAGGAAAACAAATTTGTTCTCCTTGTTTGCACTGGAATATGTTTTCTCCTGCCCTTGGACACCTGTGTCCATGGTTCTCAGGTCTTTAAACTCAGACTGGGACTTGTCCTATCAACCCCCTAATTCTCAAGACTTTTGATTTAGACTGAATTATGCCACCAGCTTTCCTGGTTCCCAACTGGCAGACAGCAGATCCTGGGCCTTCTTAACCTCTTCATCATGTGACCCAGTTTCTAACATAAATCTCCTCCTGTCTATCTGTGCATTTACACCTACATCTCTACCCGTATATCTATATATCCTATTTCTGTTTCTCTGGATAACTCCTGATAACACAATTGCTTCACTTTAATCAAATAACAGTATCAGTCTTAGATGATCTGCAGAACTCGGTGTGGGTACTCAAACATTGTCCTGGTTGCAGGATGATTCCCAGGCCTGTTTTGAGTGTATCATGTTTGTAAATTAATTGGAGAAAATGATTCAAACAAATAAAAAAATGAACAGTACATTCTGAGTAGCAAGAGGTGGTTTACATCCCCTTAAGTGCTCTTATTCTTGGTCGGTATTAAAATACTCTTTCTGGCAGAAAGTCAGAAGGCTTTGGGGTGAATATAAACTGTGACAGCCCTGTGGACCCACTCATCCCAGCAAAGACTCTAATTTTACCTTAAATAAGAGAAAGAGAAAAAGTGAGGAATTACTTGGAAGATTGTTCTTTAAAGATATTATGGAAACTATATGGGTCTCATTATTGATGGAGAATGCCAGAGTTCTGGGAACAAAGAAAAGATTTCATTGCCGACCGTAAGCTGATCCCTGCTAAGCGTTGGCAAGGAGAGCTCTGGACCTAACATGGAGATAGGATGGGGCCCCTCTAACTCTCTGATTCTCCATCTCAGCATTAATGCCACTGAGATGGAAGAATGCTCTGCCCTGAGCATCTTAGAATCTTCAACACCATACCCGGTTTCAACTCACAAGATGCCAGCGACATCCTCCACCTTAGCTGTGACAAGCAAAGATGTCTCCAGAGATTAAGTGTCCCCTGGAGGACAAACCCTTCCCTCTGAGAATCACTGTTGCACTCCACATCATTCTCCTGCCTTTGCCCTCCATCTGAAGCGAGACAACAAGCCAGATCTGTACTGGAAACTGGCGCATCCTGACAAACATCCAGGTACACCCGTGCCAAATATTTATAAAGCAACTGTGCTATGCATCTGAAAGAACATGGGCTTGAGAGACAGGCAGAGGCGGGCTCAAATCCTAGATCTTCCCAGCTGGGGCACACTGTCTAGTTTTACTGAGGTGCAGCTTCCTGATCTGTAAAATGGGAAGGATAATTCCCTACGCAAAATGGTGGTTTGGATTAAGATTGAGTTACTACATGTTCAGCAGTTGAATATTTAGACTTCTTAGTTGTTAAGCGTTTAAGATGTTTGAATATCATAGGAAGCACTCAATACAGGGTAGGCCTGTTAATTTTGGTCACTGTGCCTGGAGTTTGGGAGTAGGCATGGGAGTGGTGAGGGGTGGGTGGGAGTTTGGTGTGTTGGAGAGGGCGGGAAAGGGGCAGAAGTACAAAAGCACAAAAGCACACTAAACACACTTCCTGTTCCTCAGCATTCATAATCTCATTAGGGAGGTAAGCTTACCACATTGAAAACTGTCTATCATAGTAACAAGAGGCAATCCTTGGTGATATCTGAAGAAGAGAAATAAAAGAGCCAGGAGGGAGGCATGTATTGCTGTGTGGGGCCCTAGTCAGCCTCTCATCAGGAAGCACAGAGCAGCCGGCCCTGGGACGGGGCTGCAGAGGCACCTGGCCAGCACTGGCCGGGAAGGGAGTTGGGCTCCAGCCTCAGGTCGCACCTTGACCTGGTGGAGGCCGTGCGCAGCTGCCTCTGACTTTCCTCAAAGTAACCGATGACTACCCTCCTTCCCCAATCCTAGGGATTTGTTTTATGTTTTCCTCAAAGGATCCAGGGTGAGCGTGACGCCAGCACATAAATCTCAGTCAAAGACGAGGGTCAGTGGGAGGACAGGTCAGGAAGGAGAAAGCCCAAACACACCCGGCAAGGGCAGCCCGTTCACATCACCCCCGCCTGGGGCAGTCCAAGGCCCGGGGGCCGCCTCCCTGCGGCCACTGCCCAGGCCCAGGTCTCCGGGGTCAGCGGTCACCAGCCCTGAGAGAGCCAGCACCTCCGGCTGCTGTTCAAATGAGAGAGAGAGCCCTGCCAGGTGCTGCTGTGGCTCGCTCACCGGTCTGAGTCCACTCGTAGTGACTCCGTTTCCTAAGTATTTCTGGAATCGATGCCCCAGCACGGCAGGGTGGTGTTCAGGCAAACCATGAACCTCCCACCAGCGTTACTCCCCAGCTTCTTGCTGCCAAAATCTAACAGCTCTCCACCCTTTATACCACCCTCCACACTTAAACAAAACAGAAAGAAATTCACTTGAAGTGGTCTGTGTAGAGATACAACCCTGAACAACCAACAAATACTGGTGGTTAGAAACAGAATTAGAAGTTCAGAAGAAGTTCAAGGACGTGGGAAGCAGTTTTAATCAACAGGTCCCAGGACCCCTAACTTTCTGCATGGATCATTCCTCCTCTCTTTCAAGGCAGAGCTCAGTGCCCCATCACCAGGTAGGCCCACCTGGACCGCCTGTGCTTAACAGTGAAACTGGGCCTTTGATTGCTCTTAGACTGCTCTGTTTCATTCCTATGGTCCTTGCCACCTTCTAATGCTCCTCATAACTCATCATCATAGGGTTTATTGTTGATGGCCTGTCTTCTGTCTCTAGAATGTGAGCTCCATGAGTCAGGGCTTTAATCGGTTTTGTTCTTTTGTTCACTCATGTCTCCCAAATACCTGGACCAGTGCCTGACACATGGAAACCACTAACAAATATTTACTGGATGCGTGAAGAAATGAAGAAATGAGCAAGTAAGTAGGCAAACAATGCTTGCTGAAAGGTGTAGTTTAGAATGTAGGGTTCAGGTTTAGCTTTCCCCTTCTCTGCAAAAGGTTGAGTTACTGAAGAATTCGCAATAATCAGAGTTGGCCAATTTGGAAGTGATATTCCTGGAAGATGGTAAGTGTCTCAGCACTGGGGACAGTCACATGCAAGGAAGGAGAAGGAAAAGTCCCAGTTCCAGATGTCCAGTTGGTCTCTAAGCCCTCTTAAGTCCCAGCCATTTGGATGGTGTCAAGATTTTCGCTGCATTAGCTGGTGCTTTCCCCTGTTCCAGAGAGAAGTGTCCAGCTCTGTACATTTCCAGGAGACCAAGGCAAGATTGGCAAAGTGATGGGCCTGGAAGGCCTTCTCCTGAGATCCATGATCTTGAAGAGTTGGAGGAATGCACCAGAGCAGGGGTTGTTTTGAGTCTTATTCTCTTGGTTGCAGGTAACAGAAAACCCGGTTCAGACCAGTATAAGCAAAATAAGGAACTCTCACTTGTAACAGAGTGGGCTAGGCAAGAGTAGAAGGACCATGAGCTCACCTCCACTCACAAGCCCACCAAAATCACAACTCACTGCTGAACAAGCATTGATAAAAGAGACTGGACATTCTACATCCAAAGACACAAAGAAGTAGCCAAAACAAGATGGTAGGAGCGGTGTGCTCATGATATAATCAAATCTCATACCTCCCAGGGTGGGTGATTCACAAACTGGAGAACCATCATGTCACAGACATGCTCCCACAGGAGTGAGAGCTCTTGCGTTCCACACCCGCTCAGAAGCCTGGAGGTCTGGCATCTGGAAGAGGAGCCCCCAGAGCATCTGGCTTTGAAGGCCAGTGTGGCTTGATGACAACAGCTCCACAGGGCTGGGGGAAATAGAGGCTCCACTCTTGGAGGAAGCACACAAGGTCTCATGCCTTACGGGCCCCAGGAGAAAAGTGGTGACTCCACGAGATCCTGGGCCAGACCTACCTGCTGGTCTTGGAGGGTTTCTGCAGGGGGGGTGGGCAGTGTGGGAAAGCTGTGGTTCACTATGGGGACAAGGACATTGGTGCAGGAGGTACCAGGGAGTAATCATCAGCCTGAGCTCTCCTGAAGGTGGCCATTTTGGCACCAAGACTTGGTCTCACCCAACAGCCTGCAGGCTCCAGTGCTGGATGCCGCAGGCCAGACAACCCGCCTAAGAGGAATACAGCCCCACCCATCAGCAGACAGACTGCCTGAAGACTTCCTGAGCCCACAGCCACCTCTAGACACTCCGCATGACAGGGCCCTGCCCACCCACCAGAGGGCAGGCCCAGAAGAGAGCCACCATTCGGCAGCCTGCGGGATCAAGTCCACACACGCAGATCAGAACTCATCCTGGGACCAGCTGGCCCCTGGCCCTTAGGTGACCAGAGGCCAGTGCCCTGTTGGGACCCACAGAACATCCCCTACAAGAGGGCCACTTCTGCAAGGGTGAGAAACATAACTAACGTTCTACAGACATAAAAATACAAACAGATATTTACAATGAGATGGCAGAGGAATATGTTTCGGATGAAGGAACAAGATTTACCCCAGAAGAACAACTAAGTGGCGATCTACCAGAGAAAGAGTTCACAGCAGTTATTGTAAAGTTCACAGCAGTTATCCCAAGATCCAAGACCTTGGGAAAAGAACAAATGCACAGAGCAAAAAGTTGCCTGTAACAAATACTCTAGGAGTATCTGAATCAATTCAGAAGTTTAAATGATATTACTTGAAATGAGCTTCTTCCTACCTCTCTGATCTGCGACCGCTATTTTGGTTTAATTCTTGGTCCCTTTAGTGTTTGTCTGGCTACTCTAGGCTCCCATGACTGTAACAAGTGCAAAATGATAGCCGGCTTCCTGACCAGCTCAACAGAAGTCTAAGATCACTGGATCTGAGTGGCTAGACTTAAAACACCCCTCAATCAATCACTGTGGCCAGGGGAACAGAGGGAGCCAATCAGTCACGTGCTCTACCCAAAATCCAGGGGTGGAGTCAGTGTCCCTGGATGCCAATAAATCAGGAGTAGAAGAGAAGCGGATTCTCAAATGAAAATGAGAATGTTATCATAGGAAGGAAGAATGGATGCCTTGGAGGAAAAACAACAAACAAATATTCCAATGTGTAAAATGAAACCCATGTAGAGCAGACAGGCAGAATGGTTCCACCTCGAAGGCCAACTCCAATTGACTATCAGTGGTTCTCTGGAATGCCATGTTGAGAAACAGTCTGAGACGGAGCCAAGGAAAAACAGAGTGTCATGACTGATTAGAAATATCTGCTATGTGCTCAGAAAACAGTGGAGTGCCAGATATTTGTTCTTATTTATTTAGGCATTAGCCAGTGAAACCGATTACAAATTAAAACATGCAGAGAGTGACAGTTACGCTAGGTCATGTCAGTTTTGAGGCTTCCAATGAGTTTATTAAAGTCCTGGTAGTTTATTTTTTATACACTCAGTCAGGACAAAGAGTAAGACACGAATTAGCAAGGCCACTCATCACCACTGAAGTCAACCTGTGATCCTGAAACCAGGTGACATTTACCCTCACCTTTTTCATTGGTGGCATTGCCAAGACTGTCTATGATGTGATCCTGGTCGGCACTTGTCAACTGGCATTAGGTTAGTCATCACTTGCTTGTTCTTTTTTTCCCGCTTGTTCAACAAATCTTGATCAAGCCCCTATCTGTGATAGGCACTCTGCTAGGTACCACATAGAGGGGTGATCAAAGTAGAGACCAAAGCTGGCCCTTGTCCTCCCTGAGTTTATTCTTCCTTGAGAGCAGCCCTGATGACGATGTCTGTTTATGCCTGATTTGTCATCTTCAAAGAAATCATGTTCAGGTATATTCCATTCCAGCGCAGTGAACCTATTACCACGTCTGCTGCTTAGCAATGTCACAATTCCTACCCTTGGCAGAGAACGTCAGGTGGCTAAGGCACAAGTGTCCACCTCCACCCCACCCCCACCCAGTATCCACAGAAACATCCATTCCAAGAAGATGTTTCTCGACAAAGCCCTCTCGTGGTAGCTGAATGATGATGTCACAGACAGGATCTCACGCAACACTGCCATCAATCCCAACGGGAAGGTGCTCTTATTAACAACATCACTGTCTTGCCATTAAGAAAGCCAAGGTCAGGGAAGTTCAGTGACTTTCTAAACACCACACAAGTGACGAATGATGGAGCTGGAGTCCAGTCTCGGTCGCTCATCCCAAGGACTAGGCTTCTAAGCACTAGGTGGTACTGCCAGGCCATGATCACGGGGGAACAGAGGTGGTATGGTTTAGACTATATATGGGACCCCAGAGGCCCTATGGGAGGAGGAACTTAAGAACGAGTAATTAATGACTGCATTTGTGTGTCTACTTTTTGAATTACTTGGGTTGCTGTAACAAAATACCAGATTGGGTGGCTTAAACAACAAAAGCTGTTTTCCACAGTTCTGAAGACTAGAAGTTCGTGATCAAGGTGCTGGCAAAGTTAGTTTTTGGAGCGAGCTCTCTTCTTGGTTTGTAGACTGCTGCCTTTCTGTTGACACATGGCCTGTCCTCTGTGCATGCATGCAGAGAGATACGGAGACAGGGGAGTAGGGGAGCAGGGAGCAAGTGTGAGGGAAGCAGAGAGGAAGCTCCAGTGTCTCCTCTTATAAGAACACTGACCCTGTTAGGCAAAGGACCTACCCTTATGACCTCATTTAACCTCAGTTACTTTCTTAGAGGTCTCATCGCCAAATATGGCCACTTGGCGGGGGAGTTAGGGCTTCAACATGTGAATTTGTGGGGGACAGAAATATTAGGTCCATGACATTCCACAGGGGTCTTAGAGGTTATTTAGAGAATATCACTATGCACACTGGGTGTCTCCAGTGGTGGGACATTAGCTTTGCTAGTCACCTTACAGATGATCAAGGCATTCTGTGGCAGAGATTAGCCATTGATTAGTCATGGGGAGTTAATCATCTAATGTCATCTAATCATTCAGTGGATAGGGCCCAAGCCCTGGGGCCAGTGTCAGTGTTATGCTTTCCTCTCTGCTCATGTTGGACGCAAGGGCCAGAGATAATAACCATCACGTATTCCAAAGTCTTCTGGCAGAGTCCTAATATCATATAATTTTCTTCTTTGTAGTAAACATAACTCCTGATGAGTTTAACTGAATGGGATTTAATTGTACATCTTTGTAAGAACTTCTGTGAAAAGAATCAGACCAGAAACGTTCAAAGTTCATTTTGTCATTTTCTGCTCTTTGCTTGAGAGACACTCCCTGTGTCTACAAAAGTGGGTCACTATATTTACGGGACCCTTTTGAATTGAGCTAGGCTTTCATGGGTTTAGCAGGCTACTGGAAATTTTTTCCTTTTCTAATCTCTCATGTAGGTATCTTTCTGCCAAATGGATCGTTGTGGGTCTATGGAATTAGAGGTGTGGTTATTGCCTTACTGAGTTTTATTATCTCTCCCCCGAGCCTCCCATCCAAGTATAACATCCACGCTTTTCATGGAGGCAGCAACCTCACCTGGAGGTGCCTGAGTTCTTATGGATGGGCCAGCACTGGTCACGAGGAGTCAGTCCAGTGGGTCTGCATCACAGGGATTTAGGAATTTAGGGATGAAATTAAAATTTTGCGAGCGTTATATTTCAGAACTGAAAGAATGTAAAAGCCCTGTAGGAAAGAGATTCGCCAGTTCCCTCCCTGACCAGGAATGTCTGGCAAAGCAGATTCTGATGGGGCCGCCTGTAAATGTTTCTTCACTGCAGAGTTGAAGATCATTATCCTGATACCTGGTCATGAGTTCTGAGAGGATAACCCTTTTCTTCGGGGTGAGCCCATGTTTCCCATACCTCGGAGGTCTTGGTGTCATGAAGGGAGAGGCCATCTGATGGTCAAATTTCCTAGGGAGTGGGCCGTCATAGGTCTAGATGCTGCATGATCAGTTCCCACTTGGCTTTATAAGGAAGGAGCAAAGCTGGAGGGGAGCCTAGGAAGGAGCCCTTGATTGGGGTCCTGTCCCTGACCTTCTGCCCCACCCTCACCTATTGCACAAAATGGAATAAAGAGATGTGAGAGGTGATTCCAAGTGATCAAATCCAAGTCAAACCAAACTAAACAAATTAGGGTTTTATAACTGAAAGTAGCCATCATGGTCAACAAAAGAGTCCGAAATGCAGTACTTGGATGCAATCTCAAAAACGACAGAAAGATCTCTGGTTCGTCTCCAAGGCAAACCATTCAATATCACCGTAATCCAAGTCTATGCCCCAACCAGTAATGCTAAAGAAGCTGAAGTTGAACGGTTTTATGAAGACCTATAAGACCTTTTAGAACTAACACCCCCCAAAAGATGTCCTTTTCATTATAGGGGACTAGAATGCAAAAGTGGGAAGTCAAGAAACACCTGGAGTAACAGGCAAATTTGGCCTTGGAATGCGGAATGAAGCAGGGCAAAGACTAATAGAGTTTTGCCAAGAAAATGCACTGGCCATAGCAAGCACCCTCTTCCAACAACACAAGAGAAGCCTCTACACATGGGCATCACCAGATGGTCAACACCGAAATCAGATTGATTATATTCTCTGCAGCAAAAGATGGAGAAGCTCTATACAGTGAACAAAAACAAGACCAGGAGCTGACTGTGGCTCAGATCGTGAACTCCTTATTACCAAATTCAGACTTAAATTGAAGAAAGTAGGGAAAACCGCTAGACCATTCAGGTGTGACCTAAATCAAATCCCTTATGATTATACAGTGGAAGTGAGAAATAGATTTAAGGGCCTAGATCTGATAGATAGAGTGCCTGATGAACTATGGAATGAGGTTTGTGACACTGTACAGGAGACAGGGATCAAGACCATCCCCATGGAAAAGAAATGCAAAAAAGCAAAATGGCTGTCTGGGGAGGGCTTACAAATAGCTGTGAAGAGAAGAGAGGTGAAAAGCAAAGGAGAAAAGGAAAGATACAGGCATCTAAATGCAGAGTTCCAAAGAATAGCAAGAAGAGATAAGAAAGCCTTCTTCAGCGATCAATGCAAAGAAATAGAGGAAAACAACAGAATAGGAAAGACTAGAGATCTCTTCAAGAAAATTAGAGATGCCAAGGGAACATTTCATGCAAAGATGGGCTCAATAAAGGACAGAAATGGTATGGATCTAACAGAAGCAGAAGATATTAAGAAGAGGTGGCAAGAATACATGGAAGAACTGTACAAAAAAGATCTTCACGACCCAGATAGTCATGATGATGTGATCACTAATCTAGAACCAGACATCTTGGAATGTGAAGTCAAGTGGGCCTTAGAAAGCATCACTACGAAAAAAGCTAGTGGAGGTGATGGAATTCCAGTTGAGCTGTTTCAAATCCTGGAAGATGATGCTGTGAAAGTGCTGCACTCAATATGCCAGCAAATTTGGAAAACTCAGCAGTGGCCACAGGACTGGAAAAGGTCAGTTTTCATTCCAATCCCAAAGAAAGGCAATGCCAAAGAATGTTCAAACTACCACACAATTCCACTCATCTCACATGCTAGTAAAGTAATGCTCAAATTCTCCAAGGCAGGCTTCAGCAATACGTGAACTGTGAACTCCCTGACATTCAAGCTGGTTTTAGAAAAGGCAGAGGAACCAGAGATAAAATTGCCAACATCCGCTGGATCATGGAAAAAGCAAGAGAGTTCCAGAAAAACATCTATTTCTGCTTTATTGACTATGCCAAAGCCTTTGACTGTGTGGATCACAATAAACTGTGGAAAATTCTGAAAGAGATGGAATACCAGACCACCTGACCTGCCTCTTGAGAAAACTATATGCAGGTCAGGAAGCAACAGTTAGAACTGGACATGGAACAACAGACTGGTTCCAAATTGGAAAAGGAGTACGTCAAAGCTGTATATTGTCACCCTGCTTATTTAACTTCTGTGCAGAGTACATCATGAGAAACGCTGGGCTGGAAGAAGCACAAGCTGGAATCGAGATTGCTGGGAGAAATATCAATAACCTCAGATATGCACATGACACCACCCTTATGGCAGAAAGTGAAGAGGAGCTAAAAAGCCTCTTGATGAAAGTGAAAGAGGAGAGTGAAAAAGTTGGCCTAAAGCTCAACATTCAGAAAACGAAGATCATGGCATCCGGTCCCATCACTTCATGGCAAATAGATGGGGAAACAGTGGAAACAGTGTCAGACTTTATTTTTTGGGGCTCCAGAATCACTGCAGATGGTGACTGCAGCCATGAAATTAAAAGACGCTTGCTCCTTGGAAGAAAAGTTATGACTAACCTAGATAGCATATTCAAAAGCAGAGACATTACTTTGCTGACTAAGGTCCGTCTAATCAAGGCTATGGTTTTTCCAGTGGTCAGGTATGGATGTGAGAGTTGGCCTGTGAACAAGGTTGAGCACCAAAGAATTGATGCTTTTGAACTGTGGTGTTGGAGAAGACTCTTGAGAGTCCCTTGGACTGCAAGGAGATCCAACCAGTCCATTCTGAAGGAGATCAACCTTGGGATTTCTTTGGAAGGAATGATGCTAAAGCTGAAACTCCAGTACTCTGGCCACCTCATGAGAAGAGTTGACTCATTGGAAAAAACTCTGATGCTGGGAGGGATTAGGGGCAGGAGGAGAAGAGGACGACCGAGGATGAGATGGCTGGATGGCATCACGGACTCGATGGACGTGAGTCTGAGTGAACTCCGGGAGATGGTGATGGACAGGGAGGCCTGTCGTTCTGCGATTCATGGGGTCGCAAAGGGTCGGACACGACTGAGTGACTGAACTGAACTGAACCGAAATCAATTGACACACGTCTATGGAGTTGTCATGGGCTTCCTTGGTGGCTTGGTGGTGAAGAATTCACCTGCCATTGCAGGAGATGAGAGAGACAAAAGACGCAGGTTTGATCCCTGGATTGGGAAGATCCCCTGGAGAAGGAAGTGGCAACCCACTTCAGTAACCTTGCCTAGGAAAATCCCACAGACAGAGGAGCCTGGTGGGCTACAGTCCATGGGTCCTCAAAGAGTCAGGCACGACTTAGCAACTAAACAACAGCAATACAGTGTTGCGATGAATCTGTATCTCTCCAGCTCTCGGCTCTGCCCTCCTTTTTGTTGTCTTCAGTCACTGGTGGGCTTTTCCCACATGGAAGTAAGAGGGGTATCAACCACTCTGAGCCTCATTCTACCAGCTCAGCAACCCCAACAGAAAGATAAACCACCTTTCCCAATAATCCCAGCAAACATCTCAAGGCTCACTCTTGTTAACTTAACTTGGGTCTTCTTTCCAGTCACAGAAGTGAGGGCTGGAGTTGCCCTTTTTAATCTGCATGGTCTGAGAGAGGAGAGGAAGTGTAATTTCACAAGTGGGGATTTGGGTGTTGTATCCAGAAAAAGAGGGAATGAAAAAAACCTCATACATATGGACAAATGCTTTAAGATACCAGGGTGAAAGTGGAATTTTAAGCAATCTCAAGTCTGGAAGATTAAAATTGGTAAAATATTATACCTGTGGTAAATGTTTGCATTATAGAACAATTACCCCGGCACAACAATAAAGTACCTACTAATGGGTCTGTAGACTTCAAGATTATAGTTGAGGAGGGCACACACACAGAGACACAAACAAAAATACAGCTAAAGCATTAAGAGACGTTGAATTAATACAAATTTGTGAGGGAAAAAAAGCATGCTTTAGTCAATGAATGAGAATGCAGAGTTTTACTTACTAGAGTCAAGTTTACATGCATTAAAAAATCCTCCCTTGAGACTTCATCAACTTTTATAATTGGAGTACAAAAGTTAAGTGTTTTAGTTGGGGGAAAAGGAAAAGAGCAGAGTTTTCCAACTGCATGTCTGATCAGCTGGTCAGGGACAGTGGGAGAGAGGGTTGATAAAAGCACAAATCAGCAATGTTATCGCTCAGGCTTGGGGAGCTACTCCTGGCTGGTTGGGTGGGTGGGTCCGTTCATGGATCCATACATAGTAGCATCTGAAACAGGGCACTGCCCCTTAGCCCCTCTTGCCTCTTGAGGGGTGTCATGAGAACACATCTGAGATCAGGACCTGGACACCATGTGGGGGATGAGATGGCTTCATTTCACTATCTTTGAAACTGTCACCAGAAATCCAGACAGAGGATACTGAAGATCTCTTTTATAAAAAGCTGAAAGAATCGATTCCTGGATGCTGGCTAGCTCTTCCTCCACGGGGCTTGAGGTCACTAGCCCATGCAATATAAGAGCGGGATTGATTGCCGTGGCATCATATATAATAATAATAAAAGATGTGTTACTGATACCCTGATACCATAAGAGCTATTTTTATCTTGTTCTTCCCTTATTTTTCATCTGTATCAGTGTGGTTTATGTAAACCTGACACATTTGTGTATGTGAAACAGATGCAGGGCAAAGCACAGTCGTGTCTGTTTGAACCATATTTTTTTAATCATAGACATGATTTATGAAAATGTTCTAGGCGTATGAGTTTTTTCTTTCTCTCTCAAACAAAATGCACAGTAATTATAAATCTAACATTCAATTTTTCTGGTACTTGAAGAGCTAGAAGTTAAGTTTTAAAGTTGCTTTGCCTAATCTGTCTTCATTAGGTGTTGTAAGAGAAACTGCGTGAGTTTCTGCAGATGCAAATTAGAATTTGAGAGAAGTTTTTTGCTCTTCAAATGCATGATATGAAATGGCTTCTCAACCACATGGAGCCACATCCCCTAAACACTCTCCACCACTGAGGGACTGGGTGCGGTTTCCCCTGCCGTCTCTCCGTGAATGGCAGAAAGAAAGGACCTTTCCCAACCTCTTCCTCCGATGCAGCAACTCACACAGTGTTTCCATGAGAGAGATTATTAACCCAAGTTTTACCATGGCAAATGGCCCACTGCCTCTCAGATTTCTTGGACCTACAACCTAGAAGTCTTCTCCTTCACCCTCATGTCCAATCCATGACCAGTCCACGACTGTGGGTTGCATAGAGCTTATCTCCTTAATGCCTTTTTAGAATCTATCTGCTCTACACCACACATCCTAGAGACCAAAGCATCACCACCTTCCTCGTGGCCATAAAATCGCCCTTAAATAACCTCCATTTTGAAGTCCATTCTTGCCCTCTTCAGCTTGAACCTTTTCTTCCACAGCCAGACCTACAGCTGGAGTAAGGGCTACCTGCCAGGAGCTGTGGTCTTCAGCAGAATGACTGACTGACTGATGAATAATGAATAAATACCCCAATCTCTCTCTCTCTCCTTTCCCGTTTCCACATCCTCTGGCATCTTCCACTGACTGAACCCAACTCAGATGTAGACCGCAGCAAGGCCCAGCGGATGGACTTGGCAGAGGTCAGCCTTCCTGGGGTACAGAGCCGAAAGAGCAGAACGAGAAGGGCAGAGGGTGAATTCAGAGGCACAGAGAAACCAACCCCCACACAGCTCCTTGGCTTAGCATCCTTCCAATGGCACCCCAGTGTGCTCACGTCTGATGCCTGCTAGCCCATTCAAATAGTCAGAAGTCAAAGTGTTAGAATTAAAGAAAAAAAGAATTGCACTTTTCTTACTTTTTCCTAGCTCTAGTAAGAAGCTGATGCCAAGACCTGTTTTATGAGAAGATTTTCTGAGATTAGCACATTGTTCAAATGGACGCTGTTAAATTAATGTTATTTAAAGAGCTTGTAGGTGGTCTCTGCAGTCTTGTTTATGTAGCTACTTTCTCGCAACTTCCCACATTTCTTCCATTATGGCCTGTGCGAAATGCAAATGACACACCAGTCCCATTGGAATGACCCTGATTCTGAGTTCCTTTCCATGAACAGAGCTGCCTTGTCCCTGGGATTCATGCAAAGATGAATCAAGTCTGTTCACACAAAACCAACATGGGCAATAGCTTGTTCTAGCATACTTGTTAGCCTTTACAAAAAGGTAGATGTTTGCAATAGTAGCTCTAAACTAATAAGAGCTTTTTCCTGTGCCAAAGGAGACATCACTTAAATGCACATTTTAAAGAAAATAAATAGTGATCTGTTTCTGTCATCCATTTTATGCCACGGCTCTGTTCTTTGTCTTCCTTTTACCCTCCATTCCTGCCCTTTCTTTTGCCTTTCTCCTCCATGCTTTCTTTCATTCTTTAACATATTCTCCCCTTTTCTAGAATTTTTCATCTTTTACTAAGAATAGTATCTTATTCTTTTTAAAATTAATTTTTAATATAGAGAAATATAATGAAAAATTACCCATAGTTCCAGCCCTTGCAATTAACTACAATTAACAAACAGCATACTGCCTCCAGTCTTTTTTATACAAAGAGAACCCCTGCTGTCTCATTTAGCAAAGAGGCCAGTAGTATCTAATGTGTGTTGTTCGGGGGCCACTGCAGGCAATGGGCAGAAAGAGTTGCATCTTACTCTCTTGTAATACTTAGAGGGACTTACCTCTAGGAATATGCCTTGCAATGCAAAGGACACATGTTTGATCCCTGGTCAGGGAACTAAGATTCCACATGCCATGCGGCAACTAAGCCTGTGTGCTGCAACTTCTAAGCCTGCAGGCCACAACTGGAGAGTCCGGGCACCGCCACGAGAGAAGAGGAGCAAGGAGGAACCCATGGCTGCAACTAGGACTGGACCCAGTCATATAAATAAATTTTTTTTTTTTTAAAGAATACTTAGAAAATCATACTAGGTCATCTTTGTGGGACATGCAAACTAGGTAACGGAGATGTTTTGCAACCTTTTAACCTTTCCGGTTTTTTTTTTTTTCCCACAAAATTGAAAAGCTGCATTGCAGACTGAAGAAGCTGAAAGGTGGAAATAGGGAGAAATAGCCTTTGAAGAGAGTTGTGAGCATGCTGTACTTCTTACCTTACCTCCAGTCCCCATCCACTGTGTGTGGGGGTTGCTTCCTCTTAACCCCAAGGCACAGAGTGAGGTTTCAAGCTCATCCTTCAAGGAAGCAGACAGACTTCCTGGAAACTCTGGGGCTATGGAGACTGTGCTGGGCCATTGCCTGAAAGGCATGGGAGAGGGTGACTTCTCTGGGCACAGCCCACACTTCCAGAATGTTTCCTCCGGACCACAAGCTGGCCACATAGGAGAATCTCAGTCTGGAGGGCGTCAGGAGGGACAACGGATGGGGTGAACCTCACCAGGGGAAAGTGGGGAGCAGCCCGTGGGGGGATTTTGATTCACACAAGGTCCTGGAGAGGAGAGATCTCCAGCGATGAAGTGTCAGATGAGCCAGACTCCTCTGCAACCCAACATCAGCCATGGCCAGAGAAAACCAATATCAAGTTACAGTAGGGCTGATCCAGAAGGACCTTTCCTTTGTAACTCTCCCAGGGCTGGCGGAGTCAGAAACACAGTGACCAGGGCCCAAAAGATGAGAAAGATGGGGAAACGAAGAAAGATCTGCATGCCTCTTCCTCCATTGGAGGTCTCAACTGGAGGCCACCTGAGCTGGGAAGAAGCAAAGTGGAATTTTGACTATTACATGAACCTGCACATTATTTCTCAAAATGACACAATTTCTGAGACCATCTCTAGACTTTTTTCCAAGAGTGGGAAAGAGTTGCCCCCCAAAGTAGGTTTGAATGGGCAAATGGGAGGAAAAGAGTGTTGTATGTTGCCATCTAATTGAGTAGCAAGTCTTTATGACTTAGAGGTCAAGTCTAAGTAGGAGACTCAGGCTCTATCCCCGGGTTAGGAAAATCCCCTGGAGAAGGAAATGGCAACCCACTCCAGTATTTTTACCTGGGAAATCCCATGGACAGAGGAGCCTGGCGGGCTATAGTCCAGGGGGTCGCAAAAGAGCAGATGTGACTTAGCGATGAAACAACACACCTACCTGCCTCTAAAAATTACAGAAAGGACAGGTAAACTTGCCACCTCCAAACAAACGTAAACATTGTTCTTAACCCAATGCCCCATTCGATTCACCTGTCTTCAGCACCTGTAACCTTTATATTCCTATAAAGCGTTTACCTATGTAAAGCTTCTTTCTTTTCTCTTATCTCCTATTGTTTGATCCTCGTGGCAACTCCTTGCAGGAACAGAGTGGAGCGCCAACTCTGCTTTAGTGGGGGTAAGGCTGAGGCTCACAGATGTCACAGATGTGTGCACACCTGCTTGGTGGCAGCAGAGCTCTGGCCTCAGGCTGCACTGCAATCCTAAGCAGGGACTGGGTAAGCAGCCCTTTCCCTGAGGATGTCAAGGTCTGTCTTCTCCTCTTTCCTCCCTTTCTCCCTGTAACTCACCCTCTGGAAGGGAATCTTGGTTTGCATCCTTGGTAAGCTGCCCTGCTCTGCTGCCCCTGCGTGCCTTTCCTGTTAATGGAAGGCCTGGCACCCCTACACCTTAGTCATGCCCAATTCATCCTAGTGGACGGGTCAGCCAAGCCAGCGTTTACTCAGGCCTGATGCCACTGGGCAGAGTCTTTTACAACACCAACAGCAATGGCCAATGAGGAGGCTTGCTTAGTTCAAGTTCATTGCCTTTTGGCATTGGTACCTGATGCCTTTGGGACAGATCCATGGCATTCCTTTATGAGGTACAATGACCATCTCTTGGGCAGTTTGGGAGCCCCCTGGTGTCATTTCGTTTGGCACTTCAGGGTGGAAGCCACCCCTGGGCTTCTCTCAGGATTTGGAATCATCGCCTTGTAGCTCAGAGTGGGCGATGCTTCATTAAACAGCCAACTCTGCATGGTTCTTGATAAGAGGGAGGCTGTAACATGCATGCTGGAAGAATACAGGGGAAAGTTTTTCAGATGGTTACCTTCCTTTCTGGCCTTTTAAAATTCAACTTAAGATTCTGATCAATTGAGGAAATGTCATGTCCATTGTTTGGGTCATCATAAAACATCATGGAAACCAATGTATCATCTGGGATTCTCTGGAGGAAAATCGGAACAGGGGTTCCCCCAGCTCTAGTGTCCCATCCAGGCCACCCTCTGGTTGAATTCATTTTCCTCATCCATATGACCCATTTATTTTTTTAAACTCCAAATCTGAATTTCCCCTTTACTAACTAGCCATGATTTGTGATTGGGGTGTCAAAGGTCTGTCAGAATACTGCTGTTGTTACAAGCATAGCTTTGGAACCAGTCCCGAGTCTGAATGTTGGATTAACTACTTTCTGTAAGCAAGAACTTGGCCAAGATTAGTAGTTACTGGCTGCTGCTGAGCCTCTGAGTTTTACCTGTGCAGTGGTTTTCAGTGTGAGACCTAGACTAGTAGCTTCGACATCACTGAGGAATCTGTTAGGAATACGCCCTTTTCCAGCAACCTTCCCCTGGAACTCAGCTGAATCAAAAACTCCAGAGGTGGGACTAGCATGTTGAAATTACCCTTCTCAGTGGTCTACCTGGGCCAAAGCTTGAGACCTCCCCCTGCTCTGTATAGTAGAGTGAAGGTCTTGCCTTGATTGGGTTAGAGTCTGTGATTTAACGAGGGGACAAGCTGTGCTGGTCAGCGCTCTGCCCTGACACCTCTGCCCCGGGGCCCAGAGATATGAGCTGTGTGTGTCACTGGGTGAGCACACGAAAGGGAAGCGAGGTTTAGCCACGTCTTTGCGGCACTGCTGTGCTGGTATCTGTATAAGTGGCTGGGAGACAGTCTCTCGGGTCCTGAGGGAGCTCTAATAGGGAAAGGCAGTCAGTGCAAGGATGCTCAGTGGGCACAGAAGATGCTTGGCGAGGTGGAGCCCTTGAGGGACACGGGCAGGCCCCGCAGCAAATCTTCACGTCCACACTCAGGTCTTAAAATAACCCTGACGTCGTCTGAATGAGGCTGAAGGCTTCCGGCCCCTCACAAGCTATGCTCATCTTGCCGACATCTGGGGGAACTATCTGTTTCTTTGTTCTCAGTCTCTCTGAACTTGGTTTGCTGGTGGGATTGGCAGGATCTTCTCATTAGGAGAAGGGTAGGGGAAAAGTCTCCAGTTGGCCCGACTCTCCAAGTATCACACGTTTGCTCCTCTGCCGCGCAGGACACTCCAGCCCTGTGCACATAGTTTCTGCATGACCACGGTTCTCTCTAGCAGCGGGGTGAACCGCCCCCCTCAGTCATGCTGAGGCTTTTGTAGAGCCATTCTCCTGTGTAGTGCCATGTGCCTAGGAGGGCAGGGAAGCCTGGAAATGTCTGCTGAAGTGAACAGTGCCCTGCCTGGAAGGCACTGGACCTGGGGCCTCCCAGGTGGCCACGGAATCCCTGGTCTTGCAGGTAAAATGTGAGAGCACAGAGGGAAGAACACGTCAGGCGATGCTGACAAGGCAGGGTGCCAGCCTTCTGGCTCTGGTTGTGATGGGCGGCAGCCTGCTGCCTGGCATGTGGTCAACACCAGATCTCTGCTCCATCCAGATCAAAAAGTAGTCGCGAGGAGCCGTGCCTTTTCACTGGAGTCATCCTCTGCTTCATCTAAGCACTTCACATTCCGAGAAAGAAAACGCGCGCTCTCTGAAAACCTTTCCTGGCTCCATGAGGATCCAAAAGGCAGAGTGAGAGAAGAACAGGGACTGTTGGGCACTGATGTCTCAACAGACTTCCCTTTAGAAGCGCAACACCCACGGGAGGCGGCAGGTAGAGACACACAGGCACACGGCGCCTTCTGAGGGTGGAACCCAGATCCCTGCTAGTTTCTCCTCATATTGTTTCTTCAGCTTTGGTCACACGGGGCTCTCTAATTTGTTTTGGGATTCCACTGTGACTGTTTCTGATGTATTATTACTGCTAAATTTGTTGTGGGAAGAATGAATAATGACTGTTATCCTTGAAAGGAAACTTACAATGCAGGTATGGGTTCATTTACATCTCAGCTCAAGCACTGTCCATCCTATATGGCAGATTCAGGGGCGAGAGGCATGTACTTTAAAAATAAAAAACAAACAACTGAATCTAAATAATGTGAGCCCCACACTTCCTCCATGAGGGTGCTCAGTGTCAGCTACAGGATGAGCAAGGTGGTGGTGTTGGCAAGGGTGGTGGAGAGACACACCCCAAACGCGGTTCATGAACAGAGTTACCACTAGTTCAAAAGGCATAAGGGCCCCAGATCTGTGTTCAAGGACCTGCCAGTTCCCTAAGTCTCCTTCCCTCTTGCTGATTGCTGCTCCTGACATACTCAGTGGGGCATGATGGTGCTCATTTTTCTACTAGAAAGAAATAGGACAAAATTTTAACCACAAGTGGGACAATGTGACCAAGAGCAGATTAATGCATGTTTGATTAATTGCGCATCTTCCCCACAGTGAAACCCTGACTAATGAAGAACACACCAAGTCCTGCAGGCCAGAGGGAAGGGCACCTCAGTGCTCAGGATTTTATCATCACTACTCAGATTGATTGCTTTACCCCTCACCCCTGCACTGGTACTACACACTCACCTCTGAGCTGGGAGTTCCAAGGAATTCAGGCTTAAGTGCATCGTGGTCGTTCTTGCTTGTTGGTCTCCGTGGAGAGAGACACTCGCAATCAAGTCGCACTAAGCCTGGACGCTGAGGAAGCACGAGGGGTGCACACGCAGGAGGATGGCAGGATGGGAACCACAGGATAGGAGGAAAAGACCCTGCAGGCGGAGGGGACGGCCCGGAGTGGGTTTGGAGGTGGGCATGGGGTCCCCTGGAGAAGGGAATGGCAAACCACTTCAGTATTCTTGCCTTGAGAACCCCGTGAACAGTATGAAAAGGCAAAATGATAGGCTACTGAAAGAGGAACTCCCCAGGTCGGTAAGTGTCCAATATGCTACTGGAGCTCAGCAGAGAAATAACTCCAGAAAGAATGAAGGGATGGAGCCAAAGCAAAAACAATACCTAGCTGCGGATGTGACTGGTGATAGGAGCAAGGTCCGATGCTGTAAAGAGCAGTATTGCATAGGAACCTGGAATGTTAGGTCCATGAATCAAGGCAAATTGGAAGTGGTCAAACAGGAGATGGCAACAGTGAATGTCAACATTCTAGGAATCAGCGAACTAAAATGAACTGGAATGGGCAAATTTAACTCAGATGACCATTATATCTACTACTGTGGGCAGGAATACCTTAGAAGAAATGGAGTAGCCATCATGGTCAATAAAAGAGTCCGAAATGCAGTACTTGGGTACAATCTCAAAAATGACAGAATGATCTCTGTTCGTTTCCAAGGCAAACCATTCAATATCATGGTAATCCAAGACTATGCCCCAACCAATAATGCTAAAGAAGCTGAAGTTGAACGGTTTTATGAAGACCTATAAGACCTTTTAGAACTAACACCCCAAAAAAGATGTCCTTTTCATTATAGAGGACTGGAATGCAAAAGTAGGAAGTCAAGAAACAGCTGGAGTAATAGGCAAATTTGGCCTTGGAGTACAGAATGAAGCAGGGCAAAGGCTAATAGAGTTTTGCCAAGAGATCGCACTGGTCATAGCAAACACCCTCTTCCAACAACACAAGAGAAGACTCTACACATGGACATCACCAGATGGTCAACACCAAAATCAGATTGATTATATTCTTTGCAGCCAAAGATGGGAAAAGCTCTATACAGTAAGCAAAAACAAGACTGGCAGCTGACTGTGGCCCAGATCATGAATTCCTTATTGCCAAATTCAGACTTAAATTGAAGAAAGTAGGGAAAACCACTAGACCATTCAGGTGTGACCTAAATCAAATCCCTTATGATTATACAGTGGAAATGAGAAATAGATTTAAGGGACCAGATCTGATGCCTGATGAACTATGGATGGAGGTTCATGACATTGTACAGGAGAGAGGGATCAAGACCATCCCCATGGAAAAGAAATGCAAGAAAGCAAAATGGCTGTCTGGGGAGGGCTTACAAATAGCTGTGAAAGAAGAGAAGCAAAACGCAAAGGAGAAAAGGAAAGATATAAGCATGTGAGTGCAGAGTTCCAAAGAATAGCAAGGAGAGATAAGAAAGCCTTCCTCAGGGATCAATGCAAAGAAATAGAGGAAAACAATAGAACGGGAAAGACTAGAGATCTCTTCAAGAAAATTAGAGATACCATGGGAACATTTCATGCAAAGATGGGCTCGATAAAGGACAGAAATGGTATGGACCTAACAGAAGCAGAAGATATTAAGAAGAGGTGGCAAGAATACATGGAAGAACTGTACAAAAAAGATCTTCATGACCCAGATAGTCACGATGGTGTGATCACTCACGTAGAGCCAGACATCCTGGAATGTGAAGTCAAGTGGGCCTTAGGAAGCATCACTACAAACAAAGCTAGTGGAGGTGATGGAATTCCAGTTGAGCTATTTCAAATCCTGAAAGATGATGCTGTGAAAGTGCTGCACTCAATATGCCAGCAAATTTGGAAAACTCAGCAGCGGCCACAGGACTGGAAAGGTCAGTTTTCATTCCAATCCCAAAGAAAGGCAATACCAAAGAATGCTCAAACTACTGCACAATTGCACTCATCTCACATGCTAGTAAAGTAATGCTCAAAATTCTCCAAGGCAGGCTTCAGCAATATGTGAACCGAGAACTTCCATATGTTCAAGCTGGTTTAGAAAAGGCAGAGGAACCAGAGATCAAATTGCCAACATCTGCTGGATCATGGAAAAAGCAAGAGAGTTCCAGAAAAACATCTATTTCTGCTTTATTGACTATGCCAAAGCCTCTGACTGTGTGGATTACAATAAACTGTGGAAAATTCTGAAAGAGATGGAATACCAGACCACCTGACCTGCCTCTTGAGAAAACTATATGCAGGTCAGGAAGCAACAGTTAGACCTGGACATGGAACAACAGACTGGTTCCAAATAGGAAAAGGAGTACGTCAAGGCTGTATATTGTCACCCTGCTTATTTAACTTCTGTGCAGAGTACATCATGAGAAACACTGGGCTGGAAGAAGCACAAGCTGGAATCAAGACTGCAGGGAGAAATATCAATAGCCTCAGATATGCAGATGACACCACCCTTATGGCAGAAAGTGAAGAGGAACTAAAGAGCCTCTTGATAAAAGTGAAAGAGGAGAGTGAAAAAGTTGGCCTAAAGCTCAACATTCAGAAAACTAAGATCATGGCATCTGGTCCTATCACTTCGTGGGGAAAAAGTGTCAAACCTGATTTTTTTGGGCTCCAAAATCACTTCAGATGGTGACTGCAGCCATGAAATTAAAAGACACTTATTCCTTGGAAGAAAAGTTATGACCTAGATAGCATATTCAAAAGCAGAGATGTTACTTTGCCAACAAAGATGTGTCTAGTCAAGGCTATGGTTTTTCCAGTGGTCACATATGGATGTGAGAATTGGACTGTGAAGAAAGCTGAGTGCCGATGAATTGATGCTTTTGATCTGTGGTGTTGGAGAAGACTCTTGGAGAGTCCCTTGGACTGCAAGGAGATCCATCAGTACATTCTAAAGGAGATCAGTCCTGGGTGTTCATTGGAAGGACTGATGCTAAAGCTGAAACTCCAATACTTTGGCCACCTCATGTGAAGAGTTGACTCATTGGAAAAGACTCTGATGCTGGGAGGGATTGGGGGCAGGAGGAGAAGGGGATGACAGAGGATGAGATGGCTGGATGGCATCACTGACTCGATGGACGTGAGTCTGAGTGCACTCCGGGAGCTGGTTATTGACAGGGAGGCCTGGTGTGCTGCGATTCATGGGGTCACAAAGAGTTGGACATGACTGAGTGACTGAACTGAACTGAATTGTGGGAAGGAGGTGCTTGTAGGAGTCCTGGGGGGCTGGACTAAGGGATGTCAGGAGGCAGGGAGTGAGGCAAACATGGCAGGCTGGGACGCTGCCATTTCATTGACTTTGCAAAGGACAGCCTTAGAGGGTTCCTGAGCCTGCGAATGATAAGATCACATCTGTGTTTTGGGAATGAAAGCCGGTGTTGAATGTTGAAGGTGAACTGAGAGAAAGAGAGGCAGGCAGCTGACCAGCCATTCAGAGGGCCCAAATCACTCTAGGCAAAGCTCTCTTGACAGCAGTGGAGACAGGGGTGGATGGCACAAGCTGATGTGAGGTCACCGTGGGGCAAGAGGTTTCAGTTGGGGGTGAAGAATAAGCTGCTGATGATCACGCCAAGTCTCTGTTTGTCCGTCTCAAGCCGTGATTTGTGAGGAACGGTTCCTGAGGGCCTTGAAGCCCTGCAGACCTTCCCGGTAACCTCCCCCTGAAGGTCACCAGTGGTGAGACATCTGAGGAATGAGGCAAGCTGGCACCATCGGATTTTTCACCTGGGCCCAACCCGAGGTCTGCTACCTTCTGTGGGAGGGAGGCACTGGAAGCTTTGGAGAACTAGCTTCCAATTCCATCCAGGAGGAGATTTCTGAGTTACTCTGACTCATACATGGAGTCCTGGGTCCTGCCCACAGAAGAGCATGCTGCTGAGAGAGCCACGTCCTGACCAAGGTGGGTTCTCATCCGTAATGAGACAAGCTCCTCATTCACTGCATTACTGACCACTTCTTGCCTTGGGTGCTGCTTAATACACATAAATTCCTTTAATCCACATTCTAACATTTTATCATTTAGTGGTGATGAAATGGGCTCATTGGACTTCCTAAAACTGCTTTCCTCTCGTTTTGCTCTCAAATTTTGATAAAAATAAATCAATTGGTTTTCTGGTCTATTAGTGTGTGCCACTTGATGCGTCTCTCTTTGTAATCGGAGCCATTCTTTTCTTCTCTGACAACCTTCTCAGGTCCTTCTGAGTGCCTCAGCATCAGCCTTTTTTCACTCACTGATGTGGATACCTGATGGAGCCTTTCAACTGGAAACTCATGTTGCTCAGTTCTGTTCACATCATCTAGTTGCCCTCATCAGATACCTTGCTCTAGTGCTTCTGCAGGTTTATGACTTTGGATCCTTGACTGCCATTGTGAAAGGGTCTGGTTGGGAAGGAGGGCATGGAAATAAATGAGCGTGTGCTCAAGTCCTTGTGTTTAAGAAGAGCTATTTTAAGTAGTTAAGTATTTTGAGCTATTTTAAGTATTTTTCGAAAACTCCATCAGAAACTGAGGCTCACATCACTCATTATTAGAGAAATGCAAATCAAAACTACAATGAGGCGTTACCTCATATCAGTCAGAATGGCCATCATCAAAAAGTCTACAAACAAATAAACAGTCTACAAACAATAAACACTGGAGAGGATGTGGAAAGAAGGGAACCTCCTATACTATTGATAGGAATGTAAACTGGTACAGCCTCTATGAAGAATGCTATGGAAGTTCCTTAAAACACTAAACACAGAGTTACCATATGATCTAGCAGTCCCTCTCTTGGGCATGTATCCAGTGCCGAAACTCACAGTGGCTAAGACTCTGCACTCCCGAAGCAGGGGGCCCAGGGCTTGAAACCTGGTCAGGAAACTAGATCCCACATGCACCAACTGCAGATTCTGCATGCTGCAGCTAAGGCCCAGCACAGCCAAATAAACAAAACAAGACACGTGCACCCCTGTGTTCATTTCACCACTATGTACAATAGCCAAGATATGGAAGCTACCTAAATGTCCACCAACAGAACGGATAAAGACGACACACACACACACAATGGGATACTACTCAGTCACTGCAAAGAATGAAATACTGCCATTTTCAGCTACATGGATGGACCTGCAGATTATCAGACTAAGAGAAGTGATTCAGATAGAAAAAGACAAATATCACATGCTATCACTCATATGTGGCATCTCAAAAATCATACAAATGAACTTATTTATAAAACAGAAACAGACCCATAGAAATCAAAAACAAACTTATGGTTACCAGAAAGGAAATGTGGTGGGGAAGGATAAATTAGGAGTTTGGGATTAACATATACACACTTCTATAAATCAGATAGATAACCAACAAGGACCTACTGTATAGCACGGGAACACTACTCAATATTCTGTGATACCTACATGGGAAAAGAATCTGAAAAAGAACGGAAGAAAAAAAGAGAAACTATTGGTTGTCCAACCTAATACCAAATAGGCTAACTGGAAATAATAGGCTAATTAGCATCACCAGTACCTAGAATAATGCCTGGAACCTAAAAAGTACTCAACAAATACTTGGAGAACACATACTATAGAACTTTGATGCTGCTTTTTAATTGCTGTGATGTGCGTGTGCGCACGAGTGGGGCGATGAGTATGGTGAGAAAGCACGGACTTACAGTGCAAGGACACCTGGGTTCCACCCTTGACCCTACACAAGCCAAGCAAGTGAGTCTGAGGCTCAGCTTTCTCCTCCACAACATGACATGCAGAAGTACAGTGAAGATTAGACTTCAAGATACTGATAATTTTAATACTAATTAACAGCTACTAGTTCTCACACCTTTCCAAGTACTTCCTATATATTCTCTTAACTATTCCACACAACAGCCCTATGAAGTGGGTGATATTTACATCTCATCTTATGGACGAGGACAGGAGATTCAGAGAAGTGAGGTTATTCACCCCAAGTGCCCCACTACAGAGTGAGGAAGGCAGGTTAAGATTCACACTCAAGTCTACAGTATTTACGACAGAGCCTCAGACGTGCTGGCTATTATTGTTGTGTTCAATAAAACTCAGTCACAATGTCCTGATTAATAATATCTTTTTTTTTCTGGTACCCATAATTGATGAAAACAAGGTAGCGTAGAGAAGGATTAAAAGGATCCCCTGGTGGTAAAAAGTGAAGTGGCTCCTTGGAGAGGTTATGCACACGGCTTTTAGCACTAACATTCTGCTGTTCAAAGGTCCCTCCTCTCCCCAGCAGTTTTCAAACTATCGAAACCCAACTCGACGGTTTTCCAAGAGCTCACAAGATAGCTTTAGGACTCAGATTTTCTCTCACCTCTGATATGTACCCATTGATTCCATTTGGATTCCACAAGATGACTGCCAGAGGCCTCAGGCTTACACCAGCTCCTGTGGAAACAAGGCCTCTTTTCAGTAATTCTCACAAAAACTTTGGAGTCGAATCTCTCCCTGCATCTGATGATCCCACTCCCGCAGCCTCGGTTGGAAGTCTGTCTACACGACATTATGTGCACTTGAAAGAGAGAACAAGATGGTTTCTCCCCAAACAATCAAACTGCTGAGTTGAGGAGACGGAGAAGGGGATGGTGAACAGTAAAAACAGATGCTCCTGTGAGGCGATCCGCGAGGTGGGGCTGAGAGCTGGGGCACTGAAGCAAGATGGAGAGGACTCAGCGGGCCTCAGACCCCTCAGTTAAGAACCACAGGCTCACACAACTTCCCATGCGGGGTGGGGGGCACTATTCACGACGCAGAGTCTGGATGAGCAGCCCACTGTGTGAAATGCCCACGTCCCACTTCAACTAGAGCAAATCCGTCCAGATAGGATCCAGTGCCTCGAGTCGTTATTGGTCAGTCTCTTGGCTGCACTGTTGTAACTGACGCAGGGAGCTCACCTGCTCTTCCCCATCTCCTCGGGGTAAGTCAAGAAAGGCACAGTGAACGTTTGGTGTGTGACTGAGTGAATATACTGGCTACAGGGTGCTTGTGGAGGCTACAAAGAAGAATCCGAGGTTCTCCACTCCACATTCTCACCACTCATGGTTCTGGCAACCACCATATGTGTGACCATCGATTTAATGGTGGTTTGAATGGCTGGACCACGCTGCCCCCCGCCACCCAAATGAGAACAGAGATTGTATCTGGCTTTACACTGTGACAACCATACAATGTTCAATCAATACTTGTTGATTTTGGCTGACTCTATAAAGTTAACAATGCATTTTAAAATTATATAGATAATACACAAATGTGTATCGGTTGGAAAAATATTGCAACATTACAGAAAAGGCTAAGAATTCTCTGACCGATCCCTAATCTCAAATACTCCCCTTCTGGCAAAGTGACAACAGCAACCACGATGGCAAATATCATTTTAGTGTTTTGTTTGTAAGTGAGGCTTACTTACATACAGTTTTGTGGAAATGCATGATATTGTTTCGAGACTTATACCCAGTTCCACCCCGTGTCCTCCAGCAGTTACATCTTACACAACTATACAACAAACCAGGAGATGACATTGGTACAAAGCAGGTATATAGTTCTGTGCCATTTTATCACATGCAGATTTGCGTGTCTGCAACCACAGTCAAGATACAGAGTTATTTCTTCAATAAATCATTCTAATTATTCCATCAGCTACTCTTGTATATGGTCCTACCTCCACCTCCCCCCTACTATTCCCAAACTTCTGCCAACCACTAATCTTTTCTCTATATCTATAATTCTATCATTTGGAGACAGAATTATACAAATGGAATTATAAATTATATTAAATGCAACCATACAGTATTTGACCCTCTGAGATTGTTTTTATTCACTCAACATAGTGCCTTTGAAATGGAACCTTTCTTTTTTTTTTTTTTTAAATAACATAAATGACACTGTGTTACACATAAGCTTTGTAACTAGACCATGTATCCCAGACCCTTACCTTCAGGATATTCCAACATAGCTAATCCACTGTGACTGTCACATGATGTCCCATGGAGCAGTTTCATCACGCTTTCATAATTCCCCTACTGACTGCTGCCTATGAGCTCTCTGCCCTCAAGAGGCTGCTTACAATGCAGCCACTTTCCTAGGCTCTTTCACGTACAGGTCCACATCTGTGAGTCGTGCTTAACCAGAGCCAGAAAAGTAGATACTGGGGAAAGGGTGCCCCAAAAAAGAGTCCAGAGGGGAGTCTCAAATCTTTAAACAAGGCATGTGATCAAGTCCTTATGGTTCTTGAATCTCTTGTTTAACACTTTTGCTAGGAGGTAAGGTGCCTTCCCACCACCTAGAAACATAAATGAAGCTGAGGTGACGGAGGAGAAAAATCAGTATTTTCCCAGTTGCCCACCATTGTTAAGTGAATAAATCCCATGGCAATGACTTCTGCCCCCCACCCCCGTGTTCTAGAAAGATCCTCTAAAGACACACACACACACCCCCAAGGAACACAGGAGCAGATGACAGAATGCCTATCAGCCTTCCTTTCACTTCTCTGCAGATAACAAGACCATCTCTCTGTGTGACGAGTGGGTGGAAAGATGTCCCACAGCCCCGTGATGAAGTGCTGATGCTGACGGCCTCGAGGGAACAGGGTGGCAGTGAGACCCTGGGAATTCTCCTGTGAGACAACTCAAGTTACAAGCTCTCAGCCCCATCCTGACAGAACTTGACCATGGTTTCCAGGCCAGAAAGCTTTGGCAAGCCCCAAGCCCCAAACTCTGGTACTTGGGCCAGACTGATTTGTGAAGACTCAAATCCTTCTCCACCTCCTCCCTTCTCGTGCCACACTCTGAGCCCTCTGTACAAAATCCTGGGCCTGTTACTCCTGTCTGGGAAGCTCAGAATTTAAAATTTTTTTTTATTCTTTGGGAAAAAAGGGGGGGGGGGGCGCCGCTCATGTTAATAGACAAACCAGGAATCTAAACTGAAAGCAGAGGCCGTGTAAACAAAACCCTTTTATGTGGTAGCTCCAAATGAGTTTACTTTAACAAAAACAGGACAAGTAAATAAGTGAGGTTTACAAATATAAACTGCAAAGTTGCTGAAGTGTGAGATAAATTGTCTAAAGCCCTTCTGTTTAAATTCTATGGCCTGGCATTTCTCCTTTTGAGTTTCTATCAGAGAGAATCTGGGGTGGAGAGAATGTTCTGTACAAGAGAAAAGAATTTCTCAGAGTGGGGCCAAGCAATGATCTGATTAGGGGATTTCCTGCAGGGACCTGCCAGGGTTGGGCCCTCCTCTATCCCAGTGTACAGGGAGATACCTGGCTGGTGGTAGCACCTGAGTAACCCCACTCCACGGAAGGGACTCTTCTAAACATCTTGTTCTGCCAATGTGACCCCAGAGAGCAATGCTGTGCTGGAGGTGGGTAGGGATAACAAGAAATTTCCCATCAGATGTCATTGTTACTTGAAGGGAAATCTCCTTTTATCCACCAAGAAGCAGAGGGTGTGCCCAGCAGGTGGAATTCATTACGAAGACTAGTGTCCCTGCCAGCAGGATTGGTGACCTGGCATTCAACCACTCTCCCAGGGAAAAATATCTAAACATGGCATGAGATTTCATCGGGGTGGTTCTGAGACAGTCAGCTGGATCTGGAGGTGGGGGGAGGGGGTCAAACCAGTACAAGGACCGTGGGAAGAAGGCAAAGAGTGGTGGGGTGGGGAGGCGGGTGGTAAGAAGACCCGTGTGCCCTGGTGTGTTCGTGAGTGTTTCAACATCTTGCAGATGGGGGAAGAGTCCTGATTTGTTTTTGGATTTCCATGGAGTAACTACTTCCAGCAAGGGCAATTTCAAGTCACCAGTGGGAATCACTTGACTCACAAAACTCTTGAAAATTTATCAATCCAGCTCTCCCTAGCTGGTATGAGCTGGCTCCAGCCAAGCAACGCGTGCATGGGGCAGGAAGTGGATCGCAAAAGCTTGGGGTGGAAGGCAAAGTGGGAAGACCAAAGTCTGAACTATTTTCCCAATGACTTAGAATGCCCTATGTTTCTTTTCTTTTCTTTTTATTTTTAAAATAACGCTTAGAATGTTTGTTCAACATCTGCCTGCTCTTTTAGACTCAATGGCTGGACGGCATTTCTCTGGGTTATTGATATATTCTATGCCTGGCATGTAAGAGAGGCTCAAAACATTTTCTGATTGGTCTAAAGGTCTGATGGATGCTATAATTTGTAAGAGTACCCACTATGTCGAACGCATTGGACGAAGTCCTTGACAGGATGTATCTATTTATCTTCATTGCCAGCTTCTCAAATCACGATAGGTGAATCACATGGAGAATTGACCCTATTTAAGTTTACCTGGGCTGTGCCCCAGATCTTCATTTAAGCAGGCTTTCCACATGGATTTTATACAAACTGAAATTTTAGAACCACTTCCTGGTGGGGGAGATCTTATTACCATTATATAGATGAGGCAACTGATGCCAGTAACTTTCCCAAGGTTGTACATTAGATAACCAGTCCAAGACACCCAGTTAGATCTGCCAGCTGTCAGTATTAACTAGCAGAGTGGATGGGTTCCCATATAACAAAACTGAGTAATTGGATGAATGAGTGAGTGAGTGCATGACAGATCTCTCCACACCAAACGTCCACTGTGGAATTCAACGTGAATGTCAAAGAAGAACAAGTCAATAGGGGTCAATTATGCTAATTTGGGGGCAAGGTGATGAGGCTTAAAGTAAAGATGTTGAAAACAGAATGTAAGACACTGTGGTAATGATTCGGTGTTTAGCTATGAATCAGGGACTGTGTGAATTTTGCATCACTGCTTCACTTAATCTGTGTAACAACTCAACAGGAGAAATGCTATCATCCATGCTTTACAGCGTGTGATTCAGGAAGAAGAACTCATTGAGTTCACCATTAGGAAGCAGAACCGCGGGGACTAGAACGCTAGACTTCCTGAGTCTGTGCTCCCTGGCTTCTGATAAACAGGGATTCAAACCTATGCACTGGGACTAAAGCCGAAGGTCAAGGCCACCCTGAGGGAGGGTGGAGGCAAGTCTTGGGAGTGGGCTTCCAGGTCCAGCAAGGGGGGCCTTCAGCAGTGACTGGGAGAAGCTGAGTGGAGGACTGGGAACGTGAGCCTGTGTGTATCTGGTTCTTGGAAGATGTCACTGAGGCTGGGGCATCCTCAACACGTGTATGAACAGATGCTAACTGCTGGTGAAATATTTTCTGACAGCTCTTCAGGTCCTGAATTTTGTCTTATCTCACAGCCATGTACAGGTCAAAGGAAGCTTGGAGCATCTCTTCTTGGAACTGAGGTCATTTCTTGGAGACGAAGGTCATCAGTGGTGATTAAAACTTCAAAATAAAAAGGAAGTGCCTTCTGAAGAATGTTCTATAATTTTTTTCCCCCTTCCTCTTCGTCTTTCCTACTCATAGTTGTGCACAGAGCTAATGACAAAAGGATGAAAATAAAAGACTTGTTGGCCGGAAGAAGCACATACTTGTGCGGTGGGGAGAACTGAGTTGGAGAGCCTGCCTTCTGCCAGGAAGACAGCCTTCCTGGGAATCATCCTTCTCGAGTACGAGGGTTTGGAATGAACACAGCATGACATAATTAATAAGCAGATCACTGTCTGCACACAGCCTTTCTTTAAAGAATGTCTGGGGTTCTGTGGGTGGGAAGAAGCCAGGACAGTGGGCTAAGGGTGAAGAGGAAGGGGCATCCACCTAGTGACTCTGCCAAGGCTGTGCTCTTTACTGACCTGCTCTGGTCCTGGTCTTTCCCAAAGCACAGGAGTCGGGGTGGGGCAGGTGGGCAGTTTTCCTGCATCACCACTGGGCTTATAAATTGGTCTAATCTCTCTGGAGGGAACATGGGTAAAATGTCACCACCTCTAATGCGTGCCCACTGCTGACTATTATAAACCACTAGGGTTTTGGAGCTGTTTGTTACTGTAGTATTATTTAGTCCCATCCTGACTGAAGTAGTAGATAATGATGGACATTTAGGCAAAAGGTATTTGCACCTACAAAAAAACCTTATGTGCCTCTAAAATTAGGAGATAGTGGCACAGTTGTTAAAAAAAAAAGAAAAGAAAGAAAGAAACTTTTCTTGGTCACACAGCATAGCACTGGGACTTCAGCTCCTGACCGAGGATTGAACCTGTGCTCCTCGCACTGGAAACACAGAGTCTTCCCCACTGGACCACTGGGGGAGGCCCAGATGGTTGCACATTTATTCATGTGTCAGGTTCCCTGGAATGTATTTTCAAACGGAAAAGCCGTGAGAGCAAGCAGCACTCAGGGCATGCTTCTTCTTCGGCAAATCTAGACGAGTGCAGGTGCCGCGGGCATCTGAACACGCCGCACAGTCCCCTCCCCTCCCTTGGCACCCTGTCTCAGGGCAGTGCAAGGGCCCCGACCCTCACGTGCGCTGCTTCATGCCTTCAGTTTCTCAGCAGCGCTCATCTGCACAGCACCACAAACACCCAGGAAGTCACAGCCTCTGAATGTCTTCCCTTTTCTCTATGCCTCGCAACATGCATCACGCATGGCGCTCCCGGCACCATCACCATCTCCCTGGGCGCTGAGAGGCGGGGACAGGGCCTTACGGGTTTGGGAAGATAGCTTCCCCAACTCCCTGCATGGCTTGCTTTTTTCTGTCACTCACTGCGGCACCTGGCAGCCCAGGATTTGTGAAAAGATGGATCACACAACTCTCTTTATCTCATATTGTCCCCAGATACCACTGCTGCCACTTAGGACGTAAACCTTATCTCAGTCTTGGGCACCCTCACCGCTTTCAATAGTACTGATGGCTGAAGCGACTGGCGTTCGGTGTGGTTTACTTTCCCAGTGCTCGTGGCATTGTGTAGGCAAGATGTGTGCCATCGGGGATGCTTATGCCACAGCCAAGCACTTGTGCTTAGTCGCTCAGTCGTGTCCGACTCTTTGCAACCTGATGGACTGCAGCCCACCAGGTTCCTCTGTGCATGGGGATTCTCCAGGCAAGAGTATCAGAGTGGGTTGCCTTACCCTCCTCCATGGGTTCTTCCCAACCTAGGGGTTGGGCCTCTCGCATTGCAGGTGGATTCTTTGCTGACTGAGGTACCAGCGAAGCCCTATTTATTAATAAATGCAGGTCTCCTTGGCCTTAGAAAACTTAAAATAATACTAACACTAACTGCAGGTGGCGCTATTGGTAAAGAACCCAGCTGCCAATGCAGGAGATGTAAGAGACGCTGGTTCGATCCCTGGGTTGGAAAGATCCCCCAGAGAGGGGAATGACAGCCCACTCCAGTGTTCTTGCCTGGAGAATCCCATGGACCGCAGAGCCTGGTGGGCTGTGGTCCATGGGGTTGCAAAGAGTTGGACACGACTGAAATGACTTAGCACACCACTACTACTGATAGTAATCATTGAGCTGGGCCCCCCGCTAAGCACTTCCTGGATAATCAGACTCAGCCCTCACTCTCTGTCTCTTTGAAGGAGCAAGAGAATGACCTGCACTCTGCAGATGAAGATGCTGAATGCTAGGAGGTGAAGCCAATGAGCCAAGGTCACTTAGTTTGGAAGGGATAATGCTGAGAC
The DNA here is from genome assembly GCF_023091745.1 of Budorcas taxicolor. NCBI lineage: Eukaryota > Metazoa > Chordata > Mammalia > Artiodactyla > Bovidae > Budorcas > Budorcas taxicolor. The sequence continues at coordinate 14,765,741 of NC_068910.1, read as the reverse complement.
TGCAATCCCTGTATCTTGGCCTCTGGATTTTGAGCTATAATTCACCACTCTGGGTCCTGGGCTTCTTAATGGTGAGGCATGTGCTTTGACACAGTCCTCACTCCCCACCACGAGCTCTCACTGGATCTGAGTCAGTAGAGGCAATGGGAGAGAAGAAATTAAGAAATAAATCATCAAAGGCATCAACCTCAGCATGGCTCTCTCTTGGAACTTCCCAAAGGTAAGATGGCACAGTGCCTGCCTGGCTGGCCATGAGCCATCCCTCCAGTCATTCAACTGATCAAACACATCTTCCACCTACGCCTATCAGGTATTCTGCGTTATTACACAAGGTGGATGTCAAATGGAACACACGGGGACCCATTCTTCCCCTCCTGTATAAGTCCCTTCCCTCTCCAACAGTGTTATAAAAAATGAAATGGGGCAAAAATGCCAGTAACCTAGCAGCCCTGCCCACAACTGGTCTGTTTCTCTTTGTCCCGAAGTATCTCTCTCTCTCAAGAGCCAGTGGACAAACAGCAGAGAAGACCATGATTTTAAATAATTTCACCTTTTTAGTTTTGCAGCTTTTACAACAAGGCCACTCACGCAGCCCAGGTGGAGCATCCTCGTCTCCACCCAACCAGTGAAGCTGAAAAAGTAGCTTCCTTCTCTTAGAATCAGGCCCAGACACCTTGGGATGGCCGACCGGACCCTTGATAACCTGGTCTGTGTACAGTGGTCACCATGGGCACTGCCCAGTAACTATCTCTCTGCTGGACTTCTCTGAGTTCTATCAACATACTACGTCCTTACCAACCTCTGGGCCTCTGGCTGTATCACCTCCCCATGACCGCATGAAAACTACATCCACCCCCTTACTCCTCGACCAGGTTAAGAGACGCCATCCTTTAGGACTGACACACAGCATACTTCCTACAGGAAACCTGGGTTGGCTGCCACCTTCTCAAAAACCCTTGCATGGAGTAAACGTATTTCCATCCTATCTTCCCAATTCCTCAGTACTTTTTACTAAAATTATAGGGGCTGACCACAGTTTGACTATTTGACCCTTTTATGGTGTTCCCTGACCTTTTTATTCTTAAAAGCTTATCTATAAAACTTTGTGAAAAGAATCTCGCCTTGAGAGGGAGTCTATGACATCACTGACGAGTTGACTATCTGGCCTTTGCTGTAAGGCCCCTTTATAGGGACCCGGCGTGTTGCAGTCCACGGGGTCCCAAAGAGTCGGACACGACTTAGTGGCTGAACAACAACAAATGAGGCCCCTCGAGTAAGGGCAAACTGCAGCAGTTTCTAGCGTATGTGCGAACCGAATAGAGGGATATTTTAAATTAGAGGGGATAACTGGGGTTCCTGCGATGTAACTTGCTTTTGCTTTTGTTTCCCACCCCTTGAATACGCACACTCCAATAAATCTTCCTCATCTGTCCAAAAAAACAGACAAAACAACCACAATGACAAAAACCAAACCAAGAGCGATAGAGAGAGGAGATTACAGATTGCGTGTCTTGTCTGATTCACAGATGCACCTTCAGTGACCAATAGGTGGCCGACTTCCCTGGCTCAGACAGTAAAGGATCTGCCTGCAAGGCAGGGGACACAGATTTGATCCCTGGTTGGGAAGGTCCCCTGGAGAAGGGAATGGCTACCCACTCCAATATTCTGGCCTGGAGAATCCCATGGACAGAGGCTATAGTCCATAGGGTCACGAAGAGTCGAACATGACTGAGCAACTAACTGTAAGAAAAAGTTAGAGCACGTGTAGAAGGAAGGGGTTCAGCCGTGGGGAGGTGAGCCAGCTTCAGCATCAGAGACAGACACTTCCGTGCCCAGTCTTGTCTCTGCCACTTCTCTCCTCCGCCTCTACCAGCGACGGCCAAAACTCCTGAGCTGAGGATCACTAGGTTTGTATTTCCTAAGGCTGTTTTTCTCCCCATTCCTGCTGACGGAAACTTGTGCTTTTCTCCTGGGTTTTCTCTCTACTCCTCCACCAACTCTGCCCAGAGCCCACAACCCCCACAGCCCCCCTCGTGGCCGCCTTTCCCGCTGCCATCTGAACGCATCGCTTTTGGCAAAAGCAATGCTCTTTCTGGCCGTCTTCAGATTTCCATCACTCCGAAGCTCGCCTCGCATATGTTACAGACTCACAGAGTCACCAAACACATCCCTGTCCCCTGCCCCAACCGGTCACAAGTCCAGGCCACTGACGAAGTGAGGGACCAGCCCAGAACCCGCTTGCGTGGTCGTGCCGCCGTCCCCATTCCCTCAAGAAGGATGACACACAGGGGGCACTGTGCCAGTCTCTGTCTGAGGAGGTCCCTCCCACCATACTGCTGCTGTTGCCATTAAGGACCGGCTAAGAACTGTTTATATTAATTCAAATGCTTGTCGGGGGTCGGGGTGCAAAACCAAACACCACCCGCTGCGGAAAGCGGCAGGTGTGCTGCGGGCCGAGGCTCAAGTCCAGCGCGCAGCCTCGCTCTGTGGCGGCCACACGAGCTGCTCGCCCTGGACGCGCTGAGGTTGGCCTGGGTTTGCGGGGGTCTGTCAGCGTGTGAGCCTCTTCGGGAAAGCCTGGTGTCCGTCCTTCTGCCTGTTTTGGCCTCTGTTTCCCAGTCTGGCTCTCTCCTCTTCCCTCCCACCCCATTTCTCTGTGTTTCTCTCTTTGTGTGTCTGCTTCTGTCTCTCATACTTATTTTTAAGGACAGTTTCAGCCTCTTAGGGCAGATGTAAAGCACCCTATAGAACAAAGAATGGGTATCTACAAAGATACAGCACTCTGCATCGCACCAGAGGACTGAGTGAGTCCAAATGGACAGGTATTTGAGCTGGTTTATGGGCTGAGGCATGCCGGCAGAGTCAGTTGGGGAGTGCACAAGATTCCCCTTGGCTGACGCATGACAGCTGGAGTGTGGTCACCCAGGAGCCAGGGCTACCCCTGGGCAAACCTGCTTGCTCCTGACACGGGCTGATCCACCAGACGTCCATGCCGAGGCTTGGTCTCTGCCAGGTGAGCGTGCGCACGCTCATCCGCACGCTGAGCATCTGGTCTCTTTTACAAGGCAGCGCTCCTCGTGTTCACTTAGCCTCGGTGGAGCTGTCTGGGGCACGATGCACTCTGTGCCAGGAGAGCTGGGAACATGAGCGAGTATGCCTGGGTGTGCACGGGTCCACGTACTAGCGTGCAGCTGAAGTGTGCAGGCCTGAACAGCTCTGCATCGTGGCCAATCTTCCCCTAACCAGGTGTAAACATCTGTCCCTGGCCAAACTGTCTCTCTTCTAAACTGGGACAGGCCCTCCAATCTCAGTGAGACAGGAAAAAGCCCCAATGTTCCCAGGGCAGGGTGCAGGTCTGCGGGTCCGGCTCCCTCCTCCCTCCACAAAGGGACCTGCCCTGCCACCCTCAGCCCTGCACCCTCTTGCGGGGGTCCTGAGGCCTTCAAAGAGTCTGTCCCCTTGTCCCCCAGTGTCCATGTACCGGAGCCTAATGGTTTTGGCTTCTGGGGGCTGGGTGATGGGGGACCTCCCCCACAAAGGGCCACTATTCTCTCCAAAGGCCCCAGGAAGGCAAGTGAGGGCTGGGCACAGGCAGCCCCTCCGTAGGAAGATGAAAGCCCCTCCCTCGTCACCCCGACCACCTCTTGCTTTCACACTATGGAGGCTGGGCTCTTTGATGAAGCCAGTGGCACAAAGGGCACTGCACAGGGCTCACAGAGCAGAGTGAGGGCTGAGACCCCCCTAGCACGAGAGCCTGGGAAGAGGAAGATCTCGGAAACTGGGAAGGCCCATCTGGGAGCTTGCTTTCTCAGAATAAGTCCTCAAGACCACGGAAAACATTTGGGCCTTTCTTTCGGTGAAAAAAGTGTTGCTTCACCCTTACATGAGATGGATTTAGCCCTCAGCCTTTGTGGGGTTACAAGAGGATCAGGGGAACCTTCAGGGCTGGCCTCCTGAGGCCCCGGCTCCAGCACCATCCCCCGTCTCCTGTCCCCTGAGGCTAAACCCTGTGGAGCTTAGGACCTTCGTTCTGAGAACTCTGTGTCTTCTGCTTTCATCTGGACACACTTCCATTCCTCCCTCCCTCCTGAGTCCAGTGTGCAGAGCCCAGTCTCTGGGGAAAGTGGGACAGACAGCCTTTGTATACTTCAGTCCCTTCCAGATACACACCATGAGCACTGTGTGTACATGGGATCCTTTCAGCATCTCCAAAGTCAGGTCTCAGGCCTCATCTCTTCCGAAAGTGCTGTTTTTGTTTGTTTTTTTTTTTCATGAGGCTGCTGAGGTAGGTGCCTCCTATGCCCACTTTCTGAAAAGTTTTTTTTTTTAAATCATAAATGAGTTTTATGAAAGGCTTTTGTGAAACATATAAACAACTCATACAGCTCAATATCAAAACAAACAAACCAATCAAAAAATGGCCAGGAGATCTAAGGAGACAGTTCTTCAGAGAAGACATACCAGTGGCAAACAGACACAAGGAAAGGTGCTCAGCATTGGTAATTATTTTTTCCAGGCAAGAGTACTGGAGTGGGTGGCCGTTTCTTTCTCCAGGGGATCTTCCTGACCCAGGGATCGAACCTGGGTCTCCCGCATGGCAGGCAGACTCTTTACTGTCTGAGCCACAAGGGAAGCTCTCTGGTAATTATTCAGTTCAGTTCAGTTGCTCAGTCGTGTCCAACTCTTTGCGACCCCAGGAATCGCAGCACGCCAGGCCTCCCTGTCCATCATCAACTCCCGGAGTTCACTCAGACTCACGTCCATCAAGTCCGTGATGCCATCCAGCCATCTCATCCTCTGTCGTCCCCTTCTCCTCCTGCCCCTAATCTCTCCCAGCATCAGAGTCTTTTCCAATAAGTCAACTCTTCGTATGAGGAGGCCAAAGTACTGGAGTTTCAGCTTCACCCTAATTCCTTCCAAAGAAATCCCAGGGTTGATCTCCTTGCAGTCCAAGGGACTCTCAAGAGTCCTCTCCAACACCACAGTTCAAAAGCATCAATTCTTCGGCGCTCAGCTTTCTTCACAGGCCAACTCTCACATCCATACATGACCACTGGAAAAACCATGGCCTTGACTAGACGGACCTTAGTCGGCAAAGTAATGTCTCTGCTTTTGAATATACTATCTAGGTTGATCATAACTTTCCTTCCAAGGAGTAAGCGTCTTTTAATTTCATGGCTGCAGTCACCATCTGCAGTGATTTTGGAGCCCAAAAATGAGTCTGACACTGTTTCCCCATCTATTTCCCATGAAGTGATGGGACTGGATGCCATGATCTGAGTTTTCTGAATGTTGAGCTTTAAGCCAACTTTTTCACTCTCCTCTTTTATTTTTATCAGGAGGCTTTTTAGTTCCTCTTCACTTTCTGCCATAAGGGTGGTGTCATCTGCATATCTGAGGCTATTGATATTTCTCCCAGCAATCTTGATTCCAGCTTGTGTTTCTTCCAGTCCAGCGTTTCTCATGATGTACTCTGCATAGAAGTTAAATAAGCAGGGTGACAATATACAGCCTTGACGTACTCCTTTTCCTATTTGGAACCAGTCTGTTGTTCCATGTCCAGTTCTAACTGTTGCTTCCTGACCTGCATACAGGTTTCTCAAGAGGCAGGTCACGTGGTCTGGTATTCCTCTTGAACAGTTTTCCACAGTTTATTGTGATCCACACAGTCAAAGGCTTTGACATAGTCAATAAAGCAGAAATAGATGTTTTTCTGGAACTCTCTTGCTTTTTCCATGATCCAGAAGATGTTGGCAATTTGATCTCTGGTTCCTCTGCCTTTTCTAAAACCAGCTTGAACGTCAGGGAGTTCACAGTTCATGTATTGCTGAAGCCTGGCTTGGAGAATTTTGAGCATTACTTTACTAGTGTGTGAGATGAGTGCAATTGTGCAGTAGTTTGAGCATTCTTTGGCATTGCCTTTCTTTGGGATTGGAATGAAAATGACCTTTTCCAGTCCTGTGGCCACTGCTGAGTTTTCCAAATTTGCTGGGATATTGAGTGCAGCACTTTCACAGCATCATCTTTCAGGATCTGAAATATCTCAACTGGAATTCCATCACCTCCACTAGCTTTTTTCGTAGTGATGCTTTCTAAGGCCCACTTGACTTCACATTCCAGGATGTCTGGCTCTAGATGAGTGATCACACTATCGTGATTATCCAGGTCGTGAAGATCTTTTTTGTACAGTTCTTTTGTGTTCTTGCCACCTCTTCTTAATATCTTCTGCTTCTGTTAGGTCCATACCATTTCTGTCCTTTATCGAGCCCATCTTTGCATGAAATGTTCCCATGGTATCTCTAATTTTCTGGAAGAGATCTCTAGTCTTTCCCATTCTGTTCTTTTCTTCTATTTCTTTGCATTGATCGCTGAAGAAGGCTTTCTTATATCTTTCCTTTTCTCCTTTGCTTTTTGCTTCTCTTCTTTTCACAGCTATTTGTAAGGCCTCCCCACACAGCCATTTTGCCTTTTTGCATTTCTTTTCCATGGGGATGGTCTTGATCCCTCTCTCCTGTACAATGTCACGAACCTACATCCATAGTTCATCAGGCATCAGATCTGGTCCCTTAAATCTATTTCTCACTTCCACTGTATAATCATAAGGAATTTGATTTAGGTCACACCTCAATGGTCTAGTGGTTTTCCCTACTTTCTTCAATTTAAGTCTGAATTTGGCAATAAGGAGTTCATGATCTGAGCCACAGTCAGCTCCTGGTCTTGTTTTTGTTGACTATATAGAGCTTCTCCACCTTTGGCTGCAAAGAATATAATCAATCTGATTTTGGTGTTGACCATCTGGTGATGTCCACGTGTAGAGTCTTCTCTTGTGTTGTTGGAAGAGGGTGTTTGCTATGACCAGTGCATTTTCTTGGCAAAACTCTATTAGTCTTTGCCCTGCTTCATTCCCCATTCCAAGGCCAAATTTGCCTGTTACTTCAGGTGTTTCTTGAGTTCCTACTTTTGCATTCCAGTCCCCTATAATGAAAAGGACATCTTTTTTGGGTGTTAGTTCTAAAGGGTCTTGTAGGTCTTCTTCATAGGACCATTCAACTTCAGCTTCTTCAGGATTACTGGTTGGGGCATAGACTTGGATTACTGTGATATTGAATGGTTTGCCTTGGAAACAGAGATCTTTCTGTCGTTTTTGAGATTGCATCCAAGTACTGCATTTCAGACTCTTTTGTTGACCATGATGGCTACTCCATTTCTTCTGAAGGATTCCTGCCCGCAGTAGTAGATATAATGGTCATCTGAGTTAAATTCACCCATTCCAGTCCATTTTAGTTTGCTGATTCCTAGAATGTCGATGTTCACTTCTTGCCATCTCTTGTTTGACCACTTCCAATTTGCCTTGATTCATGGACCTGACATTCCAGGTTCCTATGCAATATTGCTCTTTACAGCATCGCACCTTGCTTCTATCACTAGTCACATCCACAGCTGGGTGTTGTTTTTGCTTTGGCTTCATCCTTTCATTCTTTCTGGAGTTATTTCTCTACTGATCTCTGGTAGCATATTGGGGACTTACGACCTGGGGAGTTCCTCTTTCAGTATCCTATCATTTTGCCTTTTCATACTGTTCATGGGGTTCTCAAGGCAAGAATACTGAAGTGGTTTGCCATTCCCTTCTCTAGTAGAGAGTTGCAAACCAAAACTATAATGAGGTATCACCTCACACCAGTCAGAACGGCTATACTTAACAAGTCTACAAAGAATAAATGCTGAAGAGAGTGTGGAGAAAAAGGAGCCCTCCTACACTGTTGCGTACATGCATGCTTAGTCACTCAGTCATGTTCAACTCTCCTCTGTCCATCGAATTTTCCAGGCAAGAATACTGGAGTGGGTTGTCGTTTCCTTCTCCAGGGCATCTTCCCAACCCAGGGATAGAATCTATGTCTCCTTCATTGGCAGGCAGATTCTTTACCACTGAGCCTCCCTGGAAGCCCCCTACACTGTTAGTGGGAATGTAAATTGGTAACAGCCACTAAGGAGAACAGTATGGAGATTACTTTAAAAACTAAAAATGATTACTTTAAAACCAACAATCCCAATCCTGGGCATACATCTGTAGAAAAACATAATTTTAAAAGGTATATGGCACCCCAATGTTCATAGCAGCATTATTTACAATAGCCAAAACATTGCAACAACCTACATGTCCACTGACAGATGACTAGATAAAGAAGATGTGTTACATGGATACAATGGAATATTATTCAGCCATAAAAAGAATGAAACAATGCCATTTGCAGTGACATGGATGGACCTAGAGATGATTATAACAAGTGAAGTAAGCCAGAGAAAGACAAACATAATGTGGATACTGCATATACTTGGAATCTAAAAAAAAAAGTTACAAATAAAACATTTAAAAAACAGAAATAAGAGTCACAGACATAGAAAACAAACTGATGGTTACCAGAGAGGGGAGAGGGATAAATTAGGAGTTTGGGGATTAACATACACACACTACCATCTATAAAATAGATAACCAACAAGGACCTACTGTATAGCACAGGGAACTATGTTATCTTGTAATAACCTATAATGGAAGAGAACATAAACCAAGAATATACATGTATATTTATATGTGTGTGTAACTGAGTCACTTCACTATACAAGTGAAACTAACACATTACAAATTAACTATACTTCAATAATTTTTTTTTAAAGTAAAATGCTCCACCAAAAGGAAGGAAAAACAGTGATACCGCTGGACTCTTGGCTGCTTAGGAGCTCGCTAACCTCCCTCTGTTCCAACCAATACAAAGTAACCCAGTGTGCCTTTACACATCAGCCAAGGAGTGCTTGAAAGGCAGATCTCCAGGCTCCACATGGGGATTTCGATTCTGTAGGTCTGGCAGGGTCTGGGAATCTCGAATCCCTCGGATCCTGCAGGGATTCCTGTGTAAGTGTTCCACTGGGTGGGTCGTGAAAACCATGACATCATGAAAGTCACAATACCTCCCTTCAAGGACTGCCATGAGCATTAAATGATGTAATGTGCATTAAACCCTTTGCATGGTAACTAGCACTTGGTACCTAGTAAATGCTAAAGTCATGTCAGAGGCTGTGTCAGTAACATTACTATATCGATGAGGAGATACTTCGATGATTTCCTCTCAGCCCTCAGTCAGTTCAGTTCAGTTCAGTCGCTCAGTCGTGCCCGACTCTGCGACCCCATGAATCGCAGCACGCCAGGCCTCCCTAGATCACCCTAATTTGAAAACACACTCCCTCTCACTCCCAGCATTCCGTTATTTCCTTCTGTTTCTTTAGGCTCCATTAGTATTGCGCACCTCCTAAAACAGCCTTGCTACCAATTATTTTTGCGTGGGTTCCCTGCTTCATCTCTGAAAGGTTTATCACAGCTTATCTTCATTGAACCCTTTCTAGAACATCGGTTGGCTGGGGGCACAGACTTGTGTAATACACACAGAAACTGTGAGTCGACCAGCCTCTCAGTTTGCCTCGCCTGAGGCCAGGACTTTGCCTTTGACTCAAGCCAAAGACTGATTCTGACGCTGCCCAGGCATCTGCTGCTTGCTGCAACCCCACTGCCTGCAGTGGGTGGCTGTGTCCACAGCTACCTAGATTAGGGTACAGGTGGGACCAGCTCGAGACCAAAGCTGAGTGTGCGACAGCGCCTCCTGCCTCTGTCTGTCTGCTGGCTTCTGGAGAAAGCGGTTGGTTTCTCCGTCTAAGCAAGGGGCCTGATAGCGGCTGTGGGGGGTCCCACGGTTCCGACCTAGAGCTCTCCCACCCTCCTCAGCTTCCACAAGCGGGCGTCCAGTTGGTGGGGACCTTCGTATCCACACGGCCTCCCTTATTTAACTCCTCTGCCCTCTGTTACTGGCACCTGCATTGTTTCTTTCACTGAAATGCCAACGTAAGTCCCAAGGTTTAGCCTTTCCAGTAGGTTGCTGTTTGTCCATTTAGACAAACCCCACTTTAGGGGTTTTTCTCAGAACTCAGACTAACTCTCAAGGACTCTGTATTGAATTTGGAGGCCAGAGATTCCAAAGTGTAGGGTTGATTTGCTTTGCCCTCTGTGGTTGTAATTAAACTTGCACTTTCCACCCTCCTACCCCTGCCCTTCACACTCCATTTCATTGTCTTATCGTGGAGTGAAAGTTGCTCAGTGGTGTCCAACTCTCTGAGATCCCATGGACTGTATGGTCCATGGGATTCTCCAGGCCAGAATACTGGAGTGGGTAGCCATTCCCTTCTCCAGGGGATCTTCCCAACCCAGGGATGGAACCCAGGTCTCCCACACTGCAGGCGGATTCTTTACCATCTGAGCCACCAGGGACGCCCCTGTATTAAATGATCATGCTCTTCTGTTTGTACGCTTGTTTAATGCTTCTCTTCCCTCACAAAGCTGTGCGCTCCATGAGAACTTTTTCTCTTTTTTTGCTGCTGTTTTACCATACAAAACTGGACAGGACACACACATTCATGCACTGATTCATTCGTTTACTTATTAATTTTGAATAAATAAGTTGATGAAGCAAGCAGGCAGGATTATATATCTATGAATTCCCTGGCCAAATGCCTTACCTACACTAATATCTTACTAGTCCTTTCCTACAGGGGTTTTATGCTAACAACCTCCCAGAATGAGCTCTGAGGGCACCCGAGTCTTCCCAGGTACATACCCCCACTTCCCCCTGACACAGAGAACCGTGTGTTCAGGGGTGAAGCTGGTGTGATTGGAGGAACTCCAGCTGATCCTCAGAATAACTTCCCAACCTTTCTGAAAAGGGGAAACCCTTTCAACTATAGACGGAGAGAAAACCTTATCAGGAAGAAGCTTCAGAGACTTGAATTTCCACCACCGAACGGGAGATGGAGGGCGGTTTTGAGATGGAACATCTTGGACAGCCAGATTTTCAGAGCTCATGGTCGACAAGGAGAGGGCAGCGTGCTCCCAGGCAGAGGCTGGAAAAGCGCCCCCGGTGTGAGGTCTCCCCGCACCTCACATGCCGCTTGTGTGACAGAACCGTCCCTCGCATGAGCCTGCTGACTAACCTCTGGATTTGCATTCCAGGCAAGCAAGAGGCCCAGGGTCTAACCCGGGCTTGGCTCCAGCCAGCAGCCGGTTTGGGCACTGGCTGCGAGTGTGGGAAACTGGATGCAGGGGGATCTCAGACCCTGGCCTGGGGACCCCGAGGGGTGGTGCTGGGATGTGCTCCACTTCCCCGCAGCGGGGCCAAGGCGGAGGCCTGGGCTCCATTCTACGATGGTGCCTGGGGGTGGGGGACAGGAAGAAGGCTTCCCCCAGGCCTGCGATGGGGGGCTCAGTTTATGGGGCGCCTGTGGCTTCGCTTGTGGGTGGAGAGGGAGCCGTTAAAAGCACTGAGCTGATGTGGACAAAGAAAGATTTCTTTCTGAGGCTCCTTGTGTGTTCTTCGTCCCCAGCAAGACCACCTCCTCTGGGTGAGCCGCCTCCTTGCCTCACAGCGCCCACTGCGGGGTTCTGAGCACAGAAAGCGCTTGGTGTAGAGCTGGGCATCCCACGGGCTCCATGCTCCACCTGTGACCCCTGTCCAGGTGCAGAGATGAACAGCCTGAACACATGGAGCTAAGCACAGTGGTTGTGGAAAGCCCACGGCGGTGTCGGGTGTGCAAAGGGAGCCGCGTTTGCTGGCACGCACAGCCGAAGGCCCATGTTTTACAAGGTTGAGCTGGGCTGAGAGGGGCCTCCGTGCTTTCCTACTTCGCCTCTCCCACACTCGCTGCGGCCTGGTGGGCGGCTTTCACTTTAAAGTCAGAAAACATTCCAGCCGTGCCCGTTCGTGTGACTCCTGATACGCCTCATAAACTATTCACAAAACAAAACGATTCCTGCCCAAGGTGCTGCCCCATCTTCCTCCTGCTGGAGGTTTAATTCCCGCCCACCCGTGCCCCCAACTCCTCGCGCCTGCTCCACCTTCGCGGTTCATCAACGCGGCCAGGCAGCTGATGCGGGTACTGTGGACCCAGCTCCACACGCCTTCACGTCTGCCCGCGTCTCCTCTCCACCTCAGCCCTCCCGCCTCCTCCCATGTGACTCTGTTCTTCCGTACAAGCTCTGGAGCTTCCCCTGCCCCTGTTCTTCAGCAGCAAGGGCATTTGAGAGGCTTTTTAGCAAGACTGCCCTTCACTCTGCCCCTGTGTCCCAGACATATAGGGCCTGGGAAGGCAGCCGGCTGTGTGTCCCAGGTTCCTCCTCTGCCCACGGAGACAGATGGTGACTTTTAGAGAAAGGTCACTGGTGATGACTCCTGCAACTGACACATTCTCCCTTGAACCAGCTGTAACTTGGTGATGGAGACTTTGCAGCAGAACCCGGGCTCAAAGCCTGGCTTGGCTACATCCTTGCTGGATGGCCTCCCTCAACCTTAGCTTCCCATCCACGCCCCTCCTCTTCCATCCCCTCATCCATCCACCCGATAATTAACGAACACCTATGGTGGGCCAGGCCTTGGTTTAGACACTGAGGACTTGCAGGGGACCCGCTGATGAGTTTCTGTCCTCATGGAATTAACAGCCTAATGAACGAGGAATACTAAGAGAACCTACCTCACAGATAGTAAGCATAACGTATCGTTAGGCTGAGCCATATGAAACTGCGTTTTGGTCAAAGTCGTTTGGGTAGTAACCGTTTTCCATGAATGAAGTCAACAGTGAAGTATCTAGCACATAGTGGGTCCTCAGTAAAGGGGCAGGAAACGAACATCTCATGCACACGGGGATTAGGTATTCCTCAGTGAGAACAAAACCATCTTCCCAATGTCTAGCTCATTCAATGAAAAATGCAGTTGACATCAGTTATTATTTACAGCTCATGTTTTTTTATTAAGTGTTATGAGCCCATGAAGTCTTGAGAAGCAGCTGACAGGAAGTAGCTTGTTGAGTTTTGCCATGTTTTAATGCTCCCGTCTGCCAGACCATATGACCAATATTTCAAAATATGCTGATCCTTTTCTTGAGTAAATCAGCAGAGCTTAAAACAGACTTTGCATTATTCAAAGCATCCGCAGGGGACGAGCGGGGGAGGAGGAAGACCCTGTGTTAAACATTTATGTCTCACCACTGAATCACAAACGTCACCCATCTTTACTAAAACCTCTCCAAATGGCTGAAATAAATTTCATACAATCAGTCTATTTTTCCACCTCCAGAAAATATACAAAGGCAGGTGTCTAGACTTCCTGGTGTGTAGAAAAATCTTGGTTTTAATGTTTACTTGTTTTCAGGTGCAGTTAGGATTATTAAGAAAACACTGACAAAGCTTCCCAGGGATTCATGCTGCTGTGGTATTTGGCTTTCCAGGACTTTAGGACAGTCACCAACTGTTAATCCTATGACTCAGTGATTAAGAGCACAGGGCCTACAGGCTCTCCAGCCAGAGGACCTGGCTTGGACTCTCAACTCTCCCATTTTCTTCTTTGACGAAGTTCTGAGCATCATTTTCTTCATTTGTAAACTGAACATAATGATATTACCACTGTTGGACTGGCTTTGAAGAACAAGTGGGAAGGTGCTTGTAAAGTATTTATTAAAGCAATGGACATATATTAAACAATCAACTATCGATAGCATTAATAATGATACTAGGATCAGTGATAGGAACTCTGTTGTTATTTGGGGTGGGCATTTTTTTTAGCATCCACCTCTCTCATCAAGACTGAAAAGCTATGTAATAGATACAGAATGTTTCCAGTACTCTGGATGGTTCCACTGGGTCCACTTCCCAATCAGTACTCTTCCTAGTAACCACTCTTCTAGTTTTATCACCATTGATCAATTTTGCTTGAGTGTGAATTTCTTACAAATACAGTAATAAAACAGGTACTCTCATATCTGGTTCTTATTCACCCTAAACTGTGTTGTATAACTGTGATTTGTTCTCTTTTATTGCTGTATAATATTATTTGTATGAACATATGACAAAATTTGTCTATTCTTCTGTTGGGTGCCATTTAAACTGTTTACAGTTTGGGGCATTTATAAAGAAGGTAGCTGTGAATGCTCTCGTACGTATTTTTGGTGGACATATATTTTTATTTCTCTGGGATTATACACCTAGGAACAGAATTGTTGAGTCATACATAAGTTAGACTTAGGAGAAATCACGAAATCTTTTTTTTTTTCCTAAACTAGTCCGTGAGCTTATGCTTTCATCAATATTCTGTGGGTTTTACTTGTTCTGTCTCATTATCAACACTTACCACTGTCAGACTTTTAGTTTTTAGCCATTTTGGTAGGCTGATGGTATCTCACAGGAGTTTTACTTTGCATTCCCTGAACAGAAATGATGTTGGGATTCTTTTCATATGCTTTATTGGCCATCTGGATGTCATTTCCTGTGAGGTCCCTGTTCAATTCTTGCCTATTTTTCCTTATTCTGCTTTCTGACTTTTTCTTATTGATTTGAGGAGTTACTCTACATGCTGAATGTAAGTCCTCTATTAAATTTCTATATTTTGTATATATTTCCCAATTTTTTTTCACTGTCTTGGTAGTATCTTTTGATGAACAAACGTTGCTATTTTTAGTGAAATCTAGTGTATCAATGTTTTTGTTTTACAATTAGTGCTTTTTGTGACCAGTTTAAGAAATCTTTGCCTATTCTAACAATTTAATATTTCATAACTTTCTGTCTTGCTACCCTCCAGAGGGATCACAACTAGAACAAATTACACATTTTTCACACTCTACAGATTCTATCACAGGTCCAAACCCTTTGAAAGACCCCATGGCCAATGATTAGAAAGAATTACATTTAAAGAAGATGATAGAGAGAGGCATGTCCATAGGCAGAAAGAAACAGAGTGTATTAACCCAGACTCTGTCAGCTGTATGTGATGGGACTTGCATACAACTTTTTAAAGAAACAGGGTATTATTTTAGATGGCTATACTGTGTGAGGGGCAGGAGTGGAGCTGGCTGGCCTCAGAGACTATTGGAATCAAGGGTTTAGATGACCTAGAACTGTCTGATCATTTTTTCTTTCACTCTGCATGTTAGCTCTCTCCTTCTGGCAATTTGGAGGAAGGAGGGATGGAAAGATATGGTGCTTCTTTCCCTGTGTTAACACCCTCATAGCTCAGTGAACAGGAAGGAAATTCTGGGACTAACTCTAGCCTGACTCGGGTCATGAGACCACTGGAAACCCAATCACTGCAGTTGGAATGCTCAAGCGACATGACTGGCTCAGCCGGGTCATGGACCTCACCTCTGTGGCCGAGGAGGTAGGCTCCGTTCCCAGAGCAAGAGGCACTGGGCAGACGGAAGTGATACCACGGGTAGAGGTTTCAAGAAAGAGAAGCCTGGTCTAGGCACTGAAATGCTGAGCTATCCCATCTCTCTTTTAATGGGCCAGTGACTTAAATTGCTGAACAGAGTTTTAGATTTCCCTTGGATGACCAGTCCATCCCTCCATCTTGTCCACCCATCCATCCAGTTAGAGCCTCATTGATTCCTTATATTATTTGTAGCTTAATACATAAATGCATACAAAGAGATAATTATCAGATAAAAGCAAAAATAGGTAATCAGGTCCAGGAACAACCTGAAGAGACAAACAACAATGGTTAAGTATATAGGAGACTCAATTCATCAAGGACAAGTAAGGTATCTTTTCGTCTTAATTCCTGGGCAGAGCCTGGTGCCCTGTGAGAATTTATCTGTAAGTGAAAAAATTACAATAACTAGAATCTGTCAAAAGCCTCCTCCATCCTACGTATTTCACAGACATCATTTTTCATAATATTTCCAGTATTCTCTTTAAGGAAACCTTCAAATGTTTGGAAACGTTGAAAACATAGAATAGCAATCAACATAGTCACTGCCTATGATAAATAACTGGTAAGAGTGGTCATGTTTGACTTTATGTTATACATGGCATTTTTAATCAATGCAATAATTTGTTTTGTGGCAGAGACTATTATTCCCATTTTGCATATGGAGAAATAGAGACTCAGCAAAAAAAAAAAAAAAAAAAAGTCATACTGCTCTAAGTTGCATCAGAGGGATTTGAACTGAGGTTTCTTCAGCTCCTGACCTGTGCAGTCTCCGTATGCAATACTGCCTTTCACTGAACGAGCAAACATAGATTCTAGCCCTGGCCACTGACCCTTTTGCCCCATCTGCCACCTGGCTCCAAGCTTAACTTCCTCTTCCCTCTCATACTCCACACTCATCTTCTCAGAAGAGAAATAGGAGTCCTGGAATATTCTGGAGTTTAGAAAAGGCCACTGAATATAAATTGGTGCAGCCACTATAGAAAACAGAATGGAGGCTCCTCACAAAACTAAAAAGAGAGTTTCCATATGATCCAGCAAGCCCACTCTTGGGCACACACTCAGACAAAACTATACTTCAAACAGATACATGCACCCCTACATTCACAGCAGCGTTATTCACAACAGTCAAGACATGTAAACAACCTAAATGCCCATCAACAGAGGAATGGATAAGGAAGATGTGGTCCATATATCAATGGTATACTACCCAGCCATAAAAAAGAATGAAACCATGCCATCTGCAGCAACGTGAATGGACATAGATATTATTATACTAAGTGAAGTAAGTCAGAAAACCATACCATACCATACTCTATGGTATCACTTACAGTGAAAGAAAGTGAAAGTCACTCAGTCGTGCCTGATTCTTTGCGACCCCATGGACTAGAGAGTCCATGGAATTCTCCAGGCCAGAATATTAGAATGGGCAGCCATTTCCTTCTCCAGGGGATATTCCCAACCCAGGGATTGAAGCCAGGCCTCCCACATTGCCGGCAGATTCTTTACCAGCTGAGCTACCAGGGGAGTCCTATCCCTTACGTGTAGACTCTAAAATGTGACACAAACGAACATATCTATAAACTAGACTCATAGATACAAACAATAGACTTGTAGTTGCCAGGGGGTTGTGGAGCGTAAGGGAGGGGAGGACAGGGGATTTGGAATTAGCAGGTGCAAACTATTGTATATAAAGTGGATAAACAACAAGGCCCTACCATATAGCACAGGGAACTATATTCAGTATCCTGTAATAAACCGTATTGGGAAAGAATATTTATATACATAACGGAATCACTTTCTTGTACAGCAGAAATTAACAAAACATTGTAAATCAACTGTACTTCAATAAAATAAAATTTTAAAAAGGCTACTGTGCCAATCTTTTATCAGCAGTGTCATTATGACCTCAAGCTAATCTGAACCCAAAAGCAATTTCTGTCTCCCCTAGTGTCTGTCACATAGCAGGCCCACCTAAACGTTTGTATGCTGAAAGAACAAATCTGGTCCCAGACAGGACCACCGCCAAGTCTCCACGGTGAGTCTGATGACTTCCTGCAGTGTCTCAGGCACCACGATATGTGACCCATCACCCGAATCTTCAGCTAGGCTTTAATTTACATGTCACTTCTTTGAACAGGCTTCGTTTTGGCCTCATCACTCAATTCTTTCACCTTTCCTTATTTTTGCCACAATTTTACAAAGTATATATATTTAGTCTACTTGTTTTTATCTTCCTACACCCCCATACATACTATAAAGTACCAGAGCAGAAACTTCATTTGTCTATCCCAAATGCCTACAGAAGTAACCATAATAATAGGTGCTCAATAAATATTTGGATTGTTTATATAGTTGGACTATTCAGACTTTCTCTGAACTGGTGATGTGGGACCCAGAGTCCTTTGCTAAGCACTTATTACATGCTAGGGACTGCACACTTACTACATGCTACATACTAAGCAAATGTAGGTTATCTGGTTTGTAGCTCAAGATAACCAATGAAGGTAGGAGTTATCATGCTTCACATTTTGTACTTTAGGAAAATAAGACACAGAAAGGGTAAGTAATGTGCTCAAGGCTGCACAGCGATGAAGCATATGACAGGGTTGTACACTCTCCACCCACATGGACTCTGGCTTCTGTTCCTCAAAGCTCTCGACCAGGTAAGCCAAATATGGCTAGTTGAATGCCAAGAGAGGTTCCCACTGCCTGCTTTGTGGGCCACCATCTTTCCTAATGTTTGAGGAGAAGACAGTTCAAGAGGAGTCACCATTTGTGATCATCTGGCTGAGCGACTTCACTTTCACTTTTCACTTTCATGCATTGGAGAAGGAAATGGCAACCCACTCCAACGTTCTTGCCTGGAGAATCCCAGGGACGGGGGAGCCTGGTGGGCTGCCGTCTATGGGGTTGCACAGAGTCGGACACGACTGAAGCGACTTGGCAGCAGCAGCAGCAGGACATCCTGGCAAGAGGCCCAAATCAACAGGAATACAGTAGGGAATAGAGCAAAGGCAAGGACACCAAGTAGGCCCAAGGATGGCCCCTGGGGGCCCTTTCCAGGTGCCATTTGAATGGAGAACCCCTGCAGGAGCTGGAGAGCTTGGGCTTGACTTCATCATTTTATTCCTGTGAACCAGGCCAGGTTCCTCACACGTCTAAGCTTCAGGTTCCTCATCTATACAACACAGCATAATAATCCCTGCTACGTGATTATCACTCAGTATCAGTCCTTATTTTCAATGTTACTACATGATTTTAACTACTGATACTAGTAATATTATGCCTGTAAACAATGCTTAGTTGCTAAGTCGTGTCCGACTCTGTGCGACCCCATGGATTGTAGCCCACCAGGCTCCTCTGCCTGTGGAATTCTCCAGGCAAGAATACTAGAGTGGGTTGCCACGTCCTCCTCCAGGGGATCTTCCAACCCAGGGACTGAACCCAAGTCTTCCGCATTGCAGGACGACCGTTTACCAGCTGAGCTACCAAGGAAGCCCATTATTATGCCAACAATACTAATAAGGAGCATTGGATAGGAGACAAAATCTTGGCCCTGGGCCTCTATGTTAACGCTTAACCTCTTGAAGCCTAAGAGACTTTATCTGAAATCTGGGCTAATCAGCACCTGCTGTGTAGGCCAGACTTACAGGATTTCAAAGGTGCTGAAGGTATTTCCATGAGGGAAAAGGATGAAATACACGGAAAGTTTGTTCTTTCAAGCACAGTTGATACGTAGGATGGGGAGAAGGCAAGAGAGGACAGGGTCCGGAGCTCTTTGCTTTGGTGGACTTACCCTTGGCTGCTTGGTGACCTGTTGAGACCTGTCGCCACTGGAAGGGAGCAAGTCATGATCCTGTGTATCAAGGAGCATTGCCTGAGGGGAGTGACTTGAATTTCGTGATCACTGGTAGAACCAGCCAGTTCTGAGAGGCTGCCTGCTGGATGTAGATGATTTTTATTCTGGCAGTCCCAGGCCTGGATTGATAAGGCAAACAACAGATGAGCCTTTGGACCAATACCGGAAGAACCTCTGATTGAGAAGATGCCGTGGAGCAGAGCTGGCACCAACGGTGCAGAATTTTTCTTTAACATCCAGTGTACCTCATGCTCAAAATAGCAACTGAAATATATGCTGTTTATTACACTTACATATGTTTGTAATCAAGGTACAACTTCCGTGGATGAGAAGCAAAAAGCTATAATTAGCATCGTAGCTGTCGTACATTCATTTCAATAGCTTTATTTATCTTCTCCTCCATAAAGAACCTTCCATATTGCAAATTTATTGAATGGTTAATGGCCTAAAAGTATGGGGTTCATTACAGAATGATGTATTTATTGCAGTGTTAATTAAATAAAAGCATTGTAATCTTTCCAAATTGAACAATTATGTTCATTTAAACATTTTAAACAGAAAAATCTTTTATATACTAATTGAGTTGCATAATGAAAAGCATGTGTAATGGAAATTTAAATCAAAATAAATACTGAAATAATTTGAACAATTTTTTTTTTTTAACAATATAAAATGCCTACCTCCATCTTTATTAGAGATACCCTAACGGCCAGCTTGCTTTCAGAACTCGTGACCTCTGAGCAGAGTATATGGTTTCAGAGCCCATCGGCCACCCTCACGAGCTGGCCAACCCTTCGACATCAAAGTTCTGGTTGGCTACCAGCCGCAGCCCCTGACACTCTGGCTGTTAGCCTGGATCCTGACAGGCTGGCTTGAGGCCTGTAGGCTGAGCTGACAGCCTTTTCTGCAGAGTCTGATGAATGGTTTCTGGCAACGGACAGCTATGTTCTGACTGCCTTCGAGAGCACTACCCCATCTGAAAAATGTATACTGTCTCTCCCGGCTTGCCTGGGGTCGAGGCTTCACAAGTGCCTGGAGCTGATGATTTTTTACACCCAAGAGGGGTCTTTATTTGGTCTTGAAATTCCCACCAACTCCCCATCTCTGTCAGGCTCTGAGAGGGTGGTGACAAAAATGGTGCCATCGTCAGCATTAAAGGGATTAGCTTGATTCGGGTGCTCCAGCAAAGATTTTTCGCTGCCTATATTTTGTGGCTCTATCCCATGCTTCAGTTATTTAGGGCTAAGTCTTAAAGTAACATTGAGATGGTAGGAAGGGGTGTGGAGAGAGAAAAACAGGCACATTTTTCAACCAGATGCTCATTTCCTGGTTCCAGAGAAAGATTTATGTGGGATCCTTGGTTTGCCCACGTCTTATTCTCCCGTTTTGAAATGGCCTTTAGTTTAGCTAACTTCCATTAATGCAACATCTTGGATACATGGCAAAATGCAGGAGGCTTGCCTTCCATTTTCTGACACCTAGAGTTGCTGGGATTATCGAGAGGCTTAAGAATAAATCACTGTACTAAAACCTTCAATTATTAAAAGGTAGAAACAGTAAGTTGCTTTGGAAGCAAATTCCTGCTTGCCTTATCCTTAGGATAAAGTTTAGAAACAGTAATATCTAATAATAATCCTCATCCTGATGAAATACATTAATAAAAAAGGCTTATGGCAGCATAAATGAAAAAATATGTATACTCTGATTAGGCATGTGATTCAGGCATATTTACTATTTGTCTCATTCATGAAAACTTGCCCAGAGTGTCACTCAAACTGAAAAGATTTAAGTAGATCCCAAAAGAATGGAAAAAAATTCATAAGGTCAGCTTACTATGGCCAAGGTTATAGTGGTGAGGTTGATTAAAAGTGTGTGATACTGGGAGATGCATCTCTGGCTGAGTCAAAAAGTGTCTCAAGGTTGGCGTCTGTTCCTTAAGAAAATCTAGTCACTGGCCTTGACTCCAAAGATGGGAAGAAAGAGACCATTTAACGAAGAATCACATAAGCACGTCCTCTCATGCTCCCCTTTCAAGTGAGGGTCAGCCAGGTTCAAACTTCTAGTGTCATCCTGGGGAGGGAGGAGGTCTGTCTTGTTGACTGGTGGCGGTACTGCCACTTAGAAAGAAGGTTTCTATCCTTGGACTAACTTCTCCATGTTTTTCACAGACCAACTGCTGATGTGTTGAGCTCACTTTGTACATAACTTCTTTTCATATATTTTGGTCAGTTCAGTTCAGTTGCTCAGTCGTGTCTGACTCTTTGCGACCCCATGAATCGCAGCACGCCAGGCCTCCCTGTCCATCACCATCTCCCACAGTTCACTCAGACTCACGTCCATTGAGTCAGTGATACCATCCAGCCATCTCATCCTCCGTCGTCCCCTTCTCCTCCTGCCCCCAATCCCTCCCAGCATCAGAGTCTTTTCCAATGAGTCAACTCTTTGCATGAGGTGGCCAAAGTACCGGAGTTTCAGCTTCAGCCTAATTCCTTCCGAAGAAATCCCAGGGCTGATCTCCTTTAGAATGGACTGGTTGGATCTCCTTGCAGTCCAAGGGACTCTCAAGAGTCTTCTCCAACACCACAGTTCAAAAGCATCAATTCTTCGGTGCTCAGCCTTCTTCACAGTCCAACTCTCACATCTGTACATGACCACAGGAAAAACCATAGCCTTGACTAGACGGACCTTAGTCGGCAAAGTAATGTCTCTGCTTTTGAATATGCTCTCTAGGTTGGTCATAACTTATTTTGGTCAGATTCCTAAAAATCATTGAAAGAAACAGTTGGGCAGAAAGTGACACAGAACCAGCTCCCGGCTGAGGATGGTTTAGAGGAAAGGTCCTGAGATATTTAATCAGAGTCTGACCCATATTTTATGCCCAGTGGCATCCCCATTTCAGCTATGAGATTATGCCTGGAATTTGCAGAGAAAGCTCTCAGGGGGCATGAGGGATTTTTGAGGAGAAAAACTACTGACAACAATAGTACTAAAAACAACAATAACAACTTACCTAAGGTCAGGCAGCTAGGAAATGACAGAACTGGGATTTGTGCTTTGCTAGTTTAGCTCCCAAATTCACACTTTGCACTATTCTACACTAGTCCTATATCATGCTAGTTATTTGAACACCAACTCTGTTCTGAAGTTATTGATGATGCTGATGATGACATGAGCAGCTGCTTACGGACCCACAGTGTATCATACTTTACACATTCTGGCTCATATTATCTCGTGCTAGTCTCAAAACAATTCAGGAAGGTTGATATTTGTGTTGTTTTTTAATGAATGGGCACACTTAGGCTTGAGGAAATTACTGGATTTATTCCCAGGTCATATAACCAGTAAGTGGTAGGTTCAAGCTCGGGTCTGAGATTCATAATGTGTGTAATGTTCCCCTAACCATGCCTAATTCCTCTCCTCTCCTTTCAGAGGGAGAATGGATGGATTTAGTAAAACTGAAACCCACCCACATTGGTAAAGATCATCACAGCCACACAGGGAGTCGGTGATTTTCATCCAAACAGAATGGGTGTCTGAACTACTTGCATTCAGGATTTCCAGAGCAAGAGCAGTCCTCTGTTGAAAGAATAAACGGAATATGACCATATGGTTTTGAGAAACAATATAGACGCAGGTTCCTTATGACTGTAGTCACGCTTACTATGTACCTTACTGCTCTTCTAACTCTGGAATACGGTCAGAAACACCTGCTTCTAAGGCTAAGGGTATCCATTCACTCATTTGTTCAGCCACTCAGCACATTTTCTTGAGCTCTCACTAGGTGCTAGGCACTGCTCAGGGTGCTGTTGACACTATGGTGTCCAAAGAAGGAAGAAAATGGCAACTGGCCTCTGAGGGCTCACATTCCAGTTGGGGACACAGACTCTAAATTAACCAAAACTACAGCAAAAGAATAGTAGCAGCCTCTGGTGAAAGACACTCAGGCACAAATACATTGCCATCTTGAGAACAGGAGTAGCGATCCCTGCTTAGTCTGAGTACTGTATATAGTCTTTGTGCCAGGCAATGCACTCAGTGTTGGGGATAAAACAGACAAGATCCTACATACCTGGATTCACAGCTTTGAGTGAAAATAATAATACATGGGTAGTGTAGAAAATAATTATAGACTGTGATCAATCTATGGAATAGTAGCAAACATCTCCTATAAAGGGCCAGGTAGTAAATATTTTCGACTTTGGAGGCCATATGATCTCTCTCCCATTGCAGGGTGAAAGCAACCACAGATGATGAGTAATCAGCATGGCTGTGTTCCAATAAAACTTTATTTACAAAAGCAGGTGGCCCACCAGACTTCACCCTTGGGCCATAATTTGATGAGCCTGCTCTAGAAGATAGCAAGGTGGGCACCACTCAAGACAGTCTCCGGGGATGTGTTCGCTGTCAAAGCTGCTATTTAAATGGAGCACCAAGAGAGAAGCTGGTCATGAGACAAAACATTCGAGGTAGAGGAACAGCTAACCCAAAAATGCTGAGGTGGGAAAGGGGAAAAGGTCTAGGGAGTGGCTGAAGGCTGAGTGGTAGGTGTACCACAGGTGTGAGAGGAAGAGGGACGTGAAGCGACTGAAGATGCATGCAAGGACCCAAGAACAGGGAGCTTTTACACCCCCCATCAAAGGCAGAGACCTCTTATCTATGTAGATTGGGAGATGGGGTATGAGCATCTCCTTCTAGACAGGGGATCCCCCTAGAGCAGTCATTCTGTTTGTCTGTGGTTGGTGGGGCACCTCCTTTACTTTTTACAAAGGTGATGCTGCAGAAGAAGATGCCCAGGGCCAACCACATGAAGCTGACTTCACCCACAAATCCTTGCAAAAACCCCAATCAGTGTTTTGGGCCGCTTTCCTTTCAATGACGGCTGTTATTCAGAGCCGATAATTGTGCACAGCTATTATTACCCAGGATGGGGAAGCCTTAGCAGTTCACAAGTTCAGCTCAGATAAGCTGTTTAATAGCTGGTTGCTTAACCTTCCCTTATGAGTCAACAGGATACCCTCTCCTCCCACCTTCCCTAGAGCCCAGGGCCTGACCTGCAATCCCCCGGCCTCTGGACGCTGATGTGGCCACTGGAGTTCCCTGCACTTCTGGGGTATATTTCCCACTGTAGCGGCTCACCAGGAGAGCTTCTGCAAGACCCCAGATGGACTGGTCCTCCCCCTGCCACCCTTACACACACCCCTCCCTAGAGCTTGCTCTTTTACAGGTAGCTTCCTGCTGTGGGGAGCGGTTTCTAATCATGGGATCACAGGGAGAGCAGTGTTCAGAGCAGTACAGATGGTCTCAAAGCCTTTGAGAACTTTCTTTATGCCCTGGATGCCGCCAAGATCTTGCTTTCCTGCCTTTATGGAATTTCAGGGGACGGTGAAGATGCTTTCAGTGAACCTTTTCCAGCCTCACGTGTCCTATGATCGTGACATCTGTCTTCTGTTGCCTGTGTATATTTTTTCTGGATTGGATAAAATTTTCAACGAAGATTTCTGCTTTTATTTCTGGAAATCTTGTGCGTCACTGTAAATCATATGTAATTATGTGTATAAGAACCAAAAAAGCAATATTTGCGTTGGAACTCTGAAGCTTTGATTTGGCTACTTTAACCAGTTATATCCAATTGAATGGAGTCATTTTCAATATTCCCCTAAAGGTAGTTAAGTAATAGTAATGGGGTTTTTCCAAAGGGATCTAGTGAGAGAGTCAGTTCATTAGCAAAACAAACTCATTATCTTTAGTGGATGGATTGGTCCATGATAGCATGATGCAAAAAACTTTCGTTTTTGATGAAATGGTTGAAGTAGTTGCTGTGTGTGTGTGTGTGGGGGGGGGGGGGGGCGCGGATATTTTCATTTGAGTCATCTTTTAAACTGTTTGCAAGGAGACGCCCCACACAACAGGCAGGCCACGTAGAGAGGCGACTAGATTCAGGCTGGCAGGAGGGCAAGTGTTCCCCAAAGACATAACCTACCACCTGTTTTTGCCACTGACGAGACTGGTTATCAGCTCCATGCTATTGTCTGCAGTGGCTGAAACTATCTCAGTGCGTCTGGAATCAGAACATGTACAGAACATTTCTTTCTGAAGCCTCTCAATTAGAAGTATTGGTTGCTAGCAATGTAAACTGGTTTTGGCTAACTGAAACCTTGGGGCATTTATTCAGAGGCTACTGGGGACTCACAGAGAGAAGACTGGGAAGCTGTCAGGTGGACAGGCACCAAGGGCTGGTGGGAGGGTCAGGAAGATGGGAGCAGGAAGGTAACTGAAGCCACAGTCAGGTCAGCCTGGTCAAACAGGGTTGCTAGTCTGAGGTCTGACCCCTGAGACCAAGGTTTAAGGTCCAAGGAAAGAGCCTGGCCCTGTCTATGCTGGATCTGTGAAAGGTGGGTCTGGCTCTGGGACCTTAGACTTCCACAAAGGAAGGTAGTGATGGAATTTCACTTAATTGAAGGCACCATAATGAGCCCATAGGAAGTAGTACTTCTTGGTAGAATACTAGTTTTAGTTTCTTGGGCTCCATAATCACTGCAGACAGTGACTGCAGCCATAAAATTAAAAGAGGCTTGCTCCTTGATAAGAAAGCTATCACAAACCTAGACAGTGTATTAAAAAGCAAAGACATCACTTTGCCAATAAAGACATCTAGTCAAAGCTATGGTTTTTCCAGTAGTAAGGTATGGAAGTGGATGTGAGAGCTGGACCATAAAGAAGGCTAGACACCAAAGAATTGATGCGTTCACAATGTGGTGCTGGAGAAGACTCTTGAGAGTCCCTTGGACTGCAAGGAGATCAAACCAGTCAATCCTAATGGAAATCAATCCTGAATATTCACTGGAAGGACTGATGCTGAAGCTGAAGCTCCACTACTTTGGCCACCTGATGTGAAGAGCTGACTCATTGGAAAAGACCCTGATGCTGGCAAAGATTGAAAGCAAAAGAAGAGGGATGAGATAGTTAGGACCGACTCAACTGACATGAATTTGAGCAAACTCTGGGAGCTAGCAGAGGACAGAGCAGCCTGGTGTGTTGCAGTCCATGGGGTCGCAAAGAGTCAGACAGGACTTAGCAACTAAACAACAACAACAGGATATTAGAGTGATTTGTACATTAGAAAGAAAATAGATGGTGAGTAAGCAGGGAAAGGAAGAGTAAGAGAGGGAGAGAGTGCAGGGGGCGGGGGTGGGTTTTGCACTCTCTTTTCGTTAAGAGAAAAACTAATAGGTAGGTGCTATTGACTGAAAATCTCCCATCTCTACCAGGACCAGATTCCAAATCCCAAGTTTCTTATTTCCTTTGTCACTCAAGGGTTTTCTCTTCTACCTTGTGATAGTGGCAGTTGGAATTTGGGGATTAAAAGGAGAGGCTGGGGGACACAGACAGGAATAGTTTGGTCACATTAAATCCTAGAAAGATAAATGCATTTCATGCTAATATAACTAGTATTTTCACATATTTTTTCACATTTTTTTTCACATTTTTTTTTCTCACAGCTCTCTGGTTGATACACATAAATGAAATCATATCACTTATTCTTCACTTTTATTTTCTATGGAAGATGTACTGAACTCTGACTTTGTAAAAGGCGATTTTCTGATGTTCTTGAAAATGGGGGTCACTGCTTCAGCAATACGTGAACTGTGAACTTCCAGATGTTCAAGCTGGTTTTAGAAAAGGCAGAGGAACCAGAGATCAAATTGCCAACATCCGCTGGATCATGGAAAAAGCCAGAGAGCTCCAGAAAAACATTTATTTCTGCTTTATTGACTATGCCAAAGCCTTTGACTGTGTGGATCACAATAAACTGTGGACAATTCTGAGAGAGATGGGAATATCAGACCACCTGACCTGCCTCTTGAGAAATCTGTATGCAGGTCAGGAAGCAACAGTTAGAACTGGACATGGAACAACAGACTGGTTCCAAATAGGAAAAGGAGTACGTCAAGGCTGTATATTGTCACCCTGCTTATTTAACTTCTATGCAGAGTACATCATGAGAAACGCTGGACTGGAAGAAACACAAGCTGGAATCAAGACTGCCGGGAGAAATATCAATAACCTCAGATATGCAGATGACACCACCCTTATGGCAGAAAGTGAAGAGGAACTAAAAAGCCTCTTGATGAAAGTGAAAAAGGAGAGTGAAAAAGTTGGCTTAAAGCTCAACATTCAGAAAACCAAGATCATGGCATCCGGTCCCATCACTTCGTGGGAAATAGATGGGGAAACAGTGGAAACAGTGTCAGACTTTATTTTGGGGGGCTCCAAAATCACTGCAGATGGTGATTGCAGCCATGAAATTAAAAGACGCTTACTCCTTGGAAGGAAAGTTATGACCAACCTAGATAGCATATTCAAAAGCAGAGATATTACTTTGCCGACTAAGGTCCGTCTAGTCAAGGCTATGGTTTTTCTAGTGGTCATGTATGGATGTAAGAGTTGGACTGTGAAGAAGGCTGAGTGCTGAAGAATTGATGCTTTTGAACTGTGGTGTTGGAGAAGACTCCTGAGAGTCCCTTGGACTGCAAGGAGATCCAACCAGTCCATTCTGAAGGAGATCAACCCTGGGATTTCTTTGGAAGGAATGATGCTAAAGCTGAAACTCCAATACTTTGGCCACCTCATGCGAAGAGTTGACTCACTGGAAAAGACTCTGATGCTGGGAGGGATTGGGGGCAGGAGGAGAAGGGGATGACAGAGGATGAGATGGCTGGATGGCATCACTGATTCGATGGACGTGAATCTGAGTGAACTCTGGGAGTTGGCGATGGACAGGAAGGCCTGGCGTGCTGCGATTCATGGGGTCACAAAGAGTCGGACATAACTGAGCGACTGAACTGAACTGAACTGAAGGATCCATGAGTTGTGTCCTAAGTGGGACGTCAGATCTCCAGTCACTGTGATAATAAAAAGTAGAGGACACAGAAGAAGTAGTAAGAGGAAGGAGAGATCATGCTGGTTGTAGAGAAGCAGGAGAGGTTGCCCAGGAGAGGTAGCATTGGAACCAGGCTTTGGAAGATATATAAATATACCCTTAAAGCTAAGGAGTCCAGACATAATACTGATGCTACCACAATAGAGAGGTAAATATGGGCAGGCCTGTGTGCCTGTGCATTTGGAGAGTGACAGTTAAAATTTTAAACTGGCACAGCAAGGCACTTTGAGTACTGACCAATTAGAACCTTCACTGGCCAGCCAAGAACCCCAATCTGTAAGAGTAACCAATAGCTTTGCCTGTGAGCGTATCAGTGGGATCCCCCTTGTACATGCTCAATGTAGTCAAATGGAACCAAACCCACCCAAATCAATTCTGGGTACCATTTCCTTCAACTGGGTTATGCCTTGAATGGTCATGCGTTGGGAAAAAGGAATCTGGTGTTACCTTTCTCTGTTCTAGTTTCCTAGTAAATCTCCTGGCACAAGCATCTGCCTATTTAAAAATACAGCAATTCTGCTATTGAAGTATCTATATTGTTTGAACAACATGGCCCTTAAATGCAAGCCAAGCGCTTTCTGGGGTGCTCCACTGAAGGAATGGACATTTCTTTCCTTACTGGTGGACAGGCTGGGTGCGTTTCCCTCACTGACAAAGGGATAGTCTGCGTATGCTTCACAGTTAGCTTCGGGGACGCACAGGGAAAGCTCAAGTCTTGTCACGTTTGGCCTTGCTGACTTTAGAACTAAGAGAAGGGAACTGATGCAAGCCTTACTGCATAAAGTCATATACAGGCATGTGGGTAGAGTTATAACAGGACCTGAGTATGTAAAAAGGAACAGTGTCCAACTTATGCCCCCCATTTGGTTGTGAGCCATTCTGGACACTCTGGCTGCAGCTGAGTGGAATCACACGGCATCCCCGCTTTGTCTTCTCATTCCTCACAGTCTGGAATCACCCTTTGGCTTCTGCCAAACCTTCCTCTTCTGTGATCCCATGACACCTCGCCATGTTGGTGGCGGACAAAGACGAGAAGCTGACCTTCTGTGGCTTTTCTTCAGGGCTGAGTCCAAGGCAGTCTCTGGCTCTCCTCCCTTCCACCCCTTCCGGCTGCCTTCTCTAACTCCAAGTCCCATCAACTGAACGGGTGTTCCCTACTGTCTTGCCTGCATATCTGCATCAGTAAGTGAAATTAAAAAATTGGTCAAGACTCCTAAGATATGTATGTATGTTTGTTTGTAAGTGTGTGCATTTCTTTTCTCATTGCTCAGTGGAGTCAAGTGGTAAGAGCTTGGACTTGGAGCTGGGATTTGAGTACTGGTTCCACACTTTACTGGCTGGCACCGCAAGTGAACTAAAAAATACACCCCCTCCCACCAAAAAAACACCCAAAATACAAAAAAGCAAACCTGTGTCGGGTTCCTCAACGACAACAAGTGTAGAATTATAGCATCTACGCAAAAGGACTGTTTTGCAGATGAAATAAATCACTATGTGTGAAGTGCCTGGTACAAAATCAATGCTGACTAACAGGTCTTGCTTTATTGTAAGTTATGGTGGGGTTCACTGCCAATGATTAGGAAACAGGGGAGTCACTGGTGCCAGAGGTTTGGGACAGCGTGTTTCTGGTAATGTTGTGATACGGGAAAATTCATCCCAAAGAAGTCCCAGTGAATATTCTCATGGAGACCTTGTGATGAATGGAGGTTAAGTGCCAGCACTCTCCACCCACCAGATTTTGTGGAGATATGGAGTGGGAACCCAGACAATTCTGGCCATTTTTCCTGGAAAAATGTATTTCACACTCTGCCAATCAGCCTACCAGGCAAGACATAGTGTAACCTCAACTATGGTCTTACCTGGGAAGGTGCTTCTAGAGATCCAGGATCAGGGTGGAGGAAGCAAAGAAAGTATTAATAAAACCTTCTGTTGGAGTTGGCAGCAGTCAGACCTGGGTTCTCAGGCCTAGCCAGAGACCTTGGCTTGAAGTGAGCATGACTTGGACAGAGAGATAGTATCCTCTGAGAACTGTTATTTGGACAAAGCGAGAGACAGTAGATGAAAGGGCCAAGCACAGAGCTGCGAACAGTAACCTGACTCCATTACCCGGTCCAGCATCTGGAAACGGGCAGTAGGCAGTCTTGGGAATTCACTGACACTGTAAGCAACTTATTTGCATGTTTGGGTTGCACCTCTCAAAAATGGTTAAAATCTATTGTTGAGGAAAGCTGCAAATTTAAGGCAGGGCTCTCTTTTAAGGCTTAACTTTTTAATCCATAGAGATTAGAATTTATTTTTAAATTATAAAATAACTTTGGAATATCCTCACCAAGCAGTGAAATTTTAAATTTTTCACAGAAAATGTAAAAGACCCTTAATAGCCAAAGTAATCTTGAGAAAGAAAAATGGAACTGGAGGAATCAGGCTCCTTGACTTCAGACTACATGAAGAGTTACAATTATCAAAACAGCACAGCACTGGCATGAAAAGAGAAATGCAGATCAATGCAGCAGCACAGAAAGCTCAGAAATAAGCTCACACATATGGCCAATTAACCTGACAAAGGGGGCAAGAGTATACAATGGACAACAGTCTACTGAGCATGTGGCCCTGGGAAAACTGAACCTGTGAAAGTAGAACATTCTCTAATATCGTACACAGACACACAAAATGGATTAAAGACCTAAATGTAAGGCCAGATATTATAAAACTCTTAAGAGGAAAACACAGAATACTTTCTGACCCAAATTGCAGCAGTACTCTTTTGGATCTGTCCCCAAGGTAAGACAAGTAAAAACAAAAATAAATAGGGCCTAATTAAACTTCAAAGCTTTGGCACAGCAAAGGAAGCGATACACAAAAACACAACCTATAGAATGGGAGAAAATAATGGAAATGAAGCAACTGACAAGGGGTTAATCTCCAAACTATACAATCAGCTCATATGACTCAACATAAAAAAAAACAAACAACCCAATCAAAACCATGGGGAGAAGATCTAAAAAGACTTTCTCCAAAGATATACAGGCAGCCAAAAAGACTCTCAACATCGCTAATTATAGAAATGCAAATCAAAACTACAGTGAAGTACCATCTCACACCAGTCAGAATGGCCAACATCAAAAAGTCTGCAAACAATAAATGCTTGAGAGGGTGTGGAAGAAAAGGAGCCCTCCTATACTACTGTTGGGAATATAATTTGGTATAGCCACTATGGAGAACAGTATGGAAGTTCCTTTGAAAATTAAAAATAGAGCTACTGAATGATCCAGTAATTCCACCTCTGGGAATACGTCCAGAGCAAACTCTAATTTGAAAAGATACATGCACTCCAGTGTCACAGTAGCATTATTTAAGACATGTACCCCAAAGTCCATAGCAGCACCGCTTACAGTAGCCAAGACATGGAGGCAGCCCAAGTGCAGCTATCAAGAGATAACGGATAAACAAGATGTGGTTTGGGTACACACACACACGCGCGCGCACACACACACACGCACGCAATGCACGCACGCAATGCACACACGCAATGCACACACGCACGCGCATGCGCAAACACACACACATGCACACACACGCACAAACACGCACACATGTGCGCACACACATGCACGCACACACACGCATGCACATGCATGCACACATGCACACACGCGCACACACATGCACACACGCATGCACACACGCATGCACACACATGCACACGCACACACACACAATGGAGTATTACTCAGCCATAAAAAAGAATGAAATAATGCCATTTGCAGCAACATGAATGGACCTGGAGGTAATCACACTAAATGAAGTAAGTTAGAGAGAGAAAGACACATATATGATTCTATTTATATATGGAATCTAAAAAAAATGATACAAATGAGCTTATACACAAAACAGAAATAGACTCACAGACAGAAAAAAAATTTATGGTTACCAAAGGGGTGGAGGGGAGAGGGATGTATTAGGAGTCTGGGATTAAAATAGACAAACTATTATATATAAAATACAAAACCAACAAGGACCTACTGTATAACATAGGAACTATACTCAATATCGTGTAATAAACTCTAATGGAAGAGAATGTAAAAACATATATAAAAATATAAAGTCTTATATATATGTACACACACATAGCTGAATCACTTTGCTATATATCTGAAACACAACATTGTACATCAACTATATTTCAACAAAAGCTAAAAACAAACCCCAAACTCCACCAAGCCCCAATTTTTTTTTGCTAAAAAGTAATACAAGAAAAAAATGTACATATTTTAGGAATTAAATAGTGTCATCTCAATATTGTTCAGGCTATCATACACCAGTCTTCAATCATATACCAGATAGTGTGTTCTTCTGGCATAGAAGAAAAATGTGTCAGTTCCTACGTTGCAATTTCTTCGGAATTCAGCTTTAAAAGACAAGCATTTATCTTATTGGACTATTAACACCATTTATCTCCAATTTATGAAATGTTTTCCTTTATCTAACTCCCTTCAACAGTCATAGCTTTCACCCCACAAACACATACATATCACAAGCTGAGCTACTAACTACAGTGAGACAAAAAGTGTCTGGGAGTTACAGGGTATTTTATCGGAACACTTCTCCATTGCCTCTTGAGCATTTCTTACTATCTGGTTATTATATTTAGTGGTCATCTAAAATGACAGATCACTAGAATTGAAGTAATTGCCTACACAGAAAAAAATCAGAAATCATTAGGAGGTTTCAAATTTCATTTGTATCCATGTAATTGAGTGAAGTCATACAAAAACAGAGACTAATTGTATGTCCTCTGCCCCTCAGTGTGAACACAGCTCTGGTTTCCAAATAGAAGTCTTGCTTCAGAAACAAGTCAATGGTTTGATAAATATTTGATTCAGAAGCTCAGCTTGAACCTCAAAGGGACTGAGTGTACTGAATAATACTGATGTATTCAACATGTCTCCAGGTCATCCCAGGGACAAGCAGTGTCCCTCGCAGGGAGGCTGACCATGAGGCTTTCCAAGTTCAGCTCTCATCTCTCTCTGTGAACAATCTGGCTTGCCTGTGTTTGCCACACAGTATTATTCCCTTTCTGAAATGCAAATTCACACTGTCTCGAATCCAGATGAATACTCAGCACACCGAATCACTGATTCCAAGGCCAGGCACAGAGTAGCAACCTATCAAGTGATGACATTTTTTAGATGTATTGGGTCCTGAAAAGGTGTTTGAAACAAGAATCAAATTAAAAAATGAGTGGTTACATATGTGTAACCGACTCTGTTGCAAGCCATTAAAATGGAATGTGTTGAGGATGCCATTTCCCTCAATTCCAGAGACCCTTTCTCTGCGAGCTTGAATGGAGGCTGGGCCATTTTCCTGACTGTTCGGGGAGGTTACTGCCCGCTCTGTTTGAACTGGGGGCAGGACTCACCTTGGGATCCCAGTCCAGGGTTCCCATTTGTGAGAAACATGATCGCAGGGGTAATGATTTGACTGCTGAAATATTGCTCTTCAAACACAAGACCTGCCCCCTCTTAAAAAAAAAAACAAAAAAAAACACAACACAAAAGTCTGTATCTACTGTATCTGAACCAGCAGTAGTCCTAACAGCCGTCTCTCTTCTCAGGGAGAAATGAGCTCTCAGCTTTTCTCAGGCTTGAGCTTTCTCCCACCTGTCCTCAATTTAATGCACAAATGAAAGCACATAAATCTTTGTGACATTTTGGCATAAAGCACCTACTTCAGATGACTCCTTTAGGAAACTCTGAACCCAGGTGTTTGGTTTTTGCATAAACTTTGCAAAATGAGAATTGTAACGCGACTGTGTGTACACACACACACACGCACACCTCCCCCCTGAAAGGTGGCTGCATATGAAATGTGGAGGTGAGTGGGGGTAGGAGAATAACATGTGTGCAAACTTAATATATCTTTTCCTCACCTTAAGTTGGACCCAGACAGTTAAATTATAATTACAGCCCCATCTGGAGGGGGAGCAAGTACAGTACGCCAGAGTGCCAAACCTTTCAGCCATGGGTACTTTGTCAGGTAAAATAAACACACGTCCTGTGCTCAGCCTGGGGTCAAACTCAACAAAAGCTCTGAAAGATGGGACACTCATCAAGAACCAGGCTGGGAAACGGTCAGGGCAACAGCAACAACAGGAAGAAGGAATAAAATGGTTGGTTACTTCCCTCCGGCCAGATGGCTCAAGAAGACTGCTCAGGGCTTACCTTCAAGGGATACGAATCCTCAGCAAGACTTGCGGTGGACTGGTGCCGCTGCCAAGTGTGGTGGGGAGAGTGGGAAGCAGTCCTCCTCTGGCCAGAGAAACTGGTCCCAAGAAAGGCAACGACGCAGGCTGGGCCTTGCCCATCCGTGGAGTGCTTCAGGGCAGCGAATCATCTCTCTGGTTGCAAAGTGGCGAGGCTGTAAAAGCAGAAACACTTGGCAACTGTGTTCCCTGACCGATGAAAGAAGCTCATCTTGTCGGCTAAGAGAACACAGGTGATGCTGAAGGCGGAGAGAGTGAGGATCCTGAATGCATCTGAGTCCCTGGTTGCTGTCGTTCTTGATGCCAATTCGTGTTATCTTTTCCACAGATTGTTCCACAGACAAGTAATTTCTCTCCTTTTTGCCTAATCTAGCTCTGAGATTCTGTCACTTGCTATCAAAAGGGTTCCATCTGACATATCAATCATAAAATGAAATTTGTAAATGGTTTACTTCGATTGAATGGTATCAATGCTAATAATAATTGATAACACTTATTTAGGACTGTGCCACGCCCTATCCTAAGAATGTTCTGTATATATTTTCTTCCATTTAATCCTCACAACCCCGTGAGGCAGGAGCAGTTCTTGTTTCCCTTTTAACAGATAAGAAAGTTGAGGCACAGAAATGTATAGAGACTTTACCAATATCTCATAGCTAAACCCAGAGCCCAGCCTTTTTATGACCCTTATTCTTCCAGTATAGGTTCTGATAACTGTTCTTGAGTGAGAAAGTAGAGTTAAAGCCAATATGTTTAGAGTTTATGCCCAAGTCTATAAACAATTGTATTCATACCCCTACAAAGACAGAGTAATAGTTAGAGCCCAGATCGCTGTTTCTGATTTGGTTTCTGATCTGATGGGTGTGAATGAAAGAGCACCCCTTTCTAACAAGTTTACAGGTGATGCTCATGTTTAGGCCTCAGTGCCTTTAACTTTGCCATCAACTTGTTTGTAAGCACCTATGAGGCATCCAGTCAATTCAATAAACTAAATCAGCCCAAACTGATGACTTAGCCACAATGCTAATAGATTAGCTTGACTGGTCTGTGTTCCAAAATGGCCAAATCAAAGTCAACACAATTCAGGGGCTCTGAAATTAATAAAATGGCACACAGAAATATCATAACTTTTACAGGCAAGGAAATAGCAAATTACAATCTTTTTAAAAAATAGTATATTATATAAAAATAACTTGAGATGACGTGTTGCTAGTTGTCTAAAAACATCACAGCTCTTTATCACTATGATTTGTTGCCTAATGGAACAAGTATGCCTCAATGAAAGTGTATGCTTGCTTTTACCTTAAATTTATCATGAGGATACAACAAGGGGGCACTTCCCTGGTGGTCCAGTGGTCAAGAGTCTGCATCCTAATGCAGGGGACAAGGGTTCAAACCCTGGTCCCAGAAGATTCCACGTGTCTCAGGGCAACTAAGCTCATGTGCCACCGCTGCTGAGCCCACGTGCTGCAACGACTAAAGCCTGTGTGCTCAGAGCCCCTGCTCCCCAACAAGAGAGGCCACTGCAATGAGAAACCCGTGCCCTGCAACTGGAGAGTAGCCCCCTGCCGGCCACAACTAGAGGAAGCCTGCAGGCAACAGCAATGTCCCAGTACAGCCAAAGGAAGAATACAACTGGGAATGATCTCACTGTTATCACCATTTATGTTAGCAGAGATCTGTCATGCAAGTAAGTTTTGAGCTGGGCTGATGTCATTTTACTCTCTTAATTTTAATTCTTTTCTTTAAATAGACCAAAAGATAGGTTTCTTCTACAGAGAGGAATTACAGTTAATTTTGTTCTAGGGTCACAAATATCTTCTTTGGTGGAACTGGGTAAATTGTAGACACCTTCTTTTTACATGCAAAATTTCAGTTTAAAAAACTGAAATATTTCTTAGAGTCATAATATGTACTTACAAATTAGTCTAACTGAACAAAATAGATAGGAACCCATGAAATCTCTTAGAAAAATTTTGCTTTTTTAAAGAAATAATAATCATTTTTTCTTTACGAGAAAGATTGGCTGAAAGTTTTCTTTTCTCGTAGTGGCTTTGTAGTGTTTTGGTATCACAGTTATGTTGACCTCACAGAATGCATTTAAAAATTTTCCCTTTCTTTAAACTCTGAAAGAGTTTAGGTAAAATTGCTATTATTTCTTCTTAAATGTTTAGAAGACTTCACCAGTGAAACCATTTGTGATTGGGGTTTACTTTGTATGTGTGTGGGGGAAGGTTTTTACTTTGAAAATGAAAAGATTTCATTTTAAACAACTTATTTCTTCTTGTTGTTTTTTTTTGCTTCTAATTATAGCTTTATTCACTAGTCAATTCAAAGAGTTATTCTACACATAATTGAACCCATCCTTGCATCTTTACAGACTTTTTTTTTCTTGTGTTAGTTTTAATAAGTTGTGTTTTATAGAGGATGTACCCATTTCAACTAAGTTGTTTAATTAATTGCATAACGATGTGTGGATCATAACAAACTGGAAAATTCTTAAAGAGATGGAAATACTGGACCACTTGACCTACCTCCTCAGAAATCCATATGCAGGTCAGGAAGCAACAGTTAGAACTGGACATGGAACAACAGACTGGTTCCAAATCGGGAAAGGAGGACGTCAAGGCTGTATATTGTCACTCTGCTTATTTAACTTCTATGCAGAGTACATCATGAGAAATGCTGGACTGGATGAAGCACAAGCTGGAATCAAGATAGCTGGGAGAAATATCAATAACCTCAGGTATGCAGATGACACCACCCTTATGGCAGAAAGTGAAGAGGAACTAAAAAGCCTCTTGAGGAAAGTGAAAGAGGAGAGTGAAAAAGTTGGCTTAAAGCTCAACATTCAGAAAACGAAGATCATGGCATCTGGTCCCATCACTTCATGGCAAATAGATGAGGAAACAATGGAAACAGTGAGAGTATTCTTTTGGGCTCCCAAATCACTGCAGATGGTGATTGCAGCCATGAAATTAAAAGATGCTTGCTCCTTGGAAGAAAAGCTATGACCAACCTAGACAGCATATTGAAAAGCAGAAACATTACTTTACCAACAAAGGTCCGTCTAGTTAAAGCTATGGTTTTTCCAGTAGTCATGTAAGGATGTGAGAGTTGGACTATAAAGAAAGCTGAGCGCCGAAGAATCGATGCCTTTGAACTGTGGTGTTGGAGAAGACTCTTGAGAGTCCCTTGGACTGCAAGGAGGTCCAAACAGTCCATCCTAATGGAGATCAGTCTTGAGTGTTCTTTGGAAGGACTGATGCAAAAGCTGAAACTCCAATACTTTGGCCACCTCATGCGAAGGATAACTCATTGGAAAGGACCCTGATACTGGGAAAGATTGAAGGTGGGAGGAGAAGGGGACGACAGAGGATGAGATGGCTGGATGGCATCACCGATGCAATGGACATGAGTTTGAGTAGACTCAGGGAGCTGGTGATGGACAGAGAAGCCTGGCATGCTGCAGTCCATGGGTTTGCAAAGAGTCGGACACGACTGAGCAAGTGAACTGAACTGAACTGATTCAACATAACTCATTATGATTCTTTCTTAAATTTTTAAAAATGTATTTTGTTTTCCCCATTTTGATTCTTTTAGTGTCTAAATAATCTGCAGTCATATGGCCTGTTAAAATCATTATACTGGCAAGTTGTGTTCTCTCCTTTTTTTCTTGATCAATTTTGCTAAGGGTTTGTCAATATATTCATTTTTTCAAAGAATAACTTTTGGCTTCGTACCTTTCCCCATTGTATATCTGCTATTTCTTTGCTTGCTAATCTGTATCATTTCCTTTCTTTTACTTTAATTTGGTAATTTATAGTTTTTAAGTGGATATTTAAACATTTTTCCACTCCTCTTTTTCTTCTCATATATGTATTTCAAGCTACAAATTTGCCTCCAAATACTGTTCAAGCTGCATCCCACACATTTTTGATATGTCATATCTCGTTTTTGTACAGTTCAAAAAATTTCATATCTTCCATTTAGTTACTTCAACTCATAGATTATACAGAAGTCGGTTATTTAATTTCTAAGCATTTCAAATTATTTTCTAGTTCTTTTTCTATTATTGATTTCTACTTTGATTCTACTGAGTTGAAAAACATATATACTCCTTTAAAATTCATGGAGATTTGCTGATTGGTCTAGCATAAGGTCTATTTTGGCAAATGTTTCACATACACTTTTTTTTTAAGTTTTTGGCTGTGCTGGGTCTTCACTGCTGTGTGCAGGCTTTCTCTAGTTGTGGAGAGCAGGGCCTACTCTCCAGGCACAGTGCACGGGCTTCTCGTTGTAGGGGCTTCTCTTGTCACAGACAACAGGCTCCAGGGTGCACGGGCTTCAGCAGTTGCTGCACGTGGGCTCTAGAGTGCAGGCTCAGTAGTTGGGGCACATGGGCCTAGTTGCCCCGCAGCACGCGGGATCTTCCCAGACGAGAGATTCAACTGGTGTCCCCTGCACTGCAAGGCAGATTCTCAATCACTGGACCACTAGGGAAGCCCCACATATACTTTTACAAAATTTTTATTCAGTGGTTATGGAATGTAGAAATCTAGATATGTTCAAGTAGTTGTGTTAGTAAGAAATTACTTTTTCAGAGAAAAAAAAAATGAAGTGCTTTCCAAAGTTTAAAGGGTAAGAGTACCATGTTTAACTAAGTGCTTTCTTCTGGAATTTTGACATTTAACTCCTCAGGAACAAATGATGGAGTATTTGTCTCGCTTCCATCTGATTATTGAGCATCTCCATTTGGATGTGTAAGGAGTATTTCAAATTCATATGCCCCAAAAGGAACTCCTGGTTTCCCCTTCAAATCTGCTCCTTTTCCCATCCTTTCATCTCAGTAAGTGCACCTCAGTGCTCCTGTTGAAAATATGAGAAGTTGTCCCCAGTTTCTCTTTTCCTCATATTTATGTCTTTTCCACCTGAAGGTGCTATTCCCACTATCTTAAAATGTGTCCTAATCTGACTGCTTCTCACATCCCTTCTCCTGCTTCTCTGCCCTAAGAGCCTGTCACTTCTTCCAAGGGTCCTCCTTAGTCACTGCTTAATGGACCTGTCTGCTTTTCCTGTTTGTCCTTCTCTCCCTCCTCCATCCCTAGACTCCGCCATCTACTGCAACAGGGACCACAGGTTTTGCTCCTCTCATAACAGAGTCATTAAAAAAAAATCAGATCAGATCATTACCTCGTTAAGAAACAAAATAATTCAAAGGCTTTCTCTCACACTTGGAATATATTTTAAAATTCTCAATATGATCTCAGAGGGCCTTGGTGATCTGGCCCTTCCCCTTTCATGAATCTCCTTTTTCATACTTGTCCCCTTGCCCACCGCTCCAGCCACAGTGGCCCTCACTATGTTTGAAAAGTGTCTAGTTCATTCTTGTCTCTGAGTCCTGGAACTTGCTGATCCCTCTGCCTAGAAAGCCCCTCTTCCAGATCCTTACACAACCCACTCTTTCATCTCAATTCACATGTCATCTCCTCAGAGAGGCGGTTGTGACCATCCCATTTAATACCCCATCTTACCTCCACTGTGCTATCCCTTGTCCACTTATCTTGAGTAAAATGTCTTCACAGCACTCGCCAATATCTCATATTACTTATAAATTCATTAATTGTGTTTAATCTGTCTTCTGCACTGGAATATGGGTTCCATACCCACTTGGTATGGTTTATTGGTGAATTCCAACCAGGTAAACCAGTGCCTGGAACACAGAAAACACTCAATAAATATCTCTTAGTTGAATAGATGTATAGATTGATGCAGAGTGGATGAATGTTTAACTGAATAAAAACAATTGTTTTAATCCATTTATATGAACCAAGTACATTCATTCTTTCTAGGCAGTATTATGCTGTTTTACTTTTAATTAGAAGGTTGATTTACACATTATGAAAGGTTAAGCTTCTCAGAATAACCTGTAGATTCTAATGTCACTAATTTGGACTGGAGTTGTCACCTGTTACTGGAGTTGGTTTGAGAATGCAGAAGCTCCATGCACAGACACAGAGCATGTGCAGCAGTATAGAATTACTCCAGGTAGCACCTTGATTCTGTGCTCATTCACTGAAATTTGCTAGTCAAGCTGAGGATCAGGTCCCTACTCTGACTTGTGTTTTATTTTTTTACTTTACAATATTGTATTGGTTTTGCCATACATCAACATGAATCCGCCATGGGTGTACACATGTTCCCCATCCTGAACCCCTCTCCCACCTCCCTCCCCATCCCATCCCTCTGGGTCATCCCAGTGCACCAGCCCCGAGCATCCTGTATCCTGCATCGAACCTAGACTGGCGATTCATTTCACATATGATATTATACATGTTTCAATTCCATTTTCCCAAATCATTCCACCCTCACCCTCTCCAACAGAGTCCAAAAGACTGTCCTATACATCTGTGTCTCTTTTGCTGTCTCGCATAAAGGGTTATCTTTATATCTTTCTAAATTCCATATATATGCATTAGTATACTGTATTGGTGATTTCCTTTCTGGCTTGCTTCACTCTGTATAATAGGCTCCAGTTTCATCCACCTCATTAGAACTGATTCAAATGTATTCTTTTTAATGGCTGAGTAATACTCCATTGTGTATATGCACCACAGCTTTCTTATCCATTCATCTGCTGATGGACATCTAGGTTGCTTCCATGTCCTGGCTATTATAAACAGTGCTGCAATGAACACTGGGGTACATGTATCTCTTTCAATTCTGGTTTCCTCGGTGCGTATGCCCAGCAGTGGGATTGCTGGGTCATATGGCAGTTATACTTCCAGTTTTTTAAGGAATCTCCACACTGTTCTCCAGAGTGGCTGTACTAGTTTGCATTCCCACCAACAGTGTAAGAGGGTTCCCTTTTCCCCGCACCCTCTCCAGCATTTATAGTTTGTAGATTTTTGGATAGCAGCCATTCTGACTGGCGTGAAATGGTGCCTCATTGTGGTTTTGATTTGCATTTCTCTGATAATGAGTGATGTTGAGCATCTTTTCATGTGTTTGTTAGCCATCTGTATGTCTTCTTTGGAGAAATATCTGTTTAGTCCTTTGGCCCATTTTTTGATTGGGTCGTTTATTTTTCTGGAATTGAGCTGCAGGAGTTGCTTATATATTTTTGAGATTAATTCTTTGTCAGTTGCTTCATTTGCTATTATTTTCTCCCATTCTGAAGTCTATCTTTTCACCTTGCTTATAGTTTCCTTTGTTGTACAGAAGCCTTTAATTAGGTCCCATTTGTTCATTTTTGCTTTTATTTCCAATATTCTGGGAGGTGGGTCATAGAGGATCCTGCTGTGATTTATGCTGGGAAAGTGTTCTGCCTATGTTCTCCTCTAGGAGTTTTATAGTTTCTGGTCTTACGTTTAGATCTTTAATTCCATTTTGAGTTTATTTTTGTGTATGGTGTTAGAAAGTGTTCTAGTTTCATTCTTTTACAAGTGGTTGACCAGTTTTCCCAGCACCACTTGTTAAAGAGATTATCTTTTCTCCATTGTATATTCTTGCCTCCTTTGTCAAAGACAAGGTGTCCATAGCTGCGTGGATTTATTTCTGGGCTTTCTATTTTGTTCCATTGATCTATATTTCTGTTTTTGTGACTTGCGTTTTAAACATTGGTTCTTAGGAATGTCAGAATAGGTTACATGATTCTCAAACTTTGCTTCTACCAATTGCTGGTGTTTGAGACAGGTAGACCTAAGAAGTGCCTAAGAAATGACCCTCTCTAGAGCGCTATGATGGCGGTTTCCTTCCAACACAGAGGATGAAATGACATTGGGAAATAGACTTTTCTTAACTGCTATGGTAGGGCTTTCCTGATGGCTCAGTGGTAAAGAATCCACCTGCAATGTAGAAGACAGAGGCGTTGTGGGTTTGATCACCACGTCAGGAAGATCCCCTGGAGTGAGAAATGCAACATCCTCCAGTATTCTTGCTTGGAGAATCCCATGGACAGAGGAGCTACAGTCCACAGGACTGCAAAGAGTCGGACACGACTGAGTGCACACGCACACACCCAACTGCTGTGCCATGCTTCCCCTCTCTCAGGATCTCCTTTTAAAATCGATGGTGCTGCCTGTCTTACTAACAGAGTCAAAAGTAGCAAGGGAATTTGCTGGAGAAAGTCCAAAGTGACCAGGCACATGCATTTTGACTACCTGCTGTTTCTGACCATGCTTCTTTAGGTCCTAGAAAGGCAGCCATGAATAAGATCAAGTCCCTGCTCTCATAGAGATGCCTTTAATCTTGTTTGAGAAAAAGACTGTTTTCAAAAAGAAAAGTATAATATTTAGGGTTAAGCTGTTAAATCGTATATTCTTACATAGTTTTAGCTAGAAAACTTGTTCCTAGGTCATGTGCTGGAAAAAATGGTATCAGTGTTTCCTGGGGTTATCCAGAGAGAACATAACTTCCAGATGTTCTTTCAAGGCACATGTTGGGGAGCATTCATGTTAGGAATGGGGGTCCCCTAAGCCCCAGCCTCCAGTCTGAGCTTGGTGGTTGGAATCCATGATGTCTACCCCACTATGGATATTTTACCTACAAATTCCACCAACCCCCTATTGCATGTGTTCATTTACTCAGCCTATAATAAATAGCTTCACATACAGAGATTCCATCTAAACACAAACAGTCCCAGCCTTTAGAAGCCTCTCCAGCAAAGCTCTTTGGGAGTGCGTGTGTGTTTCGGGGTAATCAGCTCCAGGCAACCCTGGTCGGTCATAGAAGTTGTCATTGCTGTCATCTTCCTATGAAATCCTTCATCCTTTTGAATGCTCATAAATGGGTATTTTCATGCAGACTTCATCATTTTGAAATGAATTTCAATAACTCCTCCAGTGGCCGCCTGCCAGCCTGACAATGTCCGTCCTTGTGAAACTAGCCTCATGAGTGTGTTTGGAAGCATGCTGGCTTTGGTTTTAGCAACAGACGAGGCTGAATCCAGAAAATATTTTGTGATATTTATTTTTATAGCGTGAATGAGCAAAACATTCAAGAAAGTGCTGATGGGTCTCCAATTCTCAAACTCCAACTTAGAAAATAGAAATTTGAATTTCCTATTCCACCTCTTAACCCCACCCCCACTCTCCCTTTTTTCCAGTGGGGGCTGACCTTGCTGGCTTTGGCAGAAGCAGGGATGTGTTGAAATGTTGTAAATTACAGTTAATGTGATATGATTCTGTTTATCCTTGTCCAACACTGTTGAACCTACCAATTTTTCCCTTCTTGGCTTTCCATGAATTAAGGCAACCAGAGAATAGCCAGTTGGAAGACTGGACCATTTTCCTTTTCAGTCAGAGTAAAAGACAGACACAGCTGATGAATGCTGGCCCTAAAGAAAAGGTTTTGTGCTTTGACAAGACATTCAGAAAAAGCCCAATATACTGCTCTATGTACTGCTGAAGATAAAAGGATTTTATTCTGGGATGTAAGAAATAAAAAGCATGATTCAATTTCCTAAAGGAGATTCACACCAACAATGTTTAAATGAAAAATGTCATGAATTTCGTACGTAAGAACTGAGTATTAAAGAGGCAGCTGCCATCTTTTGGTTTCTCATTCAGAGCTGGAAAGGTTACCTCAAGGAGATAGTTTCTGAAAGGGTCTTATTGTCCTAACCATGATTCACTCAAGAGCACCATATCCTCACAGGCAAGCCTCATAGACGAAAGGGACTCAGGCAGCCTGGCTGTTATGATGCAAAATGATGAGTGCAACTAAATTGTTCATGGATTTGTTGGGAAAATATGGTAAAGATGATGCTGTGAAAGTGCTGCACTCAATATGCCAGCAAATTTGGAAAACTCAGCAGTGGCCACAGGACCAGAAAAGGTCCGTTTTCATTCCAATCCCAAAGAAAGGCAATGCCAAAGAATGCTCAAACTACCGTACAATTGCACTCATCTCACACGCTAGTAACATAATGCTCAAAATTCTCCAAGCCAGGCTTCAGCAATACGTGAACCGTGAACTTCCAGATGTTCAAGCTGGTTTTAGAAAAGGCAGAGGAACCAGAGATCAAATTGCCAACATCCGCTGGATCATGGAAAAAGCAAGAGAGCTCCAGAAAAACATCTATTTCTGCTTTATTGACTATGCCAAAGCCTTTGACTGTGTGGATCACAATAAACTGTGGACAATTCTGAGAGAGACGGGAATACCAGACCACCTGACCTGCCTCTTGAGAAATTTGTATGCAGGTCAGGAAGCAACAGTTAGACCTGGACATGGAACAACAGACTGGTTCCAAATAGGAAAAGGAGTACGTCAAGGCTGTATATTGTCATCCTGCTTATTTAACTTCTATGC
The DNA here is from genome assembly GCF_023091745.1 of Budorcas taxicolor. Classification (NCBI taxonomy): domain Eukaryota; kingdom Metazoa; phylum Chordata; class Mammalia; order Artiodactyla; family Bovidae; genus Budorcas; species Budorcas taxicolor. The sequence goes on along the minus strand of NC_068910.1, from coordinate 14,721,072 downwards.
AGAGTACATCATGAGAAACGCTGGGGTGGAAGAAGCACCAGCTGGACTCAAGACTGCTGGGAGAAATATCAATAACTTCAGATATGCAGATGACACCACCCTTATGGCAGAAAGTGAAGAGGAACTAAAAAGCCTCTTGATGAAAGTGAAAAAGGAGAGTGAAAAAGTTGGCTTACAGCTCAACATTCAGAAAATGAAGATCATGGCATCTGGTCCCATCACTTCATGGCAAATAGATGGGGAAACAGTGGAAACAGTGTCAGATTTTATATTTTGGGGCTTCAAAATCACTGCAGATGGTGACAGCAGCCATGAAATTAAAAGACGCTTACTCCTTGGAAGGAAAGTTATGACCAACCTAGATAGCATATTCAAAAGCAGAGACATTACTTTGCCAACAAAGGTCCATCTAGTCAAGGCTATGGTTTTTCCAGTGGTCATGTATGGATGTGAGAGTTGGACTGTGAAGAAAGCTGACTGCCGAAGAATTGATGCTTTTGAACTGTAGTGTTGGAGAAGACTCTTGAGAGTCCCTTGGACTGCAAGGAGATCCAACCAGTCCATTCTAAAGGAGATCAGTCCTGGGTGTTCATTGGAAGGACTGATGCTAAAGCTGAAACTCCAGTACTTTGGCCTCCTCATACGAAGAGTTGACTCATTGGAAAAGACTCTGATGCTGGGAGGGATTAGGGGCAGGAGGAGAAGGGGATGACAGAGGATGAGATGGCTGGATGGCACCACCAACTTGATGGACATGAGTTTGGGTGAACTCCAGGAGTTGGTTATGGACAGGAGGCCTGGCATGCTGGGATTCATGGGGTCGCAAAGAGCCGGAGACGACTGAGCAACTGAACTGAATTGAACTGATGGTATCTGCCAGATTTCTATTAGAAGTCAAAAAATCAACAGGGTTTTCTTTTCAAGTAAGTTGAGGTTTTAAGAAGAGAATGTATTAGGGGTGTTGAGTTCTTTAGGGAGGAATTTTTAAAAATCCACACACATGGTTAGAAATAATAATCATAAATAATTGGGGAAAAAGGTCCAAACTGATCTTTTTCTGACCTGGTTTGTTTTGAATATTGCACAATCCAATTTTGCTTTGGTTAGATGAAAAAGAGTGCCAAGTAAAGGCTTTAAGGAGCAGTAGAGAGCAATTTAAGAAAGATCCATTTTATTTCATAGCTAATAACTGACTTAAGAAATGCATAAAAGATGATTAGGAAAAGTGTGATGAGATTGATGAGCATTTTGTTTTCAAAAGGAGACACGATGATGTCTTATGTTCATGTAGAGAGAAATGACCTCTCGACAACTCTCTTCTACCCTATATTCAGTGATGAAGCTAATAATTCAATTCCTTACATTTGCCTAGCATGTTGCATATTTGTATATATTCAATTAAAAGTAAAAGAACTTAAATGATTTGCCAGATACTATTCTCAGCATTTTGCAAACATTAATCTGGCTAAACCTTCAAGACTAGCCCATGAGTTAGACACTCAGATTTTCTCCTTTTCACATGGGGAAATGGAAGCATCTGGAGGTGAGATAATTTCATTCATCCATTTAACTGTTCATTGACTCACCACACACTTACTGGGCCCTTACCCAGCATGGACGCTGTCCCAGAAGTTGGAGACACAAGAAGGCTGTGCGTAGTCCCCACCTTCAATGCATTTTTGGAAAGGTAGAGAAGACAAACATCTAAATAAGAATTCACAATAGAAAATGGTAAGGAGAGTGACAGAATTATGTATAAAAGCTCTCTCTCCCTCACACAGCATTACCTCATTTCACCCTGACACCAATCCTACAGTATATTCATTTCTTCAACTAATACCCACTGAATGTCAATCCTAGGAGAGGTACAGTGCCCACTACTCTGAGGTTAGATTCAATGAGACTGACACTCATTAAAAATATTACAGGGACTTCTCCAGATGTCCAGTTAAGATACTGGTTAAAACACTGCGATTCCAATGCAGGTTTGATAGCTGGTGGGGGACCTAAGATCCCACATGTCGTGTGGCACGGCTGGCTGACAAAAAATTACAAAATACAAGTGAGATGGTACAACTGTTGCAAGTGGTATTAAAAAGTGTTACAGAGCTAGAGAAGTGAACAGCGGGGGGATGTGACCTCATTGAAGAATTCAGGAGAAGATTCTTGAGAATGTAGCCACATGAGGATGAAGAGGAATTAAGCAGGTGAGACAGTAAGTATTCCAGCCAAAGGGAGCAGGATGGTGTATGGAGAATTGGATGAGCTCACTGCAAGCAAATCAGGAGAATGTAGCGTGATACGAGCAAGGAGAGGTCAGACCCAGAAGGTCCTTACAGACCATGTGGGGTGGAAGGCCATCCTCACTATGGCCCTGAGAAGCTACCAGAGCATGTAGCATCTGATGGGTTATAGAGCTAAGTGGCATTTCCTAAGATGACTTTGATGGCTTTGCAGTGGATACATTATATGGCTCAAAGGTGGGAGCTGAGAGATTAGATTTCCAGGAAAGAGATACCAGAGGGCTGGTTGTGGAGCAGAAAGGCAAAGAACAAGAGCTACTTCAGGGCTTAAGCTAACATGATTGTGTGTGGTGGATATGGTAATGGTTAGAGAGTGCCCCATTTTACAGATGGGAAGACAATGGTCAGAAAGAGGCTGAGTAAACTCTTCCAGGGCCTTGCGGTTGGTAAGAGAATCCATCTTTCCTACATCTATTTGAGTGTTGAGCAAGCACTTTTACCCTCTGTTCCAGGAGAACAAAGAAAGAACCAGGAACCTTGGTTGAAGAAACTGAACATAATTCTAAGAAGGAATAAAAATTGATTTTTGCAGAATGGGTGGGAGACAAGAAATAGTGACACTTTGGACAGAGGAAGTTGTATAAAAGTGAGCAAGATACGGAGACTTTGATGGGTAAAGGAAACTGTCTGTCTTGATAGTGGTGGTAGTTAGAAACATTCATACATTCATCAAAGTCCATTTAAAATGGGTCCATTTTAATGAGCATACCTGGTTCTCAGATCTTGATCTCTAGTGCCTTTGCCCACCAAAAGGAAGAGGGCTCCTCAAAGAAATGGTTGCTTCTGGGGCTGGAGCAGGTTTGCACAAGATGAGCCTGGAACATTTTGTTGTGCCAGAAAATAAAGAAGTGACAATGATAATAACTGCAAAAAGACAAGCATATCACAAGGAAATAATAACCAACTTGAAGGGGTTCCCATTGGCCAAATCTGGGAAAATGTGGGTATCAAAAAATAGTAATAAATTATGAATCATTGGGGAAAAAATTATGAGTCTATACTAATAATAAACACATAAATGGGGGAGAAAAGAGATCTTCATTCTTCTGTAAAAGGCTAAATGTGGACTGGTAAATGTGGAAGGAGTGCTACAGTTGGAAAATTATCATTTTTGCATCCACTGTAATAAATGGTGGATAATGTTATTACTTATAATATTACAAACATAAATATTGCAAAATGATATGATATTATAAAATACTGAATATATTCTAAGTCTCAGGTAAATCCATGAGAATAGTTTAATAAGGGCCAGGATATCTGAATGATCTCAGAGAATATTCCCATCAGTTAGTTGCAAGGGACAAAGTCGTAACTAAACAGTGGAGAAAGTGGGCAAAACGTGGTGTGATCAGCATCACCAATGGGCAGGATGGCCACAGCGTGTCTCTAAATGTAATATTCTTGTCTGTACTTCCAGTTGTTGAAATAGGATTAAAGCAAAGGATATCGAGAGGTTAAGTCTTAGAGAAAGAGGAAAAACATGGCCAATGGGTTTATAAAGAAAAAAACAAAAAACTCACCTAACAATCAGGAAAATGCAATCAAAGAAAGGCAGTATTTTGATTTATCAGACTGATATTATTAAAATGATCAATGATTTGGCAAGGGCATTGAGAGAACTAGACACTTTTATACTGCGGTTATCTCCTGCTACATAGCAAATTACTGCAAAGCAGCAGCTGATTTCCGCAGCTCAGGTGGGCCCTCTGCTTCTGGGTCTTTCATGAGCTGCAATTAAGGTGCTGGCCAGAACTTGAAGGTCATCTGAGACTCCAGTGGGGAAGGATTCATTTCCACACTCGCGTGGTGGGCTGGTGGTTAGAGGCTGCCCTTAGGTCCTTGCCACAGAGCCTTTCTTTGGGCAGCCAGAGAAAGAATCCACTAGCAAGAGGCAAAGTTATACTCTCCTGAAGCTAATCACAGAAGTGACATCTCATCACCTTTGCTTTCTTCTTTTGGTTAGAAATGAATCATCAAGCCACACCCAGGGGGAGGCAAATATATGGGGGCATGAATACCAGGAGGTAGATATCACTGCAGACTGTCTTAGAGTCAGCCAGCCATGGCGACCCACATGTCTATTAGAAGGACAAGGCTGAATAATTTACAGTATCAGCACACCATGGTAAAGACCTCAGTAGTTAATGAAAAATGATGTACACATGTGTGTGCATGGACTTGGGACCATTTCTCAAACTATTTCACTATTGTTGAATGAATAAAGTAAACAAGGGTATTCTGCAAACAACTGTGAAACCCTTTAAGTAGAAACAGAATATTTTTCCAAAATGGAATACATTTATGCATATACATACACATTCAAATACAAAAGAAAAGGCGTGGGAAGAGACACATCCAATCACTGATGGCAGTCACCACTGGGAAGAGATGCGGGTTCAGGGTGGAGGTGGGGAATGGTGAGCAACTTTCTCATTTTATTCATCATAGTTATTCTTTGCTGTTATTTTTTTTTAACAGTGGAAATAGATTTATGTACTGTACATTTGCTTTTTAAAATAGGACTTGAACAGGGAAACGGGGCTGTGTCCAAGAGTGTTAGCTTTTGAAAGTGTAGCATGTTATCCATAAATGTGTCCCAACAGGGCCTTTTCACTGTCCACGTTTTAAAGGTCCACTTGGTTTTCCATCCCAGCTTTTTCTTAGATGTGTGTAACTGTGCTTGGAACAAGGAAGCTGCAAGGGCTCTGTTGTCCCAGACCCAGGAGCTGCTCTGCACACACATGAGGAGGGCTGCAGGGAGCGGGCAGCTGGATCCTATTGAATGCTGGTCTTTCTCAGACACAAAAGAAGAACCACAGTAGTAGCCACCCAGAGCGGAGCCTGGTGCTGCAGGGCGCTTCAGGGAGGCCACAGGATGGGATGTGGGACAAAGAGGCCCTTTTGTGGTGTGTCTTTTTGTCAGTTGCATGGCCCACTTTATAATAAAAAATGAGCCCAGGTTCCCATGGCTGGAGGTGCAGTTCAAGATGCCCCACTGGCCAGTGACCTTGGGCCAGCGGCCTTGTCTGTGACGTGGTGATGGTGATCACACTGCTATCGTGGGCTTCCTGTGGGGATTAAATGAGTTGATATGTCTGAGGCACTTGGCTTAGTGCCTGGGACATATTAAGCCCTCCAGGAGCTTAGCAGCTACTGCTGTTGTTGATGTTATTTATTGTTATCCACAAAAGTTGGTGTTCACTAAACCCTTAACAGTTTCCTGATCCTGGCTTTGCCATAAGTGCTTTATATTCGTCATCTCATTGAGTTTGCTCAACTTTTCAGAGTGGAAATTACTCCTAATCTTCCCATTTCATGGACGAGAACTCTGAGGCTCAGAGAGGTCAGGTTTGCTCTCCAAGTTCATAAACTGGGAAATGATGGTGCCGAGATTTGAAATCAGGTTTGTGCGTCTCTGAAGCTTCTACTCTTAACAATACTCACTTGCTTCCTGGGCCTTCACACCATGTTATTATGCTCTCAGGCTTTGAGGAAAGTATCATCAGGCTTTAGAGGACTTGGCAATGGACCAGAACACCCAGGAGAGGGCTAGACTGTAGTTTCTGCTGTAAAGACACTACAGAAATGGATGAATAGACAGTCAGTGTGGGAAAGTGTCCACGACTTCCTCAGAAACCAACCAACCAAGGAGATCAAAAAATAAATATGTGAAGATAAATTGCATCTGACATACATTTAACATGCCTGATGTGAGTGTATATAAAAATCCTTATACTCAACAGAGTTCATCTATTCTTGTCACACGTGTGGAATATTTATAAAAATTAATCAAGAATTTCCTTTCATCTGCTGGTGGACTTGGAGGCACGGCCACAAAAGTACAAGACTTCTGGGAGAACTATTTAAAAGAAACTTTCTAGAAAGTCTGTTGCCTTCATTCCATATAAGCTTCTACAGGTTCACATACACATGCCTCATTTCATTTTAAGGAATAAGAGAAATACTATCTTCCTTTTACCTATGAGGCAATGAAGGGTCAGACAATAACCTACAAAAGGTGCATCATTTATAAAGCAAGGAGCTAAAAAGGAAACCACAGGGGCTTAATCACTCTCAGGCTCGGCAGCTTCTTCCCTCTAAGATGCTATGTTTGTTCAGAACCTCGAGGTTCAATGAGAGCTTTACGGAAAAAGTTTCTTGAGATGAGCTTTCTAGACACCCTTCTTTTCCTCCAACTTGTTTTCTGAAATAAAGCTTCAGATTAAGGATGAAAGCCTGAAAATAAAAAAGACCGACAATGACAAGTGTTGGCAAGGATATGCAGAAATTGAAACCTTTTTACATTGTTGGTGGTATTGGTGCAGCCATTTTGGAAAACAGTTTGGCAGTTTCTCAAAATGTTAAAATTATCATATGACCCAGAAATTCCACTCCCAGGTACTCAAGAGAAAGGAAAACACACAACTGTGCAAACACATGCACATTGACGTTCACAGCAACGTTATTCATGACGGCCAAAGAAGAAACAACCCAAATGTCCAGCAACTTATAAATGGATAAACAAAGGGAGGGACATGCACACAGAAGATAGAAAGGGATGAGGAATTGCTACACTATAACATAGATGAAAATATTATGCTAAGTAAAAGAAGTCAGTCAGAAAAAGTCATATACTGTACAATTACATTCATGAGAAATATCCAGAATAGGCAAATTCATAGAGTCTGAAAGTAGATTATATGGTTGCCTAGTGTTGAGGCGGAGAAGGCGATGACACCCTACTCCAGTACTCTTGCCTGGAAAACCCCATGGACGGAGGAGCCTGGTGGGCTGCAGTCCATGGGGTCGCTAAGAGTCAGACACGACTGAGCGACTTCACTTTCACTTTTCACTTTCCTGCATTGGAGGAGGAAATGGCAACCCACTCCACTGTTCTCACCTGGAGAATCCCAGGGACGGGGGAGCCTGGTGGGCTGCCGTCTATGGGGTTGCACAGAGTCGGACACGACTGAAGCGACTTAGCAGCAGCAGCAGCAGGGTTTGAGGCTGGGCGGGAAGGGGTGACTGCCCGTGTGCACTGTGTATGGGGTTTCTTCGTGGGGTAATGGAAATCTTCTAAAATCAGGCTATGATGATGGTTAGACAACAGTAAATACACTAAAAGGGGCTGAATTATTCATTTAAAAGGAGTAAATTTTAGTATATGTGAACTATGTCTTAATAAAACTGTTTAAAAAAAGAGTCCAAGTCTGAATTGCCAAGATGCTCTATTTTGAAAACTAAATGAACCTGATATTTGTTATTTCTCATATGAAGGTGAGAAGAACTGGGGGAGAAGACCTTCAGTAGAGAAATAAGGAAAGACTAGAGAATAAGGCATTTAACCTTAAAGGTTGAGAGCCTTCAACTGTGCCTTAAGGAATGAAACAGACTCGGCATATATAGGAAGGTTATTATTCTAAATGAAAGGAACAGTGTGAGCCAAGCTCCAAGAGTTGAAAAGGCAGGCAGGGAAAACACTGACCAACATTGTTTGAATTAAACAAAGAAATCATACTGTATTTTTTAGACATGCTAACAAATACTCTCAGATATATATATATATATAGCTTTTGGATAACAGAGTAGAAGTGAAAAGAAAACAAAACAGTTCATTGAAGTTCACTTTACAAGATACGTTGGTAGGTAACCTTTATTCTTGCAAGCAAAATGCATCAATCATGGCTTCCATTAAGAAATTAAACATGGACCTGGTAACACTGGTAGCTGCTAGTGAAAGTGAAAGTGAAGTCGCTCAGTTGTGTCTGACTCTTTGCGACCCCATGGACTGTAGCCTATCAGGCTCCTCTTTCCATGGGATTTTGCAGGCAAGAGTGCTGGAGTGGATTGGCATTTCCTTCTCCAGGGGACCTTCCCGACCCAGGAAACGAACCCAGGTCCCCCGCATTGCAGGCAGACACATTACTGTCTGAGCCATTGGTAGCTGCTAGTAACATCTTTTAAAACATTAACTGAAAATTTAATCCTAGCACAGACCCATTTTCAGTAATCATCTGATCTCTCTCTTCAGTTGGATGGCTGGTGCAGGGTGGTCACAAGCCAGCCAGACTTCGGTTGATAAAATGGCAGGTAGGGTTTTTATTACTAATAGTAGACATTTGCCCTCTCAGTGGAGAACCTCTACATGGGCAGGTAGCAAGAACGATGACTGTCTTAGAGTCTTTGGTGGAGATGATTCATTTCAAGCCCAGGGCAAACCAGACCCTTTTACAGACAGATATATTAAACAGCTTTCCAGATCTTCTCGACAGACATGTATTGGCAAGCCTAATGTGCTATACATTTTCTGCTTTTGATCCTCTGCTCAAAAATTGAATGGTTCTCTTTGTCGACTCACTAAAGGCAGTGATGAGCAATATATCTCACATTCTCATTAAATTCCTACCTCTACATAAGACAAGATTAAAGTAAGGAATGAATTCAAGTTCATCAAGGATGAGTCCTCCTCTTTCAGAGACTGAATCCAGAGCGAGACACAGATACAGCCACCAGTGAAAAAGACTTCGGAAGGTAACTGAAGAGATAATGAATGATAATAAGCTTCCAGCCTGTTCTCCTTGAGGTCCCCTGGGGTGCTCCAGGCAGAAAAGCGTGAAGATATTCCAGGAGTGCAAGCAAAGTGAGAGAAGTGGGGCATGTAGATGGAGGCTGAGAATAGCAACAAAAGACCCACAGCTTTCCACATCAGTCTTTGTGGGAGCGGAGGTGTATGTGAGCACGTGTGTGCGTGGGAGGTGTGCACGTGTCTGTGTATGTGTGTGTGGGGGGGTGCCAACAGAATACCACGTCCTTGTTACTGCTTGGGCTTTCTAAAAGTCACCATGTGCCTGGAGACTCCGCTTCCGGTGCTGCCTCTGTGAGCAACATCACGACCGCCGCTACCACCACCAGCAGTGACAGTCTGCACTCCCAGGGGCCTCCCCAAGCCCAGTCCCGCTCACACATCCTCTCAGAACCTCAGAGCCAGCCACCAGGTCACGCTGGGTATAAAAACCCAATTCATGGTGAAGGAACATGAGATTTCTGGCCCCCACTGCCGTGGGGCTGGAATTCACACCCAGTGATGCCAGACACCAAAACCCCACTCCTTGCCGGGCACCGGGACATGATGGCAGAAGGGTTTACTGAGTTCTTTGATGGTGGAGAGGTGAAGCGGACGCTCAGCCAGGAAAGGCTTGAAGCACCATACTGGATGGGAAATCTGTACTAAAGGAGTTTTACTTGTTCTGCGCTTGAGTTCCACAGCTGGGCCAGTGGGCTTGAGAGTTCCTTCTTTCACAGTAGCTCAACTGCTCAGAGTACCTAATAGGGAAGAGGAACGAGGGAGGCAAAGCCCTCCTCAAGCTCACAAATGAGAGAAAGATGGTTTTTCCTGACTCACACAGACAGGTTCCCGGGGCTATCTGGGGATGGAGCCTCCAGGCAGGCTGATTTGAAATGCTTCCAAACGGATATCATGCTTCAAAGAGTCGGCCCCCGTGGGGCAGGAGCTGAACCTGAGTGTGGGAAGGGGACGGGAGAGCTGGAATTCAGGCTGTCCTCCCACCCTCACCCCAGGCCCGGGAGGGTTTGTTTAACCCCTCAGGGGTGCTGTGTGCCTTCCTTGTTGAGCTGGTTTGTGGCTTAGTGAAGCGATATTTATAGAGTGCTCTGTGATTCTTGGGCGAACATTCGTTTTATAAATGAATGATCAAATTTATTAGCAATGAGTAACTAACCCTTCTACATTTATTTTGTTGATAATACAAATTTACAAGGTTTTAATTGCCAGTTTTAAAACCCCAAAAACCCATACATAAATACATTGGTAATAAAATATCTTCTCGCTGTGCCTTTGACTTCTGTAGTTATATTATGGCTTATGAGGAGGGTCTGAAGGTTTTAGATGAAATCACAAAACTTGCCTAAAAGGATTTGGGGACAGAAAGAGTCTAATTCAAACCTGGTTGTTGGTAATTTAATGAGTTTTAATCAAAATGCTCTTCCCGATAATAATTATTAATACTTTTTTATAGTGCTTATTAGCACTAATAATCATCTTTTATTTCTATTGTTATCTCATATAATTCCCCATGACCTTACTACTCTGACTGTGGTCCCCAAATAGCAGTATCGTGTCACCTGGTAGCTCACCAGAAATGCATGATCTCAGGACTCATCCCAGACTTACCGTCAGAACTCACATCTTAACAGGATCCCCAGCGATTTGTCTGCAGATCTGACTTTGCTGTCGGCCATGTCCCGAGGTGGTTACGGCTTCTCCCATTTCACAGTCAAAGAAACTGAGCTTCAGAGAAGTTCAGTATGCTGCCCACAGTCCCACGGTCAAGCTGAATGTGAATCTGGCCTGTGGTGGTCAGCCGTGAGCCAGATGCTGCAGGTGTGCAGAGTCCACACAAGCGTCCAGAAGCGTGGACTTGCGAGGACAGTGATGACAGTTGTGGGCCCCCAAAGTAGTGACTTCACTGGGCGCTGGTCCATGACTTGTATTCTCAGCTGTTTGTACCTTCATCCTTTAGACCTGGTGCGGGGGAAGCTTGTGATGTCCAGTGTTTGCACGATGCACCTGAGAGAGACCAAGAGTCATCTCGAGGTTGGGACCAAGGGTGGTCTCACATAACACTTCCCTTCAATGGCAGAAATGATGGCTGACTTATTGCCTAAGAAAAATAATCTATTTTAGAACAGTGATTTGAATCCCAGAAAGTCAGGGAATGTCTGAGGCCAAAGTGGAATGGTATATTCATTAATAGTAATTTCACAAATACACACAGCTCTCTGTATTCACAGATGCAGAACCCATGAATACAGAGGGCAGACTACAGGCCTTCCACTTCTATAGACTTTGGTGTCCATGGTAGGTCCTGGAAGCAATCCCCCATGGATACAAGGGATGACTATTAAATGAGTGTTTACTAGGTGTCAGAAACTATTCTGGATGCTATGAAGAGAGTGAGGCAGAGAGGAAAATGGTTAACAACTAAAATGATTTGAGCCATCCCTGGATCTAAAAGGAAATCAAATAACTTCTCTGCCTTAAATTTTGAGCTGATGGATGCAAATGACAACTAGGGCAGGATTCATGCAACTTACCCAAAGTACTTGCGCTGTCTCACTATTTCCCTTTATTATGGTGGTCACAACTTAATCTTCTCTCACCCTGAATGCATCTACTTTATCTAAGACAAGAAGTCTCCATTTGTTGGGCTGAGCACCTTTGTTGTTGGTCAGTCTCAGATTCTGAGCATAGAGAGAAAGAGCAAATATTGGAGTCCATGGAGCCTGGCCAGTTGGGCATCTCACTTACTAGGTACTCTCCTGGCACTGTATTCACCAGACTCAAGTTTGCCTACCTGTCAAATAGGTAGATAAACATCCTCTCTACTGATGCAAAAAGGTATATGACTTGGGTGACCAGAAAATATGTGGGTGTTTCAGGAAGTAAATTGGCCTGTATTCCTGCATAGACCTCTTCTTTCCGAAACCTCTGGTGGAACATTTTAAAATAACCATCTCCTTCTGTACTTTATTGAAATCATTCAGAGTACCTTCTGAGACCAGGGCTTTCTAAATTTATGACCTGTCATCTGGAACTTTCCCCTAAGGGCAAAGTTCTTCAGCAAGGAACGCCCTTCACTGAGTGCCATTTTCAAAGAGCTGCATGGGGGGCTGGAGGAAGAAACCCATTCTCCCAGTGGAACCACAAACAATGGGATTTACATGGGCCAAACCTCATCCAAAGCTCCGAAAACTGCCCCTGGAGGTTGTCTTTGGTAGGGGTGGGGCAGACAGACAAAGACCCCTTACAATTGCCCTTTGTTTCTAACTTTATTAGAAATTATCTTAGGATTATTGAATGAATAAGCATTTAGGGAAATAGTTTCATCCTTCTGGGTGTCCCTTTATTAGATTCCTAGAGGCTAAACCAAATGCAGGCCACCCAAAGAACAAAACCTGGATGCCTGGGTCACTTTCCTAGTTCTGTCCTTTCACAGATTTCAAACAGCCACTAATCACAGTTGCTGGATTCGAAAATGGACAAGTCCATGGGATCCCTGCCCTCAGGATATCTTGGATAAGACAACTGATGGCAAATATTAAGCTCAGACAGTGCGGATGGACAGTTTCCCAAGATTCAAACAAGGCTATCTGGTCTATACTTAGGCATGGTGGTTCATTCAGCATGTACGTGGATTTCCTGGGAAAGGGAACCACTGGGACAAAGCAGATGCCACAAAAGCTGTCTACGAATATTAGAATTTTTCACACAAAGAAAACAGAGATACTTGGTTTTTTGTATGTCTTTTTTTCTCAGGCAGTGACAAGACATTGTCCCTACTCCCAAAAGAGCTTTACCACATTTAGGAAACAGAAGTGGTGTGAAAACAAAAAATAACACATTGCGAAATTTCCTGGAAATGACCATGATACTGTTTTCATGTATGTTTCCTTGTTTGTTTGTTTCTTTACTGAAAGTTGCAACTTCCATGTATGTAAATTCCCAGGAAGTCCACATCTTCAGAGAAAAAATACACCCAGTTAAATAGGGGCATCAGTGTGACAGAGAAGAAGGCAGTTGAAGAAGACAGAGAGGAAGACCTCTCTGAGGAGGTGGCCATTTGGTTGTGACCCTAAAACTCGGGTCTTAGGCATGAGGATCATGGGCAGCAGACTGACAGGTCTACAACAAAATGAATGTGAAGGCCTTCAGTGGACCCAAGACCCAGATGTTGTCCAAGAACTGAAAGGTCAGTGAAGCCGTGCACTGTAGGGAGCAAAGGAGAAAGAGTTGAGCTGCTACTGGAAGGGAAGGGCTAGATCATGCAGGTTATGTGCCCCATCAGTGAGCCACTGAGATCATTTGCGTGAAGTTTTAACAACAGTCCTCTGGTGCCTGTATGGGTGACAGAGCTTAGAAAGCACTTGAAAAACTATTGGAACAGTCGAGACCAAAGATGGCCCAGGTCCATAATGACGGAGCTGAAAAGAAGAGATTCTGGGCATTAGAGTTCATAGAGTTTGTTGACTGGTTAGCTATTAGTGGATTTTTCAAGCATTCTATCACGTTTTTAGTTTGAGGTCTTGAGTGGATATGTGGATCAGTTTTCTAAGGTTAGCTAAGATTAAAGGAGGATCTGATTTAGGGGGAAGAGGGAAAATAACCGAGGAACCACCATCCTGGAGGCATGGTGCCTACATAGAAAAGCTGCCCTTGCCAAGATGTTACTGTTGCTCTGTTTTGGGTCATCAGGAAAATTCCACCCTGAGTGATTACTGATGCTTGCCACGACCACGGTGGAGGAGTTAGGTCACATTTGCTGGATGTTTGTCATTCCAGCCTTACCAGATATAGGACAATGCCCAGCTCACAGGGCTTGGCCTGTTGGCAGATCTGTGCTGAAGCTCTTGCCAGGCAGTTCTAGACCCTGCCATGGCGTGCTGAATGACTAGCTGACAAGAACCAATTACAATGTTTTCCTTCAAGTTTTAGTGCAAGTATAGTCAATGGATTACACAAAAATCCATTATTTAAAAAAAGCTTTTTGTCTCTTTCAGGGTAATGAATCTATACTATTCTTAGATGATACACAGGTGTCCTCAGGTGGGAAGACTAAGCTTTACTCTAGAGACTGAAATTTTATACACCTGGCAACTTCCAGTTGAATGGACGGCCATGAAAATTTGTAAAAAGAGGATAAATATTCTATTCACAAATATTTTTTTCTCACCATTTTAATACATGACTTTTAAAAAAGTCCTGATTTTTGCAGGGTTAAGGTCTTAGCTGTGGAGGACTAAGGTCACTGCTCTTTCTGATGAGAACAGGACCTCAATTCCAGAGTTCACTGCACATAACATTGGGTCCAAGGCCAAGTGTCTTGTGTCACTGGCCGGTCAAACCGAACTGAGAATGCCCATTACAGAAAGATCTTTATTGCGTTTTATCTCTTTAAAGCAACAAACCTTTTCTGGCAGCTGGAGCTGCCTTCTCTGGATCCAGTTAGTGGCTGTGAAGGATGCTCAGGTTTCTGGCAGGCAATCAGGACACAGGTGGAGCTGGCCTGTGGACCCCAAGAGCTTCCTGGCCAGTGGACCCTGACAGCCTCCTGGCCTGGGCTAAATGGGGATTTAGCGAACCTCCCTGGGATTCATCAGGGAAAAAAAAAAATCACGTTTCGAGTGGGAAGAAATAAATCCAGAATCAAGGAAGGGAGAGGCAGCTTATAATAATAGTCTCTTATCTCTGTACTGTGCTCCACAGCTCACAAAATATATGCATTATTTTATTTGCTTCCCCCTCCAACAAATACTGTGAATTATATATTGTTAGCCTCTTTACTGATTTGGATACCTAGGCTTATAAAGAAACTAAAATTTATCACCTTTTACCTTGTGCCAGGCACAGTGCAATCCTGGGGTTGAGGGAAGAATTAAATACTTCTTACAACTTCATTTGTTATAGCTGATGCTATTTAAGGCATGATGCTTAAAACAAACAAATAAATATAAACCAATGTCACAGGGGTTGAAATGGATCCTGGAATTTACATGTGGCTCCTTCATATTCAGTGAAAATATGAGAATGATTTAGAGCTCTAAATCAGGGGGTCAGCAAACTACAGCCTACAGGCCATATCTGGCCCCCTGCCTGTTTTTATAAATCACAGTTTATTGGAACACAGCCACGCCCATTCGTTTGTAGTGTCCACAGCTGCTTTTGCGCTTCAAGGTCGGAACTGAGTAGTTGCATCAGAGACCCAAACAGCCCAAAAAGTTTGCTCTCTGGCCCTTTATGGAGGGAAGAAAAATGCTGACCTCTGATTTAGAAAACTTTTCTCCTCTTGAATCATGGACTCATTCTTTAAAGGCCTTTTAAGATAGGAATTATAGTGAAAGGGTAGATTACAAACTGGCTAGAATATATACATTTAGTAAAGTACTTGGATAAGATCTCTGGATGTCCTCTGGACATGAAGTGAGGGATACCAGGGGATACGGCGTATGTGCTTGAGGACAGTATAAGAGAATTTACCCACAGGCTATTTCACTAGGGTTACCTGCCTTGGATGGAATGATGGAGCAAGGAAGTTGCTATAGACTGTGTGTGTTTCCACTAAACGCCATAGGTTGAAATCCTAATCCCCAGTGCGATGGTGTCTGGAGGGGGGTCCTTTGGGAGGTGATGAGGTCACAAGAGCAGAGCCTGCATGAACTGGATGAGTGCCCTTATAAATGAGACTTCAGAGGGCTCCCGCATGCCCTCTGCCACATGAGGACACAGTAAAAAGATGGTCACCAGGTCACCAATGAATCAATAAGGGAGCTCTCCTCAGACACTACATCTGCCACGCCTTGACCCTGGACTTCCCAGCCTCCAGAATTTTGAGAAGTAAATATTTGTTGTTTAATCCACGCAGCCTGTGGTATCCTGTTATAGCCACCCTAAGAGACCAAGACAAGAGCGTGCCGTTTAGGACTGGTTAACTGTAGAGAAACAACCCATACGCGTATTGGTTCTTGCCTTTCTTTCTCGTGCCAGTATGGGGGAGCACTATGCTCCACAGAGTCATGCAGGAATCCAGTCGTCAGCATCACGCGGCTCCACCATCTTCGGTGCCTCAGAGACCTCCACTTGGGTCCTACACAGGTAGCCAGTGGGAAGGAAAGGAGCAAATGGGGGTAACAGAGCAGATTTTAGGGGCCATTTTTGGAAGTGATGCACATCCGCTCTGCCCACATTCTATGAGGGACTCCTCGCACGTCCTTACTTATGTGAAATCGGAAGTGCACTTTAGGAGCATGCCACAGATGAAGCGAAGAGGGATACTGTGGAGAACTAACCAGATTCTGCCTCATGATCTACGCGGATCAGATAAAGCATTTTATGTCTACAAGCCCCTGGGCTACAGAGTCTCCTTCCCGCCTCTTTCTCCTCCTTCCCCTCCTTTATTGTTTATTTATAGTCTTAAAGGTGTAGCTCAGTCTTGGGTCACCACATCTACAAAAGGAACCAGTCCTTATCCTGCGATCTGTGCTTTTCATTCCACCCAAATTGATCATGGAAAAAATTAGAAACCAGTGAAATGCAGGAATCTTATTGCCATCACAGAAAAGGGATGGAAGGGGAAGCTTGGACACCAGGTTTAAAAGCAGACTGGATTGGGAACATTTGGCTTCTGCATGTGTGAGTTTAAAGTGGTATTTAATTAAAAAGTTGCAAGCTCATGAAACAAAGGGTTTTGTTTGGCTCTCCTTTGTATAATCCCAGTTTCTAGGAAACAATAACTTGTGATTTATGGGCCCCCTTTTCACAGAAGTATGGAAGTTATATGTAGCTCATGTTCAAATGAGGAAAAAAGAAATTCCCTGATGGTAACTCATTATCTGTCTGGCTAACAAAGGACAAAGGACAAATCCTGGAACATCTTTCTTTGCCATTTCATATTTATGACACATCCTGTTGGTAAAACGTTATTCTCAAGGCAGTCTCTGGAGTTTATTATTTTTTGTCTTCTCATTCTTCATGACTGCATCATTTTTTAAAAATGCCAGGCCAGATGGAAGCTTTCTTCCTTTTGGGTCAGGGGTGGAAAAGAGACTGTGTGAAACTGTGGATGATGAATCCTACAGTATGGGACCCACTTTTAAGAGGAAGAAAGTTGTGTCACAATTCATGGGCTTTGCAAGACCTTGTTGGAGTTTATTCTGAGGAATGTTCCAGTCAGGAGGACTGGAGGTTGTAGAGGTACTTTGAGCTCCTCGGAGAGTCACTTTACCACCTTGTGGCTATTTCACCATCTGAAATTATTATCCGTGGTGTTGGTCAATGTGTATTATCTGCGTTTCCTCCTATGAACCTGTGAACTCTGATAACCTGGCTCGTCCACTGACGCCTTCCCAGTGCCTAAAATAAGACTTGGCGCATCACATGTCTGCTGCCATGTCAGAGGAGAGGGAGAAGGAATGAATGAGCAGGTTCACAGTGGTAGGGGATGGAGGACAGGCACTTCTTACCTACCACACCACGGAATCTAGAGTTGGAGAGACATACACCCTAAGACCTTCTGCCTTCCCTTGGCCAAGTGCAGTCACCTCCCACTGACTGGAGTCTATGGATTTGTCTTCACTAATCATTCTGGAAAATTTCCACCAGGGACAAAATGGTCTATTGACCTAAACACTGATGAAGAGAAGCATCAATAAATTCCTAATTTGTCTCTCAGAGAGAAAGTACATTAGTTATTTCTTCAGAGGCCTTTGTTACTGTAATCCAATTCTCATCGCAGGACATTGGATCTCTTTCTTGGAGTGCTGTGGGGAAGAAAATATTTTCAGAAAAGCATTTGTTCTTCCGGATTTCACTTGTGAGATTTCCTTCTTAATAGGAACCAAATCAATAAAACGCCTGAGAACAAACATTTCACTACCCTCCCAGCTGCTTTTAGGAATATTAATTTATCCCGGCACTGATCTGGTTTCTGGGAAGCACTTAGATGAGGAATGAAAATCTCTTCCTGCTCCTGGGAGTTGGTGATGCTCTGCTTGGCCTCCCTGTGCTCATTCCTGGATGTGGGTTACCAACTCAGTTCACGACAAGAGGCCTCCAGACTGGAGGAATTTCAACACATACCAGCTGTAGGACCTTGGGCAGAATTCTTAACCTATGATGTTGGTTTTCTCATCGAGAAAGTGAGGATAACGGTAGCCTTGAGCCTTGTAGGTTGCTGAGAGAATTAGGTAAGATGGTGCTTTGTGAAGAGCTTAGCATGACATGAGGCACACAGTAGGGGACTTGCCCATGTTATCTACCATTGCCATATTCATCATTACTCCAGCTCCACGAGGAATCCCAATGATGGCTGGATTCTTCACAGACTACTTTAGAAGAAGCTGAAGTATCGTATCATAGGTTGAACTAGATAAACTAGGGTTTCTTCAATCCATAGACCACGTCTCTTTGATTTCCTGTCCCACTTTAGACACGATTCTACTAAAAATTATGCGATTTAAAAATTCCTCTTCTTGCCAAGTCTGAACACTCATGACTTATTATATCTATTACACCCAAAGGCATTCCTGTAAATCTCTGCAATTTAGAGGGTCATCATGTCCACCTAGGGAGGACAAGAGATCCAGTGCATGGTAGCTGACGCCACACATCCCAAGCACAGAGCAGGGATTATGAACGGATCAGGGCACTCACACTGCCAAGCCTAGACTCAGCCATGCATTTGGCCACATCACTCCAGACTCTCAGTTGACTAGATAATGACACATGTTTCCTTCCTAAGGAAGAAGGCCATGAGAAGCACAGGCTCTGGTTCTGCTTGAACCATTTCCCAGCTATATGGCATTTAACTTTGTTTCACTATGTTATAAAGCTCAAACATTTTACTAAAGCGCAAACATTTTATTAAAGCTCAAACATTTTTCCATACCCCTTATTTTGGGAGATTGATGGAAAGGAACAAAGTTTTACAGCAACTTAACTCGCATGGAAGTGTCCTTTAAGCTCTAAAGCGAACTGGCTCAATATCCTCTCATGACTTGTGTGTCTATTCCTCAGAGCCTCCAAAGTGTCTGCGATTCAGGGAAATTCTTTTATTCTCACTCACATTTATCTCAAAACTGCTGCTTCCACTGAACGTTCATGTCCACTGCCCTGTGTGGGGCCCACTGACTGGTTAAGAATCCTTCCGAGCCTTTTCTTCTAGAGGAACACCCTCTTCCCATAGCGCATGGCCTTTGTGAATGTAGTAGCTTTGGGCAGGTGGAGGTGAGTGTCCATACTGGCCATTCTTATTCTATAATACAAATCCATTTGGCTCCTTTATCATTTATGTATTTTTTCTATCCTTCCATTCTTTTCCCTTTCCCTCATTCCTTCTTTTTCTTTTTTAAAACTCACTGTACCATCTCTGTGAGTTCTCTGGCCCCTTCACATATTATTTTTGCCTTATCTTCTCCCCACTTATGGTCTTACTTCTTTCTTGGGCACAGCAACAAAAGTCAGAATCTTCCCATTTGAAATTCAGTCCTACTTCACGCCTGCCTTCTTTCTCTAGATCCTGACTTAAGCCCTATCTTCTCATACCCAAGTAATGTGTCACGGTACTTAGTAGTAACAGTCCTTTCTCTAAGAAGAATTTTGGTAACAGTTATTAAAATTATGTATGCCTGTGCTAGTGTGCTTCTGTGTTGCCTCCTAATATCCTATCCATTCTCCCTATTAACGAGGACTGTGATTTTTAGCTGGCTCATTACCACCTGGTAAAAAAAACACAAAACAAATAAAAACTCTGCTTCCTTGAGCTTGGAAGTGTGAAAATGTTTGTCGCGCAGTCATGTCCAACTCTCTGCAACCTCATGGACTATAGCCTGCCAGGCTCCTCTATCCATGGAATCCTCCAGGCAAGAATACTGGAGTGGGTAACCATTCCCTTCTCCAGGGGATCTTCCCAACCCAGGGATTGCACCCGCTTCTCCTGCATTGTAGATAAATTCTTATCATCTGAGCCACCAAGGATGCAGCTTATCTTGTAGTTTTTGGCAGCCAATGACTAAACTGGAATTTAGACAGCAGTACTGTGTGGCTTTGCAAGGAAGTCTCCAAACAAGGGAGGAAAACTTTTTCTCTCCTCCTTCTTTTAATGCTGTTTGGAATGTTAATGAGATGGTTAGAACTCCAGCAGTCTTCTTGTACCGTGAGGACAAGAGCGTATCCTAGGGTTGATGGAATAGTGTCTGATAACTTTGTCAAAGTACCTAGACTCTCTAGCTTCCAATTTCTTATTTGGAAGCTCCTTTCATGCAGGCTTAACTGTTACATTAGAATAGAATTCATTGCTTTTACAGTTTGTTTCCTCATGCCTCTCTCAAATTTTACCCCAAAGCATCAATGGAACATATCCTTCCTAAACATCCTCTTTTTTATTTTTGAGTAGGGGAGCTCTATCACAACAGACAGATGGGTTGTATGTGAGACCTTTGCTTTCAGATCGTAGAGCAAAGGTGCTCCAGTGGGGCACAGGAACATGGGTGCTGTTGAGATTCTTCTGCCCTGAGCCAAACTGCTGACCCAGCCAAATAGATTCAGATGGTTTCCAGAAGACAACAGCAGGCAGGGCATTCCAACATTAACGTCAACCTTATAAAGAAGACAAACGAACGTGGCACTGAGGAAGGCAACGAACCCCATTATTCCTATGATGGGCTCCTGGGGAAACCGCAGACAGTTTTGTGGTTCAAATGACAGACGTCACCCAAAAGTTGAGGAGTTCACATTAACTGAAGTGCACATTTAAGAATAATCAAAACATAAAACAGATGTCAATATCAAAATACCGAGTGTGTAGTTCCCAAATTAAATTCAAACGTGAAAAATAAGTTGCACTAAAGCATGCATTCTTTTCTTGTTCTAATATTTTACTGCCTTTTCAAATGAGAAGACATTTGGAAAATCTAAGAAATTGCCAATATTGTGGTAGAGTTACCACCACCTGGAGCCACACAGGAGTTTCCTATTGCTCTTTCATCTCTGAGAAATTCTGACCATTTAATGCCTCATAAGAACTGTAGGTAATTGATTTTTTATTCCTCTTTGGATAATGAAAACTCAGAAGAACCTTCTGGATGTGTTAAATCTAGACATGTCACTTCGTGAATTTTTGTGCATTTATATGAACAAGCTTATTGTTCTTATTTTAAATTTGATAAACATTAATAATATATTGATCATAATCATACCACTGCAATCTGAAAGCCTTCTTCAGCGATCAATGCAAAGAAAGAGAGGAAAACAACAGAATGGGAAAGACTAGAGATCTCTTCAAGAAAATTAGAGATACCAAGGGAACATTTCATGCAAAGATGGGCTCAATAAAGGACGGAAATGGTATGGACCTAACAGAAGCAGAAGATAAGAAGAAGTAGCAAGAATACACAGAAGAACTGTACAAAAAGGATCTTCACGACCCGGATAATCACAATGCTGTGATCACTCATCTAGAGCCAGACATCCTGGAATGTGAAGGCAAGTGGGCCTTAGAAAGCATCACTATGAACAAAGCTAGTGGAGGTGATGGCATTCCAGTTGAGCTATTTCAAATCCCCAAAGATGATGCTGTGAAAGTGCTGCACTCAATATGCCAGCAAATTTGGAAAACTCAGCAATGGCCACAGGACTGGAAAAGGTCAGTTTTCATTCCAGTCCCAAAGAAAGGCAATGTCAAAGAATGCTCAAACTACTGCACAATTGCACTCATCTCACACGCTAGTAATGCTCAAAATTCTCCAAGGCAGGCTTCAGCAATACGTGAACCGTGAACTTCCTGATGCTCAAGCTGGTTTTAAAAAAGGCGGAGGAACCAGAGATCAAATTGCCAACATCCACTGGATCATGGAAAAAACAAGAGAGTTTCAGAAAAACATCTATTTCTGCTTTAATGACTACGCCAAAGCCTTTGACTGTGTGGATCACAATAAACTGTGGACAATTCTGAGACAGACGGAAATACCAGACCACCTGACCTGCCTCTTGAGAAATCTGTATGCAGGTCAGGAAGCAACAGTTAGAACTGGACATGGAACAACAGACTGGTTCCAAATAGGAAAAGGAGTACGTCAAGGCTGTATATTGTCACCCTGCTTCTTTAACTTATATGCAGAGTACATCATAAGAAATGCTGGACTGGAAGAAACACAAGCTGGAATCAAGACTGCCAGGAGAAATATCAACAACCTCAGATATGCAGATGACACCACCCTTATGGCAGAAAGTGAAGAGGAACTAAAAAGCCTCTTGATGAAAGTTAAAGAGGAGAGTGAAAAAGTTGGCTTAAAGCTCAACATTCAGAAAACTAAAATCATGGCATTCAGTCCCATTACTTCATGGGAAATAGATGGGGAAACAGTGTCAGACTTTATTTTTTTGGTGACTGCAGCCATGAAATTAAAAGACACTTATTCCTTGGAAGCAAAGTTATGACCAACCTAGATAGCGTATTCAAAAGCAGAAACATTACTTTGCCGACTAAGGTCCGCCTAGTCAAGGCTATGGTTTTTCCTGTGGTCATGTGTGGATGTGAGAGTTGGCCTGTGAAGAAGGCTGAGCGCCGAAGAATTGATGCTTTTGAACTGTGGTGTTGGAGAAGACTCTTGAGAGTCCCTTGGACTGCAAGGAGATCCAACCAGTCCATTCTGAAGGAGATCAGCCCTGGGATTTCTTTGGAAGGAATGATGCTAAAGCTGAAACTCCAATACTTTGGCCACCTCATGCAAAGAGTTGACTCATTGGAAAAGACTCTGATGCTGGGAGGAATTGGGGGCAGGAGGAGAAGGGGATGACAGAGGATGAGATGGCTGGATGGCATCACTGACTCGATGGACGTGAATCTGAGTGAACTCCGGGAGTTGATGATGGACAGGGAGGCCTGGCGTGCTGCGATTCATGGGGTCACAAAGAGTCGGACACGACTGAGTGACTGAACTGAACTGAACCTTTATTTTCTAGCACCCCCTTAAATGTCAATTATACCATGCCCTTAACCACAAATAATTTCAACATTTTTCAGAAAATAACTTTTCCTGATTAAAATAATCAGATATATCCATTTAAAAATTTCAAACAGTACAGAAAAATAAAGAAGAAAGTAGAAATTACCCTGTCATATTAAATACAGATAACTACTATTCATACACAGTGACCATTTTCCTTTGTCCTGTGTTAACTGATTATTGCTGTTCCGTAGTTCAGTCATGTCTGACTCTTTGCGACCCTATGAACACATAGTGGTGGTTTAACTTTTGTTCCAGTGTCGATAAGGGCAGGAACTTTTTCTACTTTACTCACTGCTTCCTACCACATAGTCTAGATGGGTGTCTGGCATTGAGTAGGTATTCAAATATCTTATTTTGAATTTATAATTTCCCATTTACATGATTCTTTTTGCTTAACATATTGTAGACATCTTTTCAAGTCAGTTAATATAAATTTATGACATAATTTTTTTAAAGGCGTGCATTTTACTGGACATAAAATATGTTTTGCTGTTTGTGCCATACACGTGAATGTGTGTGTCTGATTATCTTTTTAGAACATATCTCTGTGAGTGAAGCTGTTTGGTCAAAGGCTACATACACTCAAAAAAGTTTGACAAAGATTACCAAGATGCTCTCCGGGAAGTATGTATGAATTTTCACACTCATCAAGTCCAGAAAAAGGCCCGTTATCCCCATCTTCCCCTAAGCTGAATGGTGACATATCTTTGCCAGTCTCATGGCTATAAATACTATCTCAGTGTTGCTTTCAAATCAGAATTAATGTAGTGATTTGTTAGCATGAATATCTTTTCATATGCTTGTTGGTTCACAATAGTCTAAATTTGTGGTTGATTTTTCTTTCTCATTACTAATTTTGAGTATTGAGCAGTCTTGCTTTTGGTCATGGATTAGACTAGCTACTGATTTATCTGTTTTACTATGTTTTCAAAGAACCAGTTCTTGGGTTTAGCAAGTCCCTCAGTTTTTTTCTTTTTTTCTTTCTGTTTTCTATTTTATCCATCTCTGTTACCTTTATGGGCTTCCCAGGTGGCACTAGCAGTAAAGAACCCACCTGCCAATGCAGGAGACCTGGGTTCGATCCCTGGGTTGGAAAGATTCCTTGGAGGAGAGCTTGGCACCCCATGCTCTTGCCTGGAGAATCCCATGGATAGAGGAGCCTAGTGGGCTGCAGTCCGTAGGGTCGCAAAGAGTCAAACACAACTGAGTGACGTAGCACGTAAATACACGTTACCTTTACCACTTCCTCCCTTCAGCTTCCTTAGTTTTGAGTGTTTTCACTAGATTCTTTTTTTTTGAGAAAATGATCATCTTACTATTGCTACACTTCTATTTTAGTAACAAATGTGTGTGAAGGTGAATCTGTACCTTGTTAGTTTTTGCCATATCCTAGAGATTTTGGGGTGAAATATTCTCATTTAGTTTTCCATATGTTTTGCATTTGCGGTTTTGATGTTCTCTTTAGCATTAGAAATGTCGAGATTCTTTTTTTTTATTTTCATTTGTTGGGCAGGGAGTCTGTTGGTAGCATTTGTTCTTTTATGTGTTTCATGTTTTGCTGCATGTGATTAAAGCATTCAGCCTGTACTATTTTTACTTATTGGAATTATTTTTGAAGTAGTTTGGAACATTTTTGTAAATGCCTCTTAAATTTACTAATATATATTCTTGGTTGTGAGACATAAAACAGATATTTACTTAACTAATTATATAATTTAAAGCCACTTCTGCCTTGTTGACTTCATTTTCTATTTGACCTAACGAGGACTAGAAAGGTAAATAAAGTCACCATCCCTATTACGTTTCTCAGAAATTCTTCTTGTAGCTCCAGAAATTCTTCTTGTAGCTTCTTACATTGTATATTATGGTGCCTTGGAGGTGATTTCTTTGACTTTCATATTTTGATAGGTGGTCTGTCTTATTCCTCTTCATGACCTCTCTGGAGTTAGAAAAGCATGCAGTGGTTAATTTTATGACAGGGTCATCTTTCCATATAAATGAGGAAACTGAGAACCAGAAAGTTTAAATAACTGGTACTAGTACAAGGTCACACAGCAAAAGAATGGACAAGCCAGGGGTGCCTGTCCTTAAAGCCCCTTAACCTATTGCTATCCTTATGTTCTGGTAACTAATGCTATGAGAAATCCAACCTGGCCCCTCTTATTTTCTTAAGTAACTTGCCTATTTTATGCAGATACTTGCAGAATGCTTTCTTCATCACTGAAGTACAATATTTTTCCTGATTTTCTCTCAGCACTGTTTGATGCTTATTGGTTTTTTTCAGGCTCTGTGAGCCCTTTTAGTGTGTAGACTCAGGACTTCTTCATCGCTTTCTTCTAATAGAAATCTTAATTTTCTTTATGATCACCAATTATCCACTTGCCAGATTAGAAGTACATATAACACTTAAGCATTATTCAACATACTATATAAGAGATAGGACACACATATCTATACATACATTGCCTTTATCTCCACATCTACCACTCTTGCTCTTTACATTATTAATTTGTCATGATATGCTACATTTCATGTATTTTTCAAATCTTGTTTCCTGTGGCAACGGTTCTGCTCTGTGCTTTGATCAATTTTATGTTTCTAAAAGCATTGCTTTTCTCCTCAATTGCTTTCCTAAGTTCTGCTAAATCTCCATTCCTTGTATCATGTTTTCTTACCGTATTTTGGCCATCTTTCTGTCCATGTGCTTTAGAATTTGCAAATTCAGTACAGGTGTCATGCTTGTTTTCCGTTGAAATTCTTTCAAAATGAAGCCTTCTTCTCTCACTCTTCCCCCTACCAGTCCACCCCTTCTCACCCCTTCCTTCAGGTGGTGGGGGGAGGAAGAAAGGACTGGGGACAGAATTTTCATGCTTGAAACATGCCAATTCTCTTGCCTTTTTTTTCCTCTTGTTCATTTTTTTAAAGACAGGTAGCCTGTCCTCCTGAAGTAATGTCTACCTCAAATGTGTGAGCTCTTACAACGTGAGATTTGCAGTGAGATGTTGATAATCTCTCAGCTTCCCAAGAAAGGCAGCCAAGGCCATTTGTCAGTTTGCTTCTGTTTAATTCATCTCCAGTATTGTTGGAACTTCAGCAGAACTTCCAAAAACCATCTCAATGAAGCGGGAGAGGATTCCATCTCAACGGGTGGGTATGCTTTAGACTTAGGTCTTCCTGTCTGGTATAGTGGACTCCTGTACAGATTTCTAGTTTTGGAGACACCCGGGAGCTAGTAAGCACTGGGTTTGGTGCGGCTACAGGCACGCTCCTCCTTTGAATCTACCTCACTGGCTGCCAGGCCTTGGTTGAAACACTTGCTGCTAGGCTATTATTACTTACTTGCCTTCTGCAGTCCACTAGACTAGAGAAGACCATTATCAAATTTATTTACCCCACCTCCAGCTCTGTGGCATCAGAATATGGTTTATCTGGTGAAGCAAGATAGCTTTGGCAGGAACACGGAGCAGCTTACTCTGGGGTCTCCCATGTTCGCAGAACCAATCCTTCTCTGGTCTGAGGCATTTTTGTAGTTTTGAGAATCTCTGGCTTGTTTTCAACCATTCTGTTCATTTCTTCCAGAAACTCTGTTTAGATTTCCAGATCTTCTATATATTTGGTCCCAGAAGTTTCATACCTAAATGATATCTCTGTATATTTAAACTATTACCACGTTTAGTTCATCATTCATCATAAGGAGCTTATTTTTCCTTGTAGTGTCAATAATAATTTGTTTCTTTTTTTATTTTGATTAATTTTGTTCAGTTTGGAAAGGGGAAGTTTGTGACTTCTCAGGCTTTCTGTGCTTTTGCACCCATCTCTTTCAGGATCTTCCTTCCCCTATTTGTGAAAGTGAAAGTGTTAGTCGCTCAGTCATGTCTGACTCTTTGCAACCCCATGAACTGTATAGCCTGCTAGGCTCCTCTGTCCATGGAATTCTCTAGTAAGAATACTGGAGTGGATACCCATTCCCTTCTCTAGGGGACCTTCCTGACCAAGGGATCAAACCCAGCTCTTCTGCATTGCAGGCAGATTCTTTAACCATCTGAGCCACGAAGGAAGTCCCCCTCTTTAACATTAAAGTATTTCAGCTTTTTCATACAGTTATCCTTGCCTGTCTTATATTAATAGTTGAGTCATGTGTATACATTTGACCAGTGCTGCTGAAACTGTAAACAGTTAAGGACAAGTTGTTTTTTAGTTTCCAACCTGTTGTAGATGCTTACATTTATATAACATAATTAGTACTGAAAATGAATTAAAAATGAGACATAAAAATGCAACTTGACTTATATCAGATTCAATAGACATGACATTAATTGCTATACAAGTTTACTTTTTTCCTTCTTATCCATTTGGAGGGTCACAAACAACCCCGGGGTCAGGCACAGTCCATGTAGCCCCCTCTGAGTAGCTTCGGAGTAAGCCCCTCGGGGGCAAGGGCAAGGTCTCATTAACCTGTGTGTCCTCCTTAAAGCCCACCTAGCACTGTGCCCCCAAAACAGCATCTGCTGAGAAATAACTGTTGACTATATGAGTAAGACAATAATACTCTAAGTAGCAAGTGCCTCTTGAGGTCAAAACTCTTAAGTTGGTTCCTGACCATCACAACTTCCTCTTGCATTGGAAAGATGCAGGTGCTATTATTTGGATTTATAGCAAAGGTTCAGAGAAGAATGGGTCTACACACAGGAGGACTTTTTATCCATGCTGTTTTATTTGACCCAAGGCATTTTCCCTCATATGCTGTTTCATGTCTCTATAGGGAGTACAAAGCGTGGTGTGAAAGACGAGGCAGGATATTAACCGGACTGGGGCCTGGACCAGGTGTGAGTATTCTGTCTTCTGTCCGTCACTTTATTTATCATCCTTCTCTCGAGGACTGTGTGAGGACCCTCTGATTCCCAGTCACACCAACAGACTCTATGCTTGAGGAGCGTGTTATGATGAAATGCTTATTAGGATTAATACTGGCCCTGAACTAAGAAATGATGGTCGAGCTTATATCTTCTAATGTATTCCCCGCCAGGGCACTGATTTACCAATTTAGAGAACGGCTGAGGAACTACCCTAGTTAGGATGGAAGCTGAGAGGCAAACACCATCAGTGGGAAAACCACAGTGAATAAGACGAATAAAAGGTGTCTTACCTACCGGTGACATGGAGCCTGACACCAGTCCTGAGCATCGGCAAGTGTGCAGAGAGTAGAACGGCCCCTGGGGATGTGCAGAGATGGATAAACAAGGGCCCACTCTTGACCCGTGGGGAAGAAAAACACAAAGAAAGCTCTTGGTTGGGTAAGGCAGCATGTGTAAAGGCCACAGCAGACGTGCCTAAAGTGCTAACACGATGCAGAAGAAGGAAAGAGTAATTCTTAAGGGCAAAGGGTCACTTCCCAGATTATTCACATCTACTGTCACCCTAAACTGTAGATGTGTCCTCTAAATATGTCATCGGCTGACCTCCTCTGCCTATTTAACATCCGTCCTTTGTCTTCCCAGGTGGCCATCTCATTCTGCTTGTATTCCTCTTGTATTTCGCATGATTACATTTACAGTTTCCTTGCCTGTGTCTAATGTTATCTTTGGATCAAAATCGCCGCTGGTGTGCTGCTCGTGCAGAAGAGTATCTGGCCAACCACAGGGCTTCCATCAGCGGTGTGTCCTTGTTTCTGGTTTTTTGGATGCTGCTATCTGGGGAAAGGCTGTCAGTGATGATAACTGCAAAACATCAAGGTGAATTCCTGTTAATACAGAGATGAGGAAGCGAAGCCCTAAACAGGCAGGATAATTGGGACCAAGGATAAAAAATGATTAAACTGTCCAGAAACAGTGCAGAAGTTGGCAGTTGAAAAGCATCATTACATCTTTTGTTTTCTTTGAGACAGGAAAGGGATTTTACCTCATGAGAAACTTCAGGAAAATCTCTCCACATTCTATAATCTGGCATATTGTTTAATAAATATTTGTTGATTTAATTAAAAAACCTGAAGAAGTTGTTCTTACGTATGTCAGTATTTCCCCCAGGGAGCCCTTGGGGTGGTTGGATTCCATGAGTTTGGATAGTTGAGAATGAGTTGCTGAACTGGCATCAGCCTTAGGGTAACCATTTCAAGTCTTTTGAAAGCACAGCTAGACTGGAGATCATCAAGGTAGCTTAAATCGTATTTGAAGAAGGTTTCATTTTATAGCTAGACATGTGAGTTACCACCAGTGGCTGGGGGCGATTGTGCTCCCCACAAAACATCTGGAGACATTTTTGATTGTCACAGCTGGGAGGAAGAGGGTGATGCTACTGGCATCTAGGAGATAAAAGCCAGGGAGACAGCCAAACATCCCAGGATGCATGGGAGAGCCCCTGCGACAAAGCATTTGCTGAGAGTTTGAGAAAATCTTCCTGAGATTTTCTAATTTAAAGGGCAGCTCCAGGAAAGTTATTCCAAGAGGCTTTCCATTGACAGTTATCAGCTCAAAAACCCTTTGGACTCAATTACCTATGGGGTTAGAGGCCCCGTGGACCTTCCAAATACATCTTTGTTACTGTATTTGCAGAGCTGTAGGACCCAGATTCTAAGCCCCTCCTCCATAAACAAAGCGGGTTCAGGTCAGGTTCTTCAAGCCTCCTGCCCTAATGCTGCTGCTGTTCAGATGTTGCTGAGCCTGGTGTGGTAATGAGAGCCCTGACCTGATTGGTCCGTGCTGGGGGGTGTGGCGGTAAAGCAGACAGTGAGAGGGCAGCAGGTACATAGTAGAAGGAGCCTGTTCTCTTCCCCAACAGTGCTTAGCTCTCCTCCCCCGCCCACTTGGCGGCCTTTTGACAAGGGATTAGTACCCAGGGATTCTACAGCACAGCAGCTCCAATAGAAGCTTGGAGGTTTCACTTTTGCCAACTTGCAGAGTTCCAGGCCTGGCAAACCAGCTGGACAAGGGCCCTGGGAGCTCGATGAAGACTTGCATAAACAGATTTGCGGCTTTCCACAACCTTCTCTAGGATGTGCGCTTCAATTTTGCTCTAACAGTACTGATTCACAACACGCCGAGCAAAAGACAGATTTTCACAATCACCGTAGCTATTCTGAGAAACGACAAAAGGTATCACCAGGACGTATTTCAACCAGTGTGCTCGTGTCCGTTGCATATACTGGGATGATGTGAGGCATCCCCAGAAGTATACACCCTTCAGTTTACACCCTCGGTGTGTGAGAAGTGTGGAACCTTTTAGCAGTTCTAGTTCAGCACACACTGATGGGCCTTCTGCCATGTGGCAGGAATTCACAGATCCAGCCTGGTGGGCAGCACAAAGCATGGCAGAACTCACAGAGCAAAGGAGGGGTACTCTGCTCAGCCTGGGGCAGACAGAGGAGGCAGGAGAAGAGTTGCCTGCAAAGAGACTGATTGGCTCTGCTTTTCCCTTTGTACCTTCGCCCTTCCCCTTTCTCCCTCCTTTTTGCTTTACCTTTTCATCTTCTTTCTTCTTGCTGGATTTAGGAGATGTTTGGAATTAGGAGATGTCCACACCAGCAAGACCCAAGCCTCTTCTGTTCTAATTCTCGGTAACGGAAGTGGTGTGGAGGTAAATCCTAGCTCATCAAATATACAGCACCTGTAAAATAACAGACACAGTTCAGTGAAATAATTATCAACTAAACAGGACAGCTTTCCCAAGTAAAGGAAAGACACATGCATTAATATTATTGTCAACGTTGCAATATCAAGTGCCTACCATGGACCAGGCTCTAAAGGAGACATTTATAAATGCCATCTTTCACTGTCGATGGCACCCCACTCCAGTATTCTTGCCTAGAAAATCCCATGGACGGAGGAGCCTGGTAGGCTGCAGTCCATGGGGTCGAGAAGAGTCAGACATGACTGAGCGACTTCCCTTTCACTTTTCACTTTTATGCATTGGAGAAGGAAATGGCAACCCACTCCAGTGTTCTTGCCTGGAGAATACCAGGAACTGGGGAGCCTGGTGGGCTGCCGTCTATGGGGTCACACAGAGTTGGACATGACTGAAGTGACTTAGCAGCAGCCACTCTTTCAGACACAGCTGATTCTTTCCATTTAACGATGAGACACTGAAACGAAGAGATTAGGCACGAGAAAGAACTAGAGAGACACTGGCCCTGAAATGTCTGGAATGGAATATTTGGTTGGTAATAGAATTAAGATAAAACATTTTAATACATTTATTTGCAGCTTTAAGGGTGATTGTCATAAAAAAGAGGAAAGTTTGATAATAATTGATACCATTACAGCTGCATAAATCACATATCTTGCATGTGAAAGCTTCATATATCTCATCCATCTCATTGCTTAAAAAAACTGTATTATAGCCCAGGAGAGGAAAGGAGACAAGAGATAAGAAAGAGTCATAAGACAGAAGATACAAAGACTGCAGTAGCTGTAGCAGGCAGATGAATTTCTTCCTGTGGAATTTTCCAATATAATCAAGTGACCTAGGGTCTCACAGTCAGTGTTTGTCTTTAAAGTTGTACTTGGATGAATTGGAAACTTCTTACATGGTCTCCCTCAGCTATTCCTATTGCTATTAATTATCCCTAGTATTAATTATTATTAAATATGTAATTCAGGGGATTATACTTAACTTTCTGAGCCTTATTTCTCTATTATGAAGAAATATAGATGAAAATTATAGTGACTTTATAGATTTGACATAAAGACTAGGTAAGAATGGATATAAAGATGCTTAGCATGGTGGCTGGCATAAACATTCCATGTATATAGATATTATTACCAAAGTTTATCTGTTAGTAACTTGCTCACACCAAGAGAAATGTATTTTCTCTCTCCATGCAGGAAATTCTTTCTTTCAGAAAGGTAAAAGTCATACAATTCCAAGTTATACTCAGCTATAGATTTGAAATTTCCCCCTTCCAGCAAATTCAAATCAATTTTAACATTAAAAAATAGATTATTCTGATAATTAATATCACTGCCTGCCTTTCTATGTCCATCCTCCTTGAACTCACCTATCCTGCCTCCTACCACTTCCACAGGTTTACTGTGGTTTTCTGATTATTCAGATATAAAAGTATTTTAGTCCTGTTGTTTTGTTGGCATAGAGTTCTTTTTTATTTGCAAATAAAGTCTTTTTCAGAGAGCTAATGTGTAAAATAGACCAACAGAGATCTGCTCTATTTGGAATGGGGTGAGGGCCTGCTCGTATGCCCTCCTCCCATGCTGATATTTGTCCCTCTGCATTCCAGGGGAATCCTGAGATGTTCCCAAAGGAACCTTAGGATTGCACTAAATATATCTTTTCTTAAGAAAAACTCATCCATATGAATGACATCACAGTTTTCTCCCCTTCCCAGGAGGATTGTAGAAACAGTCCTGGCTTAGCTGAGGGTGAGGAAGTGGAAAAGGATGAACCTCCATGTGGTCCCCATAGTACCCACATGTAACCCACGAGATAACATTCCCTGCCCTGGATCAGGCTGTACGGGACTCCAAACATCCATGTGGAAGCAGAGCATGTAATTCAGTCACCCATATGTCTCCAAATATTTTGAAACTTTGGTAATTTGACATCATCCCAACTGTCCAGCCATACAATCCGCCTTACCAAATACAGAGCACGTTTTCCATCACCATGCCTTTGTACTCAATGTTTCCTCCTCCTGGAATAATGCCCATTCTTTCATTTCTGCCTGGCTCTCTGACTCACCCCTCCTCCAAAGCCTTCACCAGGAGCTCCTCCCCAATTCCTAGGGCCAGAATCCATCTCTTTGGTGCATTTCTTCAGTGTCGCCTCCCCCACATTCTTCTATCTCCCTCACATTCTCATCTTGCCTGGGGCACTGTCTTACACAGAACAGACAGGGGAAATGCTCAGTGCATCAGACCGAGTAGATGCTGTGTTGATCAGGTCTCAGGTCAGCCGCCTGTGTTTCCCACTTGGAATCACTTCATCAACACTCCCTTCAAAGTCCAACCAGGGAAGGATCATTTCCAAAGAAAAGCCAAACCTTTTCATTTCTAATTTCCTTCCCTTTGGGTGTCAAATGGAAACTGGGCAAGATATATCATCCAGTTCACTCCTTCAACAGCCCTACTTTCCCTCTTGATCCTGAACTTCACCTGGCGTCTGTAAAATTTCTCCTTTGAGTCAGACCACTTTCTTCTTGGTTCTCAATAATAGTAATAAACTCTTGGCCATCTGTTTGTTCCCTGAAAATCAAACTAGCTGTTTTCGGTGACTCTTACCTATTCACAATCCAGCAGATTTTTAAACCCAATATTTCCTGTGCAAATACTTTGTGTTGGATATTTCAACGCCTCTTGCTTGAGTGGTTGCAGAACTGATGCAGAGCTGTTGTTTAAATCAGGGGCAGTGCTCACAGAAACTATTTTAGTGGGATAAGTCATATCCACAAACAGTTATCGGTAAGTACTGCAATATACTGCATACTGTGCTGAGTATTAAGACAAATACAAAAACAAATACTATGTTCTAATTAGGGAGACAGAAACCTTGTCCTCAAGTAGCTAATCAAGTTCAAGGCAAAAAATGCTGGCACATGACTAACTAGAAACATTCTTTTATTGTTTATAACCAGCTCTGTGTTAGGAATTTGTGGCATCTTACAAAGAAACATACAATACATTAAAAAAAAAAAAGAAAACACGAGGATGAAAGATCAGGGAAATGGAAAACAAAGCTAACTAGTGCTACAGGGGAGGCCAGTTCACAAAATATACCCCCTGGAAACTGCAGAAAAGCAACAGCCATCTCTGTTGTGTGCACAAGGATATTTCCAATGAATGGCACAGTGCCTGGCACATAGTAGATATTGAATAAACAAAGGATACAATGGACACGGCTTCCATTTTTAAGGTTTTTTTTTTTTTAATACCTCTACTAACTACACTAAAACCACATTTGAAAAATCCAAAATTTGGATTTACTGGCTCAGTGGTAAATAACCTGCCCGCCAAAGCAGGAGACACAAGAGATATGAGTTCAATCCCTGAGTTGGGAAGATCCCCAGAGTAGGAAATGGCAACCCACTCCAGTATTCTTGCCTGGGAAATCCCAGGGTTAGAGGAGCCTGGCGGGCTACAGTCCATGGATTTGCGAAGAGTTGGACTTGACTTAGTGACCAAACAACAACACATCAAAAACTCTGAAGCTGCCATATTGACAGCTACATACCGACGGCTAGTAGGGTTCAGAAAGCCAGCATAAAGAAAAGTCAGCACGATGCGTGTTGTCTTACCATTCCATCAGAGTTCTTTGGCAACGTGAATCTAGATTTCTGTCATACCAAATTTGGACTTTGGGTAGTGGAAATCAAGACCAGAGTATGGGGAGAAGAGAGGATGTGATGTAAAAGTCAAGGATTAAGAGGATGCCGGGTCCAGTTTTTGATGGAGAATATGGAAGGAGAGAGAAAAGGGTTGGGGAGGGAGTTTTCAAGCAACCAGGGGTAAAAAAGAACCGAATAAGCAGGATAATGTTAAAAGTAAGAGCAAAGAGTATAAATTAGATCTTAAAAATGTTCTTTAAGAGAGACAAAGTTAGATACATGTTTTAAAAACTGTTGTTAATTTTGGCTCTCCTATTATGCTTGTTCAAACAAGAAATCACGTTAGGATCAGATCACATGTGACCAAGGAACTAGTCAGGTGACAAAAAGTGATGCATTTTTACTTCAAAACACACACTCTTGGTTACACCAGCCACAATTACACACACAGTGATTTAGGAAACCATGTCACCAGGAAGGAGTAGAACAAAGAAAAACTCTTCACACATTTATTTATTTTTTAAGTAACTTTAGAGATTTTCCCTGTTGGCTCAGTGATTAAGAATCTGCCTTTCAATGCAGGAGATGTGGGTTTCATCTCTGGTGGGGGAACTAAGACTCCACACGCCACAGGGAAGCTGAGCCCACAGGCCTCAACTACTGAGTGCGTGCTCCTAAACTAGAGCCTGCGCATAGAGCCCCATGCGCGTGCGAAACAGAGGCCACGCCCCCAGCGGAGACCCAGCTCCGCTGAAAAACCTTAACCTTCAAGCCTAAAAAGTAATGTTTCATTAATTCAAAAAGCGATGGGAGAGAATTTTCATGAAGCAAAGCAGCTAATATTTTAAAGTATCTATCTACACATAAGAAGTGAATTCTACTCCCCAAACTTAAAAACCTATAAATTACTTGGTGAGATTATAAATTAAGTCAGAGTTTTTGAAAAATGACATAGCAACATATATCAAGAGCCTTAAGATTTTTTGTACCCTTTGGTGGAATAATTACCTTAAAGGAACAATCAGAAATTGAGTCAGGATATGGCATATTATATACTCATTAAAATCAGGTTTTAATAAATATGTAAAAAAGTATATATCCATATCTATAAAATGACTTCGATTGTGTAAAAATATGTATACTATACACTCACACAGACAAAAGCCTGGAAGGAAATACTCCAAATGTCAAGCCTTATAGAAGTTAGAAGTAAGAATGAGTTTTTTTTTTTTTATGCTACTTTAAAAAATAAAACTTTTATGGGTGGGCATGGGTTTAATAATGTGACAAAAATAAACACTTAAGGGAAAAAAACTAGTTCATAACCTAAGCCAGTCTCCTTCACTTTGCCTAGCAAAGGATTCTGCTCAATTTTCTACCAAAGAAACCTGACATGCAGACCTATCAAATAGATTTGTCACTGTCTCTTCAAAGGAGGAAATTCTGTTTCAAATTCATCCTTAGCCCAGAGCAGCTAATTTGATTTTATCAGTCATCAGCAAAGCCCTTACATTAAATAATTTATGCATTTTTTAGCTCCATCCCTACAGGGCAAGATTCAGTACTTAATGGAAACCATCACACCATTAGACTGTTAGAACTCATCTAACATGTTGGCTTTGAGAAGCCTCAAGCCTGAAGTATTGAGTGGTCACTTAGAGCATGTTTATTTGATCTGACAGCACTAGAGAGGAATGCAGAGGTGGAAATGAGACAAAGAAATCACGAAGTGCACGTACCAGCCATGGGATAGAAGGTCTGGGAAAAGATGCAATGACATGAGTGGCAAAAGCAGGTGTAAAGATGCTTCTCCAGCGAATGTCCATGGAGGGGATGTTTTCATAAAAAAAAATTAACTAATTGCCAGCACTGAAGTACTCTTCTGGCTGCAAGACATTCCCGGATCAGCCTTCTTCTCCCGGGCATCTGCTGTCTAGAAAAGCCTTCCACTATCTGTTTCTCATTAACAAACTCATCTCCAGCCTTATCTAAAATCATACCTGGGCTCACTCTTCTGCGCCTCTTCATTTTGCTTTCTTTCTGTTCCTGGCATTAGAACTGAATTTAATTTGTTCATCGTTATAGGGCTTTTCATCACTAGATTTCTCAGGAAGTTCTGACACTTGGTATTTATTCCCCTGACAAGTCGGTTTTGAGGATGAATCGGATGTAGCTTGTCAGGCGCTTTGAAAACAAATCTCCTTGCAGCTAGGGAGTTGCCATGAGTGGTGTTCCCGGCTTTGTTTCAGGATTCAGTATAATTCTGAGACAGGTAGCGAAACAAGGAGCCATTTTATTTCTAGAAATATCATCTTGGTTTCAAATCTGTTGGCGACAGTAATAACAGTAAACACACCACAGGGATACCTTAGAAGTACAAGGGCTCCAGGGATTCAGGCGATGGTTTGTATTAAGGGAGATTTGTAAGAAGCTGGGATAAAATACAAATGCTGGAATAAAACCTTTCTACAGAAATGGCAGTGAGGAAAGGGCCCATTAGATTCCTTAAAAAGTCATTTCTCTGGTTTATCTTAACTCTGTTCAACTACACTTACCAGGAAGTAAAAAAAGTCAGTGAAGGAGAGGATACAGGCTTCTAGATGGAAGATGAAGTTCTGGGAATCTAACATAGAGCATGGTGATTATAGTTAGCAATAAGGTATTATATACTTGACAGCTGTTAACTGAGTAGAACTGGAATGTCTCTAACACAAAAAAAGGAAATGGTAATTATGTGACATGATGGAAGCGTCTGCTAACACTACAGTGGTAATCATTTTGCAATGTATTAATTATATCAAATCAACACACTGTACATCTTAAACATTATGTACAATGTTGTATGTCAATTATATCCTAGTATAGCTGGAAAAAAAATTTAAGTGAAGAAGGTGAAACCCAGTGCTCTACAGCTTTTATCTAGCTAGAACAGGCAGAGATGGCAGGCTACAATCTCATGAGCAACTTATCACTTCTTGAACAGCCGGTACCACAAGTCACACTGTATGTAGAATAATATGAACAAAAGCCACAACCAACAGGTAGAGATGAGAAAAAAAAAAAAGCATAGAATCTTTTCTGTTCTAGAAATTCTCAACTTTCAGACATCTTCAGGTGTGTATGAAATTGACAATCCACCCGGCCTTCCCTTTGGCTTTGCCTACTGCTGACAGGACGCGCACTGCCCTCTAGTTCTGTGATCCAGCTGTGGACGCTCAGCAGAGAGTTCACCTCCACCCAGTGCAGCTTCACCCAGGGGGACCAGCCCAGGGGCACGTGCATTAGCTTATATTATGTCTTATTCCTTCATTCTTTCATTCATTTGCTTGGTTGTTTAGGGTGGAGTGAGGGAATCACCGTATTCACCATCTTTAACAGCAATTTTACCCAAGCCATGGATTTGGGCCAGATAAGCAGTTGATGGGCTCTCTAGTGAGCTAATCTTCGTGACAGTGCTACTCAAACATACTCCGTCACCACGGCCATTACTACAGGTGGGCAGCATCCTCTGCTCACAACTCAGTGCAGAAGCTTTCTCCAGCATTGGTGCGCAGGTCAGTCAATGGAGGCCTGTTAACAATGTCTGAAGTCAGGTGCAGTGATCTGGACTGTGACAGAATTCCCCGGTGACTCTGACGATCTCATTAATTCATTCCAGCACTGGCAGAGTGGCTTCAAAGTCAAAGCACAGGGGATCTACCTTCCACGGTTCTTGTTGTTTCATTCTGAGAGCATCTCTCACACTCTATCTTTGGTGCCTCAGTCCTCCGGGGCACTTTCAGCAATCACTGTGCTCTTCAACCCTTGGGAAAGAGCTCTCTTTTCCTTCATCTGCACGTGGCATTTGTTAAGACAGGTTGTGCCCTATGTCTCCTTTCTAGTACCACCATGGCCCTTGAGATTTCTTATATTAAAGGTGAGAAAATTAGGATCAGAGTCCTGAAATCAAAACCCAGCTTACAAATTACTTTCTAGCCATGTGATTTGGGCAAGTTCCCTAAGCTTTTCCTGCCTCCCTGTCTGTAAAATGGATGGTAACATCATGGAGTTGCAGTGACCTATAAAAAGAGTTGTGCGTGTGTGTGTGTGTTCAGTTGCATCCGACTTTTTGCAACCCCATGGACTATAGCCCGCTAGGCTCCTCTGTCCATGGAATTCTCCAGGCAAGAATACTGGAGTGGGTTGCCATTCCCTTCTCCAGGGGATCTTCCTGATACAGGGCCTGAACTCATGTCTCCTGTGTCTTCTGCATTGTAGGCAGATTCTTTATGCTGACCACTGGGGACGCCCATAAAAGAGTTAGTGCATGCTTATATTTGCTGAATGAATAAAAGTTTGGCACAAGGAAGACTCCATATGCTAACTAATCATTTTCAATATTCTTGTTGTTTAATTCAATAGGTGTGCATTGGACTTTCACTATGCTTATTATTGCTTTTGAATTGCCCTTTAGGGGAATTTTTCATTTTCTTCCCAGACAGAAGTGTTTTTAGCTTACATTAACATTTCCTCTTGCCTTAATGTCTCCCTTTTGGATCATTGTAAGTTGTTTCCATCTTCTCTCATAGCTTTTACTTTAAACTATTTTGCTAATATTTTTGCCTTTTTTTTTTTTTTTCTTCTTCTTCTTCCAATCCAACATATCCCAATTCTTGCCACAGGTGCTGGAAAGAGAACAGTAACCTTTAGTAAGCAAGTGACTGTGATGTGTATAAGGTGCATTCTTTCCTTTCAATTAAAGGGCACTCAGCTAGGGCCTCCTTCTAATAGGGAGGTAAATCAGCCACATTTCTGAGAAATGGTTAGTTGCACTTACCTTTTCATTGGCTTGTCGCTCCTCGGGTTCATACATGTCGTCTGCCACTTTCTTTTTGGTTATCTTGTGCTTATGCAGTTCCCCCTACCCCCTTTCACTGTTACCTTCTCTATTGATTTAAATTAAGCTTGGTTGGTATTTCTTTGAAAAGAAAACACAAGCTTGCTGGGTTGGGAGGTTTTCCCAAGGCCTCTCTGCTCTAGTAAAATCCTATATATATAGGTTCTGCAAACCAACATTATTTTTGCTGTACAAACACCACGCGCGTGTTCTAAGACATGAGCCCTCTGTGTAAGATCTTTTCGCACATGCAAAAACAGCTGACATGTCAGCACTTCCACAGAGTGAAAACAAAAGGATCCTGGTTCAGAAAGGTCAGGGCTGTTCTATGCAGCCGGTGCATGGTGTACCTTGACCTTCAGCTCCAGCAAGAGCAGTATGATGCTGGGTGTTCCAATTTTGTACATTCTTATTCATAGTCTGCTCCTAAGAGTTTCTTCAAATTCCGAATTCCTCCAATGGGACAAGTGTTAGTTTTC
Organism: Budorcas taxicolor; assembly: GCF_023091745.1. Classification (NCBI taxonomy): domain Eukaryota; kingdom Metazoa; phylum Chordata; class Mammalia; order Artiodactyla; family Bovidae; genus Budorcas; species Budorcas taxicolor. The sequence goes on along the minus strand of NC_068910.1, from coordinate 14,681,562 downwards.
CATTGTTATGTAATTATACTACCGCAAACTTAATGGCTCGAAACAACAAATGTATCCGCGAAGTTTCTGTTTGCCAAGACTTCAGGCTTGGCTTTAGATGGATCTTCTGATTAGAGTCTCAAAAGACTTCAGAGTTTTGGCTGGGGCTGTGATCTCACCTGGGAATTGTCTGGGTAAGGATTCACTTCTAAGCTCACTTAAGTTGTTGGCAGAATTCAATTCCTTCCTCTGATAAGACTGCACGCTTCTTGCTGGCTGTCAGTCAAGAATGTCATCAGTTTCAAGAGACTGCCTACAGTTCCCTGCCATGCGCAGTTCCCCAGCATGGTCTCCTAACTCTTCAAAGCTAGTGAGGCAGAGAAAGAGAGGCAGAGAATAAATGAGCTGTATGGTAACAGAAGCATATACAACTCAAATGCTGCATGATTCCATCAAAGTGTGTTTCAGCAGAAAGGAAATACGAATAGGAGATCATACTTTCAGTACTAACAGTGGATATATCTGGGTGATAAGGTATGAATAATCTTGTTTAAGTTTTTACATACTTTTACATTCTAAATGTTTCCAGGAAGCATGCAAAAGGTTTGATTTTAAGTTTAACATTCAGACTAATAGATGCACGTATTTTAAAAAGTAAAACAGCGCCCCAAGGTTTTAAGATAGAGACAGTAGGCTTTTGCAGCACCTCATCTCATCCCCAAATCCCACTTGCCACAGAAATAATTTCTTCTGGTGTTCTAAATAAGATAAATGTAAAGCTTTTTTATTTTCAGTGCTGCATATTATCCATTGACTTTCTAGAGAGATGAGGATTTAGTTCTTCTTTTCCAGTCACCCCATTTACATGCATATATTTCTCTTCTCCCCAACTCTCTAATACAGTATAAATATTTATGCACAAATACATTATATTATTAATGTTATTAAGTGCTCCTCATTGATAGCACATATGGTACTATGATTATGTGTTTTGTTTTCTATAGAATTCTGTTTTTCCTGGAATTGAAAATCACCTCACTTTTATCTGTTGTTTCTTATCTACCTAGCAATAATTCATCCTCAAACTCTAAAAAAACACTTTACCTTCTCTCAACATGCCATACATATCAGCTAAATTGATACCTAATCCTCCAATGCTGCTTTCAGAAGACCAATGCCATTCTGATGCCTGAATCTTTATATAAGACCCATTATTCTGTCCAGAAGCTTGTAGGATGTTTTCTTTATTGTGATGTTTGAAACTTCATGATAATATACCTTGTTATGAGTTATTTTGTACTCATTTTGTTGAACACTAGATGTCCCTTTCAATCCGAAAACTCATTATACAGATCTAAGCATTTTTTCATATTGTTTTGAAAATTTCCCCTCTTACTTCTCTCATCAACAGGCCATAAGAGTTTTTGTTTATTTAGTTCATTTGATTGTTTTGTTTTTACTCTTATAGAAACGCTACAATGAATAACCTTGGGCATACTTCCTTGTACTCATTTGTCAATTTTTTTGTACAGTAAATACTGAGATGCAAAGTAAAATTTCTACATTACAGAACATATATTTTCAAAGTTCATGCAGGAAATGTACACTTCCAATATGGATAATTAGATAAGTTTTTTATAAATGAATAATATTTTCAGTGCTTAATTATATTATGTCCCACATGACAATATCACATTTTGCTTTTAATAATGCTCACAACTTCAATTTTTATACCCTCCCCAGCCAGTTTCTGAGTCTCTCTTGTATGGAAGAAAAAACACATAGAACCAGTTCATAATCTCAGCTTTACAACTCTGTAGTTGCTGGACTCTCAGCAAGACCCTCTCTGGCCTCAGTTTCCTCATGTGTAAAATAAGAAGTAATATCTACTTCCTAGTAATATGGAAGGATTAAGTGAAATGCAAAAGCACAGTGCCAAGCACACAAAGGATATTAAAAACAATATTAACCTCTCCCCTTAATTATCAATTCTATGCATTTAGAGACAACAGAATTAGCATCTGTGTTTAGAGATACAACTTAAATCCACAGCATAACTAAAACTGGAATTTATAATGATTCTGACTATACCCAAGTCTACATTTCAAAATCCAGATATTCCTCAAAGGTTATCTGGGGCCTGCCCCAAACCCTATCCTAAGAAGTAGAGCCTGTCCAAGTCTCTTTAATATGGACATCCCACTTTGTATATCCTAGCACTCTCCTACTCCCGGGAGGGGTTTGACATTGCTCCTTTTCTACATTGATAGACCTCCATATATTTTAGATCCAGAACAGGGGCTCATAGTTAGGAAGAATGAGTTACATTCCATAATTTCTTTTCCTGTCTCATTATCCAATCCATTTTTTATGAAGCTTCATGGCATAAAGTCACAGTGAACTAAATGATTATTGCATCTTTGATCATATCACAACTCAGGTAACAATCATTTCTTGAGTACACGGGACTTGAGCTTGCCTTTGTAAAAGTGGGTTTCCCTTCCTCCCCCTTTCTTCCATCTTTCCCCACGTTATGCTATTTATTGAATGGCAGGCATCCTTTGCTTTGACTCTCGCTCTCTGTCCCATGCCAGTGACAGGGGACAAAGCTAAGAGAGGATGGTGGCATTTTGCCTATTTACTACTCATGTCTCTGTATTTTTCCCTTGACCTTGCCACCCCAGAATATCCATATAGAGTCTGGCAAAGAAGCCAGCTGCCCAGTGCTGCGTTACAACCTTCATTAGTGACTTATCCTCATGCTCAGGAAGTTTGACATAAAGAGGCCAAATCAGAGCAATCCCTGCAGGAGTTTGGGGCAAGATCTCAGGTTACATAGTGAGAAGGGGTGCACAGTGACATTCTAGAAATGATTTGAGCATATCCCAATGTTCCAGAATGTCTTTTTGTTCACTTGTGTTTTTTGGTTTGGCAAGAACAGTGGGATAACCTTACTATTTCTACTGGGAATTTCAGAAAGCACTCAAAAAACATTTGGCAAGTGAAGATCAGTCTCAGCTCAATGAACTGAAAGACCTGACCTTCGTGATTCATCCCTTGAGAGAAATTCACTGAGCACCTTTTATGTGTCAGGTATTGCCCATGGGCTTGGGAGATTCTTGTCCATGATACATTCCCCTCCCTGTCTTTTTCAAATCCCACAGTCATGCCTATTTCTACTGCAGGGATAAAGCTTGAAGTTCTAGTTTATAAACTAATAAAAGTTATCATTCATTGAGCATTTAGAATATTCTAGACACTATACCGAGTACTTTGTCCACTTAACATATATTATTTCTTTGAATCTTCATTTAAGCCCCTTGAGATAGGTACTTTCTCTTCATTTTGAAAGATGCAGAAAATGGGGTATAGAGAGGTTGAATACCTTGCCCACAGACACACAGGGAGCAAGTGAAGATGCTAGGAAATGTGCCTTCAGCTTATCCCTGTGACTACCACCTCATTCTCCTGTATCAGGGACTGCATCTCTCTTCAATACTGAAATAATAAGGATCCTCCTAATCTTAGGAATTCTCACCTCTTTCTAAATTCTGCCTGAGAGACACATTTCTTTCAGAATCCTGATTTTTCTAGACTTCTTCTTAGATCCTTTTCCCATCCTTGAGTTCTTTCTCCTCCAAACCATCTCTTTGCTAAAGCACCATGCGTTTTGGTAACTCATGGGTAATCTTTTCCTTAACAAATACCAGGATGGTTCTTAATATAGGATTTCCAGCAATTGAAGAACATTCTTTTGCTAATCAGTTTCTTGACCATAACTGGTTCTGTGCAGGTATGCATTTTTAAACAATGAACTGGCAGTTCAAAAAGAGCTTAAATCAAATCCCATACAAGCAAGCCTAGTTTTACACCCTAGAATCATTCTTTTGGGGTCTGTCCTCTCTGCTTTGTGCAAAGGCTTCCGCAACCTCAAGCTTAGGGTCAGTCAGTCAGTTCAGTCGCTCAGTCACGTCCGACTCTTTGCGGCCCCATGGACTGCAGCACGCCAGGCTTTCCTGTCCATCACCAACTCCCAGAGCTGCTCAAACTCACCCTCACACAAAAGGACGACACCTGAATATCACTCTGCTTCTTCTTCATCCTCTACCTTGCTTTCCAGGTAACGAGGGTGAGAAAAGGAGAGGAAATCATCATTGATCCACTGAATCTGTTTCAATGCATGTAAGCAGAAAGGTCAGATTCCTCCCAAGTATGGGACAGACTTAAATCTGAAGCTTAATCTTAAATCTGAAGCTTAATCTTAAATCTGATAAAATGGCACTTATACACTCATCTGTTTGTGAGGAAAACAGTCCATCGAGATGCCCCAAGGAGGTGCACAAATTCTCTGAGGCCAAAAAAAGACAAGAGTATTTTTGTTTTTCCCTTTCGAGCCTAGCCTATCCCTGCCCTCCCAACAAAAAACAAAAGAAAACCTCACAACAGTTCACTTGCTATTCCTGGCTCCATTTATTTATGGGACAGCTTAAAGCAAAGACAAGTTTTGCCTGGTTAATCATATAAAGGCTACTATATTATTTTCTTTATGAATCTGGTTTTAAAGCACTTGCCCATCTCTGTGGAGCCTCTCACTTTGTCTAATAGCTTTTGATAGTCCCAGGTCACAAGGCATTTTATTTCCAATTTTTTGCATTATCCTTCCATCATGGTATAGGAGGGACATCTGTAGTCTTTGGGAATTAGCAGCCTAATGGAATTCTAAAGTGTGTGTGTGTGAGTGAATGAAAATGATTTTCTCCATCTAATAGCATCACATCTTAGTTTAATGTTACCCATGGAGGGAAACAGGAAAGAAATTACTGGATGAATTTATTATCACAGTTATTATCAGGCAACCACAAACCTAGGTCTAGTTTCATGACCAGTACTGAATCTATCCTTGGCAGGGCTTCATCACCAATGGGAAATCTGACAAGCAGGCAGAGAGACCAATAGGATTCTAAACTGTTTTTTGAATTACCTTCTCAATATTCAAAAACCAGTTTATCTAAAACATAGCACATCTTATCTTCTGTGCAAACTTGTACTCATGACTTATTGCCCATACACGTGATGAATTAGCAAAAGCATGCTCTACATTTGCTGACCTTTAATAAAGATAAATTCTCCAGGGGGGATAGATTGAGCCCTCCTTTGAAAATCCACTCCTGAGTTTCTCCTGACCTGGGTGCCTCTCACATTTACATGCAGTTGTATGTGAGGGCCCCTAATCATGAAAATAAATCAAAGGAGGAAGTCCTACATCTTTATAGAGAGACTGCTGAATTAACATAATGCTATACTTACTAGAAAAAGAAAACATATTTTTCCTAATTTTATGTGTGTGTGTGTATATACACACAGGTATATATATGTGTGTATATATATATATTTCTCCACTCCCCCCCCCCCACCCCAGTGAAATCTGGCTGAAAGATCTCCTTACACATTAAGTGAATCAAGTGGGGAATTAGTCCAGCTGGAATACTTGCTAGAGTTTTGATAATGAAACCACTGCTGTGGCTGCGTTTTGTGAGTTTCACATTGGGTTTTCAAACTCACAATAGGTCACCTAAAGAAATAACTTTAGGGCTAGTAAAGTTCAAGAGCCAAAGGGCCCACAGAAGGACTCAGAGCTTGAAATCTGCAGCATATACTTGCACTAGTTGTTCTGTTTGAGTTTTATGTCACTTCTCTGATGTAGATGCCACAGGAATTGTTTTTCATGTTTTATAAGGGAGGAAACTGACTGATAGGGGTCGACTGGCTTGCTCCAAGCCACTATACCAGTGGTGACAGAATGACAGAACCTTGGTCTCACATCACAGACGTTTCGAATACACAGAAGAGGTCTTCGCAATTCAGCAAGAGGGAACAATCACCTGTCTAATGCATCTTAGTGTCCCCAGCTTGCAGTCTGGAATAAGTTCCCAGAAAACCAGTTGCTCAATAAATGAAAGCAGCAGCAATTTGCAAAAAGGAGAATAAAGTAGTTATGGCCACAGTGTGCCACGTTCTTAAGGCTCTCCCCCACCTACTGCAATGTAACTCATTGTCACTCACATGGCCAGTATCAGGAAAGCATGACTGCCCTGGTGTGTTACAGACTTTGTCATAAGTCATAGGCCTGCAGTTTCTAAACTTCTTTCCAAAGTCCAGTTCTCAGGCTTCAGGCACTCACTCATGTGTACTGCAAGTGAACCATCAGTGACACTGATGGGGGCCAAGCTGGGAGCTGTAATGCTCATCAGCAGTTACTTCCAACAGTATTTGCATTCAGCCAAACAGAAGTGCTAAAACACGTTCGCACCTAAGTGACCATAAGTCCGTCAGGTAAATGTCAACAGAAGTATTAGACAGGGATTAACATATTACAAACTCTAAGCAAAAAAATCTCTCAGATTTCAAGAGACCTCAAGATGGGAGACACAATAGCTATTCTCTGTTTTTACATACAGCTCAAGAATATGTAATACATGGGGCAATTTCTTGAAAGGGCCTCAAGTCAAACACTCTGGAAACTGAACTCGGTGCAGCAGGCACTGTAATTGGCCAGAATTTCCTTTATTAATGTATTTCATGTGACAGGATGGAAGTTTGAAGCTCTTTAGCTGACGCTGGTTCATTTACATCATTAGTATATCACTAACCCCATTACCTAAGGGTGATGCTATTAGCTAATAAACTATAAGGTAAAGGTGGGTTGTACAAATAAAGAAAGGTATCCTGGGATGAACTATTCTTACGTTTAAACAGAAACTGAAACAATCCACTTCTTTTTCCAACCTCTAGACCATAGTCAAACTTTTTTTTAAAAGTGACTTGTAACAAAGATTATTTTTAATAAGCATGTCGTTTCTCGACAGTCAAAAGCTTTGACTGTACCACCCATACATGCTCAGGCCCCAAATTCCAGGCATGAGCTAAGAAAATTATAACTCACATACAAACCTCTCCCTTGCCCACCATTAGAATTTTAGGTCCCAGGCGAAGACTAGGTCTCTAGTTGAGTACAAATTTCAGTGGGATTTGGAAAAATCCTTTAAATAGATTTTTATTGGTTTTTAAGAACAGGGTTATTTTGTGTTAATAATGGGCATACATTAGGCTTTAGATAATTGCTTTATGTAACTTGGAGTTTTGGCTTTCAGCTAAATAAACACACTATGTGTTCACAGGTGTATTGTCCTCAAGGGCACTCCGCTTTTAAGGGTGGCAGCTGTTGCCAAGGTGTTGCTGATACAACTCTGAGTATAATTTATTGGAAACAGGTGCTAGCTCATGATGAAGATAGACAGGAAACTAAAGCAGACAACATGTTTAACCACCATTAAAAAAGTTCAGGTTCAGAGAGACAATGTGTCTGAGATGTTTGGGGGATGTTGCCAGCATCCCAGTGCAAGTTTAAAAGCTCCCGCGGATCAGCATAAGGAAGAAATTGAACATGAATTTCAAGCAGCCCAGCCTAATGAGTGCCTGATGCTATGCTGCCAGATTTAATTGATTACTGTGAAAAATTTTGAGTTTGTGTAAGGCTAGCAAAAAATTATGAAATACTTTCCTAAGCTAATTGTTAAAAATTACTTTCAAATGAGGTAATAACTGTTAGTTTTCAATGATCTGGACAGTGGATTAGGCTGTAATGTGTTTTCTTTATGTTCTGAGTATTTACTTTGGAGTCTGTGTGGAGATCCTGCAGTGTTGGGACGAGCCCAGCACTCGTGTCCAGGGGGCACTGGTACAGGTTAGGGCAATGAGGCCGGAGACAGGATTTAGAACCATGAGGTACAGATGCTCACCCTCTTTCTTTGGACGTTCCTTGGCTCTGGAGTCGGTCAGCAGGCTTGGGGACAGCTCCCATCTTCAGTCCTCCGGCACCACGGATGAGTGGGAATGGCTGAAGTCGCCTCACTTCAGGACAGAGCCCTGGAGACTGGGGGTGCCGCGGGCTACCTTTTACTCCCTAGTTAAAAGAGAAGACATATCAGCTCACGCTCTGAGAGACATTCTCCTGCGAAGAGGCGTTTGTATATTTTCCCAACTAATCTCCAGTCTAATCGGCGTGCTACAAAATACACATGTGCAATAAATATGCATACTAAGTACAGCTGAAAAAGAAGTTGTTAAGAGTGCATGCACGGTTTTTCAACCTCAAAAACCTAAATATCTTGGCCATTTACATGTTTAAAAAATACCCACAGGCATTAGACCACATTACGGACTAATGGCCTGCCAAATTTCATTTTTGGGAAAAGATTCGATGTTTGAGTTACAACACACGAGTGCAAAAAAAGCAACTGAAACAACAAAATTTGGTTAAAAACATTTCTTGACCCCCAGGCTCAGACCTCGTGTGCCAAAAATGTTGACAAAAATTTATACCAACACCAGCGGGCATGCACAGTTTAATATCTACTTCATGTGAAAAATCATTGACAATTTAATGCTTGCATTAATTTGAAAGAATTTTATGCAGTAGGTAGAAACTTTTACATTACCATTCCTAATCTCTACCAGCCGTCTTGTTCCCTTCTCAAAGGGAAAGTGAATGACAGGGCTGGAAAAAACAAATCTGCTGAAGGGCCTACGCTGCTGCTTTTATCACCCTTCCAACAGCCCCATCCTGACCCGAAAAGCAGGAATTCGGCTTGTATGCTGCTCAGAGCCTTCAACTGAGGTTTTAGCATAGGAAAGCAAATAGCTGATGTAAAAATAAACCTTTATTAAAAAAAAAAAAAACTTTATAAGGCCCCTTTATTTAGAGGGAGAGTCATTCAAATAAATACACCGTTAACAAACTCCTATACCGAATAATAATATATACTGTAGCAAGTGATGAAATGGAATCCCACAAAACAAGTGCTGAAATCCGATGATTGATTATCAAACCTACAAGATAAATAAACTTTCTCCAATTAATAGCTAGTCTCAGGGATGAGTTTCCAGAGAAAGGTCCTGCAAGGAAAAGCATCAGTTGCGGAGAGTCAAATTCTGAATTCAGCCAGACTGGCTTGAAACACAGCTCTTTCCACTGTCTTTATGAGCTTTGGGGTCATAAGGAGATGAGTCCAACTCACTGAAAGATAAATATGCTTTCTCCATCTGAGCTAATGAATTATCCTGGCCATTTGGGATCCACGAGTCGAAGTATCAGAAGAAGCTATTTTTCATTTATGAAAAAGGGAATTGAGAATCACCCTGGTTTCCTGGAATGCGTTTCTTGCCAACAAACCAATGAAAGCACCCATTCAGAAATTTTTATTCTCTAGCTTTGGTTTTTTAAGTTTGCATCCTTATTCTTCTTTCCAAGCAGATGCAGATAGCCCAGTCAAAAGTCTCTTATTGATTTTGGAAGGAAGCTGACTTCTTGTTTGTAACCGGCCATGCTCTGATGTCTCAGTGGCAGAGTTATAGAGAATAACAACTAATGAGAAATCCCAGATGACCAGCCGTGCTCCTATAATCTCCCTCCATATTATTTAGCAGGGTCTTCATTTTGAAACAATGAAAGAAATATTTATCCAAAGGTTGCATGAATGCTGCTTTGTGACTGCTTTATCCTTGATCTTCAATAGAGACATTTCCACTGAAACAACCATACTGTTAGACTAGGGTCATGGGCATCAGGAGACTAAAGCTTACATATCTGTTGGTCCATCTGATCATCCATCCATCCACCCATCCATTCAACCAAACTGTGCTGTTTGTTCAGTTTCATCTTACAAGGACACCCTTAAGTCTACTCTCTTCTGAGATGTGTATTAGGCATGCCTTTTAATTTTGATTCTCTGACATCTTGGGGCCTCCTTGACACTGGAACAGACTGCTCCTTCATGGGTTAGATAAGCCCTAGATACTTTAAACAACTCAAAAGGACACCTTTATATGCAAACCAACCAATGTGAAGCCCTTACTTCAACCACTTCTGTCACACTATCCTCCTGCCCTAATCACCCCAGGGCCAAGTACCAGGCAACTAGGGACAGTCCCAGGGCCCTAGGGCTAAACCAGAATTATTCAAACCCACTTAGCTTCCTTACCATGCTTCACCCATTCCTTCCCATGGACACCAATCAGGTTTCTTGCCCACTTTTTCTCCTTACTCCTTCTGTCTCCTGACTGACTCCAGTGCTTCGCTGTGTGACCTTGCATGGTGTGGGATGTCCCTCCTCTTGGGAACTATAAGTAACAAACTATCTTTTCAATGGAAGTTGTATCCTGATCTGTTTGATTCGTTATACCTGAATAATAATGAAACCTATATTCCTAAACAGGTGGGATAAGTAAGTATATTTACGTAAATATATGAGCTTCCTTTGGAGCCTCAAAGAATTCTATCAGAATAAAGCTAGCCCTGAAATCGGAGGTCAAGAAACCTAGTCCTGGCTACATCATATGCATAACTGAGTGGTTTGGGCCAATGGACAGGGAAGCCTGGTGTGTTGCAGTTTATGAGGTCGCAAAGAGTCGGACAGGACTGAATGACTGAACTTGGCTAAGGTTTGGTTTCCACTGTCATCAACATGGACAATTTCTATTTTTCTGGAGTTTTACAAATGTCATGCAGGTATGCATACATGAAAGATGCAAGTATGTGATAGGAACAGAGTTGAATCTGTTCTTATCCCCTCACATCGCCTGTCCTTTCTCAAGTTTCATCTATACTGCCTCCCCACTGAAGACACTCCCTAAGCCTGATCCCCGTGTTGCTGGTGGGGATCACAAGGAGGCCCATTTTCATGCTCTGAATGAGTGGTAGTTGAGGGTAGTGGCTGAAAGCACAGACAGTCCAGACAGATTTCTTGAGGTGACTGCTCACCTCACTGACTGGTGATCATCGAAAAGTTACTATGCTTTTCTGTGCCTTGGTTTCCTGATTTATAAAATGAAGATAAAATTCTCTACTTCAGGGAACTGTTTTGAAGATAAAGTGAGTAACACAAGGAGCAAATAGTTGGTGTTCTTTGAATATGAGTCTTTATTTTTGGGGGCTGCAAAATCACTGCAGATAGTGATTGCAGCCATGAAATTAAAAGACGCTTACTCCTTGGAAGAAAAGCTATGACCAACCTAGATAGTATATTAAAAAGCGGAGACATTACTTTGCCAACAAAGGTCTGTCTAGTCAAGGCTATGGATTTTCCAGTGGTCATGTATGGATGTGAGAATTGGACTGTGAAGAAAGCTGAGCACCGAAGAATTGATGCTTTTGAACTATGGTGTTGGAGAAGACTCTTGAGAGTCCCTTGGACTGCAAGGAGATCCAACCAGTCCATTCTAAAGGAGATCAGTCCTGGCTGTTCACTGGAAGGACTGATGCTAAAGCTGAAACTCCAATACTTTGGCCCCTCACGCGAAGCGCTGACTCATTGGAAAAGATCCTGATGCTGGGAGGGATTGGGCGCAGGAGAAGAAGGGGACCACAGAGGATGAGATGGCTGGATGGCATCACCGACTCAATGATGAGTCAAACTCACCAACATGAGTTTGAGTAAACTCTGGGAGCTGATGATGGACAGGGAGGCTTGGTGTGCTGCGATTCATGGGGTGGCAAAGAGTCAGACATGACTGAGCAACTGAACTGAACTGAACTGAAGTTAGGAATAGGAGCAGGTATGGGGTAGTAACAGCACTACAGGTAGAAGTACTAGCAGAATGCTCACGATGGTAAATCTTGAGGCACCTTCATAGTATGCTCCTGTCACAGCCAAGATGTTGTGGGTCAACGGACTTCCAAGGAACCAGGCAGCTAGTTTAACCAGGCTACTTTTGACATAGACAAGACACACCTCTTAGCTAAAACTAGACCTCAAAGATCCTATGGGGACACAACTTCAAACCTAAACAATTTTACTGTTATGAATGAGTACAACCAGTACTAAGTCCTGTAGGGTTATGAAAGGATGAAACGGGAACACATGAACACGTTTTAAAAGAAAAACAAAACTGTGAAAGCTGAGCTGAGTTTAACTGAGGCTACCTTGAGCCAGACTGTCCTTCCATTCGATTAGGAAAGCTGAGCGGCTTCTCCTTTGTGCACTGCTCAATTCCTTCTTTACCCTGTCAAGAAACTTTCTCCTGGAAGACATTTTCAAAATATGATGGGCAAAATGATAAATAGTTCTCACAGACACTAGAATAATAACCAACAGATAAACAACTGAAATGTGTACATGCTGATAGAAGCACTTGGACTTCAGAGTTCATCTGACCTGCATTTGAATTTAAATTGGCAGTACTTCTGCACAACATCTGCCTTCCCTAAGCATAGTTTCTACATCAATAGGACAGTGGTGGCTTGCAGGGTTCTAACCTCTGGCTACATAAGAACAGCAACCATGACAGTTAATATTCACTGAGCACTTACCACTAGCCAGACACTGTATTAACTCATTTTAACCCAAGCAACAACCCTAAGGTGGTTGTTGCTATTACTATTACTATCATCCCAGTTTACAATGGAAGTTCTTGAAGCACAGAGAGGTAAGGTGACAGCTGCAGCCAGGATTTGAAGCCAAGAGGCCTGGTCTGGAGCCTGTGTCCTTATCTAAATTTTGTGGTCTCCCAGGAATCTCTCTCAGAGCGGTCAGTGCACATTTTTCTTGATTGCAAGTTGCTTTGGGGCCCCTCTGGCACAGGGAGTGTGAAGACCCCTCCTATCCCATCCCGACCTTTTCCTCTCACGGCTCCACTGCTGCCCACCCTCACTGCTAAGCCCCTTCTGTCACCAGCTCGTATCTCTGGAAACACAACACTCCCTACACTTTCAAATTCAGACTTCAGGAGCTGGTGGAAATGGGGGACTCCGAAAGGGCAGAGAGGGGGCCGGCTGCCTAGTGAAGGGGCCCAGGGAAACTTGGAAGCAAGGCCAGTATGAGTCAATCAGTCAGCAAGTATTTATTTAGTGCTAGGCAGCTTGGGGGATACAGAGAAATTATAAGACGCCATCCGGTCCCTGGCTGGATTTCTGGCTGGGTTCCCCGAATAAGAACCAGGCCTGGAGTTGGGGCCTGCCCAGCCCATGGAAGGCTGCCATGGCCTGTGAGGCGGGTTGCCCTGCAGAGCAGCCCCCAGTGAAGGTAAGAGCAGGAGCTGGGAAGAGAGGGCCAAGGAGTCCCTGTCCCAGCAATGCCACACACCGGGAGCGAGGCATCTCACCACGCAGGCCCTCAGTTTCCATGGATGTAAAATGAGAGCAACACCAGTACCTGCCCAGTCAGGTGTGGCCAGGTGTGAACAAACCGATGCATAAGGGCCTGGCACTGGGTTGGGCACACAGCATGCTCAACACATGTAGTTTCCTACGGAGAGGCAGGGATTGCATGAGACAGTAAGAGGAGGTGTGCTCTGGAAGCCCTCCATGCCCTGCCTCACATCCTCGGTCAGTGCTGTGGCAGCCACTCCACCCAGGTGTGCCTGACAGCACTTTTCTCCGTGGGCTCCCCTGACAAGACGCAAATGTTAGTGGCACAGACTGTAAACGTTTGGGAACCCTTGACCAGCCGGGGCAGAGCTGGTAAAGAAACACTCCCCCTCCCATTTTCCAGGCAGACAGTCCTGAGGTGTGTTCCACACGACCGCTCTGGGGGTTGGACTGAATGGGATCAAGCCCTGCCATGCAGGCGGCTGGAACACACCCTCTGGTTTGCTCTTCCCCTGCCCTGTTGTGCTCTCTGCCCCTCCCGCCTGTTTCCCAGGATGCTGCTTTGGATGGGGGAAGATGGAGGGGAGTGGCTGTGACTTCATGGTATAGCAAAATGGGCAAGAATTGGGATGGCCATGGGCGGGGCCAGACCTGCCTCTCCTTGGCATTGGCTGTGTGACAGAAACCAAATGTCCCTGATCCTGTGTTTTGCCATTGGTAAAACAGAGCTATGGGTAGTCCTGACCTCAAGCCATTATTTTGAGGATTGGAGGAAAGAATGTATAGAAGTGCTTAGCCTGTGCCTGGTGCAGAGAGCTGGGTTCCCATTCTGTCTGGGTTTCCAGGAGCAGAACTTGAGATCAGGTCTCATGGGAAAGTGATTATCAGGATCAAACAACATAGGAACGTGGAAGAGGGAGAGAAAGGAAGCTAAGCAAAGACATCAAGCAAAGCTACATTAAGGGTGATATTGACCAGATCCCTCAGGGAGCTCTGGAGACAGTGTGGACACACCTCAGAGGGAGGTGGCATCTTAGCGCAAGTGGCCAAGCGCTAAGGTGGAAGGTAGCGTTGACAAAGAGGCTTGAGTGCAGGTTTGCGGATGTACACGGGACACTGTGTACAAAATTAATAGAAGGAAGGGATGATAACAGGATCCAAGGAAATATGGTGGACACTGACTATGTCAGCCACAGCATACTAGTGGTGGTGGTGTCAGGGTTATTATACTTCTGTTTTTTATAGAAAAGCCTTCAGGATTAACAACAGAAAAGCCAGGATTTAGAGCATGTGCAGCGCCAGTTTCCCTCAGGTCTTTTCTTCCTGGAACTCGTCTTCCTTAAAGTTCACACAGTAATGGCCTGTCCTCTGAAGCACCAGCCTTCTGTATGGGTCTCCTGCCATATGTCAATAGAAGCTCAAAGATTTCCCTGTTCCCCAGAGCATGAGGAGGGCTACCTCGAGATGCCGGAGGATGGAAGCAGTCATGCTTTCTCTCTCTCTGAAGCTTCACACACTCAAGATTCTCTCTATGTCTCTGCTGAAAACTGGGTGGGAGGTGGGGAGAGGGAATGGGCAGGAAGTGCAGGAGGGAGACCAGGCTGGAGCTGGAGGGTGGCTGGAGTCTTTCAGAGAAGAAGTGATGTGGTCTTGACACAGGCAGGGATGGGAGGAAGAGAGTCAAGTGGGCAGACCTGAAAGTTATTCACTGATTGGCTTGGTAGGAGGAGATACCTTGAAGGAGGTATTGAGATGGATGCCCTGGCCACCATGCTTTACATTTGAGTAACTGAGTGACATTCATCAGGATGGGAAACCAGAGGATAAGCAGGTTTAAGGTTGAAAGACAGGACCAGTGTGGGGCCCTTTTTACCTGAAACCTATGAGAGACACAGGCAAATAAAACTTTCGTTAGACAGTTTTATAGTTTTATAACTCTGTGGGTCAGCAGCTTAGGGAAGACAACTTGGTAAAACTACAGATTAGAGTTCTGAAAAGAGTCTGAGCTGGGCCCTACCACCACGGAGGAGCAGGTGAGTGGTGTGGCCCGGCCCACAGTGGGACCTAAGGGATGAGCATGCCTGCAACATGCCCCATCTCTGTGGGTGGGAGCTTGGACTTGCTCTGTATTGTTCCCTTCAAAGTCCTTCCACAATCTTAATGCTCCTGGCAATGAGTATCTGAAAACTATTGCTGATGAGACATCCCTTTAGGAGAATGTGCTCAGGGAAGGGTGGGGGGCTACTGCTCTTCCTGCTCCCCAAATTCTCCCTCCACCACGTTCGCCCTGACGTTGCTGGGGAGAACCAGCCCTTCTCGGGTCTCTCTGGCAGAGAGCTCAGGTGCTGCTTCCCTTCACGGAGTGAATGCTTTCAAATTCTTTAGTATCTCCATGATTCTCAAGACCCAGTTAACCTCTTTTGCTGCTCTCTTGAAACTCTAGTACTTTCTTAAAATCACTGATCTCAGCTCATACTTAGTTTCCTTCATCTCATTACTTGCCTACCTTGACTACCAAGTTCAAAACTCTGCATTTGTTCAACATCAGATCCCCAAGGCCTTAGCGTGGGGCTTTCTTGCATGGGAGAAATTTAGTAATTCTTTATTGAATGAACGAGTCTCTCCTCAGTCCTTCTCTACTCTTGAAAACTTAGATCCCAAACTACGAATAAGTATTCTCAACAGTTTACACCATCCTGCTTCCTTATTCTTCTAATTAAAATCATACCAAGGGCATCTACTACTTCCCTTCCCAGTTTCTCTGTTCAGCGGTATGTGCCAGGCTATTCTTGGTTTCCAACATGTTCCAAGTTTCCTGTTGGGTAGCGCTGAGGTCCACCTCTCTTCAGGCAGCTTTATGAAGCCTGTGGGATTTCTCAGTAGCTTCAGATATGGACAGTCAAAAGTTAATCCACTGCTCAGGTGTCTCAGAGCCTGAAGAAACTTTAATTACAGAAAACATGAAGGTCACCGAAGGTGTTTCTAAGCTTTCCAAACGATGTATCTCATCTGGAAAATTTCAAAAAGGTTGTCTACGTGGTATATTCCATGTTACATAACCCATGTCCAACATTCTTGCTCATGTTCCCAGATACTCCACAGAAAAAATTTTCCAGGACATTTTTACCCCAAAGTATCTGGAGTCCTTATGGAAAATCTTCTCAAAATGTTCGTGTTTATGCCCAAATTTGACATGTGAACCTTTTCCTTCGCTTCACTCTTCAAACATGTTTAGGCTTATGCTGTCTGAAGATTCCTTTAGTCATTGGCCTGCCCCATGTCAGGTGGTAATCACTACTTTAAAACATTGAGATTAGTGCAGTAAAAAAGATTTATGAATATTAATTCATTTTATAGCAGGTCATAATGTGAGCCGGAGAACAAACAGAGTATGGTTTCATTCCAATGTTTTACTGCAAACAAGAATGGGATTGCGTGTTATGGAAAATATTAGCTGGAGATGCTGGTTTGAAAACCAATTTGTTTAGAGGCTTTGGCTGGAACTTGCCAGACACCCTGAATTTGTGGAGAGTCTGTTCTGGAGAGTAAGGATCGTGAATTTTATAGCTGTCATGTTTTTCATAATCAGCAGCATTATCCAAAGAATTTAAAATATATATATTCTTACACTGTAAGCCACAGAACACTAAAGTGGCTGGGATTAAAGGAAAGTCCTTTCCAAAGTTTCTAGAGCTGTAGTTTACAAGATTGCGCTGTCTTGCTGGTTGATCACTTCTCCACAAGTCAGCACACCTCCACTACAAAAGTACTTGCAAACATCACTGAAGTGTTGGTCTCTCCTCGTCCGTGCAGTACGGGTCTTTCCTCATCCTCGGCTCTTTTTTCCTTGACTTGCTTCTCTTGGCGTCAGCAAGGGAAATCTTAAAAAGCTGTGTAACCCCGGTTAAGGGAATAGTCTCTGGATTTGGCCAGGGTATCAGGGTTAAAATCCCAGCTATACCCTTTACCAGCTACATGACTTTAGACAAGTTTACTAACCCAGTGTCCTCATCTGTAAAATGGGTTAAAAATAGTACTCAAGAAGAGTGAATGATTCAAGGTATATGAAGTACTCAGAACAGTGCCTGATACATAGTAACTGCTCAGTTAACAGTGCCACTATTTAATTGATGATATCACAGGGTCAAGAGTAAGTCTGACCCCTGCCTGATAACTCTGTCTGTGACGTAATTTTGAGGGGAAATCCTTCATTCAGGGCCATGGATTTATCTCTTTAGGGTTTATGTGTTGGAATCTAGATTAAGAAGCTTCTTCTAACTCAAGGTAGTAAAGATTTTGTCTACATTTCCTTCATTAATTCTATACTTTTAACATTCAGTTTAGTTCTTACTCCATATACAGATTATTTTATTTGGTATGAGGAAATTATTTAAAGTTTCCACAGAGTGATGTTACTTTTCCCATGCTCTTTACCGAAGACTCAGTCTTCTCTCCCAGTGTTTCGTAATGCTTCTCTGTAACATGATGCCCTCTGTCCCAGGGGCCTCAGGAGTCCATGGGATGCTCTAGTCTCCTCCCTTGCTCTACTATTCTGCTCCTATTTTACTGCCATGCTGTCTTAATTACTAGTGCTTTTTAATATGCCTTTATAGAGGAGAGGGAAAAGGTTGGCTTAAATCTCAACATTCAGAAAACGAAGATCATGGCGTCTGGTCCCATCACTTCATTGGGAAATAGATGGGGAAACAGTGGAAACAGTGTCAGACTTTATTTTTTGGGGCTCCAAAATCACTGCAGATGGTGACTGCAGCCATGAAATTAAAAGACGCTTACTCCTTGGAAGAAAAGCTATGACCAACCTAGATAGCATATTCAAAAGCAGAGATATTACTTTGCCAACAAACGTCCATCCAGACAAGGCTATGGTTTTTCCAGTGGCCATGTATGGATGTGAGAGTTGGACAGTGAAGAAAGCTGAGCGCCGAAGAATTGATGCTTTTGAACTGTAGTGTTGGAGAAGACTCTTGAGAGTCCCTTGGACTGCAAGGAGATCCAACCAGTCCATTCTGAAGGAGATCAGTCCTGGGTGTTCATTGGAAGGACTGATGCTAAAGCTGAAACTCCAGTACTTTGGCCACCTCATGTGAAGAGTTGACTCATTGGAAAAGACCCTAATGCTGGGAGGGATTGGGGGCAGGAGGTAAAGGGGACAACAGAGGATGAGATGGCTGAGTGGCATCACCTACTCGATGGACATGAGTTTGAGTGAACTCCGGGAGTTGGTGATGGACAGGGAAGCCTGGTGTGCTATGATTCACGGGGTCACAAAGAGTCGGACATGACTGAGTGACTGAAATGAACTGAATATGTGGCAAGAAGAATCTTCCTACCCTTCTATTTGAAAATATTCTTTGTCATTCAAGAAATATTACTCATCCATATATATCTTAGAGAATAATTTAAAAAAAGCTTGAATTTTTTATTGGAATTTCATTTATTTTCAAACTAATTCAGTGTATATTGATTGATATCATTTCAATGTTTATTTGACCCAAACCTTAGGCATCATATACAGGTCATTGTTACGATCCTAGAATAAAATTTAAAATCTTTCCAGAAAGTGCCTGTGCAATCTTTATTATATTAGCTAGTAGATAATTCACAGTTTTAGTTGCCATTATAAATTTTCTTATTGCATTTTCTAATAGGAATTTGCTTTAGTAGGTGCCCACTAAAGGTTTTTATAACTTAATCTTGTTTCTGGAAAGATTGCTGAACTCTCTCACAAATTCTAAAGGTCTTCTTCTAGTTCCTGTGGATTTCTATGTAAAGAATATTTTGTCTTGCCTGTCCAATTCAGTATTTTTGTTACTTATTTATCTAATTGCTTTTCCAAATACTTGGAATAGCAGCTGTTACAGAGGTAAGTTTTATTTTGTTCCTGACCTTAAAAAGTTTTTATAAAATTTCTTTATTAAAATGATGTTTTCAATGGATTTTGGGATGATAAACTTTATCACATCATTTCTAGTTTTCTAAGCTTTTTTCTTTTTTTTCAGAAGTGGATGTTGATCTTTATCATATGCTTTCTCTTTCTATTGTGACCTTGCAGTCTTTTATTCTGTTTTTTTAAAGTGAATTATATAGCTAGTTTTTCTTATGTTGGGCCATCCTTGAATCATTTTAATATACTTTTGGAAATAAATAGGTAATATTTTATTTAAGATTTTCAAAATTAAGTTCAGACGTTAAATTGAATTACAGTACTTTTTTTTTTTTTGCTCTTGAACTCTTTTCATCTGGTTTAGCTATTAAAATTATACTCGCCTCATGAAATGAGCTGCCCAGACTGCCCCTATTTTCAAATTTCTAAGATAATGTGTATAAGTTAGGAATTCTGTACTCCTTACCTCATCTATAAAACTTTCTGCAGCTGTCATTTATCGTCATATTGCCATCTTACTTGTTTCTTTGAAACAGCTCTGTTGTCCTTTTCCTCCCATCTTTAGATGATTTAGCTTATTTATTTTTCAATCTTCTTTATTTTCAGAAGGTATTCAGAGCTAGAATTTGCACTCTAGGAACTGTGTTAGCAACAACCAGCAAATGCTGACATGCACTACTTTCATTTTATTTACTACAGAATTACCCCTTTTGTTTTCTTGTTTCCCCAAGTTCTACAGTAAATTTTCTGTCTCATTGTCTCTTAGTTTATAAATACATTGATTTATATTTTTAGCTAACTCAGATTTACTTATTTTAAATTTTATTACATTGAAGTTAGAGAACATTGTCTGATAATAAGAATTAGAAATATACTGACATTTTCCTTTTGTCTCTAATGTGTGATTTCTTTTAATGACCAAACTATTCTTTAAAAAGTATGCAGTCTATGTTGGGGTGCAAACTTTAATATAAATTTATATGCATATCAATTATTTTATTACTGTCTTCTATATTCTAGTATATTTTAAATATTTTTAATTTATTTTTTATATTCTAGTCCATTCTTATTGAATTCAATAATTAGTTTCTGTGAGCAGTGATTTTTAAATCTCCAAAAACTTTTTAACTCTCTCATTTCTGTCATCGTTTGCTTTATGTACTTTGCATGATTGCATTTTGCTGCTGGATATATAAATTGTGGTGTTGGAGAAGACTCTCTGAAAGTCCCTTGGACAGAAAGGAGATCAAACCAGCCAATCCTAAAGCAAATGAACCCTGAATATTCATTGGAAGGACAGATCCTGAAGATGCTCCTCCAACAATCTGGCTACCTGATGTCAAGAGCCTGCTCACTGGAAAAGACCCCGATCCTGGGAAAGATTGAAAGCAAAAGGAGAAGGGGCCAGTAGAGAATGAGATAGATAGCATCACCAACTAAATGGACAGGAATTTGAGCAAACGCCAGGGATGGTGGAGGACAGAGGAGCCTGGCATCCTACAGCCCATGAGGTTGCAGAGAGTCAGACAGGATTTAGCAACTGAACAATGACAACAACAATATATCTATATCTATATAAATGCAATCTCTCTCTCTCTTCTTTATGATTAAAAAAACCTTATATTGTTTCCATTACACTAGGAGATAAATCCAAAAGATACTGCTATGATTTTATGTCAAAGAGTGTTCTGCCTGTTTTCCTCTAGGAGTTTTATAGTATCTGGTCTTACATTTGGGTCACTAATCCTTTTTGATTTGACTATGCCAAAGCCTTTGACTGTGTGGATCACAATAAACTGTGGACAATTCTGAAAGAGTTGGGAATACCAGACCACCTGACCTGCCTCTTGAGAAATCTGTATGCAGGTCAGGAAGCAACAGTTAGAACTGGACATGGAACAACAGACTGGTTCCAAATAGGAAAAGGAGTACGTCAAGGCTGTATATTGTCACCCTGCTTATTTAACTTCTATGCAGAGTACATCATGAGAAACGCTGGGCTGGAAGAAGCACAAGCTGGAATCAAGACTGCAGGGAGAAATATCAATAGCCTCAGATATGCAGATGACACCACCCTTATGGCAGAAAGTGAAGAGGAACTCAAAAGCCTCTTGATGAAAGTGAAAGAGGAGAGTGAAAAAGTTGGCTTAAAATTCAACATTCAGAAAACTAAGATCATGGCATCTGGTCCCATCACTTCATGAGAAATAGATGGGGAAACAGTGGAAACAGTGTCAGGCTATATTTTTTTGGGCTCCAAAATCACTGCAGATGATGACTGCAGCCATGAAATTAAAAGACGGTTACTCCTTGGAAGCAAACTTATGACCAACCTAGATAGCATATTCAAAAGCAGAGATATTACTTTGCCAAGAAAGGTCGATCTAGTCAAGGCTATCATTTTTCCAGTGGTCATATATGGATGTGACAGTTGGACTGTGAAGAAGGCTGAGCGCCGAAGAATTGATGCTTTTGAACTGTGGTGTTGGAGAAGACTCTTGAGAGTCCCTTGGACTGCAAGAAGATCCAACCAGTCCATCCTCAAGGAGATCAGTCCTGGTGTTCACTGGAAGGACTGATACTGAAGCTGACACTCCAATACTTTGGCCACCTCATGCGAAGAGTTGACTCATTGGAAAAGACCCTGATGCTGGGAGGGATTAGGGGCAGGAGGAGAAGGGGACAACAGAGGATGAGATGGCTGAGAGGCATCACCGACTCGATGGACGTGAGTCTGAGTGAACTCTGGGAGTTGGTGATGGACAGGGAAGCCTGGCATGCTGTGATTCATGGGGTCGCAAAGAGTCAGACACGACTGAGCGACTGAACCTAACTGAACTGATTATGTTAGAGAATGTTCTAATTTTCACTCTTTTATAGGCATCTGCTCAGTTTCCCTCAAACCACTTTTTGAAGAGAATGTCTTTTCTTCATTGCATGTTCTTGCCTCCTTTGCTATAGATTAATTGATCATATGTGTGTGAAATTTATTTCTGGGCTTTCTATCCTATTCCATTGATCTCTTTGTTTGTTTTTTGTGCCAATACTGTACGAGTTTGCTTACTGTAGTTTTGTAGTATAGTCTGATGTCAGGGGCCTAATTCCTCAGCTCTGTTTTTCTTTCTCAAGATTGCTTTGGCTATCGGTCTTTTGTGTTTCCATACAAATTTTAAGGTCTTTGTTCTAGTTTTGTGGAAAATGCCATTGGTAATTTGATAGGAATTGCACTGACTCTGTAGATTGCATTGGGTAGTATACTAATTTTCATAATACTGATTCTTCCAACTGAAGAACATGGTATATCTTTCCATTTGTCTGTGTCATCTTCGATTTCTTTCATCAGTATCTTATTAGTTTTTGGAATACAGGTCTTTTGCTTCCTTAGGTAAGGTTATTCCTAGATATTTTATTCTTTTTGATGCACTAGTAAATGAGGTTGTTTTGTTCATTTCTCTTTTTGAACTTTCATTGTTAGCATATAGAAAGCAACAGGTAATCATTGTGTATCCAACAATGCTACTGAATTCATAGATGAGCTCTAGTAGTTTTCTGGTGGAATCTTTAGGATTTTCTACGCAAAGTATCAGGTCATCTACAAACCATGATGGTTTTACCTCTTATTTTCCAGTTTGGATTCCTTTTCTTTCTTCTTCTTCCCTAACTGCTGTGCCTAGGTCTTTCAAAATGATGTTGAATAAAAGGGGTGAGAGTGCACATTCTTGTCTTCTTCCTGATCTTAGAGAAAACACTTTCAGCTTTTCAACACCAAGTATGATGCTAGTTGTGGCTTTGTTGTATATGGCTTTTATTATGTTGAGGTAGATTCCCTCTATGCCCACTTTCTACAGAGTTTGTTATCATTAGGACCATACGAAAATGGGTCCTAATTAAACTTAAAAGTTTTTGCTCATTAAATAAAATCATAAGCAGAACAAAAAGACAATATATAAAATGGAAGAAAATATTTCCAACAGATGCAACTGACAAGGGATTAATCTCCAAAATACATAAACAGCTCATACAGCTCAATATCAAGAAAACCATCAAAAAATGGGCACACAGCTAGATAGACATTTCTCCAAAGAGATTTAAGATGGCCAAAGAGCACATGAAAAGACATCACTAATTATTAAAAGAAATGCAAATTAAAGCCACAATGAGGTATCACCTCACACCAGTAAGAATCGCCAATGTCAAAAAGTGTACAAATAATAAATGTTGGAGATGATGTAGAGAAAAAGGAACCCTGGTACACTGTTGGTGGGAATGTAAACTGGTACAGCCACTAGGAAGAACAATATGGAGGCTCCTTATAAAACTAAAAATAGAGCTACCATATTTGGCTTTGTTTTACTAAATAATTTACCTGAACTGAACTGGTTGGTTAAGACATCTGATTTCACCCAGACTTGCTATATTTCCCCCACTATGCTTTTCAGGAAAGAGTTACCCAGGTACTTTCACACTCCCCTGCCCAGCAGGCCTAGTTGGAACTCATGATTCAGCCCTCAGAGCTTTATTTCCTTAGTCATTTTACACTGGAGGGCAGTCTGGAAGAGACCACCCATCCATAATGACTGTCTTACCCATTTAATTTAAGGTAATTAAGGAGACAGACACAATCTAATTTCATAAATTTGAAAGGGTAAAGGAGTCACACTATCTTCAAAGACAATGAAATACATGAAACAGAAAAGAAATACTAGTTAACTCAACTACAGAAATGACAGATAAGTAACCTTAAGATAAAATGCAATGTAATGATCCATTAAAAATTGTGGTGTGGTGAAATATTGCTAAGACCCACCATTAAAAAGGAGAACTTTCAGGAACACTTATACAGAATAACCATTTGTGACTAAAAAAAAAAAAAAATGGCTGCAAAAAATGAGTTGAATCTTCCTTGCATTCCTATGGTCTGCCTGTCTCCTGAAATTAGCCTTGTGATAGAGTCATGAAGCTCATACCACTTTTTGATGGTTTCAAATTCATTATGTTTTAAGTGTGAGACTGATTTCAAGCAGGATTTTTACTGAAATCTTGCTCCTAGGCAACGGAGCATTTATGGGTCACTGGAATCCCTAAGTTTCCTGCCTTTACACATATGATCACATAGCACCTCTGGCATGAAAACAATTGGCTGTGAGATCTGGTGGGCAGATTTTCTCAACCACAGCATGACATTTTGGGTATGTGCAAGTAAAAGTTAACTTTAAAGGAAGATCAATATAAAAGTCCTGATAAATTCATGTTAATTTATAATCAGTGTTTTGTTTATAAAAATTGAATAGATTCCCTAAAGCACCTACCTTTGTCTTTACTCCATTAATAGAGACTTAGTTATTTAAATTTGTCTAAAATTTATATTTAATTACAAAAAGGAATATATATAACATACTAATATGTATAATTTTATATACATCAGTGTATATTATACTAATATATAGTATATAGAGAAGGAGGCCTGGTGTGCTGCAGTCCATGGGGTTGCAAAGAGTCAGACATGACTGGGTGACTGAACAACAACATAGTATATGGATAATAATTCAATACACACAAATTATTTATTGATCTAGTATCTATATAGTCTTATAAAGTCAAATTGAAATACAACTTATAATAATGCTGTACCTTGACCTTGCTATCAACATGGAAAAAGCAAGAGAGTTCCAGAAAAACATCTATTTCTGCTTTATTGACTATGCCAAAGCCTTTGACTATGCGGATCACAATCAACTGTGGAAAATTCTGAAAGAGATGGGAATACCAGACCACCTGACCTGCCTCTTGAGAATCTGTATGCAGGTCAGGAAGCAACAGTTAGAGCTGGACACGGAACAACAGACTGGTTTTAAATAGGAAAAGGAGTACGTCAAGGCTGTATATTGTCACCCTGCTTATTTAACTTCTATGCAGAGTACATCATGAGAAACGCTGGACTGGAAGAAACACAAGCTGGAATCAAGATTGCTGGGAGAAATATCAATAACCTCAGATATGCAGATGACACCACCCTTATGGCAGAAAGTGAAGAGGAACTCAAAAGCCTCTTGATGCAAGTGAAAGAGGAGAGTGAAAAAGCTGGCTTAAAGCTCAACATTCAGAAAACAAAGATCATGGCATCCGGTCCCATCACTTCATGGGAAATAGATGGGGAAACAGTGGAAACAGTGTCAGGCTTTATTTTTTGGGGCTCCAAAATCACTGCAGATGGTGACTGCAGCCATGAAATTAAAAGACGCTTACTCCTTGGAAGAAAAGTTATGATCAACCTAGATAGCATATTCAAAAGCAGAGACATTACTTTGCTGACTAAGGTCCGTCTAGTCAAGGCTATGGTTTTTCTAGTGGTCATGTATGGATGTGAGAGTTGGACAGTGAAGAAAGCTGAGTGCCAAAGAATTGATGCTTTTGAACTGTAGTGTTGGAGAAGACTCTTGAGAGTCCCTTGGACTGCAAGGAGATCCAACCAGTCCATTCTGAAGGAGATCAGCCCTGGAATTTCTTGGAAGGACTGATGCTAAAGCTGAAACTCCAATACTCTGGCCATCTCATGCAAAGAATTGATTCATTGGAAAAGATTCTGATGCTGGGAGGGATTGGGGGCAGGAGGAGAAGGGGACGACAGAGGATGAGATGGCTGGATGGCATCACCCACTCAATGGAAATGAGTTTGAGTGAACTCCGGGAGTTAGTGATGGACAGGGAGGCCTGGCGTGCTGTGATTCCTGGGGTCGCAAAGAGTCGGACACGACTGAGCGACTGAACTGAACTGAACTGAACATAACATATTTACTGTTAGAAAACCTTAAATATCATAGAGCATATGTAAGAAAGTGAGAGGGAGAAAAATTGATTTACATACTCTCCAGAAAATCATATTCACATCCTTTCTTGGAGCTCCTGGATCTCTACAAACCCATGTTATCTGTCTTCTGTCCTCCAAGCATGTGGTCACTGGCTGTGGGCGGGGTCTATACTCTGGGTTTGTGTTGATGAATAAAGAGTTGACTCAGATTCCACATGTGACCTGGCTGAGACTGAGCCCTAGAATCTCTGAAATTATAAGGATGGAGTGAGGGGTATTGTTAGGCATGGAGAAAAGCAGCCATCAGTTCCCAAAAGAGTTCTATTTCTATTGTTGAAACTATGAATTCATACTTGGCAGGCTATTTTCTGGAGGGTGTGGATTAACGGAGATGGAATCATTTCTGAGTGCTGCTGATTCTTTGAAATTTGCTGAGTTGTTTCAAGAAATAAAGAATGAATTAGAGGTCCAGGTAGCTGAGGAGAGTCGTTTCTCCTAACTGCCTCCAGAATGCAGCTCCACTGCATCACCTCAGGGAGCAATGACAAGGGGACATCAGGGACAGCACCTCTGGCTTGGGCTCTGGTGACTTAATAAAGAGCATACTGTGCAGTGACCATGAAGGGCAGGAAAACACGGTGGACACTACCAGACGGAGGCTCCCTCCTAGAGATGGTCTCAGTCGGACCATTTTGTGAACACAAAGGACAACAACTGGGGAAACTTGGAAGCACTTCAGGGATCCCAGAGGGGCAGAACTGGCACCCAGGTGCTACCCTACTTGGAGTCAGGATCATGGGCATTTGGGAAATAAACAAAATTATGACCCCACTTTATCATCACTGGCTGATGAGGTTTGATAATCTGGTGTAAGACTACATATGGTTACTATTTTTCTAGTAGCCACAGTATTTTCAGAACTTTACAAGCAGTAACTGTAATCCTTATAAAACCTTACAGAACAGATATTGTCCCCATTCTAAAAATAGAACTATGGAGGGAGGCTTAAGAGTGTTTAAGCAGTTTGCATGAAGTCACTCAGCTACTTACATGGTAGGTCTCTCCGTTTTCAAAGGCTGGACGTCACTGCCTCACTAGTTCTACACCAGATTTCCTTTTCTGGGCTTGATTCCAAGGAACATGGGAATCCTGCAAATCAATGGGCATATCACACTTTGAATCTCACTTAGATGTTCACCCGAGGGATGGCTCTTGACTCAAGCTGGCCAGTCATCACATCGCCTGATGGGATGGCTAAGAGGCTAAGGCTAAAGAGAGGAGCTCTTGTATGCAGTCGGGGAGGAGGAGTTTCCTAAGGATGGTGATGGTTTGGGCAGACAAATTTATACCTGTCCATTGAGGTAACATTTGAGCTGGGGCTTGTGGGGCGGGGGCACGGTCATATGGGTGAGGAAGACTTCACTGCACCCATGCAGAAGCTTTGCAGGCTTGCCTTGAAAATGATTCATTGCAATTATTTCCAGAGTGTGAATCCATGAGATGGAGATCACCGTTTCCCTGACAGGAATAGATAACAACCTCGCTTCTCTCCAGACCTAACACCCGAGAACCATTCAAACTGACCATTCCTTTCTTCCCCTGACCTGGAAAACAGTCCTCATTGATGGATAATGTGATTGCCAATTTCAAGGACACTGATTCTAATCTGCCTTGTCAGTTTAACCCAGACCGATTTCCTTGTACAAGAGCTGCTCAGAAAATTGATTTCTTCCAACAATTGTGTAGCAAGCATTTTCTATTCCCTTAAAAGAAAATGAATAATAAAAGTCAGTGAATGGGGATCTACATAATTTTTACTCCCCCTGTTGTAGGCAGTAAGAGACAGAGATTGGGCTGGGGTGACATACACTGTTCATTGCCTACATAGAAGTGGCAAATTTCATTTAGCTTGAAAGAAATGGTTAGCATTTATAATTAAACTTTCAAAGGGTTGTCCGCTGATTGAAAAACATTATTCCCTGCTCTTATTTCCAGCTGTATTTGGAGCTGATTGGCTAATTTAGGGGCAATATGCCTTTGATATTTGAGTGTGTTGTTCACTTTAACCTGAAACAGACATGCTGAGAAGAGGAAGTTGGGTTGGTGATGTGTTAATTCTTGTTTGTGATCTACCCCCGAGGATCTATAAGGAACCTGCAACTTGTACATTAAGGAATGAAACTAGAGACAGTCACATCTGGTTTGGTGAAAGCCCTCCTCCCCTTAAAAGAAAATAAAGCAGTAACCAAAAATACTTAGGCTAGATAGTTTGATTATGATGGATAATTTATCATGGATAGAAGGTTGGAGACTCAAGTGTCGCAGAAAGAAAAGCTGAGGAGATTTCAAGAGGGGTTATAAGCATTAGTGAGTCACTGGAAATATAAAATTATATATAATGGAGTTTCTCAGGAACAGAATGTACTGAGATGAAGCTTTTAAAACTCGCTCATGTTTTGCAGTTGAAAGGCCAAGTGGCTATGAACTGCTGTCGGGCACACTGTTTGGTCCTGAGGGAGAAGCGGGGATGTGTTGGAGGTAGGAAGGAATCAGCTTCATAAGGGCCAAGTCGTGACACTTCTGGGCCTCTTTCTCTGTTAAAAAAATATTTTAAAATATGTTTTTGACTATGTTGGTATAGACAACATTAAAAAAAAAAAAAGAGCGCTAAGCCGTGTCTGACTCTTGTGATCCCATGAGCTGTAGCCTGCCAAAGCTTCTCCATCCATGGGATTCTCCAGGCAAGAATATTGGAGTGGGTTGCCATTTCCTTCTCCAGAGGAACGTCCCAACCCAGGAACTGAACCCAGGTCTCCTGCATTGCATATTTATATATTAAAACATTTAAATAAATTTAATAATCAAAACACACACTATTTTAATGTAATACTTGACTAATACCTAAAACATCCATGATGAACAAAATACCAACATTTTAAATAACGACAGGATCGGTTGTACCTTCAAGCTTTCTGAAGGACCCTGTTGCATCCCTGGCCTTCCAGGCAACATAGATGAAGTGCAGGAGGGAGGCTGGTGGTGTGGAGAGAAAGGTCTGGAGTGGAATCTTCGAGTCTGGGTCATAGTCCTGCCTCTTTCTTCCCCACTGAGAGGTGGTGGATATGGTCCAATCTCTTTCTGCCTCATTAACAAGTGATATTTCTGAGCAGTGATGGAGGACTGTATTCTTACCACTGGCAGAGCATAAAAGTTAATGTTAGGTGGCACACAGATGAATTTTTTTTTTATTGTATCATTTTTTTTCACTTATTTTAATGTGTGTTTAGTTTCTTAGATATTAAAAAATCTGAAACTAGCACATCAAAACCATGCTTTCACAGATATGACAGTTGAGAACAAGAGTAAATAAAAGAAAAAAAAAAGCGAGTTAAAATGATTAACAAATCAACATCTCTTAACAAAACTGCTGTCAGAAACTCTCAGAGCATTCCCCTAATGACTTCTCAGTAAGAACTGCCTGGATGGGACAATGACCGAGGCAGGCAGGTTAAGTCACACCTCTGGCTTCCGAGCCTAGCTCCCTCTCTAAATGACTTTGTAGTTTAGAGCATGTATATGTAACATGGGGGGGCCTCAATGTCCTCACATGTAATAGGAGATCCCAAATGATGGTACTTACACTGTGGAGCTGTAAAGATGAAATAGCTCCTCCAAGGCACGTGGCTCAAGGTAGGAGCACAACTCACGTGAGCTCTGTTACTACTGCACCGACGTATGTACCGACTTTGCGCGAGTGAACCTAAATTTGCCCTTATCAGGAGACATGGAAATAAAGCTATTTTTAACCCCTTTCTCCACCATTAAAAATTGAAATGCATAAATGGTAAGCCAAGGCAGTGGGTTAGATTAGAAAGAACATGGACTTTGGAATCAGAAATGTTTGGTCTTGACTCTGCCATTTGCTAGTGGGTTTCCTTAGATGAGACAGATAACTTAGCTTCTGTGACCATCTAGAAACTAAGCAAAGTGCTGCTGCTGCTGCTGCTAAGTCACTTCAGTCATGTCTGACTCTGTGTGACCCCATAGACGGCAGCCCACCAGGCTCCCTGTCCCTGGGATTCTCCAGGCAAGAACACTGGAGTGGGTTGCCATTTCCTTCTCCAATGCATGAAAGTGAAAAGTGAAAGGGAAGTCTCAGTCATGTCCGACTCTTAGCGACCCCATGGACTGCAGCCCACCAGGCTCCTCCGTCCATGGGTTTTCCAGGCAGGAGTACTGGAGTGGGGTGCCATTGCCTTCTCCCACTAAGCAAAGTACCAGTGCCTAAAAGAAAGCTCTGAATATTGCTGATGTAAATCAAGTTCACTTCGTGTGGTCAACTTGACAAATTCATATTTCCCTCCTCTGCCCCTCCCCTCCCCACCCCCACCTCTCCTCTCCCATCATCTTCCCTTTCCTTTGCTAGGTTTTGGTTTTGTTTTTCTGTAACATTCTACACAGTTTCTTATCCCAGCCACCTCAATGTCTTGTCTGCTTTATTTTTTTCTGTTGCCTCTGAGATGCTCCTTTGACTTTAATTAAACTTGTGAGCCTGGAAAATGTATTCAGTTTGGACAAAACAAAACAAAACAAAACAAAACAATGCACACACACACACACATAGACAAGGCCATTTTTTTTCTTCAGCTTCTATACTCTTTTCAAGCTCTCAATGACTCTAATCTCTTATTTCATATACTTTTTCCCCCCATAGTCAATCAACTTGGCCTCTAGTCAATTTGACATTGATTTTTTTTTTTTAATGCTAGGGATGAAGAGGCTGATCAGAATGAAAAGTATCCAGTGGCCATCAAAATGAATGGCCCTACATTTTAGCCCTTCTGAAAATGATTTTTCATTTAAGAGATGCTTTTGACTCTAGTCCAGAACAAAACAAAGCAAGTTCAAAATTTCCTGAGAATCACCATGTAGTGAAGCCTGGGAATTATCGGGAAAAATCTCTCATGATGAGATTTCCAGTTCATATTTCCAGGTGTGGAAAGCATTTTCCCAGAAGTTTAATGACAGAGCCAACAGGGTAGACGCTTGCCTGATTCAAACAGGTAAATAGATTTGTGGTCTCCCATCACACGTGGGTTTTATTGATTCTACTGTTGTTAGTGACATGGGATTAAGAAGATGTTGAAATGAACTCACCATGCGCAGGTCCTAGAGAGAAAATGTATGACTCATATGGATGAGTCTTGGTGAATGTGCTTGGCTATAGGATTGTGTATCTCCTGGGAGCCTCTGAGCTTGGAAAAGAAGTCATTCCTAAAGAATGGGGCAAACCATTGATGAAAACCCCAGCTTTCATAGGAACACAGGGGAAGACGGTGAGGAATAATGAGAAACAAAATGGATAGCAAAGGAAAGCGAGTTTCCACTGTGTGCCAGACACATCACAAACAGCATCTCATTTAATCACTTCCAGAGGTCCCGAAGGAAGGTGTTTTCTTTCATCATGACCTACCACAACCACCAGCCATTTCACAGATAAGGAAACTGAGATGGTGAGTCTAAACAACTTGCCCAAGTTATACACACCATCTAGCTAGATAGTGATGGCTGCATTTGAGATCAGGGTCTGAGGCTTAATAAATGTGCTTAATAAATGTATCTTTCTACCATCTAAAGCTATATATATATATACATGTATATATATATATACACTGAAAAAAATGTTTTTAATTATTGAAGGTTTTCTTCTGTTTACAGTCAGGAAATAAAAACAAGACAAATGGGAACTTACAATTTAATAAAATATTTTGATTGTAATCTGGGTGGAAGATACTGTAGACTAAGGCAAACCTTGGTTCAGTTAGGGTTGTGCCACTTATGAGTTCTGTGACCTTGGATAAGACAGTGACCTTCATGAAGCTCTGTTTCCTCATGCACCCTTCTCGGCTCAGCATCATAGCTGGCATGGCCAAGTCCTTCAAAGGGACTTATCATCATAGAGATGACATTCATCACTCCTTAAATGAAAATAAACCAGGGAGAATTATTAACTATGGCAATATCACATGTGTTGTATCTAATTTAGAACTCACCAGAGACTAAAACCACTGTTTATAAAAATACTGTCTGGGTGCCAAGTACTTTCAATGAGATTCTGTATGTGCAGGAAAAATACAAAAAGCATGTTTTCCATTTGAATGCCAAACTGGAGAGGTTACCTTGTTAAGAATCCCAGTTCCCTTGTTTATATAAATGTCAGGTGTTTATAAATATAATAATCCATAAATACCGTTTCTACTGAGATCATCTCCTACTCTGCCCATGTCTTTAACATGGTACCAGGAAGAGTGTCAGAACTTGCAAAAACACTTTGAATCTAGGATAAAATATGGGCATATTTTTTAACCAATATAAACACGCTTGAGAACAATGGAGACAAGCCAGAAAAATGGACTCGTCTTTTCAGGAGCTTCTAGCGAGAAGGAGAATCCCCCAGAGGGGCTCTGAACTGGGAGAAAAATGGTTGAAAATGGAACCAAAGATTAATTGCTTCTCCAGGAGCCAAGCCAAGGCCTGGAGGCAGTCTTTGAATCTGAGCATCTACTCCAAAGGCCCCTCAAGATGTGTGAGCTAGTGTGATCCTCTCCCCTCCTGGAGTGTGTCTGCACTTCCTGTGTCTCACATCCCCCTCACCCTGACTCTAAATGCACCTGTGGAGTGGGACAGAGGACTCCCTTTCAGAGCCAAGTTTTGGCCCCAAGAATAAAACTGTGTAAGAAGAAGATAATTCTGGACTTGTCTCATTAACAATCTAATGAGCTTCCCAGGTGGCACTAGTGGTAAAGAATCAGCCTACCAATGCAGGAGACATGAGATGTGGGTTCAGTTCCTGGGTCGGGAAGATCCCCAGGAGGAGGAAATGACAACCCACTCCAGTATTCTTGCCTGGGAAATTCCATGGACAGAGGAGCCTGGTGGGCTACAGTCCATGAGGCTGCACAGAGTTGGACATGACTGAGCACAAACACATTAACAATCTGCAAACTAAGCCTGATCCTGTCTGCCAGAATAGAATAAAAACTGGAGGGGAGACTGAACACCAACCTAGTTCAATGGTTCTCAAAGTGTGGTCCCTGGACCAGCAGTACCGATATCATTTGGGAGTTTGTTAGAAATACAAAATAGGGGGCCTCAGATTTAGTGAATCAGATACTCTTGCGTGGGGTCCCACAACTGTGTGGCGGGAAGCGCTCCAGATTATGTGATGATGCTGATGCCACTGAAGTCTGAGAACCACTGGCCTGCTTCATTGGGTAAACCCCAGGGCCGTTCCTGACTGACCCTATGCTTCCATTTATGGAATGCTCACTACCCTTTATGTACTTCATTTAGTCCTTTCTGCAGCTTTTGTGGTTGGCACTAACATTTTTCCCGTTTTACAAATGAGGAAACTGACATCACAGAGGTTAAAGCGATGACTCAAGATCACTCAGCTAGTAAGTGGGAGGGTCAAGGTTTAAATCCACATCTGTCTAGACTTCCTCTTTGCATGCATGACGGTCCACTCAGCACTGGAACTCCTGTCCCATTAGAAATACCCACCTTGTAAAAGGGAACTGGAAGAATAAAGTAAAGCCTAACACAGAACATCAGACTGCAGACTTAAAACTTCAGTACTCACCCTTAAACTTATGTATAAACTCTTTACAGCAGTGCTCTCCAAAGTGTGTCCCAGCAACCGCTGGTTTCACAGAGTATTAATAGGTAGTTTTAGTTCCACAGCAGTTAAGTTTAGTAAATAGTGGTTTAAAATTTCCCAAATCGGTTTCTTAGCAGCAGGGCTTAGTACTGCTGAAGAATGCGCTTAGGGACAAGGTGACTCTCTAAGGCCACAGAGTGTACGGCAGGTCTCAATTAGGTAGGGAATTCTTTCCTGCTGGAGCATTTCTTGGGTCTAAAAGGTCACAGAACAAGACTTCAGAAGCCCCACTCTACAGTATGCTTTGGAAAGCAGCATCCAGGTGACTCTTGCCTGCAGGTTCTCAAGGCCGAGTGGAAACCTCCTCCTCACTGGCTTTCTGCCACTGCTACCGATGCTTTCTTTGGCAGGACTGAGAGACACCAGTCCCACATCTTTGCTCTCTGGAGACAGGAAGACCAGTTCTACGTTCCCTACAAAGACTTGCTTCTCCAGGATTCAATTCCCAGGGCTTCCAGACATGCATCCATGGCCCTACTGCCATCCCCTTTAGGCGGGGCTGGTGCAGCAGCCTTGGAGCTGGCCTTTCCCCTTCTGATCTGGTTCTTCCTCTAACCCCACAGCAGCCAAAGAAAAGATACAGATGCTTGCTCTCTACATCTGTCTCCATTCCTGCTTTGTGAATAAGACTGTGTACACAGGTTCTTTCAGCTTTCACATATATGTACTAATATATAGTATTTGTGGGTTTTTTTCTTGCCGGTTTACCTCACTTTGTAGAACAGTCTCTGTGGTGGCCTAAATGGGAAGGAAATCCAAAAACAGAGGGAACAGATGTAGACACAGAGCTGATTCACTTTGCTGTACAGTAGAAACTAACATAACATTGAAAAGCAACTATACTCCAATGAAACCTTAATAAAATATGTATATGTGTGTATGATAAAATGCCTTTAAAGCCAGAAAAAAAGTAAAGATACAGAATGACCCTATCTTGTCTTGGACTCTTCACTAAGACTTGGATTGAAATCCAGTCCCTAAACTGGCCTAAATGCCCTGCGGCCTCCTTCTCCTCTTTACCCCAGGCCTCTGCCTTTCCTGTACCCTGTGCCTTGATAGCTCTTCATCTCAGTTGAAAGGCTGCTTCCCACTGACCTCTCAGGTCTGAGTTTCAAGTTTCTTTCTCACAGGCCATTTCAGAGATCCAGTCTAACCTCGGAATCCTGTTATGATCTACACCATCACTGTGCCCTTTCCCCTCATGGCACAGGCCATGCTTCCTGATTCCATGTTTGTGTAATCATTGATTTAGTGTCCGTATGCTGCTGCTGCTGCTAAGTCGCTTCAGTCGTGCCCGACTCTGTGCGACCCCATAGACAGAAGCCCACCAGGCTCCCCGTCCCTGGGATTCTCCAGGCAAGAACACTGGAGTGGGTTGCCATTTCCTTCTTCAATGCGTGAAAGTGAAAAGTGAAAGTGAAGTCGCTCAGTCCTGTCCGACTCTTAGTGACCCCGTGTCTGTATACCCTGCTCAAA
The DNA here is from genome assembly GCF_023091745.1 of Budorcas taxicolor. Taxonomy (NCBI): domain Eukaryota; kingdom Metazoa; phylum Chordata; class Mammalia; order Artiodactyla; family Bovidae; genus Budorcas; species Budorcas taxicolor. The sequence continues at coordinate 14,646,530 of NC_068910.1, read as the reverse complement.
AGTAAAATCATTTGCATATCCAACAAAGATCATTATGCCCGGTATACGGTAGGTTCTCAAAATTTTTGGGTCAGCTGTTGATCTCCAGACCTTTCATATCCTTTATTTCCACCTTCTCAGATCCTGGTGTGTTCTTCCTGGGGTGGGTTAAATGGAACTGTCACCTCCCATACTCTGGATATCATACTTCCAACTAATGTGAAGCCAAAGACCAAATTAGCTTTTCCAGTGGCCGTCTCCACACTTGGGCTCACATCAGACTTACATTAAGTCTTCAGACACACCCTGCTCTTTCCATATGTGTTCTCCTGTGGTATGATGTTCCCAGGCTAAACATATGCTCTAAATCCCGAGGCCTCAGCATATGTCCTCCGTCTCAATAGCTGTCCTGTACTTCTCTTTTTTTCAAGCCTGAAGTCAGGGCTCACACCTATCAGAGTCACTGATAACTTGCACAGAAGTAGGTTGAGGATGGCGCACTGGGGCCCTGTGACCTCGGTCCTCGGAGGCATCCCTCTAGCTTAGCACCATCCTTTGGTGACGGTTCTTCTTTCAGCTGAGGGCTAATGGTGGTGTTTCAGACACTGTGTGATCTGATGAAAGGCGAGCTATTCGGGCAGACCATCTCCATAGACAGACACTGACGGGCTCGGTTTGAACTGAGAAACAACATCCCTCCACCACCACTGGCACTTTCATTTCACCCATTTTGGGTCGCACATCTCCTTTTCTGCTACCTATCTTGGGACATATATCCTGATCTGGACCTTTCTGAACTAAGTGGATCTTCTTCTTCCTCATAATCCTTTTAAAATTTAAAATACTCTCTGCATTGCCTTTAGTATCTACCATAGGAACTGGATTAAACTGAAAAGGAGGAATGTAGTATGATAGCTAATGATTCATATTTAAAATTGTCATCTTTAGATCCAAACAGAACTGGGTTAGAATTCTGGTTTCATCAATCATGACATGTGACTCCAGGGAAGGTATTTAACCTCCTACAAGCCTCAGGATCCTATCCTTACCTACAAAACGATCAGTTCAAATGCACCTTTCAGAACTGGGGCAAGGATTGAATTGGCACTATGCTTGGCAGGATAAAAGGGGGCTGGAACTGTTGTTGTTTCTTATTATTATTCCTGATTGATCTCTGATATATCTGTCTTCCATAGCTAGTTGCTAAGAGCCGATAAACTTTCTGTAGAAGTCGAGGGCTAGTAAATATTTTAGGTTTTATGGGCTATACTGTCTCTGTTGAAACTACTCAACTCAGCCAGTATAAGACAAAGACTTCCACACACAGCACATAAATAAATGAACATGTCTGTGTTTCAGTAAAACTTTCCTCACAAAAGCAGGATGCAGGAGGAATTTCGTCTGCAGGTTGCCAATCCCTTGCCCTAGGACATCACTTTAGTTGCCTATCTGATTGCTTTGGAGATTGGGACTCCCAGCTTCCACACTGCTTGACCTTTGGCGCGGGGGGAGGCAAGAATCCTGTCACCATGATCATGCAATTTTCAGTTTTAACATATGAAACCTCTGTGCTGTTGGTGGGAAAGCGTGCAGACAGTCCAGGAAGAATGACTCCAGTCAGCCAAGAAAATACCCTTCTTGGGAAATATCACGGAGGCAACAAAACCAGTGTGTGGAAGGAGGATAAGAAATCTGTCCACTCATTTGAAATGATAAGGATAAGGTCTTGCAGCAAATGCAAATTAGAAGAGATTCTAACAAGTAGCAGTTTGTGAAGAGGAAGAAGTCTGAGGTAGCTTGTTAGGTTTCTTGGTGGCTCTAAATTCTCTCTATTAATAATGAGGGTTACCTTTGGCTGTTTGTAGCTGAAATCTGATTATAGCAGCTGAATTGAATAGAGATTTAATACTGATAACCTAATGGGAAGTCTGGATGTAGCAGCCCAGGGATGTATAGCTGGACAAAATTTCAAATATCCTGGCTCCTCCTAGCTTCCTGTCCTGTGATCCTTAGACTAATGACTTGACTTCATAGTCACAAGAAGGCTGCTGTGCCTCCAGGCGTCAACTGCAAATTCCAGGCTGGAGAAAGGAAAAAGAACAAGGAGCAAAGGCCTGTTAGAGCTGTCTGTCCCAGGGGTCTTATGCATGTGGCAAGGGAGTCTGGAGCAGTGACAGATTCTAACTGGATACACTGATACCTCAAACAACTCTAGGATTCTCCTAATGAGAGAAAAGAAGGGTGAATCTGGGGAAGACAACAGCAAATGTTTGTCAAGTTCTCCAAAATGGCAAGTCTGGGCAGCCTGGTGGCCAAGAGCATGGCTTTAAAATAAGGTTTTCTTGTCCAGGTTTCCTCATTTCCGAAGGGGAATCACAGTATCTCTCTTACAAGGTTGTTCTTAGGATTAGAGAAGACAATTCATGTGAAATACCAAACATTATTATCATTATTAGTCATATTGCTACTATCCCACTGCCCTCAAAAAATTGCATTTTTATTTGAAGTAAATTGTCTGCTTCTATCATAGCCCACCTATGAACCTATTTAAGGAGACAGTACTGTCACCACATAACCTCTTAGCTGTCATGACTTTCAATATGAAACAATAGAGAATGCCTGAAAGCACTGAGTAATTCTGTTTACAAGAGACTCAAGGAAACACTTGAAGCGGGTTCTGAAAAATGAGTAAGAACTTGCCAGGCAGAAAGGGGGGAACCAGAGAGAGCATTGCAGGAAAACTGGAACATCATGTGCAAAAGCCTGGTATCAAAAAGAACATTCAGCTTCATTCCATCACCAAGTGGCAACCACTTCTAACTGGAGAGTGTCAGTGGACTTTTCCCAATGGTCCCAAAGGCATGACTAGAGGGCTCTTAGGCAATTACACTGTCTCTACGATCAAAGATGAACTCTTTATGAAAGGCTTATGTTTGTCAAATGGAGATAAGCATAAATTTGGGGCCACCCGTTCAGAAGCTTTTAGACTGCATTTTATTCTGCACTTGCTATTCCTGTCCTGGAGTCAGTTCTCTACAATTACCTTCACGTTGCGCCATTCTGATGATAACTTCTGAAGTAGGTGTTATAATCCCCATATCATGTGTGAGCAATCTGGAGTTCAGACAGGTTAAACCATTGCCCAATTCACCCAAGTAAGAGCATTTGAACCTCTGCCCATTCTCTCAATCACAAATTTGTCATCTTTCCAGGCAAGCCACCTACCTCTTCTGTCATCATTTTTATATCTTTGTGTAGGAAATGGAAGCAAGGTTTCTCAAGATTTAGAACTTTAGGGTTAGAAGAGCCCAGAGCTGCCCTCTCTAATAGGATGGCTAACTAGGTATATGTGATTACAGAGCACTTGAATGTGGCCGTGTGGCTATTCCGGTTGATGAGCTGAATTTTGAATTTCATTTTAGTAAATTTTAGTTTAAAAACTGACACTCATTTCAGATACTGGAAAACTTTTAAGTTTGGAATAACGTGGGTATAGGAATCTACTTTTTTGCTCACAAAATTTATGAAATTAAATATATATAAATATGACTAAAGAAAATTTAGCCTCTGAATTGAGGTGTGCTCTAAGAATAAGACACACCTTATATTTCAAAGATGTAGTGCAAAACATAATGTGTCATTAATAAATTTTACATTGATTCCATGTTGAGATGTTAATGTTTTGGATATATTGGGTTAAATGGAATATAATATTAAAATTTTTAATTTTTTTTTTACTTGTTAAAATGTGACTACTAGAAAATTTAAAATTACTTACATGACTTCTACTATAGTTCTATTGAGTAGTACTGTTGTAGAGAATACATCTCACTTTTCAGGTGAGGAAAGCTGGCTTATCTCTGTTTCAAACAGAAGTTGACCCCTGGATAGGAAAAAACTCCACTCAAACCTTTGTCTCAAACAACACGACCCTAGGAAAGACCATGCTTCCACGGACCTACTTCTCAAAAACTGATACACTCCAAGTGTCTGTGATTCCATGAAAATCTTTAGAGTTCCATAGATATTAATCATCACAGGTCTACATAAAGAAAGTCATAGAGAAAACTGCCTGGTAATGATTTATGCTAGTATTACAGACTTGATTCAAAAGCTAAATCCATTATTAATTATCCTTATTGGATACACACACAGATACACACACATACACATACACATATTACATATGACTTTGTTCTTATTTCTGCATCTTAGATAGGAAAACTGATTAACTTGCCTATAGTCACTCAGACAGTAAAGGATAGGGCTGGGACTTAGGCTGTAGTCTGTTTGATCCTAAAGGCTGTACTGGTACCAGATACCTTGTCATGTCAGCAAGAGATTCCACATAGCAAGCCTCTTCAAAACACCCTTTCCTTTTTAGTATTCAGCTGTGTGCCAGAGGACCACAACTGGGTCTGTGCCAACATGAGTCTGGATGCCCTGAAATCTGTACAACAAGGTTTCAGGGAATTTCTAGGTGGGAGGTTATGAATTAGCCTCTCAGACCAAAGGGAGGGCTGCCCATTTGTTAATTTGATTTTGTTTAGGTTACTGAGCCATGATTCATCCTTAATTGCATTGTTTCGAATGACTAAATTGTCTAAGTATTAACCAACTGCTAAGTGGTTGCCCAGCCTTAGTTTAACTAGGACATCTTCAGTTTAGGAGTTATTAAAATCAAAACACAGTTGGCCCTCCACTGGTACTGGGTAATCTGACATCTGGCTGATGGCCCTGGAGCCTCAGGCAGCAGAGCCCAAGCAGACAAGGAATGCATCCTTTCGGTCACTTTGGGCCTCCCCCTTCATCTGGGGTTGAAGATTCCCATAGAAGGAATGCCAGAGGACAAGCTTATATGATTCAACAGCTAGACCTTCCTTTGAATTGTGGACATTTGCAACATGCTTCACCAGAAACGTTTTGAAACATGATAAAGCATAGCTAGACTTCCAGATTAAAGGCACTCTCAGAACATACTCTACTGGGCCTCGGATTTCTTACTTATCAAATGGGAATAATGAAGTTAGCTTTACCATTTATGCCTCAAAGTATATAAGCAGATAAAATGAAATAATCTCTTAAAATGGGCTTTTGAAATGTTTTTCAAACAGTTTTTCAAAACAAACAAAAAATATGACTGGCTGAATACTAGTCTTTTCTAGCACCTTTGTAGATTATCAGTCTTTGAACATGGAGTTCATCTATGGTAAACTCCATACCACATTTCCAGCCTTATATTTAAAACAAATAATTTCAAAGGATCCCAGCAATGTGTTAAAGACTATCAGGAACTGAGAAAGGATGTAAACTTGGGCTCCACTTATGGTTAAGTTTCCACAACACATGGGTTAAGGGGAAAGAAGTAATTACAGGAACGATGGTACCAGATCAACAGGCAAGCTTGGGTTTAACTACAGTTTGAGAGGATGGCACACCCTACATCTTAGATCAACGCTTCTCACACTTGATTGTTGCTGTTCAGTCACTAAGTCATGTCCAACTCTTTGCAACCCCATGGGCTGCAGCACGCCAGGCTTCCCTGTCCTTTACCGTCTCCCGGAGTTTGCTCAAACTCATGTTCATTGAGTCAGTGATGCCATCCAACCTTTTAACACTTTTAGCATGCATGAAAAGCACCTGGAGAACTTGATCAAACAGATTGCTGGGCTTGGTGTCTGAAGCTTAATGCAGTGGGTCTGTGCTGATGCTAGAGAAAAGTCAGGATGATGATGCCGTCGGTCCTCAGACTGTACCTTGGATAAGACTGGTCCAGGTGAGTTATTCTCATCAGCCTCAGACCATTCATCTACCTGGACAGCTGGCTAATGCCCCCCAAGGTGCTCTTATCCCAGAAATAGCCAAGCTCAAACTTCTTCCTTTTCATTTATCTCGAGTGAGTGCAATGGCCCTTTGAGTAATCTCCCTGTCTGTATGCTCTTACAACCACACATAAATTTACTTAAAAATAAGCATAGGCGTGAACATGCAAGAACCCATTTAACAGGAAGACTGACAGATTTCAGAATAATGCTCTTGTACTACAAATACTCCCACCCCAGGAAGGATTGTGGAGGGCTTAGAAAGGGGAGTTGGGATGGATAGTCACAGCTGTGAGCAAGAAAGGGAGAAAGCCTACATTACTCCACCGGCTCACAATCTCTCGCCTGCACATCGTGGAAGGGCAGTGAATGGAATGGCGGATCTGTGAAAAGAGCCCTTTTGACTCCTTCCACATTCTGACTCCTGAGTCAGACGGCTGTGCTGCAGACACAAGACCATTCTCAAAGGCAGGACATCTGAATGGGGCAGGAAAGGGACTGAGCACATGTCCGGGTGGCCTGCTCCAGCTGTCTCATAGGACTGAAGAGGTTTCCTTCTGAACATCAGAGCAATCTGAGCATGGTGCAAAATGAGTTTTATTTTGAATCTGAATACAAGTAAATGTCCTTAATTTAAGTTGGAAACACGACTTGCCATCAAAAGACTATGACAATAAAACTTGATGAGGAGGATGGCATCTAGGAGACATTGCAGTAAATTATAATTGTGTTAGCAACATCAAGCAAGCTTGTGGTGGAGCATTTGGCTATTGGTTGTTTTAATCCAGTAAGTACTAATATGCATATCAAAAGTTCATTCACTACCCGGATTAGTGCAGTATCGGATTAGCCTAATTCAGCATTAGACTAATTTAATACAGAAGTATTAACTCAGGGGATTTCTTTCAAGGAGAGGTATATATCCATAGCAATTTAATAGGTTATTGGTCTGAACAGTGAATGTGGCACCAATGTGCTACCTCCCAAAATGCACCCTAATGAACACGGGCTTCTTTGACTCCTGCTATGGATGCAGGGCAGCCATTGGACAGACAGGGGTGAAGTCTTGGTCCCCCACAGATGAAATATTCTGTGTCTCCATCACTGTCAAGCCCCCATATTGTTGATGATCTGTTTTGCATACCTTTCTCTCTTGCCCAAGCGGAGTCAGATGGAACGGTTAAGGTCCTTCCCAACTCCCAGAGTCTAGGATTGAAAAAAGCTGTAGTGTGCCCATTATATTCCAAGACAGGAGACGATTTCACCCTTCTGGGCTCCCTGGAATGCCTGTGGGACTAGGCTTGCGTCTCAATTAAGCGGAAAAGGACAAGCATGACCGAAAGGAAAATGTTGGTCAGGGTCAAGTCAATGTCAAGGTCCTAGAAGAACACAGGAGTCCGATACAGTTTTCCTAAAACAGAAGCTTGCTGACCTGTTCCCTAGAAGGCCTCTGCCCTTCTGCCCCTACCAAAACACAGTGTGAGACTGAGCCTCAGAGAGAGGCCGTGCTGGCCTTGACAACGAGACAAGGCAGCTCCTGCAGCTCCTGCCTCCTGCTGGCTTCGTCTCCCACACAGACCTCTGCACATCTCCTTCTTCAAGGCCCCTGCCCCTGACCTTGGTCAAGCCTTCATCAACTCCTGCCCAGGCTTTTAAAGTAGCCTTTTGATTAGGTGTCTCTGCCAGCTCCAGTGCTTTTCCTTACAACCCAGCTTCTGCCCTGCTGCATAATAACCATTTACTAATACAGTTCTGGATTCCATATATGTGTGTTAATATATGTAATTTGTTTTTCTCTTTCTTACTTCCCTCTGAATTCTCTAGGTTCATCCACCTCACTAGTGTGTGTGTGTGTGTGTGTGTGTGTGTGTGTGTGCATGCATGCTCATTTGTGTCTGATTCTTTGCGACTCCATGGACTATAGCTCACCAGGATCCTCTGTCCATGGAAGTTTTCAGGCAAGAATACTGGAATGGGTTGCCTTTTCCTCCTCCAGGGGATCTTCCAGACCCAGGGATTGAACTTGCATCTCTTGTGTCTCCTATGTTGGCAGGTGGGTTCTTAACCACTGAGCCACCTGGGAAGCGCCCCCACCTCACTAGAACCGACTCAAATTCATTCTTTTTAAGGCTGAGAAATATTCCATTGTGTATATGTACCACATTTTCTTTCTCCATTCATCTGTTGATGGACATATAAGTTGCTTCCATGTCCTAGCTATTGTAAATAGTGCTGCTATGAACACTGGGGTACATGTCCCCTAATTAAAAATAAATGTAAAAAAATGAAAATATAGTTTTGAACATCTTCCTCCACTCCAAAGCTTTCCATGGCTCCCCACTGCCTATAGAACAAAATCCAAATCTTTATGATTTCTAAGGCCCCGATTATGTTTCCAGCTCCCTTCTCAGCCTCTTACCTCCCTCTAAGATACACACGTGTTCTTCCGCTTTAGTAAATCCAGAGGTCTTCCAATGTACAAACGACCTGACCCATGTCTGGGCCTTTGACTGTCTTGGTTCCAGCCGCCAAAGAATTTTGTCTTGTATACTGATGGATCACTATTCAAACTTCAAACCTAAATTCAGATTCTCTCTTCTCCAGAACATTTTCCCTATGCTGCCCTTTTAGAATTAGTCACTTTCAGCCTTCTATTCTGCTTACATATGTACTTGTCTGGCCTGCCCCATAGACTCTGTAGTCTTATGGAAAGGGCCTTGTCTGGGTCATTTCTCAGTAAATCTAGCACATAAAAGGCCCACAGTAAATGTATGGAAGTACAAAGCCCTATATCTGCTTCCTAGAAATTATTCCTACGTGCCTTGTATGGGTTTCAGTTACCTCCCATGATCTCCTGGACATCATCTGTATTGAATATCAAAATCGATTAAGGCAGTCCCTGATGGCTGTTTAGAGGTATTCAATCAAGGTTAGGCAGAATCTCTGAGATTATGAAATGAAAAGTTTTCTGTTATACACAAAATACCTCAGGATAGCTTCCAACATGAAAAAGGCTTTATGGTCACTGTGTATTATTATTTATTATCAAAACATTGACATTTGACTCTATATGAGACATGAGGGTAGTGTAATATTGAGGCGAATACTGAGAGCTAGGTAGCTCATTCCAAATGAGACTGCCTGATGCTGAACCACAGCTTTGCCATAGCGTTCTACCTATGCAACCTTGGCCAACTGATTCTACCTGTACAAGCCTGGCTCTTCATTTTAAAAACGGGGCTACAACAGTGTCTCCTTCAAGAGTTTTTCTGAGGAATAATGACATCAGGTATATATAAAGCAGAAGAGGGCTTGCCACCTAATTGATGCTAAATACTAGTTGTTGTTGTTGCTATTATTAATTATTATGGCTATCATCATTACTAATATTTTCAGCTCATTCTAAACTGATGCTCCGCACATATATGACTATCTTAGTATGGATAGTTACAATACTCAATTAGAAACATCCCCAATGGGCAATTTGCTAAATATCACACCACTTGATTTATTTCTAGTCTCTCATACCACTTAATTATCTACAGCCTTAGTCTTTCATATATTTGTATCTTTGAAAAAGTTATCAGTTGTTTCCAAACAATACTTCTGCCTCCACAGACCCATACAAGTTTAAGTAAGAGGAATGTTAGCAACACTTAGTAGCGAGTGTAGGAGATGGCATCTGGCCCTACCTCCCTCTCTGTACCCAAGGCAGATACTGATAATCAATCGTGGTGCCCTTTCCAATGACCCCACATGCAACTTTCCCATCCTTCCAACCCAGTGCTCCTCAGTCAGAACTGACATCTGTTTGCCATCCCCTTTCCAGTTCTCAGGGCTTCCCAGGTGGCGCTAGTGGTAAAGAACCCACCTGCCAGTGCAGGAGACATGAGAGATGTGGCTTTGATCCCTGGGTCAGGGAGATCCCCTGGAGGAGGGCACGGCAACACACGCCAGTATTCCTGCCTGGAGAACCCCATGGACAGAGGAGCCTGGTGCGCTAGAGTCCATAGCATCGCAAATAGCTGGACATGACTGAAGCGACCACGCACATTCCAGCTCTCAGCCCTCAAGGTCCAGCTTCCATCGCCTTCTTTTTCATGGCTGGCATTGCACAGAACTTCTACTGGTGGCCCTTGGGAAAGGACCATGCTGAAGGCTGACGTTTTCCCTTCTCCTTTAGAAGTCTTCAGTAGCTAAATATAATAGATTGGAGTTTCAATAGAAGACTGACTTTCTTCTGTTGAGATGATATATCTGTTTCTCCTTTAACTCAGAAAACTCAGCTCAGAATCTAGTTCAGCCACTTTTCTTCATTAATGAGTCCAGAAGGAGATGGTCTGGGCTCATTTTCAAATTTATGAGATTGACCTGAGCCCATAAATGCCATCTTAACTCTTAAAACACTGGCGATTAGGCAGCAGAGTTTCCTCCCTGGGTATGAAATCATCAGGTTGCTGATAGAGGAAGAAGCCTGTTTAGAAGACTTTCACACAAATGTTCCGTATCTTTTCTGAAAATTATATCTCCATGTGTGGAACAGCCCAGTGCTCTGAAAGAGCCACTGATATCTCCAAGCGCTCGCCCCAACAAGTCAGAGCCACCAGGAGGGCTGGGCACACTCACTGTTGTGCTGTTGCCTCTGAAAGTCTCCGTGAAGCCAAGCTCTTTCAGACAACATGACATGAGTGAGGCCAAAAAGAAATATTCTCCCAAATACAGATATTCAACCATGACCTATGAACTGGGCTTAGATGATTCTAGAAAATGGCTTCCCTTTGCTTTGGCAAACTTGACAACCATGAATCACACTCTGACTTCACTCTGTTGATAAACACTACATTGATTCTTGCTACTTGACCCTTTCAAAGCCAGATAAGGTTTATGTGCTGGAAATACGGCAATGATTTGCTCTAGAGAAATCCCCGTCCATGGAGAACCATGCATTCATGGAAATGAATACATGAGTAAGTGACAGTCACATTCAGGGTTTCCAGAGAAGTACAAAGATGGAGGGATTCTAAAACCACTGCAATACTGCTTCCCACTGAGGGTGAATACGGGACCTTCTCTGCAAGCACCTTGGTTGGGTTCTCCCTTCCCTTCCCTTCACTCACTCCGGCTCATCTCTAAGAGTCACTCCCTTCATACTTCCTCCTCTGTCAACTCCTGTTACTTCTTGCTTCCCAAAACTGCTAAGTGAGCTCTTTCCAGCCCTATGCCACTGCTGCTGCTAAGTCGCTTCAGTCGTGTCTGACTCTGTGCGATCCCATAGACGGCAGCCCACCAGGATCCCCCGTCCCTGGGATTCTCCAGGCAAGGAAACTGGAGTGGGTTGCCATTTCCTTCTCCAATTTCCAGCCCTATACTTACCCCTTATCTGAAGACTCCTCACTCTCCTTGAAATAGCACCTGTCCAGCACCGGTCCTGCTGACTCTTGTCACTCCATCACTAATACGTTGCTGCTAAAACACTGTAATTGCTCAATAAATAAACTGCTGCTGGGTGAATGATTTGAGTGAAGATACTTAAAGATAACTTGAACTTTTGGGGAAAATACTAGCTGAGATGCAGATCATCGAAATATCATTCAATTCCATCTCTCTGTAAAAGAAACACAACAAGAAAAGAAAACAACTTAGAAACACTTTACTTGAAGTTCTTTCAGAACTTTACAACCTGAATCTTGTCTTATTGCCCTTGGTCAGAATTATCCTTTAACCTTACACAGTTTGTCTGGTCGTCTGTACCAGGTTGTGGGTTCCTCAAAGTTGGGGACTGAATATTTCATTTCACTCACAGCACCCCCTGAAGCGAAATGATCACATGTCTTTTGCTACACAGTTCCTGCATTGCTCTCTCTCCCTGTCTGCACAAGGATCTCAGTTAAAAAGCAAATAAAACGTGAGCATTCAATCCTCTGGCTGGACCTGCTGACTATGTGGTGCCAGGCAAATGGCTTGGTGGTTTTTCAGATTGGTTTTGTCTTTTGTTCTCTGAATTTAGCATCATGTGAAGACAGAGCATAGCCTAAAGGTGTACTTAAAATGTCATCCTGTTCCTGAGCTTACTCAGACAGGCAATAGAAAATGGTACCCTTGATAATTAATGCCCTTGAAGAAATTTAGCAGAGGCTAACAACTGTAAACAATAAGTTATTAGTCAGGGAACATGCTTACAACATGAGCATGAAATTCCCATGCATCTTCAGAGGGCAGGAAAGGGAAAATGCAAGATTCTCTGGATAATTTTATTACCATTTTTGCCTAATTATTTTATATACAAGCAGACTGTTCATCACCATCACCCCAATCTCTTTTGCTAGCTTGAATTCCTCAATTCATTTATAAAACAAAATTGGAGTGTTGACTGCAACCTTTAAATTAAGTCCACATCTTTGTTTAATTACAGATTCTATATAAACTATTCTAGAATTACTGATGGTACATAAAGAAAGGATAAAAGATTATTATCTTATTAAAATGTCAATTTAAAAAAGTTTTTAAAAATGTACATTTATATCACAGAAAGAGACTAGGTTATAGTTGCCCAAATTCAAAAAATGTTTTAAGAATGATGCCACTGTATCTGTAGAAAGAAAAAGACAAAACTGGCTGAATTTGAATATTAGATGTGAGTGGTTGAAATATGGTTTAATTTTGTTTCCCTTCTACCCCTTTCCCCCTCTTTGGAAACTGATGAAAGATTTTGTATTTTCTAAAGAAATTGACCTCATTTTTAGTTTATTTTCTAGAAATAGGGATGTCTTTACATGTGTTTGAAAGTATGTCTGTCAAACTTTTGGAATACTTTTCAGAACGAAGAAACCTACAGCGCATATCCTACCAAATTGTTTGGGGATTTTCTGCTTTTATGTGTTTGGGCATTTTTCCCTTTTAAACATCAAAACTTAATAATCGTGGTGGAAGGTTAAATATTTTCCATACTTTGTTTCTGAAATTTATTCCTTACAAAGAGCATATGGAGGGGAAACTTACATACTCAATCATTTACTAATGGTTACCTTTGGGGTCAGGGAATAGGACTGGGTTTGGGGGCAATAGAGGAGGGCTCTCACTTCTTTCTCTATTTTACTTACAGTGAAAACATACACATGTGTATAATCTTTACAGCTCTTAAAAAAGAAGAAAACACTGTATCTAGAGAAAAGATAATACTTACATGAGTAACTTAAAAAGTGAATGGTGTCCTAGGATTGAATACTGCATATAGGGTTCCAGGATGGAAAGAGCAGAGAGGAATCACTATCTGCTCTGCTGGTAGCATTCACCCTCTAGAACATTTCTGTACAGAAAGATTAAATAAAAACGGGGAAGGGGAAGTGAGCAGAAGCAGAATGAAAAAATCTGATGCCCAGAATGAAAGGTTTCTATTGGGAAAAGCTTTAAGAATTAACACTTTGATTAGTTAGACTGAGATCACATTGAATTCATTTTCCCTAACGCTCATTTGCTTTAACTCAATATCATTAAATGACAACAACTGCGCCTTTATGACATCATCAGTCCATTTCTTGCGGCTTTAAAACAGAAACTTAAAGTTAACATGTCACAACCAAAATTCTAGAGAGCACCTTATTTAAATTCCCAAATCTCCTAGGAGCTAGGAATGAAATGTAATGCTAATTTAATTCACTAACTTGTTCTCTTTCCACCAGAACACACAATCATTGCTTGTGAAAGCCTCACCCCCTTCCTTTCTCTTTTCCTCAGTCTGTGATGGGATTAAAAATTGATTTGAAGCGCAAAGTCCTAGTGGTATCCCAGACCATGGTTCCCAAATATTCAGAGTCAAGGGACGTTTCATGACCATGGTGTACCTACCATTTTATTTTTCAAACATGATCTGTGGAGGCTGAGTGGGGTGGAGCTCTTTATTCTGCCAGGATTGAAAACTATGTATACATAAAGTAAGCAGTTGGCACAAGTCTCTGTGCATGTGTGTGTTAAAGAGAAAGGGTTGGATCAAATGAGTGATTTCCTGTTCAGAGCAGGACATTTCCATGAAAGGAAATATAATTGGTTCCACTTCCAATTAGCACATCAAGAGGACAGCCGGTAACTCACTTCCTCCTGGTCCCAGTCGGGGGATGATGTGACTCAGGGGAAAAGGACCCTTCAGCAGGCCTGGGAGGGACCCTGGCTGGTAGGGAAAATGCACACCCCCATGGCCCCTTGCCTTTCAGGGTCCCCCTGGAGCCTGTCAAAATTTGAGTTCTGTCCTTTCTCCGCTCTTGGGAGGACACATGATGTCCCTCCAGGTCCTACAGTCTGGGTTTGATTAAATAATTATAACCTCCCAGCAGCAGATCTATCATTTATGTTCCGAAACATGCCAGCATGTGTCTTTTGTGGCCATGCCAGCCAATCATCAAGCCACTCTTGTTATTGTCACTGAGAACACAGTGGTTCAATGTTTGTGCTGGTTCCTGGATTTTGGCGATAGAATGCTGCCCAGCAGTGTCCTGCTGGTGCCAACATCACTACAGAACTTCATAATAAATCCTTTCTATATTTACTCAGTCCACCACTCTGACACTGAAATTGCCTTTTATGAGCTTATGATCAGAGGCTCCCATTTTCCACTTCGAACTCTGGGTGACTATATATTCTAACAGCAAAGACATCAAGGCCTGTTGTCTGTACGTGCAGCGTGGTGCAGTGCCTGCTGCCTGGTTGGGGAAGGTAGGAGCCTGGAAGTGTGTATGGGCTGATGGTTCATCCCACAGGGAACACAGGAAGCTATGCTTCCCTGGAAGCACAGAGACTGTCTCTTTAGTCTGCTGGGTTAGCATGTCTAAAATTTTCCACTTCCTCCACAGCTAAGGCCCAAAATAAAGCAGCAATATTTCATATTAATATGTTATCTCCTGCGAATGCACAAAGGGAGGTGGGTGACCCCTAACTGAGTTTAAAGGATGTTAAAGGAGATATGTTTGACTCTTTCCTTAATTGAGCTATAAATGATCTCTAAATTACCCTCTTTTAGAATGTATACCATCAGCCATCACTTGAAAAATAAAACACCTGACTAGGAAGTCTCTATTTTATGTATACATGAATAATTATACTAGGAATAATTCCCATGGCCAGACTTACCTTTCTACCCCACTACTCCGCCAACGATAACACAAGAAGGAGCTTCTAGAAATGATGATGTATACAGAATTAGTGATGAAACGTGAGCTATGTTTTGGAAATGGAAAGATACGTCTTCTTTCGTTTGCATAATTCTGTTCAGAGAGGTCAGAAAAACACTGATATGCATGTCTCATGGGTGTTTTCATCTTTGAAAAATGGTCAAAGTCACTCATCTATTGAAAGGAGTACAATGAAATGAGATAATAAAGATAGTGAGAAGAAACTGCATAAACCGAGGCGAGAGTGCCAGAATCACAAAATCAAACTCACCCATCACTAGTCCCTCAAAACTGCCTTTCCTTTGCCTTTACATGTCCTGAAATGCCCTGGACTTGATCAGTACATACAGCAAATGTGAATCTTAAAAGAAGACTTACTTTATCGAAAGGTAGAATCAACCGAGGGTTATGTGTTTTTTGTTTTACTGCTTCCTTTTAAAGGAAGATGTTTCCATTTAACGCAGAAATATTCTGTCATCACAAGAACAGGAAATGCATTAAGTATTTAATTTTTTCAGGGAATGGATTTTAGGAAAATATTAATACAAGATATTTAAAATATGTACATTTTAACATCATTTTTCCCCAATGAAAAGTCCTATTTTAAAATATATATTATATATATATATATAGTTATTGTTGTTTTGTTATGAAGATTTGAGATGTAACATTTTTCAGTGATTTAATTCCTGGTGATATCACATTCACCTCAATGTTTCTCAAATAATGATTTAGTATTTTTGAAAATGAAGCAAATTATTCTTTTAAGTAAACTTACACTTCAAAATAGATTATTTCCAAATACAACAACTTAAACTATGCTACCATTCAACTGAGGCAAACCCAGACTGGAGAAAAAATGGATAATGAAGACATTTTACTGTGAAATATGTAGTAAAATATCACGACAAGTTCTTTGGGTGAGAGTCCCTGGAGAAAAGAAAACGGTTTCAGTTCAGTTCAGTCGCTCAGTCGTGTCTGACTCTGTGACCCCATGAATCACAGCACGCCAGGCCTCCCTGTCCATCACCAGCTCCCGGAGTTCACTTAGGCTCACGTCCATGAGTCAGTGATGCCATCCAGCCATCTCATCCTCTGTCGTCCCCTTCTCCTCCTGCCCCCAATCCCTCCCAGCATCAGAGTCTTTTCCAATGAGTCAGCTCTTCGCATGAGGTGGCCAAAGTACTGGAGTTTCAGCCTTAGTATCATTCCTTCCAAAGAAATCCCAGGGTTGATCTCCTTCAGAATGGACTGGTTGGATCTCCTTGCAGTCCAAGGGACTCTCAAGAGTCTTCTCCAACACCACAGTTCAAAAGCATCAATTCTTTGGCGCTTAGGTTAGAAAGAAGCAAATCCTTCAGACTAGTAGCCAAGGGGGAAACAGAAATATGGTTTTGTTCTCCCTTAGCTTTATGTAGGAGTTCTTATGTTTGTAAACATAGAAAAGACAGAGAATTATTAAAAGAGACTAAATATTTCAACTGTAGAAATTTCAGCCATTTATGAGAAAAACTGGTTTTTAAAAGTGCTTCTGACTAATAATAGTGCTTAAATAGGAATGCAGGACTGTTTCCAGTTAAGCGTTTTGGATGTGTGGATGAGGGAGAAACAGAATTGGTAACTGGCCACTAGGGGGCCTTCCTAGTGGTCCTTCTTTAATACAGGGAAAGTAATTAATAATACAACAAAGTGCAGGATGTACCACCAATATTTTCTATGATACACATAGAAAAAGCTGGCTGGGAAGCAAAAAAAGTCCCCTAATATGGTTATTCAGATAGTATGAAACTATTGATTGATTTCCCCTTCATGGAACAGACTTTTTTTTTTTAATCAACTGCTGGGATTTTGTCTTTCAGTTCAAATAATGGTTGTTTTAATCACACTCAGACTTTGCGGTGTCACCTGTAATGTGTGGATGTTAACAGTGCCTGCTCCTTCTCCCTCACCAGATTTTGGGAGGATCAAATGAAGTGATTTATTCAAGAATCCTTATAAAAGTATATTCAAAAGTCATGTGATTGATTGCTCCAAACAATCAAAAAATTTTGAGTGAATTCTTAACTAGAGCACTTTGATGGGTAGGAGGCATTCTTGTCACCAGGTTTTAAAATCTATGATGATTTATTAGTCTGAAAAATGTTTCAGTAAATTAAATTTTAAAAGTTTTTGCAAAACAGTATCCTTTTTAGTATTATTTGAGCAAACTCCAGGATATAGTGAAGGACAGGGGAGCCTGGCATGCTGTAGTCCATGTGGTTGCAAAGAGTCGCATATGACTTAGTGCCTGAACAACAAAAACATATGCAGAAGAGGGTTGGCAACGATGCAATCCAAGGCTTCTATTGCTGTTTAAATTATGAGGATTTTAATTTTTCCCTACCTTTCTTACTTCTTCAGTTTCTATGACTTCTGGTTTTCTGCAGTGATCCTGAAATATTTTACAGTAAAATAATATTGTAATAGTTAAACAAAATAGTAGAGAAAAGGAGATATTGCTAGGTTGGTGGAAAAATTCCATTTTCAGCCAATGTGAAATTTTTCCTAGTAAATATTTTGTTAAACATTCATGTGAAGAGACTTTCATTAAAAATATTTAGATAATTTATAAATCCCCACAAAAAACATTAGTATCAAAATATTTTAAAGATTTAAATGGAATTATCTTTTTATAACATAAATATATCTTTCACTTGTCTATTTATTCCAAAAGGGAAATTTATAAAAATAACAAGTTATTTTCAATTTAAATATGTATCTATTTGTTGGCCTCCATTTTAAAGCATATTACTTTAAGATCTGTATTTAGAATAGGTAACTCTTCCAAATGACTCTGCTTCCACATTGCATTTGGTGCACATTAGGGTGACTTCTGCTAATTTTTATCACTTTCCAGAGTACATTTGAAAAATGCCCTCAACATTACCCTTTCCGCATCTCTCTGATCTCGTTTTAAGAGGCATTTTGTGCGTTTCCACCCCGCTTTCATAAGCCATGAAACTTTGATCTATCTCATTTTTTGTTTTAATTCAATTCTTCGGATGGCTTGAGAATTCTTTGACCTTCTACTTTTTTGCTTATTTTTAAGAACATGAGTACTGAATTAATTGTTTGGTTGTTAAAAGTACAAATACATCAGATAAGCTGAGGTGTATTCCCTCCATTTTATCCTCTTCCCAGCGACTGCACAGTTGCCAGCGTGTTTAATAGTCTTGAATGTTGTTGCTGTTGCTTTTCTGTGTATTCACATTCAGAGATATATACCTAAGGAAACAAATAATTTGGAGGTTGCTTTCTTTTTAAAACAACATAAGTTGGATCAAATTGTAAATACGGTTTCACACTCTCTTTTTCTCAGGATTGTATCTCAGAGATTTGTCTCAGGACATATAGATCTACATAATTTTAAAATACTCTTCTGTTTTAAAGACTAAATCCTTAGCCTTCTTGGGGTAGCTCAGGTTTGTAAGGAACTTAACTATTCAGTGATCAAAACATGCCGTTTCAAATTACGTCAGAATATATTGAACTCCCTGCTTATTGCAGATCCTAAGGGGAATTAGGTACTATCTCTGCCCTTGAGAGGAATCCAGCATATTTCTTACAAGCAGGAAAGAGGTAATAAACCCTAGAACCATTCATTCTTCTGCCAGATCATATATTTCATAGTAGAGAAATAAGTAATTCCACTAAAGAATAAAACTTAATTTAAAAACTGTGCTCAAAGCCCCAGAAGCTGGAAGGAGCTGCAGAAGAGGACCCATCCTCTATATTTAGACACCTGGGATGCAAAATTAAGTCTCAAGAAAAATGAACACCCAGGTGAAACTGTGCACACAGCCCACGGGAATGTAATATGTTGCCACAAAATCTGTTATTCTGTTGGTACCATGTCTTTCTTCTGTATGTGTTTGGTATCTTGAATTTTCTCCATAGCTTCCATAAGGAAGAGTCCTATGTTTTCCAAAACAAGTAGTGGTCAATATCAACCAGTAGCAGGGAGATGGATAGGGAGTTTGTGGAAATATCTGTTAAGAGTTAGAAGCTTTTGTGCCGAGAGGCCAGGCAGGGCAAATGCAGGGTTCTGAGACCTGCCTCACAGGGACTCAGCTACATGCTGCCACAGTTTTAGAGATCTGAGGTGAGTTTCCACTTATCCCTTCCTCTGCATCTTCTGTTCATCCAGGTGTCCACATTTCTCAGAATACTGGGCTTAGTTTTCACCGTGTGTGTGCTCAGTCGTGTCCAACTCTTTGCAACTCCATGGACTATAGCCGCCCAGGCTCCTCTGTCCACAGGATTCTCTAGGCAAGAATACTGGAGTGCGTAGCCATTCCCTTCTCCAGGGGATCTTCCAACCCAGGGACTGAACACAGGCCTCCAGCGTTGCAGGAAGATTTTTCACTGTCTGACTCACCAAGGAAGCCCTGCTGCTGCTGCTGCTGCTAAGTCGCTTCAGTCGTGTTCGACTCTGTGCGACCCCACAGACAGCAGGTCACCAGGCTCCGCCGTCCCTGGGATTCTCCAGGCAAGAACACTGGAGTGGGTTGCCATTTCCTTCTCCAATGCATGAAAGTGAGAAGTGAAAGTGAAGTCGTTCAGTCATGTCCGACTCTTAGCGACCCTATGGACTGCAGCTTACCAGGCTCCTCTGTCCACAGGATTTTCCAGGCAAGAGCACTGGAGTGGGTCACCAGTGCTCCTCAAAAATGATCAAACCTTGCTAGGTGTTCAATGTTCTTCTAAAATGGCTCAGTAGCAACAGGAAATAGGACGGATATTAGACTCCAGGTGAGGAAGAAAACGGAGTAGAAGCACACTCTCCATGGCAGCTGTTAAAGCTCTGTAAGAAGCAGTCAGCTCTACTGTGCTCAAAGCCAGTGCTCTGGGACAACCCAGAGGGATAGGGTGGGGAGAGAGGTGGGAGAGGGGTTCAGGATCAGGGGACACATGTATACACACGGCTGATTCAGGTCGATGTATGGCTAAAACCATTACAATATTATAAAGCAATTATCCTCCAATTAAAATAAAGTAACTAATTAAAGAAATATTTATGCCTCAAAAGTTCCTAGATCCAAGCAGACGGACAGATGGTGTCTAGACCACAGCAACAAGCTGGGCAGAGATTTTTGAAAAATCCATGTCATTTCTCCAACAATCACTGAGCTTCAACAGAATGATGACTGGAATAAAGGAGAAAGTTTTCTCCCAGAGACAGTGAAAGCAATGTTTTAATAAGACGGTACTATCAGATATGTTTAAAATGCAGCATGTCCTAGTGCAACGGATCACAAATGTCTGAATTACACAAACATAAGAAGGACTTCTATTTTTTATTATTAAATTCATTTTCGATACAAGAAGATGAGTTTTTTGGGAAAAAAAAAAAAACCAGAAACATCAGGAACTGATTATTGACATCACAGATAGATCTCCCAAGGGTTGCTTTAAAATATAATATCCCACTGATGCCCTTATATTTTTATTTAACTTTTAAAAAGCCTGCACTTTTTTTTCCAGTTGTGTTTAGGAAAATAATTTGTCCTTAGGATCTCTGAATCATAAAATATTAGGTTCTGTGGCAGGGATGTAACAAGGCATCTTAATAGTCTTGGTAATTTAAGATACTTTGTTAAAACACTTGTCAACTAATAAAAAGAGGGGAGAATCCATCTCTGGCTGAAAAAATTATCTGTTAATCCATTTTTGTTTTGTTTTGTTTTAATTTGGACTTTCTAAAGCAAGCAACATTTTTAGTCAATGCCATACGATTTGTATGCATAGTTACATTTTTGTCCTACACCAGAGACATGAGAAATCCTAATAAAAACCATGCTTCAAAGCCTGCTGCAGCTCTCTTGCTTATTACGGCCCTTATTTCTGAGTGCAAATGTTACACAGACCTACTCCAGCCTCCAGTCTATTCATACATATAATGTTTTATCAAAATCAATTACTCTCATTTATAAACAACAGTATTTTCATTTTAATTTATAAGCAGATGGTATTTATGAATTAGTTATATGCATATAAAGCATTACTAAAATTTTACTCAAAAGGGACGATAGTTTGGTGAATCATAAAACTTTTACCAAAATCATGTCTGACAAATTCGTTGGAAAATATGACTCTCTTTTTGACAAATCAACCTTCCAAATCAAAGATTTACAAATATGTCAGTTTGAATTTTAGCACCTCTTGCTTTGTATGTAACTCACTAAGAATTTGTTAGATACAAAACATGTTCTTGAAACAATTTAGAGTTTAATTTGAAGCAACTGAGCATTTAATCTGCATCACTTTTCAAGGGAAGGGAGTGAAGCGTTAAGTGATTTTACTCCCCAAAATGCCAATGGGGCTTTCTTTAATTTGGGCTTAGCTTACCCCTCTCCGGTAGTGACCTAAGAGTTGGGAGCATGTATCTGTGCTCACACCAGCCACTCCCTCAGGAACGGCACATGACCCTCAGAGCCTCCGTTCTCCAAACCCGAGTTGTAGCCCTTTGGAGATTCACACGATGCAGACAACGCCCAAGGGACCTTGTCCAGCAAAGGTGGGATGGAGACCACATGCACTGAACCACAGTCCGGGCCAAGGTGCCCTTGAGGGAGAAGGGCTAGGACAGGACTCTGATGGCTGTGGAGAATAAAGCGTCTGGAAAACGCTTTGGAAAAGAGCAAAACAGTCTACAAAGATTTGAGTTTTATGTGTGTTTAGGAACTATGGTGTTGGAGAAGACTCTTGAGAGTCCCTTGGACTGCAAGGAGATCCAACCAGTCCATTCTGAAGGAGATCAACCCTGGGATCTCTTTGGAAGGAATGATGCTGAAGCTGAAACTCCAGTACTTTGGCCACCTCATGCGAAGAGCTGACTCATTGGAAAAGACTCTGATGCTAGGAGGGATTGGGGGCAGGAGGAGAAGGGGATGACAGAGGATGAGATGGCTGGATGGCGTCACTGACTCGATGGATGTGAGTCTGAGTGAACTCCAGGAGTTGGTGATGGACAGGGAGGCCTGGCGTGCTGCGATTCATGGGGTCACAAAGAGTTGGACCTGACTGAGCAACTGAACTGAACTGAGGAAAGGCCAGACAGGACGTAATCTGACATTCAGATTTAATTCTGTTGCTGATCTACAGCGTTGGGAACATGAATCCTGGAGCATCCAGTGTCACTGGGAGCTGGTTCTATGTGAGAGTCCTACTAGCTTAGAAGAGCTGACCTAGCAAAACAACCCACTGCACTTTCCTACCCTGGGTCTCAATGAAAACACTGTAGCAAGTTTGCCCGATCAGGGTTAAAAAGTACATCGACCTCGGTTTCTGCCTTATATCTACCACGGACTAGCTGTGTGGCCTTGAAGAAGAGATCTAAGTTCTCTGGTCCTTCGTTTTCTCAACTACAGCATGGTATTGATATTAACAAAAATGGCTTTTTTCATGAAGAGTTTAATACATGCCAAGCAGTGTTCTAGAAAGATATTTACTAACTCAGGCTTCACAGAAAGTTTTTGAGTTTAAAATCTTTATTATCTTTTTTGTCCAGTTGAGGAAACAGGCTTGAATGGGTTAAGTAAGTGACTTCAAGGGCTTCCCTCATAGCTCAGTCGGTAAAGACGTAAAGAATCTGCCTGCAAAGCAGGAGACCCAGGTTTAATCGCTGGGTCAGGAAGATCCCCTGGAGAAGGAAATGGCAACCCACTGCAGTATTCTTGCCCAGAGAATCCCATGGACAGAGGAGCCTGGCGGGCTACAGTCCATGGGGTCACAAGAGTCAGACATGACTTAGCAATTGTATCTATGTATGTATGTAAGTGACTTCAGCTCATATAGCTGGAGTGTGCACGGTCAACCTCCAGATGAAGCTGCCTAGATTCAGAAACTGCTCTGAACCCCAACACTGTGAGAAGCAGGCGAGTTTCAGGTAAGGACAGGACCCTGGTCCATCAGGTCTCTGTCAGTTACCATCACCTTGCCAAGGGGCAGCCTCGCTGTGCCTCACAGCACCCTTCCCTCCCCATGTGAACAGGGGAAAAGGTTTACACAGCATCTGCCTCTTGGCATTACTATGAAGATTCAATGAGTCGGTATTTGTTAAAAATTCTGAACAGTGCATGGTAAGGACCAGATGGGTGCGTGGGTGCATGTTAAGTCGCTTCAGTCGTGTCCAACTCTTTGTGACGCTATGGAATGTAGCCAGCCAGGCTCCTCTGTCCATGGGATTCTCCAGGTAAGAACACTGGCGTGGGTTACCATGCCCTCCTCCAGGAGATCTTCCCAAACCAGGGATGGAACCCAGGAGTCGAGGCTAAGTATCCTGCCCTGCTGAGCCACCTGGGGAGCTCCTAGCTAGGTAGTTCAGCGCCATTGCCTCAGGACTCATACTCTTCAATGATGTGGACTGGAGCAAAGATTAGACAATATGTGTAAATTACATGCCTGTACATAGTAACCACCCATGATTCCTTTCAGGAGATTTAGTGCCAGGTGTGACGTGATTTAGGTGCTAGAGAGAGGTGCAGAGGGTAGGGCACAAGGCCACCTATCACAGAGCTCACAGTCTAGTGGAGGCAAAGTTTAGTTTTCTCACCTCCAGGTGTCAGAACATTCTGTCATTAAGCATCTGGTTATACCTAATTTCTCACCTGCCTGTGATAATGGTTCATGTAATAGGATAAATGGGCTGAGAAGTGTTCACAGGTCCATCTTCCATCTCAGCCCAGGGGAGAGAATCCTATGGTGGGTCCTCCGTTGCTTCCCATCAGGCATCCTCTATGAGAGAACAGAAACAGGAGTTAGAAGGTCGAAGAAGCTGAGTCACTCTCCATTATAACATGCCCAGTGAAGGCGGAGGAGGGGTGAAAAGAGGTGCCCCTCAGTGCATGGCAGGGGTGTGTGCGCCTGTGCATGCTGGACGTGTGTATGTTGAGCCTGCATGCGTGTGTCTGTGTTGTGAGTGTGTGTTTCTGTGTGCGCTGGGGTGATGGTTCTAGTGTAGCCGCAGGTTCTGGGGAGGTATAACTGAAGATGAAAAATGGGATCGTAGTAAGTACTATAAGGACTTGCATCTTCTTATTTTCAAAATACAGGAGTAAAGGAACTCTGTTCTTTTTTATTACTTTGGATTCATTCATTGTGTTTATGCAAGCCATGCCTCTTGGAGACCAAACAGCCATGTGGTTTTATGGGGCCTGGAGCACCTCTATTTGCCAGGAGCTGTGCTGGGTCCATTGGTTCAATAGAGGCAGTCAATTCCTGCCTGAACTTGGACCTGCCCTCATAGCAAATATTCTGGGCCTGGCTGGCCTGGTCTCGGAGAGGCCACAGCCGGCAGCCAGAAGGACTGGCCAGGGAAGGAGGGGTGAAGCCTGACAGAAGAGCGCTCAAAGCCTACAGAGCTTTCCTTGAAAGTCAGGCTTCATCCTCTGCCGCCTTGCAAGGTCACATGGGGCTCCCTCCTGTTCGCGGTTCTCCTGGTAAACGCCAAGGGGGAGTGAGGCGGCTTCTGCTGGCTCTTTCCAACAGAGATGTCACTCGGAATTGGAGCAGGCTGACCCACATGAGCCAATGGGCTTATTATGGACAGTGGTTAGTGGAGAGGGTGGAGGATTGATGAGGAAGAACAAGAGGACAAAAGCCAAGATAGAACCAGTCTGACTGGCTCCTGACATGACTACCTGCCACCTCAAATTAAGAGAGGTGAAGACCGCAGCAAGATGAACGCTACACTCTTATGCGGTACAATCGTACACCTGGAATCACACGTATCACCTTTGTCCTATGCTACTGAATAAAAGCACGCCACAGGCCTTCCCCACATTCAAGGTCACAAACACCAGGAATGAGGATCAAGGGGTCACCAAATGAGTCTGTCTGTCATAACAGTGGTGGCCAACCAGTGGGTCTGCTCAGCCCCAAAATAACAGTCTTTCTCTAAGAACAGTCTGCCTTGGCAGCCATGTACGTGCCCTGGGAAACGACACCCTGACAACACTGTCTGGGCCTGTAGGTAGAGATCTGGCCCCAAGCAAAACAACCCTATTGTTTCCAGGATTTTGACATTGGGATTTACAGACAGCCAGTTAGTCTGGCCTAGTTCCTTTCAAGGAAGAGTGAAAGTGTTAGTCACTCTGTCGCGCCTAGCTTTTTTATAACCCCATGGACTGAAGCCTGCCAGGCTTCCTTGTCCATGGAATTCTCCAAGCAAGAATACTGGAGTGGGTAGCCTTCTAGGGGATCTTCCAACCCAGGGACCAAATCTGCATTGCAGGCATATTCTTTACCATCTGAGCCACCAGAGAAGCCCCTTCAAGGAAAGGAGAGATTTATTAATAGTTCTTGGGTGGCCTTTTTCCAATTTGTGCATCTGGGACAGAGGAGAATGAAGCTGAGCCACAGGGGTAAGAATGGAGATAAGAGGTGGAGGAAAAACATTGTCTGGTTCTCCAAAAGCTATTTAGTTGCTGGTTCTTTATTTTCTCACGTCACCCAATGACTTTTAAGTTTCAGAGTTCTGCTTCTGTCCTGCCTATAAATTCTCCATTTCGTGTAAGTTTGCTCAAGTTCCCTCCTGTTACTTGTCAAGGTCAAGAACCACAACTAAGTAGAGACATCAGAGCAGGTTTTATTTATTCTTCACTTAGAACCTCTGTGTCATCCTTCCATCAACCTGCCATCCACTAAACAATATTCCTCTGCTTCCATCATGCACGTATCATCCAGGCACTGTCCTGGGAGCTAGGCTAGACAAGCAAACAAGATTCAGAGTCCCCACTTTAACCAAGCCACAATCCACAGAACCAGATGGAAGGTGTCGAGAAGCACCATAAAGGGGCATACACATGAGCCAGGGAAGAGGCCTTCCAGGAATGCTTCCTGGAGAAGGTGTCCAAGCTGAGATCTAAGAGGCAAAGAGGAACTAACCAACTGCAGGGAAAAAGAGAAAATTATTCCAGACGGTGGGAGGGGCTGGGAGAGTGACAAATCTGAGCATCAGAGAGCCAAGTGTATGTGCAGAGATCTTTACGGAGATGGTGAGGAAGCTAACATTTTACAGGTCTGTCCCCGAAACATTACCTTCGTGAAGCTAGGGGCTGTATTTTTAAATTATTATTTTTAAAACCCAGCTTGGTACTTGGGGATTTATTAATTAAAAATTGTGTGGGGGCACATTATTTATTTTTTATTACTATATATAGTAAAGTAACTCTATTATGTATAGAGCTATGACTTTTGACAAACTCACAAAACTATGTGTCCACCACTGCTGAACAGATCCACCTTTATTAAAAATATCCTCATGCTTTCATTTTGTCATCAACCCCTCTCTCTGCCCTCTTCCCTTACAAGTATTCTCTATGTACAGTACTTTGTTTAATATTTGTACCCACCTGCAAGATGTATATACTGATTCTTCCTTCTTTCTCCGCTTCATTCAGGAAGTTGAGCAATTCGTGTGTGTGAACATCAAGCAGCCCATTCTCTCAGATCACCACGTTAAGACACTCAGGTTTCCCAGATAAGGCACAGGAAAAATCAATTCAGTCCTGAAAACCATACCCTGCTTCCCAAGACTTGGGTTCTGTGCTGAAAGAATATAAGAACAAAAAAACCACGTTATCTGTGGGTCAGGTCTGCCTTGCCTGGCCTTTTGCTAAGGGGTGAAAGGCACAGGTTTCATGGAGCCAATAAAATGCACCTTCTCAAGAAATGTTACGACAGCTGGCTTCCAGATCCTCTGACTGTTACGTCTTTTTCAAGAGGGATTCATTAATTATTTTTAATCATGTCTTGATTTTGCCAAGAAGGCCATGATTTCCATAGGCAGCTCACTGATAAACTGGGGAATGTCTTCATGTTGTGTTTTTCCTGGGGTATGGTGTAACTTTCTTTGTCATCAATGCATACGTCAAAGCAGGCTAACCAGAGTGTTTCCACAGACACAGCATATGGTTGGGTCATGCACACAGCCATCATAAATCCTTGACAATGGCACCAAACGATATCGTGACCTGGTCCTGTTGGAATCCAGATTTATGAAGATCTGAATGTGAAAACTGAGTGTTAGGAGCATGGATTTTTAAAAATGTGCCACGTGAATAGGTTTGTCTCTTATATGGCTACTTGCCTCCATATGTGGCAAGTGAATGAAAAAATACACGCAGAGGTAGTTGAAAAATTCTTGAGATGCCTCAATAAGCTTGCCTAGAGCCAGTGCAGAGTAAGCACCCAATAAATATTCATGAGTGAGTGGACGAACGGATGGATGAATGAAGTGGAACTGGAGTGAGTTATAAAGTCATCTCATTTTTCTAGAGAGCAGCTCGTCCTGGGAAGCCGTTGCCTTTCCAACACCTTTTTCCCTTTTCCACTTGTGACTACACGTTTTGCTTATGAAACCCCTGGAACCTCAGCCCCAGGGGCAAGTCCATCTCACTCCAGTCAATCAGAAAAAGGGACATTTCATGGAGATTGCGATTAGTCTGGTCATAGGCACATGACCTTTTTCAACCCAATCAGACTGAAAGGGATGAGTTTAAGTTTGTGCCATGGGGAGAAACTGTCCGTTTCTTCTGACAGAGATGGGTAAGGATGCATGTTACTCTATCTGCTGCCCTAGAGTTTTCCCTTCCCTGACAGCAAGACCCTGCCAGGGCTGCCCTACTTATCTTACGACTTTTGAGGGGACTCAGCTTTGATTTGATGCTCTACAAAACAGAATAGGCAAGCATCTCATCCCTGACAATAGAGTTGAGCTCCTGGATCTTCCTGGAGAATACCCAGATTCCAGACCACCTATTATTTGACAGTCATTTCATTCTGGCCTCAGCCACCTTGAGTCAGGATTTCTTCTGCTTTCCCTTGAAAACAAAAACAAAACAAATTAAAGAAAAAGTCTGACGTTGAGAACAGCATAATAAAGAAGGATGGGCTATTTTGTGTTGTTTCCAAAAGCATTTCACACCAGCCTTTGCACGTAGAGCACACAGGAAGACCAATTCTAGATCGTGTCTTTCACTGCATGTACCCTGGGGGTTAAGTATTGTTATGCTGGCTTACTTGCTCCCTTCAGGTAAAATTTGCCCATCTGGAAAAGAAGTCCTCTTCCTTGTCCAGTTGGGGTAACTTCGCATATTCTTTCCCTTACTGGTTTTGCCTGGTTCCTCTGGTAACACAGATAACAAGAGCTTTCTGTTATCTTAGATTCCATGACTCTCCATATTTTCAGCCATTCATACCATTGCCCTTCTCATTAGTTCATGACATTTGGAAAACACCTTAGTGAATATTCCTTTTACAGTTACTGTAAGGAGGGTGCCAGGCAAGTTATACACATAAAATATGAAATAATTCTTGCCTCCAAAGATCTTATCCTCTAATTGGAATACCAGGGAAGAGCACTTCAGACAGTGATAGGAGACCTGAAAAACAGAGAAATACCAGACTGTTAATCATTATAAACAGCATGTCGTTAATTCTTGGATGAGAGGGATATAATAATAGCTCTCAAACCCAAACATTTTCCGTCCCTTTCCCCAACACTATCTTCTGCCTACAGGGTTGTGGTAGTTTCCAGATCTATCAACTTCTACCCTGTGTAACATCTGATCAAATCTCTGCATTGAAGCCGAGAGGGCTCATGTAGAAGAAAAACAGACCCTGAAATTCCTCCGACCTTTGTTCGGTGCCTGAAAGACCTATTCACCCTCCTTCCAGTTTCAGCTCAATGACTATGTCCTCGGCAAAGACTTTGCTGCCTTCCCCACCGTGGCAGGAGGAAACCCACCACGGGCTCTCAGAGCACTGGACTGTTTCTGTTGGACTTCTCCCCACGGCAGTTCTGCAGATGCTGTATCACCACTAAAATGTCACCTGTATCTCCACACCCCTCTAGGTGGGCAAGGGTTTCATCTGTGCTCACTCTCTGTTGGATCTCCAGGGCTTGGCAAGGTGTCTGGAATGCGGTAGATGCTCAATAAATACTTATCGGAAGAATGACCATATACGTAGACGCCACACTCACTTTGAGCTAGGCACCATGTTATGAGCCTAGCCACACTGTCATTTACTTCTTAAACCACCCTCGAGAAAAGTGCTATTGTGTTGTCCCGTTATACGGCTGAAGTACATATTTAGAGAGATAAAATAACGTGGCCAAGGTCACATACAGGTGACAACGTAGGGGTTCCAACTAGGCATGTGACATTAGAAACTGAACTCTTTATCACTGGCCTCTACCATGTCTCATCAATGAAGAAAGTTCTGGAAGTTTAGAGGAGGAAGAAGCTTAGTGAGTGAGCAGGAGTCTGGGCTAGGCTCATAAGACAAGATGGCTTTGGCCAGGGAGGTAATAAGCAGGATGGGCACACAG
This sequence comes from Budorcas taxicolor, assembly GCF_023091745.1. Taxonomy (NCBI): domain Eukaryota; kingdom Metazoa; phylum Chordata; class Mammalia; order Artiodactyla; family Bovidae; genus Budorcas; species Budorcas taxicolor. The sequence continues at coordinate 14,617,194 of NC_068910.1, read as the reverse complement.
GGACACTGCTGGCATAAGGCACCTTTGAGAGAGGCCCCCCTTCTATACAGAGAGTTATAAAAAATGGCCCATCCTCCCTGCAGATATAGCCCAGCACCAGGAAACAAGCATGGTAACTCATGTTGGTAAGTCAAGCACTGGCTCAGCTTCCAATCTTACTTTCTCCTCAGCTGGGCAATTTTTTTTTCACAGTGCACAAACCACATGGCTGTATGCAGGACCCCATAGACTTGAAGGTTTAGAGGAAAAAAAGCAAGAGGTGAAGAAATCCATTTGGTTAGAGCAGATGCTTTTGGAGGGAACTGCAAAAGTCTAAGACTTGCCCTGTCTAATATAACTAGCTGCTTGTGGTGATTTAAAACTAAACTAGTTAAAATGAAATACAATTTACAATTCTGTTTCCCAATCATACTCCTTTTTCAAGTGCTCAGTAGCTACATGTAGCCAGTGGCTACCATCTTGGAAAGCACAGACAGAGAACATTTCCATTATTACACAGCACTGGTCTAGAAAGCAAGCTGGAGCCACAGTTTGTAAAAAAAAAAAAAAAAAGCTCAGTCTTTATGCCATGGAGAGTCATGAAAGGGTTGTAATCTGAGAAGTGACGGTGCTAGGAGTAACAGTTACCATTTATTGAAGAATTCAGATGTGTTTGGCAGTGCACTAAGGCAATATCTCATTTAATCTTCACAAGGGTCTTACAGGGGGATAACATTCTTATTATCCCCAATTCATAGGTAAGAAAATTGAGGTCCAATGAGGTTAAATAACTCTTATAGTTTCAGGTCTGTCTGATTCAAGAGGTTTTACTTTATACCATGCTCTTTCTGCTCTATACCCAAATTAGCCTGATGATAGGAGTAAATTATTCAACAGATCACAGACTGAGGTCAGGGAGGCCCGCTCAGCAGCCTCAGAAATATTCTAGGCATGAGATGATAATGTCTTCCACTGGAGGGTCAGGAGCTTCCTTTGCAGAAATCTTCAGAAGGTCCTTGTTCTTTGTCCCCGGCCTGCAGTTTGCCTCCCTTCCTTCCTAACCATTCATTGCAATGGGCTGCGTTTTCTTTGGAATCATCTTTGCTTATCTTTTTGCTCCTTGTGTTGGTGTTTCCAGAGAAAATTGTGTTTGCATTAGATTTTAACCTAATAAATTTTTATCCCTGGGAGGACATCTCCCGCTTCATCCTGCTGCTAGGCCTCCCTCTAGAGATCTCAGGACACAGCTGGAGAGCCTGTGTGGGCCCCACTGCAAGCCAAGCCCAGAAATCCCATCTGGAAACGTACGTGGCAGAAGCCTTCCCGCTTCTCCCCCGGTAAATGGAAATGCACCGAAGGATCCCACTTCCTGCTGGGATATGGTTTCTTTTTGCTTCTTAGGCCTCCTGGTGTTAAAGGTAAACTTTTCCTTGGAGCAGTTCTGTCTACAATGTGAGCTCCAGCAGTCTGAGTTTGTGGCTGATCCAGCTTTAGGTGAAGCCTGTCAGGCGATGGAGATGAGCTGACCCTCCCTCAGTCTGGTAAAGAAAACTGGTCTCCAGTAGGTGGCTTCATGACTTATGGACAAGTGGATCCCCACTGACTCCCCTGAGGATGTCTGTGAAAGAAACCAGTGACTACTGGTCTGTGTGTGGCAGCTGGGGAAACTGAGGCATGGGAGGATAGAGAGAATTTCACATGGGTCAGAATTAACTAGAACAAGAAAGAAAACCCTGACAGCCAGGTTGCCTGGTCATGCTTTAACCACAACCCACACTTGCCTATTTAGTTACAACAAACACAAAAGAGATAAACAGAGATGGAAGTTAGTCTAAACACCAAATTTTAGAAGTTTTTCCTCTGATGTCTAGTCAGCCATCCTGACCTTTATTGGAGGATAAACCAGCTCACAACAGCTGTGGACAATTATTTACTGTAAGTCAGAGACGAAGGAGTTTGGATAATGAAGGGAATTCAGCATGAGAAGGAGAGCAGAGTGCTTGGTACCAGAAAGTTATCTTGTAACTCAATTCTTAAATTCCAAAGATCGAGCTACCAAGCTCATGATAGAAGAGGTTCCTGGAAAAGCCCAGGGGTAGTGGTGTGGGGTGGTGGGCTGTGCTCACAGTCAAGGGGTGTTATGAAAGTGCACAGCCACACCTGGCCCTTCTTCAGACTCGGATGGGCCAGGAAGATACTCCACGCAGATGCTACTGAGATGACACGTCCCTTGCCGTCCATTAAAGTGATCTATAGCTGGCTGTGGAGTCACCCAACCATCCTGGCTACTCAATAAGAAACAGATTTGGGTTCCCTCACTCAGGCTGTCAGATTTTACAGCCGCCGGATGATCTCTGGCAGTGTGGCCTCTCAGCGAGACGCTGCTGAAGTGGGCTCGGAAACATTTGGCAGTCAGGAGAGGGACAAAAGCTTTGCATAATTCAGGGGTGAGTTCAGAGCCAATAACATTTACACTCTATGCCAAGAAAGCATTTTAAAGCCAGTGAGGTGCCTCTAAGCCAATAAGGTGTTATTACCAGCATATCCCGTCTACCCTTTGATAGTAAGTGCTGTTTTAACATATTTGAAAATACTATCCTCAGTTTAAAACAGGATATGTCACCTCTGCACTTTGAACTTCCAAGAGGACAAGAAGCCTTGCTTGAAGATTATGCACTTCATTACAGGCACACACACACACACACACACACACACACACACACACACACACACACACTCCCTCTCTCTCCTTCTCACCTGTGCTGCAAAATATGGTATCTGGCCACCTTGAGTGTGACAAGATCAAAGAGACTAATGAATGAATTTCCTCTCCAGGGGCCTCAGGCCTAGAGACCCACCCGCAGTACAGGGGAAATTTTTCTGTAAATACTCCCATATTTTGAATGGGGTTCAGCCCCATGTGATGCTTTTCAGAGCAATCTCCTATCCTGAAAGAAGAAAAGCTGAAGACTCTGTGTTCTAGAATTTTAACTAAACAGACCACAAAACCCACTTGCTCCCAAACTAAATTCTAAGCCTGATTCTTAGAACAACTGCAGTCCTTAAAATACAAATTAACAACAAGGAGGGAACGTTATACTTGTCCTTGACAGAACTGTTGGGCACATGAGCATAGAGACAAGACAAGGCTTTAAAAAAATAAGAGCCAAGCCTAGGACTAGCTGGCTTGGGTTCAAATACTGGCTCGGCTATTTGCTCATTATGTGACCTTGAACTTATCACTTAATTTACATGGCTGGTGAATCCTTGTGGCTTGAAATTGTGACTCAGAACTGGAAGAACCCTGGAGACCATCTGTTCAACCATCATCTCACTAGTCTTACCCAGAGACTCCAGAATTCCCAATTCTCAGCCCTCCATTACTTGTATCAGAGAAGACCACAAAGGTGTCGGCAGGCAGAGCAAGAGGAAAGACAGGAGGTCTACTGACTCTTTTGCCAAATATATTGGTCTCCCTTAAAAAATACCTGAGAGTTGCTGACGGTGGACAATAAAACTTAAAGCTTAGGAGCTTGGGAGGTTAACTGACAGCTAAGAAACTGCTTATTATTCTCCACTCCCCCCTCCCCCCTCAATCCCGGATTCCATCCCCTGAAGAGACTCCAGGTCATCCATGCTATTCCTTCCTCTTGCAGTGTCCTTTCCCCCTTTCCCCCTGGGAAATCGCTACTTATTATTCAAGGTCAAGGCCAAGGGTAACTCTCCTGTAAGGTTTTCTCAGACAGTATCACTAATTCTAATGACAGAAAAGTTGAGTATCTACTAAGCGCTGAACACTGTGCTCAACACTTTCCATGATGATCTTATTTCATTCAGGAATCCTTACTACTATTCTACGAAGCAAATACTATTGTGACCCCCATTTTCAAAAGAGGAAACCAAGTCTTAGTAGAGTTAAATAACTTGCCCAAGGACACAGAGCTTGTTAGTGGCAGGGCTAGTTTGAAGAACAGATCTGCCTGATTCCACAAGCAAGCTCTTCCCCATCTGTCAGTGCGGCTTCCTCAATGAACTCATGTGTTGGCTACATCACTTTCCTCGTTTAACTTCTCATCTTTTTTCTTCTCTACTAGATTAAAAGTCAGGTGGTGGGTTATTCTGCTTTAAATATCTAATAGTTAGCTCACTGCTTGGCTCACAATAGATGCTTAACATAAATGTGTATACATGTGTTGAATGGAGAAATGGATAGATAGATGGGTGGAAGGAGGGAGGGAGGAGAGGAATCAAGGAAGACATTTCCAGTTTCCTCAAAGGTGAATATTCTAAACAAGCTAACCTCTTTCAAGTACACCAAACACTGTGTTCTATGAAGAAGAATGTTAGTGCTTTCTGAAAAATGTATCTAGTCAATACATATTTCACACTGACCCAGGGCCTTACTAATGGCAGAAAATTCAAAGGAAAGTCAAATCTCTACTCTGTACACCTATGGCCACAGAAAAGAAGCCTGTAAATGTTGGACAGAGTAGAAAACATCTGGACCAGGTCATAATCTTGAAGAATGAAGATATATGCTCTCTGAGTTCAGTCTTTTTACTTATAAAAAAAAACAAAAACAAAAACCCTTACGTACTTTTCATGACTTCACTGCCTTGCTTTTTGATATGTCCTCCAAGGAAGAAGTCTCACCACAAACTTAAAATAGGTAAGCCTACAGCTGCTACAAATTCAAGTGTTTAGACTACATCAACTTGCATTTATTAGGGATGCATTAAAAAAATCTACAGAAAATGAGAACAGATCTTAGCCTTGAGCAAAAATATATAACGTGCCAAAGAGACACATTAGCAGAGGTTCAGAACTCAGTACTTGTGGCTCAGCATTCTAACTGGCCTGCCCAGAGTGCCAAGTCCTTCCTCAGGGTGCATGATCCAGAGTGGTCACCATTGGTATTTTCAAAGCCTGAAGGACGCAACCTGAGAGGCAAACATGAGTTTCCAGGTAGGAACAGAAGTAGAATCCGAATCCTGGGTGACATGTTAAAATACAGTCGCATGGTCTGCAAGGTCTAAATGCTTTGAAGCAGCATCATGGTTGGGACCTCACAGTCGGGCTGTGATGGGAGAGCATCCCAGCGCCCTCTCTCGAGGTGCTCTCAGTGCAGAGAGGCTGGCTGCTTGCATGACTGGTGGCAGAAGGAAGGTTTGGAAACCGGATTAAGTGAAAACTTCTGCCATCTGTCTTTGATCCCAAAGGGTTAAATCCAGATGAGCTCCTACAAAGAACTCAATGATTTCAGTTTTGCAACCCCTGTAGGTATCTCAGCAAAGGCTGCTTTCGTTCTAAGCAGATACTCTTGCTTTGGGTGGACATCTGATACTGTTTTCTATGTTGATTTTGTCCAGTTTCATGTTGGAAGAAGGGGCTTTTATACATTAGGGTGATGCCCTGTATGTTTCCATATCCTAAACGTGAGAAACAATCACTGCTTCCGGTCCTGAGCTGATATTAAGCGTAAGAGACTCTGATATGACATTGTCTCATTTCATCCTCACAAGCAGTCATGAGAAAGAGGTGCACGTTCACCTGTTCTCTGGTTAGGATCATGACCCTTTTTCTGGTTATTTCGCCGCAGACAGGAGAATTGCTTGGGGGCTTCCTTTCCCACCCAGCTCCACTCTTGTGCTGATCAGTGTGCAGTGCTAGCCAACTTTTCCTAGTGATTCGAGTCTTCCCCAGGTTCCTGACGACTGGAACTGTGTTTCAGTCTCTTTGTGCGTCACAAAGTGCAGTGGACATACGCACAGCTAAGTGAGCTGAACAAACTTTTTTTTTTAATGAAAAAGACACACAGAATTTTCCATGCATGGAGTCGAACAGGAATTAATTAAGAGAAGAGTGATGTCAACAGGAGAGTGGAAGACTCTTGGGTGCAGCTGAGGTTGGAGGGACCATTTCATATCAAGATAGGGTGAACCTGGGAGCCAAACAAAGGGTGTCTGTTGCTGGAAGATAAATGTTCTGTTCACTCGGGAACGAAGACCACTTCAAAGACCATTTGTTGGCTTGGTGAGAAGCTGTTGCCAAGGTGAAGAGTCCCTGTGTCCCAACTGCCCATAAACATGTCTTCGAACAGCAGGAAGGAGCTGCACAAAATGTCTGTGGTTGCCAGAGCGGGGAGCAGAGCCTCAGGAAGCGGATGCGTCTCCCTCAGTAGCACCGACAGAGGCAGGAAAGGTTCCACGTGCCAATCTGCCAAGACAAACACAGCCCAGCGCTGCCGGGGGTGGGAGGGTGGCCAGGGGCGAGCGGCTGAGCCACCACAGTCACGCAGCCTCTCGAACGCCTGTGGCTGCAAGAGCGCAACCAGGGCCTGTGGTTTCCGGCCACCTCCCTGGTACACAGCTCGGGCTCTCTGTGACTCATGGCCAATGGTGTGACAAGACTTCACGTCCCATCTCCAAAGGAGCTCGACCCATGCAAGGCCATGGCGGTTCCCACAGTTTTGTCCTCTCAAGCAGCTTAATGGGGGATTAATGATGACCAGGATGTGAGTGGACAAGTTCGTAGGAGCAGCCAGCTGTGAAGGCACCCTGCCCAGGCACGCGAGGACACAGTAGAGGGCCAGGAACTGTCAGCTGTGCTGAGCTAAGGCTGCTATGTCTCAACTCTGCTGGTTGAGAGTGTGTGTGTAGAGGCGGGGTGGAGAGGACATCAGAGGGAGTAAGAGAAACTAACATTTATTGATGTCAGGCCTCTAGAGAGATGGTGTGGTTGGGTGGTTAAGAGTGTGGGCGTCGGATTGCATCTGGCTTCACCACGCACTAGATGAGCGATCTTGGAAAGTGGCTCAGTCCTCTGAACCTCAACATTCTCATCCAGAAAAGAGGGAAAATAGTAGTAATCCACCCCATCCAATGGTTCTAGAGATCAAATGGAGATTATAATTGCAAAGTTTGGGAGATATTAGCTTGGTAGACGTTAGCTTTTATCATTGTGGAACTAGGTGGTGGAGCTGAAGAACAGAAAGAATTGTTTCAGAGGGGATTAATGCCCATGACTGAGTAAAACGCTTTGCTTGTGGAGGTTAAACACTGGGCTCCAGTTCTAAGCTGGCCGTATAGGGTGCACTCTGTAGACAACGAAGCTTAAAGACCCTTCAGGATCTATATGAACATCAGAAGCAGTGGACTGATCAGAGTGACCATCTCTCTCCCCTCTGGCAGCATCATTAATAATCCAAACCCCAAGCAAACACAAGTCTGCTATTCGATTCTGCCAAAACATACTGAAGAACTGTCACATGCCAGACATTGCACTAGGCACTGAGGTGAGGGTTGGGAGTAACAGAGAAGAGTTGAACAACAGTCTGTTCTTGAGACACGAGAGAGAGAGACAGACACGTGTACACTCAGCTAATACTAGGGCAGGAAGATCATCATTCTGGTGCTGAGACAAACTACACAGAGGGCACACGTGGGAGAAACGGATGCCAAGTGGGTTACCTATGAGATCTTTGGGAGGTGTATGCTTTTATATAAATCTCAAAGGTTGATGCTACAGGAAGGAAAGCTGTAGAGAGAAAGGGACCATATTTTGCAAAAGCAGTAGCTTAGAGTGAAAGGAACAGATAAACTGGAAACTAAAGTTGGAAAAGTGGGCTAAGACCACTTTTTGTAGCGTTTTGACTATCAGACTGACATTTATGTTGGGAAGCAATATGGAAAGGGAATGTAAGCTCAGGCATTGACACTCAAATGAACTTGAGTTGTGGCTCTTCCTCTGATCCAAGATGTGACCTTGGAAAATACTTTGCCTGTGAACTTCTGTCTTGCATTGTAAAGTGGGGGTCATGGCAGTGGCTGATTCACAGTGTTGGGTTATTCACAGACTTCTCAGAACTGTGCCTCAACACAGTGCATGCATGCGTGCTAAGTCAACTCAGTCATGCCCAACTCTCAGAGACCTTTGGAACCGTAGCTCTTCTGTCCATGGGATTCTCCAGGCAAGAATACTGGAGTGGGTTTGCCGTTTCCTCCTTCAGGGGATCTTCCCAACCCAGGGATTGAACCTGTGTCTCTTACATCTCTTGCACTGGCAGGTGGGTTGTTTACCACTAGTGCCACCTGGGAAGCCTGCCTCAACTAGGCTTTCATAAAAAATCAGCTATTGTTATCATCATCAGCAATCAAAAAGCTGTGACAATAGTGAGAAATAATGAGCATCTGAACTAAGACAGTGGGAAACAAAAGGAAGGGATGTGTGTACCTTTAAGAGGCAGAATGGGGAAGTAAAGAGGCTATTGGATGTAACAAGCAAGAGAGGAGGAGTCAGTGATATCTCCAGGATTCATGCCCAGGAGATGAGTTGGGATGAGTTAGGTGTTACCAAGATGGAGTCATGGAAAATGATCTCGGTTTTGGGTGTAGTGAATTAAAAGTGGCTGGTAAATTCTTCAGTTTATTCTTTGTCAGAGGAGTTTCATATGCAAGGACTTAAATTTCAGTACAATTTTTAGGACAAAAGACTCAGATTAGAGGATTATGTACATCGAAGTGAAAGTCAAGCCTTTGGAATAACAGGATGGTCCTCTAAAGGTATTTATAAGCAATAAAGTTTCTAGGAAATAAACTTTGAAATGTGTATTTACAAAAGAGGGTAGAAGAAGGGAAACAGAAGAAGAACTAAGCAGTTACTGTGTTCCAGAAACATCATTTGATGGGGGTTTCAAAAAGGCTATGGTGGTCAGCTCTGGAGACAGGGATGAAGCCACTAGTTTAACAACGACCATGACCATCTCTTGAAGTCAGAAGTCCAGGCTAATCATAACCTCATGAAATCTTAATAATCTAGCCTACAAAGAGAGAATGCCCAACCCAGAGGAGAGACTGGGATCCAATGAGACAGTCTACGGGCCTGGCTTTGTAAAACTGATTTGTAATTAACTAGAGTTTATTATTTATCTTTACCATATTTGTTCCTAAATCTGTTTTTGGAACTTTGTCTTGAGTTCTAAAGTTTCAGAACTTTGACTTGAAGAGACAGTGATGTCTAGGACATGAGAAAATGGGAAGTTCGTGCTGTGATTTATTTGTGCTATAAGTACACAGTGTATGATGCAGAAGAGACCAGGGCATATCTGGAAGTCGGCCTCTGTCAAGTGCTCTGAGAAATGTGCCGCTGTAACACTGGGGTGGGGGAGGGGTGGCTCATGGACTTTCCACTAAGAAAGGCCCCTTCTCCCTCAACTGTTTTCCAGTGATGTCTCCAACATGGTTTTGAATGACTCAGGTTTTGGGCCTCCTACCACTTCCCTTGTTATGCACGTTTGCCATTTCCCAGATTTCATCATTAGGGCATTTCCTGAAATTCAGCCCAATGCGTTCTTTTTTTCTGATTTCAAAAAGGATTCTGTTTCAAGCCTCAGCTGTCAAACGGGGAACCCAACTGTGAACGGTAGCGAGTTTGACTGTGACATCAGAGTTTCCAATGGGAACCCGACTTTCCACCCTGAGTTCCAATTTTCCTCTTGGTTCAGGATTTCAGAATAATGCAGTCTTCTCCAGACCTCACCGAGGTGCCACTGCTGGAGCCAATAGCAGCAGGACCCCAAATTGCCTTTGAGCCTGGCAGCCTGCAAGGACTGTCTGCCAAGAACCCCCCTGGAACCTCATCACCTTTCCAAGACCCTGTTTTTAAGCAGATCAAAGTACTTTTCTCACACTGGTGAAAGCCAGAGGTCCAGGTCAAGGTGAATGAGTGTGGGATACTGAAGGAAGCTGGCAGAACATCAAAGAAAGTTGGGCGGGGCCTGAGTCCTTTCTTTGAAAACTCTTTTCCATTGTTTCCCAGACTTTTCCAGTTTGACACATTACTGAACTTGCCTCTCTGTTCCCACCCCAAGTCCTTTTAACTGTCCATTAGTTCAATCATCAGATGATTACATCCCTTCGGTGCTTACATGTTCCAAAAGCCAACAAACATACATATGTATTGATCTATATACGTGAATAAATGTCCATGTTCACCCACACTTACTAGCCATCTCATCTTAAACCCTGAATTCACAATTAAACTTTCTTTCTATTTCATTCTGTAATTAGTTGTAGCCCCATAGCTCTGCGGCTCCCTGCCAGCCTGTGTACACTCTGAGGACAGCAGCAGTGTCCTCCTAGTCATCTCTGCGCTGTTTCTCAGGCCTAATGCAGGGCCTGCCAAACTTAAAATACTTGAATATGGCCAGTGGTCACCACAGGTAGTCTCAAACTCCTCCCAATTTTAACAAGTATCTGTTTATACCACAGCAAGGACTTTTGGGGAGCTGAATTGTCACTCTTGAAGGGCCAGAAAAAAGATATATTCAAGGTCATCACTTCTTAACTTAGATGGATACAAGAAAAAACAGGCAACATGGATACAATGAACAAAATAAAAAATATGGCCATCAGAGGTGACATGCACTGGACACTGACTAGGTGTCACACATGTGCCACGTGTGCTCTGCTATATGTCATCTCATTTGGCTCTTCACACTGGAGCATCCTGGGCTCATTCGATTTTCACCTCTTCTCCGTCGGCAGTCCCCTTGGTGATCCCACGTGTCAACCATATACCACTAAATCCCAACTTCTCCAGACCATACTTCTCTTCCAAACCCCAAACTCACATACCCACTGCCTCCACTTGGATGTCACAAACTCAGCACATCAAAAACTCTCTCCTGATCTGCCTGCAAAAGCTGCTCTACTTTCCACCTTCCCCAGATCAGCCTTCCCTTTGCTCAGGCCAAAATTCTTTCAGTCATTGGAATTCTATTCCTTCTCTTGTATCCCACATCCAATACACGGGAAAGCAAATTCTGCTGACTCTCTCTTCAAGACAGATCCAAAATTCTGTAATTTCTAACACTTTCCCTCCATTCCAGTCAAAGCCATGACTACCTCTTTCTTAGGCTGGAGCTCAGCCTCTAACCACAGCTCCCTTCTACCCTGTGCCCTATGGTGTGATCCCAACAAAGTAACCAAAGCACATACTCTATTAGACTTCAATGACCCTGCCTCTCAGAGAGAAAGCCAGTCTTCCCAATGCCTGCCGTCCATTCTCTGACCCCACGTCCTAACGCTTCCCCACTGCTCTCCTGACTTCTGCTGCATGGTGCTCCTTGCTGCTTCACAAATGTGACAGGCCCACCTCTGGGTCTTTGCTCCAGCATTCCCTCTGCCTGAAGCGTTCTTCCTGCAGGTACTCTTGGCTAATCCCTCAACCCTCTCAAGTTTCACTTAGGTTTGCCCAAGTGAAAGTGAAAGTCACTTAGTAGTGTCCAATACAGTCCATGGAATTCCCCAGGCCAGAATACTGAAGTGGGTAGCCTTTCCCTTCTCCAGGGGACCTTCCCAATCCAGGGATCGAACCCAGGTCTCCAGCATTGCAGGCAGATTCTTTAGCAGCTGAGCCACAAGGGAAGCCCAGGTTTGCCCAAACTACCTTCTTAATGCTATCACTTGCTCACCCTCAACACTCCTGATCCCCCTCACTCTGCTCTACCTGTTTTTGTCCACAATGTTTCTCATCTTCTAAGATATCACATAAAGTTGGTTACATGTGACTTGGTTATCTTTCCTTTCCTTGTATAATGTAAGCCCTTGAGGGTACACTTTTTGCCTCTTTAGTTTGGAAAGATCTGGTTCACAGAATAGGCACTTATTGTTGAATGAATGAGTAAGCAAAAAATAGATGCTCTTGGAATCAAGATACTCAAGCTCCCTGCCTCAGAGTGGCTTTAACAGCCCAAGCAGAGTGCATTGTTACATCCATCACGCTCCATCTCAGACTCAAAGCCCTACACCCTCCAGTCCTCTAAATTCCCTCCGCAGAGCCTGAATCTCTGCCTTGAGCAACCATTTCCACTTGCCAGAGAATGGCAAGGCACCATCCCATTTGCTTGAAACCAAATCCAAGTAAGGATGGGGAGCCTTCTTTGTGACAAATAACTTCTTGGTGAGTGGAAGCTAATAAAATATGACCACCATGGGCAGCTCCCTTGGCAAGCAGTTCCTTGAAGAGGGAATCACAGCCTGGCACAGCTCCTGGTAAGTGGTTCTCTCCGGCTCCTGATGCTCACTGAAAAGCATGCTGGGACCTGGGGTGGGCTTCCAAATCTACCAGGCTTATGATGGGAAAAGGATGCTTACTTTTGGGGAGCATAAAGGAGTGTTTCCACTTTTGAAAAGAGGGACTATCCCCTATTCTAGTAACTAGAGTTCCATTAATTGGCTATAGTGGTTTCTAGCAATCTTGATTAAGTAGTATCAACTGAACTCAAAGACTTTAAATTCATTCGGGATGAGAATCTTCTCACAAGCTTCCCAGTAGCCTCAGAGACACTCAGCAGCCAAATTCCAAGATGAGAAAATGCCAAACCTCAAGTGGAAAATTCCGAGGTGGCTGCTACTTCTTGCTTTCTCTTCTCCTCCTACCTGCCCCTCCCCGAATCCTCCTCTTTCTCTTCTTCCTCTTAATCCGCCTAAGCATTGGATATTACCATCCCAGTATCTTCCCTGAACAACCTGGATAGACTGCAGGGGAATTATGCTGAATTTTATTAAAAAGCCAGTTTTTAAAGTCTGCACATTTAGTTGCACATCATTGTGAATATACTTAATGCCACTGAACTGCACACTTCCTAAAGAGTGGTCAAGATGGCACATTTTATGTTTTCCATATTTTACCACAATAAAATTAATTAAATGTTACATATTATATGCTTCCATTTACATATTCTTAAAATGGGAAATGTGTAGATATGGGGAGAAAATTAGCAGTTGCCAGGAGTTAGGGGAAAGGAGGAAAGGAGGGAGGTGACTGTGGCTATGAAAGGGTAGCACCAGGGATTCTTGTGATGGTACTGTTCTTTATCTTGATTCTGGTGCTGGCCACACGAATCTCACAAGTATAAAATGTCATAGAACAAAATAACACATGCACAAGCAAGCACAAATGAATGCACATACAGCTGGTGAAATCTGAATCAAATCAGTGGATTTCACCAATGTCTATTTCCTGGTTGTGGTATTGGTCTGTAGTTAAGTAAGATGCTACCACTGAGGGAAACTGGATAGGGGGTATATGGGATCTCTTTGTACTATTCCTTACAACTGCATGTGAATATACAATTATCTCATAATAAAAGGTTACGCAACAACAGAGGACTATTTCTCACTTGTGCCACATGTCCTACTTGGGATGGCTGGGGGTTCTAGTCTATGTGGGCGGCACAGGCTATTAGCGCTTCCACCGTCTGGAATATCACCAGTCACCTTGTCAAGGGAAGGGAACATAGCAAGTTTCTCCCTGGCTCTTAAAGGTTTCCACCTGGAAGTGGCACATCATTCCCCCTCATGTCTTGTTGGCCAAAGCAGGACCTTTGATTTCACCAGCTTCTAGGAAGTAGGGAAATTCAGTTTTGCCAATTATGTGGAAAAATGAGATGCAAAATATTGGTGAGCACAGTGGTTCTTTAAGAATATCTAAATAGTTAAATATTCACAAAGTATTTTGGATTTACCTCAGCTTCCCCAGTGGCTCAGTGGTAAAGAATCTGCCTGCAAGGCAGGAGATGCAGATTTGATTCCTGGGTGGGGAACATCCCCTGGAGGAGGGCATGGCAACCCACTCCAGTTTCCTTGCCTGGAGAATCCCATGGACAGAGGAGCCTGGAGGGCTATGGTCCATTGGGTTGCAAAGAGTCGGACACGACTGCAGTGACTAAGCACACACACATCGTCATGTGACCAAGGAAGTAAGGGTCTCCTGCTTGATGATAAATCAAATATAGGAACTGCAAATACAAATATTACACAGTTCACTGTAGACAAAACTTTGCGTTGGACCTGAGTTTCACTTTTTAGAAAGAGTGAGAGCTTACCGAAAGGATAATTAAAATGCTGAAGTATAATTTTAAATGCATTCATGTAATAAAAATGATTTCTCTTTGGCTTTTGTTTTACTACCAAGTATACATGGAAAATAACTGCCTATTAAATTTTCATGGAAGTAGTGCTTGCAAATAACCTTTAACATTTCTATCTGAAGATACAAATGTAACTCAGGTGTGCATGAAAATTTCTGCATGTTAAAGGAAGGCCATGTGGAGGGCATGGGGAAGGGTAGGCACAGGTGGGCAGACTGATAGATTTCAAAGGACAAAAAGTGTGGGAAGAATACCAGAAAGGCCAGGAATTTGCTAAGAAACAGGATATCACTAATCAAAAAATGACCAGATTACTCAAGGAATGACCAACTGAATGTGTGGTTCTTAAAAACTGAATCAGATATTTGCTACTTGAGACTATATAGAAGATATAGCTTTTAACTTGTACTCTGTAAGAAGATAATTATTTTGATCAGAATTGCTTAGAAATGGAGACAAGGGGTAACCTACCCTGTTGAGCATCTATTATATGCCAGTCCTTGTCTATGCCAGTCACCTGTAAGAGCACCATGCTCCTGCACTCTTTTAACCATTATTAGCACCCTATTTTACAAATGCATAAAGAGTTAGAAATGTGAAATCATGTATCCAGAGGGGCCATTTGTGCCCAGGACTGCCTGACTGCAGAGGGTGGTTCTCTCCGGTTAACTGCGCTGTATCTCTCATTCATCAGCAGCTTCCTTGGGGTGGGATGGTAAACAGACATCCCATGACTGGACTCCAGCCCCTTTTTCAGATTCCGTTCAACTGACAGAACAGACCCCTAAGCTCTAGCCAGAGAACATGTGTCACAACCCCCCAAGTCCAACCTTCAATGTCCAACCTCTATGCCTTTGCAAAAGCTATTCCTCTTGCCTTTTCTTCCTGACCTCTGTACTCAAAATTTACCTGTTCTGCAGGTGCCAGCTCATCTGCTTGACCCTTCAAGTCTCCCTAGATCACTGACTTAATATCTTCCAGATACAAGGCAAGAAAAGAATGACTACTTGCATGAACTGATGAACAAATGATATCTGCTCCAATCTTTCTCTCTTTCCATTGCATTTATCATTCTTGGTATAGTTTACCAGAGGCTGGTAGCTATTTCTTTTCATTTCAGAAAACACTGAGTTCTTCATATCACAAAGTTCATGCCAAGTAGGGTGGGGAATACAACAATGGTTAAGTCCCAGCCCAGCCCCAGCCCCTAGGTGCTCACAGTCACACAAATAATACAAACTGTGAAATGAACTCATATACACATGAGTTCCCCTGCCAGACTCTACTTTTGAAGGAAGAAGCACATTTTCAGAGTGGGGGACATGACTTCATGCCTGTTTGAAGAGAAGTCTGACTCACACCAACATACTTCATCGAGAGCAAAGCCCAGTGCAGAATGATCCCGTTCCTGGCCAAGGCAAGACCCACCAGGCTCCATGATGGATGGTCTCATCAACCAGGATTGCAAATGCAGCTCCAGCTGGTCTGAAATGATAAGGTTAGAAAACCAAACGATATTGTCCTGAGCGTTCATAAAAATAAGCAGAAATTAGAGAAGCTTTAGAATTCTTAAGAATTATCACTTATTATTATAACCTTGTTTGTTTCAAGGGTGATCCCAGAACATCAAAAAAAATTATGATAAAATAAGATGGCAACATAATACTACTATTTAAAATAAAAGCATAGATTAAATACCAGAAAACTCAAGACTATTCCATTTAACTTCGTGTAGGGGAGTCTTTGAAATTAAGTTAAGTGACTCCAGGCTTTTTATTTACAGAAACAACTTGGATGTTGGTCTGAGAAGTGAGATATCCAAGTTTTCAAATAAACTCAAGTCATAGAGAATTGTAAATAATGAAGAACCATGAGGATGAAAAATAAATCTTTTAAATACCCTGTCTAATTGATAGGGAAAGCATTTCGTATTAGATAAAACCCAATAAAAAATTTAAGGACGGGATGTAGAAATTACACACACACACACAAAGAATCACAAAATCTGCACCACCATTCTATATCCTGAGGGGAAAAAAGGAATTTAAAAAAAAGCAAATGGGAAAGACAGTTGCATTGCTACAATAAAAAGAAGGAACACCCCCTCCCCCCAAAGAGGAACTATAGAAATGATGCTAGAGTCTGGCTGAGTGCCCAGCTAGCCAGTAGAGTTCCTTGTTTGAATAAGCAAAAGGCGCCCCCTCTGGGTGGATGCAGCATTCTGAGCACACGACTTGGCATGTGAAGGGCCTTTGTGCTATGGAAAGGTGCCTGGCCTCCCAAAGAATGCAGTCTCATTCAGGGACTGACTTTCAGCTCCCAGCTCCCTCGTGGTAGCGCATACACTGGCAGCTGACCCTACCTGCCCAGCAGCATTCTGCATAAATCTCCCGGGGAAAAGGCATTGGGTTGTAGTTCCTTCTAGTTTCTGGGCTAAACTTTACCTCTCTGAGCTCAGTTTCTTCTGCAAAGTGAGAAGGCACTGCCCACTCAGACCTTTCATGCAGGGATCAAATGAACTTACTTGTGGGGAAAGACTGGCTGAGCTGCCCCTCATCAACACAGGAATAAAACTCTCCTTATTACATAAGCAGTGTCCCATGTACCTTTCAGGGAATGAAATATTTTCCCCTTTCACCTGCTAATGTATTCTTATTTGACATTTTGAAGTATATTCATTTTCATATTTGCCTTCATTTACATTTCGTTCTTCAAGTAAAAATAATAATTATTATTATGATAGCAATGAACCAAAACATATAAATGAGTACCATTGACTGACTACTCTCCTGTATGCCAGGCATTGTGCCAAGCACTTCCTATACCTTTATGGTCTCATATAATCCTCACAAGTGGGAGTGTCATTTCCTCCACTGTATAGATGCAAAAGCAAAGAGCCAAAGGTTAAGGAATTTAAAGAAAACAAAAACAAAAACAGCACAACTAGGGCTTAAATGCATATATTTATGATTCAGAGCTTCTTGGCCAAACAATCTCTCGATCTATTTATTGTAGACAATTTGAAAAGAGATAAACAAAGAAGCAAATAGCAATCGCCCTTCCTCCATCACCTATCTATTAACATAATGCCATTCATTCTCATGATGCTGCTCTGATTTTGAAGGATGAATCAATAGATGAAATTTTTTAAACATTCAAGGATATGGCTGTTAGGAGCAGACGCAAGCACCAGTTTAGGAAGAAAGGAAAAGACTAATATTGTCTGTACTGTAACTGTTTGCTCTTAGCCACTTCAAGTGCCATTATAATTCCTAATATCATCCCTCGAATCATTTATTCATGTTAATAATTGCAGCAATAACCATTCAGAATCTCTGCAGCTTTAGTGAAGACAGTCACGGAAATATACAGTGCATTTAATTAAATCTCTATTGAGAGTAAGTGGAAGGTACTTAATCATGTTCATAGGCCTGTAACTACTCTTTCTTATCAGAGACTCCACTCAGGAGGCCCTGTAAGCTCCTTACAACTGACAGGCTGCAAAATGGGCCCTGAACTGCACTGCTGCTGCCTTTGACAATTATCACCAGCTACTTCTACACACCATGCCTCCAAATATGGGCTGTATTTGTGGAACCCATCATGCACAGTTTGTCCTGATTGCTGAAAAATCTTCCCATTACCAGAACATTGGTATCTCTCTTGAGTTGAAAATATCTGATTCCCAGAGGTGGGAGCAATGCAAAAAGCTGCTCACCCAAAAGCCAAAATGCTTCTCCAGTGTTTTTTTTGAGTGGTGACCAACAGAATTTTTGAGAGATGATGGGGTGCCAGGTAGTGGATTCGGAATTTCAATTATCCCTTTTAATGCTCAGACGAATCCTATGAAGTAGTCAATACCCTCATTTTATAAATTAGAAAACAATCAGGGTGATTAAGCATTTGTCTAGAGTTCCATTTCTCTTAAGCACACGAGAATCCTTGTTGACTTGACTCTCGCACATCTTTAAGTGCTAAATACTACTACCTCCCAGGTTGGACTTCAGCCCCAAAGAGAAATAAATAGCAGAGCCCCTCCTCAATCATACCCCACCCTCCAGTGAACACTTGAACTCCACTGAATAAAAAGAGCACTTTCCCAATAGCATTTTCCATAGAAATGGGATAAACAATCCTAAATACGCTTGGAACTACAAAGGAATCTGAACAGTCAAAGCAATCTTGAGGGGAAAAAATAGCAAAATTGAAGGCATCTCACTTTCTGATTTCAAACTATATTACAAGGCTATCATAATCAAAACAGCATGACACTGACATAAAAACAAACAATGGAATAGATCAACGGAACAGAATAGAAAGCCCCAAAATAAACCCCCAGCTTGTTGTTAATTAATTTACAACAAAGGAGATAAGAATATATAATGTGTAAAGGATAGTCTCTTCAATAAATTATGTTAGGAAAACTGTATTTCTATATCTTAAACTTATAAACAAAAGTCAACTCAAAACGGATTAATCATTTGAATGTAAAGCCTGAAACCATGAGACTCCAAGAAGAAAAAAAAGGGGTAAGCTCTTGTCACTGTCATTGGCAATGATTTTTCAGAGTTGACACCAGATGCAAAAGCAACAAACGCAAAAGTAAACAAATGGGACTCCATCAAACTACAAAGCTTCTGTATGCCAAAGGAAGCCATCAACAAAACAAAAAGGCAATCTACTTAGTGGGATAAATATTTGCAAATCATGTATCTTTTAATATTATGGTCAAAATACATAGGGAACTTATACAACTCAATAGAAAAAGAACCTGACTAAAAAGAGGTCAGAGGAGTTGAATAGCCATTTCTCCAAATGTGACATAAAAATGGCCAACAGACACATGAAATGGGACACGATATCATAATCATTTGTTGGTGGTGTTGTTCAGTTGCTAAACCATGTCCAATTCTTTGCAACCACATGGACTGCAGCATGCCAGGCTACGCTGTCCTTCACTGTCTCCCAAAGTTTGTTCAAATTCATGTCCGTTAAATCGGTGATGCTGTCTAACAGTCTCATCCTCTGCCATCCCCTTGTCCTTTTGCTTTCAGTCTTTCCCAGCATCAGGGTCTTTTCCAGTGGGTAAGCTCTTTAAATCAGGTGGCCAAAGCATTGGAACTTCAGCTTCAGCATCAATCCTTCCAGTGAATATTCTGGGTTGATTTCCTTGAGGATTGACTGGTTTGATCTCCTTGCAGTCCAAGGGATTCTTGAAAGTCTTCTCCAGCACCATAGTTCAAAAGCATCAATTCTTTGGAGCTCAGCAAAAGAATTGGGTCCAACTCTCACATCCATACATGACAACAGGGAAAAACATAGCTTTGACTATATGTACCTTTGTTGGCAATATTCTGACTCTGTTTTTTAACATGCTGTCTAGGTTTGTCATAGCTTTCCTTCCAAGGAGCAAGGGTCTTTTAATTCCATGGCTGTAGTCACCATCCACAGTGATTTTGCAGCCCAAGAAAATAAAATGTGTCACTGCTTCCACTTTTCCATCTACCTGCCATGAAGTGATGGGACCAGATGCCATGATCTTAGTTTTTTGGATGTTGAGTTTTAAGCCAGCTATTTCACTCTCCCTTTTCATCCTATCAAAAGGCTGTTTAGTTCCTCTTCACTTTCTGCCATTAGAGTGGTATCATCTGCCTATCTGTGGTTATTGATATTTCTCCCAGTAATCTTGCTTCCAGTTTGTGATTCATCCACCTCAGCATTCCACATGATGTACTCTGCATATAAGTTAAATAAGCAGGGTGACAATATATAGCCTTGTTGTACTCCTTCACCAATTTTGAACCAGTCCATTGTTCCATGTCCAGTTTTAACTGTTACTTCTTGACTCACAAACACAATCATTAGGGAAATGCAAATCAAAACCACATTGAGATGCTACTTCAGACATGTCAGAATGACTTTATCGCAAAGGCAAGAAATAACAAGTGTTGGCATGGATGTGGAGAAAAGGGAACAGTTATG
This sequence comes from Budorcas taxicolor, assembly GCF_023091745.1. Lineage (NCBI taxonomy): Eukaryota > Metazoa > Chordata > Mammalia > Artiodactyla > Bovidae > Budorcas > Budorcas taxicolor. Next base: position 14,597,300 of record NC_068910.1, on the reverse strand, counting down.
CACTGCTGGTGGGAATGAAAATTGGTACAGCCACTAAGGATAACAGTATGAAGTTTCATCAAAAAATTACAAATAGAACTACCATATAATCCAGCAATTCCACTTCTGGATATTTATCCAAAGGAGAGCAAATTACTAACTTGAAAAGATATCTGCAACCCTATGTTCACTGTAGCATTATTTACAATAGCCAAGACATGGAAACAATCTGATTGTCCACTAATGGATGGATGGATGGATAAAGAAAACATGAAATATATATATATATATATACATATATATACACACACACACACAGATACACACATACATATAGAGAATGACATATTACTCAGCCACAAAAAGAAGGAAATTGTGTTATCTGTAACAACATGGATGGAATTTGAAGGCATTACACTGAGTGAAATAAGTCAGAGAAAGACAAATACTGTATGATATTATTCATATGTGGAATCTAAAAGACACAAACAAACAAAAAATGAAGATCACAGATACAGAGAATAGATTGATTCCCAGAGGCAGGGGGTTGGGAGAGGGGGAAATGTGTGAAAGTGGACAGAAGTTACAAACTTCAAGCCATACGGTAAATAAATCTTGGGGATATAATATATACAGCATAGTATAACAATACTGTATTGTATATTTAATAAAGTTACTAAGAGAGTAGATCTTAACAGGTTCCATCACAAGGAAAAATGTATGTGTAGTGATGGACATAAATTGAATTTATTTTGATAATAATTTTGTAAGATATACATATACCAAATTATTATATTGTACACTTCAAACTAATACAATAACATATCAGTAGTACCCCAACTTAAAAAAAAAGTCACTCTCTCAGAACCCATATTACTCTATTAGTTGAGTCCATTATCTTGATATATTTCCATTCCAGATCTGAGCCATAATTTACTCTTCTGTGCCATACTCTGAAGGCATTTCAGGAAGTAAGAGAGGATCCACAGAGCAATTGCAGTCAACACAGCATGGGTTGTTGAACAGTTAAAGGACTTGGAAATTTGGTTTTCTGCTTCCCCTCTTCTACAGTTCTGTGCTACTCAGGAACACCACCAGAGAGTAGGTACAATTCTACTACAGAAAAGTGGCCCCGGCACCATTCTTCACCCTCAGAAATTAGAGTTAGCTTCTATAACACTCTCACTTGAGCTGATTCCACAGGGGACAACTGGGAGACCAGGAGGTTTGCTCATGCTTGCCTGGTCCTCCTAGAGGCAAGCAAGGCTCGAATCCTTGCGGGGAATTCAAGTGCTTGCAATTCCAGCTGTGCAACGGATGTCATTCTCACTTTGTCTTCCATCAGTGCAGAATAGCTGAGGAAATGCTACACTCGTCATCCTTACTTTCAAGGGAAAAAATACGTCTCCATTACAAGACTATCTATGGTTTTCCAGTGTTTTCTCAAAGAAGGGAAAGGGGATGTGCTGAAAGACACGGCTGCCTGCGGACACTGCTGAGTAAATTTTGGCCGGTTTAGCATAGTCACGAAGCTCCAACAATATTTTTTTTTCCTGGTTCAAGAGAGAAGGAAATAGCTCTCCCACTCTACTAAAGATGCGCTTGACTTGACAAAGGAGAAATCTATTCTTGCCCTTTGCTCTAAAGTGTTTCCATAAGCCCAGAGTTCTCGGTGATTTTTAAGTATTATGCTTCAACTTAATTCCTTGCATTCAAATTTACATAAAAAACGCCTGATCTCGGCAATGGAAAATAATTAACGCATCAAACCACTGTTGAATATTCAATAGCAAAGATCCATTAGCTTGAATGTCAATGCTTAATTACAGTATTGTTAGGTCTGCAATAATTTTTTTTTCTTTAATTTGGAAGGTCACAAAAGAATGACCAAAATTCTAGGGATGGGATGACCAAATGAGCTCCTGACATATTTCACTCTTTAATTTCCTTGCCTTTCATCTTCTCTAGTACTCTTCTGTTATCTTGAGAATGAACTGATTTTGCCAACTTTGAGGATCCTCGTTAGTAATCTATTCAATATGTGCATTCCCTTTGGAAGAAATACAGTAGCCTTGTGCGCATTTCCTATCTGCTCCTAATTTCCTATACTGTGAATTATGTCATCTAGTTTTCGTGCTGTTGCCTGTGGGAAAAGGCTGTCTACATCAATTTGGTCAGATTGCCTCATACCCCTAGAAACACCAGTTTGATCACCACAAAGTTGACTCACGCCCAAGAAGACCAACCCCAGTTTCCTCTACCGTTTCTCATTGTTTAAACACTTAGCCTTCAGAAGGCTCTTGGATGAGTCATTTGACCTACAATGCTTCATCCGAGATCTAATACCATGATGAGTCAGATCTGTACATACCTTGCAAAACCAATGGAAACTGCTGAGATACTCAATCTAGGAGATCTATTGTGGTTATGGAGAGTGGATCTTGACCCAGGTGATATTTTGATTCTCACCCTCCTGAATTTCCTCAGGGCACCTTCAGATGAAGTAGGGAACTTGTGATGTATATTGAAGTAATTAGGTAAGAGGTAATGTAATGCTCACATTTACAGCAGGGAGGAGTGAAAATACTTTCACATTAGATTACCAGGATAATTGCTTCTATTATTTAGTTTGATATCCACGGGCAAAGCACACACTATGAAGATTTTAAGAAATATTTTAACCAAAATCTTGTACTTTTGGTAGAATCTAGCTGAGGGGACAAAAGATTGATTTCCAAAGTTTCCTCTGAATCAAATTTCCTAAGCAGGCACATTCACAAGCAGCCGCACCATCCATGAGAGAAACTCTGACTGCAGGGGTATGAAGAGAGGATGTTCAGACACACTTTGAAGATTAAAAGTCTTTCCTTTTCTATGTCTGCCCTACTCTGCGTTAGTCATTCGATTGTGGATACAGGTTCATTAAACATTTAGACTCATACTTTTAAGTTTTTGAAGGAGGAGGGGGAGAAACTTATTTGGTTGTCCAACAGGAATTATGGAAGCTGGTTCTGCCACTCCAGTCTGGGGAGGAGAGGCGCAGATATGGTCTCTTCATGTGCAACATGAACAGCCAGCATTCCTTACACCTCTGGTTCCCAGAGATTCAGGGATGAGAATCCTGCAATTCCTGTGCCCAGACACTCATTACAGAAGCTCCTATCAGTGTTCTGGTCTCAGAAACCAAATCTAATGCAATGAACAACTATGGTCCCATTAATTTAAGGCTAAAGTCTGCTTTCATTTGGAATTACTGGACAAACTGAAGTTGCACCTGTGACAAGAAAAAAATAACTTGTTCCTGGACTGTTGCTGAGCTGTGATAAATGAGACCCAATGATTGAGTTATTTTACTTAATTATCCCTAACACCTAATTCTATATACCTTGTGTTCTTGTTTTCAGAGTCTCTTGGTTACCATCAGGAATAAAGATATTCAGTGGCTAACACAGAGTTAATTTTAGAACCATCAAAGATAACTATCTGCATACACCAGATGTCCCAGTGCACATAAAAGATGTGAGGTGCCCCCATTCGGAACTATCACTGTCATGGTGGTGGTGGTGTTTTTTTGCCCAGTTTAATGAGCAGTTGACTTGCAATTTGCTGGATCATAATGAGTAACGTAGAAAAATAACAATAATATCAAAACCATTCAATATTAGGAATGAGAAAATCTTGGTCCTTGCCTGTGGTAGGCAGAATAATGCTCCCCTAAAGATGTCCACACCCTCATCCCCAGAACCTGTTAATTTGTTACCTTAACAGCATAAAGGGATTTGAGGATGTGATTACAGCTTTGGACCTTGAGTTTTAGAAATTATCCTGGATTCTGCAGGTGGGCTCAGTCTAACCACATGAGTCCATAACAGTGCAGAGCTTTTTCCAGCTTCAGACAGAAGTGAAACATGAGAAGGACTGGCATTTAGATGGGGGAAGGAGACTACTAGTCAAGAAACTTGGAAGTCTCCAGGAGCTGAGAAGACCACTAATCAAGTGATAGCCACTAGCTGTACAACCTCAGGAAACGGAATTCTGCCAACAACCCACGTAAATAAGGAACAGGTTCTTCCCTGGAGCCTCTATAGTAAGGCAGACCTAGCTTAACAACGTTAGACCAGTGAGACTCTACCAGACATCTGATCTACAAGATGCGAGATAATGAGATTTGTGCTGTTTTCAGTCACTAAGTTTGTGGTAATTTGTTACAAGAGCAATAGAAAACTAATGCACTGCCCTCATGCAGTCTAAAGGGGGAAGAAGAAAGAAAATCATCAGTGACAGTAGAGCAGGATATAGCTTATGGGGTACAAATGTTTTGACCCTGGCTCAGCCTCAACTCTAAACTTGGTTTTGTTGCCCAAATGATGATATGTGCCCATTGCATTACCAGTATAATTATGTGCATTAAATAAACCAATTTAAGTTTCAGTAGATGATTATGTTAACCTTTTGAAGCAATTCTTTTTTTTTTTTTTTTTCATTTTTGACACACTGTAGATCTCAGACAGCATGGTCTGAGCCTCTCTCCTGATCTCTTGGCATCCATCAGGAAGGTGTGGCTCTGAGGCACGGGAAAGGATGCAGGTTTGAAAGGAGCTGTGTGGAGGCATGTTGACAGTATCTGCCACAAGAAAGGAACGCCACATGCCAAGGTCAGCGGCAAAGACAGAAGTTATGGGCACAGAGGGTCTGAGCAGAGACCACAGCATCTGGGGCAGTAATGGGGCAAGGAGGCCTCAAGGTGCCTGGGGAAGCAGGGAGAGCTTGTTGGTGTAGTCCTTGGGGGCTCTGCTGTGAGTTTGAATTTCATGTTATGAGCATGCTATGGGAAGTTGTGACAGGTTCAGGAGGGAGGGGAGAGGGAGCTTAGGTAATGGACACATTTAACTGTGGCCCTTTTGGCATTACTCCCCAGCTCTAAGATGTGTGTTCCCATTACCTGTCACTTTCCTCTCTGCATCTCAATCCTCTTCTGGAAAATGCTCTTATTTTTTCCCACTGTTTTGACTTTTTATTTTAAGACTCAGACAAACAGAAAAGTGGAGCATGAAATAATGAACATCCACAAGCCCATTTTCTATATTTAGTAATGTTAACATTTTGTAATTTTGAGTCATTTTTTCCCCTGATGTTAAAGTAAATTATAGACATCAAGATGTTTTATCCTAAAATAGCTCCGTATGAATCCCAAAGAAGACCATTATTCTACACAACCACAGTCAGCATCACAACTAACAAGATTAATAATTGCCCGATATCATCCAAACCCAGTCTTTGTTTCCACTTCTCTCATTGTCCCCGAGTATCTTTTAAAATTTTTGGTTCAGGCAAAAATGAAAAACTCATACATTTTATTAGATTATTATTTCTTTTGAGTCTCTTTTCACAGATCTGGCCTTTACCACCATCCTTATTTTCCTAAGGCAAAGAGGCCAGGTCACTTGTCTTTTGGAATGCCCACTTCTGGATTTAACTGGCTCCGTAGGCTGTTGATGAACTTGCTCCCCTGTCTCCTCTCCCTGTTTCCTGTACCCTTTGTTAGAATCCCAGTAGTCGAGGCCAGGTACTTCCCACCACCTTCCATTAGGGATGTGTCATGCCTGGTGCCACGTATGTCACCTCCACGTATGTCAAGATCAGTCTCTACTTAAGGTCATGACAGTGAAAGGTTTTACTTTTATGAGCAATACATATCCGTAGGATCATATGTTAGCCTCATTTGCATATCTAGTACTTCATCAGTAGTCTGCCTAAAGATTTTTGAATTTATTCTTAATTTTTACCCAAATAGGGTTATTTCACAGGCATTGCAAACTGGTCATTTGCTTTTTGATGCACAGAATGGCTAAACCATAAGGGTGATCAAATTATTTCATTTGGATCAACCAACGTGGAAAAACTCTAGTGTCCCCTATTTCCCTTTCTTACAGTTCTGCCTCTCTGGGTGTCATCTGGAAGAAGGGGTATGTGTAAGGCTGTCAGGCCTCGTCCCTCCCTGCAGCCAATGAACCCACACATATCACACACATACCAAGCCAACAAGTGAGGCTGTCTTTCAATTATTGACAGAATTGCTGTCGGACAGCCAACTTTCAAGAGTAGAAAGTGTCCGAGGTGGCAGGAAGCATGGGGCCCCCAGAGGGCCTCCTTCTGCATGCATGGCCTGTCACGAGGGTAGCCAATTGCCCATCTCTTGTTTGTTTTATGGGAATCACCCAGCCGAGGAAGAACAGCAGTAAGAGATTCATTCAGCCTCAAGGTTACAGCAAGGAAGGAGGTCCTAATTTGAGACTGGGGAGATTTCTCATGACAACTAGAAATATTTCCATTGAAAGGCAAAGAAAACTGAACTGACAGTTCCTTCTCTTACTGGACTCCTCACCTAGTCAACGTCCTTGCTTCTCCTCCATGACACAGGCTCTTGGCAGAGCTGCTCAGCACTTGTCTTGTGAATGGAAACTGTTAATTAAACACCACTGTGCTTCTGGGAGACAATTTCTAGGCAATTACTGACCCCCCCATTCAACCCGGTGGAAATGTCCCCACATTCCTGGGAGACCTCCCTGAGATGCTAGCCTTTCCCCCAATCTTTTTTCGCTTTGATTATTTTTTTAACCTTCCTTGTACAGTTGGATTTTATACAATCCTCTAATAAAACTGAAATAAAAATAATTGGGTTCCTCGGTGGTTTCAAGTATTTGTTCATTTCCAAAAGTGGAGACACTTTATAGTATTGGCTGCTTTTATCCTCTCTGTAAATTTAGATGTTGTACCTATTGGCTATTATTTTCTCTAGTCCCCAACCACTAAACAGTTAAAAATACAGGGATGCAGCTCATGGGGCCTTCATGTGGCTCTTTTCTCTGCAAAACCACTGGCTTGGCATCCACTGGCTCAGCATGTTGGTCTAATATTCTGTCTGCTAAGGTAACATTGTGGTTTAGCAAAGGGAAGGAAAAAAAAATATGGGCGGAAGTGGAATGCCACACTATGGTGTAAAGACTTGTTTTGAAAATCATTAAAGATTCATCAAGGTTCAGGAGGTCTTTGATTTCAGAACCATGAATGGGGGTCAGATGTCTCACAAACCCCTAGACATCATATACACTGTTTTGTGGGTCTTTGCATTTGTACAATTTCCTGAGAACAGTCATGACTTTCACTGGATCCTTGGAGGGGTTCAGAATTCAACAAATTAATATGATTTTCAGTGCTCAAAAAGACACAGAGAATGGGAAGGAATTAAAGAACTAAGTGAGCCCCACCACATGACCTTGTCAGACACAGTCTACATTTAGCCAGTTGCCCAGGCATAGTGAGTAACACATCCTTTCGCTCTCCGCAGAATCCTCCTTGGGATGGTCTCCCTGTATAGAGCCCTGGTCCCCATGCTGTCGGCCTAACATTCTCGTTCCCCTCTGCAAACCGCTGACACCCCCCTTTTCCCAGTACATCTGCTTAATGGGAGTTTTAACTAAACACAGGTCATGTCTTTTTGGCTAAAACTGCCTGTGAAATAGGGATAATGCCACAGATTATCAGATTACGAAACCTGCAGGGTGAGTTGGGCTCAGGACCTGGAGCAGACAGGATTCTGGGAAGACTGTTGTATAATGCTGTCCCGCCCAGAAACCCTCTAGTGTGGGTGCAAGTCAGGCCTGTCTTGGAGCAAGTGAGAAGCAGGGATAGGCCAGAGGGAAATGACAGGCCTGCTGTTCACCGAAGGTGGCGTAGTTAGACCTTTTCCAGTGATAACGCCGGAGGCTAAAAGGGAAATGCGAGAGACTCTCTGATTTCCTTTTCTGCACAAAAGCTTTTCAGTTTAACTAGGTCTCCTTTGTCTACTTTTGTTTTCATTACTCGAGGAGGTGGATCAAAAAAGTCTTGCTGGGAATTCCCTGATGGTCCAGTGGTTAGGACTCTCTGCTCTCAACGCTGAGGGCCTGGGTTTGATCCCTGTTCAGGGAACTAAAATTTGACAAGCTGTGTAGTGCAGCCAAAAGAAATAATAATAATAATTTATGTCAGAGGGTCGTGTTCTCCCTATGTTTTCCTCTAAGAGTTTTATAGTATCCGGTTTTACATTTAGATCTTTAATGAATTTTGAGTTTATTTTTGTGTATGTTGTTTGAAACTGTTATATTTTCATTCTTTAAACGAAAAGACAACCCACAGAATGGGAGAAAAGATTTTCAAACAAAGCCACTGATAAGGGATTAATCTCCAAAATATACAAACAGCTCATGCAGCTCAATATCAAAACAACAAATGACCCAATCAAAAAAAATGAGCAGGAGACCTAAATAGACATTTCTCCAAAGAATATGTACAGATGGGTAAAAAGCACATGAAAAGATGCTCAACATCTTTTGCAACAAAAATGCAAATCAAAGTTACAATGAAGTATCTCCTCACACTGGTCAGAATGGCCATCATCAAAAAATCTACAAGCATAACGGGAAGCTGCTGTATAACACAGGGAGCCCAGTCCAGTGCTCTGTCATGACCTGGAGGGGTGGGAGCGGGGTGGGGTGAGAGGGAGGGTCAGGAGGAAGGGGATGTATATGGAAGAAACACAACATCGTGCAGCAATTATCCTCCAAATAAAAAATAAATAAATAAACTTGTCAAGAAAAGGGAAAAAAAACTACAAACAATAAATGCTAAAGAGGGTGTGAAGAAAAGAGAGAACCCTCTTATAGTGTTGATGGGAGTGTAAACTGGTACAGCCACTATGGAGAACAGTATGGAGGTTCCTCTAGAAACTAAAAATAGAGCTACCATATGATCCAGCAATCCTACTTCTGGGCTAAATCTGGAGAAAAATCATAATTCAAAAAGATACATGAACCCCAAGTTTCATCACAGCACTATCTACAATAGCCAGGACGTGGAAACAACCAAAATGTCCATCAACAGAGGAATGGATAAAGAAAATATTGCCTATATACAATGGACTATTACTCAGCCATAAGAAAGAATGAAATAATGCCATTTGTAGTCACATAGACGGACCTAGAGATTGTTATACTGAGTGAAGTAAGTCAGACAGAGAAAGACAAATATCACATCACTTACATGTGGAATCTTAAAAAACGGTACAAATGAACTTATTTACAAAACAGAAATAAACTCAGAGTTGAAGAAAATGAGCTTATGGTTACCAAGAGGGATGGAGAGGGAGGGACAAATCAGGAGACTAGGATTGACACACTACTGTATATAAAATAGATAACCAATAATGACTTACTGGATAGCACAGTATCTATTCAATACTCCATAATGACCTATATGGGAAAGAATCTAAAAAAGAGTAGGTACATGTATAACTGATTCACTTTGCTATACAATAGAAACTAACACAACATAAATCACCTGTTATCCAACAAAAATAAAGAAAAAAAAAGAGAGACTATGAAAAGTTCTCAGGTGCCATGACAATCTTTTTACATTTCCAATATAAAAGGAATCTGAAAAAAATGAAAATATCCCAGGTCACGCTCAACCTCTGGAAAGCCCAAGACCCAAGGTATCTATTCACTTAGCCACTCAACAAATATTATTAAGCATCTATGATGTGCCAGACACTGGGATTATATTGTGAGCAAAACAGATTCTGAGTCCTCAGCCTCCCAGAATTCATGGTTTGTAGGGTGTAAAGAGGGGCTTTAGAGGTACCTCCTGAAGCCAAGGTCCCAGAGCATTGTAGGCATTCACTAGATGGTCACTACTGACAATATGTGTTCATGAAGTTAGCACAGACTGACTCATTACTTTGAATAAACAGGCTAGTATTGTTTCTTTTATTTTTATGATCAATAATAACCGATACTTAATTACTGATGTCGTACCTTTTAAATGAGAATTAGCATAGAATTACAAAGGATTGTTTTTGCAACTGCTATAATGATATATTTAGCAGGCTAATTTCCATCCTTTGACTATTTGGACAAATTAGGCATTAAGAAATTTCCTTTAATATATATAAAAAGTCAACTACAAACACACACATACACATACAAAACAAGAGAAAAGAAGGAAAGTCAGACACCCACAAAACATTTTTGTAAGGAGTATTAGCTGAGGCTTGTTTCTCTTAAAGAATGTTACAGTTACTTAAAAGAATTTGACAGCCACTATCGTCAAATACAATAATTCAAGGATTTCACCCCATTTTGTTAGAAGTAACTGAGGCTGCTTAATTTACCTTCACCTTTTTAAACCAGAAGTGTCATTTTGAAAAATGGATGGACAAGGTTTTTGAGAGCATTATTCTCTGCAATTTATCTTTCTCTTTGGAAAGAGTCACTTCAATAACAAACCCAATCTGAAACGCGTTGTCTGCACTTGGTGAAAGCACTTTGTGGGGGCCACAGATTTCACAACTCTCTAATCTCCTGGAACTGCAAGATCTTTCCCAGCCCAGTGTGATAAATCAAATTAATGTCTCCAATTACAGCCCAGGAAAACAAGAGACAATTGCTTCAGAATGAGCTGGCCCCTTTGCAAATCACGACCTTTTTATTTATTGTGTATATCATGCTTGCCTTTCAGGCGTTTTTATTTGAGGTGACTGTAATTAATGATATGGTTCATTAGTTGGAGAACAGCTCGGGCAGCTTCACAGCACAGTAGTTCACAGCATTGTGGGACTTAACTGATTCCACATGGCCCCAAATAGCTCCCTAATAGGGCCTTAGTGGGAATAGCCTGATGTGTGCATCGCAAATGACGTATTTCCAACCAGGAGTACACAGCAGAGGCATGGTGTGCTGAACGGTGTTATTTTTGGCTGATACATAATTAATATCACAGGCTCCTTCTGGTCCATAGGCTTCTCCCTGCCTTTGACTTGTATCAAACTCAGTTGATACAGCATTTTAGGTTCTTGATTAGAATGGCTTTGTGCTTGAGTTTCTGAGAGTTAATCTAATACCTGCACCAGTATGAGAGGTTTCAGTTAATTGTTTTCCTTTCTATTAAAATGTCCCCCAACCAGCAGGAGGAAAAAAAGCCCACCCAGTTGTCATGCTGTGAAAGATGCATTTTTCTCAATGAATCCCAGCTCTATAAAGTGCCCCCAAATACACCTCATCACAGATATCCTGCTTTAACTAGTCTAGGATAGGGCCCAGGCATCGACATTTTAAAAAATCTCCCCAGGCTTAAGGGCTTCTTTTGTATCTTGACCCCTGAACCATCTTTTTAAAACATTAGTTGGATTAAGCCTGGATGGCTTCTCACCTTCTCCTGAGACTCTGAATAACCCAGTCCCTGACATGTCTTCTAACTTGTCTGTATCTCCCATGAAAGAAAACAATTTATTACCCTAGAGCTTTGAAGAAATTCTCGCCCCCATCTCCAGGTACCCCTGCAGTCCTGAGTCTACCTGAACATTACAGTAAAAATAAGAATTATTCTTCCTAAGAATCCACGGTTCTATCAGAAAGGTAGTCCATACGCTTGTCAAGGTTTTCAGACGTGTTTGCTGACTTGCATTACCCTTCCTCAGAGCTGGTACAAGCTTCCTAGAGCCCAGTACAAGGCTGACCTTACACTAGATGTTCACCGTCTCACAGCCTCAACTTAAACAAGTGGCGAGTAGGCTTTGGTCTTCTCCAGCTGGCAAGAAGTGAGCAACCCTAACTCTGGTCACGTCTCCTACTCAGCTGGCACAACCATCAGCACTCATGTAGTAGTTATTTTTTTCAGATTTGAAATCTAGACTGCCTCTGACTCTCGTCCTTAGCACAGTAAATAAGGTTGCTTTATCACATCCTCGAGTTTCTGTGATGTCCCCACACCTGGACGTGCATAGTGGTCCTCTGTTTCAAGTTTCCCCCTGGCTTGAGTATTGATAATTGTAGGGCTGCTTCTTTCGGCATTATTAATGGCGATTAACTGTCATGGTCCCCGGTGTCATTTATGACCCACTGGCCCTCGATGAGTCTCTCATTAATTCTGGGGCCTTTCTTTTCAGGGAACAGTGTTGCTTCCATTGTCCCTGTAGGCATGGCTTTACACCCTTGTGAGAAAGCTAGTCTTCTCTTTCCCTTTATTTTGGGGTCTTTCTCTTTCAGTGATGGTAATCCTATGATGAATATCTTCCTTTTGCTGAAGAAAACTAGCTTCTGGGCATGTAGCATTTGTCTCTGTTTCAAGGTTCCCCACCCCTTTGCAGTAATCTTTTCCAACTGAATTGGCAATATTCTTATCGCCAATGAAAACAACAAAGATTAATCATTGGTCCCTTCATGGTCTTTGGTCGATCATTAATCATCCGAGCTTCTGCATTGTGTAGCATCGTTGGACCCAACCTACGTATTTCCATGGGACAGATCAATCACTACTGCTTGGTGGGAGCATACTCCATCTTCCACAACAATGTAACTCACATGTAGCCATCTGCTCTAGGTCTGACTCTAATCTGAACAGTCTCTTTCATGTAAATATTCACTTGCTACCTGATGTATCCAATAGAAAGAGCATGCTTTAGGAATGAATGAAGGAGACACCTTTAGTAGTGTCTGGCACATGCTGATTTAATTTGGAGTTATGTGTCATCTATGTTAGGCTTTAAGTCTTCTTAACTTTTAGACCAATTCTATTATTTTCAACAACAAGAATAAAAAGAGCTCCTATTAAGGCAGGGCTTGCAACCTGCCCTTCCTCTACATATACATGTTATATTCGTTTCTGTTATTCATAGCAGTCCTATGAAATGTGTACCACTATTGTGTCCAATCTACCTAGGGGGAAGTGAAAGTTATGAAGAGGCAAAGTGCTTTTCTCCAGATCATGGAATTAGTAGTGTTATATTTAGTTGTTATTGAAACAACAGTGATTCACAAAGCATTACAACTGAAGCTGGACGTTCCATGGATTAACCCACCTGATTAAGGCAATTGTAGTGCTCTCATATATTCCTGACCACTCCTCCCGCCTTCCTTCCTGAAGCTCATAGAAATAGCTCTTGACACTCTCCTTAGTCTTGTGGATATCACCCTTCTCAACTAAAGATACTGACCTAGCTGATTCTGGGCCTCATGAAATTTTGTCTACTGCATTGGGCAGGGAACTTATGCACAACTGTTTCTCAAGACTTTAAACTTCACAGAATGTAATGAACTTCAAGGCTCATTTAGAGCAGCTTTGATCCAACTGTTCATATACAATTAATGCTGGAAATGGGCACCAGTCCATGAGTGCTGAAAAACTGAGAGGATGCTTATGTGGCTTTCTTTAACCCTTTTCCACTAATAAAATTTTTCATCTGTGATCAGTTTAATACTGCCATTTTCCCTTCCTTTTTTGCAAAGTAAAACCGGTAATAAAAAGCTAAAATGTCATCCGGACAATAAACTCTTTGACCAGTCTTCAAAATCACCCAGTAAGTTAAGGAAACAGTTAATGTATTAAACAGAGTGTAGGAAGTGGACATAAATTAACTAAGCTTCTGTACTTTAACTTTAAATGATATTATGAAGGCTGTAAGCACCCAGGAAAGAAAACAGCCTGGTGAGGTCCATTCCCCTCTATCAGCTCTGAGACTCGGTCCTGGGAGAACTTAATTAAACCCTTTTGTGTGACTCTCACAGATGCTGCTTCCACCCTGACTCTGTTGAAAGAAGTTCTGCCCCAATGGTGGGTCAAGGCATGAGCAGGCATAAATTAAAGGGTAAGCCAGCCCTGGGCTCCGGAGCCTGCATTCTTATCTCCTCCTCTGAGATCTCTACTGCTTCCCATGAAAGCCCATGGCATTCCAGGTAAAGTCAGCACCTGGAGGGGAAGTATAGAGCTGGCGGACACAAAGTATGTTTGGAAACTGGGCCTGCAAATCTAGAAAAGGATGGCAAACACCTAATATTAGGCTGCCACACACCTTCCAGGCCACATGGCACTCTTTCTTCGAAGAATACATCAGTCCTATACACCGTGTTAAAACTCCTCCAAACAGTGCAAATCAGAAGTTATGTTATCCTAGGACCGACAGAAGTTCTTCACCTGAGTTTCAAGGATTTCCTGGGTCCCTGTTTAGAGATGATGATAAGAATATGCACTTGTACAAATGTGTCATGCTGGGGAGACATTTCATGGCTTTCATCAGACTCTCAGTAAGACCCCTGGTCTAAGGAAGATCAAAACCACTAGTTAGAAATGCTGGAGAAGGTGTGGTGGAGAAAAGGGACACTTCCTATACTGTTGGTGGGAACGCAAATAGGTGCAGCCACTATGGAAAACAGTACAGAGGTTCCTCAAAAAACTGAAAATAGAACTACTGTATGACCCAACAATCCTACTCCTGGGCATATATCCAAACAAAGCTATCACTCAAAAAGATACCTGCACCCCTATGTTCATAGCATCACTATCCACAATAGCCAAGACACGGAAACAACCTAAATGCCCACCAATGAACGAACAAAGAAATGGCTTTGTTGCATAGGGTTGTCATGTATGTCATTGTTAGGTGGTATTGTCTGTATCTGTTTTTGTCCCATAGAATGGCATTAGTAATTGCCCATTCCCAGAAAGATATCACATAAAATTGCAAGGTTTATGTTTTGATTTATATCTGGGACAGGGCAATGGTTTCTTCAAATGAAATGGTGGTACCATCCAGCTGGTGGGATAAGGAACCATCTCAAGCTGAACCAAAGTCAGAATTATGGAGGCAGAAAACTCTGTTCCTTCTGTGCCAGAATGATCGCCTGTCTGCACTGAAGCACGTGAACAGAGGTTCATGCAGGCTTATGAGAGGCAATGCTGTCTGAAAATAAGTCAGCTGTGTATAGCACTAATATGAATACATAGATGGTGGTATACTTATAAAACAGAGGAAAACATAGGAAAAACACTCTTTGATATAAATCACAGCAAGATCTTTTTGACCCCCCTCCTAAAATAATGAAAATAAAAACAAAAATAAACAATTGGGACCTAACTAAACTTAAAAGCTTTTGCACATCAAAAGAAACCATAAACAAGATGAAAAGACAACCCTTAGAATGGGAGAAAGTATTTTAAAATGAAATAACAGACAAAGGATTAATCTCTAAAATATACAGTTTATGGAGCTCAATATCCAAAAATAAACAATCAAATTTAAAAAATCAGCAGAACACTGAAATAAGACATTTCTCCAAAGAAGACATACAGATGGCCAAGAGGCACTTGAAAAGATGCTCAATATAACTAATTATTAGAGGAACATAAATCAAAACTGTATGTTTTTAATCAAAACTGTATATTTTATCAAAGGCTATCTATTGTCACCCTGCTTATTTAACTTAAATGCAGGGTACATCATACAAAAAGGCATGCTGGATGAGGCACAAGCTGGAATCAAGATTGCCAGGAAAAGTATCAATAACCTCAGATATGAAGACGACACCACCCTTATGGCAGAAAGTGAGGAAGAGCTAAAGAGCCTCTTGATGAAAGTGAGAGGAGAGTGAAAAGTTGGCTTAAAACTCAACATTCAGAAAACTAAGATAATGGCACCTGGTCCCATCATTTCATGAAAAATAGATGGGGAAACAATGAAAACAGTGATAGACTTTATTTTCTTGGGCTCCAAAATCACTGCAGATGGTGACTGCAGCCATGAAATTAAAATACACTTGCTCCTTGGAAGAAAAGCTATGACAGCGTATTAAAAAGCAGAAACATTACTTTACTGGCAAAGATCCATATAGTTAAAGCTATGTTTTTTTCAGTAGTCATGTATGGATGTGAGAGTTGGACCATAAAGAAAGCTGAGTGCCAAAGAATTGATGCTTTTGAATTGTGGTGTTGGAGAAGACTCTTGAGAGTCCCTTGGACTACAAGGAGATCCAACCAGTCCATCCTAAAGGAAATCAGTCCTGAATATTCATTGGAAGGACTGATGCCAAAGCTGAAACTCCAATACTTTGGCCACCTGACATGAAGAACTGACTCACTGGAAAAGACCCTAATGCTGGGAAAGACTGCAGGTGGGAGGAGAAGGGGATGACAGAAGATGAGATGGTTGGATGGCATCACTGATTCAATGGACATGAACTCCCAGCAAGCTCTGGGAGTTGGTGATTGACAGGGAAGCCTGATGTGCTGCAGTCCATGGGGCGGCAAAGAGTTGGACACGACTGAGTGACTGGACAGACTGAGATCAGAACTACAATGAGGTATCACCTTACACCAGCCAGAACGGCCATCATCGAAAACTGTACAAACAATAAATGCTGGAGAGGTTGTGGAGAAAAGGAACCCTCTCACACTTTTGGTGGGACTGAAAATTGGTACAGTCACGATGGAAAACAGTATGGAGGTTCCTTACAAAACTAAACAGAGAGCTACCGTATGACCCAGCAATCTCACTGCTGGGCATATACTCTGAGAAGACCATAACTCAAAAAGATACTTGTATGCCAGTGTTCACGGCAGCGGCACTATTTACAACAGCTAGGACATGGAAGCAACCCAGATGTCCACTGACATAGGAATGGATAAAGAAGATGTGCTACATATACAGAATGAAATATTACTCAGCCAGGAAAAGTTGAAGTCAGTTGAAGTAATGTGGACGAACCGGTCATACAGACTGAACTAAGTTAGAAAGAGAAAACCTTGTACATTAACACAAACACACATATATATATATATACATAGAATCTAGAAGAATAGTACTGATGAACCTATAGGCAAGGCAGGAATAGAGGTGCAGATGTAAAGAACAGACTTATGGACATGGGGGTGGGGGAAAAATGGGGCTGCAAACTGAGAGAGTAGCACTGCCATATATATACCACCAGGTGTAAAACAGGTGGCTAGCAGGAAGCTGCTGTGTAGCACAGGGGGCTCAGCTCAGTGTTCTGGACCCACATGAGTGGAACGGGGGAGAGGGAGGGAGATTCACGAGGGAGGTGATATATGTATACATATGGCTGATTCACGATGTCATACAGCAGAAATTAACAACACTGTAAAGCAATTACATTTCAATTAAAAAAAAAAAAACTCTTAGCTTAGAGCAATAGCAACGATTTTTGATCAGAGTTACATCCACTATTTAGATGTTTAATATTAACCTCTGTAAATATTGAGCCTTCTGATCTATAAAACACGTGTATTCCTCAAGTTATTTAGATCTCCTTTAACGTACATAACATTTTATAATTTTCCATGTGGATATCTTGCCCGTTGTTTATTTCCCCAGCATTGGATGTTTCTTAATGTTACTATAAATGTAAAGTATTAAAAAGTCCTGTAAAGGTTGTCTTTGTTTGTTTGTTTTGCGGGGCTTTTTTGGCCTCTCCAGGAAGCACACAAGTTCTTAGTTCCCTGACCAGGAACTGAACCCATGCCCCCAGCAATGGAAGCGCAGTCTTAACCACTGGACTGCCAGAGAAGTTGCTATAGAAGTTTTAAATGTTTTCTTTGTAATTTTTAAAATTACTTTGTAAAGTTTTAAATTATCTTTTCAGTATTTCAATAATTTTAGATAGAAAACAATGCATTTCTTTCCTATTTTCCTTGTATCCTGTAATCCTGATAAATTCGTTCTAACAGTGTAAACAACAGGTTCTACTGAATTCTATGCAAGTATACATATTTTATCCAGAAATAATAAGATTTGTTTTTCCTTTCACTCATTATACATGTTAGTTTCTTACACTGCCATTTTCCACTGACCAGGACACTGTAAAGAACAAGGATACAGATAAAGTACAGTCCATTTACATTTTGATTGATTAATTCCCAATTACTAAAATGAGTGGGAATTAATCCTGTCTGGCTAATTCCCACTCGTATCAGGACTGGATCATGCTTCTCTACTCTCATCTTGCCATTTACTCCTCCTTTGTAGCACTTACCACTATTATAAATTTTAGATTTATATGGGGGTTTATTGATTAATATGCATTTTCAGTGCCACCTTTATGTATTAATAGCATTTTAAAATAGGCCACAAGGATTAAGAAGGCAGCAGCTGGACTGTGGAGCCCATACTGTATCCTCTTCTAAATCAGCACATGACTTGCAAAATGTATATTAAATACCAAAGGAGTGAAAAATAAAAATGGACATATGGCCAACCATGTGAGGAAGGTACCATCATGTATTCCCATTTTTCAGATGACAAAACTGAAGCCCAGGGAGT
This sequence comes from Budorcas taxicolor, assembly GCF_023091745.1. Lineage (NCBI taxonomy): Eukaryota > Metazoa > Chordata > Mammalia > Artiodactyla > Bovidae > Budorcas > Budorcas taxicolor. The sequence continues at coordinate 14,579,176 of NC_068910.1, read as the reverse complement.
TTATAGAGCTGGTCAGTGATAGCTCTGCAATCTGTTGTATTGTAAAACCATTGCTCTTGGCCACAGACCCCTGCTGCCATGAGGGCATTTCAGGGGTTATGTATTTGGTAAGAAGAAGGTCTCACTGTTCAGGGTGGGCACTTTCATATTAGGTTCATTTGTGGGTTGAAATTGGATCTTTATGAGAGATAAGATATTTCAACCACTGCTGACCTAACAACCACTACACAAGCCCTTTAAATGCTTCATTTTTTTTTGCGTAGGCAATACCAGCTAACAGATAAACTAGATTTATTACCTTTGTGTCACAGGGGGCAGAAAGTGGCCAATTTGTCATCTCTTTCTTCTTTTTGACTCACGAACGATTGCATGTGGCAGGGGCAGTTTACATTCAGAAACTTCCCTTTCACACCTGTCAGGTCAGTTTCTCAGGGTCATTAATCCCTACCAACCCACGGCAGGCACAGCACTGACTGCTCACTGGCTCTGTTCACAGGATAAAGTCAGTGGGGGACACGGTGAGGATGGCCACAATGTGGCCTGGCTGGCCAGTCAAAAGTTGACAGAGCAGCTGCCTGGCCAGGCCTGATCCTAAAGCTGCCCTGACTGAAATATTCTTTCACTGAGGTTTGGCTTTGGAGTCAAAAGACCAAGCATGAGTTGTGGCCGTGCCTTTTACCAGCTGGGAAACCTTGAGGAAAGTTACTTAATCTCTCTGAACCTCCATGCTGTCAACTGTAACACTGGGATGGATGATACCTAATCCATCAACTTCCAAGGGCTAATTTACAGAATCATAAAACATTAAAGTTCTTGGTCTAAAGGGCTGCTGTTTTAGCCTAATAAGCATCGATTCTCTCTTCTTCAGGGAACAGTGCCCCCTGTTTCCTTGGGGAGAAACACTATTCCCTGACACTCAGGCTACAGGTTTCAGGTTGGCCTCCATCCATGGCTCCAAGGTAGAATATATGTTTTGGGCTTGGCCAATCAGAAAATCCCATCAGCCTGACCACATGCTAAGTGACTGCTTCCCAGAGAGACTTGTGACCAAGGATAATCAGAGTGAATCCTGGACTTAAAACTCAAAAGGATGGAAGTGGGGAGCTGCTGTCTGCCATCTTGTGATCATATGGACTCGGGTCATGAAACCAGGGGAGATGACAGAGAACTTGAAAGTGGATGGCATCAGGTCCTGCTGAACCAGTTTAAATCCCTGAATTAACTAACACCTGAAGGCAGTACCTGAACTTTTATTTAAGCCAAAAAATGCTCCTTCTCAACTAAATAGTGCTAGTTGAAAATTTTCAAGGAAACATATTGTTTGGTTGGATATAAAATATCCATTTTAGAAATGACAAAATGAGGTTCAGAGATGAGACATATATCTAAGCGTGTGGGGAAATGTAAAGTTCCCATATAATAGCCGACTGCATAATAAAATTGCCTGCATGGCCAAGTACCTCTGTTCTCTCTGGCCCTCTGTCTTGTTAAATCCACCCAATTGTCTAAGTTCAATTCAAGTTCTATTCTCTCAGGATGTCCTCACTGACTTTACTTCATGATGTGTCTCATGCAGATCAGCCTTTTCCACAAATGCACAGCTTTCTCCCTGACCTGTTCCTCTTTGTGAAGTCTTGGTGTCTCAAGGGGATGGCCAGTCTTGCTCAGACATATGAAGGAGATCTGGACACTATAATTCCTGGCTTTTCACATTCACATCAGGCACCGTTTCTTGCTGATGGATCGAAATAAATCAGTCACTAATGTTAAAGTGATTCTTCGTCCTTCCCTGGTGGTCCAGTGGCTAAGATTTTGTGCTCGTAATGCAGGCGCCCTGGGTTTGATCTCTGGTCAAGGAAATAGATCCACATGCTGAGACTAAAACCCAACACAGCCAAATAAATAAATGCATAGTTTTTAAATACATAGTTTTCTTCTTTCTTCTAGAAAAAGAAATGGCTGGACTCTGTCTTGCCTTTTGGACTTTGAAATTTCACAGAAATTTAAGTGTCTTGCCATTTTTGCACTTAAAAAAATATTAATGGCAAAAAAAAAAAAGAGACTCAGGTTAATTGAACTATAAAAAGAAAGGTTTTTCAAAGATGGAAGAGATAATGATGATCCTCTGGCCTCAGGACAAAGGAAGTTTTCCTCAGAACAGGGACATATATAGAAACTACAGAGAAATGCTGAATTACAGAGGTGTATATGACCTCAGATTTTAAAAAGATGCTATAAGCAGAAGTAAATGACAATTGCAAACATATGTGAACGGTGAAGAGTATAACTTTCCAACCAATAATTTCTCTAACCAATCGGTGAGGAAAAAAAAAATTGAAAACAAAATTTACAATAAAGGGAGGCTATCGATAGCCAGCGCATGTTCATTTTCATGTGGATGCTGGTGAGGCAATCAGAAAGACAATGTGTAGTCTTTTTTTTAACCTTTAAAATTGAGAAAAATATACTAAAATGACATCTTAAATGAATACAAAGGAATGAACCCACAGATAAGTTCCTGGTACAAACTGTGAAGGGTAAATGTCATGACCAAAAATGTGCATTCCCTTTGATCCTATAATCCTACAGCAATTTATCCTGATAATATAATCAGAAAAGATTACTGCACAGGAATTCTACTTTCCTTACCTCAGCCCTCCATAATACCAAACACTGAAAGTAACTTAGAAGTCCACCAATTGTACATTGCCTAATTAAATCAGGATAAATGGTACATTCAAATGATAGATAAAATTATCAGAAGTGATGAAATAGACCTATATTAATTGACTTAGAAAGATGTTCACAATACATTAGTGAATGGGAAAAAAAAATCCCCCAGTAAAATAGATAATGAATGAGAATCTACTGTATAGCACAGAGAACCCTACTCAGTGCTCTGTGGTGACCTAATGGGAAAGAAACTGAAAAAAAGAGTCTGCATACAGGCTGATTCACTTTGCTATACAGTAGGAAACTAACACAACATTGTAAAGGAACTATATTCCAATAAAAATCAGTTTTAAAAAGAGCCCCCAAATCTGCAGGATCTCAGATTAAATACAAGAACAAAAAACCCTTGTATTAAATATTTGGAGAACAGTGAAAACATAGATAACAAGATGATAATAGCATTGATCTCTGGACTGTAAGATCAAGTGGTGATTTTTTTTCCAGATTTCTGTAATAAATATGTAACTCAAAAAATGAGAAATATTTTAAAATTGCAAGCAGCATGCCTTTATACTTATCTTCACCAATGCATTTGATGCCTGTATCTGATTGACAGCATCCCCAAGAGGATTTACGTGCCATTGGGTTTGCATCATATGCCAATATATGGACCACTTGGACCTCCTCTTTTTTACCAGGACTGGTACGTTTCGGCACAAAGAGAGATGTGTTTACTACCTACTCCATCCATTCACCAACAGGGCACAGGCACCATAAACATTGTCATTTCCCAAATGGAAGAAGGTATGGCTTTGAAGAGCGGAGCCTTTAATCAGATAGAACATCTCACTTTGCCCCAGTCATTAAACTGACTTCAGAGACAAAGGCCCAGGGCCTTCCATCTGTTTAGTTTGTATAAAGACAGTCAAGTGATGCTAAGCGCTGGGGATACCGTGTGTTTATATTAGGAGTAATGAACTGAAAGCAGGGCATCTAATCCTTTCCCTAGCCAGGAGGTACTTCCAACATTTTAAAAGTCTTTTTTAAAGAGTAATAGAACTTTATAAGCATATTGGTCCTTTCATCTCCAAGAAAGTATACTCAAGGCATAATTCAGACCTTTACATTAGATCGTATTAAGCCTAATTTGGTTCTTCAGCTCAACAAAGAGCCTGGGGGCCTTTAGGAAGTTGTAAGAGTCATAGATGTTAAAGAACCTGCCATTTTAAACAAACATGCATCTTTCCCGTCTGATAATGAATGTGCTGAATGTACTGCCTGGGGGGTCTTGCCAACATACTGAAGGGTGAGTAGTTCCAGCAACAAAGGAGTGTAAGGGGAAGAGCACACCCAACTGACGTTTCCCACTGAATTTCCATTCTTCTAGAAGAGCTCATCTTCCTCCTTTGAAGTTTAGTTTCTAGGCAGTGGTCATGCTGAGGCTGCCTTTGGTGAGCCAGCAGAGGGAAACTGATGGCCCCCAAATCCTCAATAGGCTTTCTCCAGGGACCTGACACTTGACTCTTAAACCAGGATGCTTCCTTTCATAATTTCGATTTTCAGCCACATCTGGGATCACAGATGACAGTCAGGATTCCGTTCTTTAAAATACAAATTTGATGGCATAGACCTCACCAACCGATATATCACGTGTGGTACAGGGGGCTTGTACTCTGGTCACAGGCCTGTGTAAACCCCAGCACTACCATTACTTAGTCTGGGACAAGTTGCTAAGCCTCTCTAGGTCTCAATTTCCAAATCTCTGAGGGGAAATGGGAATACTCACTCAGTCAGTCTCACAGAGTGGAGACAAACAAGATTATGAATATGGAAATACCTTGTGAACTGTAAAAAGCTATGAATCATGATGAGAGTGCCTGAAAGTGTTAGTTGCTCAGTCGTGTCTGGCTTTTTGTGATCCCATGGCTCCTCTGTCCATGGAATTCTCCAGGCAAGAATACTGGAATGGGTTGCCATTTCCTTCTCCAGGGTATCTTCCCAACCCTGGGATCAAACCCAGTTCTCCCACATTGCAGGCAGACTCTTTACTGATTGAGCCACCAGGGAAGCCCAGGTTTGTTGTTTTACCAGCTTCTTATGCAGTCAGGTAGCTTCAAGTCTCAGAGGCTGGAAAGTAGCCATGGATTTGCCAGAAGGATGCTCAGATCTAAGGCTGGGATCCCTCAAGAAGTGTCTCAAAGCATACAGTAAACCTAAGTTCCACCTGCTGTTTCAAGTCATCAGTCAATTTCCAAAGCAGCAAATTCCTAGGAAAACGTGCCCTGTTGCACGACCTAGAGTTTTGCTGCAGTAACTACTGGTCAAGTCCACAAAAGCCAGCCGCTCCTCTAGGACGGAGAAACCTCAGAGAGATTCTGCTGGCTAGTGGGACCTTCTGAAGGGGTTTTACCAGCAGTCATCCTCCTCTGCATCCCCTCCCCAGGCTGACTCGGCCTCTACCAGCACAAAGAGTGGAGAACTGACTGGGCTCATATCATCCACAAGGTAGCTTAGCTGCCTTGGGATTGTCTCTCTGGTGCACATATTCACGAACCCGAGGGAGGGAGAGGGGGAGGGTTGCCATTCTCTTTTCCAAGGAGGTCATCTGCCCTGTCTGCAGCTTGGATATCTGGCTGACCAGGTCTCCCACCACAGGCTGCAGGCAGCAGACAAGATAGCTTTTCATCTAGAAGTGACAGGTCAACTTTGGGCCTTCCTTCCCAAGTCTGTGTTCTGTTCTCTTGGGCTACGATCTCTGCTTAAGCAGAACCCTTAACCCCCAAACGGAGGCGCCTTTCTTGGCTCTGAGATGTTCTTCCCCTGTATGGGCCAACAAATGTGTTTTCCTTTACAGCTCATTTTGAAGCTTTGTTTCACATGTGGTGTGGCTCACAGAAAGCTTTTCTTTCATTGATGGGGCTGCCTGTGACTCTCAAATGAAAACATAGGATCTGAATGAACGGGATAGTCAGCTATGGAACCTCTGACAGCGCTATTCAAAAACAATGGGTAGAGCCTCACAGCTCCTACCCTGCATGGCTCACAGACATTGCTGGAATTTTTATTTATTCACTTAACTCATACCCACTGAACACTCAATACCAGCACACTTCCACATCCTGGGATATACAAAGCATTGAACAAAAGACTAAGGTTCAGCAGAAATGAACGTGCAATCACACACACAGAAAATTTCAGGTGCTATTTGGGGCTTTAAAGCCTCTACAGTGAGGCAATTTGATAGGAAAGAATGGCAGGGTGGCACAAGCCCTTCAGCTAGGGGACAAAGCTGCCTCTGAGAGGGAACAGAGATCCTAGCCCAAGGGTGAGAGGCTAACCATGCCACTGTCTACAGAAAAGCCCAGCAAACACAGAGGCTCCAAGGCCTGACAGGAAGAGAAAGGAGGTGTGTGGGATGCATGGAAGCAGGGCCCAGTGGGGAGAGTTCTATTTGGAAAGGTGAGCAGAGGCCCCACCATGTTCCTGCCATCTACAATCAGGTGCTTGCATCCACTTCTGAGTGGGAGGGGACAGCATCTCGGGGTTTAGAGTGGAGTTATCTCTTGTTCTAAAGAGATCACTCCGACCTCTGCAGGTATCATAGCTCCAGGCAGGCACAAGGGGAACAGGAACTCCAGGAAGGGATTTGGCAAACACCATGACTGAGGATTTTACACCTAATTTATACTAATTTAATTAACTTCATATTGTGAGATGCTTTTCCTTTTCCAGGACTACATGAGTAGGAGAGATTGATAGTTTAAACCAATCTAGGCTTGCTCCTGGATTTTAGAGTTGAGTCAACTTCCCATAAGCTACTAGGCTGACAATGGGAGAGAAGTGGTTTCTCAAGGAGAAATTGGGATATTGCTTTAACAGTAAAAGGTGAATAAACATTGGACAAAAAAGATAAAGTAGGGGTATGTTACATTAGGATAGATACACATACTACTTTCAAGGAGTTTACTGTATTTAAAAAAAAGCATTGACACCAGAGCATGGACTGTGTCTAGCTTGTTAATGGCTATACCTCCAGTACCTAGAAGGTGTTCAAAAAACATGATGGAAAAACTAAAAGACTAGGAAAATACAAAAAATTAATATCAAAAAGTGTTAACAATCCCACTGTCCAAAGATAGTCTTATTACTCTTAAAATGTTGGGATCTTACCTTCTCTTTTTCCTTCCTATGTAAATATGCTTTCAGTTATTCATACCAGCCAATATGTTTAATCATACATTTTACCTTGCTTTCACTTTTCCACTGAATATTGTATCATATGCATATCTCAAGTCCTCAATATCATTTGAAAACTCAATTTTTAACAACTGTTTAATGTTCAATCATAAGAATTTCATGTAATTCATTTAAATAATCATTGATTAAGAGGCATTTAGTTTGCTCCTAAAGTTTCACTATGATAAATAATGCTGCAAAGAACACTTACTGACTAAATCTAATGTGTGTGTGTGTGTGTGTGTGCGTGTTTAAGAAATGATGAGTGATAGGTGTACTTTTTTGTAAGCATTCATAGCCTTGCCTCCACCTTGCATTCTAAGGTGTTAACGGCTTGATTTATTGTTCTTATGAGGATAATAGAGAAAATATTTAGAAGGAGAGAAAACAGATAAACTAATTTTTTAAAAAACTTAATTTCTGTAAAAAGTAACTAAAAAAGAAAAGTGGCCACTCAAGAGGGAAAGTTGGGAGGAGCTGGCTGAATGGAGACATTGGTTTTTACAGAAGATTTGGGTGTGAGCTGCTAAGGTGATGCATAAGATTTTAGAAGATGGATGCCCAAAGGGGATTCAAAAGTTTTGTTGTGTATTGCATAGTACAATCTCCCCTTTTCAATCTGTCCAAAAGGCTTGGAAATAGCCACACGTTACAATTCAGTGTTTTTAGAGATGAACTTATTTTTCTTTCGGAAGTCCAAATTTGGCTAGGAATGAGTAAAAGATGAGAAATCATCCTCTCTGGCCCCACCTTTTCTAGTCTGATTTCAGTTTGGTACTGTAGGAAGGGTGTAAAGGGTGTCTCACTAGAAGAAAATAAAAGCGTGTTATGTACTCTTTTGATAAAAGCTCTTAACATTTTAGGAAAGCAAATACCCATGTGAATTTCTTTCCAGGCTTTCTGGGGTAAAGGATGGATTTTACTGATGGATGGTAAACGCTAAAGTAGAGCAATCACATGTTTCTTGTAGGTCTCGCTCATCTTGGTTTGGGCCAAGATCAAGAAGGAATGTCGAGAACATATTATGGCTTCCATAGCTGATCTGAACCTGGACTGCACTGCCTTACACACTTGGGTTCAACTACTTTTATTTCCTGGGGACATTCTGGATGCTTTCTCTAAGAACCACATGAAAGCAGCTTTGGGGAGGTTTTTCCAAGAATGCAATATGGATATATTCTACCAGCTGTTCTCACAGTAAGGATGCAGGAGGAGGGCTATAGGGAAAGTCTCCACCTGCTCTTCCAAGAGCTCAGGGACATTTTATCATGAGTGTGCTGGTGCTGAGGAGCACAGTCCACTCTCTGAAACAAAGGCAACCACAGAAACATCCTGAAAGCTTGCCTTGATTTGTTTTTCTGTCATTTCCATCACCTGCTCTTAAACCCAGCACACCCGAACGGCCTGATGACACCTACATATCCTCCTGTCTTCGGAAAAGGCCAAGCAAGACAATATGTTCCATTTTGCTGCCTAGAACATCTGCGTCATTAAATGTTTTTCTAAAGTAAAACCCAACTAGCAATGTATACCCGCTTCTAATCTGAAACAGCTTCCACTCAAGGCTTCCATCTTGAGACAAAACGCTTTGGTGCTTCTGGAGCTCTTAGCCAGGGCTCTTCTTCCTGAGTCTGCTTCTGAGCCTTGCTTACCACTAAATGCTTCTTGTAAAATATGGTAAATGTTGGGCCTCAGAAATGCGATCCTTGGGGAGGGAAAAAAAGTGTTGTGCAAGATAGACAGCTGAGCACACATAATGATTGCCATATGTCAAAGGATTTCAAACCTTTAAAATGGACTTGGGCAGTACTTTGCTAAGTGTTCCCATAAAACAACTTCTTTTATAGGTTTCTGAGGTCTTAGCAATGGAAAACGGATTCCTGGTCTTTCTGTATCTTGTTTAGTTTTACCATTCTTTTGTTTCAAGGGCTTGGGGACTATCTCCCTTTGGCACCAAGCAGAATCTGATCTGGATCTTCCAGTAATGGCCCCTGAGTTACAAGGAAGCATTTTTCTCATGATATTCTCAATTTTAGTTAGCCTTTAAAATGTAGGGAAAATAGCCCTTTACGTGAACCTCAGAGCCCTGGGAGAAAGATTGATTAAAGTCATGAGCAAATGAACCATTTATCTGGGTTCCTGTGTCTCTCTTCTCCTTTTAGTGGGAAAATGAAGGGATTAATTTGATAATAAGGCAAAAATCCTTAGGTAGGGGGAATGTACATAAATTAGTACATTCTAATGTACTGATGGACATTAATGTACACTAATGTACTGTATTGAATTCTTAATCCTAGAAAATTCTTCATGAAGGCCTACCCACAATCTAAAATGTCTCAGGTGGCTTCTGTATCTTAGAAAGGAGCAAAGATTCTTTCAAAGGCCCCAGGGAAGAGGTTTAAGTTCTTCAAATCAGGGAAACCAGGCACTCGGAGTGCCTCCAAGCTCTCTCCATGTACCTCTTTGCCCATTGTAAAGTGCAGCTTTCCACATAACAAAGACTAAGACAGGTTTTGTGTGTGTGTAAGAGAATTGACAAAGTCCTTATTATCCTAAGACTTATGTCCTGGACTGAGAGATGGAAATTGGAAAGTAGACCAGTCAGATCCCTATCTCCTTTACTAAGTCCTATTAAGGAGAAAAACTGGAGGTTGTGTAAAGGGTGATTACAGGATGACATGGAATGGTCATTGGAGGTCCCTTTCAGAAGCTCATATTAAACTGACATCTGAAACATGAGTTAGCCACAGGAAGAAAATTCAAGACAGAAGGAACACAAGGACTGAGGTTCATAAAGGGCTTGGTGGGTGTTAAAGAATGCCAGCTTGGCCAGAGCAGAGTGAGCAAGGAGGAAAAGCATAAGATGAGGACGAAGATGCAGAACTATGGACTTGCGGGCCATAGAAACAAATCTGCATTTCATCAAACTCTAGCTAACATTAAAGGCTTCAAGGCAAACTGAATCCAGTATGGATCTCTGTGTCTGGGCTTTAGAAAACCAGATGACAATAATGCAAATTTGCATCACAAGAGGTGCCAACATTTTGAGTTTGCATAAAAAAGCAAAGGCATAGCACAAAAATACCATTTAAAATTCTCCCCTCTTACACAGTCCTCTCTGTTTAACATCAGCTCCTGCCCCAACCCAACCAGTCAACATCTTTGTTGGTCTGTCTCATGTTGATTGTGCAATATAAACATTGGACAACAGAAAACATATACAAGGCAAATAGATTAGAAAATGAAATTGCAAATTTGACAAAGGATGCAAAATTTCCTGGAGTCCTGGAAAGTTTAATCAAGTTAGCTATACTCAAAGCCAGGGACCAAGGAGGATTGGGCAGAGTTAAACTAAAAGAGAAAATCATTGAGTATATAATTGGAGCTTTAAGTGAGAATGATCTGAATATCAAAGAGTGAGAGAAACCTTCAGAAAATGTGTAAAATCCTTGAATAACTTTGAGAGAGATAGATACTTTATGACAATATTACAGAAGTTCAAGGAAAGCTGAATTTTGCTATTAAACAATTTTGTCAGAACTGAAAAAATATTCAATTCATATTTATATTTTCTGAGAGAGTAGAGTTTTAATTAAGCCCTCTCTTTTGATCTGTTTTGTTAAATATTAAGTAAAATAAGCTTGTTTTCATAATTGCTATCTTTGTTTTTAAAGCCTCAATGTTTTTTTACAGTTTATTTTGAAAATCTAGTCCCTATTTTTGATGGATTTATGTTAAGTAGTAGTTTTCCAGCACAGCAACAATTATCTTTGGATAATGAAGACCTCCTGTGCACACAGTTAGGAATGTGCTGTCTCTGCATATTAAGAGGACAGCCCTGAGTCACTCACCAGTGCTCGAGTACCTTGAGTTACTTCTTGAAGGAGAAGATGACTTTCCTAAGTATTCATATTCTCATCTGATCCTTCACCTTGTGTGAGGAGTTGTCTAGGAAAGGAAGAAAGCTGGGTCTAAGATCCTTTGGCTTCAGCCAAGTGAGTTAATTGACCATAGCCCAACCAGCAAATGAAACTTATCCCCAATGGAGGGATATTTCCGCTAAGCAAGAGCTTTCAGAAGCTATATTAAAAATGTCCTTGTCCTAGGAATTTTCAGATGTCTGGATAACATTGTAAAGACTTCCAGATGGAAGATGTACCCCATTCAGGAATGACAAGTATGATACAAGTACTCAAAATTCTTTCCAACACTGCCTTTGAGAATGTCTGTCTGTGGATACCTCTTCAGAAACTTCCTCAGGCAGAGCCAAGAGCTTGCAACATGATGTCCAAGAGACTTGGAACCATATTCAAGTTTCTCTCCTTCCTATTTGTGTGATCTTGGACAAACAGATTTATCATCTTATTTATCTCAGCTGTGAAGCTGGGCATAGCAATACTAACCCCCTGATTAGGCAGATGTAAGAATTAAGGTGGACAGTGCATAGAAAGTACTTAGCATTCTGCCTGGTCAGGAGTAAGCCCCACAGCACATGTTCTTCAGTGGTTGCAAAGCAACAATACCTTGAAAGAAGTTAGACCTGACAATTCTAAACTCAGTGTCACATTTTGAAAAGTGGAGGTATAAAACCACATCTAGGATCTTGTGTTCACAGTAGCTTTTTCTCAGCTTATATTGTACATCATGGAGTGCCTTATGTACCACAGAAATGCATTTCAATTTTATCCAATAGGTGAGAAAAGCCTTGGTAAAGTTTTAATTAATGGTTTAAAAAAAGAACTTCAATTGCAATAATAATAGTAGCTGCCACAAATGCTTATTACGTTCCAGCAACTGTTTATACCATTTTATAGATAATAATTCATTTAATTCTCACACAACCCTGTGAGGCAGGGACTATTATTATTCCCTATTTTACACATGAGAAATTGAGGAACAGAGGTCAAATGAAGGAGCCAGGATTTGAATTAGGAAAGCATGATTTCAGAGACAGTAGTTGTAATCATTAGTATCCCACAGAGTTTAATCATTGATTTTGGACTTAGAAGGGCCAACCTAGAAGGCAAGAATACGGATCTAGCCATTAGAGAGTCCAGAAGAGGCATAATGAAAACATGATCTAGACTTTGACAGCAGATGACCAGGAGTTCAAACACCTGGCTGCAAGCAGAAATGAAACATTACTTAGTTCACAAGAGGACCTGAGGCGGGTAATAGGAAAGAAGATTTAACAACTTAGTGTCTGCCTTGGTTGACCAGTTGGCTGAATAGGAAAGATGTTCAAAGAAGTAGATCTGGGATAATGGAAAAGAAGATATGAAGTTCAGTTATCGACAGGACACAACAGGTCTGAAATTCTTGGAAACATCCACAGAGAAACAAGGAATCATTTTGTAAGCTGCACAGATGCCAGAAATTTAAGAAAGGAAGCAACATAATTTACCGTTAAAAAAAATTTAAGACAACCCACAGATTGTGAGAAAACATTTGCAAATTATTTATCTGAGAAAGGATTTGTATCCGGGACATATAAAGTATTACTGCAATTCAACAATGAAAAGATGAATAGTCCAATTTCAAAAATGAGCAAAGGATCTGAATAGACATTGTTTTAAAGAAAATATACAAATGGCCCATAAACACAGGAAAATATGCTGTCATTAGCCATCAGGGAACTGCAAATCAAAACCACTATGAGATACCATTTCACGTCTACTAGAATGGTTACAATACTAATTTTAAAAAAGATAATAATAAGCATTGGCAAGGACACGGAAAAACTGGATTACTCATACACTGGTGAGAAAGTAACTTAGTGTAACCAATTTGGAAAACAGAATAGCAGTTCCTCAAAATGCTAAATATGTGTTACTATAGGATCTACCTATTTCACTCCTAAGTATCTATCCAAGAAAAATGAAAATATATGTCCACATAAAACTTGTACACAAATGTTCACAACAGCACTGTTCATAATAGATGAAATGAAGGAAAAAACCAAATGGCCATTAATGGATGAGTGAATAACTATGGCCAAGTCACACTGGAATATTATTCACCAAAAAAATAAAAGAAAAGTACTGCTACATGCTATGACGTTAATGAAGCTTAGAAATAATATGCTAAGTGAAAGAAGTCAGACACAAAAGATCATATATGACTCCATTTATATGAGATGGTTGGAAGAGACAAATCTATGGAGACAAAAAGGAGATTAGTGGGTGCCTAGGGATGGGAGCAGAAAGAGGAGAAAAGAGAAGTGACTGCTAATGAATATGGGATTTCCTCTGGGGTGATTAGATGGTAGTGATAATTGTACAATTCTGTGAATATACAAAAATGTACTGAATTGTACACTTTAAATGTGTGATTTGCATAGTATGTGAATTAATATTTCAATGAAGTGTTTTAAAAAATTCATTGGGTCCAACAATAGAACTAAAAACAGCATCTACATGTCTAACTGAATTATGGTGCTTAGATTTAAGTTTAATCAACACACCAAGGGCTAATTTTATTTCATCCTTTTTCCCTTCTCTCTATTATCACCTACAGTCAACTTTTGTTTTCAGCAGTGGGTATGCTAAATTCTACCCTATAGTTTTTCCAAATAAATCCTTTAAAAGATTCATGAATGATACGTATGATTACAGAGAAAGCTCCAACTCTCTTAAGTTGTTGGCAACTAGCAAGCAAATAAGTCAAATTAATTTTTAAACTAGCAACTTCAAATATTTACAAAGCTGGTCTAATTCCCATAGTGTTTGGAAGTCATGTTACGAAGGACTTACTGAGTCATGATTGCATAATGGACCCAAGTTTTAGGTTACTGGTAACTGGAAAGGATTCAGTTTGAATTAATTCTAAACCCATAATCTTATAAGTTTACAAACAAAAGGTTTGTATTTTAATTCTGGCAGGTTTAGGCATTTTCTTCCAAAGGCCTTGTCCTTTCAAGAATAGCAGCACCTTTCACCTTCCCCATGCCAGCTGATTTTCTATCATCAGATCTTACAATAATTTTGTCCTTTCTAAAACCAAAAGCAGTTCTAGTTCCGAACTGCAATTCATCAGGGGAGGGTCCATGATGTTGGTCAAAGCCTTGTGGCACTAGCTTTCACCCAAATGGGTTTCATACACTTCCACAGGGCAATGTCTGCATTCACTTAAGATGCCTACCACATGGCTGGGAATTTTTATTTGAGATTTGTAAAGGGAGCGATGTGAGATTCAGACAATGCCCTCCCTGCTTGTACTTGTGTCTGCAGGAAACATGGATGGATAGCACAAGAGCTGCTTCTAGGATGAATCCTGGCAGGTTAAGGTGAACTCGAACATAATCACATGCTAAGATTTTTGAGTTTTATTTGGTGAATCCAGGGAAGTCCCTTGATGTTTTCAAACTGAAAAAAATGGAATACTCCAAGATAGTTGTTAGTAAAATTCATTTTGATTACATCGAGTCTACACCATGACTTCAAGTAACTGATGATATTAGTGTATGCTTCCTGTGTGCCAGGAACCATCTTCACACTTGACCTACACAAAGACATTTACTGCCAACAATCACCCTTTTATTGTCCCTGTTTACAGCCAAGAAGATTACATTTCAGACAGGTTAAGAAACTGACCCTTAGCTACTCAGTTGACTCTCTTTCTCTTCACTCATCAAGCCATCTTCTACTTTTATGCATTTTGAAATATGTTAGAGCTATCAGTGCACTTCCAGTGAAAAAAATAAGCAAAGTGACAAAACTTGAAATGGATCCATGGTAGGAGGTGGTGGTGAAGACCAGCAGAGAGACCTCTGAGCAGGCTACTTCAGTTGTTCTGTAAAGAGAGTCTCAAGGCTTGAACTAAGATTAGTGACAGAGATAGAACACTGCAGGAAGATTTCAAATACGCTTTGCAGGGCTAGTCTTCCTGGGGGACGATGTGGAGTGAGGAAGAGAGGAGTCAAAGGTGGTCCATATTATTTGGATTACACCGCTGGATCACGGTGGTGGGGCTGCTGAAGCTCTTTACCGAGATGAGAAAAGAGGGAGTACAGGTTGGAGGGGAAAATACAGAGATATATTTGGAGTACATCAAGATTGGCATGCATCTAATACATCCAACTGGGATGTAAAATTAAAGTAGAACAGTCTGTAGGTTAAGCTATATAAATACCTTTTTTGGGGTTACATTTACAGCAAGCACAAAATGACTCAATCACAGATTGTCTGTTATAAGTAGTAATGTCTAAGAACTACCATCATTGAAGGTAACTTAGGATAGAATGGTATAAAGTCGTGAGCAAAAGAAAGAGTTAAAATAACCACGTCATTATTGTGTTAGTCACTCAGTCGTGTCCGATTCTGTGACCCCATGGACTGCAGCCCACCAGGCTCCTCTGTCCATGGAATTCTTCAGGCGAGAATATTGGAGTGAGAAGCCATTCCCTTCTCCAGGGGATCTTCCCAATCCAAGGTTTGAACCCTGGTCTCTGGCATTGCAGGCAGATTCTTTACCATCTGAGCCACCAGGGAAGCCCCAAATTACCATAAACAATATTAAAGCAGAAGAAACCAGAAGATTTCAATGCAGCATAGGATAAGATGACAACTTGCTTTTATAAAACTGGTTCAAATAGTTGATAGCATATTATATAGTAATATTATTTCTAAGCAGCTTACTAGTAGTATTATTATCTGAATTAGTGTGCAGTATTAATGTAATAGTACAAATAATTAAAATAGTAGTAACTAATAATTATCCAAATCACCGTATCATGTTTAATTTCAAGTATTCCTCATTTAGATACTGTCTCATTTAAGCCTAAAGGCAATACTGTGAGTTGGGTTCTGTGATTAGTTCCTTCATAAGGGTGAAAAACTTGAGGCTTACAACTACCAGGTATTTTGAGCAAAATCACATAAAGATTAAGTTGTGAAGCTGTAACTCAAATTTATGTGTGATTCTGACTTCAAAGATTGTGCTTTATATAATAGCCACATATTCCTCTTGGTAGTGTCAGAGAAATACATTAAATGTGACCTACTGTAGTTATAGCAACACTAAAACTAACACACTGAAAACTAAAGTGATACTGAATTTTTAGCACTGCAGTGTCATTGCTACAAGTTAAGAAACAGCACACGTTATATTTCACCGGTAGCAAATTGATGCTAAATAATTGCAAGATAGCTCTATCTAATTTAACTGTTTGTTGATATACATTTTGGAGATAATAGATTTATTATGGTATCAATGTTGGTTCTAGATCTATGGGAATAAAAGAAAACTTAGTATAGATTACTGTTTACCCTGGTATGAGAACATTATAGAACATTATAACATATCTGATAATAATGTAAAACAATGTAGAGCTCTTAGCACAGCGCAGCATTTATGCATTATTAGCTGCCTTTGGGCTCCCCTGGTGGCTCAGACGGTAAAGCATCTGCCTACAATGTGGGAGACCTGGGTTCGATTCCTGGGTCGGGAAGATCCCCTGGAGATAGCTGCGTTTACATGCAGTATATCTTACATGCACTGCATCTACAATAATAAAGAATAATAACATGGGTGATGTTAAATATTGGCAGCAAAATATATGATACTTATTTAAAACTACAAATTACAAATATTAGGACTCACACTGTGGTGTTGGAGAAGACTCTTTGAGAGTCCCTTGGACTGCAAGGAGATCCAACCAGTCCATCCTAAAGGAAATCAGTCCTGAATATTCACTGGAAGGACTGATGCTGAAGCTGAAGTCCAAAACTTTGGCCATCTGATGTGAAGAACTGACTCAGTGGAAAAGACCCTAATACTGGGAAAGACTGAAGGCAGGAGGAGAAGGGGTGGACAGAGGATGGGATGGTTGGATGGCATCACCGACTCAATGGACACAAGTTTGAGCAAACTCTGGGAGCTGGTGATAGTCAGGGAAGCCTGGCATGCGGCAGTCCATGGGGTCTCAAAGAGTCAGACACAACTGAGCAACTGAACTGAACTGAACTGAAAATGTATGGTCTTTCAGGATATTGTTTTATTACTGTGCTAAACCAAAAGACATTATGGTACCTCAATTCTATAAATATTTGTGCAGCGTATCTTTTCAGTGAATACTTACTATTTAAGTGCTAGACTGTGTACTTTTGCTAAAATTATAGATATTACACACTAGTTATTGTAGTGCCAGAATTATTTCCGAGTTGGAAACAAGTGTGACATGGCTTAGTAATAATATCATAACAATGCTAAAATTATAGTTCTACCACGTAGAGTGATGCAGCAAAGAGACTATTCTCAATATCAGAGCTGGTACAGAACCCAAGTGGTCACCAAGTGCGTTGGGCAAATTACAAGCTTTTAGCGATGTGAAATGAAGAAATGTGATTTCCCAAGAAGCAGGATGCTTCCTTAACTACTTCTCTGAAAACTTGGCAGTCGCAATGGTGGTTTTCCAGATGTAGGTTATAGTCCTGTATAGACCACTGGGCTCCCTATTAGCACTTGTGTTGTTTCAACTAAAACCGCAGGCTGCACCAGCGTAGGAGCTGCATTGGTGTCATAACTAGAAGCAAGGCAGGACTATGGACAAGAACAGCCTTCCTGTTAGAAAAGGCAGGTAGAGCATAATTGTGTTATTGATACTGAAATGATAGTAGTGTCATCGCTGTACCATATTGTGAAATAATTATACTGTCAAATTTCCTGTAAAGACAGTATATGGGATGATGCAGCAGTAATGCTGGAGCCAGCATTACCAACAGCGTAATGCAATATGGCTGGTGGAACTGTTCTTTTCTGGGTCTCAAGAATAAGCATCTGGCAGGAAAAGAAAGTGACAAGGGGAATGTCAACAAGGTGGCAATGTACACAGGGCCTTCGTTCTCCATCACCACCTGTGTCACTTAGCCAAGTCATCTCTGAACCTCACATCTGTTATATACACTGTGCCCCTTCTCACAGCATATTTTGCTTTACTACATATAATTATGGGAACAGAACTGAGCGTATACTGTGCTGAACTACATTATGTCAGCCAATACTCTCCCCTTACAATCTGAGAAGCACTGATGCTTGCACACTATCATGAGTTATGTTCTTTTATGGTTTTAGTTAAATACATATAAAGGCATTAGATTATACTCAGGTACTTGCAATGTGCTAAACAGTGCTAGCTTGTGTGATGTTAAAGTCAAAATCATGTGGTCATATTTGTACTATAGAAGCTCCCATATTGATAGTGCTGACACCTTCTAGCATGCATGCCTGTAAGTTGTGAGGAGATTCCTGAGTTATCACATTATGAGAACCTTAAAAATTGGCAGCAGCCATCTTCTAAATCAAGGAGTTGACCAACTATGGCCTATGTGTCAAATCTGGCCCACTGCCTGTTTTGTACAGCTTTCAGGCTAAGAGTAATCTTTACATTTTTAGATGTTTGAAACTTCTAAAGAATAACAACATTTTGCGACATGTAACAATATAAGAAATTCACATTTCAGTGTCCTTTAAAGAAAGTTTTAATGGGACACAAGGGGCTTTTGTGCTATGATGGCAGAGTTCAATAGTTGCAACAGACACAGATGACATGGTCCACAAAGTCTAAAATATTCACTCTGGTCCTTTACAGAAAAATCTTCCTGACTCCTGGTTTAAAGCATACTGCATCACCTAAAATGTGTGTATCAGTAGGAAGTACTGTATTTTCAATATACTACAGATGTAGCCACAGTGCCATATTACTCTGCTGTTTCTAACCACAGCTAACAAAGAATATCACTATAATCTACTATCATATATTGCCTTTCGTGTGTCCAAATGCTGCTGAATTATAGTATCCTAAACTAGAAAGTACTGCCATCCTGACTTTGTACCTGTCTGAGGGGACCAGGGTCTGCCGCCATACTGATGCATGTGGTACACAGTATTGTAACGGTGAAGGCAGAAGGCCCTGCCTCCTAGCGGCTCTAGCAATCTGGGTAACTTGCTTGTCAGGTCCAGTTTCCTCATCAGTGAAACGGGAATAATAACAGGGGTAGGAAATGGTGATGGAAATTCTCTGCACAGTAACTTGTAAATAGAAGGTCTCATAAACAGAATCGTGGAGATGGTTTATTCATTCCGCAAACACTTGCTGGGTGTCACTGGACTTGAGAATTAAAAGCGTGGGGAATTCAGACAGTTTAGCTCCCTCCTACAAGGTGTGGGAGGGGGAGACTTGGGAGTGAAAGGGAAAATGCCAGCGCTCTGTGCGCACCTTGCTCTGAAGGAAATGGCAGGCGGAGAGCGAGGATTCCCTGGTGTCCAGTGGAAGACTGCTAAGGCCTGAAGGACAACAAGGACCCCATCATTGGAGTATTTTAGGATATGATATACAAGGATTGCTACTGAATTGAATCTGTACTTTAGTAGCTTACACTATGTAAGGGACTCCTAGCATTGGCGGAGCCAAGGTACACAATTTAGATGCCATGTGGGGATGCAGAATGTCTGTGGCATCTATTAATTTGTTTGAAACTTCCTCTTGCCTCAAACTGTCACAACCAAAAAATGTTTCCAGATATTTCTGAACGTTCTCTAGTGGGCAAAGCTGCCCGGGATTTGTTGATGCCTGCAAAGTCCCTAGTAGGAATTGCAGCTGCTAAGAGCTAGATACATAAAACAAAGTCACATGAGTAGAAATGCCCCTGACAGGCTCCCCAGCATATGCGTGCCAATTAGAGGCATCTTCACAAAGCTCCCAAATCACACACACTGCAAATGGCCCTCAAGGGTCTGCTAAATTATTATGACCTCTAATATTGAGAGTAATAAAACTGTGCTCTTCTGCCTATTATTTTAATATTTTATTAAACTATACAGACTCTTCTAACAAGGGAAATATTATCCTCTGCAGTGCTATACTGCTCATAATTTGAATAATAATGCTACAGTTCCTTACTTTATAACTGCTTCATACATTGAATAGTACTTTTTACCACTGCCATTTCTATCTTATTTTAGTGTCCTACATCATCTTAATCTACTGAATGTAAAGCATCTGGAGTTGCCCTGTTGTTATTTAGGACAGCATCACACAAATATTCTTGTCTGGACTGTGATTTATTAGTCTAACTTCAATATTATTGCAAATGTTCTACTATATTTTTGTGAATGTTCACATATATGAAAGTTTTCTAACAGTTCAGGAAGAATACTGCTAGCTCCAGGTGACTTCTGAATCCATTAACCTATTATATTGAATGTCAAAGCTTATAATTTTAGTAACTGTGCCATATGGTTAGATTTAACTGCATCACTTTAAAGTTTATCTTAATTATAAGTAGCAAACCAAACATTTTAATAAAACTTTCCGTGATGGGATCCCTTTGGAGACAATTGGCATCAATCATTAATACTGTCATTAGAAGTTTTCAAAAACTGGCAATGGCAGGATAATAGAGGATATCTATTACTCCATGCTCCGTCCAGTAACGCTGGTCCTCCCACATGGCGCTACAGCACGGGGATAGGTATACACAACCACCCTCTATGTCGGTACCGCAACTCTTGCTACTACTATCACTTGCTTACTTGCTCAAATGTTTATTGAGGGTCTGCTCTGAGCTGGATACTCTACTCTTCTCTGCTTGGAGACGAGAATACGGCAGTGACAAAATAAAAAACAACAAATAAAATCCTTGCCTTCTTAGTGTTTATATTCACCTGGGGAGAGACAAACAATAAACAAATCCAATGGTGATAACTGCTATGGCAGAATATCAAGCAGGGAAGAGAGAAGGGGTGAAGGGGTGTGGAAGTTACAACTATAAACAAGGACTGCCACAAAAGAAGGACCTGAAGAAGGGAGGAAAGCATGCAGATATCTGGGAGAAAGAGTATCCTGTGATGATGGAATAGCAAGTGCAAAGGCCCTGAGGGAGGTGTCCACTTAGGATGCTTCAAGAGCAGGAAGACTTTGTGGGTTGGAGAAATAGTAATTGAAAGAAGCATAACAATGCAGTACTATTATTCTTATAAATACTGGAATCATTATAGTATAAAGTAGTATGATAACATCAGTTTTTCTAAAATATCAATAGGCTAACGCAGCCTTTTTTTTAAGAGTTTGATTTCTCCACATGACTTTTAGATGTTTGTCCTCTAAAGAAAGGCATTCTCATTTCTACCTAGGCACAGAAATTATTCCACTTGGAATGGTTATTTTGGAATCACAATCCAATGGAATCTATTTTCTTTGGTTCACAATCCAGTGTTTTAATGCTTACAGGTCTGAGTAGTTTCACATTCTGTAACATATAAGACTGAATTTCATCTCTTATTTATGGGGAAAGCTCGAAGCCAAATTCTCAAGCAATAAAGTTGAGTCATTTGTAGTCACCATTCTTTCCTCCTTCAAGTCTTCTCAGACCAAATTCCTAGGGTTTATGACTTCTTTATTTCTATTCCCAAATACTTCAACACTTAAATATTATGGAAGCTTGTGTTCTCATCCAAATTATGATTTCTATTGAAGTTCAGGGTTCTGTGTAATAAATTCTTCTGGTGTAGATGATATTTTGATTTACTTCTATAAATATTTTTAAAACAGAGTAGAGCATCTAAACAATTGTTAAATGCTTGTCTAGAATCTGCTTTAGAGTAAAGTCTCTGCCAACAACCATTCTTTCTTGCTGTCTGGAATGGGTGACTTTTTCATGCACTTTTCAGTCTGTATTCTCAGCAATAAAATGATAACAAAACCCAAACCAGGAGATTATGATTTTAACATACTTTATTTAAAAAGTACACAGTTTTAAATTGGTTTCAATGGGTTTCAAGCAGAAGGGATGCTGCCCACTTGCAGTCCCGTTTCTGATGAAGGATGATAATAATGTAGCAAACTCACATTTGCATGACTGGCAAAGTAAAAAGATAACTTTTCTGTCAACATATTTTTAAGAGTTTGTATCACGCACAGTTTAAAATCATGAGATGCTGATGGTTGGACTACATTTCATGTCTCCTATGTCGCACCATAGTTTGGTTCACAGTTTATCCATAATTTAGCATGCCAAGAGAACATCTCCATCAATGTCACCTTGAGAAGAGCATCAAAAGCAGAGGGAACAGGATCAGGACCATCTTGGCCTGGAGATTCGGCGCACCCCCACACTCCCTCGCATTCTCCTACAGGGAAAGGCAGGGTTGGTTAGAGCGGAGACGGATTCCAAGATGCCTCAAAATTCCCAAGGTATGTGGCGTCCCCAGATCTCTCCCTGTTCTCCAGCATATGAACAAAATCATTTGGAATCTAGATAATGTCCAGGAAATGGACTTGTGTACATTTCATCACATTAGTAAAGACGATCTCTGACTTCACTTGTCAATGCATAAAATACTCAAAATAATTTTTTGCATACTACAATGCAGAACATTTAAGAGGTAAAGGACTGTTGGTAGAGATGTCTGTTGTGATTATTTTATAAAAGCAAAACATTGACCTTCTAAGTAAACGATCACATCTCAGATCCTTTCAGAGGCTTGGCTAAGGTTTTGGTTAAGGTTTCATTAACACGTGTGACTTCTTTTTGATTTCAGGGAAGGGAGGTTCTGTTTTACAAAAATTAAATCATATTATTTGCTCCTTTCTGTACTATGATTTTCATCTACTAATTGATAGAAATTTCTCCATGTCTACTATTCTAAGTTTCTTTTATTCAGTCTATTTTTATTTTCTTATTGATGGTCATTCATCTTCTCATGTGTTCTCTACTGTTACAAAGAGTGTTGAATGCAAGTCCTTCACCAAAAATGATATTTGTTCCTGCTCTGGCCTAAGGTAAAGATGTCCAGGAATAAGAGTGCAGAGCTAAAGGATATTTTTGCCTTCAATGGTTATTGCCAGATATTTCACTGGTACCTGTATTTTCTGATCATCCAATGACTTGTATCTTTTATGTCCTTGGTTAATTGTTTCTTTTTTTTTTAAAGATCCTTTTTTTATAGTTCATTTTTAAAATCTTTATTGAACTTGGTACAACATTGCTTCTGTTTCTTAAATTTTGGTTTCTTGGCCGTGAGGCATGTGGGACCCCAGTTCCCCAACCAGGGATTGAACTTGCACTCCCTGCATTGGAAGGCAAAGTCCCAACCACTGGACCTCTAGGGAAGTCTCAGAGCTTGGTCTATTTTTAAATGCAGTTTTTGCTTCATCAATTTAAAGAGCTCTTTATGCTTTGATTTATAAATGTATTCAGGTTCTATAAATTGGATACAGACTCTCAGTCATCTTTTTTCATCATAGGTTATAATTTTTATATAGTTAAATAAATGTTTTTCTTCCACTTTTTTTGGTCTTGGATAGGAAGGTCTCTTCAATATCTAGAATTTCTTTTAGAAATTTCATTGGCATATAATTGATCTGCAATGTTATATTAATTTCTGTTGTACAGCAAAGTATACTATATATATATATATATTCCCATTTTATTTTCCATTATGGTTTATCACAGAACACTGAGTAAAGTTCCTTGTGCTATACAGTAGGACCTTGTTGTTTATCCATCCCATTTATAATAACTTTGACTTGTTAATCCCAGATTTCCAATCCTTTCCCCCCACCTCTATATCTGTGAGTTTGTTTCTGTTTTGTAGATATGCTCATTTGTGACATATTTAGATTCCACATATAAGGGATATCATATGGTATTTGTCTTTCTCTTTCTGATTTAGTTCAGCTAGTATAATAATCTCTAGGTTCCTCCAAGTTGCTTCAAATGGCATTACTTCATTCTTTTGTATGGCTGAGTAATATTCCATTATATATATATACACACACTACACATCTTAATAGATTCATCTGTTGGTGGACATTTAGATTCTTTCTATGTCTTGCCTACTGTAAACAGTGCTTTTGTGAAGACAGGGTTGCATATATCTTTTCAAATGATATTTTTGTCTGGATACATGTCCAGTAGTGAGATTGCTGGATCATATGGCAACCCTACTTTTACTTTTATGAGGAACATCCATATTGTTTCCCACAGTGGCTGCACTAATTTACATTTTTATCAAAAGTGTAGGAGGGTTCCCTTTTCTCCACATTCCCTTCAACATTTGTTATTTGTACACCTTTTAATGATGGTCATTCTGACTGGTATAAGGTGGTGTCTCATTGTAGTTGTGATTTGCATTTCTCTAATAATTAGTGATGATGAGTATCTTTTCATGTGCCTGTTGGTCACCTGTATGTCTTCTTTGGAGAAATGTCTATTTAGGTCATCTGCTCATTTTTCAACCGGGCTGTCTGGCTTTGTTTTGTTTTTGAGTTGTATGAGCTGTTGTATATTTTGGAAATTAAGCCCTTTCAGTTGCATCATTTGCAAATATTTTCTTCCACCCCTTAGGTTTTCCTTTTGTTTTGTTTATAGTTTTCTTTGCTGTATAAAAGCTTATAAGTTTGATTGGCCTCATCTGTTTATTTTTACTTTATTTCTATTGCCTTAGGAGAATGACCTAAGAAAACATTGGTACAATTTATACCAGAAAATGTCTTGCCTATGTTTTCTTCTAGGAGTTTTATGGTGCTATGTCTTATATTTAAACCTTTAAGGCATTTTGAATTTATTTTTGTTTCTGGTGTGAGGATGTGTTCTAACTTCACTGGTTTACATGTGACTGTCCAGCCTTCCCAACACCACTTGTTGAAGAGGTTATCTTTTTCCCATAGTATATTCTTGCCTCCTTTGTTGAAGATTAATTGCCATAGGCATGTGGGTTTATTTCTTGGCTTTCTATCCTGCTCCATTATCCACATGTCTGTTTTTGTGGCAACGCCATGCTGTTTTGATTACTGTAGCTTCATAGCACTGTCTTAAACCTGGGATGGTGATGCCTCCTGCTTTGTTGTTTTTTCTCAGATCAGCTTTGGTGATTCTGGGTCTTTTATGGTAACATATAAAATTTAAGATTATTTGTTCTAGTTCTGTGAAATGTTGTGGGTGTTTTGATAGGGAATCTGTAGACTGATTTGTGTACTATGTCCATTTTAATAATGCTATTCTTCCAATCCAGAAGTATGGGTCCAATCCCTAGAATTTCTTATGAGACCATCATTTACCATTCAAGTCCATTCTATGTTCTCCCCTTTGAACTGAACTTCTGTCATACATAAGAGTATCTATTCTTTTCCACTGACTTCATCCTACTGGGTCTAAAACCTTAAAGAAAAAAACAGTGGTTTTTTTTTGTCATTGTTGTTGTTCTTTTGTTTTTTAGTGTTTATCATGTATCTAGTTTCCAAAGCAATTTGTCTTATTAACTTTAAAAGATTTTTACTCTTGTGAATTTAGTGCTAAGTATGCAGTTCTGGGAAGAAGGAAATAACAACACACTCCAGTATTCTTGCCTGGGGAATCCTGTGGACAGAGGAGCCTGGTGGGCTGCCGTCTGTGGGGTCACACAGAGTTGGACATGACTGAAGGGACTTAGCATGCATGCATGCACTGGAGAAGGAAAAAGCAACCCACTCCAGTATTCTTGCCTGGAGAATCCTGGGGATGGAGGAGCCTGGTGGGCTGCTGTTTATGGGGTTGCACAGAGTCAGACACGACCACAGCAACTTAGCAGCAGCAGCAGCAGCATGCAGTTCTGGTTTCAAATGAAGTGGCTTTATTGTTTTGGGACAATTATTCATATTTCTATTTAACATAGACCTTTTATTAGAGGTGATCATTGGATTTTATCAAAAGCCTTTACAGCATATGTTATCGAACTCTCCCTTGAACATAGAGGCAAACATTCTCAATAAATTCCAAATTCTTCTTGGCACTACTCTGACTTTAAAATATTTCCTAGTATTTGGATAGTTTAAATAACATTAAAATTATTTGGTATTTACAGGTGACATTAACACTCAGTGGGCTACAGTGGCATTTTACAAAAAATAAATATCTTCTCAGTATCCCTATAAAAATTGGTCTAGACTAGTTTTCTATTTTTCAAGATGGAGGTGGAGTATTTTTAAATTGCAATTTTTTTGCTATATTTAAATTTTTTGCCTACAACTTTGAAGGACACAATTCACCTACATCTATAAGTTTACTTTTCTTACTAGAAGCTTAATTTTTTCTCTGATCATCACTTTTGGTGTAAATGTAGTGCCTTTATAGTTGTGACCTCATGTGTTATAGGGGGTTTAAAGGCTTATTATCCCACATTTAGATATTGTGACTATTGATCTGACATTAGTATTGTGACTTTTGCTTTACATGAATATTTTATAAGTAAAAGGCTGTCTAAAAGTAAGCAAGGGAAAATAACTTTAACTACAATTTGAAATAAGTAAAACAAGATGGTCAGAGCCACTTTATGTGAAATAGTGGAAAGTGGTAAAACTATAGCACATTTGTAAAAGGGAAGATAGTAAAGAGGCTTTTAAAAAATACATGTGAATATAATAAGAAAAGACTATTAAGTACAGACTAAATAAGAAGGCATTGAGAGGCTGAATGTAGAGTACCATTAGCATTCCTATATATTATTTCTTGGTTTGCCTGAAAGGGATGACTTTCTCAAGAGTAAATTTTGAGCTATAGTTCTCTGACGGCTGTGAGATCCTCATGGAGAATCTGATGGTAAAAGAGTAGGAGGGGGTATCAGATTACCTCAGGATGGAAGCCATGACAAGATTCCGGACGCCTTCTGATCTTCTGGGCCTTTAAACGTTCACACTTAAGTGATTCATTATGTTGACTGTAGTTAAGGCATATTTCCAAGATGCTCCTTTTCCTTATTCTGCATTTCAGATGTCAAAACTTGGGACTTAGCTCCCTTAACACCTGTTCTCTAACAGTGGAAAGAATATCATCTCTCCCTCTCAGATTTTCCCCCTGTGTTTCCTTACTGTTGATCCCCCTTACCAGCTTCATCAGCGGCTGGACTGACACACAAAAGGATATACCTGATTTCAATGGGTGCCATGGTGATGGGGGCCACAGACTCACAGAGGCAGCTGCTGTCCACCACCACCATGAACAAATTGCTGCTCGGGATCTGCTGAATGACAAAGGACCTGTTGGAACAAGAGGCAGAGAGATAGTGAGTGGTCATTTACCGTTCCCCAGGTTAACAGCCATGAGGAAAACTTCCTCCAGAGTGGGAGAGCTGCTATAGTATTTTGGAAAACAAGTTTCAGAGACTGGTTTACTACTCAAGTTGCCTCTTTCCATGAGGCTCTTCATTTCAATTCCGAAGCTTCACTAAGAAGACAACAGCTATGTCCATAGGTAGCTCACACAACTCATCTTGGAAAGACTAGACTTTTATGTCCATGAAACAGGAGAGTCAGAGTTGGCTAAATGACCTCAGTTTCTAAGCTCTAAGAGGTTAGGCTTTTCCAAGACTCATTTTCTTCTCCTAGGGCTTAAACACCATTGCAAGTTGCATTTGATGTTCTTCTGAGTGTATGTTTCTCTCCTCCTAACCTCAAGGATAGACTGAAGCCATGTCATAGTAATCATAAAAGAACACGAACTTCCTAGACTTTTCCCTGAATCACTTTGCACAATGTCTGCCCCTAACAGAGGCATATTGTTTAGGATGAAATCAATGCTAGTTGGTTAAGGAGCTCCAGTCGTCTCAGAGACCAGGTTATGCTGGCACAAAGGCCATATAGCTACTCATGATTTTGGTGTTCTCACAGGAGAAGATGAGTGCACATACTTCGACCCTGCCATCTTGGGCTTTCCTTCCTCACTTTTTTTTTTTTTTTTTTAATCTTCTGGGCCCATCTGTACACTTAGTCCAACATAAGTAATTTTAATGATACCTCTTTCTCATCTGACCCACTACACTGAAATGACAAAGTAATGTCATCATAATAATACTCCTTGAACCAGAAATACCAGCTCTTTGGAGGAACAAGTTGGAGAACAAATCCCGTATTCTTCTAGAGCAAATAGATTAACTGAATATTTAGCCTCACGTCCAGAATCCTGTCACATAAATTTTTCATGATATTTTTACCAAATTTGGTTTACTCAGTTTAGACTATAATCTTAAAAAAATGGCCGATTTCTCTGTAAGTTATCTTTATTCATCTTTCTCTAAATAAATGTATTCTATTCTTTAGAGTATATATAGTATAATAAGATATGACATGAATTTTTATGATCATGATGTACAAGCTGATAGAAATACCAAAACTATTTGATGGACACATGACTTATTTATTAATAAAACTGACAGCAAAAACTTTATAGACCTAAGTAATCCAGAATATGCTATTTTCAAATGCAGGGAACTGCAACACGTTCCAAAGAGCAGAAAGCATCAATTACATATTCTTTTATAGTTGGATAAAATTAGAAATTAATAGCAAAAAATATAAACAATGGAAATTAATAGTTAAAAATACATCCAGTTAATCCTTGTGAATTTGAGAACAGCCCAATCTGTGCAGTGTGACCTTAAATATGTTTTATTGGGAAAAAAGTCTGCAAATAAATGAACTGTGTTTTTGAAACAAGAAGCTGGAAAAGTAAGAACAGAAACCTGTGCCTGTATCCTACCCCCAGTCTCCCTTGCGGTACACGGGGACTGAGGACTGATGCCCCTCTCCAAAGTCCAGCCCCCAGGCTCCTGCAAGGATGTGACCGATGGAAGAGGAGAGAGGTGATCATTGCATGTATAAGCAGTTCCTCCTGTCTTTCTAGCCACTCTCTTCAGTTTGCACAAAACTCCCTTAGCTTACCTTTAGCTACTACGCTGTTTCCCTGTCCTCATGTATGGTACAACTCCTAAGAAGAGGTACTGACAATCGCTCGCTCTCTCCCCCTTTTTTCTCTTTCCCTCTCTTTCAGTTTCTCTACTTCCTCACTTCTTTCCTTTCACACATCTACTCCAATAAAGTTGTTGTCCTTACCACACTCTTGAATCGGTTCTTGTCAAGGACACCAAGTGAACAACTACACTGCCTTTCTTCTCAAATCTCTTTGCCTCCACTTTCTCCTTATCTGCCCACTGTCTGCCCCTTGACAGCAAACTGTGGTTTCCATGGGAAAAAAGCTGCCTGTGTCTGCCCATGGTGATCTTTTACCCCCAGCACCTAGAGTTATGCCTGGGACAGAGCAGATGCTCAGTAAATATTCACTGAGCCAATGACAGAATGAATTTATAAAGATAAAAGAAGAAGAAAATGCAAGTAAAACTGTGAAGATAACTAGAAGAATCAAACTCAGACTTAAAAGAACAAGGACATAAGTCTACTTCTGACACTCCTGATCAAGACAAAGAAGTTACAAAGTTACATTAAAACCCAAAAGAGACAGAGGCATTGTAAACCTCTTAAGTGAGTATTATGTATATCATTATAAATAATTTGAAAACTTAGAGCAAACACAGGTTGGAGGATAATGTATAAATTATCAACATTTGGCCAGGCTATAAAAACACAAGCAAACCAACTGCATGAAAAAAATCTGAAATGCTCATTGAGAATCTACCCACAAATGAAAACTACCAAATCACCCAAAGAACAGATACCATGTTTGTAGAAAATCCATATGAACCCACTGACCAACTATTAGAACACAGAAAAGAACCAAGCAAGCTAACCAGTTACATAATCAGCATATAAAACCACAGTCCTTCCTTGACACTGGCAATAACCAATGAAAAAATATTTATGAAATAAAGAACCATTGATAGTATCAATAATTACTGTGAAATGCCCAAGAATAAATCTAGTAAAAGATGTTTATGAAGAAAATGATCAAACTTTACTAAACATAAAAAAACCCTAATTCCACAGTGGTGGTGAAAGAGAACAGTTATATATTAAAGGTGTCATTCTCCTTCAAGTAATCTTTTAATTCAAAGCAATCTCAATAAAATCCCAACAGGAATTTTGATGGAATTTGAGGTGATGATCCTAAGATTTCATATAAATATAGTCTGGACAACTGTATAAAATTGAGTTTATAAGAAAAAAGAGAGAAGAAGGAAATTGTTTGCCCTTAATTAGTATTAAAACCCATGAGATAATTTACAGAAGAGGAAACACAGATGGACAACTGATATGTAAAAGGGGTCTAATCTCACTAAAATTAAGTATGTCTAAATTAAAATGAAATTGAAATAATCAAACTCATTTTTTATCATCAGAATGGCAAAACTTTATGGTACTATCAAATGACTGAGAGTTTGAAGAAATGACTATTATTTTACACTGTTGGTGGGAAAGTAAACTTTTATAGGCAATATATGAACAATTTGTTACTGTTTCAGTGAAAATGATTTAGATCCTACTTTTCCAGTAGTTTTACTTATCAGTAAGAGAAATTATTGTTCAAGAACCCAAGATGACATATAAAGATGCTCTTGGTAACCTTGTTCATGGAGAGGAGGAAAAAACAAAATCCATCTGAAAGTCCATCAGTAGAGGAATGATTAAATAACCAACAGTGTATCTCTTTTATGGCTTACTTGGCAACAGATGAAAGGGTAAAATATGTCTATTTAGTGTTATGAAAGATATCCAAAACATAGTAATGGGAAAATAATGTTGCAAAACTATACATAAATATTTTTAGGAATATTTCAAAATACTCATCTAACAGTATTTGATTCTGCTACAGAGAATAGGAAAAATAAATGGGATGGATAAGACTTATCATTTGTGTTAGGAATAACATGAGATAACACAGAAGGAATAAATGTATAAAGCAAGTAGAGCACATGTGGGTAGAACACAAAAAAAGATCAGAACATATGACGTGTCTTTCTAATGATAAAAGAAACGTAAGGACCAAGCGAAATTAAATATTTTTTAAGGCACAAATCATGTCGTCTCCAAACTGACAGCCACCATCTATGTTCTCCTTCCAGTCAACCCACTGGCAACACCCTTTCTCTACCTGAGACACATAGATAGAAGTCATGGCTGTTCAACAGATTAGAGGCAGTTTACAACCTTGACCTTTCGTCTCTCCAGAAAGCAAGCATGTATTGGCTCCATGCACGTTTTGTCTACTGAACCCCAATCCCCATCCTCAAGTTTGATCCTCCTATCATATCATCAGTGGGAGAGAGAGCAAGGGAGGAGGAGATGGGGGTGAGAGGACAGGATGGCAGCAGTGGAAAAGAGGAGAAGACTGGGAATAATTGTCCATGGAAACGAACGTAATCTATATTTTATTTCATTTATTTTATTTTTTATTTTACTTTACAATACTGTACTGGTTTTGCCATACATTGACATGAATCCACCACGGGTGTACATGAGTTCCCAATTCTGAACCCCTGTCCCACCACCCTCCCCATATCATCTCTCTGGGTCATCCCAGTGCACCAGCCCCAAGCATCTTGTATCCTGTATCGAACCTAGACTGGCGATTCGTTTCTTACATGAGAGTATACATGTTTCAATGCCATTCTCCCAAATCATCCCACCCTCTCCCACTCCCACAGAGTCCAAAAGTCTGTTCTATACATCTGTGTCTCTTTTGCTGTCTCACATACAGGGTTATCACGAACGTAATCTATAATACTGGAGTTCTCTATAAGAAGAATATATACAGGTATTCTTTAAACATTTATAAAATGGAATATTGTGCTGAGAGCAAAGAATATTGATTTTCTTATTTCACAAAAGAGAAAACTGGGACTCAGAGAGCGTAAGTAAACTTCTACAGAAGCTATATGAAAAAAGACGTGATTGTGCCCATTTCAAAGAAGGGGAAACAATAGACTAAGTGACTTCCTAGAGAAACACAGGCAGAGCTGCACACCTCTGGAGCCCAGGCCTGTTGTGGGACTGCAGTCATAGGCAACCGGCTTTCTGTCTTGTATTGGAATTATTAGTGCTCAAGCCCCTTGAGGGCAGACCCAGACTCAATATGGATGCTTAATAATGACCAGTATAGGACATTATTCCTTTTAACACATTACCCCATAAGGTGAAGACTTCCCAAGTGCGCTCATGAAGCTCCACAGTAACCCCCTACTTATACCTCAAGTCCTAGGAGATGAAAATCTTTGCAGGCAGCTATTACTGCAGTGGAGGAAAACAACCCCCTATGAAGGATTTGCCAGCGGAAAGATTAACTGCTTTTCCATATTTTCAAGACTTACTGTCTGCTTATTAACAGGGTTCTTTGGAGGGGTCTGGCCAGTGTTAGCTGTACATTTATGTGCACAACGTGTATTTATGGCCCAGGGTGCAGGGTTGAACTTCATAAAACACACCTCCATCCAGCTGGGCCCAGCAGCCAGACTGACATCACTGTGCAGAGGACTGTGGCCTGGGGGGTTGGCCTGCGGGCCAGAAAAGGCGGAAGGGAAAGGCCTCAACAGAGAACCGCAGCGGTCGTTTCAGCAGAGATAGGTCAAAATGCGTGAAATAAATTAGGTCCTCAAGGGAAACAGAGTAGGGAAAAGGGAAACAGTTTTGATGTGTCCATTGCCGGAACTGAAATAACCCAGTCCTCCCTCTTCCATCCACAGCAGACAGAGAAAGAACTACAGGAAAAATGATGATGCAATTTTAAGACAGCCTTCCTTGACAACAGGCACTAACTATCTGCCAAGGGGGCTTTGCTACCGCGATGAGGAAAGCGGTTGTACTGCTTCCCCCGAATGCTGCCTGGACAAGTGTGTATGGTAGTGGTGGTAGGGGGAACCTATGGCTAAGTTCCCAGAGGACCCCAGGATGCATGCTTGGGGAACTTGGTTGGTTTGCTTTTGATTAACTGGGTACAAAATAATGGCTTAAAAAATAATTGGGCAGGACAGAATCTTAAAACCTTTTAAAGTTTTTTTAACCTTTTATCAATTTTTATCATTTACAAATTTTCCATATTTTATCCAAAGATAAAAGACAATGAGTAAGTCACGGGGAAGTGATTTGAATCTGACAATGACCATATTCTAGGTTGTAGTATTCTTGGAGTAGATCGGGCGTGTGGATCTCCAAAAGACCCTACTCTCTTTGGAGGTGGGGAGATGCTTGTTTCTCCCAATGTGCCCCTAAATGTCCTACACTGACCCAGGCCCATAAATTGTGGAGAGCAAGCCTTGTGTGACAAATGGCTTAAATTTAAACTAGAAATTAAATATTGAGGCCGTCTTCCAAATCATAGCCATGGTTTCCTGTGGCATGGGAGAAGTAAAAGGGGAACACCAGCACTTACTCATGGTTCAGTTCAAACCAGGTGAAAGAATGAACAGCAGGGCCTCCCCTGCTCACACTCGAAAGTGTCAGGGAAATTTCACAGGTGAATCACATTAGCATGTCAAGGCACATGTAGTTCTAAAATAGTTAAGCTGCTTCAGAGCACAAGAAAGAAGAAAATACTTTGAATTCCTTTCATCAAGGACCTTGATATAAAATCTGACCAAGATTATACAAAAAAAAGAAAAGAAAGAAAAGCTATAGAATAATCTCTTTTATGAATACTGATGCAAAGATCTTAAGTGAAACGCAGCAAACACACTTCAGTAGGATACTAAAATATAGCACAGAGCATGAGGATTAACCCAGGAATGCAAATAAACAAGCTTATTGAGTTGTCTCAGCTTAATAGAGATAGCAACACGAAACAATTTTTTTTTTTTTTTTTTTTTTTTTGCCACATGGCGCATCTTGTGAGAGCCTAGCGCCCTGACCATGGATCGAAGCTGGCCCTCGACGGCGAAAATGCAGAGTTCTAGCCACTGAACCACCAGGGAGTTTCTGAAACAATGTTTTTGTCTCTATTTTCAACCCCACTGTATTGAATTTTTATTTTCTCAACTAGAAATGATACTATGTATAGATTCTCTAACTTTCTGACCACTTGAGGTTAATAAAATTAGTCCAATCTAGTTTACTGCTTTAACGTCCTATCTAGTTTGAAGCTCTACACTTGTCATTCCTTCAAGGTTCTATTTTCTAGCTCCTTCAGTCATTTGGGATGGGGAAATGGAGCAGAAGAGAAGCAAGCTTTTCCTACTCACCAGGCCTTGGTGTAATCTCTCGCCACAGCTTTTGTAACAGTTTGGCCTTTGGTGTCCTCCATGTGGCTCAGGACCACAATGCTGGCTTTTTTGTGAGGTTATCGTGGATTCTCCTGAGAATCTAGAGCTCCTCAACACAGCTCCAACATGACCATTCATGTAGTTCTTGCCTTCAGCATTCGCCTCACAGCCTCTTGCCCTTAGTGCGTACCTCACCTGGAGAGCAACCCTTTGTTGAGTTTAAGCAAAATGCCGACAATCTTCCATACTGTCCACCTGTCCCCTGGGAAACAGGTATCTTTGCTGGCCCAGCCATAGGCCACTTGCTCTTTCCCCAAGCCTAGGCCTCTCTCTCCAGATCTCTTTCTCCTGCTTAGATAGGACACATCATCACACCTGCCACTCAGCAGACATTTGGCCAGTGCTGGCCTCGCCCTCTTTCAGATACTTCCAAAACACAGAAGACTCTTAGAGAATTTCCCACCACCCACCTGGACCCTGGCAAGGAGAAGTATTCCCTGGAGGAAAACACCTCTTTCTATGAACCCCGATCTCCTTGCTAGGCCCCTCACTCTTTCTGTGGTAGACCAAAGATGGACCAGTTGTTAACCTTCAAATAAACTTGAGGGTGGGGGTTAGGGGAGGGGTTCCAATTCTGAATTAGAGCCAGCTAAATGTTTTCTCCCTTTAGAAACTGTGGTGCTCACATCACTTTGTCCTCAGTCTGGGGCTACAAGGAGGCCCCACTTTACCTTTTCACATCCTTCCAGGAAATGTACTCATGTAAGACATCCTATGCAGAGTTGGAAAAGAGCCAGCACTGTGGGATCTGTCTAATAGGTGCCTACAAGACATTTGACAAAAATTCCACCCCTGAAAACAGTCCTCAAGAGAACAGAAATAGGCACTTGATTGTGAACCAAATTTAGCATCGTACTGCAGAATAGAACACTCAGAGCTGTCTAGAATCAGAAGAAGTCATGGAGGTTCATTTCCCCCCGTTATTGTTTGCCATTGTTCGAAAAACAG
Organism: Budorcas taxicolor; assembly: GCF_023091745.1. Lineage (NCBI taxonomy): Eukaryota > Metazoa > Chordata > Mammalia > Artiodactyla > Bovidae > Budorcas > Budorcas taxicolor. Next base: position 14,544,304 of record NC_068910.1, on the reverse strand, counting down.
CAACCTCTGCAATTAAACCAGAGAAATGAGCGGATTAAATGTTGGAACAAAGGAAGTATTCATAGCTACCTAAAACATGCCCTTATCCCCATTTTCAATAATTATTCCCCCTGGTTCCCTTTATCTCCTACTGGTGCCACCATCTAATGAGTCACACAAATTAGAGATCTTGAAGTTATTCACAGGGCTTCCCTCTTTAACATCACCATGCCCTGATTTGACCATTTCCTCAATGCCTCCCACCCCCAGGGCCAGCTTGATAGGCAAGTGGTCAGTACAGTCACACAGGGAGACAGAGCAGAGCAGTTACATTTAGACGGCCTGGCCACTTCGGGTTTACTGCTCTGCGGGCAGGGCTATCTTGAATTTTTTAATCTTATCTTTGAATTTGTGTTTTATAAGCGAAGTCCAAGGGAGAATGGGGCATGCATGAGGGGTGTGAAAGATGAGAGGTTCCTAGTTGCCTGGCTCCTGTCCTGGACCACCAACCTTATCACCCTCCAGCCCTGGTGAAGCGCTGGGTGCAGGAATGGGGAGCATCAAGGCCTGGGGGTGTGGAGGGGAGGGGGCTGTACCATAGCATACATACATAGTACCACTGCATTTTCAACCAGAGACCTAACAGGAGTAAACCTCTCACTTAGCCCCTTCTCCAGGTACTAAGTGTGTCTTGATGCTAAAATGCAAACCCCCAGGGGATTGACCATCCACTATGAGATGAAGTGGTGGAGCCATGGAGGGGAGACGGAGTCCTCTTCTCTAAGCAGGACATGGCACCTCAGTCCTGTGCTAGTGGAAAGGACCCCCAGCACTAGCTGCACATCCCACTGAGCAACAGAGACAGAATCCAGGATGTCTGTGAGGACCTGCACCTACACAGTGAATGTCCCTGTGCCTGAAGGAGCAGGATATTAAATAGGTGAGTAAAAGTGTCATGACAGGTCAAGAAAGACCACAGAAAAAAGGAAATGCTTTTACCTTTCACAACTTTAATAACACCATTTTTTTGAACAAGCAGCCCCTATTTTCACTTTGTACTGTGCCCCATACATTATGCAGCCGGCCCTGCCACCCTGCTTGATTTGTAGCATACATTCCAAGCAGTTTCCCTGACATAGCCTCTTCTCTATTCTTGAGGTGGTGGAATCCTTCCCCCTCTTCCCACCTACCCATGGCCCCCTCGCACTGAGTCAATGGTCTACAGTGGAGTGAAACAAAGCCCTGCTTGATCCAGTGTACTCTCTCTCCATCCCCATGTGTTCAACTGCCCTGACATGTAAGCTAGCATGCTCCTTCCCAACAACCAGGCTTGCTGACCTACCATGGGTCCTTGAATGCACTATGCTTCCTTTCCTTCAGTACTGAGATCGAAGCAAAGCTCTGCTAGTCTGGGTGGCTTGCTGGAATTTCCTGGGGGAGCTTTTCACTTCACTTTAAACACATGCCTAGACTGCACCTAAACCAAATTACATTAGAATCCCTCTAGTACCAAAGCTTCTCTATTTTCTAAGCTACTTGACTGATCCATACTGGCCTGGATAAGCATTCCTCAAACTCACCATGCTACAAATGACCTGAAGATCTGGTTGAAATGCAGATTCTGTTCAGTAGGACTAGTATGACACCCATGATTCTGCCTTTCTCATCTGCTCTCAGATAATGCTGATGCTGCTTGCTCAGAAATCAAAAGGCTGAGTGTTGCAGTCACTTCTTTCCAAACCCCTGGAGAATCCAGATTCATTTCTAAATGACTGACTGTTATTTTTCCCATGAAGTGCTCCTTCACATGAGGAAGTAGGTCCTCCTTCGTTCTCCCATGACCTGTTGCAGGTACCTGGATCACCCATACACACACACTTCTATATCTTTGTGGAGTGGAATTGCCTTTTCCCCCTCTTGTACCACCACACCCAAAAAGGCTGGAACATAGACATCAACACTCTAGGCTGCATTTAGAACCATATGAACACTGTAAGTTATGGAAAATTCTCTTTTGGTAATACTGGCAAACACATGGAATTGTTATCCTATAGAGTAAGTAAAGATGAGGTTCAACAAGAGGCCTCCCTGGAGGCATTCTGGTTAAAAAATGCGTAACTTGGACCTAATCATGGATAACATCAGACAAACCCAAACCCAGAGACATTCTATAAAATGCCCAGCCTGCAGATGTTAAGGAAAAGCGAGGCATCTACTCTCGATGGAAGGAATCTGGAGAGGTATGACAACTCAACGCAATACGTGGTCCTGAACTGGACCCTCTACTATGAAAGGCATTCCTGAGACCATTACTGAAACTTGAATGGAGTTTTCACATAAAGGGTATACTGGAGTTCTTTGTACTGCCCTTAACATTTTATGCCTTTTGAAAGCATTTCTGAATAAAAGTACCTGGTGTTGGATAAAACTTAACATCTTATGGAAAAATCCAAATGAACATTTTGGCCAACACAAGAGAAAGGAAAAACAATGAAACGTTAAAAAAAAAAAAAAAAAGCCATGAACAAAACAAAGAAGGAAACAAACAATGAATCCCTATTATAAGCTCAAATCAAAAGTCATGATGACAGATGCTTCAAATTTCAGGAGTTAGTCGGCCAGCAAGCTGCTGCTCCCGTATAGGCCCCCCATGATATAGCTTATTCTATTCTAAGGTTCTCCTGGAGTAGGAAATGGCAACCCATTCCAGTATGGTTGCCTGGGAAATCCCATGGACAGAGGAGCTTTGCGGGCTACAGTCCATGGGGTCTCAAAGCTTCAGACATGATCTGAGTGACACACACACACAAACACACACAAGGCTGGTGGCAGAAGGGGCTGATTTACTTAACCATACAGTAGGTGAGCAAGCCAGCCATAGTCTTCTCTCCTTTCCTTCCTCCCTTTTTCTCTTCCTTTCTTTCTTCCTCCCTCTCTTTCTCCCTCCCTTCCTCATTCCTCTATCTCTGTTCATAACCAGACAAAGGTAACTTTTTTTTTTTTCAGTTTAGACAATTTGGTCTCCTAGACTCCTGAGAGTGAGGAATAGATCTTCATTTTTGTTTCCTATATGCATCAGCTCAGTACTGAAGCTTACTGACTAATGATGGAAAAAGAATGAAAGACAAAAATATAATCCAAAGTAGTACAAGCTCGGAGACAAGTGAGTTGTGCAGAATAAAGTACAAGGTTTAGCAGACCAGAACTGTTTATTTGAACAATTGTTCAAGATCCAAAACCCCTTTACTTCTAGCTGATTTCAGGAAAAAAGAGGTCCCCGCCCTACCCACTAGAGCAGTTTTCTTTGATATTCAATCTCCCTTCTTTGGTACCAAAACCCTACTCTTTGTGCAGGAATCCACCCTTCCTCCAGGCAGCCCAGGTGCTTCTGAGGAGCTAACCCTGCCCAGACATGTTACCTGGGCCTAAACTGACTGGGACAACTTCTTCCCCTGAAAAAAGTAACTGGTTCAGAGGTGGGCACTGGACCTAAGGGACTCCAATCAGACTGAAACCCTAAACTCTTTTATTTCTACCCTCAACACATAAGAACAAGGAAGCTTTCAGCCTTTGGAGAAATGGGCAGCCTTCTTATGCTCATGCATGGAAAAAAGGCAAGGAGACAACCTGGGTCTTGGTCCTAACCTGTGGGAAGCTGCAGTAAGCCTACACCTTACTTTTCTGTTGAAGCTTGCTTGAGATGAATCTTCTGTTATTTGTAAATTAAAGGATAGTAGACAGTACACTCTTAAATTCCTTATGATGGTCATTATGTTCCTTGATCAAATTATAATTGGAAAACTTAGGCGTTAGGGAACCGAGCCTTAGCACACATGATGGCTTCTGCCAGGTGTTCCTCAGATGGCCTGCCAGGAGCCAGACTGGCTCAGGCCTTTCCTGCATCATTTCACTAGAGTGGGAAATGTGCTGTATTTTCATAGTTAAGAGCTGAGATTAAATGGGACAAGCATATTGTCTTTGTGAGACTTATTTATTAAAAAATGTATATACAATGGACATATTACGGCATTCCATTTATGACTCGCTGATGGGAAGTGCACACAAAGAACTCAAATGATGCTTTGTCTGCAGGGCAGTGTCCCACGGTGGTATTTATTATACTGTAGACAGAATGAGTCCAAAAGACCCATAATAATGACTTCCACTCATCCTCAGCCCCATCAAGGATTTGCTGAGATTTATGGTGCCAACTCAGAGCCTGAAAATCACTTGGGCAGGAAGTGATTCTTTGGCATTATCAGCCCAAGGCAGGTGGCAAGGAAAGCTATTTTGTGTTTGAAATATAGGGGAAAGAGCCCCATAGAAAGAAAAGCAAAAAGGACTCAATTTTCTTTTCTCATCTCAGATGAAAATCTCAAAAGAGCTGACAACAAAAGATATTTTTAAAACTTGGCTATTATTTTAGCTTTTCAGTCTTTTGTTTATTTATTTATTTATTTGGTACTAGCGTCTTCAGTAAATCCTCTTAATTATGACATGAACCATTCTCTTCTAATCCCTTAAGAAGAGTAAGGAATTTGTTAAATATTTTCACTGGAACTATTAGTGTCTTTTCTTATAAATAATGAGAATAAGGGCTAACATTTATGGAGTATTTATCTAGTGCCAAGCACTTTTCTGAGCAGTTCCCCTTTAATCTTCACAGCAACTCAAAGAATTATCATCTTAAAGATGAAAATATATATGCTTTGATAAGTTCAACAGTTTCTCCAAATCCTAAAACCCATCAAATATCCAAGTATCAAAACTCTATACAACCGAACCTATTTGACTCCAAGTCTTTATTTTAATGATTACACTTTAACCACCATCATCATCATCTCTACTGTCACAGTCATCACCATTTACCATTTATTGAGCCCTTACCATAGCAGTCATTGTGTGAGCTTTTATTTTTTTTTAAATTTTACCTAAAACTGGTTTATTTCACAACAGCTCTAGGAGGCAGGTCATATTATTCCCAAGTTATAGAAAAAACACCTGAGATTTGGAGATTTAGAGAACATGAGTTCTGTGAGTGTGTGTGTGTGTTTTAATTGCTCAGTCTGACTCCTTGCAACCATAGCCTACCAGGCTCCTCTGTCTATGGAATTTTTCAGGCAAGAATACTGGAGTAGGTAGCCACGTGAAGAAACAATAAAACATGACAAAACATTCAGGAGAAAAATCAGTTAATAGAAAGACCAAGATATGACTCAAATGTTAGAATTTGTAAATGTGTAGATGCAAAAATATTTTTATTTTAATGAAACTAAAACCATAGATATATTGGGCAAAGGAATGAAGGAATTCCAATGAAATATGAAAACTGCATAAAATCACCAAATATAAATCCTAAAGCAGAAAGAATACAATACCTGAAATCTAAAATACAGTGAATTTTAGCTGATAAAGAAGATTTTTTATTATAAAAAAATAATAAAATAATAATTTTATAAAATAATGAAATTTTGCCATTTGTAACAACATGGATGGATGATGGACCTGGAGAGTATTACACATGATGAGAAAAGTCAGACAAAGGCAAATACTATAGGTCATCACTTACATATGGGATCTAAAAATAAAACAAATGAATTGAATAAATATAACCAAACAAAAACAGACTCAGATATAAAGAACAAACAAGTGGTTACCTGTGGAGAGACAGAAGGAGGGAGGGGCAAGATAGGGGTAGGCGACTAAAAAAGCACAAATTACTATATATCAAATAAATAAATAACAAGGTTATATTGTGCAGCACAGGGAATATAGTTGACATTTTGTAACAACTACTGAATCACTATGTTGCATACTTGAAACTAACATTGTAAATTAATTATAGGTCACCACCTCCCCTTCACTACCATGGTGGTGGTTTAGTCACTAAGTCATGTCTGACTCTTGTAACCCCATGGACTGTAGTCTGTCAAGCTTCTCTGTCCATGGGATTCTCTAGGTAAGAATACCGGAGTGGGCTGCCACTTCCTTCTCCAGGGGATCTTCCTGACATAGGAATCAAACCTGGGTCCCCTGCATTGCAGGCAGACTCTTGACCAGTCGACTGAGCTATGAGGGAAGCCAACTATTACAGAAATAATAAAATAAATTAAAAACTGATTAGGCACAATAGAAAGAAAGATAAATAAATGTCAAGCCAAGTTAACAGCAACCACCAAACTAGAAAACAAAAAGGGGGGAAAAGGTGCAGGCAAAAATGAATAGCACCTCAATAAGCAATGACACAGTACCAAGCAGTGTAACGAACCAGAATTTGGAATCTTAGCGGAGTAAAGAGAGACTGGGCCAAAAAAATATAGACAAAAATACCAGGTTGCTTAAAACGAGACAGAAGAATTGGGAGTTCATTTTCAGAAGGTATGTACATCACACACGAAACAATATTACTTGAAGATACACCATGAGAAATTAAGACTGTATTAATATGTTGTAAACCCTACTATATTCATTTAAAAAATTTACTTGAAAACCATGTAATAAACCTGCAGCAGGAAAAAATGGAATCATAAAACATTAAATATAAAACAAGGTAGGAGAAAAAGAGGAGACAAGAAACAAAGAAGAACAACAAACAGAATACAACTAGAAGGATGGCAGCTTTTAAGCCACACATATCAACAGTTAAATTAAAAATTAAAGGCCTAAACATTACCAATTAAAAGAAATTGACATACTGAAGAAAAACGTGAGATGCATCTATACACTGTCCATAAGAAACCTTGTAACTATGAACACATAGATAAGCTCAAAGTAAAAATATTAAAACAGGTATATCATGAAAATACTAATTGAAAAAAGGTACAAAGAGCATATTAATATAAAGAAGGATATCACAGAGAAATTAGAAAGTTAATTCATCGAAATGTGTAATAACATATATACTAAATGCTGTTAGGTATATACACATTTAGGATTATTATGCATGAAGCAAAAACTAATACATCCTGAATGGAAAAATAGACAAATTCACAATTATGCTTGGAGACTGAAACAGTCCTCTTTTGGTAATCAATACAGATAGCAGAATAAGTGGGCAGAAAATTGTTCAGAATATAGAAACAATTTTACCTAACTGACGTGTATAGAACACTGTAATTAACAAAAGCAAAATATACATTTTGAAAGAATGGAAACCCTCACCAAGTTCAATCATGTTATATAGGTTATAAAGCAAATCTTTCCAAATTTAAAAGAACTGAAATTATACAAAGAATGTTCAAACCATAATGAAATTATACCCAAAATAAATTATAGAAAGATTTCTGGAAGGCCCCCAAATATTCTGAAATTGAACAACATATTTCTAAATAACCTGAGGTCAAAGAGAAAGTTCCAGAGAAAATAAAATCATTATGCTATACACCTAAAACTAATGTAATGTCATATGTCAATTATATCTCCAGTTTTAAAAACTGGCACAACAACTAGACACTTCATTGAATAAAATATATGGAGGGCAAACAGGCATAAGAAAAGAAGTCTAAAATCATTATCCAGTAGAGAAATGCTAAACTATAATGACATGCCAGTGTGCTGTTCTCAGAATGGCTAAAATAAAAATAAATAAATATAAATGACAATATCAAAAGCTGGCAAGGATGAAGGGCAACTGAAACTGTCATACACTGTTGGCAGAAAAGCAAGATCGTACAGCCATTTTAAAATTTAATTTGGCAATTTCTTATACATTTAAACATACAGTCCTGAAATTCAACTCCTAGGTATGCATTCAAGTGAAATGACACCTTAAGTTCATATAAACGACGTGAATGTTTACACTGGTTTTATTCATAATCATTAAAAATCCAAACAACCCAACTGTCTGTCAACTGGAGAATGGATAAACAAACTGTGATACATATGCTGGCCTACTATTCAATAATAAAAAGGAATTAGCTGCTGTTGTAAGATATAACAGGCTTCCCAGGTGGCTCAGCAGTAAAGAACCCACCTGCCAATGCAGAAGATACAAGAAATGTGGGATTGATCCCTGGGTTCAGAAAAACGCCCTGGAGGAGGAAAGGGCAACCAACTCCTCCAGTGTTCTTCCTGGGAAAACCCCATGGACAGAGGAGCCTGGACACAACTGTGACTGAGCACACACATCAGATCTAACACGACAAAACCTCAATTGTATCCCATCAAGTAAAAGAAGTCAGACTTGAAAGGCTACACTCTACGTGATTTCACTTACATGATATTCTGGAAATGACCAAATCATGGGGACAGAAAACATCAGTGTTCGCTAGGAACTGTGCTTTGGGGATGGTGTTGATTAGTTGGTTATCTCAGGAAAATTTTCTAGGGTAATGGAACTGCTATTAATATATCTTGACTGTGATGCTACATATACAACTGTAAGTATTAGTCAAAATTGATAAGATTCTATGCCAAAAATAACAAATTTTATCATCAGTTTCAGTCTGTCAGCTCAGTCGCTCAGTCGTATTCAACTCTTTGTGATCCCATGGACTGCAGCACACCACGCTTCCCTGTCCAATTTTATCATATATAAATTAAAAATATGAAAAAATACAATTAATTATATCATAAACTTTTATGCAGAGCACATCATGCAAAATGCCAGGCTGAATGAAGCCCAAGTTGGAATCAAGATTGCAGGGAGAAATATCAATAACCTCAGATATGTAGATGACACCAGCCTTACGGCAGAAAGCAAAAAGGAACTAAGAGCCTGTTGATGGAAGTGAAAGAGGAAAGTGAAAAAGCTGGTTTGAAACCCAACATTCAAAAAACTAAGATCATGACATCCGGTCCCATCACTTCAGGGCAAATAGATGGGGAAACAATGGAAACAATGACAGATTTTATTTTCTTATTTTCCAAAATCACTGCAGACGGTGACTGCAGCCATGAAATTAAAAGACACTTGCTCCTTGGAAGAAAAGCTATGACCAACCTAGACAGCACATTAACAAGCAGAGACAATAACTTGGCCAACAAAAGTCCATATAGTCAAAGTGAAAGTGAAGTCACTCAGTCATGTGCAACTCTTGGTGACCCCATGGACTGCAGTCTACCAGGCTCCCTTGTCCCTGGGATTCACCAGGCAAGAACACTGAGTGGGTTGCCACTTCCTTCTCCAATGCATGAAAGTGAAAAGGGAAAGTGAAGTTGCTCAGTCGTGTCTGACTCCTAGTGACCCCATGGACTGCAGCCTACCAGGTTCCTCCATCCATGGGATTTTCCAGGCAAGAGTACTGGAGTGGGGTGCTATCACCTAAAGCTATGGTTTTTCTAGTAGTCATGTATGGATGTGAGAGTTGGACCATAAAGAAAGCTGAGCACCAAAAAATTGATGCTTTTGAACTGTGGTGTTGGAGAAGACTCTTGAGAGTTCCTTGGACTGCAAGGCAATCAAACCAGTCCATCCCAAGGAAATCAGTCCTCAATATTCATTGGAAGGACTGATGCTGAAGCTGAAGCTCCAATAGTTTGGCCACCTGATGCGAAGAACTGACTCACTGCAAAAGACCCTGATGCTGGGAAAGACTGAAGAAACAAGAAGGGAATGACAGAGGATGCGATGGTTGGATGGCATCATCAACTTGATGGACATGAGTCTGAGCAAGCTCTGGGAGGTGGTGATGGACAGAGAAGCCTGGCGTCCTGCAGTCCACAGGTCATGAAGAGTCAGACATGACTGAGTGACTGAACTGACTGATACCATAAACAACATCAAGAACAAAAAGAACTAAAAAGACCAAAATGTATGCTGCTTCCACAAGGTGCACTTAAAAATAAACACACAGATGAGTTGAAAGTAAAAGAATAGTACAAGATACAACATGCAGAAGAAATCTGGTTTGGTACACTCAGTTCAGTTCAGTTCAGTTCAGTCGCTCAGTCATGTCTGACTCTTTGTGACCCCATGAATCACAGCACACCAGGCCTCCCTGTCCATCACCAACTCCTGGAGTTCACTCAGACTCGCATCCATCGAGTCAGTGATGCCATCCCCCATCTCATCCTCTGTCATCCCCTTCTCCTCCTGCCCCCAATCCCTCCCAGAATCAGAGTCTTTTCCAATGAGTCAACTCTTCACATGAGGTGGCCAAAGTACTGGAGTTTCAGCTTTAGCATCATTCCTTCCAAAGAAATCCCAGGGTTGATCTCCTTCACAATGGACTGGTTGGATCTCCTTGCAGTCCAAGGGACTCTCAAGAGTCTTCTCCAACACCACAGTTCGAAAGCATCAATCCTTTGGAACTCATCCTTCTTCACAGTCCAACTCTCACATCCATACACGACCACAGGAAAAACCATAGCCTTGACTAGACGGACCTTAGTTGGCAAAGTAATGTCTCTGCTTTTGAATATACTATCTAGGTTGCTCATAACCTTTCTTCCAAGGAGTAAGCGTCTTTTAATTTCATGGCTGCAATCACCATCTGCAGTGATTTTGGAGCCCCCCAAAATAAAGTCTGACACTGTTTCCACTGTTTCCCCATCTATTTCCCATGAGGTGATGGGACTGGATGCCCGGATCTTCATTTTCGGAATGTTGAGCTTTAAGCCAACTTTTTCACTCTCCTCTTTCACTTTCATCAAGAGGCTTTTTAGTTCCTCTTCACTTTCTGCCATAAGGGTGGTGTCATCTGCATATCTGAGGTTATTGATATTTAGCACTTGTTGGTTGAAGTACTTCATAAATGTCAGCAGGTCAAGATGTTGAAATCTTCTATGTCCTACCTGACTTAAGGTCTAATTGTTTTATCAAGTGCTGAGAAAGAGTTGCTAAAATCTCCCAACCGTGATTGTGGATTTATATGTTTATACTCCATAAATATTTTATATTCCATAAAAATCCTTTATTCCATAAATAATTGTTTCATTATTTTGAGATCTGTTATTAGGTGCACACAGTTAGGATTTCTATGTCCTGTTGATTAGCTATCTTATTTTTACTATTAGGAAATGGCTATCTTAATCCCTGGTGATATTACCAGTCTTTAACTGATATTAATGTAATGTTGGTACTGCTGCTTACCACAGTGTCTGCCACCACATGTGTGTAGAGAGAACAAATAATCTCATAAATAAATTCATTTAATAAACTATATTTACTTTCATTTAAAAATAGCACTGTTTTTATTTCCAATATTCTGGGAGGTGGGTCATAGAGGATCCTGCTGTGATTTATGTCAGAGAGTGTTTTGCCTATGTTCTCCTCTAGGAGTTTTATAATTTCTGGTCTTACGTTTAGATCTTTAATCCATTTTGAGTTTATTTTTGTGTATGGTGTTAGGAAGTGTTCTAGTTTCATTCTTTTACAAGTGGTTGACCAGTTTTCCCAGCACCACTTGTTAAAGACATTGTCTTTTCTCCATCGTATATTCTTGCCTCCTTTGTCAAAGATAAGATGTCCATAGGTGGGTGGGTTTATCTCTGGGCTTTCTATTTTGTTCCATTGATCTATATTTCTGTCTTTGTGCCAGCAAAAATAAACAAATGGGACCTAATTAAAATCAAAAGCTTCTGCACAACAAAGGAAACTATAAGCAAGGTGAAAAGATAGCCTTCAGAATGGGAGAAAATAATAGCAAACGAAGCAACGGACAAAGGATTAATCTCAAAAATATACAAGCAACTCCTGCAGCTCAATTCCAGAAAAATAAACGACCCAATCAAAAAATGGGCCAAAGAACTAAACAGACATTTCTCCAAAGAAGACATACAGATGGCAAACAAACACATGAAAAGATGCTCAACATCACTCATTATCAGAGAAATGCAAATCAAAACCACAATGAAGTACCATTTCATGCCAGTCAGAATGGCTGCGATCCAAAAGTCTACAAGCAATAAATGCTGGAGAGGGTGTGGAGAAAAGGGAACCCTCTTACACTGTTGGTGGGAATGCAAACTAGTACAGCCACTATGGAGAACAGTGTGGAGATTCCTTAAAAAACTCGAAATAGAACTCCCATACGACCCAGCAATCCCACTGCTGGGCATACACACCAAGGAAACTAGAACTGAAAGAGACACGTGTACCCCAATGTTCATCACAGCACTGTTTATAATGGCCAGGACATGGAAGCAACCTAGATGTCCATCAGCAGATGAATGGATAAGAAAGCTGTGGTACATATATACACAATGGAATATCAATCAGACATTAAAAAGAGTACGTTTGTATCAGTTCTAATGAGGTGGATGAAACTGGAGCCTATTATACAGAGTGAAGTAAGCCAGAAAGAAAAACAATACAGTATACTAACACATACACATGGAATTTAGGAAGATGGTAACGATAGCCCTGTATGCAAGACAGCAAAAGAGACACAGATGTATAGAACAGTCTTTTGGACTCTGTGGGAGAGGGCAAGGGTGGGATGATTTGGGAGTTTAAATGTTTGAAAAAATAAAGAAAAAAAAATAGAACTGTTATACTCCATAGTTTTTGCTTTAAAATGTATTTAATGCTAGAAGAGGGGAAAAAAAGACTGCTTCAAAAGAAAAAAAGTCACATCACAGAAGACAAATAATGAAAAGAAATAGGATATATAATAAAATGAGAAGAAAAATGTATGTCATGACACATTCAACAGTTAATTTGCCTCATTCTTTAAAAATCAGTAAGGTAGTAATCTGGAGAACTCCATTCCTATTTATTTCCTCCCCTTTCTAAACTGATGGCAGTAACTTACTGCATGCATCTTAGCTTCTGTTCATAGTCTGGCACACCTTCTTACAGGGAGGTATTTATTACCTGCTTTCTCCAAAATTCTGTAACACAAGCTCTGAAATCCCTCCTCCCAAGGTGCTAGTGATGCCTGGGTGGATTCTGTTCAGGTTTTCCCGAAGCCTGATTCGCAGCTCATTTATGATTACTCATCCCTTTTTAACTGTCAGTCATTTTCCATAAACTCAACTTGCAATACTGGGATAGCCATTTTTCTCTGAACCTGTTTGAATTATGGCCCCATCTCCCTGTTACAGCCCTGAATAGGCAGTAGTGACACACCGCCACAAATAACCTCTGAATCTTCGGGAAGGAGAGATGCTAATGTAACTTCTGGCATTGCCTTAATCTCAGTTTTCTTCTCCTTTTCTTTTCTTCTTAATTATTTCTGATTTCTCCCCCAAGTTTATGCCAGTAAACTTGATGCTGAGTTTATGCTTCTGGCAGTGAAGTCCAGGAAAGTCTCTCTCATCTGGAGAATCTGGCCAAAATAAAGATTCCCAGATCCTGCTCCTGGAGCCTGGGAATCAGTAGGTGCAGTGTGAGGCCCAAGAACATACATTTTCACAGGTACCACCAGCTGATTCTGATGAGCCTTGCGCTGTGTTTAAAAACAATTGCTAAATATTCTGACAGAGAAAACAAAGTAGAAAAATGACATCATTAAAAAAAAATCAAATTCCTTTGCTCTCAGTGATTATCTTAAAAATAAATCACAGGCTCTTCCTGTTGGTCCAGTGGCTAAGACTACATGCTCCCAGTGCAGGGGGCGTGGGTTCAATTCGTGGTCAGGGAACTGGATCCCCACAAGTTGCAACCAAGGGTTCACATGCCACAACTATATTCCACATGCCACAACTAAGACCTGCACAGCCAAAAGTAAATAAATAAATCACAAGGGATATTCTAATAATCTCAGATGGGAGGTCATCACAATATGGCTAGCTGACTTATTATATGGTTAATAGTCTAAGTCAAATGGTTTAATGAAGCTGCCCACAGCACAGGTGGCAAAAGAATAGCCATTACCTTGACACTAATTTACTTTTTAAACCAACTTGAGATACAGTTCAGGAAACACTTGATGTGATCGATGCTGTATCTACAGAGCAAGGTTAGGTGCAGAATTCAACCTGATATGTATTCGAGATCTTTCTCTTGAGTCAGCTGTATCACTGGCACTAACATATTTTAACCTCTACCTAACCCATCTTTAGTAGACAGTTATCAGAATTCACCACTTTACATAACATGTGGAGACCTGGCTTGAAAGTATTGTTAGAATTATCCAAAGTAACGTAACTGTACAACAATTCCTTTTCTAGCCTGCACAGTTTGAAAATATAGAAAACAAATCTCTCTGTTTTTTCACCTCTTTCTTAAAAAACAGTTCCATTTTCAGAGCTTCAGAGGCATGCATCTGAAGCCCAAGTCCTGTATAATGGAGAAGTGACATAGAATACATGAATAGGCCAGTCAGGAAATGTTTGGAATCGATAGTATTAACATAATTAATTTGAAAGATTTACTATGGACTGAGATCAGCATTCTGGAACACACAGACCTGCTAGAGAACTGTGTGACTTTATACATCCTGAGACTTTATCCTGTTTTAATCAGCAGTCATTAATCTCAACAATTTTTCATATTGTTTTAATTTTCCTGAACAGTTATAGCCAAGCTCACACATTCAAAATTTGTTTCTGAAGCTCATTTTTCTGTGACTCTCAACAAGCTTATGTGATGTCATTTCAAATGTTGCTTATTATTAAGTTGAAATAATTAACTGAACTTGGGACCCTGCTAAAAACTGGCAATATCTTTTGTTAAAACTGAGCTTTCAAAAATAATGTAAGGAGATTTATAAATAACTACTAACAAAAGCACTAAACGTATAAACCTATCACTAATGTATTTTCTGTTTTTCTTATGTCTTAGGTTAAATTACAAACAGGCTTATCCTATCACCTGAATATGAGAAATAAAAGCTCATACCACTTAGATTTCTACTCTCAGTTGGTGTCATATCTTCCTGAAGGAAGATTTTCTTGAAAATAACTTCTACCTATTATCTGTTCTTTGGCGCTCAGCTTTCTTCACAGTCCAACTCTCGCATCTATACATGACCACTGGAAAAACCATAGCCTTGACTAGACGGACCTTTGTTGGCAAAGTAATGTCTCTGCTTTTCAATATGCTATCTAGGTTGGTCATAACTTTCCTTCCAAGGAGTAAGCATCTTTTAATTTCATGGCTGCAGTCACCATCTGCAGTGATTTTAGAGCCCCCAAAAATAAAGTCAGCCACTGTGTCCACTGTTTCCCCATCTATTTCCCACTGTGAAGAAAGCTGAGTGCTGAAGAATTGATGCTGTTGAACTGTGGTGTTGGAGAAGACTCTTGAGAGTCCCTTGGACTGCAAGGAGATCCAACCAGTCCATTTTGAAGGAGATCAGCCCTGGGATTTCTTTGGAAGGAATGATGCTAAGGCTGAAACTCCAGTACTTTGGCCATCTCATGCGAAGAGTTGACTCATTGGAAAAGACCCTGATGCTGGGAGGGATTGGGGCCAGCAGGAGAAGGGGACGACAGAGGATGAGATGGGGGATGGCATCACTGACTCGATGGACACGAGTCTGGGTGAACTCCGGGAATTGGTGATGGACAGGGAGGCCTGGCATGCTATGATTCATGGGGTCGCAAAGAGTCAGACACGACTGAGCGACTGAACTGAACTGAACTGATTATCTGTTCTTCATAAAAGTTATAGCTTTTGTCCAAAAATAGTCAACAGAAAAAGGAATCAAAAGAAAAATAAACATTTTTTACTTACACTATGAAACTGATTCTTATCAAGTTTTATTTTAACAAAGAATGGTTCTGAACTATTTTACTGTACTTGTAGGAATTGATATTAGAAAAAATTGTTACATAGATACATAGAGTTTTAGGAGTAAAGATATTCATGTATGGTGGCATTTCTTATAAAGCAAATATTACAAACAGCCTAAGTGAGGTTGGTTAAAAAAATAGTAAATCTATATACTGTGTGGCTATTATAAAAATTGTGCTGCAGAAATATGTAAGGGCAAGAAAATATGTTCATGACATTTCAAGTTAAAAAAAAGCTATGTTATCAGTGTTTAAAAGATAATTATGACTCTAAAAGTGTTTAAAACATAATTATGACCCTTTAATGCAATACATAGGATAAATAGTTACTCTTCTTACTATATAAGCTCAATACAAAAGAAGAGACCAACAACATAGGACTAAATACTTAAGAGAAAAATAGAAGGGGGAATTGATACATATATATATTGGCTGTGCTGCATGGCTTGTGGGATCTTAGTTCCCCAACTAGGGATTGAACCTGGGTCCTCCACAATGAGAGCATGAAGTCCAAATCTCTGGACTGCCAGGGAATTTTTAACAGAGGTAAGAATATAATTAAAGCGTATACAGAAAGGGAAATATAAATGGCTTTAAGACATATGAAATGTATTCAACATACATCATTAAAAGAAAACCCACAATGATATTCCATTTTTTAGGTATCAAAATGGCAAGAGGTGAAACATTTTGATGAGACACTGTGTTGCTAAGACTATAATGAACATATATTCTCCTAAACTAGTAGAAATACAAATTGGTTTAACATATCCAGAGTGCATTTTTACAGGATCTATCAAAATTACATAAACTTTGACGCACTGATTCTTCTAATAATGTACCATACATACAAATATATTACTTATTACCCAAGAATATTCGTTTCTACACTGTCTCAAGTAGCCAACATTTTGGAACAACCTGAAAGTTCAATTAAAGTTAAATGAAAACATCCTCCAAATTGGAATCTTGGGTAATCATTAAAAAAAAAAAAAATCAAACCTATATAATGACACGATGATAGTTTCCAATCTAGCAAGTCAAAAAGGTGAGGTATTGTGTATATAGTCAACACTGTCATTCCTGTAAGAAATGAATGGTGAAACATCTAAAGTACCTGTGTTTCTCTATTATGTTGGTGCAAATGTAATTGCGGTTTTGGACCGTGAATTTTAAATCGTTACAAGTAGGCGCAAACCACTTCTTTATTACGCAAAACAGGAACCATTACAATCCACACATTTTTACCAACAAGAAATAAGTCTGTTTATTTCTTTAGTGTAAAAATTCATCCCTCAGGATTTGAGGAAATCTTGGAAAGCATTTGCTGCCTCCTGTGATTGTAGAACCATTTTCCCTGCAAAAAGTTGTCAAGATGCTTGAATAAGTGGTAGCTGGTTGGCAAGAGGTCAGGTGAATGTGGAGGATGAGGCAAACTTTGTAGACCAATTCATTCAACTTTTGAAGTATTGGTTGTATGACATGTGGTCGGGTGTTGTCATGGAGAAGAATCGGGCCCTTCCTGCTGACCAATGCTGGCTATAGGCACTGCAGTTTTTGGTGCATCTCACTGATTCACTGAGCATACTTCTCAGATATAATGGTTTCACCAGGATTCAGAAAGCTATACTGGATCAGACAAGCAGCAGACCACCAAACAATGACTATGACCATTTTTTGGTGCACGTTTGGCTATGCTAAGTGCTTTGAAACTTCTTAGTCCAACCACTGAGCTGGTTGTCACAGGTTGTCTTATAAAATCCACTTTTCATCGCACGTCACAGTCCGACGTGCATGTGACACCGCATGTCACAATTCTATGCTTCATTGCTATTGCACTGTTGCTGTTTTTTTGAGGCAGGGGCTTCCCTCCTGGCTCAGTGGTAAAGAATCCACCTGCCATGCAGTAGCTGCAGAAGACACAGGTTCCATCTCTGGGTGGGGAAGATCCCTTGGAGGAGGGCATGGCAACCCACTCCAGTATTCTTGACTGGAGGCTCTCTTGGACAGAGGAGCCTGGTGGGGCTACAGTCCATGGGATTGCAAAGAGTCAGACACAACTGAAGCAATTTAGCACATGCAGCTCACAAGGCACCCACTTATCAAGCTTTTTCACATTTCCAATTAGCTTCAAATGTCAAATGATTCTGAGTTCATCAGCAACTTCTTTAGTTGTAAGAGGGTCAGCTTTGATGATGGCTCTCAATGGGTCATTGTCAACTTCCGACAGACAGCCACTTTGTTCCTCATCTTCAAGGCTCTAGTCTCCTTTGCAAAACTTTCTTGAACCACCACTGCACCGTATTAGCAGTTCCTGGGCCAAATCGTTGTTGATGCTGTGAGTTCTCTCTGCTGCTTTGCAACTCATTTTGAACTTAAATAAGAAAATCACTCGAATTTGCTTTTCATCTAACATCATTTCCCTAGTTTAAAATAAATATAAACAGCAAGTAGTAAGTCACTAGCAAAAAAATAAATAAATAAAGCAAGAAAGGTGCATTAAAATGATGTTCAACATAACCACATTTACTTAAGACTATACCACAGTATCAAACAGCAAATTCAACAATGCAAAAACCGCAATTACTTTTGCACCAATCTAATATTTGCATATGGCAACCTGGAGGAATACATGAATCTCTGGAAATCACTGTCTCCTAGAAAGACTGCAAAGGGTCACTGGTGGGAGAAGACTTAATTTTCATTGCATGTCCATATGCACTATTTGATTTATTTACCAAGTCTCTGGGGGCTTGCCTAGTGGATCTGTGGTAAAGAATCTGCATGCCAATGCAGGAGACATGGGTTCAATCCCTGGGTTGGGAAGATACGCTGGAGAAAGAAACGGCAACCCATTCCAGCATTCTTGTTGGAAAAATCTCATGGACAGAGGAGCCTGGCGGGCTATAGTTCTAGGGGGTTGCAAAAGAGTTAGACACTCAGTTCAGTCGCTCAGTTGTGTCCGACTTTTTGCCACCCCATGAATCGCAGCACGCCAGGCCTCCCTGTCCATCACCAACTCCCGGAGTTCACTCAGACTCAGGTCCATTGAATCAGTGATGCCATCCAGCCATCTCATCCTCTGTCGTCCCCTTCTCTTCCTGCCCCCAATCCCTCCCAGCATCAGAGTCTTTTCCAATGAGTCAACTCTTCACATGAGGTGGCCAAAGTACTGTTCACCTTTAGCATCATTCCTTCCAAAGAAATCCCAGGGTTGGTCTCCTTCAGAATGGACTGGTTGAATCTCCTTGCAGTCCAAGGGACTCTTAAGAGTCTTCTCCAACACCACAGTTCAAAAGCATCAATTCTTTGACGCTCAGCCTTCTTCACAGTCCAACTCTCACATCCATACATGCCCACTGGAAAAACCATATCCTTGACTAGACGGACCTTAGTCGGCACTGCTGCTGCTGCTGCTCCTGCTGCTGCTACGTCGCTTCAGTTGTGTCCGACTCTGTGTGACCCCAGAGATGACAGCCCACCAGGCTCCGCTGTCCCTGGGATTCTCCAGGCAAGAACACTGGAGTGGGTTGCCATTTCCTTCTCCAATGCATGAAAGTGAAAAGTAAAAGTGAAGTCACTCAGTTGTGTCCGACTCTTAGAGACCCCATGGACTGCAGCCCACCAGGCTCCTCCGTCCATGGGATTTTCCAGGCAAGAGTGCTGGAGTGGGGTGCCATCGCCACTTAGCTACTAAACGACAACCAAGTTTGTGTATGATACTTTGTATCATTATTTATTTCCTTTATGTATGTACTTAGTTAATAGTTATTTTTAAATTATCAGATATGGAGAAGAAGCACTGATGGAGAGAAAGACTCCTAAAAGGATCATAGGGCTTTGAATCTGGCATCAGCACCTCCTTCTTCATGGGACCTTGGGAAAGGACTCTCCTTACTCTGGACCACCTTCTCTTTCCCTAAGGAGAATCACAGAGTTCACTTTTCACTTGTGGGAATCTGAGTTTCTAGTTGTTTTCAAAACACATACTTGCTTTCAAATATCACATAAAATAACAGGTGTCTTAGCTACCAGAATTACAAACATCCTCTCCCCTGTCGCTCACACTTTACAAGGCTATTCGCTTGGGAAACTGTCTCAAGCAACAATTTTCTGAGCACTGGTTTAAACATAAGGCTAGGTTAAGTGCTAGAAATATAAGAGTATAAGACATCCCAGTTACTGAATGCCAACTAAATGCCAAGTACTGGATGAGGTGTTTTTTATAATTGTATCTTGTGATGTTCACATCAACCCGGTACCCTGTAGGCCATTACTAGTATCTTCATTTTTACAAACGAGCAAGTGGCAACTAAAAGGAGTAAGTTACTTGCTGGTAAAGGTCACCCAACTAAGAAGCGATCCCACTGAGAGCTAAAACCCAGTCTGCATGACACCAGGCCTGAGCTATTTTTCACCATAATTCCAGCCCATGGCACCTAATTTGCTGGGAGAGGAAGACAAACAGATGCTTGATCAGTAATGGGGTAAGTACTGTGAGAGAACTTCCAAGTAGGTCTGACAGAGATTTGCATGAAGCTGGCACTCAGGAAGCATATTGCTCTTTTCCAGCAGGACGTTTGTAGACTTCTTCCCATAGGTCAAGTGAATGGTGAAACTGCCAGTTTTCAAAGCAAACCTTGACCATGAGATGAACTCAGTCTGAAACGCGGCTACACAAGTGACTTGGTACCATGACAGACAGCCATTCAACTGGATGCAACAGGAATTTTCTCTGAGGTTTCAGAGTCAGGGAGACCTTGACTCAACTCACATCTCGTACTCAGTAGCTTTGTAACACCAGTCTGGAGACTTAACTCCTCTGAGCCTCACGTTCTTACTTGGTGAAATGCATATGAAATGAAAAAATAGAAAGAAAAATAATGTGGAAAAATGAACATGAAGCTCCTGTCATAAAGTAGGCATTCAATAAACAGTCATCATATTCTCATATAGGCTTGGGTCTATCAAAATAATTCAAGATTGCACAGGCGAGTACTTCAGTAGAAATGGAATTATTGCGAATGCATAATTTGTTTCCTGAGAGTCAGTGTATCAATGTTTTGTTTGAGAAACATCTGATATAATGCTTATCAGTTCAGTTCAGTTCAGTCGCTCAGTCGTGTCCAACTCTTTGCGACCCCATGAATTGCAGCACGCCAGGCCTCCCTGTCCATCACCAACTCCCGGAGTTCACTCAGATTCATGTCCATCAAGTCAGTGATGCCATCCAGCCATCTCATCCTCTGTCATCCCCTTCTCCTCCTGCCCCCAATCCCTCCCAGCATCAAAGTCTTTTCCAATGAGTCAACTCTTCGCATGAGGTAGCCAAAGTACTGGAGTTTCAGCTTTAGCATCATTCCTTCCAAAGAAATCCCAGGGTTGATCTCCTTCACAATGGACTGGTTGGATCTCCTTGCAGTCCAAAGGACTCTCAAGAGTCTTCTCCAACACCACAGTTCAAAAGCATCAATTCTTCGACGCTCAGCCTTCTTCACAGTCCAACTCTCACATCCATACATGACTCCTGGAAAAACCATAGCCTTGACTAGACAGAATTTAGTTGGCAAAGTAATGTCTTCGCTTTTGAATATGCTACCTAGGTTGGACATAACTTTCCTTCCAAGGAGTAAGCGTCTTTTAATTTCATGGCTGCAATCACCATCTGCAGTGATTTTGGAGCCCCCCAAAATAAATTCTGACACTGTTTCCACTGTTTCCCCATCTATTTCACATGAAGTGATGGGACCGGTTGCCATGATCTTCATTTTCGGAATGTTGAGCTTTAAGCCAACTTTTTCACTCTCCTCTTTCACTTTCATCAAGAGGCTTTTGAGTTCCTCTTCACTTTCTGCCATAAGGGTGGGATCACCTGCATATCTGACGTTATTGATATTTCTCCCAGCAATCTTGATTCCAGCTTGTGTTTCTTCCAGTCCAGCGTTTCTCATGATGTACTCTGCATAGAAGTTAAATAAGCAGGGTGACAATATACAGCCTTGACGTACTCCTTTTCCTATTTGGAACCAGTCTGTTGTTCCATGTCCAGTTCTAACTGTTGATTCCTGACCTGCATACAGATTTCTCAGGAGGCAGGTCAGGTGGTCTGGTATTCCCATCTCTTTCAGAATTTTCCACAGTTGATTGTGATCCACACAGTCAAAGGCTTTGGCATAGTCAATAAAGCAGAAATAGATGTTTTTCTGGAACTCTCTTGCTTTTTCCTTGATCCAGCAGATGTTGGCAATTGGATCTCTGGTTCCTCTGCCTTTTCTAAAACCAGCTTGAACATCAGGAAGTTCACGGTTCACATATTGCTGAAGCCTGGCTTGGAGAATTTTGAGCATTACTTTACTAGTGTGTGAGATGAGTGCAATTGTGCAGTAGTTTGAGCATTCTTTGGCATTGCCTTTCTTTGGGATTGGAATGAAAACTGACCTTTTCCAGTCCTGTGGCCACTGCTGAGTTTTCCAAATGTGCTGGCATATTGAGTGCAGCACTTTCACAGCATCATTTCAGGATTTGAAATAGCTCCGCTGGAATTCCATCACTTCCACTAGCTTTGTTCATAGTGATGCTTTCTAAGGCCCATTTGACTTCACATTCCAGGATGTCTGGCTCTTGATGAGTTATCACACCATCGTGATTATCCGGGTCATGAAGATCTTTTTTGTACAGTTCTTCTGTGTATCTTGCCACCTCTTCTTAGTATCTTCTGCTTCTGTTAGGTCCATACCATTTCTGTCCTTTATCGACCCCATCTTTGCATGAAATGTTCCCTTGGTATCTCTAATTTTCTTGAAGAGATCTCTAGTCTTTCCCATTCTGTTGTTTTCCTCTATTTCTTTGCATTGATCGCTGAAGAAAGCTTTCTTATCTCTTCTTGCTACTCTTTGGAACTCTGCATTCTGATATATCTTTCTGATATATATATTTATCTTTCCTTTTCTCCTTTGCTTTTCACCTCTCTTCTTTTCACAGCTATTTGTAAGGCCTCCTCAGACAACCATCTTGCTTTTTTGCATTTCTTTTCCATGGGGATGGTCTTGATCCCTGTCTCCTGTACAATGTCACGAACCTCTGTCCATATTTCATCAGGCACTCTATCTATCAAATCTAGGCCCTTAAATCTATTTCTCACTTCCACTGTATAATCATAAGGGATTTGATTTAGGTCATACCTGAATGGTCTATCGGTTTTCCCTACTTTCTTCAATTTAAGTCTGAATTTGGTAATAAGGAGTTCACGATCTGAGCCACAGTCAGCTCCTGGCCCTCTTTTTGTTGACTGTATAGAGCTTCTCCATCTTTGGCTGCAAAGAATATAATCACTCTGCTGTTGGTGTTGACCATCTGGTGATGTCCATGTGTAGAGTCTTCCCTTGTGTTGTTGGAAGAGGGTGTTGGCCATGACCAGTGCAGGCGACGGCGCACTAAGTGCAGCCAAGGGGAGCCACCCCACGTCGAAGGTCAGGGGCAGAAGCTGGGAGGACCCCCTGCCCGAAGGGCAGCGGCCAAGAGGAGTTACCCCATGTCCAAGGTCAGGGGCCGCGGCCTAGAGTGCCAGGCTGCTACGGCGCAGGAACAGCCAAGAGGAGCCACCCCACACCTGAGGGCAGGCGCGAAGGCCAGGGGCGGAGGCCGGGAGGAGCAACCCCTTGTCCAAGGAGTGGTGGCTGCGCAGGCACAGGAGGGCCTAGAGGAGCTATCCCACCTTGAAGGTCAGGAAGGGTGGTGGTGAGGAGATACCCTTTGTCCAAGGTAAGGAGCAGTGGCTGTGCTTTGCTGGAGCAGCCGTGAAGAGATACCCCCACACCCAAGGTAAGAGAAACCCAAGTAAGATGGTAGGTGTTGCAAGAGGGCATCAGAGGGCAGACACACTGAAACCATATTCACAGAAAACTAGTCAATCTTATCACACTAGGACCACAGCCTTGTCTAACTCAATGAAACTAAGCCATGCCCGTGGGGCAACCCAAGACGGGCGGGTCATGGTGGAGAGGTCTGACAGAATGTGGTCCACTGGAGAAGGGAATGGCAAACCACTTCAGTATTCTTGCCTTGAGAACCCCATGAACAGTATGAAAAGGCAAAATGATAGGATACTGAAAGAGGAACTCCCCACGTCAGTAGGTGCCCAATATGCTACTGGAAATCAGTGGAGAAATAACTCTAGAAAGAATGAAGGGATGGAGCCAAAGCAAAAACAATACCCAGCTCTGGATGTGACTGGTGATAGAAGCAAGGTTTGATGCTGTAAACAGCAATATTGCACAGGAACCTGGAATATCAGGTCCACGAATCAAGGAAAATTGGAAGTGGTCAAACAAGAGATGGCAAGAGTGAACATTGACATTCTAGGAATCAGCGAACTAAAATGGACTGGAATGGGTGAATTTAACTCAGATGACCATTATATCTACTACTGCGCGCAGGAATCCCTCAGAAGAAATGGAGTAGCCATCATGGTCAACAAAAGAGTCCGAGATGCAGTACTTGGATGCAGTCTCAAAAACGACAGAATGATCTCTGTTCATCTCCAAGGCAAACCATTCAATATCACAGTAATCCAAGTCTATGCCCCAACCAGTAACACTGAAGAAGCTGAAGTTGAACGGTTCTATGAAGACCTACAAGACCTTTTAGAACTAACACCTAAAAAAGATGTCCTTTTCATTATAGGGGACTGGAATGCAAAAGTAGGAAGTCAAGAAACACCTGGGATAACAGGCAAATTTGGCCTTGGAATGCGGAATGAAGCAGGGCAAAGGCTAATAGAGTTTTGCCAAGAGAACTCACTGGTCATAGCCAACACCCTCTTCCAACAACACAAGAGAAGACTCTACACATGGACATCACCAGATGGTCAACACTGAAATCAGACTGATTATATTCTTTGCAGCCAAAGATGGAGAAGCTCTATACAGTCAACAAAAACAAGACCAGGAGCTGACTGTGGCTCAGACCATGAACTCCTTATTTCCAAATTCAGACTTAAATAATGCTTATAGCCTGAGAATTTCTCCCACTTCCTTCAGACTTTGATCATTTATACCTCCAATAATTATGGATCATGAGTGATTCTTAGCCTCATCTTGTACCCTCTCCACCCATTTTTCTTTCAAAAGCGCAACGATGCCAGGGGATGCTGTGTTTGCTAAGGTTCTTGGGTGACCTCCTCTTAGGCATGAAAACTGTATTGAGGTGAATGCCTTTCTTCACCTTATGTCACCAAGGGGTCTTGTCAAAATCATAAGCAATCCTAAAACGAGGGGAGTGGAGGTCACCTGAGGAAAAAGAGATAATCCAAGTTCCAAAGAAAAGCTGATAATTAAAAAATGAATTTCCTTCTTGAGTGTACAATATGTCTCTTGAAAAAGTGATTTGTGTCTAGAAGTTTTATGTCTACATTCAATAAGCTGCATTTCAAGCAGCATTTCTTCTTCGATCCTTTGAGCTCCTTTAATACATCAGATGGGTTTTTAATACCCACAGGAATATATAAACTCTTTCCAAGCTAAACAAATGGAGGGCAAGCTGGAGAGTTAATAAACACACATCTATAGGGTTTTGGCAACTTGCTAAGCCACTTCAGGTGCAGCACTGGGAAGCCCAAGGGAGGAACACAGACAGCCCTTTGAGGTAGGGGAGGTGGGCGTCACAGCACAAACAGCCATCAGGATGGAGACAATGTACCGCAGAAAGGCCGATCGCAAACGTCAACAGTGTGGACACAGCTCTGCACTCCTCCATTCCGCATGCAAATAAACATTCTAAAAATACTCTTTGGCTCTGCTGGTCTCCTACCCTCCGGCATGGAAGAGGAAAGCCTCACTGTGCTCTGAGCCCAGACAAACTTACATGTGCTCCCACCCAGCTTTCCCACACATTAAGAAACGTACAAATGGGAAATTGTTGTGAGACTAATTCATGTCAGGTAGAGACCTGCCTAGTCATTACAGACATGTGCCCCTCTCATTTTGCATCATGGACTCTTGAGGGAAAACAGTAATTTACAACATTTCCTGTACTAAAACCTCTCCAAACATGGCTTATCAAAGGGCAAGTAAAGATAGTAACATCTACACAACAATGGCCGTTCTATCTGGAACCTCTAAAAGTTGTAATCATCATTGCTTTTGGAAATAGGGCACTTTTCACTCTTTAAGTATTTGAGAAAGAGAATCAGAAGTCCTGTCTCCAGTAAAGTGATTTACTGAATTGAGACTCAGAAGAATTGGTACAAAAATCAATCAGAGGTTTTAATCCCAATTATTCTAATGTTTTGGGATCACATTTTCCTCTTCTGGCAATATTTCAACAATTCAAAATAAAGCTATCAAGATAAGCATTTACTTCTCCCTCCTCCCTTTAAAATTTTAAAGCCAAGATGTATTTAGCAACCCAAAACATATAGCACTAACTAGGTTGTTCACTCTAAGAGCTAATATTAAATGATTCAAGCCTAGCTCCATACCATAATATGAAAAGAAGGTAGCTCTTTATTAAAGGATGAGTGGCAGGTCATCAACATTACATGACACACTGGTGAAAAACTTAGACTTGATAGAGTCCTATTTTAAGTATTTGGTGATGGAAAGAATCACATCCTTTTAGAATCCAGGAGTTATTCCAATATACCACCTTCTGAGATGCATGGACTTGACACTGTAAAACTCAAAGACAGAGGAACTATTTTGATTTCGGTGATATATGCTCTGCACATTGCCAGCCAACATGGTGAGATCTAAGTGAGTAAGTGATACCAAGAGAAAACCTGGAGAAAAATAAAGTGCATAACCCTCAGTCTTCAAAGGAAAGAACTTGACCCTTGGTGTTAATTTCACTGTAGAGTAGGAAAGTTGTCTTGTTCGGAACTGAATTAAAGCCTGCTTAAAAGGGTCGATGATTATTTCATGGGAAATTGAATCACATTTATTTACACATTTAAAACAAGATTGAGTACAGTAGTTTGGCAAGAATCTATAAAGCAGGAGATACAAAAATATTTCAACAAATTAGTATATGCTTACAAATTAAGTGGTTAAAACTGTTACATTTTAACGCCTACAAATTTTATTATTCATGACACTAATGTACTCCCACTGGCAAAGTCTGTATCTAATTTGTGTAATGAAGTATCTGATCACTATTGAATATGTGTAGTCCCTAATTCAGAATTCCAAATTTTTTATGAAACGAGAGCTCAAGTAGATCCAAGAAGTGGCAAAATTCCAAGATCTACTTTATCTAGGACTGTCTCATTGGAGCAAAAAAACCTCATCAACAACTTTTCCTGATTGAAACTATTAGTTTTACCTTCCAGGCTAAGAAATCTGGAAGAGGGGACTGACTGGAGTTCTGTGGCTTTCCTACAATGCTGTCAACACAGATGGGTGTGCTATAAAAATATCTCCCATTTATGAAGCATTTACTCTGGGCTGGGCACTGTGATAAATATGGGGGCTACAATTTTTTCTTTTTTTATTCCACATACAGATCCTGTGAGGCAGGTATCACAGCCCTTTCAGAGATGAGTGGACTGAAACCTACAATACTTACTGGTTAAAATCTTTGCATGCTTAAGTGCCGCAGCCCAGATGATAGCCCAGTCCCAGAATCTGTTCTCTCAGTCTTTACTCCAGGAAGACACCAGGTCCCCCTTGTGCAGTGGGCACGTTTTACGGGTTGTTTCCAGAAGACCCACTTGGTAACAACACCTGCAGGGCATTCGCTGAGAACAGTCTGAAGAATTTGCGGTAAATCGCCCACCCAGCCTAAGACCTCAACAGGAAATTGGATTCGTTTGTAGGAAAATGGAATCCCTGAACTATGGTTCTCTGAACTGTAGCCCATGAAACATGTCAACACAGCTTCGAGACCAATTACTTTCTTTCAGTTTAGCGGATAAATGAAAGGCGCATGGGGAGAAGTGATGAGAGAAGAAAAGTGTAGCCACAGCTTTTGGGGCTTCCAGGAAGATGAGCAAAACTTGTGTGTAGATCCGAAAGTGAAACTGATGGCAACATAATTCTTATGAAAAGCAGTGAGTAATACTACCCCAAAAAAAGGACAGACACACATAGAGACACACAAAACAACAATATAAAAATCGAATTTGCCTTAGAAAGCAATATCTTGCCAGCATTGAAATGTGACAAGAGTTTTAAAGCTCCGGCATTAAATATGTGACACATGTTTAATTTCATTCTGATTATTTTTTAAATTGTTAAAATATTTAACTCAGCAATTGATTCCCATTCCAAGGGAACCTTTGTGGATCCCTTTCTCATCAAAGGATGAGGGGGTATCAAGAAAAACAGCAATGTACTGGAAAATAGTTAAAACATCACATTCTTTTAGATATTCAATTTTGTTAAGCTTGTTGACAGTCACAAATGCCCAGAAAATATGGGTTGAGTTGTTTTAGATTGCTGTTTGAATAACAGATTAATTTAATAATCAGTGGGATATTGAATGACGAAAATTATTGGTTAAAGTAGCCAAACCACCAACCCTAATGACATTCTTATGTAAATTCTTATTTTCTTTTAGGCTCCTGCATTCTTAATAAACCCTATATTTTTGAAAATCCTTTTTTAAACATTGCATACTGTCCCTCTGTTAAAATATATCTGTCTATGCTATAGACAGATAAATGTCCACTTTTGGAGTTGCCAATATGATGGTTTCTATTTAGAGCAACTGAGTCACCTCTTGATGGTTTTTCCATATAAAACCAACAAGGGCTTCTGGAAACAGGACACAGAGGCTGAGCTGGGAGCAGCCAGTCTTCAAACACTGTTGGAGACCAAAAAGACTTTTGTAATATGGCTAGAACCACCTGACATGGTTTCCTGAGTTTTACCAAGATGTGTAGACACCAGGGTTATCTGATGCCTGACAATCTGAAGATAGTTAGCGACAGCCGCCAGCAGACTGCCGCATGAAGCGCGTTCCCGTGGGAAGCGCACAGTGCTCTGGTTGCTCTATGGTTTGCCATTGCTTGTGGAGGAAAGTAATCGCTGCCTTGAAAATGGTTTGTAATGGACACAGCTTTGTATGTTCCACTGCGGGAGGCGAGATGTTTTTCTTTGAAAAAGATCTTAGTGCGTAATTTTTGAAATACTGTAATTTTCACCAAACTCAGTTTCCAACTTACTCGTCGCCAAATGCTGTAGAATTGTGTTATTTTTGAATGTCACTGCCGCTGACCTGAAGTTACCTACGAAGCTAGTCAAAAATTAGTAACTATTTTAGAGAACTCATCCTGCAAAAGCTCATTCTTTCCAAGGCAAAAGTTGACAAATTTCTACACGCATAGAATGTAAAGCAGATGGGCAAATTCAGCTGCCTGTTTGCCACCAAACCTATTGGCCACTGTACTGAAAAGTCTATCTGCTGTCACAAAGGGACCGTCAACAAAAGCCAAATAACAGTGTTTCCGTCATTGACATACTGCATTTCAAGAATACAAAGCTCATACAAAATGCAAAATGCTATCTTCATTCTTTAATAAATACATACATCTTCTAATAAATTTTACTTCATAAAATGGAACAAGGAAAGACAGAGAGAATGAGACATGTGAAAACAAAAATAAAAGATTTAATCCTTCAAAAGCTGTCAGTGAGACTATTTTTTATGAATCTATTTTGATGTGATAATAGCATCATATCAAAAATTTGTAACAAAGCCTCACAAAAATTTTTGGATTGGGGAAAAAAAAAAAATGGCCAGCCATGAATTGACTTTTCATTCAACTAGTCACCCCAGCCAACTTGTTAATTTCTAATCCCTAAAAAGAGGAGGGGGAGAATGAAGAGGAAGAAACAGCTGAGGTGGCTCGATGAGGACCAGGCTGTGTGTGTGTGTGTGTGCTGGGGGGGCTACATTCAGAGGTGCAGCAAATGGCCTGCCTGAATCAGAAGTTTCTGCTTCAAAGGTTAGCCTAGCGTCACCGTTATTGTCATTTCTCCCATCATCTGAAATCTGATCATGTTTCCTCCCTTCCTTAAAACTTCTGTGTTAGCCCGCACTGGTGTCAGGGTAGCAGCTGAAGTCCTTAAAGGACTAGTACTCTGTGACAGGGTCAAAGGGGCCACATGACTTGGGCCTTATTTGCCTCCTCTCTCCTCTCTTCTCACCTTTACCTCTGTGTCCCAGCTTCCCTTGTAAAAATTTGTTGAACAAACCACAAATTTTCTTGTCTCCATGAGTCTCGTCCACCTGTCTGGATACTCCTACTTGCTAACTCCTCTGCACTTGGCATTCTTACATTAGATGCTACTTTTATCCAGGAAGCCTCTCTCTCTCTCTCTCTTTTCAATTCTATGCTTTCTTCAGGTAGCTCTCTTTGAAAAAAAAAAACGTATTTCTTTGGCTCCGCTGGGGCCTTAGCCGTGGCACATGGGATCTTTCTGTTGCAGTGCATGGACCCACTAGTTGTGGCGCGTGGGCTTAGTTGTTCTGTGACATATGGGATCTTTCTTCTTTTACCAGGGATCAAACTCGCATCCAACGCACTGCAAGGCAGATTTCTAACCACTGGACCATGAGGGAAGTCCCAGGGAAGCCTCTATCGACCACTCCAAGCCTCCCTTCCACGCTGCTGTGTGAAATTGACTCTCTAATCCTGGCATGAAGCATGGAGGGCTGACACTGCCTAGTTACTTCTTTGTAAACTCCATGAGGAAGGAATCATGTGTGCCTCATTCATTGCTAACTCCCCACGGTGTAGCCCAGTGTCTAGGATATAACACACAATCAAGAAATGTTCACTGAAGTTCTAAGCTAGTTTTAGTTTCTTTTCCTAAAGTTCTATTTTCCGCCCCCCAGGCAAATTTCTGAGAAACCTCCTTTAAGGTAATTTATGTATCAGCTCTTATATTTTCAAAACTAAATTGTCATTTCACAAATTAGAGAGTCCCTTGACAGCAAGATCAAACCAGTCAATCCTAAAGGAAATCAACCCTGAATATTCACTGGAAGGACTGATGCTGAAGCTGAAGCTTCAATCCTTTCACCACGTGATGTAAAGAGCCGACTCACTGGAATAGACCCCGATGGTGGGGAAGATTGAAGGCAGGAGGAGAAGAGGAAGACAGAGGATGAGATGGTTGGACGGCATCACCAACTCAATGGACATGAGTTTGACCAAGCTCCAGGAGATGGTGAAGGACAGGGAAGCCTGTGTGCTGCACTCCATGGGGTTACAAAGAGTCGGACACGACTGAGCAATTGAATAATAACAACCAACTGGACATTAGAAACAGGCAAAACCAATCTACGATGTTAGAAATCTAGAAAGGGGTTATCATATGGTAAGTGGAGGCTGTGCTCAGAAAGGGAGAGGTGGAGGACCTCCTGTGAGGCCGGTAATGTTCTTTCACTTCTTAGCCTGAGTGCTGGTTACGTACATGTGTCCCCTTTGTGAGAAAACTAATCAACTGGCAAACTTATGGTTTGTACACTTCTCTGAATTTGCTCTATGTTAATAAATTTTTAGTTAAAAAGAAAGAAAAGGGACTTCCTTGGTTAGCCAGTGGGTAAGACACCCAATACAGGGTGCCTAGGTTCCATCCCTGGCTGGGAAACTAGATCCCACATGCCACAACTCAGTCCACATGCCCCAGCTATTAATAAAAGATCCCCATGCCACAGTGAATACTGAAGCTCCCGAGTGCTGCAACCAAGAATCCTGCTGCATGTCAAATACATAAAAAATAATCAATTTTTTTTTTTAAAAAAGGAAAAGCACAAGTCCCTGTTTCTCTCCTCACTCAGACCCCAGAACCTTAACTGTTTTTCGCCTCCATAGTTTTTGACAGAGCTGCTGGGCAATGGCCTTGAAATAAAGCTTTGAAAGCAAAATCTTATCTTTTCACTGCTGCCAGCAAATTGTAAATGGCCTTCTCAACTTCCCAACCTCCTGTGAGTTTTCAACCCACACTCCTGCAAGTGTGGAATTTACACTGTGGAACAGACTAGTCATGGGAGGTGTCAATACCTCCGCATCTACTTCACTGTCTTATCCATCCTGACTTCCCCAAAGCACCCTCCACAGATTCCAGGATGTAGCAAGAACACATTTACCTCCCAGTGAATGAAAGGTGGTCTTCTGTTTAGTCTGAAATCTTTGTTTTCATCAAGCAGCATTCATCTCTTTGGTTTCTAACT
This sequence comes from Budorcas taxicolor, assembly GCF_023091745.1. NCBI lineage: Eukaryota > Metazoa > Chordata > Mammalia > Artiodactyla > Bovidae > Budorcas > Budorcas taxicolor. The sequence continues at coordinate 14,512,525 of NC_068910.1, read as the reverse complement.
GCCAGTCAACAAGGGAAAATACTGATTGCCCTAGCAGTTGTCCATCTTGGTTCTATTTGCTTTCTCACTTAGAATGGAACTGAGAAAGTTAACTTACTCCACTACGTATGATCATCTATCATCTGCTAAGAGATACCGGCCGCCTCATGGAGTTCATAGTCATGATGACTGGAGAGATGATGCCGCTCTGCTCAAAAGGTTTCATGAGTATTAAAAAACCGATAGAGTCACTTGACACAGCCACAGAGCCGTGAACAGACAACAGTGCTTAGGTTAGACATGAACTGGTCACCCGAGAGACCTCTTTCTCCCAGGAATTCTATACAAGTGAATTGGTGGCAGACTATGAAAAGGCACATTCACATTTCAACAGAATGCTTTCTGGGGGTTAAAAATTTTCTTATACTAAGTTTATATGTTATTATGCTTGTGTTAAGTGTGGCCATGGGCTTCCCTGGTAGCTCAGCTGGTAAAGAATCCGCCTGCAATGCAGGAGACTCTGGTTCAATTCCTGGGTTGGGAAGATCTGCTGGAGAAAGGATAGGCTACCCATTTCAGTGTTCTGACCTGGAGAATTCCATGGACTATATAGACCATGGGGTTGCAAAGAGTCGGACACGACTGAGTGACTTTTACTTTCAGTTAAGTGTGGCCGTATATTGAGCACTTACTCTCTTCCAAGCATTATGTAAATTCACAGCATAAATTTTTCCACTTATAATCTTACAAAAAGCCAATGCTATGCTCACTATGATTATCCCCTAAATGACCCAGGAAGAAGCTGAGTTTCAGAGAGTTTTGGTTTTTACTCAGGGTCATACAATTTGCAGTTCATGACATTGGGACTCACACTCTGAACCCTCTGATGCCACAGGCCCTGCACTAAGCCACTGGACTTCAGTGCTTTCCTGTGATGGTTCTAAAGTCCTCAGCTGCTACAGTGGACTATAAGACGGTGCACTGGGCAAAGATAGAAGCTGCTCTGTTCTAAACACTTAGAGATGCTGGATGAAACAATAAAACAAAATAAGTGTGTTTAAATGCAAAAGAACTTGCACATTTATAGGCTAAGTGTAAAATCCTGGTAATCTGCTGCTGTCCAGGACTCTCAATGGGATAAAGAATATTAGTGTGAGAAAACTTTAAGCCTAAACTACATGCTACTTAGGAAAAATATTTATTCTAGTTATACAATGCAGGGACTCCTAAATACAAAAACTTACATAACAATTATTCCCAGGCAGTCAATACCAATAGGATACACAATCAAAGCCCAAGTGTAAGTCTAATGTGAGAAGAAACCCAGGTTCTAATCTCTTCCCACAAAAATAATAAATAGTAAAGATAAGTTCACAGTCAAAAATGACAAAACACATGAGAAATGATCAACCAGGAAAGAAATCAGACACAAGAAACAACAGGATTGGTACCCTCAGAAAGTTAACTATTAAAATAATCTTAAAAGGCCTTTACTATTGTGTGTAGAAACTTAAGATTAAGGCTCTATGTAAAAAAACACAGATTTTAGTAACAGCAAATAAAACTTCTAGAAACAAACAAACAAACAAAAACCTTATTAAGATCACAATGGATTCTCTGCACACCTGAAAATAATATAAAATTGTAAATCAACTATACTTGATTTTTTTCAAAAATGCAATACTTAAAAAAAAAAAAATCTCAGTAGACTCTTTAAGCAGCAGACCAGACATAATCAAAAGAAAATTAGTGAACTGTAATATGCTTAAGGAAATTATATAGAATAAAGTACACAAACAGAAATACATTTAAATCTAAATACACTTCAGTGATACATCAGAACATTAAAGAGACACACTTAAAAAATCATCAGAGAGGAATGAAAAGCCAGACTACTTATAAAGATGCAAAACTAAAAGTCATAAGACAATGGAACAGGATTTCTAAAATATCAATTTAGATAGTGTGAAGTTAAACTATCACTGTAGAGTACATATAAAATAAGAATTTAAATAAAGAATGAGATAATTTGTCACTCCCAGATCATTCTTGAAAACAATTTCCAATATACCGTAGAACCAAAAACAATGGTTTTAGAAAAAGCAATGGTAAGTAAACAAAGTAGTAAGCATCTCATTTACTATAGGCAGCAATAATAATAATAATAATAATATATTTGGTAGGTTAAGAACACAGTAAAACTAAAATGTTAGAAAATACTACATGAAAGAGATGAGATATAATCCAAGTCAAAGGTCCTAAGGCTTTGTTTGTTCTGGAGGAACAGATCTTCCTGGAAGGAAGAGATCCTTACCAACTGAAACAGAATGTATACTTCACTGGAATACACCAGTATACTAAAAAGGGAAAAAAGGGAATGGAGAAAACTGAATATAAGAGGTGGCAAAAAAGAAAGAAAAAAGAAAAGAAAAAAACATGGGGAAGAAAAAAACATAAAATGATAACAGAAATGCATCCAAACTTACTGGTAAGCACAGTAAATTTTAAGATTAAATCTGTCAATAATAGAGATAATAAAATTTTAAATCCAGCTACATTCTATTTATAATTGTAATGGATCATGACAGAAAAGTTGAAAATGTATGTGTGTGGGGTAAATGTGCCTAGGAAATATTATCTAAAGAAGAAGTCCTAATTCTATGCTATTAGCAAACAACAGAGGCATTAAAGCATAAAGTACTTCCATATAAAGAGGGTTATTACACAAAAGATAAAAGGAATGGTTTATTAGGAAGCTATACCACTCTTGAACAGAAATTTTCATGGTAACATAGCTTCACAATATAGAAAGCAAAACAAAGTGAATGACATGAAAAAATGGAAAAATACATAAGCCTGGTGAGAGCTTGACATCTACAATAGACCAAGAAAAGAAGTTTGAAACACAATAAACACACCTGATCCGATGGCTACATATTAATCTCTACATTCAGCTTTTAGAGAATAAAACTTGCTTTTAAAACCAGAGAGACAAATACTAGAATACAAAGCAAATCTCCACACAAATTAAAACACATTTGTTATATAGACAACACTGTCATTTAGTTAGATATCAATAATTAAAAAAAGCCTCAAAACCCATAGATTAGGAAATCTTAAAACACTCTTTAAAAATTTACAGGTCAAAAAAAAAAGTGAAAGTTAGAAAACTGTTAGAGCTGAATAACAATGAAACTATATTAAATTTACAAAGATAAGCTGGAATATAGAGAGAAATCATATATATATATTGTATGTATATACATATATATGTATGTTTACATACAAATGAAGCTGAAAAATTTAAGCATCAAACACAAAATGGTAAAAAAAAGAAAAAGAGTAAGTCCCCAAAACATAGAAGATAACGATACACTGAAGAAGCAAAATAAATGAAACAGAAAGTTAAAAAAACAGAGAGAATGAAGCGAACTCAATGATGATTCTTTGGAAAGAAAAACAAAACAGACATATCTGTGCCAGTGTGGAGAGGGAGGGAGAGAGGAGAGAAGGAAACACAGGAGGGACCGAGGGAAGGAGACAGGGGGAGACTGAGAGTGATTTAAAAGGGGAATATCACAAATAAGGTGACATGTATAATAAAAAGACACTATTTATAAATGCATGCAATAAACTTTAAGAGTAAGATGCAATAGGTGATTTTCTGAGAAATATTATCACCAAAATCATCTAAAAAAGAAATGGAAATTCCAAAGAGATATCATGTAACCATTAGAGAAACTAACAGAGTAACTGAAAATGTACTCACACAAAAACAAACAAATAAGCAAAAACCCATCAATCACTGATAGTTTTATGGGTTTTACTAAATCTACAACAGGCAGATAATTTAATCTTACACAAAACGTTAGAGATTATTAGAGGAAGAGGATAGACTCTTCAAGTAAATTTGTGACAATAAAATGACCTTGATAGCAAAGTCAAATGAAGGAAGGAAAAGTACAGACCACTCTTCTTTATGAACACAGATGCAAATGTCCACAGTATAGTATGAGCAAATGAATCTAGTAATATGAATTTTGTCCTCAAACAATTTTGTAATCAAACAATGAAAGTCAGTCTTGCAAAAGCAAGTATGTTTCACATTATATAACCCATCTACTATTAGAGACATTTAGGATATATATGATATAGCTCATGATTTACATTTTCTAAAAATTATACTGGTGAAACACATATTAACAATCGAAATTATTTTAGTGATGATGCAAAAAAATTTTTTTCATACATTTTATCATCCACTCAAGTTCATCCAGTAACAACCAGAGCAACAAGTACACTTGAAGAGGTTTCCTTTAACCTAATAAATGGTTACCAAAAACTCATAGCAATTTAGAAGATGGATAATAATTAAGGTTGCACAACACTGGGAATATGCTTGATGCCCTTGAATTACATACTCAAAATAGCTACAATGGTAAATTTTATATTATTTATATTTTCCTACAATTTAAAAGCCCAATAGCAAACATCATACTTAACATGGAATTATCAGAAGTGATTCTTTTGATGAGAAACAATACACAGCTGTCTACTCTCACGGCTTCTATCCACCAAAGTATCAGAAGTCCAGCACAATAAAACAACAATTAAGCGTGGAGATTAGAAAGGAAAAGTTCTACAAATGATATTAGTATGTATGAGGAAAAGTCCAAAAGAATCCATACACAGACTATTAGATCTAAAAGGGCGGTTAGCAGCTGGGTGCAGGATATATAATGTATAGTATAGAAATCAGTGACAGTCTCATATGTTAGCAATTACCAATCAGATAATATAGTATTAAATATATGCCATTTCTGAAAGCAAAATCTTATAAGCTGTTTAGGTATAAATCTAACATAACATTACAAAACTGTATTGAGAAGCATGTAAATAAACAGGGATATTTAGCTTATAAGTGGGGAGGTCTAATATCATAAAAACAGCAGTTATCTACAAATTAATTAATAACTTATAGTAATCAAAACCCTAGCATAATTCATCAAAATTAATTAGCTGGCTCTAAAATTAATATAGAAGAGTAAAGAGGCAAAAACAGTTAGGCTGACTTAAAAGAAGAATAAGAGAAAGAGATTTTTTTCCTCCCGGCTATCAAGTCACATTACAAAGCTATAATAATTAAAGAGATATGGTGTTGACACATAAGCCATAAAACCTAAAAGGAGAGCTGCACATAGATGGGAACCCAGCCTATAACACAGGTGTCATAATAAATCTATTGGAAAATAAAAAAATACCAAGTAGAAAGTTCTGGTTAACAGGCCAACTATATGGAAAAGGATGAAATTAGACCTCTAACTCATGAAACTCACACAAATAAATTCCAGAGGCATTAAAGTTCTAAGTGTGAAAGGCAATTTTTTAATGTGTTCAGAATAAAAATATATGAGAATATATGTATTGCATTAGGGTAGAGACTAGTTTCTGAAACAAGGCACAAAATGCACAAATCAAAGAAGAAAATAATAAATTTGACCACATGAAAATAAAAGCAAAAGAAAACTTCTATGCATCTAAAGATGTCGATAAAAAGTGAAAAGACAGACCAAGGAATAAGAAGACACATACAAAGCACAGAAGTGCAAAGAAATCATATCTGAAACACAAAAAGAATGTCCAAGTCAGTAAGAATAGAACCACCACCCAAGAGAGAACTGCTAACAGGAGAGAAGAAGCCAGAGACTCCAAATGATCAATAAAACCAGTGAAAGAGGTCTAACTTCATTAACAATCAGGGACACTCATATTAAGCCACCAAGAAATAATTCCCAATATGTCAGACTTGGGTGAATCCTGAAGGCTTGGTGCCTTCAATAAAAACATCTGAGAAATTTCCCCCAATTGGTGAAACAAATTGCCAACTGTTAATTGGGATAAAAAACCAATTAGGACTTCTTCCAACCATCTACAAACTGGGCTAAAAATCTCTTATATTCTAGGATGGATTTTCATACATTTGAATGCTTCCCAAACTCTAAACGATCCCTCTAACGAAGCCAAGTGGTGCTCCTTCCAAGCTGATGAAAATAGTTCCTCACACAACAGGGCAGCCATGTTTCCAGCTCTCATCGTAATCCTGGGCATGGCAGCCGCACCAGCCCATCTGGGAAAGGTCTCTACCAAACAGAAAGAGGCGGGGCGTAGGGGGAGGGGCGCTTACTTGGAGCAGTCTTCACAAGCAATGTTCCCTGAGGTTTCCTTGATGGTGCGCTCAGAGACGAACGCTGGATATTCAGTGTCACAAGGCTCCAGGGTCTGTTTCAATTTCTGGGCTGTAGGGATAAGGGGAAAAAAAAAGATAAAGAATACAAGGCACTGGCTTTGTTGTGACTGGCAGCCCACAGTAACTCAGAACGCAGTTCCGCTCCTGCTGCTCTGTGATTTTTCTAGGCACAGCATAATGCATTATTTTCTAATTAGTCAAGTGATTTCATCTGCCAAGCAACTCTATAAGCTATAATTCCTCAAGCAGTTCTGTTGGCGTGATCAACTATCATTTATGTATCTCAAGAATTCTACTTTCTGGTGCAACATCACTCACTGGGTCTCTGGCCTCAGACTTACGTGACCCTAGCAACAAAAAAACACACACATATACGTCTGAATAAATGTATAAAATATAAGCTACACCGTATTATTTAGGGTGAGATAAAGGTCATAATACAATTGCATGGTTTTATTACAGAAACAAAATTGAAATATGGAATAGTAAAATACGTAATGTCTATGACATACAGCCATGAAACTAATCCTACTATTGTGAAGTCCCTTGTGCAGATAGGACTAAAAAACCCTGGTACATGCGTAAGTACATAGGAGGTACTTGGTAAGGGCTTGGTGGTCTATTAAATAATTTAAACAAGTTATGTCCAGTAGGCAAATTTCAAAACCTAATATTTTAAATTTATAAATTGGGCATGATATAGTTCTTCTATTAGAGGTTGATGTGAGAACTCAATTAAATAATATATGCTGAGTACTTAGTGCAACACATTTGTTTAAAAAACAAAAATAAAGCCAGTCTTCTCATGAAGCCATTAGTGATGATGACAATGATGATAGATATCATTATCATAGTAGTTAAAGGTAAAGTCAGAGGCGTTTGGAGTACAAATTCCTGCTTCACTACTTTTAGCTAATCCTCAGTATTCTCATCTGTAAAATGGAGATGCTAGCAGTACAGGTACTCTTCACAAGAGGTTTACTCATGACCATTTTTCCAGTAGAACATTTGCTTATAGATTCCCCAAACTCAAACTTCCTATGAAGTTTCTGACTGATGTTAACGTGGATATAAACATATATTTGTAACAATCTCTCCAGGTATATTCCAAATGCAACTGGTTTGGATGTCAGAACCACTGTTGGATGTTTCATAGAATGTCCATCTGGGAGGCTACCAGCACTACGAGAGGCATCGCAGAGTTACTGAATGCAAAATAACTGTTTGGTAACAACCAGGTAATTGTTGGGTGATCAGAAAGCTGTGTTTTAAGCGTTTATATCCTTACGTGATTCTTTTATATACTGGCCTTTTTAGTGAGCTTTAATTATTCTGAGGAAATTGATTGGGGGTTTGGAGTTGAAGCACAATACATTGTAGTTTTTCTTATTTAAAACAAAAGGAAGTAGACTCAATCAGCTTTTTGTGCAAATCGTGATTTTAGGAACTGGTCGCTGACATTAAGCGGCGATTCACATGCTAACTCACAGGGTTGTTCTGAGGAATGAATAGACTAATGCATGCATAGCTCTGAGCAGAGTGACACACAGCATCTTTTCACATACATTTTTGCCCCTCTCTCCCCGCCTTCATGTTACCACCTACATACCATCCTCATGTTACTCTACAGCACAAACTCTGGGTGTTGTGAATTCTGCTGCTGCTGTGTGACATTAAGTGGGTTTTTTATTTCTCCACACTGTAATGTTTTCTGCAAAATGGGAAGAACAGAACCAACTCCAAAGGGTCGTTTGAGGATGAAACCACTTCATCTGTTGAAAGTGGCTGGTACACTGCCAGTGCTACTTAAGTGTACACGCTTACAGCCACCACCACTTCTACTGTGAATGCTATTTCACTGAGTCCTCAGACTGTCAGCCTTATTGGGCCACCACTGTTTGGTTGGAATGGCAAACAGACAGCTGCCCTCCTGATCCTGACAGCACTAAGGGTACCATGCTGTAGCCATCGCGCCTGCAAAGGGCCAAGTTCCAGACACCGCATTATCCCCTGAGCCTGCGGTGCTAGCTCTCAGGAAGTGTCCTTACATGCTTGCTGAGCAAATGAATAATTCTTTTGAATGGTGTTTTTCAGGCAAATAAAACAGACAAAGGAAATGGGAGATTCTCAGTCCCTAATGGCAAGTGGCCTGCCTTGAGTGGAAGGCAAGGGGATTTCAGGTGGCGCAGGTTCAACAGTAACAACACAGAGGCACTTGGCTGGAACATCATTCTCTTCCCATTTCTTTATCAATGTCCTTGATTCTTGTCAGGAAGAAGATTTTGTTTGATGCTAGGCAGTTTTTGCCTTTTTTTTTTTCTTTCATTTGTTCTTTTTCTCTTTTATTCTAGGGAGGCCAAACATGAAGCTCAGAGGAGCTAACTATAATATGGTAATACAGTTTATTTTCAGGGTTATTATTTTTACAATTGATTATACAGCAAACTGGAGAAGGCAATGGCACCCCACTCCAGTACTCTTGCCTGGAAAATCCCATGGATGGAGGAGCCTGGAAGGCTGCAGTCCATGGGGTCACTGACTGTAGGACACGACTGAGCGACTTCCCTTTCACTTTCACTTTCATGCATTGGAGAAGGAAATGGCAACCCACTCCAGTGTTCTTGCCAGGAAAATCCTAGGGATGGGGGAGCCTGGTGGGCTGCTGTCTATGGGGTGGCACAGAGTCGGACACAACTGAAATGACTTAGCAGCAGCAGCAGCATACAGCAAACAGGACTAACTTTTAATTTGGGAAGGTGCATTTTAATATTTAATTTTCAAAAAGTCAGCTTGCTGAAATAAAGATTAAGTAAATAAAAGCATAGATTATAAGTTAATACAGTGCAAGCATGCAGATGGCATATAATGATGGTAACAGCTAAATTTATTAAGAAATTACTACATGCCAGATGTCATTCCACTTTACACATATTTATCTAGTATTACATTATAAAATTTAAACAAATCAAACTATGAGATAGGAGAAAGTGTTCATTCTGTTCTGTAAATTAGTGAATGGAAGAGAGGATGAAGTGAACTGCCTAAATTCATCCAGTGAGTATGTGGCAGGGCCAAAACTTGAACTTGGGCTGTCTGGTTCCCACACAAATATATTTAACTGCTGTATGAAGTTTGGCCAATGACAGAAAGGAAGAAAGATCTTTGGGGGCAGGCTGAGATAGGCGGCACACGTGATTTAAATAACCCTGATAACTGCGCCATCTCTAATTGTCTGGGCCCAGTTACAATGGAAAGAGTCCAAATCTCTCAGTGGAGAGACTCATTTGGCTCTGATCCTTTCTGGAGATAAATTCTTATTCCTTTCACAACTCTAGGTCACCCATACTGATGTGGTAATAAGCCCTTGAGTTTATTTGAAGTAAGACTATAGAGTGGCTGGAAGTTGCTTGGTGCTTTTGGGAAACACATGAATTATCATATAAAACCATGGCCACATTTAATCTAAATAGTATGGTTTATTATGAAGATGTTTCTTAGTCTGGAGTGCTGCAGGAAAACATCACATATATTTGCCAGTTGTTACTGTTTATTTACGGAATTTCAAACCAACAACTAAGGCTGCCAGTCATCTGATGGGTACTGTTGTAACTCTCGGGCATTCAAAACTCATCATCTTACAAAGGTGTTGGTACATAAGGATCATGGAGCTCAGCTAGGCCGATTCTTTTCTTTTTTTTTTTTCCGGAAGAGAAAGCTGAAGTTCAGGAAGTAGACACAGCCTGCCTTGAGCCCCACAGAAAGTGACTTATCATGATCATCATTTACCTAAACAGCAAAACCACCTTTGCAGCCGACAGTCACTAAGTGCCTGCATGTGTGCATGCGTGGGTGCGTGCTAAGTGGCTTCAGTCATGTCCAACAACTCTTTGTGACCCCATGGATGGTAGCCCACCAGGCTCCCCTGTCCGAGGGATTCTCTAGGAAAGAATACTAGAGTGGGTTGCCATTTCCTCCTCCAGGGGATCTTCCCAACCCAGGGATCAAACCCATGTCTCTTACATCTCCTGCATTGGCAGGAGGGTTCTTTACCACTAGCGCCACATGGCAAGCCCCACTAAGTGCCTCCTACAAGCCAAACACCACACTAGATCCTTTGATGGATTGAAGTCTCACCCTCTCACGGTGAGCATGGCCCTGCTGCTATCCTGTTTTACAGATAAAGAGACTAAAACTCAGAGAAACGAAGTTAACTGCTTGCCTGTCACACCATTGTATGCTCTGAAGCCCCAATGCATATGCACGTCCTCGCCACATCCTGGAGCCTTCACTCTTGGCCATCACCCTGTCTGCTTCTCACCCCAATTACACTGGACATCTCAGGCTGAAGCCGCCAGGACCTATCACTCACTTACAACGAGGCACCCAGTGGAGCATCCACACAATCGGATTTCTTTAATTTTCCCTTAGCAACAAATGTCCCTGATGAGAATAACTGACTTGGGTTCACAGTAATTATGTGCAGACAATCAGGAATGAATAGAGTTGCCATTTGAAAAGCTTTCCTCTTCTTTTGTCTCTGCGAATGCACCCTCATTCATAACCGGGTGCCAGCAAGCTCCATTCTCTTTGTGCAACTTCGCCAAAATGATACCTTTGTGATAATCAAGCAGAAATGGCCTTCCACAGTCCCCTTCATTAAGGAAATGAAGCAGATAAACAGTGTAATTATGGATTCCATTTTTAGCTAAACAAAGATGTATGTCTCAGCTCAGGGTCTTTATCCAGTGAGAGAAGGGTAAATTTAGAATGCAGAAACCTTGCAAGGCAATATTGTTATGGTGCTTGGAACTTTCCCCGGCTTTTACTGGGTCTGAGATTCACATTCACATCGAACAAAGATTCAGATGATAGTAGCTCTGTGGGTGAGAGCATTCACCATCGGAACCAGTTTCTTTATCTATAAAATGGAAAAAGTCATAGCCATGCCCAGCAGAGGGCTGCAGGTCCGAATGAGACAGTCAGCCCACGTGAGGCAGCCTGCTCCGCACAGGACTCACAGAGGGCCAGCTGCGTCTCCCGCCACCCTCCAGCGGAGGGGGCCGGTTTTGGTTTACGGTTGAGCTTATTTTCTCCTAGCTGCCCTACTTAGGTGCCTCAGAGAGGCTCAACGACACATTCCAGCAGTCCCCACCTCTCAGGTATGTTGAAGGGATCTGAAGAGAACCCCGTGCTGGCACTCTGGAAGGGAAAAAGTGCTACCTACGGGCACAGCACTTGCAGATGATTTAACCATCTGACAAGGTCTTTCTGCAGTCTGTCAACAGAGTGAGACAATTTGGAATGACCTATTAAGAGTTGTTTTAAAAGTTTCTGAGACAGAAAACACAGACCTGAAGCATCACATCATTCCTGTTAGCTAAAATTTTAGCTAAGCTGGAGGAGAAAGAAGGGTGAAGAAAGGTGAGATTTCAGAATGAGAACCTCCACGAGTTTCTGAGTGCAAAGATTGTGCCCCCCTTCATAATTCATCTCTCCTACCCTACACCCCTCAGTCTACATCAGGATTGCTCAATAGTGGCACTATTGACATTCTGAGTCAGATGATTCTTTGTTGTGAGGGGCTGTCCCATGTGTTATAGTGTTTTATGGGCATCTCTGACCTCTACCCACTGGATGCCAGTAGCTCTCTCCCATCCCCAGTTGTGACCAAAAATGTCTCAACATTGCAATGACCCCTGGAAGCCAAAATCACCCCTATGCTGAAAGTTACTGGTCTAAGCAGATATCGTAGTTCACAGAGACTGGCACTCAGAAGTGACTCAATAACAAACTGTCCATGTCAAGGACCAGCACAGGAGTGAGGGCAATGCCTGTAGCAGCAGGGAAGGGAAGAGTGGGGTTAGTGGCAAAGAAGGTTGGCACTCACTATAAAAGCCTGGTGGGCAGGGTGGGCAGACCATGTGGATATGTATAGGAAAGAGAGGAATGCCAGAAAGTGAAGCACTGAAGACCACCAGCCTGCTGCCCCAGCACTGAGCACACTCCTCAGAAGGAGCCAGACATTTAAGCCGAAAGAGACACCAGCTCCCCAGACGGGAGCCCCACCTACCACGCATGGTGACTTGCCCTGCGCCACACCTTGCATGTGGGCTTCGCATCATGCATGGTTGAATCCATTGCTCACAGCCGTAGCACATCTTATCTCTGTTGACAAGCAAGGAAACCAAAGCTCATAATGACCAAGCAACTTGTCCAGAACTGCACAGCCAGCAAGTGGCAGAGGAGGGCTGCCTGACTCAGAAGTCAGGTGCTTCATCTCTAGGCGAAACAGGGCTCCAAGCATGACTGGGAAGGACTGAGATCTGCCCCAAGGCACTGGTGTCGCAGAAACAGCAGCCATCTGACCAACTACCGTCCATTCGCTTGGCCTCCACTGATCATTTTCCTTCCTTTCCTCTCATTTAATCTCATGTACCTTTTTTTTTCACCCCTAAGAGTAAAAATCTGGACATGCTAGCCAAGTAAGAAAAGTGACTAGAAAAAGATAACAAGCACCCATTAGGTAAGTTCCTTCTCATCTTCCTTTTTCAAACCATCTACAATTTTAAACAAACGCAGGTTCATGTGATACGTAAAATTTTCTTTGGGGTATCTGAGGGTCTTCTCTTCCTAATTCATATTTTGGTCCCTGTTTATTGACTCCCCAGTGGCCTGACTGCTGATCCGAGTTAATTCTACATCCTCCTTCTCCCCAGTCATTGGGGGCTCGGGGGGCATATACAATTTTGCATATTGTTTTTCTTGCTAAATATTACTAAATTTTATAATTATTTCCTACAGCTTTCAGTGAATGGGCTGTCATTTTTTGGTAACTGTAAGTTTGTTTCCTATTTTCTGTTTCTGTTTTGTGTGTAGATTCATTTGTATTAATTTTAGACTCCATGTATAAGTGATGTCATACAGTATTTGTCTTTGTCTGTCTTACTTTACTAAATATATTCTCTAGTTCCATCCATACCGCTGCAAATGGCAATATTTCATTCTTTTTACAAGTCAACATCATTATCACCATTATCATAAATTAATTAGGGCTCCCTTTTTGAGGGCTTACTATATTCCAGTCCTACACTCGGTATACACCATGATTTATCTTACCATTAAATGCACACATACACACAAACAATAAGAGATAAATATTATTTATTATTTTCTTTACTTAGCTTACTGTACGGAAACTGAGCCTTGAAGAGATCAGCTAACTTGACAAAGGCCAACCTCAGAGCCAGAACTTATATCCATATGAATCTAACTCTAAACTCAGGCCTCTAATAGTTTCTACTAATTACTGATCGAATCATTGATGGCTTTTTCAGCAATGAAAATAATATGATCCAATTTATATTTTATGAAAGGTAATAGTAAAAAGGTAATGATTGTTCATTCATTCAGCCCGAGAAAGGTGATGTGTCTGTGACCTTTAGGTTTCAGCACTGCCCACTAGCTTCTGAAGAATTCACCTGTGCAATGTATAACCTCAAAGCCTTAGCTAAGGAAACAGGTCAAAGTGTACATTCAACATGAGCTGTGGAATTTCTGTCAGACTGAACAGCACTGCCCTCAGCACAAAGGATGTCTTCTGCTAACAGAAAGGAGAAATCATCACTGTGTCCTGGGTAGTTTTATATGAGCACATCCCTGGTGAAAAGTAGCTGGTGAATCCCGGGTTCATCACTCTGAGCAAGGAAAATGAAGACAGCTGCTCCTTACCTTTAGCTGTCATATCTGAGTGCCACCAACTGCAAAGGTTAAATTCCACCAGAAACCTAAGCAGGGAATGGAAAAGCCCAGTGTTACTTGGTCACCCACACCCTGAATGGAAGAGTGACATTCTGTGTTATTCAACATCACTCACCTCATTTGAAAGAATAACATCATCTGATATCTGGATATATCAACATGGTTGGTTCAGTTACCACTGAATTTTCACTAGGTTTTGTCTTACTTGTGAAAGACTTTTTTATCACCAATGCCAGCCAAACCCTGAAATCAGGTTCACTTAAGACTCAGGGATTCTTTTGAGAAATATCATGCTTTATAGGGAAAACTTTTTTTCTTGTTATAGTCTGAGTCCACAGTAAAAAGTCCACATTCAAAGGGCTTCTCCTACCTAGGTTCAGAAATACAAACAGAATAGTCTCTACTTAAGACTATGATCTGCAGTATAAAGGATGCTTTCAAAATTTACACTGTAACACAAATGTATTTGAGTGTGTGTGTGTGTGTGTAGGGCAAGGTGGTGAGGACAATTGGAACAAACTCCTTTTTAGGGAATTATGTCCCAATGCAACTTCACAAAAATCATAATTTCTTAATTGCTAGTAAAGAATGCCAGTGAAAGTGAAAGTTGCTCAGTCGTGTCTGACTCTTTACAATCCCATGCACTACCCAGTCCCTGGAATTCTTCATGGCAGAATACTGGAGTGGGTTGTCATCTCCTCCTCCAGGGGATCTTCCCAACCCAGGGATCAAACCTAGGTCTCCCACATTGTAGACAGATTCTTTACCAGCTGAGCCACCAGGTAAAACCAGATGAAAGGAAATAGGTCAAAATCTAGTCATTTCCTTCTCAGGCTCATGGCTGCTATCACTCGCAGCTCACAATGAAAATCCCACTATTCCCTGTATTTTCTGTCTGTTACATACACAAAGAACTTACTCTCCACATGAAGTTATACTTAATATAGGTTACATTAAAGCAATAAATAAGACATTGTCTGTTCATGAAATAACAAAAAATCTGCCTTAAACACACAGAACTGGAAATTTAATGGGGAAAATAAGAATGAGAGTCTGGTGCAGCTTGAATGATCTGGTTTCCATGCTGGTCCATGGAATTCCTTCCTTCTGTGTGACACAGTGTTTCTGTAATGTGTCCAATATCTCATCTGGAAGTCAAGCCTTTCATCTTTGTGCCATTTCAGGTTTGACCTAAGTCACAGATGCATCCAGCAGGACTGTAATTTGACAAGGTAAACAATTAAATCACACCTGAGAAAGCCCCTGACCCATGACTGCACAGGCCCCCTCGCCTGCACATGCCAAGACATCCAAAGCAGCACGGTGGACACCCCTGGCAATTTGTTCTTCTGACCACAGCCCACCCAGGCTGCATTAAAAACAGCCAGACATCGATGTTAAATTTAACAGTAACCACAATAAATAAATTTGGTTTGTGTACTGCAAGCTGTTAGTCTGCTAAACAGTGACATAAGGGCATAAGCAGTAACCACAATTCACCTATTAAAAGATGATCTTTTGGACTCTACGTTCAATATTTCGAGATGTTCAGTGAGTTTATCGCAGAGTGTGAGGAATCATCTAATGTTTATTGGAAGCATGAAGCACAATCTCTCAATTCACTTTAGAACAGAGAAAAGTAATGGTTTTTTAAAAACACAGCAAATTGTACTTACAAGACAAGTTCTGTCATTATCCATTTTACTGCGGCAAGGAAGGCATTATAAGGCTGCAGAGAAGAATTCGGTTCATTAAAAACAATGTATCACACACAAAATTTGTAGTTTAACCTAAGGCTTTACATAAAGACAATGTTATTCTTCTAGAGAGATTCATATCATGTCAAAAAACAGTGAAGCTCTCCCTTAAAGACGAAAATGGTTGGATATTATATCCCAAAACTAACATTTTAAAACTTTGAACTCCCCTGTGGTAAGATGTGATTTACAAGTCAAATAAACATGATCTAATACAGGGGTTATCTCTGGAAGGAAAAAGGAAGTTCAGCAAATGATGCTTAAACCTTTACCCTCTGGGGGCTAATATTTCGCAGCCTAATGCTGAGCGGCAGGAATCATATAACTAATTTCAAATGGTAATTCTCAGGGCTGCCTTTTGGAAAGGTGATTCCCTGTTCTCCATCACTGTATGTCATTCATTGAAATAAGCAAAAATTGCACATACTTGATTTTAATGCCGCCCATGAATTATGTAGGATTTAAGCTGCCTTTTCTCACACTCACATATTCAGACTTGAAAAAAAATGATAACCATATAAACATGTGATTTTATCCTTGCAGAAAATCCCCTTCACTCTATAAAAGAAGGCATTGACAGGCTAATCTTTATTTCAGAATATTTTAATTAAAAAAAGCAGTGGGATTGTTTACCCTGTGATATTTCCTACATGGATAATTCAATTTCCTGAATTCTGGAAAATACCAGGTCTCCCCCTCAGTCAGTTCTTTGTACCTAGGTATGCCAGATATGTGAGCGGCGGGTGGACTTGAGAGACAGGCAATGGCATTGGCAAAGCCCGGGCCCCAAGCTGCAGGTCCAGAAAAGCCTCAGAACCTTTTGTGGTTTCCTTTAGGTAGCAGGGAAATGAAATGCCTAATCCTGGTTTCTGATGTGATGGCTGCTTAATCCTACCTTCAAAGCATTTTGCTGATAAGGACTAGAACTAGGAATGGGAGGATTATCCAGTTTCAAATAAAACAAGAACAAATTTATATACCCCTGAACATTTTAAAAACCATCCCTATTCAAGCCAACAAGCAAATGCACAGAACAACAGTGCGCGGGGGTCACTCCCAGCCCACCCAGATGGCAGACTGAATCTCTGGCTCTGAGTGTGTCTCCATCACGCCCTGAAACACAGGGCTTCCAGGATTAGGGTCATCTAAGGATGGGAATTATTAGCTATTTCCTAAAACCAAATGCAGCCACGCAGTCCTGTGGTTCTGCCATTACACTTCTTATGGCTTGAAAAATAACCATCTCTCTTTCAGACCATAGGACAGTTCTGGGTCTTTGTACCCACTGGGATGGGTAGTGACATTTCAGTGTGGGAGGAGAGAATGAATAAAGGGATTAAGGAAGTTTTGGAAGTGAGGAAGGGGAGGCACAGGAGCAGGATACTCAAGGATTCTCTGTCAGATGCTGGCTCAATGCAGGGTAAACAAAGGGATTATATAAATATGGGATTAAAATTTTAAATGCACATTAACATTCAGAAGGGCAAAGCCATTGAGCTTTTAAGCCTAATGATAAAAACATATCTTGGGAACATTTTAAGTCTGGAAATACTTATGCTAAGGTTAGGAAAACTGGGTTAGGAAATATGTGTTGATTCTCATTCTAAAAAGTGGTATTTTTCAAATCGTCCCATTTTTAGTTCCAAGTTGCCTCTCAGAAATGTCCCAGCTCAAATCATTTCTTGCTCCTTTAGTCTAGGAGAACCGTGTTAAATATTTGGTTTTTAAATAATCCCCTTGCAAGATCTTACATCTGCAAATGAGAAGGTGTGTATTTATATTTTAAAACCAAAATGGTTCTTAAATTTTGTGTTTCAAACCAAATTTTAGGTTGATTTTTGGAATTGACAAAATGATAACATGTAAGGGTTATACTTATACCTATATGCCAGACTATGTAGAAGTATCTATGTCTGCTTTTTCTGTGTTTTCAAGTTATTGGTGGCCAAACTTACATTGCTTGCACATTGTAAATTATATTTTTAAACCAAGGGTAAATTTTAAGTTAATTTCTGGTGATCTGAAAGCCAGTTCCTAATGATACAAAGTTATGTTGATGGATCCTCAACTGTGACACCATGGATGGATCAGCTCCAGGGAAAATAATACTAAAAGCAGCAGCACAATTAGAGTGGAGAATCTGATCAAAATGTGGACTTGTTCACAGGCTAGCAGCTCCGTTATAACCAAAAAGAAGGTTTCTATTGAACCAAACCAAAGTCTCTTTTATTTGAGAATGAGAGAATAGACAAAACTTCTCCCCTTTTCTACCCATCAAAAGGGGGGTTGCTGCATTAATCCATCAAAGACTTTAGGTCTGTTTGTCATTCCGGAACTCACTGGATTTAGATTTAACACAAATTACTTTCCTTAATCAATGAAATCAGGAAACACATTTAAATATTCATTATCTTGAAACAGATAAACTTGATGGGTCCAAGGAAAACTATATGCACACACAGAGAGACAGGAAAAAACACACAGCTGTCTTCTGAGTGACTGCACTGTACTTACATCCAGAAGACCATGGGCGCCGTCGCTGCTCTCCTTGTTGGCCCTGCACATGGCCTGATAGTCATAAAGGGTAATTCTATGGAAGAGAAGGGAAAGGAGCTTCACTAAATGGGAAACATGAGAACCACATGGTGCTGTGGACCAACCAGCAGGGGAACAGTCACTAACCACCAGCCAGGGCAACAGCGACAAACACAGATCAAGGCAGGCCTAACAAGGGGGTTGCTTCCCAGAGGGCCCAGGGGTAAAGGATCCACCTGCCAATACGGGAGACGTGGGTTTGATCCCTGGGTTGGGAAGATCCCCTGGAGAAGGAAATGACAACCCACCCCAGTATTCTTGCCTGGAGAATCTCATGGAAAGAGGAGCCTGGGGGGGACTACAGTCTATGGGGTCACAAAAGAGTCGGACACAACTTAGTGACTAAACAACAACAAGAGTGACAAGCATGGGACACAGCAGAGTCCAGGACTACAGACACAGTCATGCCACACTTGGGACTTAAAGACCCAAGAGAACAAAGGCTATCAGTGGGATGGAACAGGGGGAGCAGAACCCCCCTCCCAAAAAGCATGAAAAAATAGTTATTTTGGCTTGAACAAGGATGACTTGCATGGACAAGGATACTCCAAAGGAATATGCTGTTTTAAACTGAATCCTGGGCCTCTGCTGGAACCCACATTGACTGTCTCCAAGGTTGAGAAGAGCTGGGAAGGGTCACTTTGGGTTAAGAAATGGTAGGATCCTCTGTCTCTTTTAGGCACTAAGAAATAGGCTCAGACCAAGAGAAGGCCAGCTCCTTAACTATTTGTTAAAAACCAGCTGACTCCTTGGCTAGAACCACACCCCCCTTTCATTACCACCACCACAGTAGTGAGTATACCCTTTTAGTGAGTATACCCTTTTGAAAACAGTGCAGTTTATGAAACAAGAAAATGGATGTTTTTTTCTACCTTGGTGGTAAAAATATAGCTCTTATTTCAGTTATGACCTTTATTCAGCTGCAAAGATATTTTACTTCCAATTTTTTTCCAGACATTTTAGTTTCTTATTAACACCTTTACAAAGTAAAAAAGAATGGCAATTTCCAGTAGCCAGTTAAGAGCTTTAAGATGGAGCAAATACTTTATCCCACACATGCCTTTCATCCCTCCCCCCAGTTCCTCTTCCCACTATTCCTGGCATCCCAAAGGAGAGACACTTAAAGTCCAACCTGAGTTATGTAACAGTTGCCAGATGACATGTTAACACTATACTACATGAACTTCTAAATGACTGGAAGGAATTCTCCCTCCAGGAGTCCCTTTCTGAAATCAGGCAGTGCTTAATGTGAAGCATACTTAATGTTGGGCTGGGAATGTATGCTAGAATAAAAGTTCCATAATGCAGGACTGGGGTTGGATCTGTTTCACACCTAGCACAGCACCCAGCATGGAGAAGGTATTAATATTCTGACTTCAAAGGTAGAATGCATGAATGATCATCTGATTGCCTGAATCTTGAATATTCGATGACGTAACTGAGATTAAAGAGATCAACTGCAAAATGTGATGTGAAGCCTTCTTCCTTTAGAAATAAATTAGAGAGATTACACACCCAGATTAACCAAAGAGCACCTATGCGCACCCAGAAGAAAATTGGCCACTCTGACCACAGTGAGATGGAAACCAGTTCCTGATGAGCACCACACAGGCATCCGTAGGCGGCAGAGCCAGAGTGGGTACCTGGCAAGTCCTCCAAAGCCCCTTCCTCTTCAGGACATTTTTAGTCTTGCTGACTGTCCTCTGACTTTTTCCCTCTCAGCAGATGCAAGCAGAACCAGTGTATATTGAGAAAGAAATGAAGCCTATGAACCATCCAAGCATCTGGCTTGGGGAACTCCCTGAATAAACTTCTCACAGAAACACTCATCACTAATATAGCCCTGACACTAATTCAGCCACAGAATAAACCATAGGCCACAATGCTGCTGCTGCTGCTGCTGCTAAGTTGCTTCAGTTGTGTCCGACTCTGTGTGACCCCGTAGATGGCAGCCCATCAGGCTCCCCTGTCCCTGGGATTCTCCAGGCAAGAACACTGGAGTGGGTTGCCATTTCCTTCTCCAATGCATGAAAGTGAAAAGTCAAAGTGAAGTCGCTCAGTTGTGTCTGACTCCTAGCAACCCCATGGACTGCAGCCTACCAGGCTCCTCCGTCCATGGGATTTGCCAGGCAAGAGTACTGGAGTGGGTTGCCATTGCCTTCTCCGATAGGCCACAATGGACAATGCTAATTGGCCCCTGACTGGCCCACCACGCCAGTCTGCATCCTCAACAGGGGATTTCTGCAGGTGCCCCTGGAAGGGTTTTCTAGATTTGACCAGAACTATTGTGTGCTGCGATTCATGGGGTCGCAAAGAGTCAGACACGACTGAGCGACTGAACTGAACTGATTATTAGCTTTATCCTTTTCCTACTACCCAACTCTGTCTCTGCAGCTGGACTCTGGATCAGAGCTGGTGAAAGGCGGCATGGGTTGAGTGGAACATGGCTGTGCGTGGTGTCTTATAGACATGGATGAAGTATGGCCTTGGCTTAAAAGGTCAGTTCTGCCATTTATCCAGGGTGCAATCACAGCAGGTTGCTCACCTTCTACTGAGGCTTTATTTTTTCACTTACAAATAAACTTCCAGAGATATTCCGAGTTTAAATAATCGGGCATGTGGAAGGATACTGAAATACACTATGCATCATGCTAGTCTCATTATGAGTCTTACAACAGAAGGCCTGATTTTGTTCTTTGCTGGATCTTGGACTCTTAAAGCTACACTATTCCCAGAGTCCAAAGTGACTGGTAGTGTAACTTAATGATTAACAATCTACCTTTGAACCAGTAACCTAAGCTCAAATCATAACTCATCTACATATTACAATGCTATTTTTATTTAACCCTCATTATGCCTCAGTTTTCTCATCTGTAAAATAGTGAGAGCAATGGCTTCCTTATAGGGCGGTCATTTAAATGAGGTTATACACACGTACTGCCTTTAGAACAGTGCCTAGTACAGAGGAGGCATTCAGCAGAAGGCAGGGCTGCAGCTGCTGTTGTAATTTATTAGTCTGGTTTTTGTTGCCATTATTAATTAATGAGGGTGGTGTTAAACGCATTGGGAATTGACTCAGGCTTTATCCAGCTGGCTGGATAGGCCTCCTGGTTTTCTTAGCTCATTGGCATGTATGATGCAGTGTAAAATTCACACTTGTTACTGCAGTAACAGACACCTTCAGAAGCCATGCTGGGGTTATCAAGGGATCATGTGGCAGCTTCAGTCCATGAGTTTTATAGCTGAAGACCAGGGTAACAATAGCTGCTGTTTACTGAAGTCTATTTAGCAACTGTCAGCAAGGTGCTCTTCTAAGGATGCCCCTGCGAGAGTCTAATCATCCCCATTTCACAGAGGGGCAAACCAAGTCTCAGCCAGCCTAAAAATGTGCCCAAGGTCACATACCTAACAGGTCCAGAGCCAGAATTATATGGGGGCCACACTGAATCCACCTCTCTCTGCCTACCGCTCAGCAGCAGGTTCTGACAGGTCCTAGGAAATGCTTAGAATTCAGCCCTGTGTCCCATCCCAGAGTCTTACTGGAATGTCACAGGAAAAGCTACCCAAGATAAAGTCTCATAATCAATATCCAGAATCAACTTTCAACCCCAGTTGGGTGGCTGTTATGGGGTCACCAGGCCAGGCTGGATCAACTGCCCAGGCTAGTGAGACCCCTTTTCCCTGGTAACTGCCCTGTCAGACAGATGGCTGGAAGCTCAGGACTCTACTGGAATCATTTTCAAAGGCTCCAGTTTACAAGTTGGGGTCAAACTCAACTGCTCTGGGGGCAGCCTCCGGGTCAGGGTCCCTGCCTTTCATTTCATAAAGAAGCTTTCCTGATCTGATTGCCATGAGGAGGTTACAAAACAAACCTGCTCTGTCTTCTCCACACTTAAGACAGCTTTAACTAGATGTTGCAGAGAGCCTTCCAGATTGTTGTCCTTTCTGAAGTGATTTTGTTACTGTTTTAAATAACTCCCATTTTGTGGCTACCTGTATCCTGTTCGGCTGATTATAGTTAAAGAACGTGATAACTGCCTGCTTTCATTTGGCTCTAAAATAAGCTCTGAGCATCCTGCCCAGCCCAAGATTGGTGCTGCACTGCTGCACTCAGCAGCAGGGGTTTATTCTTATTTCAGATAACATGCCTTAATCTCCCTGACATCACCACCAGGCCACAGCAACCGCGGCCTGCTGGGGAGACCTTATCATTAGCGTCTCTGTGCTCCCCAGATGGGTCTCTTTGAAACTTTGGCAGAAGGCAGATACAGTCTCTGAGGAAGAAACTCAAAGCAATGCAAACCAAGCATGGGCAACCCTATGTGTCCTGTACTGGGTGCCCGGCTCATGACATTAGGATTTACTTAAAGCTGTTTTCCTGATTCTGCTCTTTTCCAACTAGACAAAAATTATGACCAAGAACAAGATTTCTCCTAAAAAACCAAGGTTGAATTTCAAAGACATGAGTGCAGCTAATTCAAGGTTGTTACTAATGGTGGGCACCAGCATTTATTAGACACCTACTATGTGACTGTGAGGCCAGGTACTTTACCTGCAATGACTCTAACTCACTTTGGCTAAAAATCTGCCCCCAAACCAGTCTTGAAAGAGCTTAATGTTTGCAAATATGGCCCTAAAACCATAAAGACCCACTGAGGGTCATATTTAAGCAATTTTAAATCAAAAAGTAGGAGAAGCAAAGTGACTCACTAGGGCAGCATGCAAAATATATGTATTCTTTGTTGGGCTATAAAATGTGTTCTCTGGAGCAGTTTTCAACTTCCAAGTGCCAGGGGCATGGAGCAGGAACAAAGGAAATTCTAAACAAAGGGACTGTCACCATGGGAAGCTTTACTCTTTCTTACACCTTAACAGCCAGGAGAGTGGAAAGCTCCATCTGTTGATCTGAATGCTAACAGAAGATTCAAAAGGAGCTTTTCCTTCTCTCCTTTCTGACTAGGTGGCCAACTCATCCCATAGCCTCTTCTTACAGAGACTGTACTATTCTTTAAGATCAACAGAGCACAGCTAACACAGCAGAGGTGGTGAGTTGAAGCTGCCTTTGAACCCTCTGATGGAAAATCACTAAAATCTACCAAGTTAATGAGCACCCATCATTAGAAGAGAAAAAGCGCCACAAGGCTGCACCAGCCAGAAGCCCAGTGCACTAGGTATCAGGGCCCCTCGGGGTCGAGTACAGAGCCCTGAGGGTGAGCCTCACTCTTTTATAGATTAAGCAGAGGGTTGATCAGCCTCAAGTGCTTTTCATCAACTGGTGCTGAGACTATAAAAAGAAACAAAGTCACAGACACTGGTCACAGCAGCATCTCACCCAGGTAAAAAAAGCAGTAACAATAAGAAATAATCAATTACTTTGTGCCATCCAAGTGTTATCTTGGATGTTGAGGCATGGAGAGGAAACTAACGCTCAAGAGGTGAAGTCCCTGTGGCTCTGGGAAGCAGCCACACCTGCTTCAATCCTGGGGCACAGGATTGCCCTGTGCCTAGTAGGTCCACCTAGCCAGTTGCTTCTTTGCTCATTCAACTGGCCCATGAAAATTAGCCTTCCTTGAAACTGAAGGGGGAAAACGCAATCATGATTAATCCCATGTAGAAAAGGTAAAATTTATTTTGTTTTTATGAGTAAAAAACAGAAGGAAATAGTTGAATTCTGCGTGTGGAATGAGTAAAGCCAAGCCCGTTTGAGGCAGGAAACCTGGATGCTAGAGGAGCACCCTTGGGCCCAGCCAGGTTCCTGGGGCTGTGTGCACATCTCCCAGCAAGGGCACCACGGTAATGCCTGCACCACAGTAAGTCCTTTGTATAAGGACTATACAAAAAAGATCTTCATGACCCAGATAACCACAATGGTGTGATCACTTGGCATGCCGTGCGGCACATGACCGAGGCTCAGGATGTCAGAACCTAAGGATACTGATGTTGCCAGTGTCCTTGATATTAGTCAAACCCAACATGTGTTATTGAGTGCTCCTGCTTTCATTGCCTGGGGTCAGATACCATGGACAGACGTGCTACATGGTGGCTATAACCACGTGTATTTAGGACTGCACTGCGCATGTGGGATATGGAGAAAACTAGGAGTCAGGAATACAGCTTCATCTCTGGAAGGGCTTCAGAGTGAATATCACAGGAAGTAGGATTCAGTATTTAGAGGACTTCTGTATCTTTAACCCTTTGATCTTTTGGAACTTCCTATTATTTCTAGCACGATCAAATAACTGATACATTGGACTCCAACTCTGAAAGACTTCTTTTACTTTCTCTTGAAACAAAACAAGCATGAAGGTGAACAAATATCTTTCCAGAAAATACTCTAGTTTTCTCCAACTATGGGAAAAGATGAGTGGTGACTAGGAAAACATGGCCTGGAATTTCAGAGACAAGAGTTCAAATTCCATCTCCCAACTCACAACTGTGAGCTGATGGTGGCTCAGATCATGAACTCCTTATTGCAAAATTCAGACTTAAATTGAAGACAATATGGAAAATCACTAGAACATTCAGGGATGAATTAAATCAAATCCCTTACAATTATACAGTAGAAGTGACAAATAGATTCAAAGGATTAGATCTAACAGACAGAGTGCATGAAGAACTACGGACAAAGGTTCATAACACTGTAAAGGAGGCAGTGATCAAAACCATCTCTATGAAGAGGAAATGCAAAAAGGCAAAATGGTTGTCTGATGAGGCCTTACACATAGCTGAGAAGAGAAGCAAAAGGCAAAGGAGAAAAGGAAAGATATATCCATCTGAATTCAGAGTTCCAAAGAATAGCAAGAGGAGATAAGAAAGTCTTCCAGAGTGAATAAAGTGAAGAAATAGAGGAAAATAATAGAATGGGAAACACAAGCGATATCTTCAAGAAAAGTAGAGATACCAAGGGAACATTTCATGCAAAGATGGGCACAATAAAGGACAAAAATGGCATGGACATAACAGAAGCCAAAGATATTAAGAAGAGGTGGCAAGAATACACAGAAGGACTATACAAAAAAGATCTTCATGACCCAGATAACCACAATGGTGTGATCACTCGCCTAGAGTCAGGCATCTTGGAGTGTTGAAGTCAAGTGGACCTTAGGAAGCATCACTATGAACAAAGCTAGTGGAGGTGATGAAAT
Organism: Budorcas taxicolor; assembly: GCF_023091745.1. Taxonomy (NCBI): domain Eukaryota; kingdom Metazoa; phylum Chordata; class Mammalia; order Artiodactyla; family Bovidae; genus Budorcas; species Budorcas taxicolor. The sequence continues at coordinate 14,487,044 of NC_068910.1, read as the reverse complement.
TCCAGCTGAGCTATTTCAAATCCTAAAATATGATGGTGTGAAAGTGCTGCACTCAATATGTCAGCAAATTTGGAAAACTCAGCAGTGGCCACTGGACTGGAAAAGGTCAGTTTTCACCCCAATCCCAAAGAAAAGCAATGCCAAAGAATGTTCAAACTACTGCACAATTGCACTCATCTCACATGCTAGCAAAGTGATACTCAAAATTCTCCAAGTGAGGCTTCAATAGTACAATTGAGAACTTTCAGATGTTCAAGCTGGATTTAGAAAAGGCAGAGGAATCAGTGACCAAATTGCTAACATCCATTGGATCATAGAAAAGCAAGAGAATTCCAGGAAAGCATCTACTTCTGCTTCATTAACTACGCTGAAGCCTTTGACTGTGTGGATCACAACAAACTGTGGAAAATTCTTCAAGAGATACGGATACCAGACCACCTGACCTGCCTCCTGAGAAATCTGTATGCAGGTCAAGAAGCAACAGTTAGAACCGGACATGAAAAAACAGACTGGTTCCAAATTGGGAAAGGAGTATGTCAAGGCTGTATATTGTCATCCTACTTATTTATAATTTATATGTAGACTACATCATGTGAAATGCTGGGCTAGAAAAAGTATAGGTTGAAATCAAGATTGCTGGGAGAAATATCAATAACCTCAGATACACAGATGACACCACCCTTATGACAGAAGACAAAGAGGAACTAAAGAGTCTCTTGATGAAGGTGAAAGAGAAGAGTAAAAAGCTGGCTTAAAGCTCAACATTCAAAAAACAAAGATAATGGTATCCAGTCCCATCACCTCATAGCAAACAGATGGGGAAACAAAAGAAACAGTGACAGACTTTATTTTCTTGGGCTCCAAAATTAGTGCAGATGGTGACTGCAGCCATGAAATTAAGACGCTTGTTCTTTGGAAGAAAAGCTATGACCAACCTAGACAGTGTATTAAAAAGCAGAGACATTACTTTGACAACAAAGGCCTGTACAGTCAAAGCTATGGTTTTTCCAGTAGTTACATATGGATGTGAGAGTTGGACCATAAAGAAGGCTGAATACTGAAGAACTGATGCTTTTGAACTGTGGTGTTGGAGAAGACTCTTGAGAGTCTCTTGGACTGCAAGGAAATCAGTCCTGAATATTCATTGGAAGGACTGATACTGAAGCTGAAGCTCCAATCCTTTGGCCACCTGATGTGCAGAGCTGACTCATTAGAAAAGATCCTGATATCAGCTGGAAAAGATTGAAGGCAGGAGGAGAAGGGGACGAAAGAGGACAAGATTGTTGGATGGCATCACTGACTCAATGGACACGAGTTTGAGCAAGCTCCGAGACATGGTGAAGGACAGGAAAGCCTGGCGTGCTACAGTCCATGGGATCGCCAAGAGCGGGACGTGACTGAGTGACTGAACAACGACAACAACTCACTACTGTGGGTGAACTTGAACAAATTACTAAAACACTTAAAGCCTCCACGTCCAGTTCCTCTTTTGTCAAATGACAATAGCTATTCCATGAATCTATCATGAGGCTTAATTAAGGTCATGCATGTAAACTATTTGGAATGCCTTGCCTGTATAGTTGACCCTTGAACCATATAAGGGCTGGGAAGCTGATCCTCTCTGCAGTTGAAAATCTGAGTACAGCTTGCCCTGTGTATACACAGTTTCTCCATAATCACAGTTCCATATCCATGGATTCAACCAACCATAGACTGTGTAGTACTTAACACTGATGATTAAAAAAAATCCATGTATAAGCAGACCTGCACAGTTCAAACCCGTGTTGTTCAAGGGCCAAATGCAGTGAGTACTCAATAAATGAGACAGGCTGCTGTTAGGGTGAAGATGAGTGGCTACTGTAATTGTAATTGGGGATCCTCAAGCAGCAGCTTTAGGATTTTCAAGAGCAGTTCATTGGAATCTCCATGTCTCTGCATTCCAGAAAATTTGGCCCAGAAACACACTTGTCCAAGCCAGTGTGACTTCTTGTTCCCTTCAACGCCACCTCTGACAAACCACTTCTGTGGACATGGTCAAGTCAACAGGAAGCCAAGAAGCCACTGCATTCCTTACATGAGCTGTTGAGTATCAAGACATCGGTGGGGCAGTCGGTGCTAGGGAGCAGGCATCCAAACATAACAGCCTTCTCCTCTAACACTCTCTGGATTCCAGGGCCAGGGCATTTGCTGAAATGTAATGCAGTCACCAAAGACAAGGAAAGTGCCAGTCACCCACCATGGAGCCCAGTGAAGTTTCATCATATGGAGACAGGGGTAGAAACAGTACAAGTCTTCAATCTACCTGGTGAATCACCTTTTTAGAAAGGCAATTTAGAAAAAGCCACCAGAGTGAATTCTATACAAGTCAACTATGTTAATGAATGTGTGTGTGTGGCGGCAGGGGCCGGGGCGAGGGGAGGAGGACAGTCACCAGGCTCTACAGGGAAAAGTTAAACATGGTCTTGGAAGCGTGAAATCTCAGGTGTGCTGTACCACACACATAAAATAAACAAACAAAAAACAGAACAAAACAGAAGAGACACAACCAAGAGACTCTCAGTAGACTCAGTAGCTCCCGAGGCAAAAACAAACTATTAGTGCTGTGTGCTAAGTCACTTCAGTCGTGTCTGACTCTTTGCGACCCTATGTACTGTAGCCCACCAGGCTCCTCTGTCCATGGGATTCTCCAGGCAGGAACACTGCAGTATATTGCCATGCCCTCCTGCAGGGGGTCTTCCCCACCCAGGGCACCTGTGTCTTCTGTCTCCTGCACTGGTAGGCAGGTTCTTTACCACTAGAGCCACCTTCATATCTCTGCAAGCCAAGGGCCAGGTGTGCCCACTGGTCTTCCCTTTCTCGAGCTTCCTCTAATACACAGAGAACAAAGGAAGACCCTTTGGCAGAAACCACAGGATCTTTGGTGCTGCTGCTGCTAAATCGCTTCAGTCGTGTCCGACTCTGTGCGACCCCACAGACGGCAGCCCACCGGGCTCCCTCATCCCTGGGATTCTCCAGGCAAGAATACTGGAGTGGGTTGCCATTTCCTTCTCCAATGCACGAAAGTGAAAAGTGAAAGTGAAGTCGCTCAGTCGTGTCCGACTCCTAGCGAACCCATGGAGTGCAGCCCACCAGGCTCCTCCGTCCATTGGATTTTCCAGGCAAGAGCACTGGGGTGGGGTGCCATTGCCTTCCCTGGGATCTTTGGTACAAGCATGTGTTATTCCATTTAACTCTCACTGCAGGTATAAAAATCATTCTTTTGATTTCATTTTGCTGTTAAAAAAAAAAAAAATGCCAAAGTTACGGAGCTGAAGTTGCCAAGCGTCAGAAAGCTTCAAAGTAGGTAGCACCTAGACTCGAACCCTGGTGCATTAAACTTAGTATTTCTTGATCCTGACGGTACCTGCAAATCGCATGGATGCTCCATCCCCAGACTAGTTTAATACGAATCTCGTGGGGGCACAGCTGGAGCAGAGGAATGTTCTCAAAGCTCTCCAGGGATGGTGGTGGAGTTCACGCCCACAGACCCACCGCCAGTGCTGTGCTGTGGAGGCCACTGATGTGTAGTGACTACTCTGGGAGTGGGGGGTTATTAGTGATTTTAAAATGGAGAGGAGAAAATTAGGAGAAAAAAAAAAAATTTCAGACATCTGGAGATCTTATCCAACAGCTAACCTTCTACCTCCTATGTGTAGTACCTTTGCAATTTGCAAAGCATTTTTACCTCTCTTATTTTAATTGAGTCTCACAAAAGTCCCATCTCACTGAAATTCCTATTTTGCTGACGAATAAACTGAGGCTCAGAAAGTCTGAGGAATCCGTCCAAGTTCACACAGTGGCCACTCTGAGGCTCAAACTGAAGTCTTCATGGTTCAAGTCCCCTGTATCAAAGAAACCCTATCAGAAACCTGGACTCTCCTATGATCGGCTATATATATATTTTTCTCACTTTCCCCTAGATATTTGACATTGAGTTTGCATCACTGGGGGCAAGAAGGGGTGGGGAAATAAATAAATTCTAATAAGAATATTTTGAAAGCAGATATTCTTTCAGTAGTTTTGAAAAGGGCAATGTCACTGCCATGGAGTATGGCTTCTGAGAAATACGAATACAAGCTCTTACTGGACATGAACTTGAGTTAAAAGAAAGCAGCTAAAATGAAAAGCCCTAAATGAGTCAGGGCTACTTAGGGAGTTCATTTACTTTCCCTGATAAGAATAAAGAAATATTTCAAGTTCTCTGTTTGAAACACAAAAAGCTGACCAGGAATATGGTATCTTATGAGAAAATATGTGAGGCCTGGGAACATGACTTGGTTTAATGATTTATCAACTTCAGTTAAAAGAAATCTGGGTGATCTTATCATTCGGCTGGCCTCCCTTCCTGAAAGTTCTGCTCACCCAGATAAGTTACTGCTGAGCCAACATCCTCCTTGGCTATGCTTCACTTTGTCTCAGACAAAACTGAAGGAAGCTCCACGCACTACACAATGCTACTGTATATCGAACCAGGTAAAAAGCAGAGGCTAGAAAATTCTCCCGGTGCTTGCTTAGACTGCAGGATGTTTGCATCCAGTTCTCTTATCACTCTGTTATATGGAGACAAGTTCTTAACCTTTCCAAGCTCCACTTCTATATATATACATGTACATATATATGAAGGGAATGGCAACCAACTCCAGCATTCTTGTCTGGCGAATTCTATGGACAGAGAAGCCTGGTAGGCCACAGTCCATGGGGTCGAAAAGAGTCCGACATGACCGAGCAACTAACACACACACACGTACACACACACCGATCCAGCTTCATGGGCATGTGGCCTGTGTAACTGCACAGAGCCCTACCGCTTAAAAGGGCTGCATGCCTTGTTTACTGCTCTGCTCTTGCTGTTGTGAAATTCTCAGTAATTTTTGAGCAAAGTCCCCCATTTTCATTTTGCACTGGACACTGCAGATTAGGCACTGGTCCTGTTTACACCTGTCTCTCGAGTTGCTGGAAAGGACTGCAACAGTTAAGATCTGTTTGCAACCGAGGCCTGGGATGTGGTAGGTGCTCCTGGAAGCTAGCTACCGCTACCTGCACTATTCTCACATTGCTGAGGCCATGTATGTTCTCTGGCCCTGAGCACTATGTTTTCTATAAGCTGGGTAGATAGGGTCGAATCGAAGACTCAGCCTAAGCAACCAAGAGAGACCACTATCCCTCTTAGATTGCTTGCACGTGAAACTGAAGAACCTTCTCAAAGCTCCCTCAAGTTGGTAATTTGTTTGCACAAATCAGTGACTTCTCTTCCTCCAACATGGCACTGCAGACCACAAGCAGATGTGCTTTCCCTCTGATGGCACCACTAAGTAGACTAGCCATCAAGACACCTGGTAAGTGGCCAAGCAACCAAAGAAAGAGTCCATGCCAAGCAGGCAAGCATCGTCTTGCTTTAGAGAGAGAGGCAGTGACTATGGATCAGTGGGGAGAGATAAAAGGAGGCTGATAAAGGGAGATGGCATTCATTTTTCATTTTGAGCTCTGCTGTTCTGAAGAAGATGGTTTGCAGGGCTCTTGGGTATGAAAGGAGTTTCTTTAAGAAACTTGGGTATGAGTAGACCAAATGAAGAAACTTTGTGCCAGGGTGCACTGTCCAAGATGCTGAGATGGCAGGTCAACTAGGTGAATGGACCTTGACCTTTATCAGGGCTCAGCCATGTCACCAAAGCAACTCAGCCTCCATGAACCCTGTGTTCGGGAGTGGGGTGCAGTTAAATATGGTGCCTGACATCACACCATTATTTTCAGCTACATCTTTTCAGGGCTTCTGAAATACAGACTTTTTCTGACAAAAAGGACTGTCAACCTTACTCTCTGAGTAAGCATGCTGGAAAAGGCAAGGGCATGAATGTTTGAGTTCCAAAAGGATGGCAGTACCCCAATACTGGATGGAGACCCCATTGCCAGGTGTCATGAAAAGCCTGTTGTGAAATATGTGAATTAAAAAAAATTCATCTGGTGCAAGGTAAAAAGGAAAGTCAAAGATCCACAGCAACAAAAATCCTAGCAGCAGCTAGCAATTATGAAGCCTTTAATATATGCCAGGCACTGTGTCAGAGCTTTATGTTTATTATTATCTCCTTAACTCTGACAGAAAACTTTGCAAGTAATTATTATTAGCATCTTCATTTTTCATGTAAGGAAACCAAAGCTTGGGGTGGTAACATGACTAACTCTGAGCCATGCAGCTAGAAAATGTTAAGAGCCTGGATTTGAACCCAATCCATCTGACTTCAAATCTCAAACTCTAATTTCTGTCCTGGCCTCATGAGGGGGCTTTCAAAGAGGCCTAGGAGGTTTGTCAGGTAATTCCTGGATGACAGCACTTGCTGTTAAAATCGAAGAGAGAGTCCCAGCCTTCCCCTTTTCTCAGATGTTAGCCACTTTTGTAGAAGAAAGCTCTAAATTCAAGTCATTCATACTTCACCCACAGTAATGAGAAATCTAGGAACTTAAAATACCGCTTCAACCTTTCCTCTCTCCCACCAAACTGTTTGAAAGGAATATCCAAGAGGGAAGAGGGGGAAAAAAAGTAATTTTGCTAAAAAAAAAAGAGTTGAAAAATATGCTTTCAAATGAGAAACACGTGTGTGATTATTCTCCCTCTTTTGTCTCTCCCTACCCCCACCAAGTTGAAAACAAGCTAACGCAACACAAATGTACACATCCACGTAAAGACACAAGAAGCCAGGGGCGCCTCGACGGACAACCCAGCACAGCAGCCCCTGTCCAGCTCCATGCCCAATTTTCAAGCTTATGCACAATGACTCCTGGCAAAAAATGTACTTGAATTTTAAAGAGGGAATCTAGCAGGGGTGAACACTCAGGCAGGCTGGAAAGCAAGTGTGTCAGAGGTTGCAGAAGTGCTGGAGCTATGCCATTTTAACATATCATTTCTTGTTTCCCTCTTTCTGGCACAAACAAGCTACAGAATCTCAAAAATTGGGTCATCATTTTTGAATTCCCTGCTTTCAGCACAGCACTCAGTTGGTCTTATTGACTAGCTTAAAAGTCTGATTTCCTGAGCTAACACTTCCTGTCCATTCAGCTGCAGGGGAGTAATAAACTTGGGGACTGTCTTTCCCACTGGCAACCTATGTGCAATAGTTCTCACAGGTGAGCTGGGTTCCATCCTTGTATTTCCTGATATTATATATTTAACAGCATCAAATACGTCCACGAAAGTACCACTTCAGAGGCCACCACTCTCCCTGGGAGGCTGAGGCGAGGAAGAATTGACTCCTGGGGGGACATCCCTGGCATCCTGGTCGTGCAGGGCGACGTCCTTTCCCATCAGCTCTGGTGTTCCCACAGGTATGCTGGACTGCCCATGAGGGACACAGGGCTGTGCGCTTCACTCAGAGTCAACAAGAGCCCTTGCAACTCAACTGAGTGGTCCCTACCATGAATTCTGAAACCTCTCGGCTGTGTTCTAGCAGTAGATTTAAACTTACCTCCATCTGGGAGCATGTTTTGTGAATTTTTACTTGATTTTCTAAAATTATATCAAGTCTCTAAACATCACTTTCCATCTTTGAGTTCCACATTTCTAGCAAGTTTCACCAGTTTGTCAGTGTGAGACAAGACACTCTCTTCCTTTTTTGACCAGATGAAAATGTTTCCTACTTCTCTGCAATCACTTGCTTCAGACCAATATAATCTCCTTCCAGTCCAGGCCCTGACTTCAGGACCAGCCTCTGCTAGGGGAACAGGGAATGCATTGTGAGCTGAGTTTCTGAGACTCTTAACACTCATGCAAAAGGCATCAAATTTCAGGAGATCTTCTGGAACATGAACACAGCCATGGGGTCAAGTCTGGGCTTGCTTTATTTGACCTTGGTTTGTTTTATTTTATTTAGGCAACCTTTCTCGGGGGGTGGGGTTGGGGGGTAGGGCAAGGAACCGTAAAATCCTTACCTTTTAAAGGAGCCCATTGTTAACAATTTGTTCATCACAGCTCCCTCCACCTCACCAAAAAAGTCTCCAGTCTGTGGGGAAGAAAAGACGACCCAAGAGGAAGTGTAGATAAATAATGCGCCCAAATACCAGAGAAGAGATAAAAATGGACACAGTTTGTGTCCTGGAGCTGACAAGGGCAAAAGGAGGTTTTCAGGACTACTGTTAACATAAACATGGAAAAGGTCTTAATAGTCATGAGAAGTTATGGGATTACAGAGCAAACAAATAAGCAGATGTGGATGTTTCAAATACATGGCAGGGGTGGGGGGTGGGCTAAGAGTGGCATTGCATAACACGTGCTAAGTGCCGGAAATAACACGCACATGCACATGGGTGCACATATGTGCACAAACACATGCATGTAGCAGCACGTGCACACACACTCTTGGAAGGAGGCAGTAGGCATTAATCTGCTCTTAATTCCTTGGGAGTAAAACACTACTTCATACAGACAGAAACAGACTGTGAAAGGGCTTCCTAGGCAGTAAGAAAAAGAACTGTTTATAATTCCTAAATGACCTGTTTAGGGATATACAGCAGTCTTCTTCATTGGCTCTATAAATTTCCTACAGTGGAGAAAACATCCTTTCTCTAAGTCACTTTCTGAGGAGCACCTTCATTTTGTCCATAGGCAGCTAATATGTTGACCAAGAATAAAGCTGTCCAGATCTGGGAAGAGAAGGCTTGGCCAATCAGACTTCCAATGGCTGACTCCAGCTCTGGGACTGTCTTCAGGGCACTCCCCCATTGCTAAGCTTATGCTTCTGCGAGTCTAATTCTTGGTGTTGGCCGAGATTTGCAAACTCTGAATGGTGGAATGAAGGATTAACATCCTCGGGCATCCCTCCAGACTCCTGGAGCCAAGGGGGAAGATGTATCCAATATGGCAGAACAGAGCTTGGACCAACAGCCTTCCTCTGCCAACAGACTGGAAGGGGCCAGTGCAGACCAGTAGAGAATCCCCAACTCTACTGTGGGTGCTCTCAGAATTTGTGTCTTATGTGGCGGAGAGTAGAGGGCATTACACTCAGAGCCCAAATCACATAAATTCCACATGTGTCTATGTGCTCATTCATGTCCAACTCTTTGCAACCCCACAGACTGTCACCTTCCAGGCTTTCTGTCTATGGGATTTTCCCAGCAAGAATACTGGAGTGGGGTGCCATTTCCTTCTCCAGGGGATCTTCCTGACCTAAAGATTGAACCTGTGTCTCCTGCACTGGCAGGCAGATTCTTCACTGCTGAGCCACTGGGGAAGCTCCTACATAAAGTCCATAGACTTTGTATTAATTTAATCCTAATTTCCTTGTAATGGTGTGACCTCAAGCAGGCTCTTAGGAATTTTCAGGCAGAAAGGCACATACAGGCTTTGCCAAAAAGTCAGAAAAGAGGAGGAAAGAAGGAAATGACATTTCGCTGACTTAAGATTGAGCATTGCCTTTTTCACTCCAGGGAAATTTGAACTTTTGGCAAACTCTGTGGGTATGTGCTGCTGTTGGGAGCAAGAAGGACATGTGCATTCGCTGTGTGTAAATAAATATGCCAGTATCAATGGAACTGGTTGTTAGATGAAGAAGAATTAACCTAATAGGGGTACAGGAACCAGACATCAAACAAGCTGAGGCAGGGCAGGCTCCGTGGGCTATTCTACCCAGGAGTAAAGGAGGGAGCAGAGGCCACATGTAGTGGCTGTGGCTTAGGAGAGGCTACTATTCCAGTGGCTCATTGTGTTGGCTTGTCCAAGACTCACCACTTAAAGACATCTGCCATGTTGTCCCCCCCAGGATCAGGTTCTCATCTCAGCCCTCCATGATTATGGCAGGACGACAGAGCTCGTCTTCACAGGGGATTAATTTGGGTTCTCACTCCTCCCAGACCCAGGGGCACATTACCATAGGCCTATGGCCATTCCTGCTCCCAAGAAACTGACCACATCTCATGTGCTTATCTTTCCTATCTAATGTCCATCCACTGTTCAACATGCAGTGACGTCCAGCATCTGAGGAGACCATGTGTGAGCAGTCTGAGTCTCAACTATGTGATTACCATCGACCAAATGCCTCAAAAATCCCATGGACGGAGGATCCTAGTAGGCTGCAGTTCATGTGATCGTGAAGAGTCAGACACGACTGAGCGACTTCACTTTGACTTTTCACTTTCATGCATTGGAGAAGGAAATGGCAACCCACTCCAGTGTTCTTGCCTGGAGAATCCCAGGGATGGGGGAGCCTGGTGGCCTGCCGTCTATGGGGTTGCACAGAGTCGGACACGACTGAAGTGACTTAGCAGCAGCAGCAGCAAAGGCACATTTAAAATCCCACAACATTCTCACAGGTAGGAGGGAAAGCCAAAGCACAGTTCCACATGTTACCTGGAGCCAGAGTTCACAGACTAACAAGCCACTGAGCTCAGACCCTAAGGAGCCATACTTACGGACAATTAACTAATTTATTAGGCATTAATGGGTCTATCACACTGTTGGCTATTGAAACATTTTAAATGATGTAAATGAAACCTCATCAAATGCTAGCATCCTCAAGTATTAGAGTTAGAAGAAGACTTCTGTAGTCAACCATCCTCCGTTCATAGAACCCACCAGGAGTCCCGGCGAGTTAAGGGATGTACCCAATATCCCAAATCGAGTTAAGGAAGAGAGCTCACATCAGAAACCATCTGCCTCCACCTCTGGTGTTTCTTTCCTATACCATATGGCTAAACTGATTTGGATTTGACTTTAACATGCTAATTTCATTAACTGCAGAGAAAGCTTTCAGGCACCAAGTTTTAAAGGAGAAACTCATGTTTCTCTATTACAATGCTATTGATTTTAACTCTTACTTTGATTTCCAAATAAAAGTGGAGCTTTCTTTGTTGAGCACCCTAGCTTGGTTTCTTTCCTTCTCTCCCTCCTGCCCCCACACTGCACACGGCTGGATCAAATGAAAACATTCTTCATCTACATGTGGATTCTTGGCCCTCAGTGTTGAGAACCCAAGTTAATCCTTGGACTCAGATAACTGACTTTTAAAAAGGAAAAACCAGAAAGAAAGCCATAAAGAATAATTATGTTGACATACATACATACATATATTTGTGTGGATGTATAAATTATATATAAAGATAAAACATCAAAATATTAAAAGGAGGAACCCTCCTTAAAATTACCCGAACTCTTTCAGGCACCTCCATACTTGAGGTAAAGAGTTCTATAAATGGAACATTTTATGTGTAAGAGAGCAGACCCTGGGCTCTGCACCCCTCCTCTCCTCCCTGGAGGTAAAATCTCTTTGGGGCCTGCTGAGAAGTAGGCTGTGACATTCTTCAAGGGGTGGAAATAATGTTTTATAATCTCCTGCTATTACCTCTTAAATACAGATCATTGTCTCAAAGTTTCAACACCATATTTCACTTCCCTTGACCCAAGCACAGTCTGGGATCCTTACTGTAAGTAGGTAGAAATTCCTCACTCACCTGAGTGTAGTCTTCAGATACCAGAATAAATCCATTATTGTCTATGAGGTAACAATTCACAGTCTAGAAAATAAAAACACCATAGTTTCAACTTTGGGTCCTCAGACTGCTTTTACATGCAATGATGTACTCCAACCTGAGAGACACCTATTTTAGGCTGTTTTGGGGGAACTGGAAATGCCAGCTGGCTCTTGGAGTTAAGGCCAAAGTTAAGCTTACCCCAGCACTTGTTTTGCAAAACTAACAAATAAACTTAAAACACTAAGCAAGCCTTGAAAATCCCAGATTGGGATAAAAAGAAAATGCATTTAAAAATTATTCATTACAGTTTGTCTTCCTTTTTAAAAATTTCTATGACCTGAATTACATTTCCCAGGAACAAAGTGTCCAGAGGCCTCTGAACCTGTATTAACAGTGGTTGAAGTGCAGGCTGTTTTGAAAGAAAAACGACAGCACAATGCCATTACTCTAATGATGTATTAATGAAAACACCGTGTCAGCTCAGAAGACCATCAGGGGACCAGGTAATATTTTTTAATTTGTTCATAGACTTAGGCAGGGGGGAAGGGGCAGACTTCTGTTAAAGGGGCCCCTCAGGCCTCCTAAAGGTTTTCAAACTGTGTTTTTAATTGGGAGCTGGATTTGGGGGCAGGGCTGTTAGCTTTTGGTAGCTCAGACTTATAAATTGTAGCAAGGTAAGCCCAAACCTCTGCTTCCCCCACACTACTTTAATCTCAAGTGAATGATTTGCTACAGGCTAAGTTTTAATTACAGTGCTGTGGAGTTTAAATTTAAGGTTTAATTCCGTCCTTGATGTAACTCAGTTTCTATTTATTGCAGCTTTACATACCAACTGCAACATTTAATTTGTAACATATCTTTACCCTGAGCTAAAGTCCCCTAACTCCAGGCCACTGCAGGGATGTTTTTTTTCTGGGACATTTACTTATCCACGGAGTTGATTCTAGCGAGACACAAAAGTACAGCAGTAAGCTAGTTAGAAAGATGCATCCTTTATTAGTAGGCAATGGTGGAGATTCAGCCGGAAATTAAAAGCCTTGCTAGCACCTTTCAGAAAAGAACTGGCTCCTTTGGTGAGCAAGTTTCTCTCGGTTATTCAAAGGGGCCAGATGAAGGCCACACTCTTGTTCTTCAAAGAAGCTCTGGGCTGCACGGACACTACATTGGTCCAGCTGGGAGTGCTGACAAATGTCCCCCTTCTGTAGGACACAGCACTCTCAGAGCCCGGCTGTCCAACATGGCAGCCACGAGGTATGTGCAGATTTAAATGTAATTTTAAGTTCATTGGATCATATGAGACAAATTGGAGGTATAGACCTTGATGCAAAGGGAGGTTAACCTCCATTCAATCAATAAAACTACCTGCTGAGCATAGGAGTGGCCTCCATATATTGACTTTCCAAATCCTTACAATTGTGTAGAGAATCCAAAGTCATCATAACTTACCCTCCATCCCTAACTATAAAATAAATTCCTACTCAAATATCCCTAGTCAATTGGTATTACTGCTATTAGACCTATATCTTTGTGGTCAGTCTTTCTCTGCAAATATTAGACAATACAAGACAAACCCAAGGCAACTGAAAATCTTGGGAAAGAAGCAATATTTCCTTAAGTCCATGAGGGTGATACTGGAGATCAGCCCCAATCACACATGAAGCCACTGGCACATTAGTACCCATAAGAGATAAAACACTCAGAAAAGACAAAACATCACCACCAATAACATGAAAGATGCTTCCAGAGAGAATGATTTCAGAAGGAAGAGATTAAGAGAAGCTCCTGGGGAAACTGTTTAAACTCCACTATATTTGACCTCCCTTGTGATCACTTTGAGAAAATAAAAAATAAAGTGAAAGATTAAATATTTTGATTTTTATAATTTTATCCAAAATATTATACTCCCCACTCCCAAACCAAACATGTTGTTTGTTAATAGAATTAGGATATGACTACAGTTATAAATTTATTAAGTTTAAATTTGTTAAGTAAAATAAATATATTTCACCATTTCCACTCTATTTAGAGATGAAGCTTCAATAAAATGTTTCATAATTTGACATAAATATTTGGTTCTTTCCCCACCCTCATTTCTTGGAAATGATGACCTCGTGCCCCTTATAATAGACAGCACTGCATGGAATCATGTTGGACTGGGCATTAGGAGACTCACTTCTCAGGTATCAACCTCTGTTTCCACTCTCATCCGGTGTAGAAGGAACAGGAGTGACAGTATGCAACAAATATTATCAACCTTGCAAGGGTGTTGCATCACTGAGGTAGAACTGGGTCCCTTAATCTGAAAGGTGTCATTTAATTTTCATTACAGGCAATATTGTTACATTAGGGATATACAGTCACTGTGATGACTTCATAAACATCTCCTTGCCAACAACTACTTGGATTAAATTATTGGGAAGTACAGTGGAATGCAGTAAGGCCCCTGAAGTTGAGTGAGCAGAGTGCTGCGTTATGAAAGAATCAGAGTAGAATTAGCCAGATTCTAGTCTGGATAAATTGTTTTCTCTATGTCTCTTTACAGTAGTTAATTGCCTTCTCCATTCTCCCTCCTCCAATAAAAGGAAACAAGAAATATTTTGTCGGCTTTCCCTCACTATGCTACTTCTGCCCGAAATTAAGCCAAACTTCTTAGGAGTCTGCCCATCGCTTTGTGACAAGGGCAGAATGACAGGCTGAAGGGCTTGGGCAAACCAGGAACTCTTAAGTTGGACAGACATGGCAAGCATCCATTCCATAGCCACCTGTGACAAAACATCTGAAGATGAAGTTGTTTGAAAAATGCAGAAATAAAGAGCTGGTGACAAAAAAGGCAACTGTCTTCAACTATTTGTTGCCTCAGTATTGCTCAGAGAAGTCTGACTTCAGGTCACAAAGGCAGGTTAGGTAAGATACCTGAGGTTAGAGTCCCAAACCAGGCCATGGTAATTGGGCCATCACAGATAGTAAGGAAAACTGGGGAGGAAGAGTACTTGGAAGTGAGAAACATCAGCACTAAGCTTGTGTTACCTGGAAGGTAGTATTAGCTCTGAGGCTAAGATACTAGCTTCAGAATCAGAGACTTGGACACTTGCAACCAGTATGACTTTGAGAAAAGCCTTTTAACACTCCCAGTCTCAGTTTCCTTATCTGAATGATGGAGACAGCAACAATTATTTCAGAGAGAAGATGAAGTAGGCCAGTGAGTGCAAATTGTTGAGCATGGTGCAAGGTGCATTATGAGTCCCCAAAGAACCATGTTTGTGTCTATTAGCACCTACTATGTGCCCTCTTTATAAGTATCTTAATGCTGCAAATTGACTTTTTTGGAGACAGAAGTTGTCACACAGTTTGTAGCAAGAGGTTGTGGAGGCAAGTCAGCTGATAAGCACATGTGCTCATCTCCCCTTCTAACCAGTTAGCTCCTGGAGGACAGGGTCCATCTCTGACTCTGCATCCCATTGATTCCTTGGGGGTTGGAGGTACCAGGGATGTCAGGAGGGCTCAGTAAATAGGTCCTGAAGGAAGGAGTTAGTGTGAGAGAGGTTGCCTCTCAGGTTCTGAAGTTAACAGTCCCCTTGGGTGGAATGAAGCTCCTTAAAGTCCTCAGTTAGGCCCATGGCCAGGCCCTCCATGAAGAGGTATCTATAAGCCTGGAAGACATCTGGCCAGACTGACTCCACCCAGCAGCCCAGGACACTCAAGTCAAGGGCCCAGGGAGGCCACTGCAGGGCAAGACAGAGGGACTGGATCGGATCCGAGGCAAAGTGTGTCTGATAAGTGTGTGGGAGTTGTGCCAGGTCTTCAGTAGAGAAGAGAAGCCAGAAGCACGTGAACTTAATGAGCCCCCACAGCTGTTTTTAATGGGGACCTGATCACTTGAGGGCAGTTGGAGGAGTGGAAGGACATGGTCTCAAAGACTTAATTAAAAGCTATGAAAGGGAATGACACATGGAAAGAGTCTGCTGAAAGAATGGAAAGGGGCCTGGCTTTTCCTTTTAAAACTATGTCAACTAGGTGCCTGAAGCCAAAACTTTAGAGTCAAAATGGGAAATGGATGATAGCTTTAAAGGGCAAAATGGGGATATTTGAGCATCAGATCAAGTTCAGCGATCCAGCCTATGCCACACTTAATTTTCAAGGTATGAACCTTCAAAATGATATCTTAATGAGGCTCCATCCCCAAGGCTATTAAAGCAGATATTAGTAGTGAGGAAGGTATCCTACCTTGTGCTTACTATGCCCAAGGGACTAAAGTGTGCATGTGGCTGCCACCTGAGGTTTTAGGTTCAGTGAACCACTACTCTAAGGGAAACATGTGTCTGCAGACATTTTCATGATAGCTAATGTCTATTGAGGGCTTGCCATAGGACAAGAGCTGTGCTCTAAAGTTTCCATATATTATCTCACTCATCCTCACCATGACTCTGGGGGTGTTTCTGTCCCTATTGTATAGCTGGGGAAACTAAGGCAAGGCTTATTACTTTCAGAGCCACAGTTGGAAGCGACTCTTGCCTCCACA
Source organism: Budorcas taxicolor (assembly GCF_023091745.1). Classification (NCBI taxonomy): domain Eukaryota; kingdom Metazoa; phylum Chordata; class Mammalia; order Artiodactyla; family Bovidae; genus Budorcas; species Budorcas taxicolor. The sequence goes on along the minus strand of NC_068910.1, from coordinate 14,471,032 downwards.
GCCTGTACCTTTAACCGCTATGCGAGACCACCTGTGAAAGCATTCACAGAACAACTAACATATATTGCACTTTTCTAACTCTAAGTGGGAATCCATTTTCCACTTATTTTTATGTATGAGGATGCACAGAGGCAGTGTTAGGCTGTAGGAAGATTACCACCGCTGACTTTATTCATTAAATTGTTCAACCAACTATTTGTCCATCCAATCAATCAACCAGAAACCAGTCAGTCAACCAACCAGCTATCCAGAACACCATCAATCCCACCAACCATCCATTCAGTCACCCAACTAACCAACCAACTGTCCTCCGTTCTTTTAACACAAAGTGGAGTTAGTAGCTTAACACAGGGCCTCGTGACACTGATTAATCAGTGCTACTGTTGAGCTGTGTTGTCTTGAACTGAGCATTACAATAAGACAAGTAATGCCTCAAAAACAGAGGAGAGGTTTGAAGCCACTTGACTAGCCTATGAATGGCATTCCCAAACTTACTGAAAGGGTACTCATCATAAAACATCACAGGGTACTCTTTCCTTTGGGAAAATTATTTTTGATCTAATGGTCAGGAAAAGTTGGGCTTTTGCTTTTACTCTTTGAATAGCAGTAACTCATACAGATATTACGATTTTTTTTAACTGCCCGATATTTAAGGACTGAGTGTTTTGTACTTTACCTTCACCCTATACTCCCTCTTTTATATTTCTTTACTTGCCTTTTTGTTTGCCTATTTTTTGAAATATACTTCTAATCCATATTTTCTGTGTTGGAATTATGTTTGGTTAGGATTTATTTAATCCCTGTGGTAACTAGAAGGAATGAAAATGAGTGATCATTTATAAGCTCCACTTTATGTATTGACTAATGGTTTGGCTGACTCAGAGAAGGCTGCCTGAGCCAAGGTGAAATGCTATTTCACATGTGGTTGATCTAAGATGTGGGGCAGAAGGTACATGGGACTGGATGCTATAAAAACTTAAATCTGATGGTCAAACTTGGGACAGTGGTATATCTTTTTTATTCTACTGCTCATGTGTGGAATTCAAATTTGTCCTCCCAAGACTGAGGGAGTGAGATAAGGAGAAAGAAAGAAGGGAGGGAAAGGGAGCTGCAGAAGGGAAGCAGTATGCTAGAATGCAGCATGCTGAGTTTTCAACGCTTAGATTTTTAAGCTTCTTTATTACATGAAATTAAGCAAGACATTTAATTTACCTGATGCTCAGTTTCCCCCTTTGCAAAGTGGGACATATATTCCAATCCATTTCACTAGGTGGTTAAGAAGATGAAAAGAGGTACCACATTGGTAGAAAACTCTGAGAATTGTAGTGAGAGTTTCAAATGTCAGTAATTTGTATTGTGTTCGATAAAATGCCAAAATCCCAACAGTGCTGTTCATGGGACATTTAAATCATACTTCCCCAGCTCTCCAAAACTATCTGATTGGGAGAAGAAAGAGAAAGAAACAAAGCAAATGTCCTTGGGTTTTTGGAGACTAGTTCATACGCAATCTCTTAGAACTGGCTCTGTGAGACATTCTCCCTGTGAGAAAGCACCCTCAGTCATTCAGCCACCGCCCCTGACCGGCCCCAACTTGATCAGAGCAGACACAGGCCCAGGAGACCATCATACCTCATCGTCACAGCTGATAGAGCATTTACCATCCAGAGAGGCGCACTGTGAGGTGAGGCGGAAACAAAAGGAAACATGTCATTTGGACACACCAGCATCTGCTAAGGCTGCCACCTGGTTACTGAAGGACAGTCCATCAAAGTCCTAGCCTGTTTCATCCAAAGGGAATGCTCCAGGATGAATCTGCCCATCCTCTCTAGGATGAGTACCAGCCCCAGACACTAATATAAAAGCTAATTTGGGGGACTTCCTTGGCAGTCCAGTGGTTAAGACTTCGCCTTCCAATGCAGGGATTGCGAGTTCGATCCCTGGGTGGGGAGCTAAAACCTCACATGCCTTGCAGCCAAAACACCAAAACATAAAGCAGAGAAATACTGTAACAAATTCAATGAAGAATTTTACAAAAAGACAACTTAGGAGTAACCTGGTTCTTTTTCATTTTAATTTATGTTGTCCATGTTAATTTATGCTTTATTCAATAGTGATATCTTTTTAAGACCTCAAATCTTTCAGTAACAAGAAATATAATTATTTATTTCATTTTAAATTATTTCCCACTGACTTTTTAAAAACTTCTGTGTTCTTGATGCATAAATTCCTAAAGTATTTTCATTTGAGAAACTATATACCATCTCAACATATAGACTTGGACAGATGGAAACATCTTATGTGTTGCCATTCCTGCTGCGTTACTGAACAAACACCACTGATATTACTTAGTATAGAATACACAGTGCAAGTAAAGAATGTTCCCAGATTATCCAAGGCAGAGAAGCCCTCGCCAAAGAAAGCAGATGCATGCTTAGTATAACCCAGCTATGCAGAATCCTTTAAAAATGAAATAAAGAGATTCACAAATAATTGGGCATCATAAGATTTTTTAAAAGTCACTATGCAAATTCACAAAAGTCCTTGATATTTAGAAGAAAAATTTCTGTTTAAGGCAGTCACTATTTTGGTCTCACAATTACAGCTGTTTTCAGGAGCAAATTCTCTGCTTTCTCAGCATGTGGTGTCTAACATGCTGTCAGTCCTTTATTTTGCACTGAAATGAAAGGTAACCTGAGCAGCCCAGCAGTTCATTTTACAAACATTCATCGGAAATCTGGCACTTTTAGTCTCTGGGTACTCAAATGTGAACACCTGTATAATAACAGTGTTGCTAATGCTTCAACATGCTGATTATAACTTACCTGTCTGCTGGCAGTCCAGAACTTCCTTTGGAAAAATTCAAGTTTCATCTGAATGCCTACAGCTGGGACAAATTATAAATAAAACAAGGCATTAGAGATCTCTTTACACAATTATTTAAGATTATCATAGAAAATTATCTGTCAAGGCAAGATGCTGATGTAAGCATATCAGATAAGAACACTTAAAAACTAAATTTACAGTGAAGCATACAACTAAGACATTTTATTGTTCAGGTAAGGAATTCTCAAGGTTACCTACACTCATATAACTTTGACAGGACAAACTGAGCACAATGCATATGGCTCTTTGGAGAGATGTTACTTGAGTGTTTCTAAAATTCATACACTTGTGGTCAACACTCTCCCCAGCACAGCTGAAAATAGGAATAGAAATAAAAAGGATATTCAGAAGATCATGGTTTTTTCAGAGTTTCTGTTTCTGTCATTAATGCATAAACTTGTGTACCTAAATGTATATTCTGCAAGTGTTTTGAGATATGAAATTTGAAAAGTTACTTGTCATGGGTTGATGGTTGGAAGTGAGTCACTTGGTCATGATGTGACTTAGTTTAACTGGCCCCCAGTATCCACGTCTCAATGATCTTCTCTCCCCCGGAACTCTGTGGAATTTTATAGTTCTTTGCTTGTCTGTGAAAAGTTCCCTAAAGCAAGAGTGAAAGCTACTTCCAGTGAGAGAAAGGTACAGAAATGGAAGAGGTTAAGAAAGTGCTTTGAAATTTTGGGAAGGAGAATTCAAGGGAACCTCAGAACTACGCCATGAACAAGCTCACAATATTTCTCTCTATGAAGTCAAGGCAAAGGAACTCTTAAAACCATTAGAAAAAGTATTCAAGTCAGGGAAAAAAAGCTCATCAGATGGCGAGAAAACTTTAGAGGAGATGGCAAGAAAAAATGAGATTGTGCTAGAAACACTATACTCCCCACAATGGGCACCATTTAGCCCTGGGCAGTTATGCAAACTTCAGTCCATGCCCATAATCTTCCCAGTTTTTGCCATATCTGCATACCACCATGGCTTCCCTGGAGGTTCAGTCAGTAAAGAATCTGCTTGCAACACAGACACCTGGGTTTGATTCCTGGGTCAGGAAAAACCCCTGGAGAAGGAAATGGCAACCCACTCCAGTACTCTTGCCTGAAAAATCCCCTGGACAGAAAAGCCCGAAGGGTTACAGTCCATGGGGTCTCAAGAGTTGTACATGACTTAGCCACTAAATCATCACCATCACAGCATTGTTATTTACCTTTCCACACTGTTTTCTTTTGCTAACACACCTACAGTAACTTCAATCCACATAATGACATCTAGTAAAAGAAATACATGATTACCAAACCCCCCCGCCCCACCAAAGTTCACTCATATACTTTTATCTTGCCACCATGTTAGATGCCCCCTAACACCTCCCACCTTTGGAAAACATGGCTGTGCTGTCTTCAGGAACTTGAAGATTCACGAAGACCTTGGGTTGTTACCCTTATTACTACCAAGTGCATTTCTACTTCCTAAACAAATCGTTGAAGCAAGACCTGAGAGTCATAGTTAACTATGACAGGTACACTTAGAGAGACTCATCTATCTTTGCACTTAGAATTTCAAGTTAAGCATAGCTGCAACACATAGAATGGAATTCTTGGAAAGGTACCACGTCAGTACTCTGGGTTCATCCTGCTTTGCCTTAAGTGACCACCATCTTCTGGACCATAAGCTCTCCAGGGACAGGGACACGTTCTTGTTCCCCACTGGATCCCTGCCTCAAGAAAGGGGCCAAGCACATAGATAGCCCATTGGGAAATGCTTGCTTTTTTAGAAAAACTGTTCAGGTGATAGCATAGTCAGTACCTAGCTAGCTAGACAGATAGAAGAGTAACATCAGTGTAAATTATAATCACACCCGAATAAAGGTGTTTCTGTGGAAGTTCTCAACACAGTAGAACCATATGGGGAACTTAAAGAAAATGCTCTGATACCTGGTGCCCTCCCCCTCCAGAGTGAAAAAAAAAAGTGAAAGTGTTAGTCACTCAGTCATGTCTGACTCTTTGCAACGCTATGGACTGTAGCCCACTAGACTCCTCTGTCCATGGAATCCTCCAGGCAAGAATACAGGAGTGGGTTGCCATTCTCTTCTTCAGGAGATCGCCCCGACCCAGGAATCAAACTCTGTTCTCTTGCATTGCAGGTGGATTCTCTAACATCTGAGCCACCAGGGAAGCAACCCCCACCCTCTGCCCCGCACCACCCACAGTAAAACCACTTAAATCAGAATTCCTGGGAGTGGAGTCTAGGCACAGCTATTTTTAAAAAGCACCCCAAGTGATTTGAATGTGCAGTCAAATCAAGCATGGTTACTCTACAGGTCTTGCTAAAGGGAGTAAGTTGTCCATGGAGGAACTACCACAATATGGGCCATTTGGTCAGACTACAGCAGAAACTGCTCTTCCTAACTCTGGAGAAAATCTCAAAGAATACCTGTAGGAAGCTGATATTGAAGCCTGAAGATAGTCACTGCAGTTTCAAATGAATCTTGTCTTCCAAAATGCCTGACAAGCCATATCCCTATTGGAGATAAGCCAACTGAGGAAGCTGTAAATCAAGGTGCTGGCTGGGTTTCTGGTCAGATCCACCAGCAGGCAGGGGTGAGAGTGTGCCCTGGATTTAAGAAGGGGCTTGGACCAAGTATCTCTGTTTCTACTAAAGATAGGGAGGGATGGCAGAAGGCTGACTTCCATGCAGAAGGCCTCAGGACTGTTGAAACATTCAATGACTGGTACTTAATATTTTTGCAGGCCCAGGTCAGCAGTCACAGCAGGCTTCGAGACTCCACAGGATAAAAGCAGAGGCTTCCCTGAAAGAGTCACCGCATGGTGACCTTTCCATGATGTTTCTAGTCCGAGCAACCCAGAGCTGCCCCTGGCCCACCCATCGTCTACTGAGTTCTCCTGTCAGTCACCCGTGCCCTTTCTGAGCACCCTTCCCATTCTCTGAGGGAGGCCCCATTTTCACCTCTCTAATGAAGCAAGCTGCTCCCTCCTGGGTGTTTATCCATCTCACATACTTGCAGCCTGCTATCATCTGCCCCTTTCGGTCTGCACCCCAGCTCCTCAGAGTGCTTTAATCTTGCCTCATGAGTCAGTCCCTCCATCCCATTAATCATGCGTGCTGCTTCTCTCTGATCTCCCTCCAGCAGGCTGCATCCTCTCCCTGGTCCTGATGCCCTAAACTAGACACTGCTTCCCTCACTCCTCATTCACTCCCTGTCTGGGCCATGAGGTCGATGCCAAAGGACTTCCAGGCAGTCCTGACTACAATGCATCTGCACTGTTTTGCCCTGGCTGTGTTTTTGTTGCCCCCTCCAGCAACTCTGGCCCATGGTTTCCCACTTCTTAGTTTGTAGTTTGTTCACCTACAAGTTAATATATGTCTCTTGGATTAAGAGATGCACAAGCCCATGGGTGGGTCAACTTCATGATCATTTGTTCAGTGGCCTTTACACCAAGATCTAAGCTGAGTAATAAGGGGAATGAGACCACACGCTCCCTCAGAGTCTACCTGGGGAGTAGTCACGTGGTAAAAGCAACATCAGAGGCTTACACAGAGAACTGTGGAGCATAGAGAATGGGGCAGACTTGGCCTGGAGGAGTTGACAAGAACTTTGTATCAGATAAGGCATGGAAATCTGACTCATAGGAAAAAAACAGAGGAAAGATGAGACTCAAGTGCAGAAACAGCACAGACAAAGGGTGGAGCCTTTTAAAAGACCATACTGTCTTCTGAAGCTTCAAAGAATGGGAATGGGGAACTTGGTTGTGCAGGCTGAGTTCAAATGGAAAATGTCCTTGAATGTCAGGCCAACAAACCTGAAGAGTACCCTGTAGGTCAGGAGTTGGCCCAAGGGCCAAATTCACCTCTTTTTGTCAATAAAGCTTTATTGGAACACAGACAGCCTTATTTGTTTATATACTGTCTAGTACAATGGCAGCATTGAGTGGTTGCAACAGGGGCTGAATAGCCAACATAGCCTAAAATGCTTACTATTTGGTCATTTACAGAAAAAGTTTGCTGGCACCTGCTTCAGGGCCTGAAGAGCCATTAAAGATATTTCAGTAGATAAGTGAAAGGACCTCAGATCCATATTTTAGAAAGTCCACAATGAAAGCCTTGAACAAGAAGTCCTAGGGAAATGACCTGGACAGTGGGAGATGAGAGTGAGATAAACTGAGTTACGCAGCCACAGCCACTGGGTGCATCCGGCTAGTTATTTAAGTACAAACTGATTTAAAGCGAAAAACGACAAGCAAACAAACACCAAAACACCCTTTAAAAACCAGAATAAAAATTCCCCATCACAAACAGAAATGCTTAAGGGCATCCCATGCCAATTTTATTCAGAAAAACAAATATAAGCTTTCACAAACATAAATTTAGATTCTTCTATTTTCATTTTTTTGTTCTTTTTTTTTCTTTTTTTCAACTTTTAACAGAAAAAAAAGAATCATCATTATTTTAGCAAGTCCCCTCCCTCTTCCTCCACCCTCACACATCCTAAATGGAACCTGAGATATTTTTCACGCCCATCTATCCTGTTCTTTCAACATTTCAAGCCATAATGGTATATTCTGATTCAAGCCAATCTTGCTAATTTAACAAGAAAAACAAGGACTGAAACGATTTTAGCGAAACCCAAGTTTCAAAGAGAATACAGAAAATTAAAACACCATTCCTGGAGTTTGAAATTTTTTAGAGAGTCCAGAAAATCATCAACATATTTTTCCTAGAATTCATGGTGCTCCTAACTTCCATCTGATTGCAAAGGCTCCATGGTTCCCTATCAGGAACTTTCAACACAAGGATGGAGACAGAGTTCCCTTTCCATAACAGCATCTGGTGGTTCCTTATTCACCTCGCAGGGCAGAACAGACCTAGAAAAAAAGTGTTCCTTAAGATCCTTCCCAGCACCCTAATATTGTGTAAGTTTCCTAGGACAAGGACCCTAAGATACTGGGATGGTCTTTGGAAATCAACAAAATAGCAAAGTCATTTTTACAAGAAATGCCACCCCAAAGAGCCTCAGAACCTTTCACGTGAAATATTCATGCATTGAGAGCACTGACATTTCATAATTTGGCTTCAATTAGTCAGTTACTATTCCTTAACGCACCTCAATACTCTAAAGAACACCTGAGTACTCATTTTCAGCTTAGCAATACAGACTACAGAGCTTCCGTGTAACCTTTCCATTCAGTCTTCTTTTTTCCTCAACTTTCTAACATCCGTTCTATTCTTCCCCTCCCTCTCTTCCTCCCATGTTTTTCAGAAATCAGGTACGAGCTAGGTGGTCAATGGATTGCAATGAAGACATGAGAGATGCATCAGCCAGGGATGGAGGCCTGGGGAGGGCGGTTAAATCACTGAAGAAAGGTTCACACTTCAGGATGTTCAGAGCTGACAGACAAGAGCACAGAGCATCATTCAAATACCCAAACATACAGGCACTTCATTTGCAGAATGTCAGTGACTATTGTTCAATCACTAAGTTGTGTCTGGCTCTTTGCAACGCCATGGACTGTAGCATGCCAGGCTTCCCTGTCCTTCATGGTCTCTCGAAGTTTGATTAAATTCATGTCCACTGAGTCAGTGAAGCCATCCAACCATCTCATCCTCTGTTGCCTCCTTCTCCTCCTGCCTTCTGTTTCCCAGCATCAGAGTCTTTTCCAATGAGTTGGCTCTTCACATCAGGTGGCCAAGTATTGGAGTTTCAGCTTCAGCACCAGTCCTTCCAATACATATTCAGGGTTGATTTCCTTTAAGACTGACTGGTTTGATCTCTGTGCAGTCACAGGAGCTCTCAAGAGTCTCTCGCCAACATCATAGTTCAAAAGCATCAATTCTTCAACGCTCAGCTTTCTTTATAGTCCAACTCTCACATCTGTACATGACTACTGGAAAAACTACAGCTTTGAATATACGGACCTTTGTCGGCAAAATGATGTCTCTGCTTTTTAATATACTGTCTAGGTTTGTCATAGCTTTCTTTCCAAGGAAAAAGTGTCATTTAACTTCATGGTTGTGATCACCATCCAGTGATTTTGGAGCCCAAGAAAATAAAAACTGTTAATGTTTCCACTTATTCCCCATCTATTTGCCATGAAGTGATGGGACTGGATGCCATGATCTTCATTTTTGGAATATTGAGTTTGAAGCCAGCTTTATCACTCTCCTCTTTTACTCTAATCAAGAGGCTTTTTAGTCAGTGGTTAGTACCCTGGAATTGGGACCAATAGCTGACCTCAAAGGCTCTAGTCCTACATTGTCCAAATTGGTGGCCACCAGCTACATGTAGCTATTTAAATAAAAATTAAATAAAATTAATAATTTAGTTCCTAAGATGCATTAGTCACATTTTAAGTGCTAAATAGCCATAGGAGGCTAGTGGCTACTGTACTGGACCCAACAGACCCAGAACATATTCATCACCTCAGACAGTTTAACTGGACAGTCATCACTGATAACAGGAACACAGTAGAGGAACTGAAGACTGGTGTCCCTTGAGAATTAAACATAACATTCCCCACAGATCTGTCCAAGCTACCCAGTCCCTGGAGGTGGAAGAAAAGAGGATGACTTATGTATGAAGGCTCTAGAGCACATAGACCTGCCCGTGCGAGAAGACCTGGATTTGCAAGGGGAAGCTGGTAATTAGTTTGAGAGAAGCCCAAAGAAATCAATGCAATACGCTCACTGTGGCTACCACCCCCAAGATTTATTTATTTTGCTTTATAAAATTTGAGAATACAAATTACATTTCCAGTGCTATTATATTCAAATGCATTCAAGATGAAATCATGCATGCATCTCATATCAGGTTAACAGACATGCATTCAAGTGTAATCCGAGATCCACCAAAGAACAATGTTACATGTAAAATTAGAAATAAAATAACTTTTTCATATTGTATTCATTTAGAAATAATTTTCTGTGGGCTTGGCCTCAACTTGCAACATACTCCTAAGAGCACAAATCCGGTTTGTAAAACAGTGCTCACCATGCCTGGCATGCAAGCTCACATAAACACCCCTACCTCCATTTGCCCAGTTCCCCAGCCATGTGATATATTCAAGTACAAATCCAGGAGACAGAAAAATAATCCTACTGCCATCAACAAATTATAACCAGGAAAATATCTACCAAGAGCTCTGGTTGTGAACCCTGCTTCTAAGACAGCTAAGTACCCTCGGGTACATCACTTCACTTCTCTGTCTCTACAAAGAAAGTCACATGAACCAGACTTTTGTGGGATGGGGATAAATAATACAAAATAAAATTACATGTATCAAAACTGTAAAGGTTTGACGGTGTTGTCAACATTCATATGATGATTGAGTCCTAGTTTTAATCCTTTATGTGTGTATTTCATCATCAAGTACACTTTTCACCCCAATATATTGATACTCAATAGAAAATTCAACCACAATAAATGCAGATAGTCCACAACTACCAAGGTCCCTGAAGATGTAATGTTAGGGGGTAAACAGTCTACAAAATTATAATACATTTGTGGAGGGTGAAAGGGAAGACCATGTGAGCACTGGCAAAAAGAAGCAAAAAACAGAAACCAAGGATTCTTTTTCAGCTGAGCAAGCCGGAAATGGATTTTTTCCCTTCAGGATTAATGAAAGATATACTCCACTCTTCAAATCCTGTCACTCTCCCTTTTTAGAATTGTGATTACTCATGCATTCGCAGGGCAAGGTTAGCTAGATCAGCATACAGAATCCAAAAGAGTGACTGTCCCCGACACTGTCACTGTCCGCTCCATTTGCTCTTCAGCCAGGTTACCTGGCCACAAAGTTTCCCAAGTGAATTGCTGCTGCTGGCAGCATGGGGCCAGTCATTTCATCCCGGTGCTCAGGCAGAACATCAGGTTCCAGAGCTTTCCTGGGCTGGCTTGGCCCACACACAGGAGTGTTTTCTCCTAACCGATTCCAATCCATGGGTAGAGATATGGTAAAAAAACTGTATTCTTATTAGGGAAAATAAAACTTGAATAAGTTAATAAATATGTGCTAAGGATTTCCTCTGTATTTCATCACTTGGGAGTGAAACAAGTTTTCTTAAAACCCAAATTCTACAAGTAAATACTGGCCATACATTCTCTCAACCAGAAAAAGAGCTCCTTACTGGTCATATTCCTCAAGCAGGGCAGTGGCTCTTCTTACACTTTGTCCTCAGCCCCCCTCTGACAGAGTCCCTGATTTCTCCTTCCTTTGTGCCCCACAGCAATGATTGCTAGCAGCAACAGTAACAAGGCATGGCACATTTGGATTAAAACTTGCCTCAATTAACGGTCAACTGTCATAGATGTTAGCCAAGCCACATTTGTTTAAATGTTTTCTTCTGTTTGTTTTCAAAATAGTTAATTGCAAGTAGAACTAACAATGAATCTGAATGTCATTTTTTTGGAATATTTCATGATTAAGTGGGGGTTTGGAAAAAGGCCACTGTCCTGCAATGTTGAGGAAAAGAACCCTAACCTTGCTTACATCAAACACAAGCCCATTCCAGGGGTCTGCTAATATCCAGGATAAATGACTTACCACATGAATAACCATTTAAAACTGTAATGTGAATTATGACATAACTCATCTGTTAAATATTTCATGTGAAGATTTTAATGAATTGCATGATGGAATGTTGGACAAAAAAGACAACTGAAATCCTGGGACTAATTTGGGCGAAACTGAGAACAGAGTATTCTCGTGGAAATGAGGGGGAAGAAAAGGCAGCTGCATTTATGTCCCCCTGGGTGTCAGACTGGCAAGCCTAAAGGCTTTCTTATAAGATTATAGGGAACCAAGAACGATCAGCAACAATCTTTTGAAAAATATTTAGATCAAAGCCATATTTGTTTATTATAATCTTGATAAAGCCCAAACATTAATCTCCAAGGTATGGTATTATTTCAGAAATTAGGGGGGAAAAAAACATTCTCACAGCAGCAGACACACCTCACATTTTAGTCTATGCCAAGTGAAAAAACACATGATAAAAGGGGAGGAGGTATTTTAAATATAACCCCTAACCGATTGCATATTTCACTTCTGAAGTACATGCTGTGGTGCTGGGGTGGAGGGGGGTAATCTTTCTTATACATGCTTTTAAGTAACAAAGAACTACATGATGTATGTCTGTGGTGAGAGAGAGGGAGGGGAAACAGGACTCATTATCACTTGATTGACAACGCGATAGCAAAAGACTGTCTTTGAAGACTCATAGCTGCAGAGGCCTATTTTCATCTGGAACCGTCCCCACCCACTGTCCGTGACTGACTTCTGGGAATGTGTGTAGGAAGGCCTGATCCTTTCGCCTACACATTTCTTTCGTAATCACTTTGTTTTTGTCCTGTCAGAGCTTCTTGGGAGCAGTCACCTTCAGTAAAGTATAATAAATGACAATTATGAATGTTTCCTCCATTTAGATTCTAATTACTTGACAGAATCAATGTTGAAAAGAATTAGCAGGGCCGTGGAATGGAATAATAATTTTCTTTTCACCCCTGAGGTAATCTGGAAGCATTTTTCCAGACCTCATCTAAAGAAACCTATATTCCCTTAGCTTTCTAAGGCCACTGGAGCTGGCATCAAATAGTTTTTGTCAGATCATTTTATGCTCACAAAACTCTTTGAATAATATTATTTCAATAAGGTTTTCAAGCCAATACATTTTTAAAGTCAATTCCCATCCTTTCAAACTTTCAGAATAAAACATTTAAGCCTCAGGCTTCATTGTATTTTAATCAGGGTTACACAAATCAATGTCCATTAAGAAAATTATAAGTTTCCAAATTATAGCTCCCTAGTTAATAATTTCTTATTAGGTCACCACCTAATAACAGTTACCAAAGAGATTATAACAAAATCAGGGGTCAGATTTCCAAACATTTCAAAACCCATAATAGAATGGTCACAGATATTTGCCAAACACCTCTGACCTGGATGTTGATGACTGTATTTAATGCAAAGCAGCACTAAAACAGCCATATGGGAATGTAAATTGGTGCAGCCACCATGGAGGCTCCTTAAAAAGCTAAAAATAGAGCTACCATATAACCCAGAAATTCTACTCCTGGGTATACATATGGACAAAAAAGAAAACATTAATTTGAAAAGATACATGCATGCCAATGTTCATAACAGCACTATTTACAATAGTTAAGATATAGAAACAATCCAGTCCCCTCAACAGAGGATTGGTTTAAGAAGATGTGGTGTGTGTGTATATACACGCATACACACACACATACATACATGCAATGGACTACTAGTCACAAAAAGAACAAAACATTACCATTTGCAGCAACATGGATGGACCAAGAGAATATCATACTAACTGAAGTCAGTCAAACAGCAAAAGACAAACATTATATGATATCACTAATACTAGTTTTCTAGTAGAATCTAAAAAGTAATACAAATCTATAGACAAAACAGAAACAGACTCACAGATACAGGAAATAAACTTATGATTACCAAAGAGGAAAGGGGAGACAGGGAGGGATAAAATAGGAGCATGGGATTAACAGATACAAACTACTAAATATAGATTAAATAAGCAACAAGGATTTACTGTATAGCACAGGAATTACACTCAATATCTTGTAGTAAACTACAATGGAAAATAATCTGAAAAGAAATATATATAACTGAATCACTTTGCTATTCACCTGAAATTAACACAATATTATAAATTAGTTAGATGGCAATAAAAAAAAATCCACATGGATGGTTCATGGAGCTGGGGGGGAAGTGTCCAATTACTCAGATTCTCCAGCTCATGTTTTAGGGCACAGAGAAGGAAAAAGACACGTCCCAGCACACCAAGCTCATCTTAGGAAGCTCAAGTCCATTCTAGACCCCCTAAAACTCAGATCCCTTCAGGACTGGGTGGGAACTGTGGTGAATGAGAGCCCACCCTGTGGTGGTGTCAAGAGAGCAGCTCAACTCAGTTCAGCTGATGCCCTGTGGGAATATCTTCTGGATACTGCTAGTTATTCTAATGCTGCATGAGAAACTGAGAATCTAAATATAATACATAGACAATTCACTGAAAAATTCACAGCACTCCGATAGGGTTACCAGATAAAATATTTCTGATTTGCTAAATCTGGCAACCCTACACTGAGGGTCACATGGCACATCCCAGGCAATGACCTGGGGTGGCCTCTGTTGCAAGTTTAGACCTGAGAACGCTGAGATAGCTTGCATTCTGCAGAGAAATATCAGGACCGGAAACCAAGGTCGCCTCCATCAATGAGACTTTCATGATTTTACTGTTTACTTCAGAAAATTCTTGACCAGAAAGATAAGGCTATAAACCAGTAAATCTACTTCATGATTTACTTGAGAACTTCCCCTAAGTCAGCTCATCTCAACAACAGACTGATAAAGAACAAGAGAGGGCTCAACTAGGGAAACTGCTCACTTATCAAACAACTTTTTTGATTTATCAAGACTTGAGAGGTACACCATTCTTAAATTAACCCAGTCCCAATCAGATCCCCACACTGAGAGACCCACCCAGACTCCAGAACCCTATCACCTGCCTTCCCTTTCTGGGATACCAGTAAGACCCTGTTAGAAAGGTGATCTTCCTGAAATAGGGAATAAGGCTGATGTAGCTTGGTCCATGGACTCTTCTGATGGTCTTCCTGTCAACAGTCAAACTGACTTTATATTGGCCAAAGCATTAATGTATATTTGGCATTAAATTATATTATGTATTATTTATTGTGTTTTATTTCTAACTGGCTAGTGTTAAGCTCCTGGAGGGTAGAGATTGTTTGTTTACATCTTTATTCTTTGTATCTGGAGAAGCACCCAGCCCAGGTAGGTACTTATGATACAAGTCAAAAGCACGAACAAGCAATTGGGTTGATGCTGTGCTGACGGTGACATCAACAATTTTCAGACACTTTTCTCTCCTAGGAGACCTACCTCTGCCATCCAGCTATCTTTGGCTCTGTTCTGAGGGAAATGAAGACCCATGAATAGCTTCTCATAAAAGGATGGGCATGAGATGTGAACAGATCTGTGCTTAGGACATATCTGCAGGTGAGGGAGGTGGGCTCTATGGTTTGTGTAAGGGACTGGTTAGGTGTTGGTAGCATTCATCCAACCAGGTGAGAGATGAGGGACTTCCACCGAGAAAGCAGCACCTGGGATCAGATGGTGAGGTGTACTCTTGTTTCTAATCTCTCCTGACTGAGTGAAGCCTGGAACCTTGAGTTTTTGCACTGTCTCATAATCTTCATCTGTGTCTTGCCAGATACCATCCACCTTTTCAATCTCAAGGGTCCATCATTTCAGCTTGGTAAATTTCAGCATGTTTTGATTTTGCTTGTAAATGAATTATGCCATGAAACACGTTTTTCTGCTCACTACGCATGTCTTGGAATTACAGAAGACAGTATTAGGGAAGTATTCAATTAAGAGGGAGAACCTATAGGGTGAAAATCTAGGGACCTGGTGAGGGTGGGGAAAGCATTTTAGGCCACATGCAAAGTTCCAAGCTGAGAATAAGCTTGAAGTGTCCGAGATCTACATTTCCAGTGCAAGTGAAAACAGCACATTTCTTCTGTCTTTATCAGTAACAACCAGGACCAAACAAGGAGGTTCAAACAAAATCTGGTGGTCATTCTGGGGACAACTCCTCAGAAGCAGAATTGCCCTCTTGATGGTGGGTGGGTCAATAAGACCATTATCCCAATCACTGTCCAGTGGCTCCATTTAATTTGACATGGAAAAGACAGCATCAGAAACAGTCAAGGGAAAGACCACGTGCTTATGAGTGTGCTCATGCAGGAAGGCAGCCTGGAAAGGCAAGACCAGCACGCCCCTGGGCAGGGTTCCCTCTCTCCATCCAGACACCCATTCCGAAGTCAAATACGTGGATGGCGCTGTGCTCAGCCATGGCCGACCTGGACAAGGTCCTCCCACAATAGCTGCACACAAGGTGACTATGAGCAGGGAGGGAGAAGGGTATGGGAAGTATTAATGAGCGGGTTGGACAGCATTTTGGAGTAATTAAGCCTTTTCTTCCCTGCTCCAACCTCTTGGAATCTCAAGAGCTTGGAATATTTGGGAATTAGACATGGGGTTAAGGATACCAGTTTTGTCCCATAATTTAATCAGGCAGATGTTGAGGATGGAAAAACCATCTTCTGTCATTAAATGATTGCTCTCAAACACATACTTGGCAATACTCGAGTCTCTTCTTTGGGTTCCTGAACTGGCTTTTCAGAACAGACTGCACTGGTCATGTTGTGGTGCGGGGGCAGGGTGGACCATGAGGCAGAGCGGGTGCTTCCTTCTCTGACTTGGCAGGAAGTTCAAATCTGTCTCAGCAGGGTAGATACCACAGCAGACAGAGGTCTTAAGGGTGAGCCAAGCTGCCTGACCTCAATGCCCCTCTACTCTATTTATCCCTTCTCCAAAGGTTCCTTGGCGCCCAGTAGCTCTCAGTAAAGGCTGACTGACTGAGGAATGACTGGACAAGCGAATGCACTGTATTCCAGGCACTAGGCAGTTAATCGGTTGCCTCTCGTGCTTTCTTTGAGGGATAACACTTTGAAACACTGTTGTTACCAACATTCCTCCCAGAGTTTCCTGGCACCCCCTGGCTCTTCTCCATTCCCTCAGCTAAAGCATTCCATGCTTAGGGCCTCGGGGAAGGGAGGTACAGAGGAACTCAGAGAACAAAGGAGTCAGTTCTGGATTTTTGAGTCCCCAGAGCTGAGGCCTAGAGGAATCTCAGAATTGAAAGGACAATATGGCAACTGCCTGGGCCAGTTCCTTCTCACCACCTGCCTCCAGCCCCTAAACTGACTGCATGGGAAAGATGGTCTAACTGGAAAGGGAAGAGACTCCAAGGGAGCCAGAGTGCTGGGGACCCAGGGGAAAGACCTGTGCAGGGATGTCCTCACAGGGGTCAGCCTTTCCCACTAGTACCCCGGGACACTGGAACTCAGTCACCGCCACCCCTGCTACTGCCACCAGAGGCCACAGACAGAAAGCCCAGCCCGAGGCTCCCTGATGGCTTGTCAGTAAGGCCCAGGGCACTGCAGACTGACTCCAGGTCCACCCTGGGTGGCCATGAGGGGACCATGCAGGGCACTGACTTATAGCTGGATCTCCAAGACTGATCCATTGCGTACCCCTCACCAATCTGTCTGCTAAGGAGCTGCCATTCCCCTATCAGAGGCCCCAGATTAATTCCATTTCCTGGTCTGGACTCCTAATAGAATCCATGTTACCTGCAAGGACCCTGGGCTTCAAGCCACTATAGAATGTTTCATCTTTTTTGATAAAAGTTAAAGAAGTTGGACCTGATGTAATCTTAACTACCCAGAACACTCACAACTCCACTGAGAGTTTGTAAAATATGAGGATTTGATAAAATTTATCACTATCACCTCTGTTTTAATTCTGAGGACATGAAGACTTCTGAGTTGTTAACCTAGAGGACACGGAAAAAAAAAATTCTGATTTAGAAGATGGGAGGGACCCTAGGGGAATAAGATCTGAACCCAGATCTTCATGACTTCAGAGAAGTTAAAAAAAAACAACCTAAAACAAATGACTAAAGGGAACTCCAAAAATCACTCAAAAAGAGTATGTATTTAATGAGTCTACATGTATGCTAAGTCGCTTCAGTCATGTCCGACTCTATGACCCCGTGGACTGTAGCCTATCAGGCTCCTCTGTCCATGGGATTCTCCAGTCAAGAATACTGGAATGGGTTGCCATGCCCTCCTCCAGGGGATCTTCCCAACCCAGGGATCGAACCCATATCTCTTATGTCTCCTGCACTGGCAGGTCAGTTCTTAACCACTAGTGCCACCTGGGAAGCCCTTAATGAGTCTATCCCTGTAGAAAAGATTAACACCTGCTTAATATGAGATTGGTAAAACTACATACGTCTCATACATTTTACTCTGTTTTGATTTTTCTTTCTATCTCCTGCGAACTGATAAGTTTCCTGCAGGACCAGGAAAGAGTTTCTCAGGTGCTCCTGGCAACTGTGAACACCTCCAGGTCTTTGTGTTTGCTGCCTCCTGAAGAAAGAAAGCAGCAGAGGTGGCTCCTTGACAGCAACGCAGCGGCCAAAGGAGCATGGAGACCACAGCCTTGTCTCTTAGGAGGCCGATGATAGCAGAAATGTCCCAGGACATGCAGGGCTGCAGGAGCTGGTCCCAGGAACAGAGGACACACACTATGAGCCAGGCACCCGACAGACACTATCCCACTTAACTTTTCAGCAATCTCAAGGAGAAGATTTTTTTTTTTTCCATTTCAAAGACAAGCTGCAGGCGGTGCAGTGACTTAACTAGGGCCACACAACTTCTCGGACTTGATGGAACTGGGATTTGAGCCCCCAAGTCTGACTCAGGAGCCTGCTGCCTGGTCTCCTCCGTGGTTCTCCACAGGACTACATCACCCCCTAGGGGACTGTTTTGGAAGTTTGCAGTTCGACTGTCAATAACTGGAAGGCCTGCAATTCTGGAGACAGCCCCCAACAAAAAAGGGTTTCTAGCCCCTCAGACTTCAAGTGCTCTGCCTGATAAGGATGTGCTTGGAAAGCACGATCTGCAGCTGTGCCTTGAACTGAATTCTGTTCCACATCTAAACACAAAGTATGCCTTGCACATGAAAATTTTTACAAATGCAACCTCAGTCCTACGAAAGAGGACTTGCCTGAAATGACTGTTTCAGAGAATCCCATCACCAAGGAGGGACAGTTTGTAGTTAAGAGGGCCATAGAGCAGCCACTGCATTCACAGAGATTCCATGAAAGCGTCCAGCCTCTTCCTGCCATCTCTTCTTATAGTTCTGCCCAAATATTAACACACTAAAATGGATCTTATCCTCTTAGGGACTACTTTTATTTCTTGATATTATAGTGGGAACATTATATAGATTATTTATTTGGTGGGCAGCATGTAGGAAAACAGGTTATATTTTCTATGTATCTCATTTGGAGACAGTAAAGGGAATATTCCAAACTATGATAAAGAGGAATCCTTGGGTGAGATAGAACTGATACTGTCCTGGCTTCAGTTTCTCCTCTGCTACTAAGTCTGGTGATTATTTCTCCTTTTCTCTGTGTATCTCCCCCACTCCCAACCAGCCACACAAACTCTTGGCTTTTGTCTGTGGCTCCCCTCTCTTGTCTTGCCTTGAAAGCATAGATTTGGCTAGGCCAAAACTCACATATCACCATGGCTTCCTCTGTGCTTCCCTTTCCATTTATTTTGGCCTCGATCAAGGTGCAAGATATTGGTATCTGAGGCTCAGCTCAATGGATGGATTTCCCATCTTGGAGGCGGGCAATAAAGGAGCAGTTCCTTCTGTGGGTGAGAGAATCGAGGTCCTAGATAAGAAACTGCTTCTCTTGGGGTTGCTCTGCTTGAGCCTGGAGCTGGGTGAGTGGGCTCTGTTGCTGGTAGGTTTTCTTTTATCAAGCAGAACTGTCTCTGAATTCCAGGCAGGCTGTGCAATGGAATGAAGCCATGCAAACTGCTCTTTCTTGCACAAAGCATCTTAATTATAATTATTGTCAGCACTTATGCCATTGCCTTGGGAGATGAAGAGGGAAGGAGGGAATAAACTGCAATTTCACAGCATACACCAGTTTTCCCTAGAATGAGGAGGAGGGTTTCAGAGAGTAAAAGAGCAAGGCACAGAGTTCCCAGTAGATTAAAAGAGGCCTTTGTAGTGGCTGCATCTGTACATTAAAATAAATCTCTTCTAGCACTAAAATAACATCTACATTCATTTGGGCCAGTGCCACGTTCAGCATTGAAGAAATTTGACAAAACGCTGCTTGAGCATGTTGAAGTTTGCCAGCTCACAACAACACAAGAAAGCTACCTCAGCCGCATGGAAATACTTCTCTCGGTTCCCTACTTTCACTTATGACTCCCATTTTCCGGCTGCACTTAAAAGAGGAAGACTGCCCTTTTTTCAGGTGCCAACCACTTAACATGGCCCTGAAATGGGCAGCAAATTGCCACTGGAGGTGGTAAACTTCAAGAGGAATCTTTTTCTTTTCCCCTAAAGGAAAATACTGGAGAGGCTTCATGCATGATAAAGCCTTTAATAGCTAGAGAAACATTATTTGGGGTGGCCCTCAGGTAGACGAGACATGAATAAAGCCTCGTAAAAACAATTACTTCTACCCAGAGTACAGTACAACGGATGAGCTTGGCGGGGGCCCTGTTTCCAAGAGAAGTGCAGGCAAAAGAAATCTTCTATCTACGATCCATCCAACAGGATGGATTGTCTGCGGCAGAGACCACGGCTGCTTTTGTGGAGGGTGTCCCTTCAAAATCCATTCTGAATTTCTCTGAGACCCCAAACAAAACCACTGGGCCATTTTTTTCAGACTGCTTTTTGATGCTTTACAGCACACGGAGGCCTAAGACACGGGGCCCATCCGTTTGTTGAGAATGTTGCTAATAGATCCTGATCCCAGTGCAGTGTCACAGATGGGAAGATTTGCACAAATTTATAGCTGGAATGGTGGAGTGGACCATTGAACTCAACCTACTTATTACCCAAATGAGTAACTGTAAGTCCAAAGAAGCTAGCAACTTGACTGAGATGATTCAGAGATGGCCCACACTGATTCTAAATCCAGCTGGGCTGGAATAACATAAAGCTGCTGCTTTTGCCAGCTGGAGATGTGTGTCCCTTTGGGGGTGAGGGGTTGCAGAGCCCCACTCCACTTACACACACCCACTCCTCTTTTCTTCAGGGACATGTCTTGCCTCCAATTTCAGTCCATATGGTTTACATAGGGATTTCCCCCCACCCTACAGACACAGGAATGCATCCTCCCCCCGACCCCTGCCACAGTGAATAGCATCCACCCAAGCTTTTCCAGTGAGAGCTAGCCCCAAGACTTTAGACTAAAACTTTCAGGAAAGAGGGGCTTTTCTCCACTGAGCTTCCCAAGCTGATCAGATGTGTGCTGGAAGCACAACACGAGGAGGGTCTGCTTGAGAACAATACTGACACAGGACAAGTGAAACAAGAGACTAAGCACCCTGGTGACTCCATCTGAGCCCTGGATCCTCCTGTACCTGAAGCCAAGGATGTTAGCTGCTCAGTCATGTCTGACTCTTCGTGACTCCATGGACTGATGCCTGCCAGGCTCCTCCTCTGTCCATGAGATTTCCCAGACAAGAATGCTGGAGTGGGTTGCCACTGCCTTCTCCAGGGGATGCAGCCAGATACAGCTTTCAGTTTTCAGCTAAAAAAACGATGAGTTTCCACCCATCCCAACCAATCAAATAACCAACTTCTTTTAATTTACTAACTTTGCTTAATGTGATACTGAGTTTGATTTTTGCTGCTTGCAACGGATGGCAGTCTGACAAATACAGCTATAGTCTAGGTTGGTGTGTCCTTCTGATGGGAGATGGGCAACTTATCTTCATGTACAGAGATCCAGCACATAAGCTCCTTCATGTAGACAGATAAATACAATCACCAACATAGAGGGCAAATCTGTGACACCTGTGCTGCCATTCCTGACTTCATCTCAAGAATAACTAATGAATCCTGGTACTCCTTCCTATGGAACCTCATCATGCACCCAGTGAAACTCGCCAGGCAACCATGCCACCATGTCAGTGGTGCCAGGTCAGCATGACCATGCTGGGGTTCGTAGTAGAACCCTTACAGGAAAACATGGTCCCTTTTCACAGACCAGTTAAACAGTCAAAGTCCTTTAACTGCTCTCAGAAACCACACTGGATAATGAAGAAGGCAAAAGCATGCACGCCCACTAAAGGCCTGGTTGCGAACCTTTCAGGAGTATCCTTTCTTCTCATGGACAATTATCAAGAATCTTGCAGTTTTTACTGAGGCAGAGTAAAAACTCTGCCTCAGTTGATACAGTGAGAAAACAACTCGATTTGTTGGGCACTGAGGAGATCACCTGGAATGGACCCTAGGCTCACACCATACCTAAACTTTTCCAGGTAAAAAATTTCCTATCTTACCCCATCACCAAGACAATCAAAAGAAAAAGAAAAAAGTGGGCATGTGTGTTTGGAGCCGGGGAGGGTGGTGGTACAGACAGAATGACACTGTAACTTGAGGTCACAGGAAGGTCCAGGGTATCAACGGATGATATTCATCCACCAATGGATGATATTTAAGTTGGCATCATCATCTCCTCCTTAGGAGGCTTGTCCTGCGTTGAAGAAGAAAAGCTAAGTCTGCATTTCCCAGAATCTCCCCCATGTGTGACTCTGGATTCGCGTTTGTCAACCAGAAAGTGAATGCTCAGTTTAGAAAGCAGTGGAGAGACAGAGGCCAGGTGGCTTTGGAGGCAGCTGCAGGCAGATGTGCTGGAAGACGTGCAGTCTGAAGCAGCTCCCATGTGAATTCTTGGGGCCATCTGCATGGATGCTTCTTGACCCTTATCTCTCCACCCTTCGGCAATTATAAAAGCTTCTGATTCCCTGTATTCAAGTCCCTTATACTTGGAATACCTAGAGAAGCTTCTGATCCTAGGACCAAGTCCTAACTGATAGATGGAAGACTTTCTATTTTCACAGGGTACAGTCAGCCCTTGCACACTGCTAGGTCTCCACCACCTCTACACCATGAACAGGGTCCTTCCCCAGGGCACCAGACCATTTTGGGGGGATACTGAGCACTCAGGATGCTAGGATCCATGCTGCTATCCCACAGACCCAATATTCCTCTGCATATCTTTGGCAAAAATGTCCCAGTCCTACCCTGCATAGGTAGGAAAGTCCTACACTGCATGGGCAGCCCAGGCTAACTTTGCAACTCCTTTCCTTTATCTCCATCCAGCAAGTCCTAGCTACAGCCTTTGGGGCTCCTTGTCTTCTATCTCTTAGGTTTGTCTTAGCACTGCTTCGAAGATTAGTCAACCCCTTTCCTGTTCCTTCAGTCTACTGAAAAAATCAAGAGGCAATACAGAATAATGGTGGACTCAGGATTAGAATGGAGAAGGCAATGGCACCCCGCTCCAGTACTCTTGCCTGGAAAATCCCATGGGTGGAGGAGCCTTGTAGGCTGCAGTCCATGGGGTCGCTAAGAGTCTGACACGACTGAGTGACTGCACTTTCACTTTTCACTTTCATGGATTGGAGAAGGAAATAGCAACCCACTCCGGTGTTCTTCCTGGAGAATCCCAGGGACGGGGGAGCCTGGTGGGCTGCCGTCTATGGGGTTGCACAGAGTCGAACACGACTGAAGCAACTTAGCAGCAGGGTTAGAATTCAGTGTTTAACCTCCCTTGGCTTCACTGCAGAAGCTGGGATGATAAAGTTGGATCAAGCACAGCATCTGGTGCATAGTGAGAACTCAAGACTCGTTAGCTTTGCTGTGATAATAACCCCTAGAATGGAAGATCACTCTCCTTATGGGGCTCCAAAAAGGATTAATGGTGACCTATTTGCCAACCTTTTACTGTCCCCTCCCCAGCAACAGGTTCTCATATCCACAAAGTCTCCTTTGAACTCTCTCTCTGTATCCCTCCCTCTCCCCCTCACTCTCACAGACTGATCATATAACAAAACACTGAAATCCTGCTTGAATTGTCACTGCTTAGCGCAGGCAACAGCAAAGAGCTGCCTATTCCCTGCCTAAGGCTCTCCAGGTAACTCTAATCATCTTAAATGCTCTACGGTCACAGGCAGATTAATTTTTCACAATGCTTAACTATTTTTATCCATAGAGTATTACAATTACAGCTGAAGATCATTCACCCTAGAGCTCTGTTCCTTAAGAATAATCTCAGCTGGGGACTAAACAGTTCCAGGGAATTTTTTATAAACCGCCTCTACTTCCAAAGCTGCATTTCTTACCTTTTATCTGTTCCTTTGTTTCAAGTATTTAAGAAAGGATTGGATTCTTTTCATTCATCGGAGGGGAGAGCAAAGCAAAGTGTTTTTTCAGTGTTGGGGAGAACTCTTGCAGGGAGCCCGTTCCTTTGCAGTCACATACTCATTGCCATCATCATTATTATTATTATTACTTTTGGGTATTCTGGAGCAAGGTATCACTGCACGTGAACATGCTTTTCTTCTCTGCTAAATTACAGGTTTAATTTTTCTTATCCACTGTAAGAGTTATGTTCATCTTCTTTCCAGCTGCTAATGCGTCCTCACATTGCTTCTATCCCTTACATTGTCTCTACTTTCTTCTCTTCTGTACCCCTCTTCATTTACTGGTGAGCCTTAGAGTTATTAGAATATTCCCATTTCCCAAGTTGGCTGGGTTCCCATGGATTCACCCAACAGTAAAGTCCATGGGTGGGGAAATTCTCAATCCTCATTTTAGTGCCTCACTGCTAAATGAGAACGAAGGCCACACATAATTGTGGGGAGTCTTTAACACGAAAAACAGAAAGACAAAAATTAACAGGAAAAAAATGAGTTTGAGTTAATAGCACAAACAGCAGGAAAAAACAACTTTAGACAATATACTCCAAAAGAACAAAGAAGGCACTGTGTCCTTGGGCCAACAAAAAAGGCTGCTGTAAAAGATAACTCTTGGAAGTTCAGAAGTGTCAAAATGAACATTTAAGAACAGGAAATAAAAAGATGGAAAAAGAAAAATATCTCAGAAAAATAAAGAAAACAAACAGACTTGGAAAAATAATATAAGAAGATTTCCTAGAACTGAAGAACATTAATTTCTAAATCAAAAGAGCTTACAAAATGCCCAGCACAATGAATGTGGCGGACCCACAGCATTAAGGTATTTCAGGATACTATAGACCCAGAGGACATTCTGAAAGTTTCTAGGATGAAGGCCGGGCAAACCTGGTCATATTAAAGGAATCAGAAAGGCATCAGGTTTTTTAATGATAACACTGGAAATCAAAAGAAAATGAAGCAATGCCTTCACAATTCTGAAGGAAAATCATCTCCAGTGCAGAATTTTATACCCAGCCACATGATAATTAGGGCTTTCCAGGTGGCTCAGTGGTAAAGAATCTGCCTGCCAACACAGGAGATGAGGGTGCAATTCCAGATGAGGAAGAGCTCCTAGAGTAGGAAATGGCAATCCACTCAGCAGTGGCCACAGGAAAAGGTCAGTTTTCATTCCAATCCCAAAGAAGGGCAATGCCAAAGAATGTTCAAACTACCACACAAATTGCATTAATTTCACATGCTGGCAAAGTAATGCTCAAAATTCTCCAAGCAATGCTTCAGCACTATGTGAACTAAGAACTCCTAGATGTCCAAGTTGGATTTAGAAAAGGCAGAGAAACCAGAGATCAAATTGCCAACATCCGTTGGATTATCAGGAAAGCAAGAGAATTCCAGAAAAGCATCTACTTCTTCTTCACTGACTATGATAAAGCCTTTGACTGTGTGGATCAAAACAAACTGTGGAAAATTCTTTAAAAGACAGAAATACCACACCACCTTATCTGCCTCCTGAGAAACCTGTAGGCAGGTCAAGTAGCAACAGTTACAACTGGACATAGAATAATGGACTGGTTCAAAAATGGGAAAGGAGTGTGTCAAAACTGTATACTGTCACCTTGCTTAAGTAACTTTTATGCAGAGTACATCATGAGAAATTCTGAGCTGGATGAAGCTCAAGCTGGAATCAAGATTGCTGGGGGAAATATCAATAATTTCAGATATGCAGATGACACCACCCTTATGGCAGAAAGAGAAGAGGAACTAAAGAGTCTCTTGATGAAAGTGAAGAGGAGAGTGAAAAAGCTGGCTTAAAACTCAACATTCAAAAACTAAAATCATGGCATCCAGTCCCATCACTTCATGGCAAATAGACAGGGAAATAATTAAAACAGTGAAAGCCTTTATATTCTTAGGCTTCAAAATCGTTGCAAATCGTGACTGCAGCCATGAAATTAAAAGACACTTGCTCTTTGGAAGAATAGCTATGACAAACCCAGACAGTGTATTAAAAAGCAGAGACATTACCGACAAAGGTCTGTATATTCAAAGCTATGGTTTTTCCAGTAGTCATGTATGGATGTAAGAGTTGGACCATAAAGAAGGCTGAGCACCAAAGAATTGATGCTTTTGAACTGTGGTGTTGGAGAAGACTCTTGAGAGTCCCTTGGACTGCAAGGAGATCAAATCAGTCAATCCTAAAGGAAATCAACCCTGAATATGCACTGAAAGGACTGATGCTGAAGCTGAAGCTCCAATATTTTGGCCACCTGATGCGAAGAGCTGACTCATTGGAAAAACCCTGATGGGAAAGACAGAAGGCAGGAAGAGAAGGGAACGATAGAAGACAAGATGGTTGGACGGCCTCACTGACTCAATGGACATGAGTCTGAGCAAGTTCCAGGAGATGGTGAAAGACAGGGAAGTCTGGCATGCTGCAGTCCATGGGGCTGCAAGTCAGACAGGACTGAGCAGCTCAACAGGTACAACAACCAAGTCATAACAGGCATTTGAGAGATCCGACGAAGCACATGGGGGAGGAAGGAATAGGAATGGGTTGAAGGAAAGCTAAGCAAATAAAAAGGCACAAGGATTTTTCAGTCCAGAGCAAAGTATCACACAACAGCAAATAAGAAATAGTAAAAAAGAAAATAGTAAAAAAAAAAAAAAAAAAAAAGGTAAAAAATAGTAAAAAAGAAAACACACAATAGTAAAAAAAAAAAAAAGTCCAGAGCAAAGTATCACACAATAGCAAATAAGAAATAGTAAAAAAGAAAACACACAATAGCCTATGATTTAACCTTGTAAGCAACAAACATAGGTGGGCCTAATAATATAATCACTAATTAATCTGAAACTCTGCGATAGCTTTGCAGCTGTGTTGGTGGAATAGTGAGAAGGCAAGAAGAGCTGGTGTAAGAAATATAAAGTACCCAGTATTAAAGGCGGAGAAGGCAATGGCACCCCACTCCAGCACTCTTGCCTGGAAAATCCCAAGGACGGAGGAGCCTGGTGGGCCACAGTCCATGGGGTCGCTAAGAGTCGGACACGACTGAGCGACTTCACTTTCACTTTTCACTTTCGTGCATTGGAGAAGGAAATGGCAACCCACTCCAGTGTTCTTGCCTGGAGAATCCCAGGGACGGGGGAGCCTGATGGGCTGCCGTCTATGGGGTCGCACAGAGTCGGACACGACTGAAGCGACTTAGCAGCAGCAGCAGTATTAAAGGAAGTAAATGAATCAGTTCAGTTCAGTCACTCAGTTGTGTCCGACTCTTTGCCACCCCATGGACTGCAGCACCCCAGGCTTCCCTGTCCATCATCAACTCCCAGAGCTTACTCAAACTCATGGACATCAAGTCAGTGTTGCCATTCAACTATTCATCTTCTGTTGTCCCCTTCTCCTCCTGCCTTCAATCTTTCTCGGAATATTATCTGATATTAAACAAATCTCAGTAATCTCAATTTGCTAGTGAGAATTGCTAAGAGAGTGGGAAGCCATTGTCTCTAGGAAGTGAAACTAAAAGTTGGGACTGGAGTGGTGAGTCAAGGGCCAGCTCTTTCTCTTTATAAGCTTCTTTTCGGTATTAATTTTTAAAACTGGCTATAAAACCAAACTAATTAGAAATTGAAGTGAAATGTTAAGGGGAGTGAATAATCAGCAGATAAAAGCTCCTGGCACAAGTCTCAGGTCTGACCTATTTTTATCATTATTTATTCCTCTCTGTGCCCAAATAAAAAGAGGTGTGGGACTTCCACGGTGGTCCAGTGGTTAAGAACCTCCCTGCCATTACAGAGAACATGAGTTCAATTCCTGGTCTGAGAAGATTCCATATAACTTGGGTCAATTACTGAGCCCACACAAGGCAACTATTGAAACTCAAGTGCTCTAGAACCTGTGCTCCACAACAAGAGAAACCACAGCAAAGAGAATCCCAAGCATGGCAATTAGAGAGTAGTCCCAGACTACCGTAACTAGGGAAAGCCTGGGCACAGGAACAAAGACCCAGTGCAGCCAAGATAAATAAATAAAACGTTTTTATTCTTAAAAAAGAAATAAGAGGTGTGTACATCTGGAAGGCAGAATTGCTCTGGGAGGTGGATGGGAGAACATAGGGAGAAGTCAGTCCCTGCACCTTAGGTCAGTGTTTGAATCTTTGAGCTTTGTCTGACTCTGATTAGCACGTCTCTGTCCAGAAAGTAAGCCTCAGACACACTATAACCTCAGAACCCATGCCCCACACATCAAGGGACTACACTGATATGAGAGATATAGACATCACACGTTCAGGGGTACATTTTCATGTTACAGCCTGGCCACATGAAAAGAGCCTTTCCACAGATGCTCTAGAATGCCAAGCTAAGGTACAAATGATTGCTAGGCTCTTGTTAACAATCAGACGGTCAACCCCATTTGAAGTTCATACATGACCGAGGACATAGTTTTGCAAGAAGAAAACAGATCCCATCAATGCCACTTGTGATTGTCTCGAGGTAGAACGACTTCCAAATAAATAGGTTTGCTGAGAGACAGCTGTCTTTGCCATGGCACCAGACTGAAGTTTATCCCATGGTGAGCAGTTTCCATTTTTACTACAGCCCAAACAGGTGCAAACTGAGCTGTGAAAGCCTGTGGTGGGGAGGCCAGGGCATGTCCTTGAAGCTTCTGCCTGGGGTCCCATGGACACTTAATGTAACCCTTAGCATGAGGTCCTTCCCTCTAGATAGCAAACCCATTCATTTCAAGCTGAATCGTTAAAATTCAGTTAGAACAGATCTTCTACCAAGATGCCATCAGTGGGAAGAAATTATTACCTTAATAATATCTAGTCTCCTAAAGGCCCACAAGTGGTTAAACATTATGAATTATCTCCTTTTGTCACAAAAGACCATGAAAACAATACGCAGTGTTGTGTGGGGAGCAATGATACATATTTAAAACTCCAAATATCATCAAGACTTTATTTACTGCTCCCCCACATAATCCCAGCATTAAAAGAGTGATGAACAATGAATGAAGAGGGGAAAACCCGACAGACAAAAGCAACTCTGAATGCTCTCTATCCCTGCACCAAAAGTAGTTTGAAAATAATGTCCATCAGGATCCGTATGTTTTCTGCATATGTAAGAACACTCCTGCACAGGGGGCTTACTTCATAACTGAGATTCTTTTTCATTTAATTCAGTCATATTAGATTATGGGGCTGATTATGATCATATCCACAAATCAGTATTCTAACAGAGTTTCCATGGAAACACTATATGCCCCTGTTCTTTAACTTTTTGGACAAGGCTTTGCCTGTTTAACAACTTGAACAAGTTTGACGAGGACAACATGTTTTGTTTAAGTTACATTAACTGGGGCCAATATTTCCTAATTGCATTACCAGGAGAAACATTCACGGCATTACTCGTACCATGGAAAACCTCCCCTAGTCTCAGCGTTCGATTTGCTTTAATCACAGGAGAACAGGAAACATACCAGGATCGCCTTGTCTTATCAAGTTTTAAATGTGTTAACTGCTTTTAAATCTATAAAATAATCTCCCTTATTAAATGACAAAGTTAGTCTTGTTAAGAGGATCGGCATTCATGGCTATATCCATCGATTTTGAAAAATGCAAACATATTAGCTCTCTGCTAGAGAGCTGATCTCATTGTGCATAAATGCATACCTTTATTTGCATACAGTTTCAGAAAAATTTCATCCTCCCAAAAATGCACACCCCCTAAAATGGTGAAAACATAATAATATCAAACAGAATATACCAAAAGTGATGTGTAGAAAACAAGAACTTTTCACAAAAGCATCTTTTTTGGTCTTTTTAGGTATTTACACTCAAACAACCAGAGACGTTTACTTCTAGCAGTCCACAATTTTTGTGTAGCCTGTAGCAAAGTTTTCGAAAATGCTGTGCTATATAAAGATATGGGGGAAGGGAGCTTTACAGACTAAAGTCAGAGTTCACCCTGACAGCATATAAAACATGTGGCCTGAAGCTCTGTGAGATGTCTGCATCTGAAATGCTGGTGGAGCTTAATAAAATATCAGGGAGGAATAGTTTAATTTTATAGCAATAGGCACTGAAGCAGTAATTTGAGTGGGGCAAACTGTATTTTAATACATCAAAGTATACTATACTACAGGGAAGTCAAATATATTTTTAAAAGACAAATGTTCCCTATTAGAATTACTTGACTTGAAAACTTTTCTTTCTGAAGGAGGGTGAGTAGAAAATAGTCCTAGTCTCCCCCAAGAGCTACCTGTCTTACTTTTTCAACTCTGGACACATCTCAGAAGTTAACTGATCTGTTTCCAAGTGAACACCTTTTATTTGGGGTGTGGAGTTGCAGATGGATGCTGTAAACCACAGTGCCGAGTGTGTGGTTCTTTCTTGACCCTGGAAAGCCAGCTGTCCAGTGGTATGGTGGTCAGGGCCCCTTCACCCTCTCTGTGCTCTTTCTGATCTGAGTCCCAGTATCCTCTCCTCTGCATGACGACTGAGAATCCCTCAGTGGGAGGGCAGGCTGTGCTCCTCTGTGAGTCTGGATGTTTTAAAGCCAGCATGGCCCAGGAGATTTGTTCATGTGGCTGCCCAAACCACTGCCTGGTGGAGGGGCAGGAGTAAGCCCATGAAATGCCATGCTTTTCCTGCTACCGGTGTAGAGATCAAAGGCAGTTCTCCCCTTCCTGCCCAGTGATGAAGAGAGGGCGGGACTGCGGGGGCGGCTGCTGAACAGTGGAGCAGCCATGACAAATATGGCCGAGATCTGACTGATAGCACCGTCCTGGGGATGGACCAGATTAGCACTAGCTCCATGCACAAAGTGCCCTGCTTTCTTCACCTCTGGCCCCAGGATGCTTTCCCAGCCCAAAGCCACAGCAGACAGGCTAGCCTCTTCTCTTGGTGGCCCTTGGCCCCAAGAAGCAATGGGCAATAGGGAACCACAAGGGCAGAGGTCTTGCTGGGTTGGGGTGAATGGATTATTTCTACCAAGTCTGCTGTGTCTGAGCTATGACTCTTTTAGGGCCCTTCATTTGCTGATGAATGCTAAGGGGCTGGGAAGAATGCAATTCTTTAAACGCTTTCTTTAAAAAAAAAAAAAAGAATTAAAAGGCTTTAAAATGAGGCAATGCAAGTTCAAGTCCCCACTCTATTACTTACAAACTTATCTCTGATGAGTGATTCACCCTTGCGAAGATTCAGGTTTTCATTCAGTAAGATGCAGACAATAATAGTTTCACTCATGGAATGGAGGAGGAATTCATGACGGTTTTCAGGTAAAGTACGCTGTGCCTGAGACGTTCTGAGTCTCCTATGAGTTTTAGATGTTTCCATTCAGCTCTGAGAATTTAGGGACATACTGTGTCAGTCACAGCAATCTCACTTCTAGACAGAGGAAGAACTAAACCCAGAAGAAGCTGCTGATTTAAGCAGCTCACATGTGACAGAGAGAAAACACTGCGAATTACAGCCACAGTTTCCTCTTGGTCCATTTGTTGTCCGACCTTTGTTACCCTTTCGGATGGACTTCTTTAGGACCAGGTACTTCATTTTCTTGGGCACGGGACCTTCTCTTCTGGGAAAGTGTTAGCAAGATAACCCACATGAGCTCAGTCTGACCTGCCACTCCCCCAGACACTTGGCAATCACAGGGAGCTCTGCCTTGGGACCACCTACATACTCAAATGGAGAAACAAAAAATGCCTGGGCCATCCCCTGGCTTGGTCGTATTTCTGGTGCACACCAGAAGTTTCTGTGCAAATGCACAGAACACAGCCTAACTTTTGTTGAAGTATGCCCTAATATTTTGTCTTAAGAGACAAAATATTTTGAAGTCTCTTTTAAAAAATAAAGAACTTATTTTTATCACTGTAGAAAAATTGCTGTATTCACAAGGTCAAAAAGAAAACACCAAATTTACAGCAAGATGTGGAAGCTGGGTAGGTGGGCTCAGTCAATAACTTCCTATGAGGCGATTCAAATTCTCCCCTCAGCAAACTGGCCCTTGACTTTGGATTCCACACTTACTTCTGCACAAGCAAGGATCTGCTTCAGAAACAGTGACTAGGATTATGTTCACAGGATGCCACTGGCTGTCCGCTGTTTGTTCTCCGTTTTGACCACTGGGCTGGAAAGGATTCTCGGGCCATGCTGGGCTCCACGGCTTTGCTGGGTGGGACCCAACCTGGGCCCACAGACGTTAGTTACCTCAAGCACCTTTTGCCACCCCTGGACTGCTGGCTCTCATGTCCACACTTGACTCAGGAGGGAAAGTCCTGTTCCACTAACATGGCATCAGCACCCTGGCAGGGCCAGCTCTTCCTCGACTACCTGTGTGTGTAGCTGACGGCTCCATGCTGTAGCCCCTCAGACACGCGTGGGATGGATTCACCCACAACCACAATGTGTAAGTAAAAGATCAGGATTTGATACGCATGTGCTGAGATTTCATAGCACTTCTGAAACTGAAGTCCTCTCCACCTCTTCCCAGAAGCACATGAAGGATGACAGGAGGTATCTCTCCAGTTACAGTGAGAGGTGGATTAGACAAAACACACAGCCTGTGAAGTGACAGCATCTCCCAAAGTATGTAACAGGGCTCACGGTTCAGTGCACAGCTCAAATCCCAACCCCAACTTCAGAAAGCACCATTCTTGCAAAGGGGTGTGTGGAGGGGAGGGAGAGAGAGCTTCTCAATATCAGTACTACAGCTATAATGGGAGATGGGGCCTGGGGGACCACCAGCCTCTTCACCTCTTCTGCAGCACTGGCTTGCCTGAGTTTCCCCTCACCCTCTGTGCTGTAGCCACACTAGGCCCCCAGTAGCTCTTAGATGGCTCCTTTGGGCTATCTGTCTGACCGGTTAGCTTTACATGTCACTTTACCTTGTCACCCCTTCTCTTTCTTTTTCAGTAAAAGTCTAGCCCACTCTTCAGCTGGTTAAAACATCCATAGGAACGGCTGCTCCAACCTCCCAAGTCAGGTCCCTGATGATATTCCCTTGTAATACCATGTACCTCCTCTTCCCAGCACTTTCATATATTTGAAAATATGTGTATCTCCCTGTGAGACTGTAGGGTCCATCTGGATTGTAGGACTATTTATTTTTCTGTCTTATGTTCATGTCCATAATATCCTCAAACACAGAGACTGACACATAAGGAACACTCAATAGATGTCTCCTTAACAAATAAATAATATATAATGAAATTTATAGTGGACTTTCAGAGATGAGATACAGGGCACAGTGAGAGTCCCTCTAACATACTCTATTTTTATAAAAGGGTGATTTTATCTTCAGGAAAATTTAAAGTCCAAGAAGTAAAGCAAGTCCAATCTCTAAGAAATAAACACCTACATTGCCCATTCTCAGTAATGTCCCAGTAGATTTACCCATCTCAGCTCTTCATCACACACAGCAGCAGCATGCAGCTGTATTTCCAAATGCCCTTCTGGTAGGAGCAACTTGGGGCCATGGATAGAAACTTATAAACATCAGCTATAGCAGTGCAGAGCAGTACACTGAGTTTATTTTCTCCTTGGCCCTAATTAGAATCACAAATGAAATGTTGACAACACATGAAGGAGCCTGCTTGTTGAACACAAATGTTTCCACTCCTATCAACCTCGAAACTCTGATAGTCATGCTTCATGATGAAAGCTAAACAGCCCTGGGGAGATGACTGCATGTTTTCTCTAATTACACAAGGATGGAGAAAAGGGCCTCCTGTTGAGGACAGACTGACTAGAGGAAAGATTGGTAGGTATACCTTAAAAAAATAACGACACATAGTAGGTAACCCAATATGGGCTTCCTGGATGAAATGAAAGGATGAGACCACTACTGTGGCACCAGAATAGGAAATTATTATAAAAGCTGACTGTTATAAACATGGCTGGATGCTGCATCAAAGTCAATGCAGGCCCTTTATTTTGTTAACAAAAGTCCCACATGAAGGTTGTAGTCACACGACATCAACAACCAACTTTCTTTTGTTTGTAGAACTATTTTGATGACAAGCAGAGATACGCAGAGCACAAATTCACTTAGATTGCAAATGATTCCAGGCAAAGACACACACAAACATAGATGCATGCTCTATAATCCTAAAACATGGTGAATGCTGTCACACAAGCAAAATGCACCTTTGCATTTAACTTGCTCATTTTTGTCCCAAACAGATTAGTGCAAGTAGATACAGCCTATGTGCCTAGTTGATCCATGTCATACAGACACACTAACAGAAAATGTATTGCTATGTGCAAGGGCAATTTTTATTAAGATTCTTGCATAAAAATATTATTTAACCCTCCTTGCAAATCTTCCAGTTGGGTTCTTTTGTACAGATGATAAAACTGAAGATCACAGAAATTAAATAACTCACTCATGGTCACCGAGCCAGTAAATGTAGAAGGTAGTATTTGAATCTAGATGGTTTCACTCCAGATTCCATGCTTTTAACAGGGATGCCAGAATGAAATGGTGGGACAGATAAAGGCTGTAATAATGAAAAAGATTCCAAAAGTTTGGAATCTTTAACTGGTGAGTTACAATCATGCCTGAAACAACTGTGTTTTCCAGAACATTTTCAAGCCAACATAGAGCAAACTGTTTTAAAGAGAAAACAGCAAAAAACACTGATTCATTATTTCATCATAATATACATACACTAAACACTAACTTGAAAATATGAAGAACAGATTGTCATCTATTTCAGAAACTGGATTATTATGTTATAGTAAAAGTACAAGAGCAAATAAAAATTTACCAAGAAGAGCTGCAGAAAACACTCATTTTACGTGTAACATAAGTAAACAATCAAACAAGAACATGAATTTGATTCCAATTTATATTCTTGGGGCAGGGACAAAAGTAGCCAATCAAAAGATTTAAGTAAAACAATGTGTCAGTGTGAGGCCTTGGCCAGGCTTCCCAAGCTGCCATATTTCTTGATCCTTTTGTTTCTTTCATTAGCTCTGTATCAACCAGCATCTGCCTATGTTTATTTCACCAGCTGCAAGAGCTCGCTAATTACTTTTAATCATACTTATCTGAAATGCATCTTTATCTTCACATACATCCTGTATGCAGGCAAACCAAGTGCTGGGAGGCTGAGGTTGGGAAGACAATGGGATGGAGAGTCCGCACTTCCTCTAACCTTGACAGGGTGGATGGACCCAAAAAAAGCAGCATCTAAGTCTGTTTCTGCTATTAGCCGAAGAACTTATAAGACCTGGTTCTAAGAGAGCTGGGCAGTGTCAATGTCCAAGCAAGTCATATGCAATCTACATAGGTATAACAGGTGCAAGGTGATGAGATGATCAGCACTGATTTTGATAAAATAAGTAAAAATTGCAAAACACCCTCCAAACCAGTAAGTTTTTTGAAGGCCAAGAGTCAGCCTGCTATGTCTTTTCCAGTTCCCATGGCCCTAGCTCAGACCCGGGCTCACTGGACAAGTGGATGCTGAGAGGTAGTCTAATGCATTTTAGCCTCTCTCTGTCTTCCTGAGCTTTAGGGAAGTTGGAGGTACACATTTCATATTCACTACTCCACTGATTTTATCAATCATCTCAAGGCCAGAAGAAAGGAATTTAAACTCTATACATAGTCATATAAAGTAAACGGAATGCCCCAGGTGGTCCTTGAACCTGAATTTTTACCTTATCCAAAGGTAAGAAAGAATGAGGAGGTACACACATCTTTTCCACTTTCGTACTAGAGAAACCATATGGTAGCCTTGATTCTCCACTGAATGGCTCAAATGAAAACCGTATTTTTATCTTCTGAGTTAGTTAGAGCTTCCAGATGATAAAATTTGTAGCTTACCATAAAAAAGAATGGATTACATTTTTAAAAAGATCTTAAGACATAAAATACATAAAACGATAGGTTCCCTGAATATTTTACTCAATATAAATGCTCACAATCCATGTGTTCACAATAAATACTCTGGAGACTTTGAGCAAGTTGTTTAACTTTTCTGTGCCTTAGTTTTGTCATTCATTCATTTATTCAGTATTAATTTAATATGCATACTACATGGTACTAGAGAAACTAAGGGAAGAAACAAAAGCCATCTTAAGCTTATAGACTGAGTTATTGTCACCTTTAGGTGACAGAATGCAAATAAAAAGTGGAGACTACTCATGCTCTTCAACATCTGTGAGTCCTCTTCTTACAAAACACACAGCTACATTGTATTCCTCAATGTCCTTTGCTATTAGATATGATCATGTGATTTTATTCTGCCCATGGAATTCTCTAGGCCAGAATACTGGAGTGGGTAGCCTTTCCCTTCTCCAGGGGATCTTCCCAACCCAGGGATTGAACCCAGGTCTCCCACACTGCAGGCAGGTTCTTTACCAGCTGAGCCGTAAGGGAAGCCCAAGAATACTAGAGTGGGTAGCCTTTCCCTTCTCCAGGGGATCTTCCCAACCCAGGGATTGAACCCAGGCCTCCCACACTGCAGGCAGGTTCTTTACCAGCTGAGCCGTAAGGGAAGCCCAAGAATACTAGAGTGGGTAGCCTTTCCCTTCTCCGGGGGATCTTCCCAACCCAGGGATTGAACCCAGGTCTCCCACACTGCGGGCAGGTTCTTTACCAGCTGAGCCATAAGGGAAGCCCAAGAATACTAGAGTGGGTAGCTTATCCTTTCTCAGCAGATCTCCCCAACCCAGGAATTGAACCAGGGTCTCCTGCATTGCCGGTGAATTCTTTACTAACTGAGCTGTCGGGGAAGCCCCTTATTCTGCCCAGCGGAGTACAAATGCACTGCTAAGTACCATTTCCAGGCCTCGCCAATGTCTGGTCCTCGTCTTCTTTCATCAGTCAGCTGAGGGACAGAACTCTGAGAACTAAGAGGAAGGCATAGTGGCAAGATGGCAGGAACCTAAGTCCCTGAGTGGCTGAATGGGTATCTGGCCCCTGTCAACCTGACCTAGACTGTGATAAGAACAACAAATGAGTAGTTGTGTTGAGCCACTGAGATCTGGAGGTTTACTTGTTACAGCAATTATGACATTAACAATTCATAAATTACCTAATATAAACCCTTACCAATATATGGCCCACTGTAAGCACTAAATAAATGATATGATAATCATTTTAAATATATATTCCTAATTCTCTTGTTGTATGTTTCATAAAACCAAAAAGAAAATGAAAAACAAGGAAGGAAGGGTTAGGAAGGGAGGGAGAAAGGAAGGGCAAAATAATACTGAGGTCTTTTAAAAAGCTCTGCAAAAATTTTATACCTAGGTGCCATTTGGTCATCCACAACCCTAGGAAAGTATTTTCCAAGTACCAAACCTCTCTTAATTATTAAATGAAATTTCTGTGTGGATCTGTGGTGCCAAGGGCCTCGTTCAGGCTATCCTGAGCTGCAGCTGTCCCTTGGCTTGGCTGCCTCTCCCACATCAGAGCCCCACAGCACCTGCTTTGCATGGGGCTCACTGACAGGGAGTGGGGGGGGGGGGCACTTTGCCAAGATTTTACCAAAGCAGACATTAAAACTGGGAGAAATGCTCCTATGAGTTATAAGGTCTGGTCACATGTGGTGATCATTTGGCAGAGAAAGACAGTGTCACTTTGGAGCTAATCTTCCTGGAGTGAGGGGAAGTAAACTCTAAGGATGCTCTGTTTACACAATTAATACAGCTAGTTACTGGGGGATAAGCCATCTCAAACATGCCAGTAAACAAAGCGAACCTCTCCTTGCTATTTAACAAAAGTCAGCTTTTTTTTTTTTTGACGGTGCTGGTTCTGCACTGCTGAAAGGTCTTTCCTTGCTGGGAGTGGGGCCTGCTGTCCAGTGGAGGTGCGTGGCCTTTCATCGGGGTGGCTTCTCTCGTGGAGCATGGGCTCTAGGGCGCTCGGGCTTTAGCAGCTGCAGTGCTTGGCTTAGTCGCTGCGGCTCCCGGGCTCTGGAGCACAGTCTCAGTGGTTTGGCGCATGGGCTTAGCCGCTCTGCAGCATGTGGGATATTCCCAGACTCGGGATCGAACTTGCGCCTCCTGCGTTGGCAGGCAGGTTCTTTACCACTGAGCTACCAGGGAAGCCAAAGTCAGCTCTTCTCCTTTGCATTTTGAAAATTACAGCTGTACTACGTGGCGGTTGTAGCAAGTTGAATACGCAGAGGTAAAAAGAGAAAAAAAATTTTCTTCTCTTTCTTCTTACATCACCCTGTCCCCTAGAGAATCAGTATTATCAATATAGTGTCTATCCATCCCCTACTTACTCAATCTTCAGACAATTCCGTGCACATTTTTAGACTTAATCTTCCCACCTCTCACATTTTTTGTTGTTGTTATTTCAACATAAATGGGGCTATACAATGTGCATTCTTATTCAAATTGCTTTATTTAACCTAACCATTTATGAATATCCTCCTAGGTGGATATATTTAGCTCTAACTTATTCTTTTAAAATAGCTGAACAATATCACCTTGGAAAAAGAGCTATTACACATTTGCTAGATTTTAAGACATCATCCATTTTGTGCTATGCTAAGTTTCTGCAACCATGCCTGACTCTTTGTTACCTCAGGGACACTGTAGCCTGGCAGGCTGCTCTGTCCATGGGATTCTCCAGGCAGGAACACCGGAGTGGGTTGTCATTTCCTTCTCCAGGCGATATTCCCGACCCAGGTTATCAAACTCACTTCTCTTATATTTCCTCTTTACCACTAGCTCCATGCCACATCTTTTTAAATTTTTTTTTTTTTTTTGGAGGAAGGTGAAATGTTAAATAGACCAATTTATATGAGGAAATTTTCTCACTTAAAATGAGCAAAAAGATAGGGAAACATTCTGACTTAAAATGAGCAAAAAAATATAGGGAAGCACTCAGACTTAAAATGGACGAAAGTGTATAGGAAATATACTTATACAAAAATATACAGAAACTAGGAAGTTCTTGAAATTGCAGTGTGACAGTAACCACCATATTCCTCTGAGAGTGTGTCTGAAGTAAGTTCTGTGCTGAGAACTGGGCTCTCGACTAGATCCTGGTACTGGGAGCCCCTCAGAGGAGTGGCCTGGCCTCACCTGACCTGTGGGTCTTTTGCACACACAGTTGTCTTACCACGTTTCTGCTCTGACTTAGGGAGGGAGGGACAGAAGGCGCTGCAGGCATTAGCATGCCTATCACACAGCCTCCCTTTGTTCTCTGGGCTGAGGCCAGGTGGCATAAATCACTCAGCCTCTGCATCCAAAGCCCTTCTAGGTCAGGAGCCCCTTCCACTCTAAGTGTGCACTGCCATTTTGAATGGCTGTTAGAGTCAGCAGGAGTAGAACTGAACCAAAGAGCTGCTTTGGGCAATAGGCCACAGCTCCCAGGAACCCATCAGTTGTGGGGGTTTACTGTGTGTTCCCAGGGCATTCACATATATTAGCTGGGAGCAGTGAGTCAAAACCCTTTGAGGTCTGCGAAGACATACTACTTTACAGGAGACACCACTTCTGATTATCTGCTCTACCAGACCCGTGCTGTGAATGCAGCCCTTGATCCTCCCCGCATCCTGTGAGGCTGGCATTCCACAAATGAGGAAGCTGAGGCTCAGAGAAAGTGAACGATTTGCCTAAGACCATACAACCTGAGAGTACAAGCACCATGAAAGTGTGCTTCCTCGTTGAGCCACACAGGCTGACTCGAACTGCAGGTACGCTCAACTGCCCACAGTTTTCCCGGGCAGTGTCCTGGCCTCTTATACCCAACTACCCCGTCAATGGATACATTGTTTTCAGACCTCTGAGTCCATGAGACTTGGACCCTAGCGGGCTCTGCAGGACACCAAACAGCTCTGCTGCAGCCCAAAGAGACACCTAAATTCTTTATTTGTCCGGGCTCCCCGTAAGTCTGTAAGTACAAAGCCTTTCAATCCCACTCAAGCGTTCTACCAGAATGACAAAGTTCTGACATAAGAGGGCGCTAAAGATCCTCCTCCTCAGCCCTCTCATTGTACAGACAAGGAAATGGTGGTGGATCGGCCCAGCGGGGTGGCGGCAGTGGGAGCAGGTGACAGCTAGCTGTGGTGAGCAGTGACAGTAGTGGCTAGACAGTGGGACAGAGCAGGGTTTCACAGCTATAGCCTGTGGGTCCATCCAGTCCTCCGCCTGTGTTGTTTTTATTAATAAAGTTTTACCGGGACTCGGGCACACCATTTGTTTCCAGATTGTGGTTGGTACATGCTATAACATCAGAGTAGTTGCAACAGACACTGCGTGACCATAATGTCTTAAATATTTACCATCAGCGCTTTACAAAAAAGTTTGCTGGCCCCTGGGAAAGACAGAAGCACACAGCTTGTAAGTTATCAGAAGCTTTCTAGTTCTTAGAGGGACCGTTAGGTTCACAGGTGTTTGTTACATTCTGGCCCACTGATGACTGCTCCACACAGACCATGATGGTCATGTATCGTACAGGGAGAGTTATTAAATCCTGCACCTGAGAGTAGACAGGAAAAAAGGAGGGAAGGAAGGGAGAAAGAAAGGAACCCTTTAGTCCTTATGAAGATTTAAATGCCTCTTTATTGCCTGTGCTTGGCTTTACTGCATTGCTTTTCAGATACTCAAAGAATGCTGGGGAGAAGGACTAAAGATGACAGACTGAATGAAGCGGATTTTCAGGAAGGAGGCAAGATGCGTATCTTAGGCTCCATGAGGCTGGAAGGAGCTTGTCCAAAGGAGCAATGGGATCCCAAACAGCAGGCCATTAAGGACAGTCACAGTGCAGTTTTTCCCTTCACTCCCAAGGGGCCTCTTCCCTCGGTACCACCAGAGTGGCATGAGGGGCCAGGCCTCTGGGTGTTTTGTCAGGACCCCCCTCCTGCCTACTGAGTCAAGGGTGAGTCGAATGCTAGCAGCATAGAAGCCTTGCAAAGCACTCTTGGGTGACTGTGACCGTTTATTAAGGTACAATATGAATGCATTGTTTCACGAAATCCTGAGAGCAATCTTGTAAAAGAAAAACTCCTGTCTTTCTTTTAGAGATGACAACAAGGGGTTTTCAGTGGGCAAGTTACTTGCCCAGAGACATCAAGCTAGTGAGTGGTGAAGCCGAATTCAAATCCAGATCCAGCTGATTTCAAATCCCAAACTCAACCGCTTTATTATACTGCTTTCGGCCAAGGATTCCACTTCATGCTGCCTCAAGAAAAGCATGGCTTTTACCTTCTTTACAGGAGTTGCTGGAGGCATGTGGGACGTTTTGGCATGCTGAAGGGCAGCTTTGACGCTGAAATCCCACCTTAGCAAATGGCAGGGCATTTGCACATTCAAAGAAACGTTCCAGTCCCTGGTGGGAAAGTTTCCAGTGGCTTCAATTACAGAACAGTCACAGTTCATTGACGCCTGATGATCACGAGGGCAGCTTTATTGTTTTATATGTGAAAAATGAGGAAAGGGCCAGAACCTCAGCATTAGGGAAATGATGAAAGATTGAGAAGTATTTCCAAAGGCATGCAAACTGAGAGGTCAATTCAATGGGGGCGGGAGAGGGGGGACGGTGGGAGGAGAACAAGCAAAGAAGCAGCTGAGAAGTATTTGCGGCACCAGGGAGAAGAGGTTGTGATGTCCACGAAAGGAAACCATGGCTATGAATTTCAGGGCATCGAGACCCTGTCAACACAGCTAATCCCTACGGATGTTGGCTGAATAAGCCTTTGGTGACCAAACAGTGCACTGTGGAAACCGTGTCAGCCTCCAGCAGGTCAATTTGTCCTCATATTACACACTCTGCTGGCTCTGTTGCTAGAACCCCAGATCGAGGATCCACGGCGAGCATCTCCCAACTTGACATGGGTTGACACAGCATGGTTAATAAGTCAACAGAATTCAGAAAACAGGACCGGATTAAGAAGGCAGTTTTATTTTGGTGCCCTGGACTTCAAGCAGATTAAATAATCAAAAAGCCGGAGCCATCGGGGTCATGTTTGAATGCTACAGCTGTTCACTGAGGTTTGACAAACATTCTTTCTGTGGCTCCTCGTCTCAGTGGGAAAGGCGGCGATGATCCTGGGAAGGGCAACACTCTAAGAAAGAAGGAGGGAACACAATCAAAAGATCCTCTTATGGAAAACAATCCAGATGGAGACAGGGTAAGGGCTGCTTAAATAAGTGGTCTCCTGAAAGCGACAACTGTGCTGAAGAAAAGCACCGGCAGGATTCCGGAAAAAAGCGAGTGAAACCTGGACTTGGAGTCTGCCGTGCCCTCGATGTGTTGACTGCAGATTAATAAAGGTGGGCTTCAGGTTCCGCGGGCAAGCCGGTGGAGACTCAGTCATGGAAGGTGAGCCATGATCAATCCCCTCACACCTTAGAAAGCAGGACCCCCACCCCCCAACTAAGGAAGGTATCTGTGGGAAGTTGTCTTTCTCACAAGACCAAACAGATGCTAAAAATGTCTCATGTTTGTGCCATGCTGGGTCAGAGTAAAAGAGAGTGGACAAATGTACCTAATCATGAATGGGTATGCAGTTGGCCTGTTATGGGCCATTTCAGAGAAAATACAGTCCTTCAGGTTGGAGTTCATATATCATCTACAGGTCAGGAGGGTGGGGGAGGTGGGAGTGGCATGGTTTTCTGCACTTAATGAATGCTTGGGTGAGGCACAGCTCAAGTGAGGGGTGGCAACTCTCCTCTGAACAGAAGCTGCTTTAGCACTGAGATGTATATTATTTGCAAAATTATAGAAAAGAAAACAAGGTTTTCCTCTTTTACATGCTGCAAGAGGGAACTGGACTGTAATG
The DNA here is from genome assembly GCF_023091745.1 of Budorcas taxicolor. Lineage (NCBI taxonomy): Eukaryota > Metazoa > Chordata > Mammalia > Artiodactyla > Bovidae > Budorcas > Budorcas taxicolor. The sequence goes on along the minus strand of NC_068910.1, from coordinate 14,428,466 downwards.
CTTTGCATCCCTTGAGCGAAACTAAACTGAGCAAAATTTCCTTCAGAAGGCTTTCCAAACATCTTTCCTCTTGCCTTAAAGAATGGTTCACAGCATCAGAGAAAGAGAATTGAAAGGACAAAGGGGAAAAGGCTCCATGCACTTGACAGCCACATTGTACATTTCCCTAGTTAAGGCCAAAAACAGACAAACCGAAAACCTCCTCTTAAGAACTTTCTTTACAAGTAGATAATCATCTTAAGATTTAAATATTATTGCCTGGCCCTGTGAATTCCTCTACCAATTTAACAAAATGTCCTTGATGGATGTTTGCCATCTTGAAATTTAAGTCTCAGCTTGAGTGATCAAGCTTCACTGGAGATTGACCTAGCAGTGCCTGAGAGAATGTCAACTCAGCATCCTCTTCAAACCTGGCAAGGAGGAACCTATTGAATCTAGAGCCCCCGTACACATTTCTACAGAGCCAAGGAGCCCTGTGTAAGGATACCTTCTGCTCCATCATTTGTCCCGAAAGAAACTACAACAACTCAAATGCTCGTCAGTAGAAGAGTGGCTAAATAATAAATCTGGCAAGGCCTCACCACCAAATACTCCACAGAAGCTAGAAGGAATGAATGGGCTCTCTGTGCATCCCTGTGGATGGATCAGTTTTGAGTGACTAAACTGCAAAATGAAACATACCAATGATTATTTAGCTTTTTAAAAAACCACTATGCAAAACATTCTGTAATTTGTTTATGTGTGTGTTGTGTATGTATGTGTATGTAGAAATATTTACAGGCAGTAAAGCACAGCACGTAAGAACCCTGATAGACTCTGGAAGCAGACTGCCTGGGTTCAAATCATGATTCTACTACTTCTGAATGACCTTGGACAAGTGATTTAGCTTCTCGGTGCCTCAGTTTCATCACCTTTAATATGTGCATAATAAAAGATACCGAATTACAAGATTAGGAGGGCTAAATGAATTAATATATAAAAGCACTTTCAATAATGCCTGGCTCAAAATATGAGCTATAAGGCTATTTGTGATTTTGTTGTTTTTAAAAGGCCTGGTGGGATGCAATCGTAATGGTAGGGAAGGTGGTGGTGGGGAGCGGTTCCTGCTGGAAAACATGATATGGGTGCTAATCAAAGGGAGTTTAACTTATCAGCAATGCACTGTTTCTTTGAGTTAAAGGAAAAAAGAGATGAAGCAAATATGGCAACCTATGAATAACTGACAGAACTCTGTTACAGGAACATGAGTATTTATCATGTTATTTTAATGCTTTTGTTTTAAAATCTCTTGAACAAAAAAGGAGCAGAGACAATCATCACTCATGGAAGTATTACACTTGGAAGACGGACGTCGATTTGTAAGAATGCTTCAGACCTGTCCTATCTAATATGCACCACTAGCACCTATGGCTATCTAAATTTTAACTGATAAAAATTAAATGGAAATAAAAATTCTGTTTCTTGACTGCAGTAGTCACATTTCAAGAGCTCTGAAGTCACATGAAGCTGGTGGCTATCATATTAGACAGTAGATACAGATCATTCCCATCACCATAGAGAGTTCTATCGGACAGCATGGTCTGGAGCATACTTTTGAGAAATGTGAATATCTGAACTCCCTCTCATGGTCCTAAAGTTCTGGTCCTAGATAATTCTGCTGCTTCATACAAAGGGCACATGCCCCCCAAAAATATTTTTTTCACATTTTTACTTGATAACTTATGTCGTCTACCTTCTGGTTACCTGCGAACTTAAAGCGGGAACAAAAGCTGATACCACTTACAAACGGGTTCCTATCTCAGTTTCTTTCTGTTTGTTGTAGGTGAACTGTTCCTGCTTTCCAGTATGATTTTCCTGCTCCCGGTGGTGTGCGGCTGCCCAGAGAGATGCCGCTGTCACTCACCTTCGAATTCTGTAGACTGCAGCCGGCAGGGTCTGGCTGAAATCCCTTCCGATCTGCCTCCTCAGACTCAAACGCTGCACTTACAAGATAACCAGATCCACCAGCTTCCGACTTCTGCATTTAAATCAGTGCCACAGCTCACAACCTTGAACTTGTACAACAATTCTCTTTCAAATCTGACCCCCGGAGTTTTCCATGGACTTCAGCACTTGCGGGTCTTAAACCTAACTCAGAACTCCCTGCATTCCCTGGAAAGCAGACTATTCCATTCTCTCCCACAGCTGAGGGAGCTCGATTTGTCATCAAACAATATAAGTCACCTTCCTGCATCCCTAGGTGAGCCTTGGGAGAACCTGACCGTTCTTGCGATCCAGCAAAACCGGCTTCGGCAGCTTGATCGAGCCCTCCTAGAATCCATGCCCAGAATGAAGCATTTATTTCTCAAAGACAACCTCTGGAAATGCAACTGTCACTTGCTCAGTCTTAAACTCTGGCTGGAGACATTTGTTTATAAAGGTCAGTAACTAACGCCTATCCCCTCACCCGTGTATGATCAGCTTAGGAGAAACCTCAATGGTTCTCTGCATTAGAAGGGATGCTGAAAAGTGTTTGAGGGATCTGTGTAAGCTTTTGCACACTGATGTCATTTCACGGTATGGCAAAAGAGGCAAGTGAATCATTAAGGGTGTTTCAAATCAGGTATTTAAATTCATCTACAGATACGATTCATGGAAACAACTTTCCACTTTTTCCCCTCTCCACCCCAACTTTCCACTTTTTGATTAATACCACCATTAAGTTATTTATCTGGAAACTGTAGGCCCTTAAGAAAGAAGGAAATCAATCCACCTAAATATTGGGTTGGCTAAATTTTCATAAGAAAAGCTCGAACAAACTTTTTGACCAATCCAATAACTACTCAACTCTGAAGTGACAACAAATTCTGATTTTCAAGTGTGATCCAACTGGGGGCATGGTATTTCTCCTTGGGGCTGCCCCTCCTTTTTTCTCTGCTTCTGACCATTTGACAGCTATGAAACTTCACTAAGATTACCCATTCTGCTTTAGCAGACACCACTGTTACTAAAACTGAATACAATATGGCTCCCTCTCTAAAGGGAACAAGTATTTCTTTAACCAGATGTCAAAAACAAAGCAAGAGATCCCAGAATACTAAAGATGAGGGGATCTGGAAATCACTCAGAGGTCAGCAAACTATATAGCCTAAGAGCCAGATCTGGCCCACCTATTTTTGTAAATAAAGCTTTGTTGGAACACATTCACATCCATTTATTATTTACTGTCTGGCTGTTTTTGCATTAAAGATTGAGGTTGAATAGTTGGGACAGAGACTATGGCAAGGCTTAAAAAATGAACCATCTGGCTCTTTATAGGAAAGTTTGCCAACCCCTCCTAACTCAAAGCTAGTCTATTATCAATAGGAAATGGATGCCTGAAGATGTTTAGTGACTTGATGAAGATCACAGAGTAGAAGCACAGGCAAGAGTAGAAGGAGCAGCTTTAGGTCTTGGCCCTACACTCCCTCCTCTACATCACAGTGGTTCTTTCCTCCTAACTTTTAAGTGTCATTCATTCATTCATACTAAACTTGAGTGAATTTTACATGCCATGGACATTTCAAGGTGCTGAGAAAAAGTCAGTGAATAAGAAAATCCCTATCATCATGGGCATTACATCCTGACAGTAGAAAACATGTTAAATAAAACAAATATATATATCTATGTCAGAGAGCAGTTAGTGCTAGAGGCAGCATGAAGGGAGGGAGTGATGGAATAAGGGTTACATTTCAGATGTGAAGGACAGGGAAGGCCCCTGCAAGGAGGTGATATGGGGGAGCAGAACTGGAATAATGAGGGGAAATAAGCCATGAGATAACTCGGGAAAAGGACAGAAGCTGCAGAGGACCTGAGGGGGAAGTAAGCTTGGCTTCACTGAGGGACAGAAGGAGGGACAAGCGAGTGGCTAGAGCAGGGGAAGGGAGTGAGAGAGGCTAAGGCAGCACACAGCCAGGTCATGCTGAAATGTGCAGAGCCGGCTGAGACATTTGGATCTTATTTTAGGCAAGATGGAAATGTCTTGAAGAATTTTAGTCAGGCGAACAATATGATCTGATTACATTTTAAAAGGTCACTGTGGTGACTCTAGGGAGATCAAACCAAAGGCTGCAGAAGAAGAATCAGGGGGATGAGGGAGAAAGTGATTTCAGTCTTCCAGGGAAGATGACGGTGGCCCAAACTAGGACGATGAGAAATGATCAGCTTTGGGAGATATTTAGAATAATGAACTGATAGAATTTACTAACGGGTTGGAACTGGCTATAAGGAAAACAGAGTATATTACAGGAAATACAATTTTGTTTCGTCCTCCAGGAGTAAGCAGATAAACGGTGATGCCAGTAGCTGACGAGGGTCAGGCTGTGGAATGGGGGAAATGGGCAAGTGTATGTGGGAGATGGTAAATCAAGAGCTCAATGTGGGGCATGTCAAGTTTGGGACGCCCATTACATTGTCAAGGAGTGATGTTGAGTTGATGGATGTATATCTGAGCCCATAATTTGGGAAGATATCAGAGATCCAGACATGGAATCAAGAGAGTCTGGACAGTTGCAGCAGTTACACAGAAGGAAGTGGAGGAGAACACATGGGTTCAAATAAACACTATTGATTTAAGAATCTCTCTCAACAATAGAATAGTCAGTAGCTTATCATTAACCAGCTAATTTTCAAGTTGACTTACAACAGAGGTCATATGATTTGACAAAAATCTTTCTTAAAGGAGGCTTCAAATAAAACTGTTTACATCTAGAGGTGAAGTGGCTTTACCTACTGTGTTGTGGATGAGATAGTAAGCATAAGGCAAACCATCACAGAAAGATGGTTTTCATGAAAGGAGAGTATTTCTTGACAAAAAAATGGTTCTCAGGTCCAGGAAACTAGAAGCAACATAGGGAGGGATATAGCTCCCCCTACTCTGCCACAAACTCACTGGTGATCTTTGGACAAATTAATGTTCCTCACTAGCCCTCTGTGTCACCAGGTGGAACTGACAGTGTTAAGCCAGGGAGTTCCTAAGACCGATTCTGGTCCTCAGGCTCCTCAATGTGATTTAACACTCCCTTATGGCAGAGCTGCCCCACCCAGACAACAGCCTTTCTCTGAAGGAAGGCAAAACTGATCTGGAATAATAAGACCTGGGTGTCAAAATGACTAAATAAAACCAGCAAATAAATGCAAATATAGGAGACAATCTGACTACCGATGCATGGAATAAAGGCAAAATAAGGTAATAGATATTGATCAAAACCTTACTTCCCCTCGAGGGGGAACAAAATACATGGAGGATGAAGCAGGGGGTTTTGTGGCCTGGAAGTGTCATTCACTGGTTCCACTGGCCAGAATTCAGTCAGGTGGCTTCAATCTGACCACAAAGGGTGAGGAAATTTCATCTTCCTCTGGACCCAACAATCAAAGGAAAGAAAAAAAAAAAAGTGCTTTGATGAGTATTTAATGTCTCCTTCAAGAACATGCACATAGATTTTCTAATTAGCATTCCTCTCTCCATTCATAAGTTAACAAATCATCTTTATGCCAATAGTTAACTGTACTAAACATTTATTCTGGGCTAGGAACTGTGCTAAACAGTTGACATACTTTATTCAGCTGAGTCCTCAGAGCAATCTTGTGAAGTGAATTTCATTATTACCCTGGTTTCTCACTTTCCAGATGAGCAAGCAGAGGCACAGAATGGTCAGGTAACTTGCTTAGGGTTGCAAAGCTAAGTAGTGGTCAGACTTAGGATATGAATCTCGTTTTACCCCAAGACAGGGGTTAAGAGCTGCTAGCTGCCAGATGATGGATAATGAGAGTGCTTGGAAAGCTGGAGCCTCTTGAATTGTCAACTTCTATGAATCCAGAAGAGACTGAGGCCCTCAAGCTGTCGTTGGCAGATCTGCCTCCTGGAGGGTGGCTGAGGAGATGGTGGAGGAAGGCTGGGAAGTGACTCCTGGCTGAGGACACAGGAGAGCATGGAGCTCTTGATGGCCACACCCCCGGCCTTCCAGCCACATCCCAGGCTCTTGTCAATGTATTCTCTTGGCTCTGGGTCCTGAGGCCATGCCTCCCACCCTAATAGTTAAAACAGGAAGCCAGTAACTGGAGAAGCGAACTTAACCCTGGAGTGGCGAGGTGAACCACCCCAGTCTAGGTCTAAGTCAGCTATTGGAATTGCTGGTTCCCCAGGTTCAGTACTGAAACACTCCCTGAGACGGAGATCTTCAATCATAGCCTGTTGGCACCTTGTGGTCATCCAGGGCATGCACCCCGCACCTCTGGCCTGCTGTACCTCACCTCAAGAAAGGAGAGATTCCTATTGTCATTTTGCTTTAGAGTTGAGGTTCTTGCCTCAGGGGATCACTGAAGAAGCCAGATCAGGCCCAGAAGACTCTGGCAATAGGTGATTCAGTTCAAGCAGCAAAAGCAAAAAAGACATGAGTGTTGAATTTCGCCATGGCCACCAACCCGAGTGACTTGGGCCACAGCAACCCTTGAACTGCAAAATGGCCCTCTCTATTAATAGGGCCACAGTAGGATTCAGCTTATAAATTTAGGTAGAATGGATGTGAGGACATTCCCCAAGTTGTGAAGTGCTGTACAAAGGAAGGTTCTAAACACTGAAGTGACAACCTCCTGCATGGGAATTTCTGGTATAGTTTCATAATCCACCTATGATGTGTACGAAGAGATCTCCAGTCTAACTAAGATCAGTGTCACAATTCATGGGGGTAAGGATCTACGGAGGGTCACTGTGTTAATTCCATGGACCTCACAACATTCCAGAGGGAGAGAGGACATGAGTATAGTGGAAAAAACTGGGATCACAGGAGTGGGCCAGGTTTCAGTGTTGACCCATCCACTTTTAACCTGAATGACCCTGGACAAAAATTACCCATTTTAGCAGAGTTGTGAGGACTTATCTAACAGTGCTTCGTAATCAAAACAGATACAAGTAGGATGTTTTTGTGAAAATTAGTCAGAGAAGTTTATCTGTCTGAGGTCAAATAGCAAATTGTTGGTCAAATTCGGCCAGGATAGAATCTGTTCATCCACTGCTCTTTCTAGAAAAGGATTTCTAGTTCCTCAAATCCCCCCTGTAGCTCACACACCTGAGGAAATCAATCCCCTTTCCACAGAATGGAAATTGAGTCTTAGAAAGTTTGGTACTCAAAATACTAAATATTTCGAGGTCTGAGGAGGCACTTTAATTATACTTAATCCCATGAATGTAATACATATTCCTGTCAAACCTTCAGATACACAAAACACTCACAGGACCGCCGACTTCCCCATTTGGCATCACTGAAGAGTGTTGGTAGAGACATAGGGTCTTTGAAATTAACACATAACATCACAAGAAAAGACATTTGTTTTCATTATTTATTTTTTAGGTCTCCAGTGGTGGTTTGGCACAATAGATTTCTTGTGTGGCAGGGCTCATTAGGGTGAGCGACAGTGCCCTCGGCTGGCCTCCAGCGCCCCTCCTGTCAGCTTTTGCATTGTTTCCCCTTGGCATTTACAAGGTAAAGGTGACCTGGCTTCTAATGAATTCTTGGTCATACATAATTGCCCATTTAGTGTGTGGCATTTTTAGCATGTAGCCAATTTAGAAATCTTAAAATCATAAAATATGGCTTTTAAGTTCTTTGACTCCAGGGAGGGAAAAAAAAAAAGAGGTGTTTTATAAATTCCATCTGCCTCAGTTTTGCAGGCTGAGGATTTGGGAATTTGGTTGTTTCAGGCTCTGCTATCATTCTTTGTTTTTGTTTCTTAAAGGGGGAATAACCGACAGCATCATCTGTGTGTCACCAGACACTTGGAAGGGAAAGGACCTCCTTGAAATCCCTCACGAGCTGTACCACCCATGCCCTTTTCCTTCTCTACACCTGCAGTCCTCACAGGTGCCGCAGCTAGGTGCTGCCCACCGGGCTGTGCCCAGGCTCTCCGACAGCCACAGCAGAGGGGAGCAAGACCACCGGGAGTGTGAGGTCAAACCCAAGCCAAGGCCGGCCAATCTGCGCCACGCCGTGGCCACCATCGTCATAACAGGGGTGGTGTGTGGGATTGTGTGTCTCATGATGCTGGCGGCCGCCATCTACGGCTGCACCTATGCAGCTATCACAGCCCAGTACCATGGGGGACGCTTGGCTCAAACCAATGAGCCCACGAAGACAGAAGGAAAAGAGCTGTTTGACAGCTCACTGGCCTGAGAACTTTCATCTCAAATAGGAATAATCATTTTCAACCAGAAAACAGTTTCTGAGTAGGGTTGATGGGTCACTGTTACTGCCTCATTTTTTTTCCAAAAGGAAAAAAAAAGATGTGTCTGTAAAATATATATATATATGTATATACATAGATATTTAGACTTCCCTTAGACTTCCCTCGTGGCTCAGCCAGTGGGCTTCCCTTGTGGCTCAGCTGGTAAAGAATCTGCCTGCAATGTGGGAGACCTGGGTTTTATCCCTGGGTTGGGAAAATCCCCTGGAGAAGGGAAAGGCTACTCACTCCAGTATTCTGGCTTAGAGAATTCCATGGACTATATAGTCCTTGGGGTTGCAAAGAGTCGGACATGACTGAGCAACTTTCACTTTCACTTTGTGTCTCAGCCAGTAAGGAGTCTGCCTGCAATGTGGGAGACCTGGGTTTGATCTCTGGGTTGGGAAGATCCCCTGGAGAAGGAAATGGCAACCCACTCCAGTATTTTTGCCTGGAAAATCCCCATGGTCAGAGGATCCTGGCAGGCTACAGTTCATGGGGTCACATATATATGTATGCATATACATGTTTATGGAAAGAAATTTATGTAGAGATTTTTTTTTAAATATATTAATACCATAGTTGAAATAGATATGATAACTTGTGCTCTGTGCCTGAGAAGTTATGACAATTATTCTATGTGGGAAAGGCTGTCCATGGAGAAAGGGAAGGTACCTCTCTTTCAAGGTACTTTTCCCTGCAGTAAGTTGCTTTAACAAAGCAGCTGAAATACAAACACGCACGGCAGTCAGCACGCCTGGGAGCTTTATGGTCCACTGGAAAACTGCCCAATTCTGAGTGCCTGGGAAGAAGTTGGTGATCTTACCCAAGGGGCACTGAATGCTTCTATAATCCAAGTTCATGCTAGACCAGTGATACTTTTAGATGTTAGGTATGTTACACATTTAGCGGGAGTGTCTGTTGGTTGGGAATTTTTGTAGCTTGCCACAAGAGTCAGATTCTATTTAATTTTCTAAATCAGAAAACCATTTGGGGCTCTCTAGGCCACAGAAGAAGAAGAGGGCTCCACGAGTGGATAATACGACTCAGGCGCAAGGTCTGGGGAAGTTTTCTGATGCAAGGGGAAATAACATATAAACAAACACAAAAAGGACGGGGTGGCGGAATTCAGGGCACGTATCACCGAAAGGCCATATCCACTAGACGACTGGAATCTTCCTTTTCTAACTCTCACAGCAGGAATGAATTTAGGGTGGGCTGACAGCGAGATAATGGCTTATGTGTATCTGTGTCTACATACAGAGTGCGCAGAGTGCATAAGCTTGTTCAACCACACCCACACATAAACACAGAGCAATCAGTTTACCCACTAATGAAATGCAGCCGCAGCAGGGTGGAAGCCAGCAGCTGCTGACCACCACCCAGATTGTCTACTCAACACTCTGGGAGAGGAAGTCAGAGGAAGTCTGAAGAGAGTGGGAATTATCAAGAGACTTGAGATATGTGGCAGCAGCCATCCTGAACATTATTTAGGCCAGGGTTTAAAAAAAATCAGGTGTGGCTTGCTTAACTCCACAGACACGGTCCTGAAGAGTTGCATGCAAAGGAAATTTTTGTAAATTGAATCATCATTTTAATGCAGTAGGGGAGCTCGCTATTTAAAGGAACCTTTCATGGAATCTTTCTGTAATGGCAATAATTGACTCCAGATTTATGTATTTTGTAAATTTGCATTTTCTCAGGCTAGGATTTCTTAAAGTAGATTCTACCTGTTCTTTCTCTCATGATGCCCCATCTCATATTTAGAGTCACCTGTTAGTATTAAAGTCATTACACAGAGGAGCTAAGGACTCAGCAAAAGAAGAGAACAGGGTGAGCTGTCCCTCCAGAGGCCTTGACAGACATCACTAATCAATCCCAGCATTCCTCCCCCTGAGCCCTGATGCACCACAGATGCCTTCTTAAGACAGCACTGTAAGCAACCAGAACTAATCAACTGGAGTTGGTTCAAAGGATAAAGCATATTTGCCATTCAGGGTACTGGGTCTGCATTCACTTCTTCAGGGCATGTAACAGTGTTTTGGATCTTAAATCAGTAGTCCATTCCCTAACCTGGCACATGAATGGGAGGTCCATACAGGCTGGAATATTGTTTCTCTGTCTGATGCAGCCAAAGCCTTGCCCAGCAGTGTAAAGAGGTCAGGGGAAAGACAGGTGGACCTACCCTAGCTTACCCTGCAGGACTCACACATCCCAGAGAACATCTATACCTTCTCACAGTGCTTCACAACCACTGTGCCCCACCCCACAAGTTAAAGATGGGCCAACTTGCTGGAACAGCAATTTTGCTAAATGATTCTTCTGGGGGGAAACATTTACATTTGATGCTAATTTTTTTTTCTGAATATTAAAATAAATCTGGATATGTTAAAAAGTAGACTGAAAAATTACCATGGATTTTAAGATCAAAAAGAGATCTCAGGGAAAGCTGGCTTCTGGGATCAGCTCCATCCCAAGCCTGGTGCCCTCTTTTTGCTCTCTTCATGCACTACTTCAATAGTGAGGCCAAGCATCCCATCTAAGGATGGAGGGATTACTTTCCAGGTAGAAAAAATCTTCCTTGTCCTGGATCATGAGTCCTTAGCCAAGAAAGAAATATGAGAAAGGAAATCGAGGAGATCTTTTTACACATTGTTCTCATTTCACCAAATGTTTCGAGAGTTCGTGCTACGTACCATGCATGGTGAGAGGTGTTCTCATGAACATTCATGTAATCTTGGCAACCAACCCGTGAGATACTTGAACAGATATTACATAACCTGGAAACTTCTGAGACCAACATTGCGTGCCTCTTTCACTGCTGTGATTTTTTTTTAATTTATTGATTTATTTTTCACTGCTATGATTTAAGACATCCAGTGCACTACGTTCTGCCGGAGGTCTGGTGACTGTGCAGGTTGACCCCATCCCCCTGCCCACAGCGATTACATGTCAGAGCTTCCAATCCACCGCAGAAAACCCCGAATGTGGCTAGAATCCTCACTCCTTGACACCCATGTCGTATGAGATTTCTAGGCACAGATGATAACTTGGGCAAATATTCCTGCTTTACGAGATGTCTTTAAGGAAAATTATTAAAACGATACCTTCTTATATTCACATGTCTATCTTTTGCCTACAGTCACCATAAAGAGAAGTTGGCGATGAAAATAATTACTTACCCTAAAATGTCAACAAGTCTCTCAGCACAGACAAATATAAATCAAATTGTTTAGATTAACAAATGCAGAGTTATCATTCGTTAATAGGAGAAATGAAATGTTTTCTCTGTGAAAAACTTGCAGATGAAAGACTCAATTTGCAGGGTATTCTGTGAGAACCACAAATTATCTTTCACAAGCACTACAGCTCATGAGGGGTAATTTGCAAACGCCTCATAGATTATTTTCAGCTGTTTATTGCTGCTGTCATATTTATAGATTCTCCTATAAAATGCCCTTCCATCATAGAGCCTTATTGAAGGAATACTGTGAATAAATATCACGTTTATTGTTGATTGCTCCGAGAAAATTTTGTAAAATATAGTTTCTTCATTATATTTAGTGGAACAGTATCACTATTTTTGCTTTGCTAGAGGTCACAAACTCACAATAGCAGGACCAAAAACTGTGAGGCATATAATGAGGGTGTAGAAGGAATCTCTGCCACAGAGATTGTGGAAAAAGAAGCCATAGTGTCAAATCTATACCTGGTAAGCTTTTAAAATTAAGGCAAACACCCCTGACTTTGCAGGAACAATCTTGTGCTTCAGATGATAAAACGTCCATGAACAACAATGGATGTTTCATTTTTTTTCTTACAAAAATGGAAGACTTAAAAGTAATCACAGGATTTCCTCCAGAAGGCTCTGAAATCTCATTATTTAAGTTAACCAAGTTACTCCAGAAATTAGACACTCTTAGATCCAAAATATAACAGGAAGCAGATCAATTTCTAAAATAATCTATCTGTAGCATCGATTATCATAATTACACAATTAATTGTTAGAAATCTGTAACTTTCTATTGCAGATCAGGAAACAGCCATTTTCACTTGGGTCAAACCCACCAGTGTATCCAATGCTAAATGCTATGAGACAGAAACCTACCAGCAAATGATATTCCAGCCCCACATGGTGTCAGTGGGTGTGGCTTCTACACAGCTTCAGGGAAATACCCTGTTTTCCCTTATGATGAAAATTATTTACTTATTTATGTTCAAATTTAAATAAGGTCTCAAAGAAACCTCCCTCCCATTGGGAGAGGCAGCTTTGCAATCCCTCACTTTCCTTTCAGATTCTTGACTGGAATATCCACATCTACTTTTCACTCGAATGACACTGAATATTCATTTGGATGGATAGGATGTTACCCAGTTTCAAAGGCTTACCAAGAAGAGAAGAAAAAGAACCAGAGGACTGGGAATTGGGAAGGTCCTTTGGGAGCAGTTAGTCTAGGTGTGGCAAATTTCAGAATAGCTGTGACCAGCTTCCATACCTGCTTCAGACATTACTAACAGATCTCAGCAAACTTATCTACTGACCCCAGTCAAAGCCTCAGAATCCTTTTAAATCTCTTTTCTAAGTACCTACTCCTGATCAACTGAAGTTGACTTATGTTTCATATTCTTATTTTTACAAACAGGAAATAGAATAATGGAAAATGAAAGAAATTTTTCCAAAGTCACACAGAAAATTAGTTGCAGATCTGATAAATGCAGTTACAGGAGCAAAGGGTTAGCATGTATAATACAACACAACCTCTGCCATTATTCACCCATTCTGGTGAACCACGTTATAAAAACTACAGCACTGTTATATTAATTATTTGGATAAGAGCAATAATAGCACTGCCATCAACTTTTATTAAGCACCAGGTTGTATGCCAGTTGTTTTTAGTGTAATACTTTCATTTTTCTCTATGTCTCAAATTAAGCAAAACATGAGAGCATTTTACTGCCATATCACAGATGAAGATAATTTATTGGGTTTGTGTAATTTGTTCAAGGTCATGTCATTAATGATTAGTGGAGAAGGAATCTGAATGAAGGATGCATGGGTTTCCTTGGGTTTCTTCTCATGCTTCTATTTACTTTTGATTATATTCAGTATTATCCATAATAAATACTTTTTAAAAAATGACTCCTAACTTTTTGGACTGAATAACCAGATAACTACAATAAATTAAGCTTGGAGTCAATTGCATTTAATGGGCTTTGGGGAATGAGATGTTTTTGATGGGAGAGGCAGAGACACTCATCAGACAAGGGAGAGTCAAGGGAAAGAGGTCTGGCTTAGGAACCACCACCTCATGAATGGTGTTAAAAGCCTTGCGAGTGGACAGGAGCCTTGGGGCCCTCCAACATGCATAATCAAGAGACGAACAAAATCGGCAAAGGAGACCTAGAGGGTAGGCAGTGAGGTAGGCAAAGAACCAAATAAAGAGGTTTTCAAGGAGAATGTGGTCAACACGGTCAAGTGCTGCTGATAGACCAAGAAAAAAGAACATCTGAAGTTCAATTTTGGATTTGGTAATGTGGGAGCTGTATATAACATTGACGAGAAATGATTCACTATGGATGAAACCTGGTTGGAGTGGGTTCCAGAAAGCATGAAATAGAGAAAGTGAGAAGAACACAGAAAAATAAGAAATAACACAAAATAACATAATAAAAGAAATAGGTTTGGCTTAAAAGAACCTTACTGTATCAGCAAAAACATGGAAATTGGTCGAAGAAGGGTAGTGAAGCACAAGCATATAAAATGCCCACGCTCTGTGTTTTCATTCTGAGCTTCCTTTTTATGTTTTAAGACAATTGTACACTCTAGGCTGCCTGAGCTCGGTCACATATAATTTGGCCTTGAAGTAGGAATGACATTCAGACACTGAGCTTGACCTCATGCAGATCTTCTCACCCAGAATAGAATGTGGGAGTTCTTGGTGAGTGCAAACTGTGGGAGGCTATGGGAATAAAGAGCCTTTGATCAGCACTGTCCCTTTCCCACCACAGACTGGCAAAAGCATTTTCCATGCGCAAGAGTCCACAGACTGACTGACTGTCAAAGCATTTATGCTAGAGCCTCCAATCATGCCCTCTCTTCCCAGAGAGGGGAAATGCATGTCAGCTCATTTATCCTCTTTAGCCCTTCACTTAGCCTGAGTCGTATATATACTAGTTTTAACCAAGATCAAAATCCCATTAAGGTCACTAGGAGATTTGCCTGGATAAAGGCAGCTAAATAAATCCCCAAATCTCTCATGAGTTGGGTGGGGGGAAATCCCAGAAAGTGTTTTCCACCAAAGCATGTGAGGGCATTTCCAATGCTCTACCAAGCATTATATTGATTACACTGCTCAGAGGTTTATAAACTAAAGTGAAGATTAAGCAAATCACTGTCTTGACTGACAGTGATAGCATATATTTTTAGAAAGCCCAGGACCTTTGATTGGGATATCTCTGTAACCACATATACAAAAATACTAGGCACAATGATGGATACCTTCTGATACAGGAAGTTCTGTCTTCAACATCTACTTACACACTTTTGATTTAAGTATTTTCTTCATTTTTATAAGATAAAAATATGGCAAAATAAGTGAGTGAACAAATTAGCATTTTTGGTATTTTTTTTTAAACAGACCGTGACATATTTTTATCTAAAGCAGGAGTTGGCAAACGGTTTCTCTAAAGAGTCAGACAGTAAATATTTTTGGCTTTTTAGTCCATATGGTCTCTACTCAACTACTCAGCTCTGCCATTTGTGCAAGAAGTTGTCCACAGAAAATATAGACAGGGATGTATTTCAATAAAATATTATTTATAAAAATAAGTGGTAGGTATCTGACAAGGTACTTGCATCCAGTATATATAAAGAACTTACTTCTCAACAATAAAAAGATAAATAACCTAATTTAAATACAGGCAAAAGATATGAGCAGACATTTCCCCAGTGAAGATATGCAAGGAGCTGGCATGTACATGAGAAGATGCTTGGTATAGTTAGTTATTAGGGAAATGCAAATCACTTCATTCCCACTAGGATAGCTAAATTAAAAAAGACAGAAATAGCAAGCAATCATAAGTATGAGGGAAAACTGGAAGCCACATACAGTACTGGTGGGATTGTAAAAAGCTGCTGCTGCTTTGGAAAACAGCTTGTCAGTCCTTCAAAATATCAAATCTAGAATTACCTTATGACCCAACAATTCTATTCCACTTTCAACCCAGGAGAAACTATAACATGTATCTGAACAAACATGTGTACATAAATGTTCATATCAACATTAGTAATAATAGTTGAAAAGTAAGAACAACCCAGAAGCATCCATTAACTGATAAATGGATAAATGTTATGCATACACACAATGGGGTATCATTTGACAGTTTAAAATGCTAAGGTATTGATCCTTGCTACAACATGAACCTTGAAAACATCAAGTTCAGTGAAAGACATGAATCACAAAAGGCCATATGTTGTATGATTCCATTTATCTGCAAAGTCCAGAGTAAGCGAATCCATAGAGACAGAAAGGAGATTAGTGGGTTTCCTCGGGCTGGAGTAGGGAGTGGGATATAAAGAATGAGGAGGGTGTGTGGGTATGGGGTTTTCTTTGGGAGAATATAAAATTGTTCTAAAGTTAGACTGTGGTAACAGTTGTACAACCTAAAAAATACCAAAACCCAATAAACTGTAGACTTGAAATGGTGAACTTTATAGTAAATGAAATACACCTCAATAAAACTTAAAAAAACAAACAAACAGGTAGCATCCTAAATTTCATTCTATGGATTACAGTTTCTCAGTCTCTGTTCTGAGGAATAGGTACAAGAGAGTATGACTTTCAAAATTTTACTATGAAACATTTAAAGCTACTATAATGATATCCCCTATGCAAGTTTTCACAGGGAACAGCACATGACAAAAAGCACTGGCTAATGAGTGTGGTCGGTGTAACATATGTCATTCTTAACAAGAGCAGTGATAATTTACCAGCTAACCATTACTGAGCACTCAGCTATAAGTATTCACCAAGCACTTTCTTTATATAAATTATTTTTCTCAAAAGGAACTAGAGGGGTTCCCCCCAAAGCTAGGCTGAATCTGGGTGCAAGAAACAGCCCATTATTGGTTAATTCTTTTCCTTTTCTGTGATGATGAAACAAACCTCTATATTTAAAAACTAGGCTGCTATAAATCCAACCAAAGCACCAATCAACCTCGTTTTACAAATGTGAAAATTCAATCCCAGAGCAAGAAGGGGGAAATGGCCCTGTGCTCACTGCTAAATCCTTGGCTTACACTGGCTTTAATGTTCAAATCCCACCATGACCTTGGAAAGCAGAGTCCTGCCAAAACGGAACTCAAAAACTGGGTCTAAGGACCCATAACTCCAAAATTCTGCTGCTGATTTTGGGGTGGAGAGTGTGTTGGGGCTTTTGGTAAGGTTTATAAAAGGACAGTGGCTCATGGGAGTGAGTGTCCTGAAGAGTGAGCACAGATTCAGTTTCTCAAAACTCTGGGCTATTTTTACTCCTGGAGCAATGATCTTCAGTGTGCCTGTCACTGTCTACTGTGGTATGCAGAGCAGCTGTTCTATGTGGCCAACTCTAATTCAGATTCTCTTGCAGACTTGAAATAAAGCATAGTTGGTAGCTACATCACTAATCCATTTCTCTCAAGTTTGTTACTGTCATTCCTATCAGCTTAGAGCCCCTTTAGCCCCTGCAGTGCATTTGTAAGTCAAGTTTAAAAAAATTAACGCCAAATATATAAAAAGCCCCATCTCATAGCTGACATTTAGACCACAACTTGCCTTGGGTTCCTCACTTCTCCCTGGAGCATCTGCCATTCAGTCATGCTTTTAGATCGTAGTAAATACCACCCAAACCTGAGAGACTCATTTGTGTCTCGGAGAAACCATCGAGACACAACATGTGTGAGGGATCTCACTCAAGATTCCTGGAGAAGTTTGTTCCCTCTGCTGGAACGTTCTTCCCACAGATCTTCGCATAATGTCTGTATCTCATCATTCCAATCTCTGATCAGGTCACCTCCTCAGGGAGGCTTTCTCTGAGTCCCCATCCTCCCCCAGTCTGGAGAAGCACCACCTCTGCCACATATAAGTATGGACACGAGCATTCTTCCTTGCCTTTGGTACTCCCAACCACACTTCATTTTTCACAGAGCATCAGCTGCGGCCGGAAATTCCCTCTCCCCCTCCTCCCTCCCGCCCTTCTTCCTTTCTTCCTCCCGTTCCTGCAACGCTTGTCTGCTGTCTGTACCTCCCCCACAAGTGCAGGCTCTCCCCCATTGGCAGCAGTTTGGTCGGAATGATTCTTCACTGGCAGCTGCCACCCCAGCCTCAGGGCAGGAGAGCCAACAGTGCCCTCTCACCGCATCAAACATCACCCCCCAACTGGCTCCACAATGCCCTCCGGGGTGCTTGTTCTCAGTTGTATCCCTGGCAACAGGAAAATGGTAGGTGCTAGATATATATATTCATTGAATGATTTAATAAAAAAATGAAGATATGAAATAAGAGCTTTCTGTACGTAAGCCTACCTGGGAAAACACTGAATTTGAAAGCAACAAGAGTTGGAGTTTGCCTGTCAGTGTAACCCAGCGTTTCTCCACCTCACCTCTGCTGACATTTTGGATCAGATGATCCTGTGTTGTCGTGGGCTGTCCCGTGTGATGTCGGATAATCTGGAATATCCTTGATCTCTGCCCGCTGGATGTCAGCAGGACCCCTCCTAACCAGTCACGGCAATCAAAAATATGTCCAGATGTTGTCAAATGTCTCCTGAGGGTCAAAACTGTCCCTGGTTGAGAACAACTAGCGTGATCAGTAAATATTAACTTCTGCTATAATAAAACATTCCCTTTGCTCACCTACAAACTAGACGTTTATCCATGGAGACTTGATACATAATTTCTAAATACTAGTTAACGCATATATAAAACATATATGAAATCCTACCAAAGAAATGTTGATGAGCTGAATATCTGCCTATAACATTTTGGCACCATTATTTACCCAACTGTAAGGAAAGCTGTATATTAAATAGTACACTCAGTTTAAATAACATGTACCTGACAATAGCTAATGGTCAATGATGTTCAGCAACCTCTTTCTTAATCAATTGGTTAAAATGAGATCTTCTGTCCTAACATCAAGCATCCCCCTTCATTACAAGGCCAGAATTATGCAAATGAGACCACTTAACCTACATTTTCCAATTTTCCCCATGAATGGATCTAACATGCTCTGTGTTTCGTGCAAAGGAATAGACTGTGAGATCAGTCTACCCAAATTTACTAGAAATCCTTAAATTTTACACTTAAGACAGGTAATTTTAGGCATGCAAATCATTCATATCTCAATAAACCTGTTAAAATATTCATTCCTGTAACCAATGCCTTTCTTTCTGTTGCTGAACACATTAGCTACCCTAAGCATCAGGTTAGATGCTTTCAGTTCAGTTCAGTTCAGTCGCTCAGTCGTGTCTGACTCTTTGCGACCCCATGAATCGCAGCACACCAGGCCTCCCTGTCCATCACCAACTCCCGGAGTTCACTCAGACTCGTGTCCATCGAGTCAGTGATGCCATCCAGCCATCTCATCCTCTGTCACCCCCTTCTCCTCCTGCCCTCAAACCCTCCCAGCATCAGAGTCTTTTCCAATGAATCAACTCTTCACATGAGGTGGCCAAAATACTGGAGTTTCAGCTTTAGCATCATTCCTTCCGAAGAAATCCCGGGAATCTTCCGAAGAATCCCAAAGAAAACTCCTTCAGAATGGACTGGTTGGATCTCCTTGCAGTCTAACAGAAGGTTAGATGCTTGGACCTCGAAAAAACATCTGCTAATGCAGAGACAACTACTGTGCTAACAACAGTTGCCATCAAAATGGGACACTAAACAGTGTTTCTACTCCTTAAAATATCCATATTGGTCTGCATCACTTCACTATGGATAGGAATTTTAGCTGCTAAGTGCCTCTCTCAGAGTTTTGGTCAAGTTCTGTGTTTCTACTGTTTGGTCAGTAAACTTTGCAAGCATGTGTGCCTATAAGGGTTAGCTGCTCAGTTGTGTTCGACTCTTTGCAATCCCATGAACTGTAGCCTGCCAGGCTCTTCAGTCCAGGCAAGAATTTTCCAGGCAAGAATACTGGAGTGGGTAGTATAGAGAACAGGTAAAAATGAACTCCACCTTTCTCAAGTCATTTAGTCAATATTCTAGACATATTTACCATATCAATTCTTACCTCGGCACTGGGAATAAAAATATAATCGGGATGGCCCTTGCCTCTGGAGAGAAATTATTTAGGAAACGAAATTAGAATACCTTAGAAGAGATTTTAGATTTTGATATGTTAAAGTTTACATTTTAAAGCAAATAATTCAGAATTTATTATCTATTACTTTCAAAATTCAGAAATATGAGCTTATCAAAAATTGAGATTAAGTATTTTATATTTGTCAGAGGGAGAGTCTAGAAGCATAGGGAAGTCAGAAAACACTCCAAGGAGGGGAATTAGTTCCCTGCCTCCTTATACCTTCCAATTTTTCTCAGTTCCTCACGTCTATGTGTTTATTTTCTTCTCCTGGTCCTCTCTACCCCAGCATGATGGAAAATAGTGCCTATGACTCTTGGTTTATTGGGCCTGGTCTCTTCATTGAGAGTGTAGTGTAGAATTAACACCACGATCTAGGTAACTTATAGAACTCAAGTCATAACAACTAAGGGCAAAATGGCTTTCTGTAAGTTCAATCCAATGTATAGAATCCTTACTGAGTGTCTGCTATACTCCAGGGACTACACTGGATTATGCTGTGAAGGACAGAAGATGAAAAGTAGGAAGTCTTTGATCTCTAGGAGTTTCTAAATGACTGTTCAGCTTTTCAATTCACTTATCCTGTGCAGACTTGGTTTTAAAAATAGCTGCTATTTTAAAGGTCTCCGGTGGTGGGGGGGTGGGGAGGGCAGAGGATACGGAATAAGGGGAAAAACTGTCAATCACAGGGTCTGGTTATTATTCATTTCTATCTAGAGGGCTGGCAAAAGAAAGAGGTCAGGAAATATTTATTGAATAAATGAATGAATGCAGAAGTATATTGCCAACTTGAAGATAAAAATAGGCCACCTCAAATCCTGGTAATTTTTACTTCTTGATATTGATGTTTTTTAAATTTATTTCCTCATTTTATCCCCAAATCAACCCAGAGTGAGGTGAGGGAGATAGTAATCCCAACCCTATTTTAGATAGAACTTCAGGGACCCAAGACCACACATTTAGCAAGTTATAGAGTGAGTGACAAAACTATGTAGACCTTACAATCCCAGGTTTACATTTCCAATAACAACAGAAAAATGGATTAGGGGCCTGACACACACAGCAGGTTCTAGCACTCTAGAGAGACTTGGTGGGCCAAAGAGAAAGTCCTACCACTTCTTCCTGTGCAGTGGGAAAGCAATTAAGAAAATTTAGCATGCTAGTGGCAGCTGGAGAGTTGGCAAGTTCCTCAAGAAAAGGACTGTAAGCAATGTCATAGGCCAAGAAGATGGATGGGGCCCATTTATGCACTGAGGCTGACGTATAAATGGAACCCTGCCCAGTTTGACTGCCCTTTCTTCAAAGATGTCATTGACAGATGAGTATCTAAATGTTTTTGTTTGAAAAGGAAAACAAAAAAAAGAGAGAAAGAAGAGAATAACACACACACATAAAACCAAAACAAGAAACTCTTTCTATTGCAAACAGACACATTTAGCCAATGAACACGAGAACACCAGATCAGATCTGGGAGCACTGCAGCCTTTTCAAAGTAGTCCTTGATAATAAACTGCAAAGTTGCACACCTTTCTTTTCAGATAAATTTCAATTCAGCACAAGGATTTCACTGAAATCCCAAATTACTGCCAGTTGGCTGTATCCCATGCGCCGCTGGAGGCACACTGGTTGGGGGACAAGCCTGCTCACATATTCATCTTCATCTGCCAAAACAAGGTTTCTTCCCCAATTAAAATGGGCTTTTTAATTTTAAAGCAGTAAACAATGTCTACTTAATTTGTAGAGAATACACAGAAGAAAGTTGCCGAACCTAATCATCCAGTGACATGACGGGTGAGTCAGAGCCAATGAAATGTGGGGAAGCGCTGAGGAGGCCTCTCTGCTTTTGGAGACATAAAGGTTCTTTTGAGGTCATTGCCTTCAGGATGCTGCATCCAAGTCAGCCTTCAAGATCAAATATGAGCAATTCTGTTTTATCTTATGTCTACTCAATATGGTTTAAAAAAGAAGATTCATAATCACCAGATTTAAAAGGTAATGACTAAGTACAGTTCCCTGGATAACCTTGGTTTTTGTCTTGCTCCGTAACTGCGTCCTGAAAATGGGCACTGGTTGACGCACACTGAACTGCAGTAACCAGGAGGATGTCTCTCCCACCCACTCAGGGTGGGCCAACCATGTCTCATGACTTGCCTCTGGTCTCAAGATGAGCACACAATTAGGAAAAGTCATGGTCTTCTCCAGACTGGATACACAGTGCCCAGGCTGAGTCCATGTTTCATCCACACTCAGCCAAGTAGACATTTATGAAATGTAAGTCATTTGGAAACATTTGAACATGGTTTGTAAACTTGGACAGATGTGGCTGGGATGGGCACAGTGATCTTAGAGCCAAAACAGACCATCCTTCATGGTGACTTTCTGAGAAATTCAAGGAAAAGGTTTTAGAAAGAAATTTCAAACAGACAATTTGGTTCAGACCATGCTGTTATCAGCTGGTGCATGTGGCCTCAACTCCAGAGAGATAACATGCCTCCAGAACTAGCTGGCTGGGTCAGGCTGGAGGTGAGTAAGGCTGACCTTCAAACAAAAATAAATCTTACTGAGTTAAATGATCCTGTCTCCTACTTTCCTCAAGGAACATGAGATACTAAGAACAAAATGTGAAGACAGCAGCCCTGAATTTTCACAGTCTTTATCTCCTGGTTGATTAGTTACAGGTCTGCCTAGTTGAAGATGAGCTACCGGTCAGATATATATGACTGTCTTCCTTCCCATATCCAATAACCCAGGAATAGCCAGGGCAATGGTCACCAAATATTTCAGTCCTGCTAATATTTAATACAATTATGATGTATAGGCTATGTCAGAAAATAAAGCCAAAGAACAACCACTTCAAACGTGTCTGATCCATTTCAGTTCCATCCCACAGTGTGTGGAGTCACAGAAGTAGATATTCAAAATCATCCTATGGTACACCTTACCCAAAACAAAATGACTCCCTTTGGTAAATCTAGCCAGTTATCAGGATGATACTTAGACAGTCTCACCCACTCATTAACCAAAGGCTCCAACAATTTTTTATCAGAAACAAACAATGTGCCAGACATACTCTTAGGCTCCATTTTCTCAGCATCTGTTCCCAAAGGAGGGTTTATGGCAGTTTCTGGCCCTATAGGCAAAATATCACCAATGAAAGCCTCCAGTCAGTCAAAAAAATCTACTGACACTCTTAAAAGTGAGCGAGACGGGAAAAGCCAGATACAGGGTTTCTTTGACAATTTAAAACTCAGTCATGAAATGGCTTTTCCCCTGGTCCCAAACCCAGCACCTGCAGATACATCTAACCCTAATCCCCCAGGGGGATTAGGGTGATGAAAATCTCAGGTTCTCCAGAGAAGGGCACATTTCAGTTTGTATTTGCCAAAAATAAACCCACAATTTCCTTGTACAGCCCCTGTTATCCCAATGACATAGAAGTGGGAGATCTGAAGCTTACTTTAAATTGGCATGGCACCTACTGTCAAGAAATGATCTTCTGCACATACCAACAATTTCCTACTGGCTCAGAGTCTATGGATAAAAGTCCTGGGAAATACTTCTGCTTTCCCATCAAATTCAACCAGCTGTCAGAACCTTGGGCTGGAGGAGATGATGCCAAGCTGAAGAGGATATAGACTTTGTTGTTTTTTGTTTTTTTTTTAACCTTTCACAGCCAACTTTCTGATACATGGAAGTAGCTGATGAATGATGAATGGACATCATGCTCATTTATATTCATTGATTGAAATACATCATTTACCTGCCACCACGGGAGATTTCCTTTCATCCAGGAGCTGGATGGAGGTACTTGCTGTCACCACATTGCTTTTGTTGACTGTTCCTATAAGAAAAAAAAAAAAAAAGATTAGTCACCAATTCTGAACCAGTTCTCACTTCCCAGAACTCAGAGTGGATCTGCCCTGTTAGGCCCGAAGTGTGGGGTAGGCAGTCCTCTCAGCTTAAGAAATTAATGCACTGAGTTATGATATCATCACTGGGTAACATATAGCCACTTCACATCAAAATTATTAATCACCACAGAGGGACCACATTTTTAAAAATTTGTGGTTACTAATATCAGTGTCCCAAAGAAAGGCAATGCCAAAGAATGCTCAAACTACCACACAATTGCACTCATCTCACACACTAGCAAAGTCATGCTCAAAATTCTCCAAGCCAGGCCTCAGCAATACGTGAACCGTAAATTTCCAGATATTCAAGCTGGATTTAGAAAAGGCAGAGGAACCAGAGATCAAATTGCCAACATCTGCTGGCTCACTGAAAAAGCAACAGAGTTCCAGAAAAACATCTATTTCTGCTTTATTGACTATGCCACAGCCTTTGACTATTTGGATAACAATAAGCTGTGGAAAATTCTGTAAGAGATGGGAATACCAGACCACGTGACCTGCCTCTTGAGAAAACTATATGCAGGTCAGGAAGCAACAGTTAGAACTGGACATAGAACAACAGACTGATTCCAAATAGGAAAAGGAATACATCAAGGCTGTATATTGTCACCCTGCTTATTTAACTTATATGCAGAGTACATCATGAGAAATGCTAGGCTGGAAGAAGCACAAGCTGGAATCAAGATTGCTGGCAGAAATATCAGTAACCTCAGATATGCAGATGACACTACCCTTATGGCAGAAAGTGAAGAGGAATAAAAGCCTCTTGAAGAAAGTGAAAGAGGAGAGTGAAAAAGTTCGCTTAAAGCTCAACATTCAGAAAACTAAGATCATGGCATCTGGTCCTATCACTTCATGGGAAATAGATGGGGAAACAGTGGAAACAGTGTCAGACTTTCTTTTTGGGGGGCTGCAAAATCACTGCAGATGGTGATTGCAGCCATGAAATTAAAAGACGTTTACTCCTTGGAAGCAAAGTTATGACCAACCTAGATAGCATATTGAAAAGCAGAGATATTACTTGGCCAACAAAGGTCCATCTAGTCAAGGCTATGGTTTTTCCAGTGGTCATGTATGGATGTGAGAGTTGGACTGTGAAGAAAGCTGAGTGCCGAAGAATTGATGCTTTTGAACTGTGTTGTTGGAGAAGACTCTTGAGAATCCCTTGGACTGCAAGGAGATCCAACCAGTCCATTCTAAAGGAGATCAGTCCTGGGTGTTCACTGGAAGGACTGATGCTAAAGCTGAAACTCCAATACTTGGCCACCTCATGCAAAGAGTTGACTCATTGGAAAAGACCCTGATGCTGGGAGGGATTGGGAGCAAGAGGAGAAGGGGACAACAGAGGACGAGATGGCTGGATGGCATCACCAACTCGATGGACATGAGTTTGATTAAACTCTAGGAGTTGGTGATGGACAGGGAGGCCTGGTGTGCTGCGATTCATGGGGTCGCAAAGAGTCGGACACGACTGAGCGACTGAACTGAACTGAACGGAATATCGGTGTTTACTGTGTCAGTTATCATATTTACATTGCCTTTCTAAACATAGCCATAGACAGCTGTTTGAGATAAAGTACTGAAACTATTTTACAGTGAGTTGAGAACTTTAGCTGTGATTTATTGGTTAAAACTTTACTGAGATATAAAATTTTAATTTCAAGCCAAGTTCTTCTGAGCAAAACTATTCTAAATAGGGATAGAGCTGGAATGAAATCCTTACCCCATACTCTTATTAATGTGGTAAAAATATGGTATTTTAGTATAAAGAGATTTTTAACTACTAGTGATGGTTCTAATACGCATGTATTAAAAGACACTGAACACAAATTCTTAATGCCCATAGTTAATAACTGTTACTCTAGTGGCCGCCTTATAAAAGGTTCAATGAATGTGAGTTGAATGCAATCCAATTGAATTTAGAAGCAGGGAGAAGGCAGATCTGAATTTAAATACACTTATGACCAAAACAATTAAGAATTTTCTGGCCTGCGTTTAAGCCGTAATAAAAACCAGCTTCTTTCCCAGTGTGTATAGGTATTCAATACACAGGAGAAAAACTGAGAGAACTCCACCATAACACTTGTGTGTGGTGATTTTTAACATTTTCTCCAAATCTAAAGGGGCCACAAAATCTCCTAAGATATTATGTCATCCATAACTTTATCATGAATAAGGTAAATTCCTTTTTATTATGTGATTTCATTCAAAGTTCAGTGAAAACCCCACTTGCCAAAAACCAATTAGACAACAGCCTTAATTAATCAGAATTCTTTTCCAGACATAATTCTTTGTAGGAAAAATGGTGAATAACAACAAAGCAAACTGAACAGAGGAGCCATTACACACAAGCACACACACACACACACAGACACACACGCACATGCAACACTTCTGGGAGACGGTCTCCTTACCCACAACTCCTCCTCCCTGTCCAGGTTTGGGAAAACCCCCTTCTGGATAACTTAATGGATCCAGTTCAGATCTAGAAAGCTAAGTTTTATTTTTTTACTTCAGAAGACTACAAAAAAGAAAGTATCATGGAACTGCATGAAAGAAGAAGACATTATTATTGATAGGTTTGCAGAATTAGAAAGTCCACTGTTTCTTAGTTGATATTTTCAGCAATAAAATGTGATACAGATAAACATAAAGAAATTCTTAGTACCCGGAAATTTATATTTTAGAACACATACATGTGCGTAGGTGTGAGTTAACACACAGACCTGTCAGCAAAGGAGTAGAGATAGACTCCAAGAATCTTGCTTCTTAAAGGAATCTAACTGACAATCTCCTCTAAAATCCCACCTAGGGAGGGAATTTCTACAATAACACGTGGTCTTTTTTTTAATATCTTCATTAATGAGGGACCCTCTTCCTAATGAGTTCATTCAACTAGTTATTAGACAACTCTTATCAACATGTCTTCCCAAGTTTTTTAAAACTTTATTTTTAAAGATGTTTCATTTATGGAAATAAGCAAGTGCCAAAACTCAGGGAGGAGCTCTGACACTAAAGCATTAGAGTCCCCATTAGGGGTGACTTGGGAATGCTTGTAAGAGATTAATACAGAAGCCTCTAACATAAAACATAAGCGTATACTGAACTGTCCAGGGCAATCCAAGTTTCTAGTACTATATCTTATTCATGTCTGAAGCTTTTACAATACACAATACAGAGCCTTACACAGAATGAGCACTAAAAGTATCAGACGCATGAAACAAGAGATGGTAGGATGGCATCACCAACTCAATGGACATGAATTTGAGCAAGCTCCAAGAGATGGCGAAGGACAGGGAAGCCTTGCATGTTGCAGTCCATGGGGTTGCAAAGAGTCGGACATGACTGAGTGATTGAACAACGAGACAAGAAAAAGCCAGGGACAACTGAAAACCCTTTCCAGTTTCTCTTGCTTCTAAAACTGGATGAAATAAGGTAATGTTCAGTTCTCCTTTGGAGGGAGGACACCATAGCATATTTTTTTTATAATATCATAAAACCTAAAGACTGGAAGAATCATTGGCTACATGCCTCTCATGGGTCACTGCAGCTCCCTGTTAGGAGAGCACAAGGCTACACAAAATCTTAGTCATTACTCTTGTGTGTTGATTTAAATCAGCTTTGATGAGGAATTGTGGGCCTCCAAAGTGATGGGACTTGCTGAAAGTTCTGGCAAAAGATGTTATGGCTGTGTGAATTTTCTCTAAGTAGTACCATGATCACATTTTAGATTAAAATAAAAAAAAATACTGAGAAGTTTGTATGCAAATTCTATATCGTACAAAATAACAGTCCTGCTTCCTGGCAGAGTATGGTCAAGTAAAAATTTCCTTGCTCTTGGGGTTGCAACACTTAGGGAGCTGGTCACTGGTTCAGGGCTAGACCAATATTCAGTACTGGCTCTCCTGGCTGCCTGTGGCTCCCTTTAGCCTCCAGGATGCTTCCTCATTCTCTGCATGCAGTGCTCAGGCCAGCAGGACCGAAGGGACAGAGACAGCCTCCACCAAGGGCACCTACCTGTGCTGAATGGGATCGAGTAGACGAAGCTCCCTGGAATCTGCTCGGCAGCTCTTCGGTACCAGAGAGGGAAATGGTCTGCATTAAAGATGTTCTCCTTATCTCCTGCTTTCAGGAAGTCCCTTGAAATAGAAGAGAATGAGAGCATGGCACCACTGAGCAAGGAAGGCCAGGCACAAGTGCATCCCAACAACTTCTGCTGGGTAAAAAGCGTTGTTTCTAGAACCCTGAGCTGACTTTTCTCAGTACGGAGAGGACCTGTACAACATGCACCCCAGATTACTCAGAAATATTTTGTATAACCCTGCAGTTAGACTCCCAGTGGGTGAAATGATTTTTCCTAGTATACCTAGTGAACTAATAGTCTTAGCATCTGAAGCAAGCAAATAAAGTCTCCAGAAATACTATCAGAAGACCAAAGGGTCAGAAAGCTTTGTCTTGCCTTAAAATCCAGACACATGATACATATTTTGAGGGGATCAACATCTTAAAAAGATCTCACTCTTCTTAGAAAAAGTGTAAAGAAGGTAAACTGGATCTCTGTGAGGATCTTTCCTGCTTCTTTCCTTCCCTCCCTCTGTGTTGTGTGTTAATTGCTTGGTCAAGTCCAAGTCTTTCCGACCCCATGAACTGTAACCTGCGAGGCTCGTCTGTCCACGGGATTTCCCATGCAAGAACACTGGAGTGGGTTGCCATTTCCTTCTCCAGGGGATCTTACCAACCCAGGGATCAAACCCGGGTCTCCTGCATTGCAGGCAGATTCTTTACCACCTGAGCCACTGGGGAAGCCCTTCCCTACCCGTTCTCCAGCAAACAGGACTGCACCTACTTCTGGATATGAGGGGCTGCTGTGGTGTTGGGTGAGACTGGTCTAAGTTTTAGGCAGAGCTGAATGATCTTGAGCCAGTTACTTGGGTTAGTTACTGAGTCTCTTAGCCCCATTTATTCATCTACAAAGTGGGAATAATAATATTACACTTACTGCAGTACTATCAGGATTATATAACACCATGTGTGAAAGGACTATGCAAGCTGAAACAATATATGGCTAATATTGGGGATGATAGCAGGTTATAGGGGCCATGAACTATAATAGATATACCTCCAAAATCAGGTGGTAGGGATAGGAGATAGACCTCAGTGTAGGAGCCTGATGACATTACAGGTTAGCTCTAGCATGGGGACTTTATATTATCCAAACTTATTCCCAATACTTTGAACTCTCTTTAACAAAAACAGAGAAATTTTAAACTTTTTCTAGCCCTGGCTAATAGTGTATCCAAATGGGGGGTATCAACAAATACCATTTGATTGGAGGGGGGTAGGTAGATATAAGATCCTAAGACAATGCAAGCCAAGGTGCCTCTATATGAATCAATAATAGGTGTTTCTTGAAGACAGAAGGATTATCATTTCATCCATCCAGATATCCAATGATCATTAACCCATTTTTCAGATGCAATGAGTGAGGTGAGCCAGACTGTGGTTGAGCCAGCAGTCTTGAGTGTGGTCCTGCCATCTTTTAAATCCATCACAATCACCTGAATATGAGATTAGCAAGGTACTAGGGTATGTCATTGTTAGTGCTTTCTTGTTTGTCTATTTGTATCTCAAAACACATAACAGGTTTTCCTTCTGAGGATTACAAAGTCTACTTCTGTGTCTTCCTTCGCCTCTCTGGATCCTAAAATGAGAAGAGGATGTGTATCCTGACAGTTCTAGTCTTCTGAGGAACTTGCCTTCTGTTAAAGTATTTGTCTCAGGATACAGGGGCTTTCCTGGTGGCTCAGTGGTAAAGAATCTGCCTGCAATTCAGGAGATGTGGTTTCAATCCCTGGCTTGGGAAGATCCCCCGGAGTAGGAAGTGGCAATCCATTCCAATATTCTTGCATGAGAAATTCCAGGGACAGAGGAGCCTGGTGGGATGCAGTCCATGGGATTGCAGAGTGAGACACAACTTAGCAACTGGGCATGCAAGCACGCATGCACGCACAGGTGTAGAGAGGATTTCAAAAGAATCAAGTCACGACTATAGTCAACTTCATAAATGACAAACTGAGGGGTTGAGAAAGAAAGAGCCTTCACATGGGAATTGAAAGCCAGTCTACAAAACAAACAAAAATCTATGGATCTGCCACTTACAGATGTGGTTTTATAAGATGCCATGGTTGGGGTCCAGGACTCATCTAAGAGACACAAGAGCACAGCTCAATTGGACTTAATGGTACATGGTGCTCCTGACAGGCCAGCCCCTTTCAGATCACTGGACACCCAGTGCCTCCATTATTCCCACTTCAGTGACCTCCTATCACTGAAGGTCAGGATTTGTGAGGCTCCATAGTAACCTCTGGAATCACAAACACATACTCGGCAAACTCTGTACCTAAGACTCCACTCATCCCTGGCCTAATAATGTCTCTTACTTCAGAGAAAAGAAATTGAAAAAATTTGTTAATAGGCTCAGGAAAGACTTCCCAGGCTCATACTAGCTCTGATCAAACACCAATTTAGAGAGTTAAGACCCTGGGGCTCTCTGAAGATACAGGGGTTGAACAGTGTTGGTTTAAATGGCATCTGTGTATTGAAGTTGGTGACACTCAGCCCACTGTCCATCTGGTCTCTTTAGAATATGGAAACAGCATCAAAGAGAGGGCCACCAGAATGCCCAGTCCTAGCCGTGGGGCTCTATGGGCCCTCAGACTCTGAGCTGAGGCACAGGGGTTCATTAAAATGTACACAAGCACACATCAGAATTGAAACACTGCTTCTTGGACAAGGAGAAATTCCTCAGCAGAGGTGCAAGACGGCTGAAAGCCCTCTGGTCATCTGTCAGGAGTTGAGTGAGTCCTCCCTCTGGCTGCTCCCCCAGTAGCCACACTATCTCTAGCATCCTTAAGTGACCCGTCAGGGTGGGAGAGGGCTCCAGGACAGAGGACAGATGCCAACAAGTGTGAAGAACAAAGTTGCGGAAAGGTCAGCAATGGGCAGGTGAACACACACACATTTTATATTTTACATTTAAAGTCACACAGTTGTGTCTGGCTCTTTGCAACCCCATGAACTGTACAGTCCATGGAATTCTCCAGGCCAGAATACTGGAGTGGGTAGCCTTTCACTCCTCCTGGGGACCTTCCCAACCCAGGGATCAAACCTAGGTCTCCTGCATTGCAGGCGGATTCTTTACCAGCTGAGCCATAACGGAAGCCCAAGAATACTGGAGTGGGTAGTCTATCCCTTCTCCAGGAGATCTTCCCAACCCAGGAATCAAACCTGGGTCTCCTGCATTGCAGGGGGATTCTTTACCAACTGAGCTATCAGGGAAGCCAAAAACACACACACTGTGGTCCCCAAAGGAGAAGAGAGAGGAAAAATATCAACAGGTCTGAGTTCTGTTTTCACTGCTGCTGGAATCAATGAATGATATAAACGCCCCTTTCATTATTCTGCTTCAGGAGCTTCCTACTTACTGATTGGTGAGCTGCTCTGCCCCAACAAACAGGTTGATTCTCGAGAGGCCTGTGCGAGTGCCAAGGAAGGCTACCTCCACGCCCTTGTCCGAATTCCTAAAACAGAGCAACACAAGTCAGGGGGATTCTGCCAGACAGTCAGTAGATAACAGCTTCTGCATTTTAAAACTCATGGAATGTTATATGAAATAACAGCATCGAAGCCTGAAATTTTGGTAGAAATTACAGAAACATACACACACACACACACACACACAAGTACACACAGGATGCTGACTCTGATCCCTTACAAAGGTTTTCATGGTAATTTTTGCCAGAAAAACAATGACATCCATGACCTAGCTTGGTGTGCATAAGAAAATGTACCCTGAAAGATAAATAAACACACCTTTATCTCAAGGTTCTGGGTACAAGCTCAGAAAGAGCCGGCCAACTTTGAGGAGAGGAAGGAAAGCCTTAGAGTTAGCTTTCTGCACTGATGCTACCAAGTCCCTTCTTGGTCCTGAGATCGTTAGTGAAATCTGCCATTAGCAAAAACCAGCAACTTAGCCACTGATTCAAGTCTGGAGTATCCCACAGCCTGAAAATGTTTAGGACTTGAATTCTTCACCATTTAGGGGGCACCAACATGGAAGTTTTACCCTCACCATCAACCCCAGAAGGATCAGTAATGAAATGACTTCTGCAAATAGTTCGACAGGAGGCCATGCATAGGAACTCTAAGGAAGGCCTTAGCAAAGAAAACTCATTTGAAGATTCACTGAAGATTTTTTTCAACAGTGAAGGTAAATTTTATGTTTGAACATGTTCTTCAGGGTATTCTCAGTGCTTACTTCTTCAAAACAAAACAAATAGTCTTTTGCCACAAATACACAGTTTTCTTCTACCAAAAAAATATGAAGAGAATACTGATTCTTGAGTTTGCTTCCCTGCCCTAGATGCCAGTAGCAATTTGATTCAAAGCTTTATCCATGTCATCTTCAATATAAGATCTTTTAGTTACTTAATCTCTGATGGTTATCAAAGTGGTCAATACTACTTTTAAGTATTTAAGGGATGAATAAAAACCAACACTATGTATTAGTTTCTGTTCATAGCCTACACCAAGCAGGAAAGCCAGGCTGCCCAATCAGTAACAGATGTGGACTACAAAGCAAGCTACCATTTTGGAAATCTTTAGCATCTGTTAGGGGTGAATCAGCAATCTTTGCACAGGATTTTAAGTTTCCCGAGAACCTAAAAGAAACATTCCCACTAGAGAATGCAATCACAGAAAAGGTTCTGACGCTTTCCAAATCTCCCAGGGAATAAGATTCATGCAGGTAAGCAGTCCAAGGATACCCCTCAAATATAATGAGAGTAGTTTGTTATAACTTTTGGACTCCAGAGTCACGTATTAAACTACCTACCTTAGGAGTCATTTTAACTTTAAAATGTCTAGAAAAGAATTCTGTCCATGTCCAGTCCCAACCTTGTTCTTGTTTCCTTGTCTCCTGACCAAGGAAATAGCATGACTATCTACACAGGTATTCATGTCATAAACCTGAGAATGATTCTTGACAGCTCAGCCTCCCTCCCCTCACACCGTGAACTCATCATCAAGTCCTGGGGGTCTCACTTTCAAAGCATCCCTCTAGTGCACCCCTTCTCTCTGTACCCACAGCCACTGCCTTGGTCCAAGTGACAAATCCCTTGAACTGCTACTTATCACACTCTATTATCTACATATCAGCAGAAGGATTTTTTTTAATACAAATCTGATCATCTACTTCTTAAAATCTTCAAATGTCCTTAAAATTCTTCAGGGATTTCCCAATATTCTGACTATAATGTCCGAAATCCTTAACCTGATTCCCAATGTTCTAAACCATCAGGGCCCAATGAACCCTTGTCTCCTGACATCTTCCAGCCTACCCTTTACAGTTTAGCTCTGCTGGCCTTCTTTAAATTCCTCAACTGTCCAAATACTCTCTTCCCTCAGGGTCTTGCACATGCTGTTCCATTTCTCTGGAATTCTCCTACAGAATACCTGAACTAGCTCCTTGTCACAAAAGCCTTTCCTTTCTTCTATCTCCACTCTAGGTCTTACTACAGTCTACATGTCTAGTTTTTCCTTCATAATTATCACAATTCTCAATCACACTATATATCACAGGCACCACGATGATAAGGACTATGTTCGATTGAGTTATTTCCATTTCACCGATATCTGGCCCAGTGCTGGTCACCAAACAGACATGCAATCAACAGTTGATGAACGAATGAATGAAAATGAGAGCAGAGTGAGTGACAGACCTAATAGAGGAGAATAGACGAAAGGGAAGATAAAAGAAGGAAAGGAGCGAATCAAAGAATAAAAAAGGAGAGAGAACTGAATAACATAGGACTGGAGGTAAAGGGCGAAAGGAACTTTTTAAAATTTTTAATCATTAACAGGCTACTTAAAGTAGTAGAATAATAGTAATAATAATAATAGCTACTGAAGCACTTCTCATCCTAGTCTTTGACAACTTTCATTGGTTGCCCTCCTCCCCCTACATACTCCACTTCAGAAATGAAACCGCAGGGTTATGTCTGACACCCTAATGAAACAGAGCTCTCACTTTCCTGTCCTCCTCACAACCTAGCCTGGCCCAGATCCCAGGTTCCCTCCAGACTGTGGAGGAGAGGGAGCCACGGCAGGGCAGGAAGCAAAACGCTCCTTCCGCCTCCCTCGCTCTCGGAAGTGTCACCCTACCTCAGCAGACCGAATTTCATGTGATGTTAAAATTCAAACAAATTATATGTCAAACCCAGGAGCTTGCCATCCAAGTCAGAGCCGCTAATCTGCTCTAGCTCTTGTGGTTTGGAGCTTTGGGGAAAATTAAAGAACTTTAACACCAGCCTCCTAAAGCAACTTTAGTTCTTTAAACCATAACCATATTTCGGACGGCTTGTGGGGAAATGGCCATGAAAAGGGGACATGTGCAACCACTTACTCAGATTTGTTGAGGGCAAGGCTGGTCCAATAGGCTTCAATGGGAGCACTCACCACAGCATCAAAAAGGACTTCCTGTATCAATTCTTTATCACCTGTTGGGAAAGACAGACTTGAAAAGATGGCTTTGGCTGGACCCCAAACTACAGCATGAGAGGTGCTCACCAGACTCATTCTGCAGTATCTGCAGGCTACTATCTCCTGCGGTGTGTTGCTGTGTTAACTGCCCACCAGGTGAGAATATGAAACCGCTCTGACACCTGATACACCACAAGACAAGGGCCTCCAAAGCATGTGGATAAGATGACAGTAAATTGAGAGTGCTGGGTGTCTCACACTTCAAGTTGCCACTTTCCCTCCCCATCGAATAGCTGGTGCCATAGACCAGCAAGCCAACTCTGAGATTTGGAGATTTGGAGACTGGAAGGCAGCACTCCTTGGAAAATTTTCTCTTTTCATCCCCATTTCTGCCCTCTATCAAAATTTGCAATTCTTCAGGGCCCTGATTTTGATTGTAAGGGAGAGGGATATGATAGCTAATCATTTCTGGGACTCTTATTTTGTGACTTCTTCCATCTAAGCTTTTATTTATTTATTTCCATCCTAAAGCGAGACATTCATCCTTATCCAGATGAGTTCTTGATAGAGCTCTGTGGAAGAGGATGAGAAATCAGGAGAATATCATGAGTCTAGCAGAGGGATCCTAAAACCCTCCAGCTTTATCACCTACAGCAGGCCAGCGCTCACCGTGGCTGGTGGCCAAGAAGATGGTACAGCTTTGCTGTAAAAGCAAAACCTGGAAACAACTCATCATGAAATAGACAATGAATAAACTGAGACATAGTTACACAGTAGAATACCACACAGTAATTCAAGTAAATGCATCAGAGCTAAATGATCAACACAAATCTCAAAAATATAATGTATGATAATGAAACACAGGTTGTGGGATAATATATATTATACAATATATATAAATTTTAGTATACAAAGTAATGAACATAATGACATAAAATGGATATGGATGCATAGATATATATGTATATTTTGGTGTATATATATATAGTACATAATGCATGGGAATGATGAATAAATACAGAGTGGTAATTCTCTCTGAGAGGGAAGTGGGACCACTCAGGGTCTTCAACATTATCTTTGATATTTCATTCCTTAAAAAGTACCTGCAGCAAATATGGCAAAAAGTTTAAAATTTGACAAAGCTGGATGGTAAATGTAAGTGCTTCTTTATATTAGTGTTCCACTTTCGTTTCTTAAATATGTCACTCAAAAAGGCAAATGAAACGAAAAATTGAGTTCACATGACATCCATCTGATCCTTTCTCTACTAGAGCATATCCCGAAAAGCAAATCCATTTCATGAAGATGTGGTTTGGATGTAGATAATCTTACACCTCTCAGAGGGCTGTTAGGTTTTTCTGTAAGGTAACACATGCAAAGAACTTTTCATATCACTAACAAGTGGTATCTGCTAGGGGTAGGGGTGAGTGCCGTGCTCATTTCTGGTGAATCCCTTGTGCCCAGACTTTAGCTACTGGAATTAATACCATAAACCTGTGTTTGTCCAGGGGACTGTTCCTTGCACTTGGTGAGCATGGCCTACTGCTGCTCTCTCCTTGCCCCGCTCCTTCTCCCCCTGCACCAGCTCCTGGCCATTTCCGATTCACCGAGCTCCCTGAGAGGGCACTTGGTGGGAGGAGGGGCAGCAGGATGTCACACTGCGAGAGGCAACATGTCAGAGCGGCAGGTCCCACCCTGGACAGAAACCAGGAGACCTAGAGTATGGCCTTGGATGAGACAAGTCTTATTTTCAGCCCTTGTGTCTCATGTGCAAAATAAGAGAGTAGCTGTTGATAGTCTCCTTCCAGCTGTAACATTTTCATCCTACTCAGGTGCTTGACTAAATGGTTTGGTAATAGGACACATTCAATGTGAAGGGTTAAATTGGGACTGAGTTCATCCACACCCCCCTCCACTGCCCAACCGCCACATGCACAGACATGTGCACTGGAAAGCACACTCACATTGGAGCAGAGGTTCTTTGCCTTTGAGGTAGAGTTTAATAGCTTCTAGCTGAGACAGATGACGGTGCTCTGGGTGTAGGTCAGTGTTGCAGTAGGACCTAGGAATGTGACATGGCCCAAAACAAGAATGTGTACATATTTATAGCATCACTTTCCTTTGCCTTTGAATCAGGAGAACTGGGCAAGGGAGTACACGCAACTTGAAATCAAAGAGGACAATAAACACCAATGCTGAGAAGGACTGTTTCATTCTTACCATTCGTCTGCCAAGGACACATCAGGGTGTTCTAAGTCATGCAGGCCTGGAGGTCAAGAAGAAGGGCGTCATGAGTATGTATCATCTGTGTGGGGCACTGACTCCCTGCATTCTCTTCTATGCTTCAAATGTTCTAGGGTTAAGGCCATGGGGCGAGAGGGTTAAGAGTAGACATCAATCCCAAAGACATCTGCCTGGGAAAAGGGACTCGGCACATAGGAAACATTTTTGTCTCAGGCAGAACCTTCCCCCAACTTCCACTTCATTCCGCCACTACTGCAACCTCCCCGGACAGAGTCTCCCAGACTCAACTCCTTGAACATAAATGAGGCACCAGTAGGTCCTGGGAAAGAAGTTAGCACAACAGTGGAGATACCAACTTTGGAGGCCCACACAGTACAGCCTGAGTCAGGAACTTGAGTGGGCCACTAAACTCTTGTGTGATGTCAGCAGGTTGCTTTACTTTTCTAAATGTCAGTTTCTTTTTGTGCAAAACAGTACTAATAATCATCCCTAAGGGACAGGTGGTTGGGAGGGTGAAACTATAGGGTGAATGGTATGAGACTGCCAAAACTCAACTGTTTTTAACCAGCAAAACCTGCTAGGTGATACAGGATCCTAAGCAGAAATGAGTCATCAGTCTGGAGAGGTAGCTAGGAGAACTGAGGCTTGCAGGGAATTGGAGAGTGTTTATAGAATGCTCGAGATGCCCTAAGTGTATGAAACCACTCTTTCTCCTTGTGTCTTTATGTGACTTCACTTTCATGGGTCGTCAGCAGACACACACTTCTAAGTGACCACCTCAGAAACTCCACTGATTGAGAATGGCAATTTCCCTCATGATCAATGATATCTTACTGCGCTCAGGACTCCAGTATCCTCCTCAAACACAAATGTACAAAATAAATAGCAAAATACTAGAACCAGCATCACATACTCCTGTTTGACTTCATAGTTAGTTGGGAATAAATTATATAGAATATCATCCTATATGACACAAGTGGCCATATCCTGGCTCCAACACCTACTGGCAGGATGAGCTTGGGAATGCCACAGTAGTGCCAAAGGTCATAGACTACTCCAGAGCGTTGAATGGGATAGCGATTAGTCCCTAGGGCAATCCGTGCATCAATCCACGCTTTCCTCCCTTTCTCGCTTCTTCCACTCCTACCTCCCTCCCTTCCATTCTTCCTTCAATTTATTTATGGAGCATCAACTATGAGCCAGGTACTATTCTAGGTCTACAGCCTTGAAAACATAACAGAGACCAAAAGAAAAAGCACTAATTGTCTCACGATATTTACTTTCTAGTGGCAGAAAAGAGATAAGAAAATAAAGTTAAAATACATAGCTTATCACTAGTGAGGAGTATGAAGTTAAGGGAGAGAATGAAGCAAGGAGAGAGGGTCCCAAGAGATGGGGAGGGATGAGGGAGTGTCATTGTAAACTGCTGGAGTCTGGGATGCTTCGCTGAGACAGTGACTTTAAGCAAAGACCTGCAAAAAGTGAGGAGAGAGCCAGGGAGTAACTGAGGTGCTTGTGGCAGAAGGAATCACAGGTGCAGAGGCCCTGAACTGGATCTCGCCTTCCTGGAATATTGCGTTAATGATATCAATTCTATATATATTTCTAGTTTCTGTGCTCATCAGTCTTCATCTACAAATCTCTCTACCTAGACCCTAAAGGGAAGATCTTTTTGATTGCTTCCTCTCTGAGCTCCTAGACCACCAAGGAAATACAGCTGTTCTCTAACTCTCTCACCTCCAATTTAGATACTCCTGACAAAATCACATCTACTCTTGATCGATAATGCTGACAATAATAACATTAGCTCCAACTGACTGAACAAGTACTGTGTGCAACGTATCTGTATCGAGATATGCGTGTGTGTGTGTGTCCACGCACATGTGCTCAGTCATATGCTCTTGGCAACTCCGCGACTATATCCTGCCAGGCTCCTCTGTCCATGGAATTCTCCAGGCAAGAATATTGCAGTGGGTAGTCATTCCCTTCTCCAGGGGATTTCCTGACCGAGGGACTGAACCCACGTCTCCTGCTTTGCAGGCAGATTCTTTACCATCTGAGCCACCAGGGACTGTCTGAGGATACCCAAAAAGAACACTGGTCTGGTCCAACTCCTTCTCTGTCAAGATGCGAAATTTAACACCTGGGTAGGGCCACTCTGGGAGTGAAGCCTTTCACGTGCTACCCCCAGTGCTCCTTTGGAGCTGGTGATACTGGTAAAGATAACTTCTCTGAGCTACTGGGTTGTTGGGAGATGTAAAGGGCAGTATGGGGAAGACAGCAGTTTTAAAGATTAACGGGCTGTAACAACTGCTACCATTTACTGGGAGTCCCCAGTGCACTGGCGCTTTATGAAGACAAGAAGAGCTAAGAACCTCAAGATGCTCCTTATTCCTTCTGACTTCGATAAATCATTTGAATGATCACATTTCCCTTGGACCTAGGCTGCCTCAAAACACAAGTGAAATTTGTAGCTCAATGTGGAGAAGACTAAGGCTTGCCTACCTTTGTTTTCCTTTTCCTGGGCTTGAGTTTTTATACTAATTCATATTTCTCTTGGTACTGATTTTTATGTATGAGAAGAATACAGCTGGTAGATGGATGGTTCCTATGAGTTGCCTCGACAACATTGTGGATAAAAGCACAACATAAATAAA
This sequence comes from Budorcas taxicolor, assembly GCF_023091745.1. Classification (NCBI taxonomy): domain Eukaryota; kingdom Metazoa; phylum Chordata; class Mammalia; order Artiodactyla; family Bovidae; genus Budorcas; species Budorcas taxicolor. The sequence goes on along the minus strand of NC_068910.1, from coordinate 14,389,544 downwards.
TGAAACCATAAGGAAAGCCGCCACTATCTGGGAGTCCCAGGCATCTGAAACAGTCTAAGAGAGCAAGGTGAAATCGGGGGCGGGGGGGGTGGGTAAATGGTTGAGTCAAACGTCCATTAGAGAAAGGGCTGGATAGCTGAGCAAATTCTTCAGCTAACCCACTGGCTTCAGGGCTTTCTTCCCACATGAAAGGATTAAGATGGATAAAGACAGCATCTTACCTTCTTCAATAGTTACATTCCCTCGGAAGAAATATTTCCCATGGCCTCTGGAGAGCGCCACACCTAAACTGTGCAGAGAAACAAAGCAGATCTTGAAATCCATAACATTGACTGGAACAGACTTGTTGGCTAACTTTTTATTTTCCATTTTCACATTTCCATTTCATGTTCTGTAAGCAATTTTTTTTTCAAAAGTTTACTTTCAAAACCCCACTGATTAGAGTTGGTGTTGGTCTTTCTTAGATTTGATCAGCTGCTTCAGTGTAACTTCTGATTGGAAGTGCAGCAGCAATGGGTGGCTCTCAAGTATGTTTAAAAGAGGTGTGGCGACTACTACAAGCCCCTGAGCAAGCCCTTCTCTTAGATGCTTTTTTAAGAGCTACATGCCCTAATAATCTTCATTACTGCTTTATGCATCCCCTGCCCTACATTTAGCCACACAAGGGTCTTTCCAGACTATAGAGTTTGAGATGAGGGAAAATTAACCCCTTTCTAATGGCAAAAATGAACACTTCTGCTGTCACCTGAATGTAGCCACATGACTGTATGGTGGGTTTCTTTGCCCAAGCCTCTTCCTTGTCTGATAGACAGTAAAGCGTCTGTCTACAATGCGGGAGACCCGGGTTCGAGCCCTGGGGTTGGGAAGGTCCCCTGGAGAAGGAAATGGCAATCCATTCCAGGACTATTGCCTGGAAAATCCCACGGATGGAGGAGCCTGGGGGGCTGCAGTCCATAGGATCGCAAAGAGTTGGACACGACTGAGCGACTTCAATTTAAGCTCCTTCCTTTTTCGTCTAAAGTCAGAGAATATGTTTGATGACACAGTCTCATCGTTTGGCAAACCCACTTAGCAGTCATGTGTTTCCTCAAGTGCTCTGGTTCCAAATGGAATTCACCCAAGATCCCTGGCCATATACAACAACACCACAGATTTTATTAAGATGGATCCAGAGTCAGTAAACTCTGTTTTCCCTGAGCTCTGTGAGGCATCAGTTGAAGAACACAAAGAAGTCCTACCAAAGTAACTTTTTACAAAAAGCATTATCACACTAAGTTAATAGTGGGAAACTTTAGAATGCCACATAAGAAAGCAGGCAAGGGGGGCAAGTGCATTTTTCAAGATTTTTACAAAGAGAAATAACAGGATTGAAAGGCAGACAAGCACAGAGGAACAGTACGGAGAAATTAAAACCAAAGCACAACACGTAGGGATGAATATGCTGCCTCGAAGTGTGAAGGAACACTTTCTGATCATGGAAATAAAGGGCAGCAAGTTAGATGGTTAAGGACCCTGGTAACCCGCTGAATTTATCTCTCCACCCTTAGTTGGAACCCCCAAAGCTTATTTGCTTGATAATGAGATGCAAAGCCATGGCAAACTGAATGAGTTCTCCTAGGTGAGCCTGAACCATTTTTCCCCTTATGGAAAACAAAAACAAAAGCAGCCTGGGAAAAGCCCCTTCCTCACTCTTTCCAGCCTTTAGGCAGGATGTTTGGTTATCTTCAGATGATGAGCTCTGAGAGTGTCAGCAGGTTTTGTACAAACACAACTGATGGGTCTGATGGAATGTCCATGTATTATGGTCAGCTCTACCTGAAAGGAGTACCCTTGATGTCTGTATAATAGTAGTCATTTGTCATCACCAAAACCCGTTTCTAGATTGAAAAAAACAAAAAAAGGTCGTAGAGAAAAGAAAACATGGTTAGTCTGCTAGGTGAAGTTTTCAGAAATAAATAAAAATAAATGGACACACTATGATCAGGTTAACAGTACTACATGAATCTTGTTTGAGATAAGTAAAGACAAGAGAAAAATGAGCTCAGTGAATGATATTTACTCCAGATAGAGCTTTCAAAGCTAATTTTTCACAGTGGTTTGTTTTAAATTAAGCGGCAAGAATGTTTGAGAAAAATGTACCCCTTTGTCCACTGTCTTCTTCACCTCCATGGAAAACTTCCCGGTCTTTCTATTCACCATGGCATTTCTTAACTAAAATGATAAAAAAAAAATTGGGGTTAGTGCTTCCCAGGGTTACCATACTGTCTTGGACACCTTTTACCATCTAGCTTGAATGCATCTTTGCTGTCTTGTGTATGCAGGGCTGGCCTGCTTCCCCATCCACTCTTGGTGTACTTTTGCAGTAAGTCTAAATACTATTTTCAGATCTCTGAAATGGGGCTTTGGAAGAATAAACATCCAACTGTTCTTGTCTAGGGGGAGAGAGGCTAATAAAAATAAATAAAGGACCATCAACTTCAATTTGGGGTGCTCATGTAAACCTCAGGGCAACAGTGGCAAAAAAAACCTTTTCAACGTTAAATCCTGAGAGTCAGGGAACAAACCCCCAGCAAATGCTAAAATACTCAAGAAGCAAGGAAGTCTCAGGGCACAAACTACATTTTCACAAAGGGTATTGGTTTGTTATGGAGAAAATAATTTTCGAAAACACAATCAAGTTAAAGATATTTTCCTATATAGTTGTTTTTTGTTTGGTTGGTTGTTTTCAAAAGCCAACCATCTGGAAGATAGGGATTAGCTTTTCACAGCATGAACCATCTTCAAATACTCACTGAGAAATCTGGGCCACTGAAAAGCCTGGCTGAGGCTGATGGGCAGTGAACGGGGCAACCCTGCGTCTGATTTTTGAAGGTCTCATCTGGGAGCCATGAGCCTCCGTCCCTTCCCCCACCCCTGGCTGATCTCTGCTAATTACTGCTGGCCCTTCTGTGAGTTCAGAGAAGGACAGCAGACACAGTGATGAAAGCTGTGCCATCATGGGCACCAATAGGAGACGGCGGGAAAGCCATTTAATGAAACAGGAGCAAATGCTGACATGCCACAGCCTGTCAGGAAAGGCTTTTTCCCAGCCCCATGCTTGTTTTTTTTCTTTTAATTCTTTCCCCTCTTTTCTCCTTTGAGGAGCTTGAATAAGATCTGGCCGATAGAGAACTGCAGTGTTTGCAAGCAACCTAAATTTGACGCGGGGCCTGTCTAGATTTGGGTTCACATTCCCATCTTCTGTGCAGGAGAGTAAAAGCATAATTTTTAGCTGGAGGCATGTATAAAATAAAACATATATTTTACTCTAGATATTTTTTAACAACACATAATGGGCATTTCTGGAAATATTTTCCCATTTTAACTTTTGTGGTTTTGGATGGGGAGAGCTGGTCCTAATTAAGTCTACTTTCTAACTCTTAAGAACAGCTCGATTTATCTTTGACATGGTTTTCATTTTTCCTCTTTCTGGTGCCTGCCTAAAGCCATTTGGGACCTGCCCCTCTCACATTCCCCAGGCGAGTCAGAGATTAGGTAAGCTTCTCCATGCCTCAGCGCCGCCCCACCCCCAACTCCCAGTAGCTGAGGATGATCCGCGCCAGGACCTGGGAGGGTCCAAAGCCGGGTTCACTAATACTTTCTGGAGGCAGATGCTTAGATGATTAGTCTAGTCTTTCCCTTTCCTTTGGGCTTCCTGGTGGCTCAGACAGTAAATAGTCTGCCTGCAGTGCAGGAGAGCTGGGTTCGATCCCTGGGTAGGGAGGATCCCCTGGAGAAGGAAATGGCAACCCACTTCACTATCCTGTGCCTGGAAAATTCCAAGGAGGAGGAGTCTGGTGGGCTATCCTCCACGGAGTCACAAAGAGTCAGACTCTGAGTGACTTCACTTTCTTTCTTTCCCTTTCCTTCGGTTATAATGGAAACAGATTCCACTTATTGAACACTGAGGCAGGACAGTACTGTCATTCAGAAACAGACTCTGGAGCCAGAAGTTTGAACAGATCACTTGCCCCCACTGTGCCTCAGTTTCTCTTTCTGCGAAATGCTATTAATGAGAGCACACGTCTCATAAAGCTGCAGTGAGAATCTGAGAGCTACTGTGTAGAAGAGTGCCTTGTACACCCTAAGCATTCATAGGTGTAAGCTGTCCTCCATGGTTATCCTCACCAGCAGCAGCAACTTCATTATTATCCCCTCTCTCTTCTTTCATGTCAGACTCCTCTCAATAGCTTAAAATGTTAGGATTCAAACTCAAGCTTGCTTGACACAGATATGACCTCACATCGTTTTTGTTAGTACATAGGGTCTATGTTATAAATGTGGTCATGAAATTCAACACAAGCCTAGCTGCCAAAAGAAGTAGGATGCTCCTTCCAAGAATTTCTCCACAGCTGGGCAGACACATGCTGCTTCTTCCTCGACTCTGCCTGTCTGGTGTTTTCAAGATCTTGACTTAAACTGCCCTCTGCTCCATATGTGCAAACCCCATTGGCAGACACATGGGCATGTGGGATCTTGTGTAGCCTTCACAAAGACGCTTTGCATAGATTCCAGAATTCTCTAATCAAGGATGTGCAAATCCCTAGGAGAGAAATGGTAACTTGGGTTTTCACAATCAAGCACATTGATAGTGAAGGAATTCATGTCTCAAATGTACCTTCTTTTCAAGCAGACAAGAGACCCAAATTAAACTTGCACAACCAGAGACCTCCTGGTGAAGCATAAGAGTACTGACTTGCTAGACCTGCGGGAACTCTGAAGGCAGACACAGAGTCCAGTTCTGGCAATCATATCAAGGTGAGGAACATGGCTGGGAAGCCGAAGACAAAGCAAGAAAAGGGCAAGGAAACAGAAAGCATCTGTCAAATCATTGTTAGTTAAAGGCGATATCAGCTCACGGAAAATTAACCTGGGCACAGGTCATGATGACTCGACAACTGGGGTACAGATGAGCCAAGTAATAAATCTCTTCAGGAAACCTGAAAAGGAGAAGTGCAGGTGTCAGCCTAGTGTTTAACGAGCAGAAGGCCAGCTTCCTGGATGTGGGGACTCCCAAGTAAGAATGAGCATCAAGTTTGCTTCCCATGTCAATTAAAATGTAAAAAAATGAAGGAAGGGATGGAGAAGCATGCTGATGACAGGGTTCAAAACTTCTTGGAAAGAAAACAAAAAGATGCAGTGAAGTCAAAATAAAGCAACTGATAGAGAGGGAAGAGAAAGCAAACTAATGGAATGCACCCTTTAAAATTACATGATACAGTTTAGCAACAGACATACATTAATAAGAAGGTTATCTGAGGGTTGATAATGCCGAGAATAGTACTAATAACAGCTACCACTCAGAATGTTCATAGTGTCTGAGCAACAATGTTGACACTTTTGTATCCTTCAATATAGTAACACACCAGCATTCACAATAGTTCTGTGAAGTACTACTGCTATCATACTCATTTGACTGAGAAAAAAGAACCTATACCAAAATTGAGATGTAGAGAAAAAAATGGTTTGCCTGAGACCCACAGCCAGCAAAGAGCAGAGGTGGGGCTTGAAACCAGGCAGGCAAATGCCTGAACTGCATTCCTCGGGACTGCACTAGCCTGCTTCTTGATAGGAGCAGGTTGAAAGGGTAGGACATGTACGTTAGGCGCGGTATAATCAACAGACCCAGACATGAATCCTGATCATGATGTCTAAAGAACAAGAAGATATAAAACTATACCAGGTCACTGAGCGGACATGACGTCAGGTCACCAGCACTTGGGAAAAGAGAATAGATGAAGAAATAGACTTTCTTTGTTTTTTTTTTTAAATCAAACAGCAAAGATTTTGTCTGCATTGGGGTTTAAAAGAGATAGCCCAGATGAAGAAGGAAATAGGGTAAATGTCTAAAACAGATATGATTCTTGCATTTTACAAGCAAGGAAAAATCTCAGAGATTTATGCTAGCTAAGTAATGTCCAGGTTGCGGAGGATATGAAGAGAGGAAAAGCAAGCAGCAAGGGGACCACGATGCTGGCTGCATTTCTGAAAGCACAGGAACCCAGCCTATGCATTTCAAATGGCTTTCCTCAACTTCCTTCCGGGAAGCAAGACAGAGGGGGAGGTAGAAACAAGGCTGACTCAGTGATGGAGCTCAGGAAAGGGCCTCAGACAGGTCAGGGGGGCACAAGCAGAGACGCCCTGCCTGCGCATGGAGGCTCCGTATAGAAAGGGGAGAGCAAGGGTCCAGATTTGGACACCCAGGAAGTTAGGATTCAATTAAGGACAGTCTGCCTGGATTCACAAAAGATGGCGTGTCTGACAAATCTGATTTACTGAGGCAGGAACAAGAAGAATGCTGGGACTAAATCGTGGGCATGAGGAAAACTTTTGATGCAGTCCTGAAGGCTGAAGCTGTATGGGAAACAAGCATGTGTTACTAAAGTGTGGCCTGAAAAGGGGAAAGGCTGGGTTGGCCCTGGAAACAGGGTGGTCAACCAAAGAGGAGGAAAGTGGGTCTGCCAAGCCCTGGCTGACATCCTGACAGGTAAACTCTGGCCCTGGCTGTGCAGCGGCCCCGCTAGGCTCTGGCCAGGCTCCCCTGAGGGTCGCAGGTCCCATCAATGGCACTCGGAAAGAGTCCAGATTGATTGGCTGCAGAAGGAACCAGAGCCCAAATGCGGATGGTTTTAGACTACACAAAGCAGGCAGGGCGGCTGGAAACCCATTTGCAAGTGGACCTACCGGCAGGAGAATTATAAAACCCCAAATGCATACAAGGGCCCGTGGTCTCTGCATCCCTCTGACGGCCAGGTGTTCCTCTGGTGGGCCTCTCTTGACCAGCTCCCAGGCAGAGGAGGGTAAAATGCAGCGTCCTTCTCACCAGGCTTGAAATCAAATCGCTTACCACATCGTCGCGGTCCTCCCACTCCACTTCAGACAGGTCAACACTACTGTAGTTGGGTTTCCTCCGCTTTTTCCCTTCTTCGTACTGGCAGAAGAGGGAGAGAAAGAAAGCATATGACAAATGAAGAAAACATTTCCGTGAGACCACAGGCCAGGGCAACCTTCATCATCTGAATTCCTGGTTCATGCCTGAGGACTGTGAATGGAGGGTACCAGAGAGAAGCAGAAGGGCACTCCTGGGTTTTCAAGATCAGGAAAGCTGAATTGAGTCACTAGCAAACATGTGAGCTTTCTAGGTGGCACAGTGGTAAAGAATCTGCCTGCCAATGCAGGAGACGCAAGAGATGCAGGTTCAATCCCTGAGTCAGGAATATTCCCAGAGAAGGAAATGCCAACCCATTCCAGTGTTCTTGCCTGGAAAATTCCATGGACAGAGGAGCATAGCAGGCTATACTCCATAGGCTTGCAGAGTTGGACACCACTGAGCCGATGCCTGGAAAATCCCATGGGTGGAGGAGCCTGATAGGCTGCAGACCATGGGGTCCCTAAGAGCCGGACATGACTGAGTGACTTCACTTTCACTCTTCACTTTCATGCATTGGAGAAGGACATGGTAACCCACTCCAGTGTTCTTGCCTGGAGAATCCCAGGGACGGAGGAGCCTGGTGGGCTGCCGTCTATGGGGTCACACACAGTCGGACACGACTGAAGCGACTTAGCAGCAGCAGCAGCAGAGCCGATAGAGGGGGACTAAGTATACAAGCCAATTCTTTGTTTCACATGAATTTACCTGGTAGACTCCTTACCTATAAACATGCCAGGTGCAAGTGAAGTTTCCCCTCTCCTTGGACATTCTACGTGTGGAATGGAGCCTTTCTCGTCTAATCTAAAGCTTTTAGAGCGTACACCTTCATGATACAGGATAGGGAATCTTACATGGTCTGTATTCTGATCTCCATATTTGGCCTCAGCATCCTGGTAACATTTCTCAAACACATGGAGCCTTCCACTTGCTATCACACTGGCCATGGCAGTGCTGAGATAAGCAGGGCTACTTAACCCGAAGAGCATGGAGACTGGGAATCACTGCCAGATTTAGTGGCCATTAGCACATCTCTCTGGAAAAGCTGATGAGTGCATTAATATCACAGGAAGTTTTTAGAGTTTTTTTTTTTTTTTTTCCCCTCCTAAAGCACTGGTGTTACAGTCACCTGGCAAGCCTACTATTTTATCAGACAGTCCTGTGTCTGGATATTCCTGTGTCTTGGGACTTTAATGCTGTACTTATAATGTAGGAAAGTCTGCCCTCTGCTGCAGGCTCAGGATAAGCAACCCCTTTGCCAGTTCAAAAGATATGGTGGAGGGCATATTGGAAAAAATACATATGTATGTATAGCTTTTATTTTTCTTTTTTCCTTTTGTTTCTAAATTAGCCAGCTTTGGATTTAATGGGCAGGATTCTAATACAGCATCACTCTAGGTGATTTAAGACTACCATTCTGGACACTGCTCAGTTACTATGGAGATAGGTGCTGAAGGCACTTAGTGTGGAGGAGAAAATCACCGCTGGTGTATGGGACCAAAGAGGCCACACTGGCCCCGCGGTGGAATCTAGGAGAGAGAGGCCAGGCAAGGCAGATCTCCCATCACTGCGGGGCCAGATGGGACTCAGCAGTTTTCCTGCTAAGTTGTTTTCCCTCTGGGCTGCATTTCAGGAATGCGGGGCTGTCCTGGGGTGTCCAGCCGTACCACCCAGGAAGGCTGCCTCAACGCGAAGGGGGAGTGGGCTCTGACCATATTGGGCCACTGCCCTTCTACCCCCTTCTCTCAGGTTTTCAATTAACAGACAGTCACGGTCAGGTTTATGACATCAGCTCCACTCCAGATGAAGAGGAAGGGAAGCGGTTCCCTCAGAAGCCGCTGTAAACGATAGCAGATTCACAGTTGGATCCTGTTATGGAAAGTTCACTATGTTTGGCCCTAGAGAGAGTCAGGCTGGGGCTGAGCGGGTGGAACAGGAAAGAGGGCAGTAGGGTGGTCACCTCTTCTCAGGGTAAGGAGCTGGGATGCAGGAGGGGCACACGATGCTAAGAAGCCCTACAGTCAGACATTCTTGGACCTCTGTTACCTGTACTGATGGTCCCCAGGTTCCATATTGGTAAGAATAATTCCTGGGAGCCACCAGGCAGCCCAGAAGTTTCTGCAGCTCAGCTTCTGACCAATAAGGGTAAAACTTTAATGGTTTCTTGGGGAGCCTAATGCTAGGTATATACTGTCTTTTGGAGGAAGTTCTTCCATTGATCACTTCAAAATCCTCTTTTAATCACTTTGTCACCATACAATTATTGGACACCTAGCAAGCACAAGGTCCTAAGAATATAAGTAAAGTCAATTAAATGGTGCTTCATTCTTTCCCAAGGACTTGTTTGTGATTTATCACTCTTAATTCTGCCTGCTTATAGTCAATTTACTCCCCACAGTGCCTACAGCAAGTTAAATAAGATCACATAGCCAGTATATCACATACCCCCAGCCCCTGACCAAATTTTCACAGCTAAGCCTCATGTTATTTCAACTGCCACTAAAGAAATTTTAGAAAGTGAAAGTCCCTCAGTCACGTCTGACTCTTTGCAACCCCATGGATTATACACGTCCATGTATACAGTCCATGGAATTCTCCAGGCCAGAATACTGGAGTCGGTAGCCTTTCCCTTCTCCCGTGGATCTTCCCAACCCAGGGATCGAACCCAGGTCTCCTGCTATGCAGGTGGATTCTTTACCAGCTGAGACACGAGGGAAGCAATTTTAAAAGACCACCGTGGTCCTTCATCCTCGGAGAAAGTGCATCCCTGTCTTTGTTAGAAGAGGTGAGCACAGTGGTTCTGCTGCTCACTGGGCATGTGACATGAAGTAAGGCACTCAGCTGCTCCAAGCTTCCTTCCTTCCTCGCTCAACTGCAAAATTATGAAAACCAGTAATACCTCCATAGCCAAGGTAGGCTGAGACAATTAACTAGGTACTGTATGTAAGGTGGCAAGCATGCTCCAAGTTCAGTATGGAATAAGGCTTTAATATGCATGTGGCTAGTGTAAGTCCTGAAAAAGTAAAAACCTTGGTGAAGACACGAGCTCACGGCATACAAATGCCTAATATGTCATTTCCTTGACATGAAGGAGACGCGCTGAATAATTTGTTGGGCTGCTGTTGTGCAGACATTAGGCAGGAAGATGTTTGTTGAAGATGATGGTGTCATATAGTCACCTCCTCTTCATGTGTAAGATACTTAATACTAAATACCAGGTTGGGACTTGAGACTTTCTTGGCAGGAAAGGTCATACCTGTGCTAAAGAACCCAAGTCCTTTTAGATGATACCTGGCGAAAGTGGAATCCACAGAGATGGATCCCATGACTTCTGACCATTCCTAGATATCTTCTTTCATTGTTTTAATAAAACCACTCAAGAAATTCAGTACACTGCACTATTAGTATTCAAGAAACTAGCAGAGTCTAGAGAGTGAGGGGAGGAAAGGTTTCCCAGTGTGCTGGCCTGAAAGTCATCACATTCCAGCAAGTCTCTAATTTAACTGCATTGAAAGAAACAGACGGGACCAGGGATACGCCCTTTGGAATGCTCCTCTACAATGTCTGCTAAACCAGTGAAGCAGGTATGAAACAGTCAATACTTTCTACTTGAGTCTTTATTAATGGGTGAGTCTCCTAAAATACAAACAGAAATCCATACAGTAGTGTCGCAGAGTGACTACTCTGAGTAGCAGAAGAAAAGTCAACGGGCTGTTGCATAGATAAAACAGGTCAAGGACAATGAGCAAACTTCAGAATGATGACCCTAAATCCACCTTCTCTTTTCTCTTGGTAAAAGAATGCTGGATTCCCTGGTGGTCCAGTGGTTAAGAATCCACCTTGCAATGCTGGAAACACCAGTTCGATCCCTGGTCCAGGAAGATCCCATATGCTGCAAGGCAACCAAGCCTGGGCACCACAACTCCTGAGCTCATGCACTAGAGCTCAAGAGTCACAGCTACTGAGCGCAACAATTCCTGAAGCCCATGCACCTCGAGCTCACGCTCAGCAACAAGGGAAGCCACCAGAACAAGAAGCCCCTGCACTGCACCCAGAGAGCAGCCCCTAACTGCCACAACCAGAGAGAGTCTGCACAACAAAGGCCCAGTGTAGCCAAAAACACAGATACATGAATACTTTTAAAAGTTAAAAAAAAAAAAAGAAAAACCTTATTACTCAGCTAGAGAATAGACCTCCATTAGGAAGATACCTGAGCTGTGGACCACCACCACCCATCCCCCGCATATTTCAGGGAAATCTCTTTGGTTTTTCCTACAGGGAATCCCCATGGACCTCACACTCAGGAAATGTAGTTCCAGTGATGGCAAGACCATCCTGGTTCGGAGGGAAGCCAATGAATGACCTGAGTATGTGAAGGAGACCCACAACTCTCCAGGACATGGTGAGTAGCTCAGGATTGGGGACATAACTCATACCAACCCAAATGAGACTCAATCTGGATGCTTTCTTGGATTTATCTGGAAAAAGTAGCTCTCTACTACATCACTAAGGCAGGAGGGGAACTTGAGCTCCTCGCAGCCAGCTCTGCCACTGCTTGGAGAGAGCCTTCCCGAGAAGGAAGCCAGTGCAGGGAAGGCAGAGAAAAGACATGAGGAGAGTGCTGAAAGCACGGTGTACGTGCCTGGATCAAGCTTCACCTGCAACCTTTATACTCTTGGGTGTTTCATGTACCAACACATTCTCTCCGCATTACCCTCCTTCTCTTTTTAAAGATTTTTTTTTTAAAGCTGTCTTAGGTTTCAAGCATAAGTAGTCATCAGTTTCAACCTGTATATATTTAGTGTCTTTAGTTTTTTTTTTTTAATGAACCATTTTTTTAAAGTACATTTTAAATGAAGTGTTCACAAACTCTGGTACTTTAATGACTATTTAGAAACTTGTGATTTGTAAAACACCTCACTGCTAATCAAGACAGTCCACTGTGTTGGAGCATTGCTGACCCTCTGTACCTGCTTTTCCCGAGAGGACATATGTGTGGCCATGGAGTCTGAGGGCAACTGATAGAGCACTAAACCCTCAAACCTCTGACTCCCAGGTCCGATCTCCCCTCTCCCTTGGGATCTGGCCTGGGATGGATCCTAGGTCCCCCAGCCGCACTCCTTCTTCCCCTTCGTGAGGATCTCGTTACTGGGGCTGAAGCATCGGATATGGCATTTGTTAGTGTATCTATAAACTGTAACTTCCTTTGAAAATGTGATTAACGAATTGCAAACGGTTTCCAAAGGTTTATAAACAGATACTTTGAGAGCCACGGGTAGGTTTGTAGTTTTTGGTGCCTGTTTTATGAAAAAAATATGTGGGGGAGAATTTAATAAGGAAAGATATTCTGTGCTATGAAATACTTTGAGGTGGAGTTTCAAATAAAGGCCAGATGTGGTGAACACACCAAACCAGCCTGTGGCCTAGAAGGACGGGGAAAGAAGGGCACCCATCTGAGGAGCCAGCCGGAACCATCGGGGGTCTGCTGTAAGTGCCAGAACCTTCCTGGCCGCATTGAACCGTCTGGATGTGAGTGCCCCTTTGTGTTAGTGCAGATAGACTGCGGAAGCAGAAAGGGATTGGCTAAGGTGATGGCCATGTTCGTGTGGGTCTGAACGAAACAAGAATGCCTTTGCTTTTCTGTGTTCTTTTGGGAAAGACTAAAGGAAGTCAGTTACACACATCCATGCAGCCTTTGGGAAACAAATATTATGTGTGCTAATAATTGATAAACAGTTCATGCTGCTCCACACTGCCAACAGGAAGGAAGGAGATGGGGGTGAGAGGCCCATAACTGGAGAGGAAGAAGCCTTGCCCAAAGCCTGCGCCATCTGGAGAAGGAGTGTGGCCAGGGCCTGGGAGCCAGCCTTTTCTGGGAAAATGTTTCTCTCTGGAGGCAGTCACGGTCCTCAGCCGGTGGATACCTTCACCGCCTGCTCTGAGGTCCTGGGTTTCCTCTTGCCTTAGAGGCTAAGTGGCCGTTTGAGAAGGAAGGGCGACACGCCTTTCTCTCCTCCACGCACAAGAGAGGATGACCTAGCGGCCACTGGGCACTTCATTCCTTCACTCCTTCATTCATTCATTCATTTGTCCATTCACATATCCAAAACTGCTGTTCAGTTCAGTTCAGTCACTCAGTCGTGTCCGACTCTTTGCGGCCCCATGAACTGCAGCACGCCAGGCCTCCCTGTCCATCACCAACTGCCAGAGTCCACACAAACCCATGTCCATTGAGTCAGTGATACCATTCAACCATCTCATCCTCTGTCATCCCCTTCTCCTCCCGCCCTCAATCTTTCCCAGTATCAGGGTCTTTTCAAAATACTGTTGGACATTGATTATTCATCAGGCTTTGAGCCAGGCCCAGGTGAGCCTTAGGAAAGAACTCAGTCAGAAGCTGTCTGTGAAGGATCATCCTCTGCTCTCCAACTGCAGGTCACAATTCACCAGGCCAGTTAGGAGAACAGGGAAAAGTCAGGGCCCCAGAGGGAGACTGTGGTTTGAACCAGGTCTGCACCTATAGGCTGTGTGCCCAGGGCTGGCCTGCATTTCTCCCAACACACTGTGCTCCTTTGCAGGATGGAGGTAAGATCATTCAACACATGGGGCTGCCATGAGGAACAAATGGGCATAGATACGGTTGAGCACAGCAAACATCCTGACAAGCAGAGTTGGGACAACATGCCACTGGGTCAGCAGTGGGAAATGCTCATGAGACAGGGGAGCCCACCTCATCACGCCTGTCCCTAGAGACGACCTTCACAGGATAAAATGGTTCTTCACAGTTTAGTGAAAGTCACTCAGTTGTGTCCAACTCTTTGCAACCCCATGGACTGTATAGAATTCTCCAGTCCAGAATACTGGAGTGGGTAGCCTTTCTCTTTTACAGGGAATCTTCCCAACCCAGCGATCAAACCCAGGTCTCTCTCATTGCAGGTGGATTCTTTACCATCTGACCCACCAGGGAAGCCCCTTCACAGTATGGCTGTTTACCAATTTTTCTAGTCCTTTAAAGAGGCAGTTCAGCCTGGCTTTGGGGCCCATTCTTCTCGAGGTCAAAAGGAAGGGTCTCACACAAGGACGTGGTCCCAAGGGCAGGTGGCCAGGGGGGCCTGTGACAGAGTAACGGTCTCTCCCCCTAGAATTTGCAAACCAAGGTTTCTTACTGTCATAGCAGATCCTGCCCCAGAGGAGGTGTCCCCAGGGAAAGGGAATCCCAGGGGTCTATACAGTCTCTGCTGTACGGGCTACAGTCTAAACAGAGCATTTTTTTAAGCCCCCACCCACCCCCACCCCCTGCTGACTCACCTTGGTTATACATGTAACAACAGTTCATTGTAGAAATTTGAAAATAATGAAAAGTGTAAGAAATGAAGAAAGATTGTCCTCACTACCACAAGCCAGGAATCACCAGGGGACACTCTATTATCTTTCCCAAAGGACAAGTATTTTGACGCGGTTACTGTTTTCAGTTTTCTAAGTTCATTGTTTCCCCAACAAGAATTTATAAAATGTAGCAACCAATCTGTTATGCTTTCCAAGTGACTGCTTTCAGGAAAAACAAAGACAAAAACAAATTTGTTTCTTTTCTGCTGGCTAGCTTCCCTCTCAACTCCCTATCATTCTTCTTGAAGAGGGCATGTTTCCTGTGCCAGGTATGGTGCTGAGTGCTATACCCATCTCCTGCTAATTCTCACAGCTCCACGGGAGGAGTAACACAGAGACCAGGCATGCTGGTCATACAGTGGCATGGCTAGCAGGCAGGGAAACGGGCACTCCTCCCCAACTCTTCACCACCCTCTGCACTGCCTTCCTTACGTGTTCCCTTCTCACCAACTCCGGGCAACCACTGACAGGACTTCATGTAGCTGGCACGTGAATGGTTGCAGAACCGCCTCGGGAGTCCAATCCCATGGGCCATGCATGTCTCTGTAAACAGCCAACTCACAGGGGCTGCCTTGAAACTAACATTGATGGCCAGGGGTGCGAGAATCAGCTTTAGGTTAAGAACAAGTACAATATCATGCCACATGTCCAATGTATGATATCATATTCACATGATGCCTAACAAGCAATATCCAACTCAAGGCCTCAGAGAAGTTGGTAGTACCTGACGGTATCGATAAAGGATTTCCATCAGAAGTGTGACCCTTTGGTTGTACAATCACACAACAGCTCAGAGAAGACACATGGTTGGATGTCATAGGCCCTATGGCAGAAGAGAAATTCCAATGAGCGTATTCAGAGCTGAACTCCTTCATGTTCCTGGGAAGATGAGACAACCAGATATACCGAGGGAAACAGGGCCACGGGGGTGAGTAAAGGCAGTCAGAGAGTGGGAGAGAGGCAACAAGGGCATGTTGAGACAACAAGCTTTTCCCTTTTCCTAAAAGGTACCCTGCTCTTATTAATTAATGTTTTTATGTGTCTCAAAGATGAAAAGTTCTACTTGCTCTTCTAGTGTGATTACAAAATCCTTTTGATCACTCTAAAACTGTAACAGCACTGGTATATTTTTTTTTTTTTAAAAAACAACAATTAGCCGGCTGCTTTGAAAACCCAGCTGACCTTTATCTTTAGTGTCCTCTGAATCACTGGGAATGAGTCACACGCTGTGTGTGGGGAGGAAGTAGCCAGCCCCACCATCATCGCTTCTGCAGGTCAAATGTGGCTTACTACCCGGTGGGCTGGATTTAAATTCTCCTTATCAAAAAGCCAGGCTGTCTTGTAATAGTTAAGTTAGTCATAAAAATGAACATCATGCTGAGTGGCTGGAGCAGGAAGAACATTTGTGCCAGCAAAGGAACAGGGACTAGGGGACTCTGATGGAAAACAGAGAGGTATCTTCAGGTCTGCTGACTCAGGTGAGAGGGTGATGCTGAGGAAAGACCACCTCTCCACAGAGAAGAAAGAAGGGTGTACATGAAGGCTACACACAAGATAAAGATGGATGTGGGAGCCTAGAAGATGGCTAATCTGATAGGTTAGGACATTTCTGAGACAGAATGCTCTCTAAAGCTTCCTGGCCAAAGGTTAGATGTAAGGCAGGCTTAACAATGAATTTCAAAATTCAGAAAGACTTGCACTGAATTCTTGAGCATGGAAATGTGCCATATCCCAAACCTGATTTTATATAAAGACTTCAGAGACCACTGAGTAATTAGGAGATAACATCTAGGGTAAGAAGAGGACCTCTATAATTTGAGAATATGTCTGTGGCTTTTGACAAGCAACTTTTTTTTTTTTTTTTTTTGGCATTTACAGAACTTTATTTGGCATTATTCCTTTGAGAAGTTAATTATATATCAAAAGACTCTTGGGTATGTGGAACCTGTCAGACCATTTTGAACATGGGGTACAATTAGGCACTGCGAATTGATTCCAGCTTCAAAACAGCAAAGACAATGAATTTCCTTATTCACTCAAGTAATATCACGAATTAGTATCAAGCAGTGCTGCAATGCCGTGAGGTGTCAGTCTTAAATGATGCTACGGCTCACCATTCACCGTGGGGTGAGCTCTCTGTGCCGCTGGCTTGTCTGCTTCCTCTGTAACATTCCTAGTGTCTGTAACCAGCTCAGTCACCGTGGAAAAACCCCTAGTCTCATCCCTTGTTGGAGGGATGTATTCAGAACAGATACCTCTCAGTTTCAAGGTCTTTGTGTTTATTGACATGAAGGAAAATATTCTGCAAGCAAAGTAAAAAGAAGCAGGCACGAGAGAGGGAAAGGAATCGTTCCTCCCAAGCCAGCTGCCATTACTGTTGCCTCGGGTATATGCCTTATGCAAGTAATGGTATCATCCTACGTCACACTGCTGAGCCTTCATCGTACGTGCATGTGTGAATGTTTGTGTGTAATTTGGGGAGCTGCTTGGCAGGGGAGCTTTATTTTGTTTCTGCTTTTTTTTTGTGCAAAAGATTTTGAAGGATACTTGTGAAGAAGGAAAAGACATGTAGAAATCCATTTCTGTGGCCACATCTTCCATGGAAGTTTCTCTGATCCTTCCAGCTAGAGTCTCTCTTCTCACTCAGGAGGGCTCCTGTTCTGCACTTCCCTGAGGACACAGCACTTTGCAGCATTAAATGCATGTGACCATCTTTTCCACTCGCCTCCTCTCTATCTTAGCCACGTCCTAACACCAAATTCCGGAGAAGGCAATGGCACCCCACTCCAGTACTCTTGCCTGGAAAATCCCATGGACGGAGGAGCCTGGTGGGCTACAGTCCATGGGGTCGCTAAGAGTTGGACACAACTGAGCGACTTCACTTTCACTTTTCACTTTCTTGCATTGGAGAAGGAAATGGCAACCCACTCCAGTGTTCTTGCCTGAAGAATCCCAGGGACGGGGGAGCCTGGTGGGCTGTCGTCTATGGGGTTGCACAGAGTCAGACATGACTGAAGCGACTTAGCAGAAGCAACACCGAATTCAATAGTCTCATCCACCACTGGTCCACCCAGCCCACTGGACTGGTGACTGAGCAAAATGTTTAGTTTTAATTTTTGAATAAGCCCAACAGACCTCTAATGTTGTTCATAACTTATAGGAAAATCAAAGGTCCCCCGAAAGGCTGACTAAGTCCTCTAATATTTGCCTGTGATCATGGAGACAAGGGTAAAGGCTGGAATAGACGATTAGAATAGAGGAAGAGGCCAGCGGGCCAGGCAAAGCAGCCAGATTCATCCACTGCTTCTAGCGAGTGTCTCCTAGAACTGCAGGCATCTTCCTATCCCTCTCGTGTTCAGCTTGGTGTCGGTTGCCATGATACCTATCCCTTAATGACGGTGCATCTCTCCCAAGCACCCCTGCCTGGATGGACTCCATTGTTCAGTACATTTTCCCAAGTCCAGCCAGGGAGGCTTATCTGTAACCCTACCTAGTACCATTCAGCCTTCAATCCTTGTCACGTCTCATGCCCTGCAGGATGATGTCCAACATTCCAGAGTGCCAGACATCCCCATCACACCGCCTCTGCTTGCTCCTCTGGCCTCTCACTCTGTACTCGCCAGCTAGACTGTGCTGACTCCTAAAAGTGTCATTGTCATTCCTGCCATCAGGCCTCTGCACATGCCACTCCACCCACTCCCAGTACACTCCAACCAAACTCAGAGTCCAGTGGTCATTCAGCACCCAGCCAAGACATCAGCTCCTCTGGAAAGTCACACTGGCCTGGCCCCAGTCGGTTCAGGTCCTTCTTGTATCCTCTTCAGTTTTCCGTGGTATCTCTATCTCTGTGACTAACACACTGTACTGCTATAGAGCAAAGTTGTTCCTTCCTTGCCTATCTCCTCCCCTCTGTCCCATGCACCTTTGGGAAAAAAGGTATTTCTTATTCAGCTAGCAAAGTAATGCTCACAATTCTCCAAGCCAGGCTTCAGCAGTACATGAACCGAGAACTTTCAGATGTTCAAGCTGGATTTAGAAAAGGCAGAGGAACCAGAGATCAAATTGCCAACATCCGCTGGATCACAGAAAAAGCAAAAGAATTCCAGAAAA
Source organism: Budorcas taxicolor (assembly GCF_023091745.1). Classification (NCBI taxonomy): domain Eukaryota; kingdom Metazoa; phylum Chordata; class Mammalia; order Artiodactyla; family Bovidae; genus Budorcas; species Budorcas taxicolor. The sequence continues at coordinate 14,371,081 of NC_068910.1, read as the reverse complement.
ACATCTACTTCTGCTTCATTTACTACACCAAAGCCTTTGACTGTGTGGATCACAACAAATTGTGGAAAATTCTTAAAGAGATGGCAATACCAGACCACCTGACCTGCCTTCTGAGAGACCCGTAGGCAGGTCAGGAAGCAACCATCAGAACCAGACATGGAATAACGGACTGGTTCCAAATTGGGAAAGGAGAATGTCAAAGATGTATATTGTCACCCTTTTTATTTAACTTATATGCAGAGTATTGCTACTGCTAAGTCACTTCAGTTGTGTGCGACTCTGTGCAACCCCATAGACGGCAGCCCACCAGGCTCCTCCGTCCCTGAGATTCTCCAGGCAAGAATACTGGAGTGGGTTGCCATTTCCTTCTCCAATGCATGAAAGTGAAAAGTGAAAGTGAAGTCGCTCAGTTGTGTCCGACTCTTAGCGACCCCATGGACTGCAGCCCACCAGGCTCCTCCATCCAAGGGATTTTCCAGGCAAGAGTACTGGAGTGGGTTGCCATTGAGTACATCATGTGAAATGCTGGGCTGGATGAAACACAAGCTGGAATCAAGATTGCTGGTAGAAATATCAATAACCTCAGATATGCAGATGACACCACCCTTATGGCAGAAAGGGAAGAGGAACTAAAAAGTCTCTCAATGAAGGTGAAAGAGGAGAGTGAAAAAGTTGGCTTAAAACTCAGCATTCAAAAAAGGAAGATCATGGCATCTGGTCCCATCCCTTCATGGCAAATAGATGGGGAAACAATGGAAATAGTGTCACTGCAGATGGTGACTGCAGCAACAAAATTAAAGGACGCTTGCTCCTTGGAAGAAAAGCTGTGACCAACCTAGAAAGCATATGGAAAAGCAGAGACATTACTCTGCCAAGAGAGGTCCATCTCGTCAAAGCTATGGTCTTTCCAGTAGTCATGTATGGATGTGAGAGCTGGACTATAAAGAAAGCTGAGCACCGCAGAATTGATGCTTTTGAACTGTGCTGTTGGAGAAGACTCTTGAGGGTCCCCTGGACTGCAAAGAGATCAAACCAGTCCATTAAAGGAAATCAGTCCTGAATATTCACTGGAAGGACTGATGTTGAAGCTGAAGCTCCAATGCTTTTGCCACCTGTTGCAAAGAGCTGAATCAATAGAAAAGACCCTGATGCTGGGAAAGAGTGAAGGCAAGAAGAGAAGGGGATGGCAGAGGATGAGATCATTGGATGGCTCACTGACTCAATGGAAATGAATTTGAGCAAGCTCTGGGAGATGGTAAAGGACAGGGAAGCCTAGTATGGTATAGGCCATGGTGTCACAAAGAGTCAGACATGACTGAGCAACTGGACAACTTATTCAGCATCAAACCTGCAATGCCTAAGAGAGTACTCGTCAAAGAGTAGATTCTTCATGAATATTTGAGGAATGAGTAAACAGAGTGAATGAGCAAATTACAATGGGTCTTTACTTAATAAGCACGTACAACACCTACCATATGTCTGGCCTATTCTAGGTATTTTGTGAACATGAACTCAGTTAATCCTCATAGTAATTCCATGCAGTAGACACTATTTTTGTCCTCATTTTTCAGTGGAGGAAACTGAATGGAAGGAGGTTGAGTAACTTGTCCACGGTCACACAGCTGACAGCAGCAGAGCTGCAGTTGACCCTGAACACAAAGCCTCAGGCACTATTCTGCTCCATGGGGAAGTGTGTACCAGTGAACCTCCCATATATAAACCTGAGGTTGCTGCTGGGTGCCTGCCTGGGATGTGTCCTTCTAGGGCACAGTAAGTTGATGATGGCAAAGTCACCTGTGGCTGTCCTCAACCAGCTCCCTGGAACTCCACCTTGAGTAGAGCTGAGTTTCAAATTATTACCTCTCAAAGGAAACTTTCCATGAAATATATATGAAAGTACTATTTATACTTGTATTTGAACTTGGATGAAAGAGGTATTAGTTAAAGGCATCCAATCCACAGTATTCTCAAACTTGCTGCAGTACTGGGAGTCAAATAAACACCTTCACCTGCCCCAGTCACACCCAGACTCTCTTCCTGGAGTGTAGGAAGAAACTTGGGAACTCCAGAGGAGGCTATCTGGGGCAAGGAGCAGGCATCTGAGAGAAATAGAATATTTCAACTGATTCTAATACCCAGGATATACTTCTGAAATCTCTATGGTTCTATGCTGGGGAGAGGGGACAGTGTTCCGTGTGTAATGCCTGTCAGCTTCTGAATGTCCTAGATAAAGGATTTTTCTCCTCTTTCCTCTGTTTATCCTTCCCAATCCCAGGAAATTAAGCCTGTCTCACCGGGCACTTCTTTCTTTGGGGGTACATTTCTGCCAAGTGGGGTCCTTGTTTATTTAAATCTGCCTTGAGCATTCCTAGCAGAGGGTTCTTCGGGCTTTTGATTTAATTTGGAGTGAGTGTGTGTGAGTGTCTGTGTGTGTGTGTGTGTTCCTTTCAGACATGTCCTAAATTTGTCTCCTGTGGAGTCTGGCCTCTGCTGTGCCTGTGGTAAGTTGTGTGCCTCTATCTGTGGGATGTTGGTTTTGTAGTCACTGGGTCCAAAAAGAAGCCATTGTGACAATGATGAATGTCCCCTGACTTGCTCCTCAGGTGGTCTCTGTCCTTCCAGGGACAGACAGGCACACAAAGCATCAAATTTCAGACTTGAACCCAGAGCTCCCTGGGGTGTGGCTGGCAGGCCAGCCTGTCATTTGGGATTTCTGGCCCTGGCCAGCTGAGGCACAAAAGCACTCAATCTTATGAAATCCCCAGCCACAAGCCAAAGAAATGCCAGCTATTGGTATGTTTGTGGGAGTCAGGGTGGGGTCACCCAGGTCCTGTCCCAAAGAGAAAGGGGTAAGTGAGAATAACGATCAGCAAAAGCCCTGACAGGCTTAGCCAAACTGAATATCTCAAATGCATTCGTGTTTCCCTTTGCCCTGAAAACATCCACAGAGTATGTGGAAATGGCAGCTGGGAGGTGTTCAGAAACACACGTGGCCTGTCACATGATTATGAAAGTTGAGTGAAGCGCATAATGGTCTGGGCACCTCCTGAAAGAAGGGCAATGGTCAGTTCGGGGGTGTGGTGGGGAGTAAATGATTGTGCCCCAAAGCCCATGCTCTCAACCCTTTTATTTGCATTCTTTGCGTCTTATCATTTAGGATTATGTAAAAATGACAGCTGCTTATAATTATTTGGAGGTTTGAGTTGCAATAATTAAAAACATCTGCCTTTATCTTACCGCTACCAGACTTAACCCCTCAAGGTTGGGTCTACTGAACTTCAAAGAGGGAAGCAAAAAATAAAAGAAAACTCCACACATTACTAACAAATTTCTAGTGATTCATTTAAATGTATAACCAGCTATTCCAACAGCCTTCAAACCTTTAATTATCTTTTAAATATATATAATTTGGGACTGCTAATTAGATAGCAATTTAATGCTCTCATGGGGATTCAGATGCACTGTCTTTCTAAAATGTAAACTTGCAGAGGCATCATCATTGGCATTCAAATGACTGAATTCTTCAGTTATTCAAATGAGTGTGGGCACTTACACTGTTGAATCATTTGAATATTCTGCAGTCAGCTCAAGCTGCAGGTTTTACAGGGCTCCTCAGTACATTGAGGGTAAGGCTGGGTTTCTCCCAGTCCAACTCTCTGGAGAGAAACCAGTCTGACTCCTCTCCGGGAAGCCTAACCTCACTCACCAGCCCAGTCTGGCCTTCTCTTGTATGCAGAGGGCTCTGTTTGCCTGTTTTAAGGAGGAACAAACTTTCCTGGAATTTACAGTTATAAAAGCTTTAATGCTCACTTCCCAGCATTCTTTATGCTGGCCCACCTGCTATTGTCTGGACAGTTAACATTTTAATTAATAACTCGCTCCCCACAACAGGCTGCTGCAGATGGAGGAGGTGAGGGTTTCATTCTGCTTTGAGCTTCCACTTCCTGTGTATTCCTACCCCCATGGAGATGGTCCTTTAAATTATATAAAGATGTGCATCACATGGAGAGAAGCAATTGATCAATTAGATGACACTGGACAATGATGGAAGCCAGCTCTCCCATCTCAGCCTTACAATGTGGCTAGGCTTTGCATTCCTGAGTCCAGGCTAGTAGCTAGCAGCTGACGCTCATTTCCCCCATGAGGGGAAGGAGGTGCAGACAAATCTATAGGAATTTTTAAGAGATCATTATTCAACACATTGCCTGTAATTACATTTTGATGAGCCTTTTATTGCTAATTCATCATCCAAGATGGGGCACTCTAGATATGAAATTAATCTAGTAAAACAAAGGTCACAGTGTGTCCAGTGTAAAGAAAAGCTCTGTCCTCATCAAATCCTTTTGCCAAACAATAAAGCAGCAGAGAATCCTATCTCTAAACCAAATTCCCTTAAAGTGCCTTCTCCATTATTAACAGCATAAAGCCAACACTCCCTGGTGCTTCTCAGTGCAAGCAGGCTGATGTGAGGTGAATACATGTGCAGCTCCCTGAAACAGAATGGGAAATGTGCCTGATCCCAACACTTTAAAGCAAAGGTCTATACGCACACAGAACTGTATCTGAAGCAAATCTATTTTTGCAGAGATGTATCAGTCCACTGGGATCGTGGCGAGACTCTCCTCTGAAGCAGATCCTAAGGCCAGGATTTAAGGGCAAAGTTTTTACTTTGCCAGGAAATGCCTGTAGGAACACAGCAAAGTGACTGAGAGACAGAGACCACAGGCAGGCAGCCAACACAAGTTGCATTACGGAGCATGTGGGCACGCTGGGCACCTCAAGCTGAATCCCACTGCAGGGGTCCGGGAGCCAGTGTGCAGCAGGTGCCTGCAGGGAACCCACCGGGAGGTGGGAGTGCTCATCAGTTTTTGGTGGAAGGATGCTAATTCCCCGGCACCCCTTGCCCGCTGTGCGCTTGAAAGGAGTGAATTCCAGAAGTCACAGAAAGTCTTCACTAGGGTTTTGGCAGCTGCAAGCCAGGCTGGAACCCACGGAGGTGAGGGCTGAGGGGGCCTGGGTGGGCCATCCACAGAACTACTTCACTAAGCATGTTTCCAAATAGGAATTTACCAACAAAACCTCAAGGCACTTTCCCTTGGTCTTTGGAATTCTGTTCTGAATCTACTCACAGATTCCAGACACATCTTAGGTCTCCCCGTGCCTCAGGGTCTTTGCATACATGGTTCCCTCAGCCTAAACTAGTCTTTATTATCTTGGCACAGCAAGTGCTTTTCCCCCTCAGGGCGATAGGGTTCAGCTTAAAATGTCATCCCCAAGAAGGGTTCCCCTTGACCATTCAACTAAAAGTAGGGCATGTCCCTAGCCTACTGTTGTCTCAGATCCTTCCTTCCTTTGGAGAAGTTATCCAAAATGGGCTAATACTTTTTATTTGCTTACTTATGAGCCTAAAACCAACATACCGTATCCATGACCCCATGAAGGGGGAGTTGTGTCAGCTTTGCTTTTATCCCTCGATCTCCAGCATATAAAGGAGTGCCTGGCACAGAAGAGGTGTTCGGTAACACATGCCAGATGAGAGAAGGAAAGGTGAGCGGGAAGGTGGGCTCCAGCAATGCAAGAAGGAGCAAGCTGCACCTCTAGTGTCTGAAGGGTCTTCTGTTGTTTCCACATGTGCTGGATTGGATCACAGCCTGTGGGCTGAGGCTTACAGGCTGCAGACTAGCTCCCTGCAGAGTTCTCGAGCCACCCCTGTCACAGCTAGACACCACATCCTTTTACAAATTCTTTCTTGCCAGTATTCCCACTCTGGTGCTTAATAATATACTGCGGCATTGTGTAATCAATTACCTATCTGTGGGTCTTCTCTCCTGTTTATTATTCCACTTCCTCTTCTAGGTATTTTACCAGGCCCTGGACATGCAAGGGTGGGATTAGTGTATTCAGGCCACTTGCAGTGCGTGAGGGGACAGGCATGTCGAGGGAGTTCTGTGATGTAGCATGGAACCCAAACTCAAAGACCTGTGCAGGAAGTCTGGTGGGACGAGGGCATAGGGTGGTGTGGGGAGGAGGGTTTCGGGGGTGGGAGTGGGAGACAGGGAGGGAGGACAGACTGTGTGCTCCCTGAGAGCAGGGCTCAGAGCCACCCCAGCAACGGTTCCCAGCCTTGGGGATCCACAACTGCATCAGCCAGGCTGCTCTGCTTGTAAGCAACAGATACCAATTCTTAATCACTTGAGCAAAAGAGGAATATAATAAAAGTGTATATAGAAGCTCTCAGTTCCCACCACAATGTGAGATTAATGAATATGAGTAAATGAATAAATAAATAAAGGACAGGATGGAGGGCCTTTTCCTCTTGCCTTTTGTTTTTCTTCCTTCCTTCCTCCCTCTATCTTTTCCTTTTAATTCTTCCTCTTTTCTTCCATTCTTCCTTCATCCGTTTCTTCTTTTCCCTTTATTTATTCCCCACCCCCCCCCCCCCCGCCTTTTTTTTTTCTAGTAAACACTTAAGAGAAACAAACCTTCCATCTACTCTTACCTTTGTATCAGTCAGGACCCCAGCAGGAAGCATATGGCATCGTCAAGCTGGCTAATTAAGGAAGTTTTCATAAAGAACCTATTGTAACAGTGGGGCAGGTGTAGGGAACTATAAGAAATGGTGTAGTACCCTGGAGTCACAAGCAGTGGGGCCCTTCTCTTCCACTCTGCATGAAGGGAGAGAGGAAGGAACAATCACAGCAGCCCACAGAGAACAAAAGGCTAATGTGGCTTTCGACTGGCTGCAGCCAGTGCCAGGGGACACGGAGCTGAATATACAGTCCCCTGCCCTCTCCTCTCATTTCTTCTGGGTGTGAGTCCCCACCAGCTAAACTCCATCCAAGGCCAAGATCAAAGATGCCACCCTGAGTGCCATGCATGTGGTGTGCAGGAGCACACAGCAGAAGCCAAGGGAGGCCCAGCAGCCCAACTCTCATTTTATAAAAGAACCTTATAACTCTGCTTCGGAATTAAGGAAGTCTGTTCAATTGAGTAGGTTTAACTTGATGAAAAACGACACTGTTCACAGTTGTCTTTTTTTTTTTTCCTCTGAAGACTGAGTCAAATTTGCTTTCTAACTGACTCAGTCCTTGGCCTAGGCATCAGTTAATCTCTCTAAAACAAGAACTAACACACGGGATGCTACGAAGGCTTAATGAGGCAAAACACACAGAGATGATAAGCACATAGCATGGTTCTTAAAACTTTAAGTAACAGCTGCACTGTCACTGCTAACCCACTCTCTGCTAAATCCTATCTATGCCCTAGGTGCCCCTGTACACACCCGGGCACAGAACTTGGGGACCAAGCGGCTACAGAGTTCTTGAGGTTTGCAGGACAGAAAGGCAGGCACCCCTCTAACCTGCTTCATCCTGAAGCTCACGAGATGTAAGCATTCCTTGCTCAGGGCTTCCACTCTTCCACTCAAGTGTCCAGACTGGGGCGGCTCCAACCGTTGCTCTCAACATTTCATCAAGAGAAAAGCATGCGAGGCTCTGTTTTCTCTTTCACCAAACGATGTATTTCAAAAATACCAGGCTCGCTCCATGGGGATCCCACAGTCTTGTTTATTTTTTCTCTAAGAACACACTCCTCTGAGCAGATACATTTACTAAGCATCCGATGATTCTTTCTTTTAAAATAAAGCGGTATGGATTCAGACCCGACATGAAAGGATTGTGTTTATAGGATGTGCGCAGGGAGCGGGCACACGGCGGTGCCCGTGCGCCACCTACTGGCCAGTCTCGTTCAGTTCCCAGCAGTCTGAGCACAGAACAGAGCTGGAGACTGGAGATGGGATTCCAGTCTTAGAAGCCACAGAGTTGTATAAACGATGACAGGTTCCCACCCGCTACACCCCAGCAGCTTGGGGCCAGCAGAATGCATGGTTCTGAGACCAGAGACAGAAGTCAAATGAGGACAGAGATCTCAGGAAGTGTGTGGGACCCCTGCTGAGTCTGGAAAGAAATGTCCCTCACAGTAGGCTGTGGAGGAAGTTGGTGTGCATGCCGCCTCCTCTGGGAAGCCCTCCAGCATCTCAGGGTACCCTTCCTCAAGAAAAGCAGATGCCTCCCCCGCAAGCACATATCTCTGCTTGGACTCTAGCAATGAGCTCCTTGTGGGCAGAGATGCCGTTCTACCTGCTTCTCTGTCTCCATCAGCTAGCACAGTGCCTGACTTAAGGAACATCTCATGAATGTTTGCAGTCCAGCAGAGGCAGGGGCGGAAAGAAAGGAGGACTTGATCAATTACATGAGATTCAAATTTTGCATGTGATGAAGCAGAGACTCAGTAAGTGTTTGATGGGTAAACATGTGGCACCTGCACTTCTCATTTATTGTAGAAAATTGGTACCCAGATATTTAGTCATCAGCATCCTTCAAACGCCATCAAAATCTATCAAGAAATATCTGTCAACTACTCCCTCGGTGCAGCAGCAAAGTCACAGGAATTCACAAGGGATGGTGCAGGAGAGGCTGAACACACAGACCTTTCCCAAGAGTGATAAGTGATCGGAGGAAACTCAAATACGGGGTGTGATGGGGAGTGAGGGAGGTGTGTGGCTCCTTTGGTCAGAGAGCAGGGAAGCTTCTCTGCGGAGGTGACATTGAGATGAGATATGGAAGGTGGGACAAAGGCAGTCACAGGTGTATCGGGAACAAGATTACAGGCAGAGGGAAGAGGAGGCACAGGAATTTGGACCAGAGAGGAGCTTGGGGCTTTTGAGGGATGGACAAAAGGGCTGGAGTAGACTGAAGGAGGGGTGAGCACAGCGGGCAGCCACACCACTCTGGCTGGCCAGAGAGGTCAAGTCAGATATGGTAGGGAGCTAGGGCCATGGCCCAGAGTTTGGGTTTTACTCTAGATGCCAAGAAAAGCCAGATCAACTGAGTGATGCCTGTGAAAGCCCATGTTGACTGCTAAGAGCATAATTCTGGGGGTGAAGGGGGTACAAAAACAGGTGTCCAGAGCAGGGCTGAAACCCATGTTCAATAGCAAAAAGGTATGGAGAAACGAAGTGGCTGGGCATCCGTAAGAACAAAGAAATGGAATCAACATTTGGAGTGGGATGGGGACAGTCAAGGAGTCCATAGGGACTGACTGGTGACATCAGGCAGAGCTCGGGCTGTGGAAACAGCAAGAACACTGACTTCCAGAGGGAGTGGAGAGATTCCATAACAGGACTCGTTGGAGAGTTCAGCTGAGTTTGACAGAACAACAGAAATGGCTGGGGTCTGATGGAGATAGCCTGACGGCTCAGGCTTCCCCTCCCCCCACTGGCCTGGGCTGCACAGCTTGGTCACCTATTTCCTTTTTAGATGTAGCTACTAGAAAATGTTAATTTACACAGGCACCTCATGATTGCGGCTCACATGACATTCTTCCTGGACAGTACTAGTCTAGGCAGAATCTCACTGTAATTGCCTTGTGATGACCCTGTTATTCATCCACATGGCTGCAAAGATCAGGTTCCCACTCTGCTTCCCATTTCCTGAGAATCAACCAATAAGAAGAGTGAATTTAGTGCATCTAAACTGATCTAGCGGCTCCTGGTTCTGACTCTTTCAAGTAGTTTAACTACTTGATTGCTTGGTGCCTCAGATTCCTGTTTGTAACATGAGGATATGCACTGCCTCACGGAGATGTTCCTGGCACCCTTGGCTGTCTACAATCTGACTCCAGATTGCCTTCCAGACCCACCTTCCACACAGGCCTGGCGTCACGCACACCCTTTCTCTGAGCCTTTCCATTGCTTCTGCATCCTAAGCTTGCTATTGAATTAGTTAATGATCGAAAGCTTTAACCATTTGAAACACTTTGAGCAGTGTCTGTCACACAAAAAGTAATCAACAGATGTGAAACAAAGTTTACTAAGACAAACAACAATAACAGATACAAAAAATGCATTTTCCCTAGTTGTATCTATGGTTACTTCTCCACCCCACATAAAAAATCTTATCCACCCTATTTGATTTTGAGCTCTCTGTGTTGGAGCACTTCTCCGCAGCCACTCTGGGCAGCTTGCTTAGCCCTAGAACATAGTAGCCATCTAGCCAATATTGAGGGAAGGGACTGAGGGTTTTCCCCATCTCATCTACCATTAGCCCAGTGGCCCATGTGACTGGCTAGTTTTTATCCAGAATAGAAACTCTTCAGCATCCTTCCCCATCTTCTGGGCTTGCAGACACAGAGCAAACAGCTTTTGGCAAATGTCAACGTGGTTTCATGGAAACGAGTCCTAGATTTTGCCTGCCCCAGGCTCCTCTGTGGAGCCTTGCCTGTGCTGTGGCTGCTGGAAGGGAGCCTTTTTTGTGTTCTCTTGGTGGTTTGACGAGGTCCACATTCCAGGCCTCCATGGGGAAGGCAATCAACTTAGATGTCCCTTTTTTCTAAAACGGAGGGGCACATGGCTTACCAAAATCTCAAAAGAAAATCAGATCATGTGAAAGGGGGTCCCTTCCTAGTTTTACTTCCTTCGATGCTCTGTCGGGCAAAAGAAAAAAGACATATTAGGGGCTCCACATTTTAAGAAAAATTCGTAAAGCTCTCAAAGAACTTTATGAGAAGAATAAAGTGCAAGAAAAATCGATCTAGACAATAATTCTAAGTAACTATGCTTTGAAATATTTTTAACCTGAATGTTAAAGAGGGGCAGAGATCAAGGAAAAAACTTCCAGATGTGTAATAACAACTCAAAAATCATTCCTCAAGGTCTGACTTGAATCCTTCTTGCTTCGCTATTGTCCGAGTCCCCACCTATGAGATGGCCCCAGCCCATGTGTTCCTTCAGCCCCCATTCTAACACGTGGATCCCAGCATGCTGGGAACCACATAAATGTTTGTTGAATCAGCATCAGTTAGTCTACCAGAAGTCACAAGCTGGTGGCAAGGACAGAGTGATTGAGAAACACTTGGAGAAAGACTACAGAGAGCCCACTTATCAACAGAAAAGTCCTGCTTGAGCAGCTTTGCCAATTAAACCAAAGCCAGTCTGCTGAGTAAGGCTCCTACATCTGAGCTGTTTTTGGAGACACTTCATGATTCACACCCAAATCATACAAGATGAAAGAAAATACTGAATAAATCAAGCTAAATATTAAGTTTGGGGGGAAAATTTTATTGGACAAATTAGAAAAATATTGGTATTGTGCTTCAGGAAACCCACTTCTTTCCTCTGGCTGCAGGGGCAGAAACAACCTCAGTGGCAGATGGAGAGGGAACAGGAGTTATTTCAAGTGAGTCGGCTCCGTCCCCCATGCTGGCCACAATCTCCCACTCACACCCACTGTGCTAATCTGGCAGCCTCGGCCAGAACCGAGGGGATCATCCATTTGTAACAAGGATCTGACTGTATGACTGGGCTTGGAGAAGGCCTGTCAGGTTGGAGTGAGAATTCCCTGCTAGAGCTGGCCAAGGAAGCTGCTGGTGGTGGTTGTCCCCAGCTGTGGGTGAGACTCTGACTGGGTCCATTTATGTCTGGTGCAGACACCAGGTTTCCGGGGAAGTGCCCTAATTACATAACATTATCCTGAAGAATCCAAAGTAACTGGAATTGCAACACTGGCTGTGGAGGATTCTTTCATTCATTCTCCTTCGAAGTCCCTCCTCTATGCTGAGTGACTGGTGGTGAAGGAGAAGGAGGGGTTGAGTTTTCTGCTTTTGTTCAGGTGAGCAAGACAGAGACAAACAAACTACTTGTACGTGCCAGAGCTGGGTTATTCCCCCTATGTGGATTGATTCTTAACTGTCATACTTTAGTTACTGCAGCTGCTAGTATTTCCTCAGTGCTACTTTAAAAACAGACAACAGTAACAAAACACCTCGGTTCCCTGGGCTCACGCACAACTTCCCAGTACAGCTACTGTTTGCTTTTCTTCTAGCTCAGAGCTGACCAAGAAAAGTAAGGGTGTGACTGTGTGAGAGACAGACAGAGAGAGAGAGAGACAGAGAGAGGGGGAGAGACCGACAGGCACAGACAGGCGTAGCTGAGGTTGCACAGACTAAGTTGATGTCAGGTTCAAAGTAGAACTGCCCAGACTGCATGATCCCAAGGACTCTGTTTCCTCGTGTGTGTGTGGATACAATTCCTCACTGATGTTTATCATAATAACCTGAACAAAGTGAATAATTAAAAATGTTCTTTAAATCCACCCCCACCCCCGCAAGCATCCAGCATCACCGAGTCCTCCCAATCTTTATACCAGTCAATAAAATACAAACAGAATGTCCACAGAACTACCACGGTCCCCACAATGTCCTGGGGCTTGACTGGTCACACAAGGCTCTTTACTTATATTATCCCATTTACACGGACAAGCCCAAAGTCACATAGCTGGTTTATGATGGGACTAGGAATCAAGGATAACCTATGTACCGCTGAAGCTGAATTCCTTCCACTTCACTGCTGTCTTTTTCCCAGCAGGAAAATACAAAACTCCAGGGAGGGTTAACATCCACTATTGATTACACAGATGGGTTAGTTCACAGAATCCTCAACAGTGGGCATCACACCAAACCTCTTCTAAATATGTCATGGCCTCAGTGTCACAGACGGAAAAAATGGGATAGATGGTCCATTGACCTGGCCACTCCTGATATTCTTATTGTGGATCAACTTTAAAAAGCTTCATCTGGTTTGGGTCCTCAAAAGTGAGATGTGCGGCATTTGCTTGGGCCATCACATTTATGGGAATTTGACCCTAGCTGCCAGTGAAATCATTCATTGCAATGTTTCAACAGTGAGAAGAACAGAAATGACTTGGATTTGTGAGTATTTGCACTGTCAGGAGATGATGAGTGTTGACTGGTTGGCCTGTTCTTCTAAGAGCCTTTCAGCTGCCCTCTCAGTGGCTACAGTTCTGAAGTCCATGAGATGGATTATTTGCAAACAGGCCAGGAGATGTGAAAGACCAGGAAGTCTCTGAAATGACTGCACAGATGGGAGCTGCTCACTTCCACATTATAGAGAAAGGGAAGGTACCCTGGTGACCCTTCTGACATCTGGTTCCATTTTGTTCCTTCTTTAAAAGCTGATAAATAGGAAAGTTAATTCATTCACTGGCAGAAGATCCAGGTTTGATTGCTTCATTTACTCTGATCCACTCTAACTTGGAATAAATAAGCACTAGGAGCCTATTTGTCAGCCACATCAAACATGTATCTCCTACTACCCTCAACAAGCAACCCCAACCGCAGGACTTAGAAATGGGTACTGTGCTAAGCTTTTTAAACTTAAATACATTTTTAGACTTAAATATCCTTAAAAAGTTAGGTAGGTTTTTCAATCAGACTTTTCAGCAATTCTGATTTAAGTTTGGAATCAGCTAACCAGTTAATTCAATCCTTTTTTGATAAAAAGCTTGTTGAAGTCAAGTATTACCTTAAGTTGCATCCTGAAGCATGCATGTGGGATCCACATGATGTGGCCATGACTCCACTAATACCAGGGCGATTAGAGCAAAGTTGGATGGTGATGGAGCTAAAACATGAACTTCTTCTAAACACTGATTCAAGTGAGAAACAAACTGGTCACATGATATTTCACAAATAAATGCTTGCATAGCAGGCACTGCTGATATTTTCTAATTTTGATGAAAGGAAAAAAGACATGTGGAGTGGATGGGCATGTGTGAGTGTGTGTGTGTGTGTGTGTGTGTGTGTGTGTGTGCGTGTGTATACAGCTATAGGAAATGAACTAGACTTTCCTAACATTCAAAAGCAGAGTTTACTATATTACTCTTTATACTTTTATATCTTTAAAATTGGCTAACCACAGACCAAAAGGGATGTCCTTTTGTCAACACACTGCAACTAGATCAGGGGGAGCAAACATGTGGTGCCCTCTCTGCCATGCCCCTCCAGAATCCACAGTGGACCAAACCTAGCTGCCCTTCAGAATCCTCCTAAACACAGTGCTCCAGGCAGCCTCTCCCCAGGGATCAGAATGGACCATGCTATTCTGGGCTGTCTTGGACTAGGCCTAACTCCACTCACTTCAAAGGGAGCTAAAACGATGCTGAAAGAAAACGGTTTACATGTCAGCTCACCAAACAATGCTACTGGATACAGCTTAGGCAGCACAAGGGGGAAAATCTCAACTGTGTCAGGGATTCCAGGGATCTCGACTCTTATTTGTCGTATCAAATGTAATTTTCAATAAGTTGGTCTCAGGACTTCCCTGGTGGTCCAATGGTTAAGAATCTGCCTGCCAATGCAGGGGACACAGGTTCGACCCCTGGTCTGGGAAGACTCCACATGTCATGGGGCAACTAAGCCCATGGGCAGCCACTACGGAAGCCCAGGCACTCTACAGCCGGACGTCCACAACAAGAGAAGCCACTGCAAGGAGAAGCCCGCGGACTGCGACCAGAGAAAGCCTGCACACAGCAAGGAAGACCTGGCAAGTGCCAACATAAATTAATAAATAAGCAGATAGTTTTTTTTAAGTTAGTTTCAGGCTGGAGGGTGAGAGATCATTTGTTTCATAAAGCTACCTATTACGATGTATATTTCAAACTGAACAGAGTTTAAAATTTTTACATATATTGGCAAACGTGAAATAAATAAGTTGTAAGACATACATGGATTTATATGTAAAACATGATAGCAAATATATTTACCCTATGTTATTTGCATACTATATGTCAAAATGCTAGTTATAAACTATTAAAACAGCTTTTCACAGACAGTATTATGAATTGAGCATTTCAAGTGAAAACTGCAAAGTGTCACCGCTGTAGAACTAAAGAAAACCTTTTAAAATCATAAAAGGAGAAACACAGAAATAAGTATTTCTCTTACCAGTGGTCTGAGTTCTGGATGCGTCAGGATATATCCATTATTTGTGATTGCAAAGGCATAGCCATGAATCCCTAACTGTAAGAAGAAGTGAGAAAGAAACCTTCATTAGCTTGCTCCCTGGTGAATTCACAAAGCAGAAAGCAGCCCGACATTTAGTAATTTACAGCTTAAACGTGGCATTCATAACCCTTATCAGCACAATATTTCATTAAAATGAATGCAAGGCACTGATCCTTGACATTTGGTGGAAATGAAGACCTGTCACAGGATAAGCTCAGCAAATAGCACAATTTAAAATGTCACAGACCCATGCTGGCATCCAAAGACCCCACTTTGATTTATTTAAAACTAAAACAATTATAATTTTTAAAAAGCAAGTGGCTAATGTTTCTGGAGACCCTATGTCCAAGTGAACAGAATTTTGTCAACCTGGGTGTCTTTTCTCTACCTGAGATAAGCCAAGAGGGGCCTCCATCTGATGCACCCTAGGCTCCCAACAATTCCACACCCCCAAGGCCCTCTCAAGCATGCGTTCTCCTAGGCAGTCATTTTCCGTAATTCTTCAAGGAGAAAAGTGTCCCCACCAGCCTATATAGGAGCCTGCCAACCCCTTTTACATCCTTCCGTCTTTAAATTGTGAGGCCGCCAAGCTTTTCCATGCATTCTTCCATCAACACAAAGCCTGGGTAATTTTCTATGCAGAGCCTCACTTAATTTATGTTTTCTGACTAAATAGGACTATGGGAAATAGTTTGAGAGCAATGAAATGTTTTATTAGCTTAAAAAGTATGTAATCAAATTTAACACTGCACTTATTTAAATAATAATCCCAGCTTTTTGACAATATTTCTATTACACAGTTGACTGCATCCATTGGCTACAATAAATTTACCTACAAATCATTCATGTATTAAAATGGCCTCTGGCATAAAACCCATACTGATCTCTCTCTCTGAAGAAAGAAAATGTAACCCACTTTTGCCAGAGCAGTGAAAGGGGAGAAGAAAAAAAAATCCTTTTTTCCAACGAGTTATTTCATAGTCCTGAGCCCTCACTGTTATTTTCTTTAAAATTCTCTGCTGCTCGCATTCTTGAATATGATACTATTAAATGATCCAGACAACGGAGTTTACAAACCAAGAATGACCCTGTCTGCTTGTTAGCTTAACGTCAAGGTGATATGAAATTAACTTCAGAGAATTTAACACCGGCAATTAAAAGTTTTCCTTACATTACAAAAAGCAAATATGCACGTGGTAGTCAAGGGCAACAGACATTTTCTTCTGGAGTTACCTTACACAGCAAGTCTTAATAAGATTCTACTTGATTCTAATGATAAAAGTATATTTCATTATGCTGTGAAAGATAAACCAGAGATTTCCTATCTTTTGAGATGTATATCGTCTCTTTTCATCTTGTCTCTTGGAAAAATGTCAGACACAGTCAACACTGCATTAATTACCTTTATTATGTCCCTGTTTAATACAGACTGAAGGGGTCAAAATGACTCAGAGAGTTTGACTTTCTCCATTAAAGGCAAAAGTGGTCTTTGGTTGGAAATTCAAACTCACGATGAGACCAAACAAATAATATTTTATAGTCAACGAATATATTCAGTGGCTTCTAATGTACCTTCCTTTACTTCTTGGTTTGCCTGTAGGAAGCAATACTCAAAAGAAAGTAAAACTCCACACATGTGCCCCCGACAAGCCCTCTACTTTTCTTGTGTAGCACTTATCAAAGTGACAATCAATTATTTGTGAGGTTGACTATAAGTAATCAAGATATCAGTCAAGGCCTTTGATTATTTAAAGCCTATCTCCCTGCCAGAATATAACTTCTGTGACAGCCAAGGTCATACCATGCAGTTATGGAGGGATGGCTAGGATGAAGGGAAGAGGGGTAAAGGAAGGAGGAAGCAGAAGAGGAGGAAGAAGAGAAGTTAACAGAAACTGAATTGAGTGCAGATCCTACAAAAGTATCCTGAACTCTCTGCTTCTTCCCTGGGAGGCAGAGACTGAGGTGACCTTCCCACCCAATGTCCTCCATTCATTGTTTAGCTGCCATCTTGCTTCCTTGTTGCTCACTCACATTTCAGTCTACCGGAACCTGCCTCTGTCACGCCCCCTCGCCCACCAAAACGCCACCAGAACTCCTTTCTTTACAGTTGCCAGTGGCCTCCTAATTGCCAAACCATATAGGATGTACCCGCTTTTCCTGGTTGTCTTCACCTACTGTTCCCTCCTAGACACTCTAATCCCTCAGTTTCCAGGCCCCACAGTCCTGGATTCCCTCCCTTTCATAGGATCCTCGTCCTCTACTCAGCCTGGAAGCAGTAAGTTTCTGTCCCTACTGCTCCTTGTCTGCTTTAGCTCCTTCTCCTCCAACATGATCCATCAACCACCTGGATGCTGTTGACCTCCAGATCTATGCTGCAGCCTTGGCCTCTCGCCTCAGTGGTAGACCCCAGGGTTCAAGTGTGTGTCTCTGCCTGGACATCACACAGGTGCCCCAGCCTCACCCAGTCCAACGTGGGCTCCTTCCCTTAGTGCTGCCCTCCCTGCACGTCTCTCTCAGTTGGTGGCACCACCCTGTTGCTCCCCTTTGTAAAAGCCACTAAAGACCTCTTTGATATGTAGGAAGTTAAAGTGAAAGTCGCTCAGTTGTCTCTGACTCTTTGTGACCCCATGGACTACACAGTCCATGGAATTCTCCAGGCCAGAATACTGGAGTGGGGAGCCTTTCCCTTCTCCGAGTGATTTTCCCAACTCAGGGAGCGAACCCAGGTCTCCTGCATGGCAGGTGGATTCTTTAACAGCTGAGCCAAAAGCAAAGCCCAGAGAAAACTGGAGTGGATAGCCTGTCCTTTCTCCAGCGGATCTTACCAATCCAGAAGTCAAACTGGGGTCTCCTGCATTGCAGGCAGATTCTTTACCAACTGAGCTAAGCCATCAGGGAAGCTCTCTTTCACTTTCATGTGTACGATAGAATCTATGGGTCTATCCATCAGGTCTCCCTGGGGTCTGGCCCCTATCTACTTACCCAGCACTTCCTTCCTCCACTCATTGCCTCTCAAGAGCTCATGACAGCAACAATAAACCCCCGCAGCTTTTTCCTCCCAGTGAGACCTTTACTCAACGGATGCAAGCTGTCCAGAGCACTACTCCTTCCCATCTCTCCCAAGCTATGAGCTCAGCCTCATGATCTTCTCCTATAAACATGTCTCTCCTGTTGCACCCTCCTTTCCATATCATGTCTCCATAAAACCCTGAGAATTTTTCCATTATTACCTTCACCTTAATGCATGAAAATGCTACACTTACTTTTCTGCCTGCTTTTCAACTCTAGCTGGATGTCTTTCCTTCATCTGCCTTGTTCTAGACACGCCCCCATCAGAACGGGCTCTCTGTGGGAAAAGAGCCGTCTCACTCATCTTTTGACTGTTCCAGCATCTAGCATAATGTCTAGCACATGGCAGGTGCTCCAGTTAAGGTCTGCATGTATTTAAGATAGTCATCACTTTACCCAAATATTACCTCATTCATCTTTAAAATCTGAGCTAGAGTAAAGATTGAACGTAAGCTGAAAAGGAGAAGCCGATTTGCTACGGGTGGTACATAGTCAGTCCTCCTCAAGCCTGTACCTGAGAAAGTCTTCCTGACATTCAGAAACTATCTGGTTAAAATCCTTCCCAGGAGAACAGTGAGAAAATAACATCAGAATGTTTTGTTGGTTTGTTGACTGCAAATGGATATAATCTAATGTAGATATAAGAAGAGAAACTTAGCAAATCTCAAAACACAATTCCCCATTCTGTGGATGAGTCTTTCAAAAACCCTAAAACTTGTAGATGGCAATGTCCAACATTTGCTTAGGGCCTCAAATCAATATGAAATCTCTAATGAAATCTCTAATTTTTGTTTCATCTGAAATACAACTAGCCATTCTGTCCATTCTAACATGCAGTCCCGTGCCGCAGTCAGAGAGCAGATGGGACACAAGGCCTCCTGGCACTTGGGGCTGCCAGTGGGGCCCCCATCCTGAAGCATGCTCTTCTGGAGGCCAGGAGCCTTGTGGTCCAAAAGCCTGGGGAAGGAGGTGCTTCCCTTCCAAGTGCAGAGAATTGGGACTAATGAAGTGAACCTAATTATAAAATGGCTCTTTACATTAACAGAGGCTGTGGTGTCTGGAAATTATTGCTGGGGTGTCTGGAATTCTTAATAAAAATTACAGGAAGTCTGATTGCTTGTGGGAAAATCTATGAAGCTAATGGAAAAGAAAGAATTCTATCAATATCTTCTGGGAAAACCACATGAGCCAAGAGCTGACTCATCTTTACAAGGTGTTAATCAAGAGAAAAAGGTGTGATCTGCACTGTGATCCCTGGAGCTCTCCTCTCCCAGATGAGAGAGCCCCATTCACCCATGGTTCACTCCAGCTGCCATGGATACCTCTTCCCACAGCTCTGGTGGGGACCAGAGGAAGGGCAACTTAGATTAAGGTATGCCACACCTGGGTCTCTGGTTCTCAGACCCTTTGGGGAAAGCAGCTAATTTTCTGTAGCTGATCTTCTATTCCCTTATTACACTTTGTTTCCTTTATTGTTTTCTTGCTGAGTTATAACGAGAAATAATAAGAAAGTTATTTCATGTATCTTCATCTAAAAATGGGGCCAAGTGGTACTTATTTCATGGGAGTGTAACGAGGATTCAGTGGGAACAGTAAGTATAAAGCACTTTTACCATACTAAATACACAGTGAAAAGTTCAATGAATGTCTTACTGTATTATTTTAGCTACTAATTTTTTAATATATATTTTAACTATTACTATTATTGTCCTTTATTGTTTCTTATGGCTCTAGGCTTCAGCTCAGTTCAGTCACTCAGTTGTGTCCAGCTCTTTGCAAGCCCATGGACTGCAGCATGCCAGGCTTCCCTGTCCATCACCAACTCCCAGAGCTTGCTCAAACTCATGTCCATCGAGTAGTGATGCCATCCAACCATCTCATCCTCTGTCGTCCCCTTCTCCCACCTTCAATCTTTCCCAGCATCAGGGTCTTTTCCAATAGGTCAGTTCTTCACATCAGGTGGCCAAAGTATTGGAGTTTCAGCTTTAGCATCAGTCCTTCCAATGAATATTCAGGACTGACTTCCTTTAGGATGGACTGGTTGGATCTCCTTGCAGTCCAAGGGACTCTCAAGGGTCTTCTCCAACACTACAGTTCAAAAGCATCAATTCTGCAGCGCTCAGCTTTCTTTATGGTCCAACTCTCACATCCATACATGACTACTAGAAAAACCACAGCCTTGACCAGATGGACCTATGTTTGCAAAGTAATGTCTCTACTTTTTAATATGCTGTCTAGGTTGGTAATAGCTAAAAGCATGCACTGCTAGTTTGAGACTGGGCAAGATATTTAAATTTTCTGAGTCTCTTATTTCCTTAGCCAAGGATAGCAGTGTCTACCTATTATTAACTGAGATAATGCTATAAAGATGTTAGTACATTGTCTAGTAGAAGAAGCTTTGAGAAACAAATTCACAGGGTAACTGTTACCATTTCCTATATGTTCTGGGCTCCCCAGGTGGCTCAGTGGTAAAGAATCCACCTGCCAATGCAGGAGACGTGCATCCCAGGGTCAGGAAGATCCCCTGGAGGAGGGCATGGCAACCCACTCCAGTATTCTTGCCTGGAGAATCCCATGGACAGAGAAGCCTGGCAGGCTACAGTCCATGGGGTCGCAGAGTTAGACACAACTGAGTGACTAAGCACACACACACCTGTATGTTCATCCTTTCTGGATTTACTGGGCATATATTAAATAGTGGCCCTGTATTTGGGCTTCTACATCTTATATGATGCTAGAGGCTTAAGAGTGGTAATGGTTGGATGCCCTTTCTTAAACAGTGAGCCAGCAATTCTGGGCCTCTAAGTCTAAGGATTTCAATAAGAGTAAAGTCCACTATCTTTAGGGACCTCAAATAGCTCCCTAACCCCCTGACTTTCCACCTCTAGGGAGCTAAACACAATTGCACCCCACTCCAGTACTCTTGCTTGGAAAATCCCATGGACAGAGGAGCCTGGTAGGCTGCAGTCCATGGGGTCACTAAAGAGTCAGACACGACTGAGCGACTTCACTTTCACTTTTCACTTTCATGCATTGGAGAAGGAAATGGCAACCGACTCCAGTGTTCTTGCCTGGAGAATCCCAGGGACGGGGGAGCCTGGTGGGCTGCTGTCTACGGGGTCGCACAGAGTCGGACACAGCACAGCAGCAGCAGCAGCAGCTTGTGTGAGTTTGGGTCAAACAGATGTCGTATTATGCTCTGGAAACTGAACTCCAAATGGAAAAGCCCTTTTGGTGAAAGAACCTGGCTGTCAGAGCTCCAGGGTGATAGCAGGAAGAAAGACCTTTGTCATCTTAGTAAACCCAATCAGAAAATTTCTTTTGTTAATGAGGCCACCTTTTGTAGCCTGGACACCTGATTTTAGCTTAGAGTTGATTTCCTTTTATTATGAAGGTAGCTTTCTAATTTGATCACCTAAATGGAATCAGCACATGGGAACAGACACGCTTTGCTTATTCAAAGAAGTTTCCTCTTTTAGGAGTGGATCAGGTTCTAGGAACCAGCTAGGAAGCACTGGGAAGAATCTGACCTTATGGGTTCTCTGAGAAGCCTGGGCCAACAGGTAGAGGTGCGGCATGGGCTTATGGAAAGTGGTGATGTGCTGATGTCCACAGCTAAGGGGAGCCTGAGAAGGCAGGGGTTCACACCTTGAGCCCCAACAATCCCCTGTGGATCTCACTCCTCAGCTCTCTATCTAATCTTCGCATGACCTATTTTGCTTTCTTAGGAAAAACACCATACAGTGAAATGATTTCAGGTGGCACGTGGACCCTGTATTTAAGCTTTCCTACTCCACCCTCTCAGCTATCCCCAGAATTCAAAGCGAACTTACACTCCTCTTAGTGCCATAGGGTTGACGCAGCACTAGCAGAGGAGATCAATTTGTACCCCATTACCTTTCAGGATAAAGGGATTATTTATTCAGTAGAAGCAGGGACCACTTTTATTTGTGCCTCATTGGGCTTCTGTTAAGAAGCAACAGATTTTAGGGGGTCCTCAGATTGGGGTAAGTCAAACTGGCTTAGAAAATCATCAGAGATGTAAGACCTGTATAGTCCTGCAGAACTTGTGTAGACTTCCACAGGCCCAACGTGGGTGGGCACATGCAGGCCTAATCAGGTCTTTCTGGACTGTCATTATTCTACCGAAACAAGACAACACAGAACCGTCTAGAAAGAGTGGGTTTCCTTCAAGCTTTTTTTGTCACTATGGCAGGCTGTGAGATTATCTCGTGCATCTGGCTCTCGACTCTTAATTAAGCAATGCATTACCTTGTATTTGGGGATGGTCTTCAGAAGTTCTTTCACTGGGACATCTGTGCCGACCACACCGAGAAGAATGCCTTTCGATCTCTATTGAAAAGAAACATTAAACGATAACAACTACAGAATGTTAATTTGGCAGAATAAATATAATCTCCTGAAAAGTCACACACCATAGGCACTGTCTGGCGCCTTCTTCAAACTGACAGAAATTGAAGCTTAATCCAGATTTGCAAGAGGTAACTTCTATTCTCCACCCAAAACATTCCTAGGCAAGAATGGCAGCTTCTCAGGCCAAACAGTGCCTATTATAACCCTCAACACACACCCTAAGAACCATTTCCTTTTCTCCTGAAAATCAAGAATCTGAAGAGGCTAAAGGAGTTTCAATCATTAATCAGTTTCTCTTATGGAAACTTTTTACAGGAAACACTTAGCATGTTAACTATGTTCTCAATTTATACTGCCATCTGGTGCCCAGGAAAAAGAGACTAAATAGCCAGAGAAAGATGCGAAAACCCTAACATTTTTCCAGACAGTTGGAACCAAGGGCTGAGGTTAAGGAACAGGCCTCTAGGGTTCCAGGTCCCAGGGTCACGTGATGTGCTATACCTGCTAATGCCAGAAAGGGCCTTCTAGAATAAGACACACATTGCTGCTATCTTGTCCGCTGTTTCCCCCCAATGCAATTGCCCCCAGAACCCCTGGCCGTGTTCCTATTTGGAAATAGGGTCTTTGTAGATGTACTTAATTAAGGATCTCAAAGTGAAATCATCCTGGATGCAAGATGGGGCCTGTATCCAACAATCTGTGTCTTTATAAGAGGAAAGGACACAGAGATAAGCAGAGAAGAGGGCCACGTGAAGACAGAGGCAGAGACTGGGGTGGGCAAGGAAGGAGTCTCCCCTACAATCAACTTCTTAATTTTGGACTTCTGGCCCCTAGAATTGTTAAAACACACTTCTATTGTAAGCCATCCCATCTGTGACACTTCACTGTCACAGCCCTGGGGATCTAATTCAAGGTTGGGACCTATAAATGAGAGTGAGATCATCCCATCACAATCAAGGATTCCTTCTGGAGATTTCCTTCCTCTGGTCATTTAAACACTTGAATTTTGGGAAAGTGCTGCATACTGTAAAAAGATGCCTGCTTGAATTCCTCTCATCTACTCTTGATTTCATGATTCTAACAGCAGGATTGAAAGTGAGGAAAAATTATACATCCTCCATCCTTAAATAAGTAAATAAAGGTCACCAGAGCCTGAGTCAGAGAAGGTCTGAGCTAACAACCCCCTTAGCATCAGGAAGGAAACCCAGTCACTGTACTCACAGTCTCATTCTGCTTACTAAACACAGGCATGGCGACCGTGGTCATCAGGACGGGGCCCTGATCATCGGCAAGCTGGATGGAGAGAAGAAAGCCAGTTACCTGAGAATGGTCTGGGAAAAACAGTGCCAGGGCCATACCTTTTCACTAGCTCATCCTTTCCTGACCAGGGGCTGTTGGAAAGGGACCAGTGTCCACTCAAGTCTTTATGGCAGAGGTGGGAGGACAATATTCCTCTACCTGGACGTGCTGATGAGGATCCTAGCCCCTCCTCACGGGCGGGGGAAACAACGTCAGCTACCATCAGTCACTCCAGCTGATCTGTTTACTGCATTCGGCCATTTGAGTTCAAATAAAGCCCTGTTTGGATCCTAGTGATTCATTTTATTTTATTACTACAGATTGACTTTATCGTTTTACTTTACAGACTTTATGTTCAATATGTGCAATATTAATGCTTCTCCTTAATGTGGAAATTGAGGATCAGAAAGCATGAGCATAAGGGGTTTTACGAGTTGCCCCTGCTGCAAACAATGGAATCTGGAAGCATTTATTCTTCCCAAGGTAGCTGAGTCATGGCCCTTTTGAATCTCTACATGTATCTGCGTGCCAGTCCCAGATGGAAAACAAACAAAATGAAAAAATAAGTTGATCATTTCAGCTTGGAATCACTGTAAGAAGCTGAACATTCCTCCTGGAAGAACAATCCTTGAATTTAGCCCATTGTATACTTCTGTAACTCACTGAATTGCATACAAGTGCACTGAGACCCACCATCATATCTGTCCTTCACAACAGTGTCAGGAGAAAGGTATAAACCCCTACTCTGCTCTGTGAGCAAATGGGGAAACTGAGTCTTGGTTAACAGTAGGCTTTGGTCCAAGACAAACCTGGTTCTAGTTCTCAGCTTTGAATCTTTATCTAACCCTTCATGTTTTCATATAAAATAACACCAACTATTCCTCAGCATTGTTGCCATGAAGATAAAATGTGAAACTGCCCATCAAAGTACTTGGCATCTGCAAGTGCTCAAAGGATGCTAGTTTCCTTTCCATGCCTTCAAGATCACATGGCTAGCAAGTAGCAGAGTCTCCAGTAAGATTACGGCATGTGACGCCAATGACACGGAGCAAAATTGGCCGAAAGTGGCCAATCAGTAGGAGAGGTTTACTTCCAGGTTTCACAGTCCATTCAGGCTTCAAATAAAGCAACCTGTGAATGAGAATCCACTATCTTCAGGTTAGAGTGTTTTCTGATGTTTGGGCACTTTTGCGTCACTTTTAATTTCACAAAAAAGAAGATATTGTTCCCTCAGTCTTCTTTGAAAAGACTACTATAAGCAGAAGAACCTGAAATCTAGAGGGTGCTATGGACTGAGGTCCCCATGGACTGGCAGGCCTCCTGAAAACAGGTCATTAAACTTGGTCAATATTTTACCAGTCTTCTTCTTCCAATAGGTTATTTGAGCAATAGGACAGCATTTCTTGTAATGTAGTATGCAGAACGGCAGCACCTTCAGCACCTGAGTGCCCTAAAAATGCATAATCCCAAACCTTCTCCAGATTCTCTGAATCTGAATCTTTATTCTAATAATTAGTATGCATATTAAAATTCAAGAAGCACTGTTAAAAGGCAATCCTTTCCACCATCAATAATGATGACAGTTGAAGAGAAACTTATATGAGTCGGGAAAACCCTTAACAGGGACAGACATGTTTTTATCAGTTTCGCCTCTATGTCAAGATGGGCCTATTCTTCCATGACAAGCAAAACAATGCAAGAATCTCATGATCCCTCAAGGACTGGGAATTCATGATGTGACAGTAAATTTTATGTGGCAACCTGATTAGGCAATGGTCATTAGCTCAAACAACAGCCTAGATGCTGTAAATGTATTTTTCAAATGTAATTAACACTTAAACTAGTTGACTTTAGAGATGGCCAAAATGATGGGGTAGGAAGACCCTGAAATCACCTCCTCCCGAGGACACACCAAAATTACAACTACTTACAGGGCAACTATCTATGAGAAGACTAGCAGAAAAGATTTTCCACAACTGAAGACATAAGAAGGAACCACAATGTGATGGATAGGAGGGCCAGAGATGTGGTAACGTCAAGACCCATACCTCCAAGTCAGCATTTACAAACAGGAGGAACGCCATAACTATAGAGGCACTCCCCAGGGAGCAAGTGATCTGAGCTCCAGGCTCCTCTGCCCAGGAGTCCTACACTGGGAAGTCAAGACCCCTGAACACGTGGCTTTGAAAATCAGCAGGACTTATCTTTAGAAGAGGCATAGAGTTATGGACATGGAGATTCTGCTCTTAAAGAGCACTCGCAAAATCTCACACTTCTCAATTCCCAGCACAGAGGCAGTAGGTTAAAAGAAACCTAAGTCAGACGTCTTACTTATACTCGGAATCTAAAAGACAAAACAAACAAGCTAAAGTAAAAACAAACTCACAGATAAACAAACAGATGGAGGGGGTGGACGGTAAGAATAAAATAGGTGAAGGGACTTAAGAGATATAAACCTCCAGTGATAAAACAAATAAGCTATGGGGATATAATATACAACATAAGGAATGTGGTCAGTAATATAATAATTTTGTACAGGGACAGATGGTTACTAGATATAGTGATGATCATTTCATAATGTTTGCAAATGTCAAATCACTAAGTAGTACATCTGAAACTAAGATAATATTATAGGTCAACTATATGTCAATAAAAACTCAACAGACTTTGATAAAGCAGATTGCTCTCCATAATCTGTGTGTGTTTTAGCCAATCAGTCAAGTTCTTAAGACAAAAAAATTTTCCCAAGGAAGAAGGAATTCTTCTTCCAGACTGTCTTCAGACCCAAAACTGTAAAACCCCATTCTGTTGGAATTTCCAGCCTGCCAACCTGCCCTACAGTGTTCAGAGGTGTCAGTCCCCAGCACATATATAAGTCGCAATTGCTTAAAATCTCTCTCCCCCTTTCTCCTTGTGTGTGTATACTTATCTTAAATTTAAGGAAAAAACATACACACACATCTCATATGGTTTTCTTTCTCTGGAGAATCGGGAGTAATACACATTTAATCATGTAATCTATTATTTGGGGCAGCCTAATTTTGGTACTAGTATAAATAAACAAACTATATATAATATTAATAACCAAATAATATTAACTATAAGATAATGCTGACAATCACTGTTGCCAGGAGCCAAGCCAACCAGTATATAACAGTTTTTGGAACCACGGTTCCAATACCTTGCTAAATATACTTAAAGTATACTATGGCCAACAATGGGGGCATGCAATGCCATTTTCAAAGGCAGAACCAAGCCACGATAAATAATTCCCCCAGAATCAGAAATCTTCCCACATTCTGACTCCTTGATTAAACCTGAATGCTACAAAGAAAACTGATTTGAATTGATCCATAACCCTGGGCAACTTCCACTCTGGAGCTCAAATCAAAATTTCAAGCAATGCCAATATGTATCATGGATGAAATAAACACATAACCACTGACAATAATGAGAAATGAAACTTTTTCCTGCAAACAGTAAAAAATCAGTTATAAGTCACTGGTAATTGTCCTGGCCCAAATACAAGATCATGGGAAACTAACTTCTAAATATTAAGCCAGGATATAGTATCAACTTCATTCAGGGGCTAATTCCAAATATAATTACTGTACCATTACTTAAATTAAAAAAAAATAATATTGCCTTTGCACAGAAACCATTCATTTTTAAGCAGCTACAGGTAAACAAAGGAAGTGCAGTGGACTCAGTCTAGCCACTGCTATGAGCTCACATATTCCTCTTTCAGGGACAGTTCTGGCTCAGATTTGCATTGGTTTGGCCAGAACCCTAACCCGTAGCTCTTCCGATCATATACCAACTCATCAGTATGGCCATGAGGGCTGGCAGCACTCTGGAAATAACACTTGCACAACATGAAGATGCTCTTCTTGACCAGTTCCATCTTTCCCACTCTCCAGCGGGTCTGGGTTCTGTGAACCTTAAACATTTCATGGAGAAGGAACATCAAATTGAAAGTTAATATGCACAGTAAGCACCTTTGGATTGAAAGGCATTCTGTACTCCTGCCACAGGAAAAAGCAGGTTTTTTTCTTAAGACCACCAATCAAGAGTTACACAGCCAACCACAGCCAGACACCCTCTGTCCCCACACCACACTAGAGGGTCCCTGCTTTTCTGTGGCTCCCTAACCTGTAAAGGCCATTGAGGCAAGATCACTGCCTATGATTCATAGACACGTCTTCCAAGAAAAATGCAGACATAAAGTCAACATTCATTTCCCAAGGTTAGGAATGGGAGAGGGGGGTCACAATGGTCCATCTGGGCAAAATCCCATTAACTTAAGTCCAAGTGTGAATCCCAAAATGAACTGCCATTCAATTACACTTGACCAGGCTTTGAACAGGCCTCTGAAATGCTTGGTTGTGGTATTCAGCTGTATAAAAAGTGTATATTATTCCATATCCTTCATTTCCTATGCTACATAATGGAGACCATTCTGGTATCAAAGGAAATGATGAATAATAATACCGAACATCTGGTTTATAAAACACAAACTTGCTCAACAGATTGACTGCTTCCTGTCAGCTTCCCAAGTTAATCATGCATGTGGGCTCATATGAATATGCATTTGGATTCATGTGTGAGGTACACGCAGTGATGCCAGGCTTCTCCTCCTAACGCCTGATTAGTTTCCCACTAACGGCTGTAGGGTGCGGCCCAGATAGCATAACAGCAGCGGGTTTGTGGTCTACCAATTTTGCTGCAGGTCTAGTCATTATTATTCATTGATTTCCTTGATAAACATTCCCTGAGCATCAGCTATGTGCCAAGTTTCATGCCACGTGCTGGGAAGACAACCAGGAATAAGACACAGGTCTTAGCCCTGAGGAACCACAAGTCCACCAGCAGGCACAGGAAAGAATGAGACAGAGAGGGAAGAGCTGGCTGGGCCAGGCACACTGGCTCCCATTACGTGAGCAGAAGGCTATCTTCTTTATGACCAGCCTGAACAAAAATAAAAATACTCTTCTGGGCTTCTTGGACCAATTCAGAAGCTTTCTGAAAACCAGGTTAACAACACTAGCAACAAGTTATCTGCTGCACAGCAATTTCATCAATTACTTTACTTAAGAATATTTGCAAATGGAACAATGCAGGGTAGACCTTTTGAAAAAATTGCCTAGCACTTTTTTTCTTCTGTTTGCAAATACCAACCCCGTCCTTTAGGGAAATATTCTTCACCCTTTCCATACACAGTGTTTTATTGACAGTTAACGTCTCCCACACTGCACATGTGGCTGGGCATCCAACTCAGGCTGTGCCAACCACAGCTCTTCACATAGACACACACACACACACACACACACACACACACACACACACACACACTTACTCTCTCTCTCTGCCCAGGTCACACTGATTGCTTCATTAATTAGACACATGGGCTCAAAGTAGGCTATCTGGGGACTTTTCCTTTTTTCCATCTGGAGTGAATAAGAAAAAAACTCTACACTGCTTTGTGTGTGGTTTTAGGAATGTAAGCCTGATAGCCATGTCCCCTCTTCACAGAGAAGCAATTGAGAAAATAAAGTCAACCCAGAAAGATGAGGAGAGATGAGTGTGTGTGTGTGTGTGTGTGTGTGTGTGTGTGTGTGTGTAATGAGGGAAAAGCAGAAGGAGAGAGAGGAAAGAAGGGGAAAGGGATGGGAAGGTACCAGTCCTAGAAGTCTTCAACCCTAAGATCTATTCCATCCATGCATTCTTCTATGGGGATAAACTGAAGCAGTGAGTTATTTCCCTTTGCCCAAAAGGACATGCACTGGATTTGTGACTTTTCAAGCAGATCTGCTGTGTTGCCTTCTTTCACATCTCCATTCAGAGGATGCTTGCTAGGGCCAGTGGCAGAATTCTCTGTTTATCCTGTAGCTGGAGGGCCCTGGTGATGAGTGCCAAGCCCCAGAGAAAGGAGGTAAGCAGGACCCCTGGCCCTGAGAAGGCATCTGAGTGAGTCAAGGGCGTCAGGCTCGGCAGCTCATTTGAGGGTTGCCAGGTGGTTTTCAGCAGAGCCTCCTGCCATCTGCTCAGCCCTGGAGGTTTGGGCCAAAAGAGAAGGTTGTGCACAAGTGGGGAACTCAGTTTGGGAAGAGAATGGCTCTAAGCCAAGAACAAAGGCCATCTCTCCACAAATATCATATTTCTTCTATCCTTCCTCCTATGTTTGTGTTTTTACTTTCTTATTAAAGTTGATCAGCATATTGACTACTTTAATAAAATATATCATACAAATGTATAACATAATACAGAAATACTTTATATATGTGTGTACATAATTTGTGAGTACCCACCTGCATCTCTTTTGTTTTCCTTCCAACACCTAGTATGACATGAACTTGCACTCCAGAAAAAGACACTACCACCATCTAGAGGCACTTAGGGTGAATTGCAGGCACAAGGTCCTGGGAAATAAACCATTTACAGGGAAGAGTCCCTGGAGAAGGAAACGGCAACCCACTCCAGTACTCTTGCCTGGAAAATCCCACGGACGGAGGAGCTTGGTGCAGGCTACTACTGTCCATGGGTTCGCAAGGCTTCCCTGGTGGCTCAGACGGTAAAGCATCTGCCTACAATGCGGGAGACCCAGGTTCAATCCCTGGGTTGGGAAGATTCTCTGGAGAAGGAAATGGACAACCCACTCCAGTACTCTTGCCTGGAAAGTCCCATGGACGGAGAAGTCTGGTAGGCTACCGTCTATGGGGTCGCAAAGAGTCGGACACGACTGAGCGACTTCACTTTCACCAATAAAAAAGCATTTAAATTGTAACCAATGTCACTTAGTTTCCCATCAAACTGAAACACAGGTGATATCAACTATTACTTCTGCCAATAACTTCTGGGGGAAATATGCAGCTGTGTACATCTTTAAATACCAGATGAAACATTTTGAAAGGAGAACCACTGATTCTTAAAAGAAAAAAAAAAGTGTTCATGATCTGAGAGCATGATGAGAGGATGCAGGAAAAGAGGGTTCTTTCCCACCCACTTTCTCAAACACAGATTTAGAGATGGCAGATGCCATCCATGTTCTCCAGTTTTCACACCCCATGGTGAACGGAAAGCTGGATAGTAGACAGTTAACAGAATAACACTCTGTACAAATTAGTTGGTGAGACAGCACTAACGAGAAGGTCACAGAAACATAGATCTGGAAAAGAGGACATGTGCAGACCCTCCCACCCACCCCCACCCCTGCCCCCACTGCACACACAGAGAAGATCCCTGGACCTTTCCACCTTTCCCAGACCAAAAAGGCGCTCTGGGTCTACTCCTTTACAATGTCTGCTTATTTCCCCTCCCCAGACTCTCCCTCTCCTTCTACCATCACAACATCCGTTATCCTCAATATGAACAGAAGTAGCAGGGTAAGAATCTCGTAAGAACCATACTCAGTGATCTGTCTTAAATTTCTGTACTGGCTATACACAGAAGGACCTTTTCCTAGGAGAAACATATAGATACTCTTCAGAGGTAGAACGTATGTGAAAAGCCACTGAAACACGGAAACTAAATCCTATTGGTGTATTTTTAAGCCTGAAAAGGAATCTCAGTATCAACACTGTCTGCTTATCTGACTCTGGTTGTGAATTGTACCCTCATATTACTTAGACTGCCACAGCTATTAGTGATGATCATGAAATTTGCTGGCTGTTTTAACACTGGCTGATTTTTAACAAGAGGATTTACATACATAGGCGCAGTTAAAAATTAATTTACTCAATAATCTAAGAAGTCATTTTGAAATGAGAAGGGAGAGCAAGAATAGCTTGCTTCAGCGATAAAACCAAAAGATTCTTAAATCACTACTGGCTCTGTGTGTGTATCTTTAAGTGCTTTCTAAAGAATCTATCTCTTTTCTGTATGATTGAAAATTTTAATAAAAAGAACATTCCATAAATTCTCACTTACAGAAAACATTTTATAAATAAAACCATTGAGTAGAATATGCTTGCAATGAATATTAATGTCTTAAACTTAGTAAAACAAATAATAATAATCCTACTTAAATCCCTCTGCATAAAGATCAAAATAGTCCTTTATATAAACCATGGTAATACTCTGATATGGAAATGCTATCAGAATAATTTTTTATAGTCTAGGTTAAACATATTTGATTATCAGTATTTTGGATATTTTTTATAACAAGCTATTTAGAAAAACAGGCATTATTATTTTTAATTGAATTGATTCTTTCAGTGTAAACAATATGAATCATTTTTTATAATACTACTCAGATGATTTGTTTTCCTTTTAAAATCTAGACAAATTAAGAACACCAACCACTGTCTAGACTCCCATTTTGTACTGGCATTTTTCAATATTCTTATAAAATGTCTGGACCCTAAATAACTTAAGGCATTAAGAAAGCAGCAATGAAAAATAGTAAAGAAGAAGCAAACCTTCTAAGTAATATTTCTACCTTGCTTTGCATTTGATTGTCTTAATCGTCATAACTCAATCCTTGAAATGCTACATAAATGACACAATGCTGTAGCCAAGACTTTTCTTCTTTTTACAGAATCATAACCTTCATCTGAGATCTGGAGACTCTGAATTTCTATGGGATTCCCTGTATTTTAAGTTGCCTAAATATAAAAGTAAACAGATTTCCCTCTTTGAACTTTAACTGCATCTTGTATGAACTAAAATGTTGAATTTGTTTGTTCTCTTTTTCTCTTTTTAACAACCTGAAGATAATTTTGTGAATGATAATGCTAAATACTGTTAGAACATCTGAATGAGAATCTCAAAATAACTGTTTTCTAATAAAGATGTTGCTACTCAGGAAAATTTTTTTGCTCTTTCTCCCCCAACCCCCCACCTCACCCCAGTGTTTCAAAGAATAAGTCATTAAGCAGGGACTACATTTTATGGATAAACATCTAGACAGGAAGGATGCAGTCTTTGACCAGGGACATGTATATAAGCAAACTCATGCACAAGAGAATATTACAGAGTAACATATCTGAAAGCTGTCTTAGGGAACTGCTTTACAGTATACAACAGGCTTATTTCAGGAATCCTCAAAATAAGGAAATAGGAATTATTAGGGGCACTGGATTTTGGCTAATATTCATGATCAGCTATGCCACATAACTGAACACCACCGCCCTCCCCCTCCCCAACTGTGGCCAACGATTTGTATTTTTACAAACATGGATTAGACATCTCCCTAATGCCTGAAAACACAGCCAACAGTCAGGGCTTCAAGGCCCTGGGACAAAATCTTTCCCCTGTTTAAAGACCCCCTGAAATGCTGCTTCCTCCATAAAACCTTCCATAACAAAGTGGAAATGGGAAACATATGTTCTCAAACTTCACTTGTTATTCAGTCGCTTAGTAGTGTTCGACTCTTTGCGACCCCATGGACTGCAGCACACAAGACTTCCCTGTCCTTCACTAGCTCCCAGAGTTTGCTTGAGCTTATTGCCATTGAGTTGGTGATGCTATACAACCATCTTGTCCTCTGTCACCTCCTTTTTCTTCTGCCCTCAATCTTTCCCACCATCAGGGTCTTTTCCAGTGACTCAGCTCTTCGTATCAAGTGACCAAACTATGGAAGATTCAGTTTCAGCATCACTCCTTCCAATGAATATTTCTGATTTAGAATTAACTGGTTAGATCTCCTTAGTTATCCAAAGACTCTCAAGAGTCTTCTCTGGCACACTAATTTGAAAGCATCGATTCTTCGGCACTCAGCCTTCTTTATGGTCCAACTCTCACACCAGTACATGACTACTGGAAAACCATAGCTTTGACTATATAGACCTTTGTTGGCAAAGTGATGTCTCTGCTTTTTAATATGCTGTCTAGGTTTGTCATAGTGTACCTTCCAAGGAGCAAGCATCTTTTAATATCATGGCTGCAGTCACAGTCCACAGTGATTTTAGAGCCCAAGAAAATAAAATCTGACACTGCTTCCACTTTCTCTCCAACTATTTGCCATGAAGTGATGGGAACGGATACCAGGATCTTACTTTTTTGAATGTTGAATTTTAAGACAGCTTTTTCACTCTCCTCTTTCACCCTCATCAAAAGGCTCTTTAGTTCCTCTTTGCTTTCTGCCATTCAATTCAGTTCAGTTCAGTCGCTCAGTCATGTCTGATTCTTTGCGACCCCATGAACTGCAGCACGCCAGGCCTCCCTGTCCATCACCAACTCCTGGAGTCCACACAAACCCACATCCATCGAGTTGGTGATGCCAGCCATCCAACTATCTCATTCTCTGTCATCCCCTTTTCCTCCTGCCCTCAATCTTTCCCAGCATCAGGGTCTTTTCAAATGAGTCAGCTCTTTGCATCAGTTGGCCAAAGTATTGGAGTTTCAGCTTCAATATCAGTCTTTCCAATGAACACTCAGGACTGATCTCCTTTAGGATGGACTGGTTGGATCTCCTTGCAGTCCAAGGGACTCTCAAGAGTCTTCTCCAACACCACAGTTCAAAAACATCAATTCTTCGGCACTCATCTTTCTTTATAGTCCAACTTTCACATCCATACATGACCACTGGAAAAACCAGAGCCTTGACTAGACAGATCTTTGTTGGCAAAGTAATGTCTCTGCTTTTTAATATGCTGTCTGGGTTGGTCATAACTTTTCTTCCAAGGAGTAAGCGTCTTTTAATTTTATGGCTGCAGTCACCATCTGCAGTGATTTTGGGGCCCAGAAAAATTAAGTCAGCCACTGTTTCCTCATCTATTTGCCATGAAGTGATGGGACTGGATGCCATGATCTTAGTTTTCTGAATGTTGAGCTTTAAGCCAACTTTTTCACTCTCCTCTTTCACTTTCTTCAAGAGGCTCTTTAGTTCTTCTTCACTTTCTGCCATAAGGGTGGTGTCATTTGCATATCTGAAGTTATTGATATTTCTCCTGGCAATCTTTATTCCAGCTTCTGCTTCTTCCAGCCCAGCATTTCTCATGAAGTACACTGCATAAAAGTTAAATGAGCAGGGTGACAATATACAGCCTTGACGTACTCCTTTTCCTATTTGGAACCAGTCTGTTGTTCCATGTCCAGTTCTAACTGTTGCTTCCTGACCTGCATACAGATTTCTCAAGAGGCAGGTCAGGTGGTCTGGTATTCCACTCTCTTTCAGAATTTTCCACAGTTTATTGGGATCCACACAGTCAAAGGCTTTGGCATAGTCAATAAAGCAGAAATAGATGTTTTTCTGGAACTCTCTTGCTTTTTCCATGATCAAGCTGATGCTGGATTTCTGCCATTAGGCTGGTTATCATCTGCATATTTGAGATTGTTATTATTTTTCCCAGCAATCTTGATTCCAGCTTGTGATTCACCCAGTCCAGCATTTCACATGATGTACTCTGAATGTAAGTTAAATAAGCTGGTTGACAATAGACAGCCTTGATGTACCCTTTTTCCAATTTTGAACCAGTCCATTGTTCCATGTCTGGTTCTAACTATTGCTTCTTGACCTGCATACAGAGACAGGCATGGTGATTGGGTATTCCCATCTCTAACAAGTTTCCAGTTTGTTGTGATTCATACGGTTGAAATTTTTCACATAGTCAATGAAGCAGAAGTAGATGTTTTTCTGAAATTCCCTTGCTTTCTCTCTGATCCAACAGATGTTGGCAATTTGGCCTCTGGTTCCTCTGCCTTTTTTAAATCCAGCTTGTACATCTGGATGTTCTCAGTTCATATACTGTTGAAGCTTAGCTTGAAGGATTTTGAGTATTACCTTCCTAGCATGTGAAGTGAGCACAACTGTATGGCAGTTGGTACATTTTTTGGTACTGCCCTTCTTTGCGATTGGAATGAAAACTGACCTTTCACAGTATGGCTACTGCTGAGTTTTACAAATTTGCTGACATACTGAGTGCAGCACTTTAACAGCATCATCTTTTAGGATCTGAAAAAGTATAGAGCTGGAATTCCATCACTTCCACTAGCTTTGTGTGTAGTAATGGTTCCTAAAGTTTACTTGACTTCACACTTCAGGATGTCTGGCTCTAAGTGAATGATCACACCATCATGGTTATCTAGGTCATTATGACCTTTTTCATATAGGTCTTCTGTTAGGTCCTTGCCATTTCTGTCCTTTTATGTGACCATCTTTGCATGAAATGTTCCCTTCGTATCTCCAATTTTCTTGAAGAGATCTCCAGTCTCTCCCATTTGTTTTCCTCTATTTCTTTGCTCAGTTCACTTAAGTAGGCTTTCTTTTTTTTTTTTTTTTTTTATTTTTACTTTATTTTACTTTACAATACTGTATTGGTTTTGCCATACATTGACATGAATCCACCACGGGTGTACATGCATTCCCAAACATGAACCCCCCTCCCACCTCCCTCCCCATAACATCTCTCTGGGTCATCCCCGTGCACCAGCCCCAGGCATCCTGTATCCTGCATCGGACATAGCCTGGCAATTCGTTTCTTACATGAGAGTATACATGTTTCAATGCCATTCTCCCAAATCATCCCACCCTCTCCCTCTCCCTCTGAGTCCAAAAGTCCGCTCTACACGTCTGTGTCTCTTTTGCTGTCTTGCATACAGGGTCATCATTGCCATCTTTCTAAATTCCATGTATATGTGTTAGTATACTGTATTGGTGTTTTTCTTTCTGGCTTACTTCACTCTGTATAATCAGCTCCAATTTCATCCATCTCATTAGAACTGATTCAAATGTATTCTTTTTAATGGCTGAGTAATACTTCATTGTGTATATGTACCACAGCTTTCTTATCCATTCATCTGCTGATGGACATCTAGGTTGCTCCCATGTCCTGG
Organism: Budorcas taxicolor; assembly: GCF_023091745.1. Lineage (NCBI taxonomy): Eukaryota > Metazoa > Chordata > Mammalia > Artiodactyla > Bovidae > Budorcas > Budorcas taxicolor. The sequence continues at coordinate 14,334,706 of NC_068910.1, read as the reverse complement.
CTATTATAAACAGTGCTGTGATGAACATTGGGGTACATGTCTCTCTTTCAATTCTGGTTTCCTTGGTGTGTATGCCCAGCAGTGGGATTGCTGGGTCATAAGGCAGTTCTATTTGCAATTTTTAAAGGAATCTCCACACTGTTCTCCATAGTGGCTGTATTAGTTTGCATTCCCACCAACAGTGTAGGAGGGTTCCCTTTTCTCCACACCCTCTCCAGCATTTATTGCTTGCAGACTTTTGGATCGCAGACATTCTGACTGGTGTGAAGTGGTACCTCATTGTGGTTTTGATTTGCATTTCTCTGATAATGAGTGATGTTGAGCATCTTTTCATGTATTTGTTAGCCATCCGTATGTCTTCTTTGGAGAAATGTCTATTTAGTTCTTTGGCCCATTTTTTGATTGGGTCATTTATTTTTCTGGAATTGAGCTGCATGTGTTGCTTGTATATTTTTGAGATTAGTTGTTTGTCAGTTGCTTCATTTGCTATTATTTTCTCCCATTCAGAAGGCTGTCTTTTCACCTTGCTTATATTTTCCTTTGTTGTGCAGAAGCTTTTAATTTTAATTAGATCCCATTTGTTTATTTTTGCTTTTATTTCCAGAATTCTGGGGGGTGGATCATAGAGGATCCTGCTGTGATTTACGCTGGAGAGTGTTTTGCCTATGTTCTCCTCTAGGTGTTTTATAGTTTCTGGTCTTACATTTAGATCTTTAATCCATTTTGAGTTTATTTTTGTGTGCGGTGTTAGAAAGTGATCTAGTCTCATTCTTTTACAAGTGGTTGACCAGTTTAAGTAGGCTTTCTTACTCAACTGAATGCAAAGTTCCAGAGAACAGCAAGTCTTCAAACTTCACCACAAAAATAATCATAAAAGCAAGCTAAGATATAATCTAAGACCAAATTCGTGCTAACGGTTAATACAGCAAAGTCACCGAACTCCAGGGCTGGAAGCAAAGCTGGGTTTTCTGTAGAGCCTAGGAACTCTAAGGGCAGAAGCTGGGAATGGCTCCTCTCTTTATCCACAGCATGACACATGGAGCCTGGTATGTAAGAAGTGTTCAGCAAATGATCCTTGAATGAATTTATTTTAATCCTGACCTTGTATTTATTTTATAAATGAAACTCAGAGAGGAAAATGAGTTACTGAGAATTGGTACCAGAGTCCGAACACGACTCTGGGCTAGCGTTCTCCACTTTATATTGTACATCTTCTGCTTGCTCTTGCCACCTTCTCTTCGGGTATCTTGCCTGCGAAAATGAGGTCAAACTTAGACTGTAACGAGGGTCTGGGAGGCTGGTACCTGTGTGCTGTTGCTGCTGATAGGGGCAAAAGTTTTATGACATCACAGAGGTAAGGAAAAAGGACTTTTAAAAAATAGTTTAGTTGCACATTATGGTTTCCTTGGAAAGAAACACAGGAGAAATGAGCTACAGAAGCAAATAGGCCTGAATTGTCTCTGAACAAATAACTCAAATTTGTTGAGTCATTTTGCATTTATTCATCCTTCCCTCTATCTATCCACCTACCTATCCACCCAGTCATGTTCTATTTCCAAACTTGCCTTGCTATTACTGAACATTGCTTTAAACACTTAACATCTATATAGCTCTAAATTTAACCCTGGTGAAGTATCTACAAGCCATCTTACAGTTGGATCAATTAAAGATAAAGGGGACGGTACCTTGCTCTAGGTCACAAAAGGTAGCAGGGTGCAGGTTTGTGCCTTGGCCGACCTGAAACTAAACTCCCGAGCAAATCATTCTGCCCTCAGCCTCCTGTTTTCAGGGTACAAAGGCAAATGATGTTTTGCCTTAAGGATCTTGGAGTGTGGTAAAAGAGGCAACCAAGCAACTCATCCCTAAAAGGAGTAACTCCAAGAGTCTGGGGGAGGATTAAATAGAATTATGGATGTAAAGCACCTAATACAGTGCCTGACACATCCAATAAGTAGAACTGATCTCATAACAACCATGCCAGGTTAGGGAGAGAAGTCCTTAAGCTTCTCTGAAATCCATCCACTGCTCTCCCAAACTTGAACTTCATCTATCTCTGCATTCAAATTACATACACAAAATATTTTAAAATTTTCTCCTTTATCCCATGATATAGATAACATGCTTTAGAAAGTAGTTCAAGGTGGTGGTAGTTGGCACTGCAAATATTAAAGAAGGTAGGGAATGATGCACAATGGGAAGGAAATTGTTAGAGAGGAAGGAGGTCAGGAACGAAAGGAGAGATGCTTCAGAAGCACCCAGCCAAATCATCTAATGTGTCCCAGCCCTGGGCAAACACGGATGGGTCCAATCCAAGCACATAGGGCTCATGATTCAGCGAGTGGTTCAATTCCATTAGTCATTTCTGGAAAAAGAAAGTCCATACCATGGCATTAGTCCTTTGCCTGACATTTTTCTACCTCATGAAACTAGGATGGGTTTTCCAAAATCCTTTCAGCTAATTTGAATGGATAAACATCTAACTTTCTGCTTTTGGACTTCTCAGTAGTTTTGCTGTACATGATTGCACAATTGCTCCAATTTACCCCAGAGGGTCATTTCAGTTGAATCCTTTGGCACGAGATGTGTGGAAGCTTGCACAGAGCCATCCCTCCAGTTCTCACGGAACTGGGCTGTATTGGGGTTTGTAGTGGATATATACCCATTAATTGGGGGTGTGACCTGGGAATAATGTTACAGGAAAAAGGATCAGGGGGCTGAACTATGATCAGATCAACAAATACATGATTTTAATACAAAAAAAAAAAACAAAAACTGAAAAGGCAAATCAGTTTTCCAACTTTAATATGCAGAAACAATAAAAGTAGACAAATTTTGTTGGTGCAAATTAGAATTGTTTGTATCAAAATTTTATGTCCAAAAAGTGATGAAAATAAAGGCTATGTCCATGAGTATACAGTGCAAGTATATGTTTTCTCTAGAGTAAGTCACGAGAATGACCTACTACACCTGCCACTCAGGAAATCCCCTAAAGTGAAGAACTATAGAGTCATTCTGAAGAACAGAATGGGAAAGACTAGAGATCTCTTCAAGAAAAGTAGAGATACCAAGGGAACATTTCATGCAAAGATGGGCTCGATAAAGGACAGAAATGGTATGGACATAACAGAAGCAGAAGATATTAAGAAGAGGTGGCAAAAATACACAGAAGAACTGTACAGAAAAGATCTTCACGACCCAGATAATCATGATGATGTGATCACTAACATAGAGCCAGACATCTTGGAATGTGAAGTCAAGTGGGCCTTAGGAAGCATCACTACGAACAAAGCTAATGGAGGTGATGAAACTACAGTGGAGCTATTTCAAATCCTGAAAGATGATGCTGTGAAAGTGCTGCACTCAATATGCCAGCAAATTTGGAAAACTCAGCAGTGGCCACAGGACTGGAAAAGGTCAGTTTTCATTCCAATTCCAAAGAAAGGCAATGCCAAAGAATGCTCAAACTACCACACAATTGCACTCATCTCACATGCTAGTAAGGTAATGCTCAAAATTCTCCAAGCCAGCCTTTAGCAACACGTGAACCGTGAACTCCCTGATGTTCAAGCTGGTTTTAGAAAAGGCAGAGGAACCAGAGATCAAATTGCCAACATCTTCTGGATCATGGGAAAAGCAAGAGAGTTCTAGAAAAACATGTATTTCTGCTTTATTGACTATGCCAAAGCCTTTGACTGTGGGGATCACAATAAACTGTGGACAATTCTGAGAGAGATGGGAATACCAGACCACCTAACCTGCCTCTTGAGAAACCTGTATGCAGGTCAGGAAGCAACAGTTAGAACTGGACATGGAACAACAGACTGGTTCCAAATAGGAAAAGGAGTACGTCAAGGCTGTATATTGTCACCCTGCTTATTTAACTTCTATGCAGAGTACATCATGAGAAACGCTGGATTGGAAGAAACACAAGCTGGAATAAAGATTGCTGGGAGAAATATCAATAACCTCAGATATGCAGATGACACCACCCTTATGGCAGAAAGTGAAGAGGAGCTAAAGAGCCTCTTGATGAAAGTAAAAGAGGAGCGCGAAAAAGTTGGCTTAAAGCTCAACATTCAGAAAACGAAGATCATGGCATCCGGTCCCATCACTTCATGTGAAATAGATGGGGAAACAGTGGAAACAGTGTCAGACTTTACTTTTCTGGGCTCCAAGGTCACTGCAGATGGTGACTGCAGCCATGAAATTCAAAGACACTTACTCCTTGGAAGAAAAGTTATGATCAACCTAGATAGTATATTCAAAAGCAGAGACATTACTTTGCCGACTAAGGTCCATCTAGTCAAGGCTATGGTTTTTCCTGTGGTCATGTATGGATGGGAGAGTTGGACTGTGAAGAAAGCTGAACGCCGAAGAATTGATGCTTTTGAACTGTGGTGTTGGAGAAGACTCTTGAGAGTCCCTTGGACTGCAAGGAGATCCAACCAGTCCATTCTGAAGGAGATCAACCCTGGGATTTCTTTGGAAGGAATGATGCTAAAGCTGAAGCTCCAGTACTTTGGCCACCTCATGCGAAGAGTTGACTCATTGAAAAAGATTCTGATGCTGGGAGGGATTGGGGGCAGGAGGAGAAGGGGACGACCTAGGATGAGATGGCTGGATGGCATCACGGACTCGATGGACGTGAGTCTGAGTGAACTCCGGGAGATGGTGATGGACAGGGAGGCCTGGCGTGCTGCGATTCATGGGGTCGCAAGGAGTTGGACATGACTGAGTGACTGAACTGAACTGATAGCAGTGTTTTAAAACCATTTAAGCTTTATTTGTATTGAATGTGTCTCTACTGAACAAGGCATGGACTAGCATTATCAGTAGTATTTCACTGAGTTAAGCATTCATCATGGGTGGGCCCTGGTAAGTGCTGCTCATGTACTTCTCTGTTGTCACTTTGTTCTTTTCCTTATTATAAAACACTACATAAATGCTATAAAAGTTCAAATATATATGAAAAAGGGTACAACTTGAACATTTTTTCCCAGATACACAAAAAAAGATATAAGGTTGTTTAAATTTAACAAATCATTTCCTCTAAATAAGAACTGCAAATAACATCCTGCTCCCGAAATAGAGCTCTCTGGTCGCCCATTAGCCCTTATGGGGCTTCAGCCAGAGCCCCAGTGCACTCTTCTGAGGGTCATCCCACCATCAGGAAGCCAGGCACTTTTAATCTGAAGGTTTTGCATTCATTTCTTTATGGTCTCAAACACACAGTTTAACAGGGCCAATGGGAAAGGGACCGGCCATGATTCACATGAGGGCTTCCCAGGTGGCTCAGTTAAAGAATCCACTTTCAAAGCAGGAGACACAGGAGACTTGTGTTTGATCCCTGGGTGGGTAAGATCTCCTGGAGGAGGAGACAGCAACCCACTCCCACATTCTTGTCTTGAAAAAGACTCCCATGGCTGTGAACCTTGCAAAGTTTCCCTCCTTTCACAGCAACAGGGCAGCTTCTCTGGAAAGCCATAGATACCCTCATACAGAACTACCACAAAGAATAAAATGCTCAGTTCTGTGATCATCATTATGGTGGAACAATTTGTTGTAACTGAGATTTCCACAGAATCCATCACACTGACCATGGGGGGAGCTAAAGTGATTGGACTTGCTCCAGTTTCTACTTCCCTTGCCTTATTCACAAAATAAATCTAATTTAAGTTATAGCTCATTGTACTGCTACCCTCTTTCTGACTCTTGAGTTTAGTCAATTTTAACAGCCCCAGCTTGAGAATGCATATAAAAGATGCCTGCATGTGTTCTTATAAGAGTAAATGATGAGGAAGAAAACAGAATTATCAAAACAAATATAATAGCTTACACAGAAAGCCAGTCAAGGTAAAAGCAAATGAGTCATAAACCAGACCCAAATGTAAATAGCTATCACCTCTCCATTTTGTACTCCATTTGCATCCATTTAGCTGCTTATATAACTGTAATGAAACACTAAAATCACTAGACCTACAGTTCTCTGAAAACAGCAGCTTTGCAAACTTTCAATTTTCTATTTTCAATGACAAGTCAACATTTCAAAGTGCAGAAGTTAAATGAGACAAGGAATGATAAATGATGCTCCACAATTGCTGAAATCTGATTACACTGAGATAAGAGCTGGCCAAATTCTACTTGCAAGAGTTTATACCTAAAGAACAAGACGAAAGAAAGGAAGAAAGGAAAGAAGTCTTTAAATGATTGCTTCCATTTATTCCTCCTAAATACAATATAAACAAGGATATAAAGAAAATGCAAATGAATTCAGGATCCCATTTACACTTAGGGGAAGAGATTAATAAAGCAGTCCCATCCTGAAAGAAAAAACAAAAATCGACCCTCATTTAAGAAGCTAATTTATGCACTCCTGAGTCCTCATACAAGTTAAGCAGCACAGAATATCACAGCAGGCATAGAACAACAGATCTCAAACCCTGCTGTGTTTGTTCAAGAAGGCAAGTTAAGCTATTCCTAACAGGAAACAAAACACATGGTGTGGCTATTAAACAGGGATCGTTTTGCCATACTGTATAGCTCTGACTCCATCAATTGCTGTTCCAAACAGGATTAGAGATGTGGTTTTCTTTAACTATGGTTTTGAGAAAAATGCTTATGCCTGCTCTGAATTTTGAAGCCTATGTTAACTAATATGATGCCAGGCAAGACACAGGGTACCTTCAAGACCTTCAAGACACTGTCTTTGAGAAAGTCCAAATTTGCGTAAAGACAACACAAAATGAAGGGGAAAGGTGCACCTGTATTGAAAAGTTAATCACATAAACAGCCAAATTTGAAATGCCCCCAAAGCATTTATTTTAAGTATTCAAGGCTCCATGTTATAGAGATTAAGTTAATCACACAGTGAAAAACTGATGTCTAGTTCCTATAGACAGAACCTACTTAGATGAATATGCAGTTTGAAAACTGGACTGTTTTTGTGTATATACTACTGAATATACATTTGCAAACAACTCTGGGCAATTCTGTTATTATTATAAAATGGAATCTCCCAGACATTTTCGTAGACATCAATAATCATATAAGAGAAAAAATGCAAACTGTTGTACTGTTCTACAAAATATGGACCTTTCTCCATTGCTGAACTCAAGAACAATGTACCCAAAGGAGAAAGTGGTTCAATTTTCACTAAAAAGAACAGATTTGTATTGGCCTGAAGGCTTCAGGTCTGTATTGCTACATGTTTTTTAACCAAGACTTCAGGACACTGCCTATGTATTTGGTGAAAATAGTTACTGATCAAGTGTATAACCAGTTAGTATAATATCACTCCTACTTTGTATTAAGGGTTAAAATTTATAGAATCTAGAAATTATCTCAGAGGTGTTTAAGAATCACAGGAAAAATAAAACCTTTTTTTGTGTGTTTATGTGCAAACCATTGTTCTAGAAAATAGCCAAAAGGGCTAGAATATTTGTAAAACTCTCAAATTATTAGAATTACACAAATGATAATTTATAGACAACAATCATTAATTACTGCTACACATACTAGGGATATCCAAATGGGACATTTTTAGTTGTAGATCAGCCAAGAGATTAAAATAAGCATGTTTACAGAGACATAACTATTTAAAATATTTATAGAGAAAACAGTTGCAGATGATTCAAAGAGAGATTCCAACAAAAACACAGCACAAATGTAGACACCATATGGTTCAACGTATGCACTCATGACCTCATGTGAAAAGCCGGCCAAAGACACAGCAGCTGGAGATACCTCCCTTTTACCCCCAGAACAACAAACTCTTGGGTTTGGAAGGGACTAATTATAATCATGTACATGGATGAGTGAAACCTATGGGTAATGTCAAAATCTTCAGGAAGAAATGTCTCAAAACAATTGTTTCTGAAAGCCTTTGCTTTGTTGGGTTTCAAATGCAGTCTCCCTTTCTTTCTGACTCCATCTAGGCAATTCAGGCAGGTGATATACAGTTTTAATGAAACAAGAGAAGCATCACATTCTTTCTGGGCTCTTTTGTCATATCTTGACAATTCATTAGCAAGATAATTATTTGAGGGGAACTGATGCTTGTAAGAACTTTCTACCAAAAGCCTTTGGTAACACTAGGGAGGGGAAGGGAAGGAATGTGAGGGGCAGGGATGCTCATACATAATCTATTGAGACTAGTGGTCCTGAAGGGGAATGCTTTCTGTCTGCAATGTGCCTCTCTTCAACCCACCTCATCTTCCAGCCTAGATCCCCAAGGATTACAGTCAAACTCCTCCAAAGAACTGAACTGCCCAGAAACTATCCAAAGAGTTCTGAAATCATTTCACACAAGATCCCTCTAATTTTTTGTTTAAAATAAATACCTTTCTCTATCTTAATTGAAACAAGACAGTTTGTAGCCACAGTGAGGAAGGGAAGGCAGGGTTATTTTTTGTCATCCAGGGCTGCAGAACAAGTCTATTGGGCAGTATAACATCTTTGGGACAGAGGAAAAGCCACTGGAGCATCTTCCTCATTTTCGAACTTTCTATGACCATAAATAATAATGTGTTTCACTTTGCAGGGCATGTGATGTGAGTCAAGATATGATGATAGAAGAAAAGAGTGATGAGCTAAGTGCTATTGAGAACTCATATGGCCCAGCAACATTTGTTATTACCATATTCTGCGCTGGTTTGTTTTGAACTTTGTTTTAAAATTCCATGGCTGATGACACTTCAAGTTCATGAGGAATCTTTTACAACAGAATGCTTTTGTCTATGGATCAGTGAAAATTTGATGAATAAATACCAGTAAGTGGAGGCTAGTCCATTTTTAGATACTTAGTTTAAGTCTCTTTGCAAAGAAATTTCTCATGTGGGCAATTAAGCAAGCATAACCTATCAAAGATGCCAATCCTTCCAGATAATGTGGAATTCTGACCATATATTTACCCTAAAGCTCTTGCTCTACTCAAATACTTTAACTTTTAATGAAGTGTTCAGTCCTTTTGTGATGGCACTGAAGTGTAATCAAACATCACCACAAGCCAAGTCACACACTAGCATGTCTTGCCTTGTTTAAATATCTCAAATGTATTTGAGTAACTGTGTAATGATTTCTAGGCCTCTGGTTGTCCATATGGTCTGAACAGACTGTCTTTTGTAGAGCAGTTGTGCTATCTTAGTGAGACAAAACCGAATCATCTCTGCTCCAAAGTGGAGAGCTTAGGAGGGTCAGATTAAGTTTCATGGTGGTGCCTTACCTCAACTCTTGAAACCAACTCACATCAGAGCCCCAGAAATTGCTCTGTTGCCTGAAAATCTTGCTTGCATTTGTGAAATACACAGGAACAACACACCAAGCATCATGTGATATGTACTCTGCCACAACTGTCCTTAGGATGCAGTGACAAGCCATGGATGACACGACAAAGCCAGCACTGCAGCCATAGGGAATCTTTCTGGACAGCAAACACACTACATGGTGGCACCACATCATCTCAGACAGATAATGAGGACCAGCGAAAGTGTCTGACTATGGGCAAGAACTCTGCTCTAATGCTCTCTGGGTGGTATGGGTATTGAGACAAGCAAGGTAGCTGTTGATTTTTCAATTAATGAAACTTCAGGGGAGTTTTAGGGATTTGGCTTAAGAGCTCAGAAACTAAAGTGATTACTGGGCCTTACTAATTATTCACATTATCTCCCTAGGAAAGTATCCCAGGGATGATCTGAAATGTTATGCTGGAAGGAATGTGACAAACTTATTCTTCAGCTATTATTTGAGAATTCTTAGCAAAATGGTTGAGCATAGATTCATCCCCAAACCACTCGCCACCAAAGGGCTTTCTGGTGGGATTCAGTTGGCAAAGGGCTAGTGGACAATCAAGTCTGTGGGTGTTTCTGCTCCTGTCCAACTTCAGGGTCCTGAAGTCCTAAGAGGAAAACCATTTCACTGGTCATGAACGACGCCGAACGCACAAGACCATGGAGGCATGCATGATTCATGAGTTCTGGGGATGACTGGAATGTGATGGAAAAGAGTTTTACCTTTTGTGCCTGAGGGAGCTGAAAAATAAGGAGAGAAAAGAAAAAAAAAATCATTATATAAGAAGTGAAGATTAACTGTAAAACTTCATTTGGCTGTCATTGGCAAATGGAAGGACCAAAATGGGGAGAAAAAGAGGAAAATAACAACCAAAGCCAAGTCATTCCCTCATATAAAGTTATGGTGTTGATTATTTCACCTGCTACCTTAATTCACAGTGTCAACAGATAATCTGTGACTTTGACAGTGCATGTATTGGGTAGTTTTTGGTAGCCTTCTGCAAAGCTGGACCTGAGGTTCTTCTGTCCAGTGATCGAAAGCACTAAGAAAGTGCTTCCACAGGAACAGAGAGCAGTTCTTTCTTCCTATATGCCAACAGTTCTCCATTGCTGAGGGGCTGTCCAGAGACATGTGGGGCTGTCAAAACCTGGGACAGGGGAAGGAGTAAGAGCTACTGGCCTCTGGTGGGTAGAAACCAGGCATTCTGCTAAACTTCCTAGAATGCACAGAACAGCCCCCACTGCCATATGTAGTGGTAGAACTATACTGCCCATATGTCCACTGTGCCAAAGTTGAGAAGCTCTGCTGTACGTAGAGGCAAGACCATTTGAAGAATGTCGTTTAATTTAAAGTCAGTTTTCCTTGCTTTGTAGCACAGTAACTGTTCCCTTTATTGCTGGTTAAGGAAGCATGCACAAGAATTCATGCATATATAAAGTAAGGCTGATACTCTAAGAACAATGAAAAGGCAGTCAGTCAATAAATAAAATAAGACATGATAGCTATGCCAATGGCACAGGGAAGGGACTGAGATTATAGGTATGTGGAGAAAGACTGAATATTTATGAGACATATTTATCTATTTTTCTACAGTGAAACTATTAAGCTGTGCTTTAGTGTCATGGTGTTTGTAATTGCCATTACAGCATGCAGTGTTTCAAAAAGCAATTTTCTAATCTGGAATGGAATTAACATTATCCATATATTAAATACCAAATGTAAGAATTACATCACTTTCAAGTCTTTTCATAGAGACTAACATTTATCAAGTGTGAAATTCTCAGCCGGCACAGTGTTAAGGCCCTTATTTGTACCACCCCCCCTAAGTCACAATAACCCAATACTAGGTTCTCTTTATTATACTCATTTTACCGATGAGAAATACAATGACATTTAGACATTATATATGATGTTCCATAGAAAGTAAATTTGAGGGCGGGGTTGTCTGACTTTCAGTCCATTTAGTTGCTCAGTTGTGTCCGACTCTTTGCGACCCCAAGTACTACAGCACGCCAGGCTTCTCTGACCATTTGACTTTAGAATGTACAAATTCAATTCAACTCACATGTTAAAAATGGCCACAAACACTTGGGAATTATGACAACAAACTCTCTGTGTCTCTAGAGTTTGTAACACTGGAACTGCCAGAATATGAAAGATAACTAAACCAGGCAGCCTATGGTCTGAACCTCCTGCCTTTCCCATTCTTTTGTCCCTGTGAAGAATACTCTCTCTTCACAGACACTAAAACTGGGGCTTTCTTGAACCTATCATAAGGCCCTGCCCCGTGGATGGAGCCCAGTAAAAGATCAAAGGGATAAACTCAAACCAACACGGTGTCTTGTATCTCACAGACTGCTCCAGAATGGTCCAGAGAATGTCCACAAAAGGCAGACCCCAACCTCCCAACAATCAATTTCCAAGCACTTTAATGCTGAAAGGTCTCTCAATTTAGGAAGACAGAAATATAACCATGATTTCTTGATTCCTTCCTCCTACTTAGAGCTGCCACTATTAAAAAGGAAGCTCACATGTTTCTCCAGCACTTCTCAAGAGTGCAGAAATGTATCAAGAGGTGAGAAATTGAGCCTAAAATGAAGAGTCACTTAAATAAGAGTCTTAAATATTAAATATCTTTTTCACAACGTAAAAGAAACTTTGGAAATGCAAACATTAACAGAATGACAGATGTATGCTTCCTTAGGAAAGAATCTGTGTTGAATCACAGATGATATGAAATGCATTGGATAGTGATGAGAATTATAACTGTTTGATGAATTAAATACCAAAGTCAAGGCCTGCACAAATCGTGGGACTTGACAGGCCTCTTTAAAATGAGAGCTGCCCTTTTTCTCTCTCTTTCAGGTTTATCTTGGTGGAGCAGGAAACTCTTCATTTTGAGTCACCCATTTAAGCACAAGAGAAGAAATCCTGGGCAGGAAAATGAGAGACCAAGTTTTTGTGGTGATGTCCTCAGTTTGAGGCTGCCCTCAAGTTCTCCACAAAACATATATTTTCCTTAAGAAATAATTCATGAGAACAAAGAACAACTTTCCTACCAGAGCTTTTAAATAACATAAATTATAGCCTGCAATGCCACACACAGGTTGGACCTTGGAAAAGAAGCCTCAGAATAGAACACAGCAAATTGAGATGGGCTCACTGGCAGCTGCAGATGCTACTGACTGGGAGTCCACGCTCTTGATGACACATGGTTCACGCAACACTCACAGTGTGCAGTGCTCTGACCCAGGAGCCAGACCAGTGGGACACTAGACTCACCCTGGCCTCTAGCTGGAGTCTTGAGACACATGCATTTTAGCCTTTAGTCAGAGTGCTTATCTGTATAAATGGATGATCCAGGGAGGGCTGGGGAATGGGCCAGTTCTTAGATGGCAAAGATTAGCTTCAAGAGTCACGTCTGACAGATTGGTAATGTATTTCCATAGGGCCATGTTGAGAAAGATTTTGAAGTTATATTTTATGGAAAGAATGTTATAACCAATCAGCAATGTCTGTAGTGGGCTCAAAAAATAAGGAACAGCAAAGGATACTCCTGGACACAATGGTCTCTAAAGGTCTCATTGTACTTTTTCTTCGTAGTTCAGAGAATATCTGTAATATCTATGTGAAAATTAGTTTAATGTCTCTCCTCTGCTACTTCACAAGCTCCATGAGGACATGAGGGAACCTGTTCTGTATGGCAGTCTCTATGCATTTCTGTGACTGTGACTGGTGCCCGCCTGGTTAAAGAAAGTACCTTATTACTAGGGTATGCCCAGGGTGGATGCCAGGAAAAGACAACTGGGTTAACTGACTGCAGTCTATACCTTCACAAACACATACACCATGTTGATAATCCAAGATAATGGCTTACAAGAGAAAAAGGAATATTTCTGCCAGAGGATAATCCCCATACCCTTGATACAGACGTCTGAAGATATGTACATTGTCCCACTGACCCACGGATGTACAAAAAACTAGCCCGGGAATTTCCCATCCTCACTCAGCCTGAGGCAAGGCAACTTCTCTTTCTCAAGATCTCTTCTTCTCCAAAGTCAGTTTGTCAGGCATTGTCAACCAGGCTCCACCTTCCTATGTCTGTTTCTTCACTTACTATTAATACATCAGGATCTGCACAAGCAGCTTCAGATTCCTTCAGACCAAATGCCCCCTAACTGTATGACTTTATAACCAACTATTCACATCCTCTAGTCACTTTTTTAAAGGAAGCATAAAGAAAGAAGCTGTAGTATATGGCAGGCTCGCACATTCCCAGGGAAAATTCTTGGGATGTAGAATGCATTTGTGGGACACTTCACATTCAAATCTGGAAGGACTGAGAATGTGCCATTCAAGAGAGTGACAGAGATAAAAGGAGAGGAACAGAAACAGCCTCTCTTGAGTGACCACTCCCAGTGCAGCAGTACTTGGCTAAGCACTTTACATCTTGAGCAGCTTTGGTCCTCACAGCAGACCTCTCTGGGTTATTTATTAGTATCAGTCTCATAGATGAGGAAATGGAGAATACTTAGTGTGGCTAAGAACTTTGCCAGTGTCACCCACTGAGGAAATGCTGGAGCTGAAAGTCAGCTCAAAGTCGTATCTCTCTGCAGCCCTCACTTCTGCTTTAACTGTCAGGCTCAAAGTTTTGCTTCTCATGCAGACCAAAGGTGTTAGCACCAACCCAAGATCTGGGGGGCCTCTCAGGCCGTTCCATCTGGGAGTCCCCCATATAAAGAAGGGGGAATGAGAAATTCTGGAACCACTCCTTACAGAAGAGTCTAGATGGAGAATGTAGCCTACCATGCTTCGCAGCATGTGGTGTACGATGTATGGTGCTGGCTAAGTCACTTCAGTCATGTCTGACCCTTTGTGACCCTATGGACTGTAGCCTGCCAGGATCCTCTGTCCATGGGATTCTCCAGGCAGGAATACTGGAGTGGGTTGCCATGCCCTCCTCCAGCGGATCTTCCCGATCCAAGGATCGAACCTGCATCTCATGTCTCCTGCATTGGCAGGCAAGTTCTTTACCAGTAATGTCACCTTAGAAGCCCATGATGTATGGTTGCAGCACAAATATTTACCTTGCCTTCTCCTATCACAGACATACTTGCCCTTCCCTCATTTTAGAATGTTCCCTCCTACCCTCCCTCCTTGTCCAGAGAACACCTGGTTGTCACTGTCTCAAAGAAGACCCTGTCTGACCTCTCATATCAAATGTCATCAGCACACCACATACTGCCTATTCATAGCATAGTTACTGCTAGTTGCAGTAACTGCCACACTGCCCTTTTTGGGTAATGGAAATCCAGCTGTTAGCCAGGCTTAGCTAAATGATGCTATTAGAACTTGGTGGGACTCAGTTGTGGTCAGCGAGATATCCATGCATATGGCTTTTCCAGATAGTACCCTTAAAAGGACACCTTCTATCCTGCTGCCAGGAAGGTAGATGTCATTGCTGGTGCTTTACCAGTCCTTCTGGGCCATCAGGTTGTCCTGGACGGAAACCACATGCTGCAATGTTGACAACAGCAGTAATGGCAGTGATAATAGCCATGACAAACTATCCATCATTCTAAGGGCTTTGTGTTTGCTTGTGTGCATGCTCAGTTGTGTCTGACCCTTTACTGAAAACTCGTGGAAACTTCATTAGGTAAGTTCTATTATCACCCCAATTTTCCATGAAACTCCAAGGTCACATAGCCAGAGAGCAGCAAAGACAGTGTTTGAGTGGGGAGGCCAGTGAGAAGACTAGTGAATAATCTGAATGAGAGATGAAGGAGTTAGTGCTGGCAGTGGAGGGAGCAGGCAGTGGTCTGATTCTAGATCTGAGACATGAGATGATGGACTGGCTGATAATATGAGAGAAGGAGAGACATCGAGGTTACATCTAAGACCTTTGGGCCAGGTTAATTAAAAAAACAGAGCCTTAATGAGAAGATGAAAACTGTTCAAGAAGCATATTTGAGGAAAAAAAAAAAGTTCCATTTTGTCTAAAACTGACAACTTGAGGATGTCTCCTGGACTTGCAAGCAGAGGTGCAGGATAGACAGCTTGAAGACGAGATTACCCAGGCAGTGAGTGCAGGACCGAATTGTGGGGCAGTTTTAGAGAAGTGCATGTTAAGGTGAGCTGGGGAAAACAGTTGTAAGGAGCCCTCCTGGAAGTGGAAGAGATCCTAGTGGGTTTTGAGTCCCTAACGGTAAGTAAGTGTATTTCAAAAGCAAGTTCCTGCACTGAGGGGAAGGGGATGTTTTTGTTTTAACTTTTCTCGTTTACTTCACTTACATCACAGAGTCCCACTTAAGAGCCACAGCGGCAAGGGAGGGGACATTCATCACTCCAGCTGAACGGACTTCTGGAGTTGAGTGGACTCTTTTTTCAAAAATAAAACTCAATTAAAGATCAACTGATCAAAACAACACATTTACTATGAAATATGTAAAGACCAAATGGGACATAAAGTATTCTTCTGCCAACTGTATAAAAGAAAACGAAAAAAGCCTGGCCTACATATGTTTATTTCATTTGTGAAACTGGCCCCTTGCCTGGGCCGTTATGAATGAGTGACAAATCCTTGTTTGCTGCAAAGGTTCCCTGCGTTCGCTCACTTCGCCCTCCCCCACTCCGTGCATGATGTTTACATTTATAATCCTCCTCCATTCTTCTTCATTAAGCAATGTTGATAAAGATTTCTACTCTTCTACATATCTGAGGAAGTTCTGTTCACTGGTTCAGACTCCAAAACCTACATAAGAAGCAGGTCTCTGATAAGCTAGGATACAGTGGTGGAGGTTCTGTCCACTTCCATCCACATCTGCCACCCCACGCTAAGCCACCGTTGTTGCTCACCCATCTCAGTTATACTCCTTCCCCTGATCCTTCCTCTATACTGCACTTAGAACAATCTAAAAGTATTATCCCGGTGCTTTGCTGGCCCTGCTGTCTAAGCCTCACTCACCTCAAAGCCTTCAACTGGCTATTTCTTCTGATTGGCTGAGGCTCTCCCACCATTCACTTTCCTGACACCCACTATTTTTTATTAGATTTCAGCTCTGAAGGCACCTCCTCTGACAGCAGTTCCTATTTCAACCCCAAGTCTTTCTATAAATGAAAAAGTGAAAGTGAAGTCGCTCCGTTGTGGCTGACTCTTTGAGACCCTATGGACTGTAGCCCACCAGGCTCCTCCATCCATGGTATTTTCCAGGCAGGAATACTGGAGTAGGTTGCCATTTCTTTTTCCAGTGGATTTTCCTGACCTGGGGGATTGAACCTGGGTCTCCTACTTTGCAGGCAGACTCTTTACCATCTGAGCCACAGGGAAGTTCTGTAGTCTTTCTATGAAATCATCTTATTTATTCCAGTCTTAAGATTTATTGCATTCTATAATCTTCTTTATTATTATTATTTTACTTCTCTACATAAGAACCCAAGATCCATCTAGGGGCCACAAAAATAAAAAATTTATTCATCATTGTATCACCAGGAACTAGACCTGTACCATACCTGGCCCTTAGTAAGAATTCAGGAAGAAGTATTTTTTGGAGGAAGATAGGGAAGGAACAAGGAAAGAGAAAGGAAGGAAGGAGGGCCTTCAAGTTTAGTAGATGCGGCTTCCAATCCTATCTCTTATGAGCCATAAGAATTTAGGCAACAATGCATCATCTCTGAGCTCTGGATTTCTCAACAGAGAAATCAAAGAATTGATGCATTTGAACTGTGGTGTTGGAGAAGACTCTTGAGAGTCCCTTGGACTGCAAGAAGATCCAACCAGTCCATTCTGAAGGAGATCAACCCTGGGATTTCTTTGGAAGGAATGATGCTAAAGCTGAAACTCCAGTACTTTGGCCACCTCATGTGAAGAGTTGACTCATTGGAAAAGACTCTGATGCTGGGAGGGATTGGGGTCAGGAGGAGAAGGGGACAACCGAGGATGAGATGGCTGGATGGCATCACGGACTCGATGGACGTGAGTCTGAGTGAACTCCAGGAGATGGTGATGGACAGGGAGGCCTGGCATGCTGCGATTCATGGGGTCACAAAGAGTTGGACACAACTGAGCGGCTGAACTGAACTGAACTGAACTGACACATGTACTAAGTCACTTATGTCCATGTGTACTAAGACATTTTACTCACGTCTGATTCTTTGCAACTCTAGGGACTATAGCCCGCAGTGGCTCCTCTGTCCATGGAATTCTCCAGCCAAGAATACTAGAGTTGGTTGCCATCCCTCCTCCAGGGGATCTTTCCAACCCAGGGGTCAAACCCACGTCTGTTACATCTTACATCTCCTGCACTGACAGGGGGGTTCTTTACCACTAGCATCACCTGGGAAGCCCCCATGACCTTGTAAGCCCTAGCATTTTCAAGAATGCTCCGACCTGATGGTGTGTGAGATGTGTACTAATACGCAAGGACCTCATGGCCCACAGATAAATCCACAGACTGGAGATCACAAATCTTGTCAATTGGCCATCACCTCTTCATAGTGGGTTACATGAAGTGGTAAGGCCTGAATAAAGGTTCCTTAGGCAGTGTGTGTCTCTTATGGTGGACATGTGTCCTTTTGCTCTCACCATTAACTTCCTTCTTTCCTAGGAGTTCCCCTAGTAGGAGGGTAAGGTTCTACTCCAAGTCCCATGATGTGGGCAGTGCCCAGATCTCAGTCAATTAATTCATCACTGGCTCCAAAAACTAGCTCAGGGTGGACATGTGACCTCACCTAGTCTAATTAGGACTTTTCTAGAAGTAACCAAATATATTATACCACCTCTATCTTTCTCTCCTCCTCCCTTTCTACTCTCCACTCAAGTCTGAGAGGATGTGCTGCTGGGGACAGACCATCAAATGGAGCCTGAGAGTGAAGCCAGCACCGTGGAAGACGGTGCAGTGAGACCGATAGAACTCACCACCAGTGGCATCACGGGAGCCCATGTCCATCCATGAGATTTAGCTTCTAGAGGCTTCCAGCTCAGTCTGAGCCCTGGGGCCATCCTTAGTGAACTGAGTTGTTCTCATTATTCCCATAGATACTTGCAGTTAGCCATCTCCGAACACAAACCATGGCTACTCACAACTACATTTTACTCATACAAATCAAGAGATTTGTCAAAATATTTCCCTACCATTTGCTCAGCTTAAAAAATACTCAGCAATAATTTCCTCAAAAGATTGCCAAGGGTATGTATATTGCAAACATACAGGGCATCATATTTTTCCAAAGACCAGAAGCTATCCTGGCCTTTCTGAGCATACTGCATAAGTCAGAAGACAAAGGGTATTCCTCAGCGTATCCTTCTTAAAATCTGCCCCTCCCCAGGCTTTCTCCTGAGTGTTAATGTGTTCCTACTGCTCCATGTTCTTTCCCTAGCTCCTTAAATGTGTACACCTGGTTGCTCCCTCTATAATCCCTAGTCCCACGGCTTTATTTAGTACCTTGTCATAGCAGTGGTGAAGGAGGATGAGGAGGAAAGGGTAGGAACAGAGGTAGAGATAGGTAACCCTGCAGGGTGGAAGACAGAAGAAAAACAGGATCAATAAAAGAAGACAAACATAAGTGACTTTTCTACTTCAAAATAATTCAAGTACCCCATCCAATTTTCCTATCATATCCTGTAAGTTTTTCAAACCTTGTTGGAAAGATCATGGAGAGAATGGTATGTATGTATTCCAAATTATCTTACTTTTATTAGTTTAGGTAATATCTTGCCTGACTATATATAATTTAATGGTGATTTATCAACATCTAGTTTGGGATACAGATGGAACATTAAATTTTCTGTCCAACAGCATGTTTAAAGTCAAGAAAAATAAAGACAGAAAGACCCTTCTTTGCAATAACGTGTTGTTTAAAATGTCTCTTAAAAAATCACAGAAGAAATGCACGTTTCTTATTGTTTAGTTGCTACGTCACGTCCAACTCTTTGTGACCCCATGGACTGCAGCTCTCCAGGCATCCCTGCCCTTCCCTATCTCCCAGAGGTTGGTCAAATTTATGCCCACTGAACAGGTGATGCTATCTAACCATCTCATCCTTTGTCAACCCCTCCTGCCTGCATCAGGGTCTTTCCCAATGAGTCAGCTTTTCACATCAGGTGGCCAAAGTTTTGGAGCTTCAGCTTCAGCAGCAGTCCTTCCAAGGAATAGTTGGGGTTAATTTCCTTTAGGACTGACTGGTTTGATCTCCATGCAGTTGGAGAGATTCTCAAGAGTCTTCTCTAGCACCACAGTTCAAAAGCATCCATTCTCCAAGCATTCAGCCTTCTTTATGGTCCAACTCTCACATTCATACATGACTACTGGAAAAAACACCTCTGTCAGCAAAGTAATGTCTCTGATTTTAATGTGCTGTCTAGGATTGTCATAGTTTTCCTTCCAAGGAGTGAGGGTCTTTTAATTCCATGGCTGCAGTCACTGTCCTCAGTGATTTTGGAGACCAAGAAATTAGATATCAAAGACAAGCAAAAGAAAACATCTAAAACCAATGATGGTACTAACATCCACTGTTGATTTCAGTTAATGTTAATTATTCAATTATTTGAACATAACAATATTACTTATCAAATTCCTTCTCATTAGCTATCACCTTGTCACTAAATGGATGACTCTGTAATAAACATCCTACATACACTATCTACTTTTCAAGAAGTTTAATTATTGATCAAAGGGCACTGCATATTCCTAATTTATACTCTGACCAGGATTCTCTCTTTCCAATGTCAGTTTCAACACTCAAACCAACATTCCAAGTGTTATCATCTTTAAAAATCTCCCAGCAATTTAAAAATACAGATTATAAGGATGAGTCTTTTCCACGTTCCAAAAGAGTTAAAGGCAGATAAAACATTAAACTTTAGAACGCCTAGAGGGTCAAGAGCTCGCTGTGTTTCAGGTTTCCAGAGAACACTGTCTTGACCACTGTACACCAGCATACTCAGGTTATTTAGTAGAAAAGATGAAGACTGATAACTGAGGGTCAGGTTTTTCAAAACTAATTTTGAATGAAAAAATCCAGTGTCTTTTTTTGCAGCAGTCGAGCCCTGATTAGATGAAAAGCAAGCCTGCATAAATTATTCACTTGATGGCAGACATTTTTGGGGATATGGAAAATGTGGATTATTAATGGGCAGACCAGAACAATTCTCACATTACATATAGCTGAGGACTATCGGCTGG
The DNA here is from genome assembly GCF_023091745.1 of Budorcas taxicolor. Taxonomy (NCBI): domain Eukaryota; kingdom Metazoa; phylum Chordata; class Mammalia; order Artiodactyla; family Bovidae; genus Budorcas; species Budorcas taxicolor. Next base: position 14,314,241 of record NC_068910.1, on the reverse strand, counting down.
GGGAAAGCCCCAGACATTTTTGCTTGTTACCAAGTTCTGAAAATTCTCACAATAAGAAGTAATTTCTCATCAGGCTTGAACCCGCATTGTACTGGAAAAATACATTCCCAATTAAAATTGTCATTCTTCAGCATTATTATGGGTGGCCATTTTGCTGAAAAATTATCTGGAGTTCTGGCAATGTGGGGAAGTCCAAGGCCCTGCTGGTTCCCTGTGAGAATACGGGGTTGGTAGAATCAAAAGGAAATCTGGCAAAGTCCAGATAAAAAACCACCACCATGATGTGGATATATTTCCTGCTTGGAAACCACATTGTTCCACACGGCAGGCCAGGGATCAGTGTAGATTAAGGAGGATCTGATAGGGAAGGAAGCTCTTTTCTGCAGGATTCATTTTGGAAATATCTGAACAGGATGCAAACCCACTCAGACCTTCTCCTGAACTCCCACCCTACCAGTGTCACTTTTCAACATTGTGACTGCTTCCAGTTGGATATTCTAAGCTGCTGGTTTTAATTAAAACTTAATTTGCGAAAATGTTTCATAATTTATGCATGTCATGTAATTCTTCTGAGAGTATGAACTTGGAGCCAACTCAGGGCCATATAAGGAGACACTGCACTGAGAAGGACGGGGGAGGAAAGGGATATAGAAAGAGAAGTACCAACAGGCTCAACAGAGGAAAGTCCCAATAGTTTGCTTCAGCCTCCCACCACCTGGATCTGGAGCCACCTGGGAGAGACATGGGCCGTGATGTCTTAAAGTAGAGAGAGAGCCATTTGGCAGGTCATAGACTCAGAGAACCAGAACGGTCATCAATGACCAGAATGGCCCTCCAAGAGAGGCCTTACCAGAGGAGATGGTGAGCCAAAACACTTGAAATCCTCCAAAATAGATGTCTCCACAGAAGGAGACAAACAAAACAAAACCCTTAGAGGAAAATTAATGAAACTCATGAGTCTGCAATGAAACCATTACTTCACTCAACAGATGTCTTCAAGAGAACTTGCAAGGATCTGCCAAACTGCTGGACCACAAATCTGTGTAGCAACTTAACTAGAAATATTGGCCCCCCAAGAAAGACAACCTCCCCTCAACACATATCCCTTATTAATTGCAAAATGAATTATCTCAAGTTACCCTCCATGTCTGCAGTGGAAAGAGTATATAGACAGTATCTGACATAAAAAAAGGCGGGGGGGACAAATGTTCTGCCAGAAATAAAGGTAAACAAGTGTTCTGCATACTCACAAAGGAGAAACCATGTCAATGGTATACTTTTTAGTGGCTAATCTGTTAAGTTATACATTTCGTGGATAGATTTATTTCTATCTTTATTTCTCTCTCTATCCTCATCTCAGGGGCATCCCTCATAGCTCAGTCAGTAAAGAATCTACCTGCAGTGTAGGAGACCCGAGTTCGATTCCTGGGCCGGGAAGATCCCTTGGAGAAGGAAGGAAATGGTAACCCACTCCAGTGTTCTTGCCTGGAGAATCCCATGGACGGAGCAGCCTGGTGGGCTATACAGTCCATCGGGTTACAAAAGTCAGACACGACTTAGCAACTAAACCACCACCATCACCATCCCTATCTCAGAGGTTCAACTTGGTCCTTTCCACCTCCTGTCACCTATGAAAAACTTAATAAGCTCTTAAGTAAAAGCAAGAGATAATACAGTTCTTTCATCCATCAAGCCTGTATCTTATAGAAGTGGATACAGTAAAGGGTAATGGTATGAGCTGTGGGTGACAGTTGCACCTGTGATGATACTGTCAGTTAGGGGATTCTTCAGGGCTTCCCTTGTGGCTCAGCTGGTAAAGCCTCTGCCTGCAATGCGGGAGACCTGGGCTCGATCCCTGGGTTGGGAAGATCCCCTGGAGAAGGGAAAGGCTACCCACTCCAGTATTCTGGCCTGGAGAATTCCATAGACCGTATACTCCATGGACTGTCTACTCCATGGGGTCACAGAGAGTCATACACAACTGAGTGGCTTTCACTTTCAGGAAACCCCCAGCTCTGTGATTCTAGTCTATGAGAAGTTTATTTCTATGCAAATTTTCTTTTCTTATATATTGTTTTCACCTTAGCCCATCAGTACATATTTTTATGTTTACCTGCAAATAGAATGGCCAAAGCCACCTGTTGAATAATATTGGCTCTCTTTTTGCATATAAGCACTTCTCAAGTCAAGATTGGATCCTCTTCACTAACAGTGAGAGCAGGTACATGCTGAGCGTTTATGCTAAACCAGGGCTAAATGCTCTGAATGTGTCCTCAGGAAAAATTCTCAAGACCACTGTAGAGGCCAAATACAATCACCTACATTGTAAAGCCAGGAAAACAGACTGACTCTAAACTCCATTTTGTTTGTTTGTTTGTTTGTTTTTTATCAAAGTGAGTTAATAAGTCAAATAATCCAATTAGTCTTTTTCTAAAAACTAAGAATAATCTATTAGTGTATAATTAAGAGAATATAAAGTCAACTTAAAAATGAAACGGTCTGCTTGCCAATAGGGTAGAGAAGAGCTTTGCCCACTAACCAAGCCTGCTGACGTACTGATCACCATACTACTTCAGGGTTCTTTTTTGCATGTTTAGGAAAGAAGATCTATGAATACACTGGGACTGCTAATCTCTCCAAATACACTTGCTCCCCACCCCCTAAATCTGGCGTTTGGCAATCTTTAAGGACATTTTTCCAAACACATGTTCCTATAATACTGAAGTCTGTGTGTATTTCCAGTAAAGCTTTTCTTATGGTCTTGATTGATTTACAATTAAAATCATAAAACAGAGTAACTTATTGCATATCTTCATTTCCTATCACTTTTATTGTTCCTTTTATTTTACAGAACAATTTTTGTCTTAACTAAGAAAGTGAGGTCCTATCACTGCCACTTTGGTTCAAATCTCAAAGAGGCTAATATGCTTCTGAAGTTCATCTTTAAGAACTAGAGGAACACAAATGTCAAAAACTGACCTATAAAATTTTGCCATTCACACTGAATACATGTTAGGTAACATAATAAAGAAATCAAGAGAAGCATAAGAAAGGGCTATTTCACAATTACATTGACTTAGTATAGTATCATATTTAAATAAAAATTACCTCAATGTCATATCCAATAAACTGTCATAGTCTTTAAATGTATCCAATAAACTGTCATCGTCTTTAAATGTTTAAAAGATAAGTATTATTCTTTGGTAAAATTAATCTAAAAGCAATATGCTTTTAGTTTTGAATATGAATAAATAAATAGAACAATTTAATTAAATAATCTTAAAGGTAAAACAAACTAATATTCATGTCATCTCTTATTTCTATTTTTCTACCATGGTTGAAATGGGATAACTTATACTGCATTAACCCTCCTGTCACAAACAACAAGATAACTGGATATAGTACAAAAAAGAAACAAATGTCCTTTGATATTGGTCAATAATCCGCACTGACTTTGTTTCTTCAAAGAAGGCAAAACAATAAGGTGAGACTCGTGATCACTCTAATACATTACCTGGAGTCATTTGCAAGATCCCAGAACAGGGAAGATAATGATGATTAGAAATTAGAAGTTACACCTAATTGAGGGGGAAAGAACCAAAACTTACAGAGGCTGAGGTGGCTGGCATTTGCAAGGCAGAGCACTGGAGAGAGAAAACATTGAGTCACTTGCATTTAAGTCTTTACAGTTAGGACACCAGATGTCCTAAAGTAAAGGGTAAGTAAGCCATCTTTGGTACTCCCTGTCCAGACTCCCGACGCAGCATTCGGAGCATTGCAGCATTTGGAGCATATGAAAATTATTGTTCCACATCACTATATTTGGTGGCTCAGATGGTAAAGCGTCTGCCTACAGTGCGGGAGACCTGGGTTCGATCCCTGGGTCAGTAAGATTCTCTGGAGAAGGAAATGGCAACCCACTCCAGTACTCTTGCCTGGAAAATCCCATGGACAGAGGAGTGTAGTAGGCTACAGTCCATGGGGTCACAAAGAGTCGGACACGACTGAGCCACTTCACTTCACTTCAGTAAGCAACAATAGTAACAGATGGTAAATATCATGATCCTTGTTTTAAAAGGAGAAAACTACGTCATGAGAGTGACTTGAACAGATTAGCATGGTGGCAGTGGCAGAGCAGGGGTCTAAACCTAGTTTCTCTGTGAGTCCCTGCACACCCTGATCTAGAGAGGAGTCTCGAGTATGACACCACTTCATTCACCAGGGTTCTAGCTCAGGGCTATAAGAGGCTTTGGCCCCTTCATCACCAAAATGATGATCTGCCCCCATAACTCTCCTCTCTCAGGAAGACACTTGAGGTCAGGGTTGATATGCATGGGTTACAGAGCCAAAACTATCTCATTATTTAGACCTTTAGCAAAGATATATACCCAAGGTCTACACTTACAAAGCTCAAGCAGCTCAATCAGCCATGAATTCTGGGCATTTACACAAGAGTTGGTTGAAACGTGAGCTTAAAAAAATTCTAGCCAAACAGCTGCAAAGAACACAGGAAGTAAAGGACTAAAACCTATTAAGAGTCTTGGCTCCCCCTTTGGTGCAGACAGGAGATATCAGGGGGCGAACCAACAAGTATTTATGATAACAGAACAAAAAAATAATTGAATCATTTCCTTCCTAGAAAGATGACTAACTCAGGTGATGGGTTGGCATTTTCTACTTTCTGTTATCTTTTTTTCCCTTTATACAATACCAGTTTATTCTCTGCAGAGGTATATGTCTTATCATCAGACCTGAACACTGTCTTTGCAGACGCAGAAGAAATGTAGCTGGATTTGCTTAAATTCATAGGCTGTAAGATCTGGAAGGAAGATGGACAGAACAGCTTTTTGTCTGAACAAAATTTGTCCCTTCTTCTGGTAATAGCACTGCATTTTCCTGTGAGACAAAACCTATCCCCTACACTCAGGTCTTGTGGCAAGACTGGGGCTGACTCCTCTCATCCTCTAAATCCAAGGGAGACATGTCACTCATGCCTGGTGAATCAGAATGCTCCATCCTGTTGACTACTGTGATTGGCTCTGAAAGAGATAACACATGGCTGAAGTCATGAGAGTCAGCACTAGAATCATAGACTCAGCTAGAATCATAGACTAAAAAGAGATTATTTTTTTCTTCTGAGGGAAAGGGGTTCCACTGGCAAAATATAAACCTGGAGCCTATTGGTGACAGTCATCAAGCCACAAGGAAAGGAGAATCTCACCTGAGAATAAAGCTGCACAGAGGAAAGCAGAGCCAAGAGATGGGAAGAGGCAGACTCCTGACTGCCCTTGGGCACTTGGATCCAACCATGCCTGAGGAGATCTACACTATGACATTTCAGTTTTATGATTCAATAGATCCTCCTTAATCACACAAGTCTAACCGAGCTGGATTTCTGTCATAGTCAAAGAGACCTGATTCACTAAGGCAATAGTTGATAAACTATCTACATACCAGTGGTTCATGAACTCTGCTTTGTGGAACCTCCAAATTCTGTGAACCAGAGGCCATGACCTCAAATTAATCAAGGCTGCTCTTATTTTCATATGATGGCTGCTACGATTTTATTTGAATAAAATAGTTGTGCTAATAAAGAGGAAGAAGAATAAAAGAAGCTATTCAATTCAACTACCTAATTTTAGAGGTCTAGAAAAGCCATGTGGCTTTTACAAAGTGAGTCTATGATGGGAGTATGCCTGGTCTCTACCAATCCATCCAAAACACAACCCATTATCCCCAAATGCTGCCAGTACTTCTCACATCAGCTTTGGGTCTTGCTTTTGGAATGGAAGTGGATCTATGGCTTCCAGTCACTACACCCAAACACATAGGAGGATCCAACATGGACTTCCAGCATTGGATACCTGTTACACCTTAAGGACAGAGCTGCATACCTGCCATGCTCTGGTCAAAGAGCCCAGGTGTCACTCTTGCAGAGTGTATGAAGGGACCGTAAACATTTAGGGAGCTAACTAGTGAGTAAAAGACAATAACAACCTGAAGTCATGGTAGGCTTCATTGAAAGAGTCTCTTTAACTACAGTGAAAATGGTGTCCCCCAGAAAAGCACCAAGCATGCATGTGTTTTTGTATTTTTAAAGATCGCAGCACTGGAGAGCTTTGTTTAGAACTATCTTCTTTGACTCATTCTGGGCTGGTGAGGAAGTCCCACTTGTTTGCCAGGGAACAAATTTATTTCTGTACCCACTGCCTGTCAGAGTAAAGGGTAGAACTTCTTTTCAGGATTCTGAAATAGTGGTTTGGTTTTTGAAAAGACTTTTGGAATCTATCATCTTTAAAACTTAAAAGAAAGCAAAATCTTGTCACTTTTAAGACAAGTCAATTAAGTCCCATCTGTCTCAATGTGGCTGCCCTCTATTTTGAAGTGGAAAAAAAGAAGAGAGAGAGAGAAAATCCAAACTGGCAGCAATGTCCTTTTTTAATTGAATAAACCAACAGTTTTCTCATTCTAATGAGCATAAACTGTTTACAGAAAAGATTTTATTTAAATTACCCAGAGTGATTACTTTAAATTCACAGTTTGGTTAAAACCTACAGTCATAAATAATTAATTTCTCTTTTTAAAAGAATTATGCAAATTTAAGCCAGAAGGCTAAAAATGGAAAGTGTCTAATTACATGTGAACTGAGCTTGCATTTCTCTTTCTTGTTTCTTCGGCCTCCATGTTTCTGTCTCTGTACTTGCTCTGAACACAAATAATACCTGCCCTTACAGTGCCCTGCCCATGGTCCTGAGTGTTCCTACACCCTCTAATTCTTTATACAATGAACCAAGAAATGGGTGTGAACAGCTTTGGGTCATGCCCCAAATAATGCCATGTGCATGTGAATAGTAGCAGATTCTTGATAATGGAGAGAAGACAGAATCAATTGATCAGAACATGTTTCCTAAGCATCTATCCTATGCAGCCATTCTACTGAGTGAGCAGAGCTCAGAGGAATTAATTTCATATACGACCTATAATAATAATTTTTAAAAAAGTTAAATAAAACTACAAGGATAAAGATTAGATAGCAAAATCTTCAAGTGTCCAGAGGCAATGGCTGGTTAACAGTACACCGTGAGAGACACCAAAGAAGCCAGGATTCCTAGCGCTGAGTGGGAGCTTTCAAGTCAAACAACGTGAGAATCCTTGGTCCTTTTCACCTTTCCTGCCACTGCCTAGCAACAGAGACACCTCTGAACAAGCCAAGTAAGAGTTCTTTCTAGACAACAGGCTGCTTTCTCAGGACCACGGGATACACACAGCAGTGCCAGCTCAGCACATCAGTGGGAGTACAGTGGCACGCAAGGCCAGGCTCCAGAGGTGTGAGCACTGAGGGACATGAAGGGTGGGCTGTAAGTGCACAGGTGGAGCTGTGCTGCGCCCACTCTCGCTGCCAGTCATCTCGTGTACAGGAAGGAGGTGCCCTTAATAATCATCTTCAATAATTTGAGGAGGATAGCAGATTCTGAAAGGCAGGAGGTGAGGGGCAAAGCAAATGTTGTGAATGACATCTGTTGCTGTTCAGTTGCTAGGTCATGTCCGACTCTTTGTGACCCCATGGACTGCAGCACACCAGGCTTCCCAGACCTTCACTATCTCTCGGAGTTTGTTCAAACTCATGTCCGTTGAGTCGGTGATGCTATCCAACCATCTGATCCTCTGTTGCCCCCTTCTCCTCCTGCCTTCAGCCTTTCCCAGCATTAGGGTCTTTTCCAGTGAATGACATAGGTACAAAGAATTTCCAGCCCCTACCAGTTTATACCCGTAGGGCATCATCTGCCCATCGGCTGTCTCTAAAGTTTTGAAATGAATACCTTCAGGTTGTGCATGCATGTTCTAGGTCACCACACTCCCCCAAACACAACCATAATTTTCTTTTACTCAGAGTTCTCTATGCACTTATTGCACCAACCCAGCTCCTGAGATCATTTATAGTTGGCATGGATGATCATAGCACATGGATGTTAAAAGCATTGGCTTGCAGTAGCAGTGGAGAACCCTTTTTCAGCTGCCACAAAACCATCCATGAGAAGGGATTAGGCAGGCGCCTGGAGAGGACACTACAGCAGTGATCCCTACGACATCCCTCTGGGGCAGAGTCTATCACTGTCCTCCTGTTATATATGGTCAAACTAGAGGCACTAAAGGGTTAAGTAAATGGTCCCAGTGACACAGCCGCTAAGTGGCAGAGCCGACCTGAACCAGCCCCTCACTCCATCCCGTGTCTTCAACCAGCATGGCACACCCCTGCCGCTTTTGTAAGTGACACACACACTTTACAAGGAAAGAAAAAGAAGACATTGTTCATTACAGTCATCCTTCAGTATCTGCAGACAACTAGTTCCAGCCTCCAACCCCTCCCTCCACCACACTACCAAACTCCTAGGATGCTTAAGACCCACATCTAAAACAGCATAGCAATTGTGTATAACCTGCATACAACCCTACACTTTGAAACATCTCTAGACTGCTGATAATACTTCACACAAATGCAAATGCAAAGTAAAGAATTTGCTGGCATAGCAAATTCAAGTTCTGCTTTTTGAAACTTTCTAGAAAAAAAAATTCCATTATTTTCAATTTGAGGTTGGTTGAATACATAGCTGCAGAACTCATAGATAAGAAGGGCCAACTGTATACAAAAAGTTTAAATCTTTCTTCAAAAGCTCCATTTTTGCAATTCTTTGGAAGAATGCATTGGGTGGGTCTCAAAATGCAGAGCAACAGGCTGGGGGCCTGACACAGCCTCTGTGCCTTCTCCTGCTGGCCTCACTGAATGTGGGCATCATCCACTTTGGGTTTAGAGGAGCTTTATAGAAAGCGCTAATAACTCATACAGCTAGAGCTAAATGGCAATTTAATGAGCAATGAGTAAGTGAATCAGATGCACAGATGAAATTTCCATCCAAATAACCACAGGTTTCTCAATTAAGAGGAGAGAAAGCATGGTTGGCAAAACAGTTTGGCCATGGCCACATGGATTTTTCCAGCCTACTTTCTGAATATGGCAGTGCACACAGATCCAGGGGTGATGAAAATAACTTTATGGGAATCCCCACTTGCTTATCATAAAGGAATTCCAACACACCACTAGATGTTTATATAGAAAGCAATCCCAGGGGGTTCAGGCACAAGGTGAGTGTCAGACAATAAATTTATTGGTTTTATTTTAATATACTACATTCTATTGAAGAATGAACAGGTGTTGTTTTTTAAAACAAATATCTCTCTGTGGTGTGATAGGGGTAAGGTGGCAGGACACTCCTGACTCGGGCTGGCAACCTAGAAGCTTTCCAGTAAAGCGGAATTTGGTGCCGTCTCCTCAGACCTCGTGGAGGCCAGCTTTGTTTTGGGAATGGTGCCAGGAGGGTTTTTACCCCCTAGTGCCTACTGTGTGCTGAGCACTCACGCTTCTTACCTCCAGGCCTCCCTGCATCCAGGAAGAGTCCTCATGCTTTTCCCATTGGAAGACACTGGCCAGGAGTCACCCAGGCATGCCAGCCTGAAGGCAAAACAGACAGGAAGGACCAGTGTCTTCCTCTTCCTTGGTTTATTTCCTTGTTTGGATGAAGAACATCCTCCAGGAGCTTCTTGAGAAAGAGTGCCTAATTCTGATTTTGCAGTTGAGCTATTTTGATTCCTAAGACTTTGAACTCACTCCTACTTTAAGGACTTTCTATGTTATCCGTGATATATATATATATTTTTTAAATCACAATATATCATCATGGGTCATTTTTTATGGCACTTGAGAGGTTTTTTTAAGCTAACAGTGTTTTTCAAAATTGGTCCCCAAACCAGCATTACCAGTATCACCTGTGAGAAATGTTAGATGTGTTAGGAATACAAATTCTAAGCCCCACTTCACATCTACTGAATCACAGACTCTGGTGATAAATCCCAGCAACCTGTACTTTGTTGTTGTTTTTGCTGAGGAATAACTGACATGTAATTATTTGATATTTATATATCAAATACACTGTGAAATGATCACCACAATAAGATTGGTTAACATCAGTCACCATACATGATAAAAAAAATTATTTTTCTCATGATAAGAACTTTAAAGATTGACTATCTCAGAAACTTTCAAATATGTATACAGCATTCTTACCTGTAGTCACCACGCTGCAAGTTATATCCCCCGCACTAGTTTGAAACTGGAAGTCTGTACTTTTTGACCCCTTTTACCCACTTCTCCCAACCCCCAACCCACCTCCCAGCCCCTGGCAACCACCAATCACTTCTCCATGTGACCTCAGGATTTTTCACTTTGTTTTTTAGATTCCATATGTAAGTGCAATCATACAGCAAAACAAAACAAAACAAAAAAACCCTACAAGTATCTCTATGGGTATTTGCAAAAGTTATACAACCTTTCAATGCCTCAGTTTCATGATCTACAAATTGACATACCAATAGCACCTATCTTGTAAGACTGCTATATATTTATACTTAATGATATATTTAATTTTACATTTAAATATGTCAATGAACAGAGATTCCCTGCTGGCTCAGTGGTAGAGAATTTGCCTGTAATGCATGAGACCCGAGTTTGATCCTGGGCTGGGAAGATCTTCTGGAGAAAGGAATGGCAACCCACTCTGGTATTCTTGCCTGGAGAATTCCATGGACAGAGGAGTCTGGTGGGCTGTATTCCATGGGGTTGCAAAGAATTGGACACAACTGAAATACTAAGTCTTTCACTTTCACAATATCAATGATACATTACTTTCAGATAATTTGACATATGTAAAATTCTCTGTGTCAAGTTCTCTGATGTGTCAAGTTCAAGTTCTCTGGTACACTGAGCCCATGGTAAGTATGTAATAAATGTGAGTGCAATTATTATCATTATTTTGGCTGCTCAAAGAGTACTGCACACACCCAGGGAATGGTATTCTTTTCACTCAACAGTACTTATTAAATGTCCCTTTCATAACTGATACTTAGAAGTGATCAAGGACACTTTTAAATAACTGGGCACTCTTTCCAGAGGCAAATTCAGGCCACTGAGTCATTACTGCAATGGCTATCATAATGTGACTATTTTTAATATCCGCTGTAACACTTTAACTTCATGTTACACATTATAGTTTATGTAGCACATAGTCTAAACAGCAGCCAACCCGTATGAGGTTGGAAAACTGAAAGTCAGGAAAGGGAAGTGATTTACATAAGGGTACATGGCCAATGAGGAGTAGAGCGACGACCTAACCCTCAGTCTTCAAAGTTCAGTGATCTTTCCTCAATGTCCGTTCGGTTGTTAGGGGCCTCAGAAAGTTTTCAGAGTAGACTCTGAGAGCACAGCGCTGAGAGAGGCAAAGGTCAGTTCTTCAGTAATTCCAGGTTTCCCACCCCTTCTCATTTGGAGAATTTCAAGTGACTTCTTTGAGGCACACCTCAAAATCCAATGGATATTAACAGTAAGGCAGTCACTACAGAGCCATTGGAGTCTTGAGGGCAATAAAGTATCTTGGCACCCCAACAAATGTGCGCCCACACTTAGACACTGAGTATTTGAGTGAAGGTGGGACCTTCCTGAATCATCAGGCAGGAATAAAACTCACATCGTTCTTTCAAATAACAACGGTTTCCACAGTTCCACATTAGAAAATCTGAAAATCTAATATCATAAAAGCAAGCTGAAGTCATATATTTATGAACTAATTTACTCAGTCACACAGTGAACACTGATATGAGTACTGGGTACACAGCCCACATACAAAGATAAAGAATCTACATGTTCTTTGAGATATCACTACCTTGTCCCCAGTTTTAATATTCCATACGTAAACTCAATCGGTTGCACTTTTTTTTCAAACCATGAATGGATCAGATGGATGCAAAATGGGAAACTGTTTATCCACTGGATTATAATTAAGTGATAAACTCATTACATTGATTTTTTTTTTGTACTTTTAAACCTATCAGAATAAACAATGCCATTCTCTGCTTTTTATTTACCTACTAAATATCTATTAAGCATCAGCCCCTGGGCCAGGGAACAGTGGTAGACAAAAAAGATTTAATTATTACTCTGTGCTGGGATGCTACAAATGGGAGAGATATAGGAATTAAATAAAGATAACTACACTGTATAACTGGGCTATGAAGTGAGAGCAGGAAGGAATCCCCAGAGGAGGCAGTACTTAAAAAGAGACTTTAAGAATGGAATTAAGTGTTAGGCAAACAGATTCAACCATAATCTGAATCAACTCACGTTCCTTCAAGTGGAGACTATTTTACCTGAATCAGAGTATACCACCCCAGAATATGACACCTTGGCATATGGCTTATTTTGAACTTGAAGGCAATTAACAAATAGCAGATGCAGGAAAAGCTCTATACCCTCCCTCTTTTTGCTTAAAGGCAGGGTATAAATTTCCTTTTGTGAAGGTATCTCTCTTTCCTCTCCCACATCAGGAATAGGAAAACAACTCTTAATCATGGGAAGTGTTCTTCTCAGCTCAGAGACTGCATGAGATTGAATCTGCAAGGCAGACCTTACTAAAGTAATCCTTGTCTCCATTAGTTTTCCTCCATATATCTCCCTCCCACAATTTACCAGCTCTAGAAGCCCAACCTTCTGGGATCAGCCTAGCTTTTTGGCTAGGCTGCTGTGCCCTCTCTTCTCTCAGGAAGCAAGTCTGCTTTTTCATTTGTCCTATTTTCTTGCACAGAGCAATTCTGTTCTGCCCCTCTTTCATCTTAGGCTCTGCCCCTGGGCCTCTTTCACTTCCTAATGGTTCCAAATCTTCCCTGAGGAATTCTGATGTGAAGGGGAACATTTGGCAGTGATTGGGCCTAGAGGGAAGAGGTTAAATGTGGTTGCCTTCTCTTAAAAAAGAAAAACAGAAGTTGATTTTGGGAGGTTAGAAAAAACCGAGTTCAGTAAAGAAATGCCTGACAGTGTCAACTGCTTTCCCTCCTGGCCTTGTGTAAAGCGGTCTGTGAGCAAAGGTTCAGGCAAGGTTTTACAGAGAAGCAAACTCTTAGCCCCAAGGCTAATTGGAGGCTCTTACAAGACCTCCAGTGCAATGTAGGGTCTCCTAGATTGCTCAGTTTCCTAAATCCCAAGGTTCAAATACCCTGTCATGGCATGCTTTCAGGACACTTTGTTTAGTTCAATTTTGTATTTGAAGTTTTGATCTACTTAATAGAGCACTTAATACTCACTGACTGGCTTGCATGACTACCCGTCAAGGTGGCCAGACCTTCCATTCAAAGTCATGAATAATGCCTCTGAGGACTTTGATTCAGGTCCCTTAATTTCCTTCAGAAGAGAAGCTGTATAGATCAGGAATAGCGTATCATGATTTTTGACACAGTGACAGCAGTTGGTGTTATATAAATTATAGGATATGATTACAGCATTTGCTGTGATAACACCATCAATCCTTTTGTGATGTATAACACATTCAAAATGCAAATTCCAGGATATTTAAAAGCCCATCAAATAGAATTGTTTTGACTCCAGATTTAAACCCAGGAATGCTGTGGTTTCTTGTACAAGTGTGATGAGCTGAATTTTCCTTCTGTCATTTAATACAGCACAGAAAACTCTCCATGTGAGAGATACAAGTTACAAAATTTAAAGTTTCCTATCTTGGGTTGCCAAACTACAAGAACCTAATTCAGGATAAGTCAGGCTCCCCGTCTTCATATTCCAAAGTGGTTCTGTGAGATTTTTAAAATTCAGTAGAAGCAATGTAACTCAAGCTTGTGGGAATGGGAAAGACATTTCTAATCTCACATCAGGCATTTTAAAGACTTTGGCATTGGCAATGTAGCCATTTGGGCGAGCTCTTCATCAGAGTACATACATACATGTGAGATACCCCCCACCATGTCCCATCAGAGAGAAAAGGCCTTACCAACAAGGAGGCAACCCAGGATTGAATCCACTTGTTCCACTAATTACCCCATCTCCTTGGGCACATTCCTCAATCTCTCTAAACCTAGGCTTCCTCATTGGGAGGATCGAGATAATAAGGTCCATCTAACCAGAATGCAAAGTACTCAGTACAGGGTCTGGGTTGCATTTTAAGTGCCTCACACTGAGGGCTCTAGCATTCCGGCTATTCTAACTGTGCTGCTCAAATAAGGCCTAGCTAACTGCACTGTTGGGGAGGATGCTCCTGAAGGTCACAGCTCAGCTTTTCCTCCTGAGTTTCTTGATCCATACCTGCCAGCCATAGCATGAGATTCTAGCACAGTAATTACATCTTATTCTAGTTGTTTCTAAATGACACCGTCATAAAGATGTCTGAGACAGAGAGGGGCACTTTTTTTCTCTCATTCCTAAGCATAGAATGGAGCTTCCAGGCAAGACAAGCTGGACACACCACTTAGAGTAGGGATGTCGCTGCAAAGAGTGAATGTGACTCCCTTCTGCTGGGAAGGGAAATAAATGCATGACCAATTCTCTCCCCTTTCGTTTGGAGAATGCCAGAATTTGGCAGGTCTCAAATAAAATGAAGGCAGAGTTCATTCCATAAGACTCTATGTATGGAAAAGTAAATAATGCTATTTGGAATTTCCATAACGATGACCATTTATGGAATTCCTGCTATGTATCTGACATGGTACTAAGCAGTCTTACAATTTTTAATCTTCACTCTATTAGATCAGCACTATTATTATTCCCATTTTACAAAGAAGAAACCCTGATTGTATATAATATGTCACTGCTATGTGGTGTGCAATTTATTTAAATTTTATTTACTTATTTTTGGCTGTGTTGGGTCTTCACTGCTGCATGGGCTTTCCTTTAGCTGCAGTGAGCAGGGGCTGCTCTCGAGTTGCGGTGCACAGGCTTCTCATGACGGTGGAGTCTCTCGTATGCAGAGCACTGGTGCCAGGACACCTGGGCTTCAGTTGTTGCAGCGTGCGCTCGGTAACTGCGGCTCCCGAGCTCTAGCGCACTGGCTCGGTAGTTGTGGTGCATGGGCTTAGCTGGTCTACTGCATGTGAAGTCTTCCCCGATTAGGAATCAAACTTCTTTCTCCTGCACTGGCAGGTGTTTGTTTTTGTTTTTGTTTTTTTTAATTATCACTGAGCCACCAGGGAAGCTCTGTGGTATATAACTTACTATAGAATACTTCAGCATAGATGGTGTGATATAAATGTGTATCTCACTGCAATCTATATCTCAGAGGTACTCAACTGCCCTAATCAGGAATACACATTCCAGCTAATATATAAGCAAAAAGCAATGTATCTTGTTTATTGATTTCTAATACCAGAGGTTTTGTCAACTACCATAACGGGCATTAGAAATTA
This sequence comes from Budorcas taxicolor, assembly GCF_023091745.1. Classification (NCBI taxonomy): domain Eukaryota; kingdom Metazoa; phylum Chordata; class Mammalia; order Artiodactyla; family Bovidae; genus Budorcas; species Budorcas taxicolor. Next base: position 14,298,950 of record NC_068910.1, on the reverse strand, counting down.
TTTTATTGCTAAATTAGAGGTATCCATTCTTTGTGGATTGGTTTCATAGACTGCCAAGGCTCAGCCTTTCTCTGCTTGAACCCACATAAAGCCTTTGAGAGCTCGACAGGCTCTATCTTTAGGAATAGTGCCCCATGCCTGATTATTAAACAGTCTTGCCTCCAGTTGCTGACTCCAGCTTTATAGTCACCTGACTCCAAACAGAAGATTAAACTGACTTATGCAAATAATGCATTTGTTCTGATGCAAGATGTCATCAGAACATCTAAAAGGACACAGAGCTGGGACCTGAACTTTCAGAAGTTAGTTGGTTTTTGTGCATGCTTCCAATAAATGTTTCCATGGGCAGCAGAATTGGTCAGATCTGTTTTCACCATAACCTAGAAGACTGTGAGAGGACAAATATCCCTTAGCCTTAAATGTTGAAGCTGGCTTCCCAGGTGGTATGGTAAAGAACCTGCCTGCCAATGCAAGAGACACAAGAGACACAGGTTCAATCCCTGGGTCAGGAAGATTCCCTAGAGCAGGAAATGACAACCTGCTCCAGTATTCTTGCCTGGAGGAACTCCATGGACAGAGGAGCCTGACAGGCTACAGTCTATGGGATTGTAAAGAGTCAGACATGACTGAGCACACTGATCACTATGAAAAATTATCTAATAAATTTTAAATTAGCCTAACTGACTGGGATTGTTCACTGAAGGGACTTAAACCATATTCCCTAAAAATGAAAGCTATGACACAGTAGTGCCCAGTATAGGGACTGGCCCTCAACTTAGTAGGTGTTTAGTCAGTGAACGAGGTAACCAAACATCTGGTTCCATAAGTGTCCCTAGAATATATGGCTGGAGTAGATGCTTCTATTTGCTAACAACTACAGAGAAGGAGCAATGTAACTGATAAGACGGTGTAGGGGAGCAAAACTTGCCATGCTAAAACGTCTCGTTGGCATGAGGATTATTTTGAGCTGAAAATAATAATAATAATATGCATGTTAAGTCACTTCAGTCGTGTCGGACTCTGTGTGACCCCGTAGACGGCAGCCCACCAGGCTCTGCTGTCCACTGGATTCTCTAGGCAAGAATACTGGAATAGGGTGCCATTTCCTCTCTAATAATCAAGCCCCAAATGACTCAGAAAGAAACTTTGACTTTCCCCCTAAATGCCAGAAAGAATTTAGATAGACAGCCTGTTTCCAGAAGAGAGCTCCATGGGAGACACCTACAAAGAATATGGACTAGGTGTGGTGAGGAAAGCTCTTCAGAGGCCCGAGCCCACTCTATGTCCCTTGTCTCTATGTGGTGCAGCTAACGTTTATTTACCAAACGTTTCCTGTTCCATCTCCATGTCACTTGTTTTCCTCCCCTCCGAAATCCCAGACTACTGCTCACCATCTTTTTTGTCTTTAGCTTAAGATGATATTTAAGGCGAGAATTTTAGCCATTTTGGCAAGATACTCAGTTTTCCTGGGTCTCTCCTATGCATCCCTATTATTAAACTTTTGTTTGATTTTCTTCTATTAATCTGTCTCATGTCTGTTTAATTCTTACACCAGCCAAAAGAACCTAAAGAGGAGAAACTTCTCCTCCCAACAAGGGCCATGAAGTCCATACATTCTGAGTGCTCCTAATTCAGCCCTAGGTTGGCTTATCATCGCAAGAAAAATGGGAAATTGACACACTTCGTTTAGATTCCATGAAGTCTGGGGAAATCAACAGACCTTCAAAAATGTATGGTTCTGCCAATATAGCAAAGGGCCGCTGTGAACCTATGTATTATGGCCAAAGATACAGCCCTCAACACATTTTTGCATTTCCAGCCACCAATTTTCTTTTCCAAGTTTGTTCTTGTTTGCATTTAGTTGTACTTGGTTGAAAAATCTGTTCTTAATAATATTAATAGTTAAAATTAAGATTATTTTAACCTTTAAATAATTTAAGTTTAACAAAACCACTTTGTTTTCAAAGTAAAATGACCCACATATTTTAATAACAAAATAGAGTCAGTAATCTCACTTTAAAAGGAGAGCTTTTTTAACACAATACAGTTTTGTTGCATATGTATTGTCATGCAGTGATCAATATTTTTTAACTTAAGAATTCCATGCTTTCACATAACAGAAAACTAAATAAGAAGCAGATTGTCAAGTGCTATGATGGCAAACAGCTGCCAAAAAGCTATGATTTTTTTTTTCCCTCTCTCATTCCCTTAGTATTCTGTTGCAAAAGTTAAATTGAAATACTAATTCATTAAGCATTTCTCAATGTCTTCAGAAAACATACTACCATTCTATCATATCAGACTTTCTGGGAATTTTCCTTTCCAGTCTGGCCCAGAGTAATTAACTTGGCCTGAATCAGGACAGTAATTTAAAGCAGACAGCATTTATATTTTGATGGAGAATTGACTGTTAATGCTAAAGGAGTTCCACGGACCTGAATATTTTTGCCGGCCTCTCCCAATATCAAGTTTCTTTGGAGTCCACCTAAATTATGATGATGCCTGACCAAAAAAATCACATTCCACTCTTCATCCATAAACCATATCTTTAGCAAGAAAACCACCGTTAGGAACTTTTCCATCAGACCTAAGTAATGTAGTATAAACAATATGCCTCAAGCAATCAACCTTTTCCCCAACATATTGCTTTTAACAACACACATAGAAAGGGAGCACTGCAGAAATCTGGTTTACTCCCAGAAGCTCTCCGTTGTTCCATCTAAAATCAGTGACTGCCACTGAGTACCTTAAGCTGGCATTCAGAAAAACCAGCTGCTTTAGACCTAAACTTGGTCCTTCAGCTAAGTATTCAAAAGGAAAGACAAGCATGACCACTGTATTTCACGAATAATATTTGAAACTCTGTTATGGTACCACCATCTACTTTGTAGTCAATATTCTTTATTATTTTTCCCTAGTTCTTAGTGTCTCGTTGTACTTTAGTGTAGAGTGGAAGAAACAAACTCTAGCAAGTAGTAAAAAAGAGACTGGTGGTATGACTAAAAATAAATCTCGTATTGGCTTCCCTGAGCTAATACTGTGTGGTACTGTGTGCCAGGCAGAGAGCAAGGTCGCAGGGACACAAGACAGACTTTGCCCCAGTTCTTACATTATCATTGGGAATACCAACCAAAAACAACTTTTAAAGAGGGAAAAAATGTCTAGGTGCTTACTTAAAATAATTATAATTATAAATGATCAGACTTTCTATGAAGGAAATAGATAGGAATCTGAGATGGAAGGTCAATAGACATATGACAGGGATATTTAGCTGAGATATAGAAAATGGGAATAATTTTCCCCCCAGTAAAGGAGCAGAATGGGAGAGCAGTCTTTCCAGTTCAGAAAAAGATTGCTCAAAAGCCCAGAGAAAGGAGAAAGTTTTGGGGAATTCAAACAAACAAACAAACAAACAAAAAAAGGCGACCAGCATGGCTGATGTTTTGAGAGTGAGGGAGAGAAGTTGGTGATGGTGGGGTTCTGTTGATAATGATTTTCATGATGAAGTGTCTTCACTTGGAGGTAACATACAGGAAAGTACACTGAAAACCAGTAAATGCAAAACTAATGTAAGACATTATTTGTAAGGACTTCCTGAATACTCACTATATACAACAACAACTATATACCCAACAACCAAATATAATTCTGGCAGTGCCAAGACCTTATTTTAAAATTATTTTGCATTTTAACAGTGGCTAATGTGTAAGGACACCCCTACTCACTAAATTCTTCCATTGGAACATTACGGGAGGTCAACTGATGAATAAGCAGGGCACCTGAATCCTGTCCTTCTCAAAGGAAGGATCCTTCCCATGGAAACATTTGCTCCTTAACAGTGGGAGAGAAACAGACTGTGGGATGAAAGTACTCAGCTTTGCTTCATCTCAGGCCACCTCTAATTTGATCACTCAGGAGAGAAATCAATTATAAGAGTGATTAATAGTTGTTTCCACCCACCAGCAAACATGATGTTCCAGATTTTTTGATTAGACATAATGGAAATTGATCTGAAAACATGTTCCTTTTGCCTGAATAAACTATCGTCTTTGCTTTTTTTCCCCCCTTCTTTGTTCAGAACAAGAGAGAATTTCCCGAGGAACTAGCACGGAGCCTCATGCTTGGTCTGGACGTCTAATAGGAGGGCATATCATCAGCAGGTTAAGATCCAAGGAGCTCCCAGATGCCACATTGCTCACAAGCAGGTGTGAAAGGCCATGAAGGAATAATTTTTAATGGCAAGAGGAAGCAAAATAGTGGTCCTCTGACACTGCTCAACAGAAGCAGTTTAAGAGCCAAAGTCAGTTGAAATATTCTTATCTACGGTATCTTTGAGGCATGGCCTCATAGAAAATACATTTATATTTGGCACAGCAAGCCTGATGTTTTAAGAGTAAAAGAATTAAATATTTTACATGGGGAAAATCCTGCGTATAACAAGAGAAGAGAAACTGGCAGTTGATATCAAGCCACAGGCTGACTCTCTGGGATTATTTTAATTGTTCTTCATGCTGGTAATAAGAGGAATGTGTTCATTTTAGTTTAAAGCATGAGAATCAGCTCTGAGAATCTAAGCTGCCCAAATATCTGGGCCGTGAAGGGGAAAAAAGCAGTGCAAATTTGGTTGTGGTAGCCAAAATACCTTCCTCAGCTCTCCTAAGGCACAAAGGAGAGAGGCTCCTGCCACCCACATAGCAGGACAGTGGGTAGAGAGAGGGCAGGGTCAGAGATGTGGGAGGCAAGAGAGGACTGGGGTCATCTGTTCGGGCAACATGGGTGAAAATGAAGCCATGAGTCTAGCAATAACAGAGGAAAGGAGACATGCTCCCAAGAGTCAGTATTAGAGCCCAGCTGGGATGCAACTTATAAAGACTTGGACAGAAAGACAGAAACCTAGAAATGCCAACTTTTTGACACCCCAGTAAGAAAGAGATTTCTTATAGAATCTGCTATTCACAGCCTTAGCTGACCTGTTTCTATCACACAACCTTTTCTCCTCCCTGGTGGACTGGATGGCAGACATCTGACCTCAGTGGAACCATGGGCTAGAGTAAGTTACACCCTTTGCTCAAAAATGAACTCTGTTGGGTTTGAACTAGCGCACCGTGTAAAGCACTACAGCTTGTAGAAGACTATGTTTCACCCATGAATGATGGTTTACCAAAAATATGAAAATACTATTTGGTTTTATAATAGAACCATATTTACAACCTCCTAATCTTTCCTAACTGGACCCATCCCAGTACCCTGTTGTAAAGGCACAGTACATTATCTACCAACGTACTCTGTGTCTATATGCCTGACTTAGCAAGGATCCATGGAAACATTTCATTAACATAGATAAAGGGCTCCAGTGCCTAACGGCATGGAACCATGATGAATACCATACCACCATACCAACGGGAAATGTGAGCTTGGTCATAGATTAGTTTTAGATTCTACAAACAAGCCATATGCAGGACTCTATTGTCCTTCCAGTATCAATTCCCTCTGGGACTGTTTTCTTCCCCACTCTGTGAGATTCAGACCATCAGTGAGTAACTCCATCTCTCCTCTCAGTATGGGGTTGTGACCCAAACGATCTCTTACAGGCTTGACACAGATGCTGGAAGGAAAGGGACTATAAAGATAATGAAAGTTAGTGGATGGTAGAGACCATCTTTGTTACCCAGTAAAGAGAGCAGATGACACCACCCTCGTAGCAGAAAGTGAAGAGGAACTAAAAAGCCTCTTGATGAAAGTGAAAGTGGAGAGTGAAAAAGTTGGTTTAAAGCTCAACATTCAGAAAATGAAGATCATGGCATCTGGGCCCATCACTTCATGGGAAATAGATGGGGAAACAGTGGAAGCAGTGTCAGACTTTATTTTTTTGGGCTCCAAGACCACTGCAGATGGTGACTGCAGCCATGAAATTAAAAGACGCTTACTCCTTGGAAGAAAAGTTATGACCAACCTAGATAGTATATTCAAAAGCAGAGACATTACTTTGCCGACTAAGGTCCGTCTAGTCAAGGCCATGGTTTTTCCAGTGGTCATGTATGGATGTGAGAGTTGGACTGTGAAGAAAGCTGAGCGCCGAAGAATTGATACTTTTGAATTGTGGTGTTGGAGAAGACTCTTGAGAGTCCCTTGGACTGCTAGGAGATCCAGCCAGTCCATTCTGAAGGAGATCAGCCCTGGGATTTCTTTGGAGGGAATGATGCTGAACCTGAAACTCCAGTACTTTGGCCACCTCATGCGAAGAGTTGACTCATTGGAAAAGACCCTGATGCTGGGAGGGATTGGGGGCAGGAGGAGAAGGGGACAACAGAGGATGAGATGGCTGGATGGCATCACTGACTCAATGGACGTGAGTCTGAGTGAACTCCGGGAGTTGGTGATGGACAGGGAGGCCTGGCGTGCTGCGATTCATGGGGTCGCAAAGAGTCGGACATGACTGAGCGACTGAACTGAACTGAACTGAAAGACAGCCTGCTGGGAATAACTGAATAAGAGTCAAGGAACAAGTCAAAATAAACAGAATTGATCCCTAAATCTAGTCATGCCTCAAGAGAGAACTACATAGATATCTTGACTCTAGATCAACAAATTCCCTTTATGACCTTTACTGCCTTGAGTTGGTACTGTCACTTGTAAACAAAGACTGCTGAATAATCTATCATGCTAAATTGTTATTCAGACTTAGTGACTGTTTATTTTAAGGGCTTATTTCCAGAAGCTATCCTTTCATTACAGATAGTTGAAATTATTATACCATAATAGCAGAAACAACAAATCTAAAAATATGGAAAAAAAAAAAAAGAAAACTTGAAATCTAAAAAATTTTGTTTTCATTTTCAGCCCCAAACTTTTCTACTAGTTGACAGTCATCCATACAGGGTGTCAGAACATCTTTCCTAAATAAATGAAAATAATTTTATACCTTTGGTTCATAGTTTTGTAACACCAATTCAAAGTAGAAAAAAAAAGTTGACCTAACAAAATTCTACTTAATATAAAAATTTAGAATTATATGGAAGAGGATATTTGGATGAATATAAACAGCACCAGAAATCAAGAATGCACTCATTTTTAACATCACCATTCCTAGCAAAAAAAATAATTATAATAGTAATCTGTTTCAATGGAAATAAAGTACTGTAATATTTATAGTCTATGCCAGAATTATAATGACTGTAGGGCCAGAAGTGAAGTGTCTCAGCATGCTCTGCATGGTTTTAACACGGTTTCTAAAGGCTCTGGAGGCTATTAAATTTAATGAACCCATCTGCTATGAAATAGAGGTCCCAACGTAATCAGTTTCCTCCATGCCATGTAATGCAGATGGCATTCTCTGTTCCACAACCCAGCAGGACGGTTTATGTTTCTCTTTACGTGTGTCTTTTTGCTTTGACGATTTGAACTTCTTTGATATGCAGTGGTGTCTTGGGAAAAACACCGTCTATTCAGCTTCTAAGCCCCAACAACTTCCTTATGATGGCTTTGACCCTCCGAGTAATTGCTTCTAGGCAGTAAGATATTGTCGCCTAAAGCAATCACCCAAACGACTCCTAAATGGCCTAGGTGCCATTCTGAGATGGGAAAACAAACTAAATGTGCAATTTATCAAATGCAAAGCATTTTCTCCAAGTTGGACTTAGTAGGGGGTGAGGAGGAGGGATACATGTCCAATTTGTAAACGTAACTAAATTGGTTTGAAAGTTCCTACAAATTTCATACAGAATTGTATTACCAGCAGACGGGAGGGGCAGGGGGACTTGGTAATGAATTCTCATTATTTCAAACGGTCACTTTCCCACTGTTTTCTAAAAGATTTCTTTGCTTCCCTTCTGCGTGTCACTGTGGTCTGTGCAAACTCCCTTGGAGGGGTTCATCAGGAATGCGGATGCTTCCTCAGTCTGATGCACAGCAAGTTGGGCAGCATCCCCAAGGTGATTAGGACCCAACTGGAAAATACAAGTCATCTGCTTACAAATGGAACAAATCCCACTGTTAATGCTTTTTTGCTCTGCACCTAAGAGATAATGACTATGCAGCACAACGTGCATTCAGATGAGAAGCCCACGAATTTCAGAGTTCTAGTGTTCGCTGTTCTGTCAATTAATACATGAGATCTTATTAGATTAAACATAATTAATGTTTCTAACATTAATTCATTTATTTGGGCTTTACCACAAAAGCAAATTGAACAGAACAGCCAGGCAGGAAGCAGAATATTTAATCAGACCGGTGGTAACACTCAGGGAGAATGGATCCTGAAAGGAAAATTTTGTCCATCTTGATTTTAGATCAGGCTGGATTAATTGCAACCCTGGATTCTCATGCATAAAAATCCAAACTCAGCTTCTCTTCACAAACTTTTATCTTGATCTTGTCCAGACCCAGAACTGTATAAATTCATGTATAATTAATAAGGAGGGAAAGCACTATCCTTGCAGGTCATTTCAAACTATTCACTTAAGTATTAAATCAATTATATTATTATATTTGTTGCTGCAGGGTTTTCAACCAAAACTGATGAGTCAAGCAAAATAGGAATTATTTTTGCCTTCACCACAAGATAACTAAACAGAAAGATGATTTTTAAGACCACATTAATTAAGCAAATTTGTGGGACCAAGTGTTCAAATTTACTTGATAATCAACTAGTACCTATTTTCTTAGTATTTGGTAAAATAATAAATAAATCAGGAGGTTCACAAGTCCTAATGGAATCAAAACCACCTTCAGACTACAATGTCACAAGGAGAACAAGACTCTTGGAGACACTGCTGTTTAGCAGAAATGTTATGATAAAGAACAGATGTAATTTTACCATCATTATATAAATTAATTCAACCTTATTGAAATTCTTATCTTATGAATGTAAAAAGAAAATTGTTATTCTGTGACTATGTAAATAAATGTCTTGGAAAGACTCTAAAGAAAGTTGCTAAGGTAGATAATAAATATGTTCAAATATCAAAAAAAATTCCAAAGCACATTATTAAAATGGGCTCACCATGCCCAGCGCCAAGTGCTCCTGAGTTTCGTCTTTTTTACTACTACAAGCTGGAACATTAAGGTAATCCTGGATTGAGACTGTCTTGGATGGGTCAGGTGGTAATGAACTTGGAATTGCTGATTCCCACACCCTCTTCTTCTTCTGGTTGGTTCCAAAGTTGGTGGCCTCATCTTAGGAATGAGACTCTGCAGGTGAGTTTAGCATATGATTCTGATTTTTACTCCATGTAAATAGCAAAGGGAATCTCCCCTTGCCCTGGTTGTCATAGGCACAGAGGACTAGTTTGAAGAGGTGTTGCTTCTTTGGCCAGAGAGGCACCTGTTGGAGCAGTAGCTGCTTTCTCCTCATCCAAACAGGCCAAGAGGAAGATGGCACTCCCAATGTCCTTCCGAGGTTATCAGGTTTCTCAAAACCACCAAGATGATAAAGAACCTTCAGAACATTCTACTAGGGGATTAATTTATCAGGGTTATTTGCAAAGAGGGAACACAGAGGCAGTGCTAGGCTATCACTTCAGGGACAAGCGAATTCTGGGGGTTTAGTTTTAGGCACATCAAAAGGTTCTTGAAGAGACAGAAAAAATGAGCTCAGTCATCTTGACCTAGCATTTTAATTAATAATGAGCCACTTAAAGCATTATTTTATTTTAAAGTAAGTAAAGATGATCATGGCACAGAATGCAAATTTCACGTAAATGTTCAAGATGAAGCACAAGACTTCAAAGACAACGTCACTGCACTGTTTGCCAGAGCTGCTTCCAGACTTTTTCTCTGCCTCTTCTGTCAGTTCTTTAGTGGAAAAGCAGCAGTAGCATGGGTTTTCCCTCTCGTAACTGCCCCCATTATATGAACATGACAGTTCAGTTCAGTTTAGTCACTCAGTCGTGTCTGACTCTTTGCGACCCCATGAATTGCAGCACTCCAGGCCTCCCTGTCCATCAACAACTCCTGGAGTTCACTCAGACTCATGTCCATCGAGTCGGTGATGCCATCCAGCCATCTCATCCTCTGTCGTCCCCTTCTCCTCCTGCCCCCAATCCCTCCCAGCATCAGAGTCTTTTCCAATGAGTCAACTCTTCGCATGAGGTGGCCAAAGTACTGGAGTTTCAGCTTTAGCATCATTCCTTCCAATAAACACCCAGGACTGATCCCCTTTAGGATGGACTGGTTGGATCTCCTTGCAGTCCAAGGGACTCTCAAGAGTCTTCTCCAACACCACAGTTCAAAAGCATCAATTCTTCAGCGCTCAGCTTTCTTCACTGTCCAACTCTCACATCCATACATGACCACTGGAAAAACCATAGCCTCGACTAGACGGACCTTTTTTGGCAAAGTAATGTCTCTGCTTTTCAATATGCTATCTAGGTTAGTCATAACTTTCCTTCCAAGGAGTAAGCGTCTTTTAATTTCATGGCTGCAATCACCATCTGCAGTGATTTTGGAGCCCCCCAAAATAAAGTCTGACACTGTTTCCACTGTTTCCCCATCTATTTCCCATGAAGTGATAGGACCAGATGCCATGATCTTCATTTTCTGAACGTTGACCTTTAAGCCAACTTTTTCACTCTCCTCTTTCACTTTCATAAAGAGGCTTTTTAGTTCCTCTTCACTTTCTACCATAAGGGTGGTGTCATCTGCATATCTGAGGTTATTGATATTTCTCCCGGCAATCTTGATTCCAGTTTGTGCTTCTTCTAGCCCAGCGTTTCTCGTGATGTACTCTGCATAGAAGTTAAATAAGCAGGGTGACAATATACAGCCTTGACGTACTCCTTTTCCTATTTGGAACCAGTCTGTTGTTCCATGTCCAGTTCTAACTGTTGCTTCCTGACCTACATATAGGTTTCTCAAGAGGCAGGTCAGGTGCTCTGGTATTCCCATCTCTTTCAGAATTGTCCACAGTTTATTGTGATCCACATAGTCAAAGGCTTTGGCATAGTCAATAAAGCAGAAATAGATGTTTTTCTGGAACTCTCTTGCTTTTTCCATGATTCAGCGGATGTTGGCAATTTGATCTCTGGTTCCTCTGCCTTTTCTAAAACCAGCTTGAACATCTGGAAGTTCATGGTTCACATGTTGCTGAAGCCTGGCTTGGAGAATTTTGAGCATTACTTTACTAGCGTGTGAGATGAGTGCAACTGTGCGGTAGTTTGAGCATTCTTCGGCGTTGCCTTTCTTTGGAATTGGAATGAAAACTGACCTTTTCCAGTCCTGTGGCCACTGCTGAGTTTTCCAAATGTGCTGGCATATTAAGTGCAGCACTTTCACAGCATCATCTTTCAGGATTTGAAACAGCTCAACTGGAATTCCATCACCTCCACTAGCTTTGTTCGTAGTGGTGCTTTCTAAGGCCCACTTGACTTCACATTCTAGGATGTCTGGCTCTAGGTGAGTGAATACACCATCATGATTATCTGGGTCGTGAAGATCCCTTTTGTACAGTTCTTCTTCTGTGTATTCTTGCCACCTCTTCTTCATATCTTCTGTTTCTGTTAGGTCCAGACCATTTCTGTCCTTTATCGAGCCCATCTTTGCATGAAATGTTCCCTTGGTATCTCTAATTTTCTTGAAGAGATCTCTAGTCTTTCCCATTCTGTTGTTTTCCTCTATTTCTTTGCATTGATCTATATATGTGTGTAACTATGTATGTATGTATGTGATTAGTAAACCTAGAGCAATTTATTTAAATGATTAACATTATCTAAGCTAGATGTTACATTAAGACAAAGTTCTGTCCTCTTCCTCTCCAGGATCTTCAGGTTATGTAACCCCAGCCTGGATACTCTATATGTGTGATGTGTCCTTCACCAAAGGCACAATGTCCATCAGCCTCTCACTGGTGACACTAATTTGATGACCCAACTCAAGATTTTGCTGGAATCTCTCTCACTGTTTTCCTCCCCTCCCAACTAGTCAAAACTCTCTAGGGAAGCACTTTGAGACCATGAAAATATTCCACCCATCATCAAACTCTCCCCTAGGCTTAGCATCCTTGGATGACTACTGCCCTAATCATTCTTTACTAAAATGGCTGTCCATTGGTGATTTTCACACCCTCCACACCCACCAAGCAGCCTTCCATTGCCCACTGGACACTCCACTCCTTCACACACACTTCCATCATCTATGTAGTTCATCTCTCAGAAATTTGTTTATTTATCTAGAACACATGGATTTCTGTTTTATTCAAATTATAGTCCATTACTCTACTTTTTTTTTTTTATTTTGAGGTTCAAATTGTCCCAGAGCTGACCACTGAGAGTCCATTCATGCTGATTCTTGGGCCTTTTGACATGACTTTAGTGTCTGGCAGGCTTTTTTCTGTTTTATTTTTAACAATAAGACTCCATTACATCCAAGTACCAGAGTTTATGCAATTGATCTCTTATGGTTGAGGATTTAAGTAATTTTCAATATTCTGAAAGTGAAAGTCAGTCAGTCATGTCCAACTCTTTACAACCCCATGGATTATATAAAGCCCACAGGCTCTTCTGTCCATGGAATTCTCTAGGCAAGAATACTGGAGTGGGCAGCCAATCCCTTCTCCAGGTTCAATATTTTGAAATTACAAGCAACTCTGCAGTGAACAAACTTGTGCATATGTATTTTTGGGTTGTTGGAGGTTTACTTTCAGGGTTAATTCCTCAAAATAGGATTCCTGGGTCAAAGGGTGAATGTACATCTTCCTTTCTAGAAACGCCCCATTCTATCATCCCATAAGCAACATACAAGTGTCTCTTTCCCACAGCAACACCAACAAAGTTAAGCTTTTCATTTTTGGTACTCTGATAGGTGAAAGACATGGTATCTCACCATACTTTTATTTGCCTTTTCCTTACTATATATAAAGTTACACATACTTCATATTTTCAAAAACATTTTTATTATTTTTGTGGGAATTGTCTGCTCATGTCTTTTGTTCATTTTTTTTTCTATAGGAATTTTGGGGTTTTCCCTTTAATTTTGGAAAGTTCTTTACATATTAGAGTTATTCTTTATGTGTGCTATATGTTCCATATATTTTCTCCTATTTTACCATTTGCTTTTTGACTTTGCTTCTAGCGATTTTTTTTTACTTAACAAAAGTTGGGTTTTGTTTATATTAGTAGTCAAACCTATTTTTCTTTATGTTGCATCTGGATCTTGGAGTCATTGTTAAAAGCCTTTCTCTGGACTCATATTATAGAATAACTCACTAGATTTTTGTTCTACTGCTTGTATTATTTCATTTTTGATAGTTTAGGCCTCTGATTCCCTTGGATTTCTTTCTCGGGCATGATGTGAAGAAAATAACTAATTCTATCTTTTTCTCAATAGCTATCTAGTTTCCCCAAAAGCAGTTATTAAGCCCATCCTAGCCCCACTGGTTAGAGATGCTGCCTTTATGACATACAAAATTTCCATAGGTAGGTAGGTCTTTTTTTTTGGAACGTCAACTGATCTTTCTATGTATCCAAGTCATGGTCCCATAGAGACTCTCTTCTATATTTTTTAGACAGATGAAACAAGATGACAGACCCAACTGGCTGTTCAGAGTTTGTACAAAGAACCACTGAGTGTCTGGATCACTCTGATCCTGGCTGGCCACCCTCCTCCTCTCCTCTTCCCTGGCCATACTCAACCACATGTACAAGGAAGAGATGAAACCATCACCATTGTTATTCTGTTATTACTGCTAGTATGATGCTGACACAAATGGTGTGGCTTAGTTATTTCACTTCTATGATTCTAAACCAAACTGGGGTCAGATTCTGAACATGATAAAATCCCACAGTCTCCCTGGTCTCTCCTACACCAGAACTATCACATTTTTCAGCTTAAGACCCATCTCTGCTCAGGGTGATTTCTCCCAGGAGATGGCTACCCTTTCCTGACCAGTTTATATTTCCAAGGTCCCATTGTATGCTTCGAGGCTTTGGTAGGGGGGCGGTGGGTACAGACTGCTGTGCTGTCCCCAAGGATGGGTTCTCACATGCTGCTCCTGCCCTGCATTTGCCTGCAGCTGCCAGAAAAGCAGCAGGAATGAGAGAATTCATGGAGAGAAAACCCAGCCCACAGCAGCCATTGAGATCACTCTTGAGGATGGCTGTGTCTGGGTTATAGTGATTAATGTGATGTTAATCCTGACACAAATGATGGGAGAGGGGCCCTGTGAGAACATTTACAATCCATAAATGAAAAATGCCACTCCATCAGACTCATTATCACTATGAAAACTCAAGCAGCAACTACACAAGAAACTCAGCCATTGAGCCATTACTTGATGATTGGCAATGCTACTTCCTTTAAACTAATTCAACATTAGAACCTTTTTTGCTTGGAATTTACCTTTAGAATGAGCCCATGGCCACAGTTTCAATAACAACTGCTACCTACAGTCACCAAGGAAGCATCTTCTCACTTGTCCATGGGAAGAAAAGGCAGCTGTGGTCTCTACAGTGGCTCCAATTCACTATCAGAACTGAGCTTTGGTTCCACATTCCCAAGTTGAGACCCAAGATTCATTTCTAGGACTGAGCTTCTCCACTGATGGTGAGGACTGATTCCAACATGTCTGTTATCATTGCCACAATGAGAGAATTTGTACACTTGTGAGACAGGAAACAAAGTAGAGAAGACAGAAGCCAAAAGTGATTTTTCTGTGCTGACCAGACACCTTTCAGAAGAACCTACTGCATTCTCAGATATTAAGATTTGTTACCAACCTCACTTACCAAGAGACCAATGCAAACTGTACAAAAAGAAAGACGTCATTGAACCTGTTATTGAGGAGAAACAATACAACCGCCAACTTTCAGAATAAATCCAAGGATACTCTCCTATGCCAAGAGGCACCCTCAGGCTGTCCCCTGGGGCCCCCAAGTACTCACAGTGCTGTCAATGTACGCTTCAGTCCACACCACATCATGTTCCTGGTCGATGACTTTGGGCCGGCTGAGTACGTGGAGGTACTCCATGACATTTTCCTGCACGTCAGCCAAGGTGGAGATCTGGGTGAAAAATCCTGCCAATGGAGAAGCACCTTTAGTAAAGACAGGCAGATCTACAACTGAGAAGCAGGCCCACACCACGTCTCCACAGCAGTATCATGTCTCCTCTCTACCATCGCCCACTTCAAACACTGTGTTCACGTTAGAGACAGTGGAGTCGCTCAGTCGTATTTGACTCTTTGTGACCCCATGGACTGTAGCCTATCAGGGTCCTCCATCCATGGGATTTTCCAGGCAAGAGTGCTGGAGTGGATTGCCATTTCCTTCTCCAAGGGGCCTTCCCGACCCAGGAATCGAACCTGGGTCTCCCACATTGCAGGCAGACACTTTACTGTGGGAGAGAACAGTCAAGCAAAAAGAATAAAATAAAGAGCAATCACAGACTCATCTCCCAGAGTGAAAGTCACTCTATGCCCGACTCTTTGCGATCCCATGGACTATACAGTCCATGGAATTCTCCCGGCCAGAATACTGGAGTGGGTAGCCTATCCCTTCTCCAGGGGATCTTCCTGACCCAGGAATCGAACTGCGGTCTCCTGCACTGCAGAGAGATTCTTTACCAGCCCAGCTACCAGGGAAGCCTCTATCCCTCAGAAGAATCCCCCATTAATCCACTGAAGAATTTCTCTCTGATGGTTTTTTGTTGTTGTTGTTTAGTCAAACTGTGCTAAACAGTCGCTCAGGCTGTTAGTCGCTCACTCTATACATATACATATACACCTTCTCTGGTAGAAACCGGAGTGAGTCCTCTTTACATAAAATTTTGTAAACCCCTTCCTAATTTCATTTTAGTGTATTTATTTCCAAATAAACTACTTACAAATTCAGGAAAAACTACAAAGCACAACACTTAAAGGCTGTTATAGTTATAGTTACATATTGTTATAAACAGTTATAAATAATAATATAATTACAAATAATTTTTACTTTTTTGAAAATTTTTATTGGAGTATAGTTGGTTTAAAATGTTGTGTTAGTTTTGGGTGTACAGCAAAGTGAATCAGTTATACACACACATATTTCCACTCCTGTTTAGATTCTTTTTCCATATAGATCATAACAGAGTACACAGTAGAGTTCCCTGTGCTCTATAGTAGGTCCTTATTAGTTATCTATTTCATATATAGACGTACACATATGTCAATCCCAATCTCCCAATTTATCCCTCTCCCCTGTAATTAATTTTCTAAGGTGCACAAAATTTGCTAAACACTTGATAAGCATAGCCTCATTTATTCTTGACAACATGATGAAGTGGAGATGACTGTACCCACTTTAAAGATAAGATGACTGAGGCAGACCAAGCATAGGTATTTCACCCATATTCTCACAGGTATCAAGCGGCAAATACTGAAGGTGAATCAAGCTTAAGTCTCTTAATCTATGCCTTCTGCTTCTACAGAATTGTTCCCTTTGTGTGTTTGAGGTTGAAACTCCAGCTGAACCCTCATGTGGTACCAGACCTGCCTTTTGAATATGCTGGGTAGACATGATTTCTCAGTAACATAAAAAGTTTTAAACATGCTATCATCTTGAGGGTGAAGAGGCCATTATGCTCAGCCACTGCTATGTTCCTGTTCAGCTAGGGATCCTGTTGGCTTTGCTATGGGTTAGGAAATGTTAGAAGAAAAGGGTTGAACAGAGCACAGGTCTGGATCCCAGGATGGGTCCCTTCATTCAAACGTCTTATGGAAGGCAGTCTTGGTGCCTAGCACTGGTGGAGTAGAGGTCACCTAGACGAGCCTGACCCCTGCTTCCTGGGGCCTGTGAGGTCTGTGGCTGCTGACAACTACAAAATAGCAAAATCAACATTATAGAAAAGCACACAGAAGAGACAGAGTCAATCACTTGGCTATCCTGAGGAAGGGTTAGTGCAGCTGAACCCTGAAGGATGAGGACCAGTTAGCTAGAGAAAGGGGGGTTAAAGACTGTCCGGCAAAGCAAGGAATGCTAAGTAAAGGCTCAAAGTCAGAGTTAGATCCATTCCAGGAAGTGAAAATAGTTAAGAATGGCTGGAGTAAAAAGCTGGGGGAGAGTGAAGAGCAGTAAGGTGGTATAAGATCAGAAGAATGGGCAGAGGGATGGTCACATAAGATCTTGGGAAGGAGTTGAGACTTTATCCGACAGGCAAGTGGTCACAGAGGTCTTTTAAGCTGGGGGACACTGAATGGACATAGAGTCATGCTTCCTCCCCATGCCTCTAAATAAGGACCCTTATAATTAAGTTTATGCCAGCTTCTACTTGCCAACAAACAAGAGACAATATGTGTGCCTCTGAAGCCAGATCTGTCACAGCACTGGCTATATTGTTTACAGAACCTCTTAGTGTTTAATACAGGGCTCAGGGTAAGGAAATGCCAGCCCTTTTGTTATCCAGAAAGGACTAGGACCCTCCCAGGGCATTTCCAAACAAAAGCCAGCTGGTTTAAATTTGGTGTACCAACCCCAAACCAGGTTGGGACCATGTGGCTTCTGGCTTCCTGGTGACAGTTCTGCACAGTGCTAATTAACATGCATTGTCACTCCTGTCCACTCCACCCTCCTGGCCAAGGCCAGAGACTCGCCCATCCCAGTGGAAACTGGGCCCCAGTGGCTGATGAGACTGTACTTTAGCTCAGGATTCTGAAGTGGGGCAGATGTGCACCGTGGCACTCCCTCAGAGTTCAGGCACTCCTACAGGGAGGTCCATCCAGATTACTGTTCATGCAAGGCTTCCAAGTGGCTCCTCTTGGAGGCACAGCGGGAAAAACATGCTTTAAAGAAGATTGCTGGATGACAGCAAGCATCCACAGTTATCATCCCTCCATCGACCATGACTGTAAACAGTGTCTGAATAGGAAAGAAAACATTTCATCTCTTCTCTAGTAGATAAACCTTTGGCTCTGCATGAAGGGTCTTACAGAGACAAGCTCCACAGAGGACAAACCAAGAGACGTGTCGCCATGTTGAAAGGAAGAGGAGAGCACTCCATGGTTCTGGATCAAGGGGACACCCGCGTGAGCAGTTCACAGTGCAGTGCTCTTCCTGCTCTGGGCTCCTGTACTAAATGTGCAGGAAAGAGAGCCTCTCTTGGGATGAGTTTTTCTCGGTTGTCTGTGTTTTCATTCTGATCCTCAAAGCCAACAGTAAAAATCCCTGATTTGGGCTTTCCAAAATAGGCCCAAGAGAAGAGAGGGAATAAATAGAAAGAGGGGGATGGGAGAGACAGATTCTCAGTATAGAGGGGGAGTGAGAAGGAAAAACAGTCACACATTTGGAAGGAGATGGAGCTGAGGGATCATCCTCACTTGGCCTTGCTTATCATAATCAAAGTTCTGAAAAGTTACAAAAAGCTGGCTTCTCCCCAGAGCTACAGACTCATAGCCAACTGTATACCTGACACCTCCACAGGGATGACTAGCAGGATTCTCAGACTGAACTCGTCCAAAGCCAACTTCTGATTTCCTTGGCCAAACCCATTCCTCCCCCATGGGGTCTTTCCCATCTCAGCCGATGACGCCACTGTCCAACTCGGCCAAAAACTTAAGAATTATCCTTGACAGCCATCATTTCCTCAACCCACCCCATCGCTAATCCACCAGCATGTTCTTCTGGCCCTATCTCTAAAATATGCCTCAAGTCTAATTCCCCATCTCCACTACTCTGGCCCTACTCCAGACTCCACTGTCTCTCCCCCAGGGTACAGCAACAGGCCCTGGCCCCACAAATCCCCTTCGTTGTTATCTAGACTCCTGACAGCAGTCATAGGAGTCTCATAAAGTATAAAGCAGATCATCTCAGTGCCTAAAATTTTAAAAGAGCTTCTATTTAGAGTTAGCATAAAATCCAGATTTCTTACCTGACCTCTAAGACTCTCCCTCACCAGGCCTCTGCTTACCTGGATGACCTCATCCTCATCTACTATCCCACACCAAGCTCATCCACTTAACCCTCCCCAGGCACTTGCACTTGCTGTACCCTCTGCCTGGCACACCATTTATCCAGTTTTCTAAGGATGGCTCCTCTGACCGTTCAGGGGTCAGCTGTCTGAACTCATTTCCTCTCATTTCACCTGGTCTTTACTTTCTTCTTAAGATTCATCCATATAGAATTCTGCTTTATTTGTTTATTTTGTTCTCTTATCACTGGAATATTGGCTCCACAAAATGTTACAAAAAGCTGGTGCCCATGTTATCCAGAGTGGTATTCTCAGAACCAGCAGACAGGTCTGTGATAGCCATCACTGAAGCAAAGACATTCACCAAGGTCTTATTGTAATTTACTTGCCTCTACACTTGGGTAACACAACAGCTCAACATGGGTGCATGCTCACTGTATAAGGAGGAAACAGAAACAAAACAATTCAGTTATTTGTCCTGGATCAATCTGAATCCAGATTCATTTGGTTCCGAAATCTTTGCTCTTAACAACTGAACATGCCTTTTCCTGTAAAGGGAAGGGACATCACAGCTGCTCAGAGGGCCTCCGTTGGAAAGATACCCCTAATGGGTTGTTTATATCTCTATGGCTGGGACATGTTGAGGCTGGGGTAGGGAAGTATATGATTGCCCTATGAGGTTCCTGGCAAACGCACAGAAGTTAGCACCAGCAGTCTACCCAAAACAATGCCAAAGTTCTAACTTACATTTCAGTATACAGACCAGGGATGCAGATGTAGAAAAAATAAGAAAAGCTAAAACTATACAAACAATATGAATAATGTATACTGCAAAGCTTAACGCAAATCTAATCACCTAACCTCAACCCGTTAAACTGCAAAACTTTTGTGAAAGAGTCTCTTTTGTTTTCAAATGTTTTTCATAAAAGTTTTAGTTAACAAATGTACATTGTGATGAATAACAGGAAGTCGCTAAGGACTGGACTCCGGCTGTAACCAGAGATGCTTCCCTCGTTCTCCATCTGCATTCAACTGGCGACTTTTCCTCCCCTTCCTCCACCCCTTTTTATTTCTTTTAAATCCTAGCTCTTGAATGTTTATTCTCTTCTTTAGTGCCTTTTCGGACTTCATATATCATGTAAGAAAACAGAATCAGCAATCATTTGGTAATTACCAAGGAGTAATTAATGCTGAAATTAGCCACCTATTATAAATGGTCTGCTCATTTTTCTCCATAACATCAATTTATTTACCTTATTCTCTTACAGAGCCTCCTGTGAACTCTGGGTTACCACTACTCAGTGTGATAAACCACATGCAGCCTGGTGCTTTATATTTCTGATATTTTACTACCCTTACTTAGAGATTTCTTAAGAGTTCCACGTCTAAGAGGTGCCTCTGCATGAGATGCTACAAAACCACATCATTGAACACTCCACTTTGCAATGACACCAGATCTGAGGGACCCCAGAGTCTGGTCCTTGGTGGGAAACCATGGCTGTCTACCTCGCCAGGTAAGGTCCTAGTTCTACCTTCGGTGTGAAGGAGCACTGCTCCCTTCAAGTCTTTTCAAAGACTCGTTTCCCCTCTGACATAAGGCAGGATGAAAACAGTGGCCACCTTCCAGCCTTCTCAGGGCAGTAAGGTAGGCAGTGATGGTGTTGGTGTTGCCTGGTGTGCATCCCCTTAGGGAGCAACAGTGTTCTGGGAAGATCCTCACAATTGTCTGTCCCACCTTCATCCTCCTTGTCACTCAGTTCAGTTCAGTTCAGTCGCTCAGTCATGTCCGACTCTTTGTGACCCCGTGAATCGCAGCACAGCAGGCCTCCCTGTTCATCACCATCTCCCTACACACTACTGAAAATCACTTTTTTTCTATAGAAAAAAATGCAGTTTATAAACAATTTGCTACCTCCACATCACCTTGGAATCTTATAAAGAACAGTCCAAGGGCCCTGAGAGGTGAAAGGCACATGTCTGATGAACTGGAAAGGACAAACCAAGGAAGAATGACCACTACAGCAGGGAGCCAGGGTCCTCAGTGGGCCTGTGGCATAAGAAGAGGGCTCCTAAGTGTGAAACTACCAATATCAGCCAGAACCTCTGATTTAGGAGCAAGCCTTTTTGTGTATGAATAATATGAAAATTGTCCAAGCCAGGCTTCAGCAATACGTGAACCGAGAACTTCCAGATGTTCAAGCTGGTTTTAGAAAAGGCAGAGGAACCAGAGATCAAATTGCCAACATCTGCTGGATCATGGAAAAAGCAAGAGAGTTCCAGAAAAACATCTATTTCTGCTTTATTGACTATGCCAAAGCCTTTGACTCTGTGGATCCCAATAAACTGTGGACAATTCTGAAAGAGAGTGGAATACCAGACCACCTGACCTGCCTCTTGAGAAACCTATATGCAGGTCAGGAAGCAACAGTTAGAACTGGACACGGAACAATAGACTGGTTCCAAGTTGGAAAAGGAGTACATCAAGGCTGTATATTGTTACCCTGCTTATTCAACTTCTATGCAGAGTACATCACGAGAAACGCTGGGCTGGAAGAAGCACAAGCTGGAATCAAGATTGCCGGGAGAAATATCAATAACCTCAGATATGCAGATGACACCACCCTTATGGCAGAAAGTGAAGAGGAACTAAAAAACCTCTGATGAAAGTGAAAGGAGAGGGAATAAGTTGGCTTAAAGGTCAACATTCAGAAAACAAAGATCATGGCATCTGGTCCCATCACTTCATGGCAAATAGATGGGGAAAGAGTGGAAATAGTGTCAGACTTTATTTTGGGGGGCTCCAAAATCACTGCAGATGGTGATTGCAGCCAGGAAATTAAAAGACACTTGCTCCTTGGAAGGAAAGTTATGACCAATCTAGATAGCATATTGAAAAGCAGAGACATTACTTTGCCAACAAAGGTCCGTCTGGTCAAGGCTATGGTTTTTCCTGTGGTCATGTACGGATGTGAGATTTGGACTGTGAAGAAAGCTGAGTGCCGAAGAATTGATGCTTTTGAACTGTGGTGTTGGAGAAGACTCTTGAGAGTCCCTTGGACTGCAAGGAGATCCAACCAGTCCATCCTAAAGGAGATCAGTCCTGGGTTTTCATTGGAAGGAATGATGCTAAAGCTGAAACTCCAGTACTTTGGCCACCTCATGCAAAGAGTTGACTCACCGGAAAAGACCCTGAGGCTGGGAGGGATTGGGGGCAGGAGGAGAAGGGGACAACAGAGGATGAGATGGCTAGATGGCATCACCGACTCAACAGACATGAGTTTGGGTGAACTCCGGGAGTTGGTGATGGACAGGGAGGCCTGGCGTGCTGCGATTCATGGGGTCGCAAAGAGTCGGACACGACTGAGAGACTGAACTGAACTGAATATGAAAATTAATCTCAAATTTCATGTTTGAAAACAATTCAAAGGATCACACTGTGGAGCTAGGAATGCTGGCTTGCCTGCAGGCCCTCTTGGTCTCCTCAGAGAGCCTTCATGCCTCCATTTGTAAAATGTCAGAAAATGGACCACATGCCTACACAAGCCAAAGCAGGACCATTTCTGGAAGGCTGGGTATAAGTCCCAGCTCCGGTCTTTATTAGCTATGGACCATTAAATTCCTTTCTCAACAGCTCCATTTCTTCTCCTAGAGTCTCTCAAATCATGGGAAGCATTCTTCTATGAACCACAACTTTCTTTTCCCTACAGGGAAGCAACCTCACACCCTGGTGAAGAGTTAGGCTCAGACATCAGATCAACTGGGCCTGAATCTGGGCTCTGCCACCTGCTAGCTGGCAACCTGGGGTAAGCTGGTAGTCTCTCTCAGTCTCAGTTTCCTTCCTTTTCACACACCCTATACAGCTTTAATGAGAGTCAAAAGAGATAATATACAAAAAAGTACTCTACACTTTACCTGGCACTTACTAAGCAGTTGTCATCCTTGGTTGTTATTAACGACAGTAACACCACCTAAATCTTCACAGCTCTTACTCCACTATAATTCTCAAGTTCTATGGAATGTACACAAAAAATATCTCTGTTAATGGATAAATGAATAAAAAAGGTACTGTGAGTGCATGCACACACACACAAGAATATTATTCAGAATGAGAAAGAGAGAAACCCTGCTATTCGCAACAACGTCTATGGACCTTGAGTACATCTTGCTAAATGAGACAAGTGAGATAGAGAAAGACAAATACTATATCCTATCACTTAAATGTGGAAGTTTTACAAAGTGAAAATCATAGCAACAGAGTCAAAAGAGGGTTAAGCAGGGGCTGGGAATTGGGTAGCTGGAGAACTATTAGTCAAAGAGTACAAAAAAATGAATTACACAAAGGTATCAGAATAAATGTCAATTGTCTTCTTCTATCTTTTCTGAAATAGCAAAACAAATTTAATTGCCATTTTTCCCTACTCTAAACTATCATTCTGGTTTCATAAATTTAACACTTGGAAATGTATAGTGAGGTTAAGGGATTTCTAGTGGAAAAATGCCATGGGTCTGAACTTCCAAGGAGGGCTCAGGCCACCAGTTCTCTTTCAAACAAGGAGCGAATGACCATGAGCTTATTAAAAAGGGACAGGTTAAGCAGACAACCAAGAGAGACTCACGTGGCATTTCCATTTGACCTAAAGATGACAGATAGGTTGAGAACCAAACACAGAGACCCCTCTTTATTTGCACAGCTGGAAAACACTCCACTTACCATGAGTTTTGAAGGAGAATCAGGCAGTGCTTATTTAAAATCTTGGCACACTGAACATTACAGAAGGTCATCAAGGCTTTATGGAGTATCTGGGCTAGTTGGCCCCTCTTTTCAGTTTTCTCAGTTCACTTGTTTATCCAATAGTGTGAACGTAGAATTTTAAATTCCAATAAGCCATTCTACAGTGGTAATGATTGTTTTAATGTATTTAAAATGGTTTGCTGCTTTGCCTCATTAGGGCTGGTTCCCTCAACATAGGACCTACTTATGCTTAAAATGAGACAAACCAATGAGCTCCAGGCCTCTCTGGATTTTGCTAGTGCATTGGAGGAGGCAGGGAACTCCTCTAAGGGCTATGAATATGCCCAGACGCTTATTTCCAGAGGTCCACTGACTTGAGAACTGTCTCATGGCTTCCAGACTTCCAAGCAGGAAGCTTTGCACCATAGCCAGTCCTTGACCTGGCCCGGGGACACTGTGCTGGCTGTGACAACTCCCACTCCTCCCTAGGGCCACTCTGGCCAGTCAGCCAATAGGCTTCTCTCTGGGCTGCCCTGGATCTGCTCTGGTCCCCAAATGCTAATGTTTCATTTCACTGAAGAACTTGGCTGAGTCAGGGCAAAAATATGTGGTGGGTGGGGAAGAAGCCTCCCTGGACCTCATGTCACTTGAGATGAAAAATGTTATGCTGCCTCCATACTATAACAATCTGAGAGTATAAACAATGATTTAATTAATGACCATAGAAGAATACTTGCTCACCGACGTTACGTGGTCTAAACCTCATAACTGACGCAACACAAAGCCGATGTTTATACGGGCACAGATGACTGGAACCTGACATTTTGATGGCAACTGCTACTTTGAAAAGTGGCAAACAATGGCATTTTATTCCCAAGGACCTTTAGAAGAGAAGCAGAGTTAGGGAGGTGGGACTATTGTGAAGGACTGACTTTAGCAGGGAAGGAAACAACAGGATTTGGACGGGAAGAGAAGGAGAATCACAGCAGAATCAAGCAGCTGGGCCAGATAAGCAGCTACTATTACCTCCTTGGATTTTCCAAGTGCTGCACTCAGAACTTACAAATCTATATTCTATGGCCGGGCCCTGAAATACTCTGAGCTGACTAAAATGTCTTCAAAAGGATGCTTCAAGGATTCTTATAAACAATGACTAAAACTAAATTATGGTGTAATATTAGCTGATTAAGACAAGACTTCAACTTCAGTAATTTTCATCAGCTGGACACAGACAGTGGTAAAAACAATATCCCATGACTAAATGCATACTTGCTGATGGGAAGAATTGCAGTCTGATGTGGCAGAAGTAACAGGAAAACTTTTTTAAAATTTTTTTTAAAAAAGGAAAGGAGTCTTTTTTTCAGGACCACAAAATCAAGGAAAAAATGGGGAAAGTGTAGCTCGTTCAAACGCCAACAAAGTTCCCAAAATTATTCAATGGTCTCTTTACTCAGAGGCAATCTAGAATCCATGTAACCTTCATCTCCCTGTGCCTACTTTCTTTCTATATTCCCCCCTCAAATGAAGTCAACTCTGAGACCATCAAAATTACTAATACCTTTGAGTCAGGTGGGCCAGCCAATAAGCTAAAATAATTGAATATGTTATTCTAGAGATTCAAGGAAATGTTCGAATCTTTCAAGCAGAGTTCCACTTTTTAGATAAGGAAGTTGAGACTTGCTTCAGGTAGAAGCAGATAATTAAAGACAATCTGAAGCAAAGAAAAGTGAGGCAGAGGTTTACTTTCTGGGCTATACACATATATTCTGTCCAGATCCATTTACCCTCAATGCTGAGTCCTACAGAGCATGTTGGTTGATATTTTTCTTTGTGAGCTAATCTCTGCCTATGTAATTCAGGATGGGGAAGACCTTGCTTAATCTGGGTGTCATAATTTTGCGGGGGGCGGGGGTGTGGGGGAGAAAGATGGAGGCCTGAAATCAGAATTTAGAGTTGCAAATCAGTTAGGATATTAAGAAGAGGTGGCAAGAATACATAGCAGAACTATGCAAAAAATATTTCATGACCCAGATAACCAAGATGGTGTGATCATTCACCTAGAGCCAGACATCCTGGAGTCCAAAGTCAACTGGGCCTTAGTTAGCATCACTATGAACAAAGCTAGTGGAAGTGACAGAATTCCAGCTTTACTTTTTCAAATCCTAAAAGATGATGTTGTTAAAGTGCTGCACTCAATATGCCAGCACATTTGGAAAACTCAGCAGTGGCCACAGGACTGGAAAAGGTCAGTTTTCATTCCAATTCCAAAGAAAGGCAATGCCAAAGAATGCTCAAACTACCGCACAGTTGCACTCATCTCACACGCTAGTAAAGTAATGCTCAAAATTCTCCAAGCCAGGCTTCAACAGTACGTGATCCGTGAACTTCCAGATGTTCAAGCTGAATTTAGAAAAGGCAGAGGAACCAGAGATCAAATTGCCAACATCTGTTGCATCATAGAAAAAGCAAGAGAGTTCCAGGAAAAACACCTACTTCTGCTTTATTGACTATGCCAAAGCCTTTGACTGTGTGGATCACAACAAACTGTGGAAAATTCTGAAAGAGATGGGAATACCAAATCACTTGACCTGCCTCCTGAGAAATCTGTATGCAGGTCCAGAAGCAAGTTAGAACCAGACATGGAACAACAGACTGGTTCCAAATAGGAAAAGGAGTACGTCAAGGCTGTATATTGTCGCCCTGCTTATTTAACTTATATGCCGAGTACATCATGCAAAATGCCAGGCTGGATGAAGCACAAGCTGGAGTCAAGATTGCCAGGAGAAATACCAATAACATCAGATACGCAGGTGATACCACCCTTATGGCAGGAAACGAAGAAGAACTAAAGAGCCACTTGATGAAAGTGAAAGAGGAGAGTCAAAAAGTTGGCCTAACACTCAACATTCAGAAAACTAAGATCATGGCATCCGGTCCCATCACTTCATGGCAAATAGATGGGGAAACAATGGAAAAAGTGAAAGACTTTATTTTTTTTGAACTCCAAAATCACTCCAAATGGTGACTGCAACCATGAAATTAAAAGACACTTGCTCCTTGGAAGAAAAGTTATGACCAACCTAGACAGCTTATTAAAAAGCAGAGATATTACTTTGTCAACAAAGGTCCATCTAGTCAAGGCTATGGTTTTTCCAGTAGCCATGTATGGATGTGAGAGTATCAAGAAAGCTGAGCACTAAAGAACTGATGCTTTTGAACTGTGGTGTTGGAGAAGACTCTTGAGAGTCCCTTGGACTGCAAGGAGATCCAACCAGTCCATCCTAAAGGAGACCAGTCCTGAATATTCATTTGAAGGACTGATGCTGAAGCTGAAACTCCAATACGCTGGCCACCTGATGCGAAGAACTGACTCATTGGAAAAGACCCTGATGCTGGGAAAGACTGAATGCAGGAGCAGAAGGGGATGGCAGAGGATGAGATGGTGGGATGGCATGAGCAACTCGATGGACATGAGTTTGAGCAAGCTCTGGGTATTGGTAATGGACAAGGAAGCCTGGCTAGCTGCAGTCCATGAGGCCAGTAGTCAAAAGAGTTGGACACTACTGAGCGAATGAAATGAACTGAATCAATCTCAAATGGAGACAATATAAACTCATTTTTTCACACAGGTGTTATATGAATAGATGAGTATGATAGGCATGGGATAGCTATTTTTGATAGGCACATGCCCTAGCAGAGAAGGTCTATTAACAGACAAGAAAAATGCCATGGAATATAGAAAGAAACCAAGAAGAAAAAGAAAAAACAAAAGCACAGCCCTCCTGTCAATCATGAGATACACTAGAGTTCCTTCCCGCTCTAGGTTCTGACTCACTCTCCTCTCTCCAGAACACTCTTTAATTTCAGGGAGCAGCTTTGCTTGCTTGCAACTAAAAGAACTTTGTCTTAAGTTCACCAGAACTAAAGCTGAGACCTGCAAGCCCTTCCTTGAGTCCCCTCTCTTCCACTAACATACACTGGAACTTTTATAAAGGATGCCTTAGCAGGCAATGTACAACTGGACTACCTGTTATCTGCCAAAACCAATTTACTGTACAGCAGGACACAGTTTAGTATGGTTCAGTCTCTCAGCTGGGTCTGACTCTTTGCGACCCCATGGACACATCTCCCTTTATTAGTATTGATAGTCTATTTACTGATTTTTCAAACCTGAAAGAAGCAGCCACTCTATGTACAGCAGCAGACCGGGGTCTGTCAGAGTGCTCAAGAGGAAATCAGATTGATTTCCTGTTCTCAGGGACTGTGTAGCGTCACAGATCAATATATCACCAGGAAATCATATGCAGCATTTTTGTGCCAGGCACTGAGCTACCAGCTTTAGCTGCATGGCCTCATGTCATGCTCACAGCATGTGGCTGGGGCAGGTATCATCGTTACCCCTGTTCTTTAGGTAATATAATTCAGACTCAGGTAGGTCTGGTAACATCCACTACCATAATTAGTGTTTGGGAGAAGCTGGATCTGAACTCAAGGAGTCTGGGTTAATACCCAAGGAATCTAGATTCCCCCACCTATCTACCTCCTATGTTTTGCCTTCTTTGGTTGTATGTAGAATGAAAAGAAGCCCTTCATAGATTGGAGGCCCTATTCCTTCCCTCCCTGTGCCTTTCCCAAAGCTCTGCTTCCAATACACATCAGGGGATCATTCATCAACTAACTTATGAATGTAGAAAAGTCAACCATTATTGAGCACTTCCTATGCCTCAGCACTTAACTAGGCACCTTATCTGTACCATTTCATTTTTTAGCCCCTATATTCAATAAGAATCAAAGGAATAGCTATTATTACCCTCTCCACTTTGGAAATCAGACCACTGAAGCAGGCTATATTCAATAAGAATCAAAGTGAAAGTGAAGTCACTCAGTCGTGTCCAACTCTTTGCGACCCCAGGGATGGTAGCCTACCAGGCTCCACCATCCATGGGATTTTCCAGGCAAGAATACTGGAGTGGGCTGCCGTTTCCTTCTCCAGCGGACCTTCCCAACCCAGGGATCAAACCCAGGTCTCCTGCATTGCAGACAGACGCTTTACCATCTGAGCCATCAGGGTCCTCTCCACTTGGAAAATCAGACCACTGAAGCAGGCTACATAACTAAGTTAGTTATGTAGGCTAAGTTATGCTATGAGAACATATCAATCTGGAAATCTCAGTGGCTTAACACAAAGGTTCATCAAACAGGCTTTATATCCAGCACAGGTTGGCAGATGGCTGAGGACAGGGTGAGTGGAAAGGCATCCGCCCCATGTGGCCACTCAGGAACCCAGGCTATCTCATCTAGCCCATCATGTCACTTCAGAGTTCACAAGAGCAGAAGAGAGTGTAGACACCACCACATCAGCCCATATGTGTTTTAGCTCATAAATGACCCAGGCTGGACTTGCTTAGAGCCTACTGGACTACTGAACTAGTGTAAGGTGGCTGGGAACAGTGAGCACATGGATAGTTCAGTTCAGTTCAGTTCAGTCGCTCAGTCGTATCTGACTCTTTACGACCCCATGAATCGCAGCACGCCAGGCCTCCCTGTCCATCGCCAACTCCCGGAGTTCACTCAAACTCATGTCCATCGAGTCAGTGATGCCATCCAGCCATCTCATCCTATGGGCACAGTAAATAGTTCTGCCATAGTAATTCTCCCAAGGTCACTCGGCTACTAAGGAATAGAGTGGAAAGGCTTAACCATTCCACTTTACTACAACCTCAACATTTATACATACATTTTTGGAGAAATCTGTTCCAAATCGATCATAATCATTTAGAAACATCCAGACCTTATCTAAGAATTCACAGCCTTCTGGTAGAATTCTCCACTTCCTCATGACTGTCTCTATTTCTGCACATCCACAGAGAAGTTATTCAGAACTGAACTCATCAGGGGACCTACCTTTGTTGGCACAGGCCATCCACTTGAGATTGTCTGCAAAAGCAGCCTCTCGTCCAATGAGGTACGTGAAAATCCGAACCTAAGAGGAAGAGGGACGCACAGATCAGTGGTTTTCACTTTTCACCCTCCAGCCCAGATCACAAGCATGGCTCACACACATGTGGTTTACCTCTTTATGCTCCATGCTCCCCATCTGTAGAAACATATTTAAGACATTTGAAGTACAGTCAGCTAGAAATATATTCAAAACTGGGGTCTTTGATCTTTTAAACCATATGGCACTGGTGGTGGTTGTTTTTCGGTGTGCAACTTGCTACAGAGGAAAATAACTTGAAACAGAAGACTGGCAGCGTTGTGAGCCTGGGTTTGCTACACACATATGGACAGAGACCATCCAGGTCTGGACCAAATCGGCAACCATTTTCCTCATCTGTACAGGAAGTATAAAGTGTGCTCTTCTTGGGAATAGAAACATCACTGAAAGACCCTCAGCATGCCCCCCTCCCCCAGTGGTGAGGACAGGCTGCAGACACTCTCTTACCATCTGTTGTGATTAACTGGAATGAGAGGCGCAGCCTGTAGCCAGGAGACCAAAGGAAACCCTCTCTAGCCTTCCTAAAGTTTGGCTCCTAAAGAGCCAAGAACACATGTAAAACCTTGAATCTCTCATTTTCTATTGCCTTCTCAAATCTCTCTCATAAGGCCAGAATTCTTTGAAATAAAGCCCAACCCACTTCCCAAAGTTGCACATGAGGGTTAGATGGAAGAAAAACAAGAAATAAAAAGGGTTAAAATCCTCTAGTTTAAACTTTGGGCTTCCAAGGTGGCTCAGTGGGTAAAGAACCAGCCTGCAATGCAGGAGCATGCCGAAGATATCAGTTCAATTCCTGAGTTGGGAAGACCCACTGGAGGAGGGCATGGCAACCCACTCCAGTATTCTTGCCTGGAGAGTCCCATGGACAGAGGAGCCTGGCGGGCTACAGTCCATAGGTCGCAGAGTCAGACACAAGTGAAGCGACTGAGCACAGCACACAGTTTAAACTTTAAATGGTACATGTATGTTCCATATATAGCCCCAAAATCTTTCCGGGTGATGCCCCTTCCACTCAGTCAGTCTGGGTCAGGAATACCTATGGTTCCTTCAGAGCCTTCACTGAGACTATAGTGAATTAATCTCGTGCACTTACATCTGTGAGGTTGAGCTCCACTAGACCATCCAGCTGACAAGGAAAAGGGTGGTTCTGCTTTGATGGGGCACAGAGCTTGGAACATTACAACTCAGTACATGAGTGGATAAAAATGTAAATACTCATAGCTGACTGTGAAAATGAAGACTCATAACTTTTAGTTATGTGTACCCTCTTATCTGAGACATAACTTGAAGACTAGTTCTTATGGGATGGTTTATTTCTAGCTTAAAGAGATGCTTACACACACATTATCACTGTGCTGCCTTAGTCTGTTCTCGTCTATGTTCAGTGAGGCAGTCATTTCATCCATCACAGAACCTGCAAGGGGGCTTGGCTTCCAGGGCATGAGCAGACACACAGGCCTTTGCCTCTCCTGTTTTCTTAGCTCTTTTGGACACTATTCCCAATGGAATCACACAGGGAGGACGGATACTTCCCCCCCCCCCCCCCATTGGGAGATTCTGACTCTTTGGGGGAAAAAAAAATAGAAGACACAACCTCATAGGCCTCACCTAGCCCTACATGGTTACCACTGACCTTTCTACACAGAGCTGTCCCCTGTTCACTTTTCCTGCCTGGCCACTGTTGTCTTTTAGCTGAAGATGACTGATTTGGGGGGAAATTGAGACTCAATTAAGTAAAGTGACTTTCTCAGTTTCATCAAGTCCTAATATAATAAGAAAGGTCTTCCAAGACCTCAGGATAACACTGAGGTCTCCTCTTAATTTCCTGGAGGTGCTGGTTCTGTCAACCCAACCAGCTGCAAGACCTAGAACTAGCACCCACAGGAGCCGAACCAACCCCAGGCTTTTCTTTTTTTAAAATAAAACTTCAGCTTTCATTTCTAATTCAAGTTATTTAAAAGGAAAGCTTCAGACTGATTAAAAATAAAACTGCAAAAGCAAGTTTTTAACAAAGCAGAAAGCACAAGAGATAGCTCTAGAGAATGAAGCTATGAGTCTATCTTTACAGGCAAAAGGCAAAGACCTGACACAAAACAGCCTATTTGTTGTGAGCAAAGGCACTTGCAGGTGCCAAACCTCCTCTGCCATCCAGGTGAAGAACCAGAGAATAAACTGAGTTTTCTCCTGGGGTCTTAGTTAGAACCCTGAACAATGCTGTGAACCATTAGAACGCCTATAGTTTCTGATTTTAAAAGATCGCAGCACATCTGGAAAACCAGTAGGACTGCATCAAACTTCAGACCAGACATGACTGTGCAACAATCACTGAGCTAAAACACAACCATGAAAACCAGCGCCATGAACCCCTCACCAGCGCTGCTGGCCCTACTGCCGGCACCGCCGTGGCTTCTCTAGTCAGCAGCATCCCTTGGCTCAGGTATGTGCAGAGATTTTCAGCATCATACTTGTTTGGCTGGTTTGCATTTGATTGCTTAAGAAAGAAAAACCAGGATCATGCTAAATGTTTCCATTTATGTGCAGTCTTTGGCTTCCAGTGCACTGGCCCCCTTATTTGAGTTAGAAATGGCATGGAAATGACTCGTTGTCTCTCTGCCTATAAAATAAACATAATCAAACAATACTGGGTTCATGCCCTGGATTTCTCACAATAATGCCTTTCAACTGGCAACAACATAAAGGGCCTTTATTCCAAAATAAATATTTTGGAGAGCAGTGTAACAATAGCATTTTATATTTGTAGTTTTTTTTAGACTGAGTAATTCTACTTTTAGGAATTTATCTTATAGTCAGGATAACATATAAAATGTCTGTGGGGGCCACACAGGTAACAGAGATGACACGAAGTCATAGGAATATGAAGAGTTGTACAGTGCATGTCTTCTTAAAGCCCTATAATTTGGTTTTAGACATTTTCACAAATACACAAAACTGTACAAGGATAAAGATATTCACCTTTATTATGGGCTGTAGTTTACCACGCTCCTCCATCCATGAGATTTTCCAGGCAAGAGTACTGGGGATTTGTAATGATTAAAACCTGCTAAATCCCTAGTTTCTTTTGACAGCCAATTGGCTAAAAAGTCTTGGGACATTCAGGTAGTGGAATATCATGCAGCTATGTACTCCTGAGAAACACATCCATTATAAATTAGCAAGGGGGAAAGCAAGTTGTGGAATACTGTGTAGCACAGAATCCTGTTTTTTTCTAAACGGGGACTTACATGTTTTACTCTGTAAACTTCAATATCCTCTGAATGTTTTTACAAATGAATAAACATAGCTTTAATAACTGCAGATCATTTTAAATGAAAATAATGACTCTGCTACTTCCTGAACCATTCTTCAAGGACATAGAAAGAGTAAATGTACCAGTGAAAATCAAAAAGGAGAGGAGATGATATGTGGAAATTAAGTTCTGTCCTTGGATCTTGCAGAGTGGGCTGCCTTCCTTCCACTGCTCAACGAAACGAATGCAAAACCTCTGTGAGTAACAACTTGCTCATTTCTGTCTCTAGCAGATTCTGTAACCTGATGGATTTTATTTCCAATAATGGCGATTTATTTTTTAAGAAGCTCCATCAGATAAACTTTAAGAAGTCTGCCTTGAGTCCAGCTACTTTTACAATATATGGCAAGGCTACTTAGCAGAGGCAATAGGGGTAGTTCTGAAAGCCAGGTTCACAGCACCAATGACAATGGGGAGGGTCCATGGAACAGATCAGACCAAGTTACCAGGACACCGAAACACACCAGAAAGCCAGGGCTTTGCGTTCATCATCCACAGGCACGAAGGCACCACTTTCAGTACTGCTGCAAAAAGACAGGAGGCGAGAGGTCTGCATCAACCTATGAGTTCATTTTGATCTCCCATTTGAGTTTGGATGGTCTTGAAATGTTCTACAAATCCAATTAAGCTCAATAAAACTGTTAGGATGTGGCTATTTCAAAGTTCAAAGTCACTTAATCTACTTAATATAAAGTTTCCCAGATGACATAAAGAACTCAGTCCAGTTTTTCCAAAACAAACTGTTGCTTCTTGCTCATATAGATGCAATTCTCTCCAAAAACATAGAGGGGTGCCATTCCTCTCTACCTTTGGTGAACATAGGGTAGCTTGACTTTGTGAAGATGTTGTTGACAGTGAAAGTGTCTCAGTTGTGTTCGACTCTTTGTGACCCCATAGACTATATAG
Organism: Budorcas taxicolor; assembly: GCF_023091745.1. NCBI lineage: Eukaryota > Metazoa > Chordata > Mammalia > Artiodactyla > Bovidae > Budorcas > Budorcas taxicolor. The sequence goes on along the minus strand of NC_068910.1, from coordinate 14,265,137 downwards.
GACATGGAATTCTTCAGGCCAGAACACTGGAGTAGGTAGCCTTTTCCTTCTCCAGGGGATCTTTCCAACCCAGAGATCAAACTCAGGTCTCCCGCATTGTCGGCAGATTCTTTACCAACTGAACCACTAGGGAAGCCCAAGAACACTGCAGTGGGTAGCCTATCCCTTCTCCACCAGATCTTCCCAACCCAGGAACTGAACGGGGTCTCCTTCATTGCAGGTGGACTTTTACCAGCTGAGCTCTCAGGGAAGCCCCCTTGTGAAGATGATGAATCAAATTAGTTCCTTTCTACAGCCATTAAAAGAGGGGAAGGAAAGTGGCTGCCAGTAGAGCCGCAATGGGGCAACTGCCCAGCCAGGAAACAGGCTGCTGCTGCCCTCACAACTCACTTCAGTGCTGAAGCCCAGGCTTTTGAGACAGTCCAAGAATCTGTCATCCATCTGTCACGAGTAACTTCTGAGCACCAACTACGTGCCAGGGCCCATTCTTGGTGTTGGGGATATAATGGATGAAGGGAAAAAATCTCTCTGTCCTCAGGGAGCATACATTCTCATGAGAGTAAAACAGGTGATAAATGACAGATTCACATGTAACATTTAGGTAATTGTTGAATTAAAAGCTTATGAAGAAATAAAAGAAGAAATAATTAGGCAATGGACAGTGATGATGGCTGCTGTTTTAGAAAGGGAGGAAGGGAAGGCCTCCTTTCTAAGGTGATACTTGAGCAGAGATCTGGACAAAATGTGGGTGGAGGTACAGGAGCAAGACATATGGCTCCCTTGGGGAAGATTGTTCCAGGTGAAGGCAGCTGAAGGTACAAAGTCTTGAGATAGGGCTACTTGAGGAATATTGACAAGACCAGTGTGGATGCAGTAAGGTCCAGTAGGAGAGAGTGTAGGGAATGAACTTGGACAGACAACAGGTACCTAATCATGTGGGCCTTGCAGCCTCTGTTAAGAGGCTGGGCTTTTTCTGCAGCAAGAACAGAAGCCACAGGAGGAACTGAGTCGAAGCCTGACAAGAACTGACACAAAATCCTGTGAAGGGATCATTCTGCAGTGTGGAGAACAGGCCTTGGAGAGTTGTACTCATTCTGGCTGTCCATTCCAATTTCCCATGATGTTCTTACAATTTTGAGTGCACAGGGCCCATTCAAGACAATCAAATCAGAACCTCTGGAGGCAAGACCCAACTTTTCATCTCCCTGTGGACATTTTAATGTGCATCCAAGCTTGAGGACCACGGCCACAGGGAGATAAGAGAAGCAGAGCCACTAAGTAGGAGGCCACCAAAACACTGAAAGTGAGAAACGGCAGTGGCTCTGGCCACAGGGGTGGAAGTTTTCATACTTCACTGGGCGATGGAATCACCAATCTCCAGCACCTACTCTTCAAAAACTCAGGTTAAGTGGGCCCAGGGAGCCATGTTTTTTAGAAGCACCCATGGTGGGTCTGAAACAAGTGACTGGAATCCAACACTTCAGAAAGATAAAAAGATAAGGACTGAACAAAAAGAAGTGGGAATGCGAATTAAGAAATCTTTGAAGTTGTTTCCAATAAAGGTGTTTCTCCATACTGCCAAGGATTGAGGCTAAACTTCAAGGCGTTTACAATCCATTGGATGGTTTAAAAACAAAAAACAGAGAAGCTGGATCAAGATGGTATTTTTAAAGAAGTCTGTGTCAATCCTACAAACAGGAATATCAGACACCAATCAGATTGGGCAAGCACGATCAGTCCACTACAATTTCTTCTTTCCTCAAGAAAAAGCAGATCTGTACTAAGATGTCTATAGCTGCTGAGCTCGGTGTTCGTACACAAAGCATTGCTTCTTGAAATTACAACAGCCCCACCACCACACCCAAATACAGAGGAAACGGCTGGACAGGGCACTGAGGAGCCTTCAAATATAGTCTTTATTCTTATTTTTAGAAAGGAAGGCAATCTTTTACTTTAAAATAGCATTTAACTACAAATTCAGTATCCTTAACTATAAAGACATGCAACTTATATGGGTTATAAGTATAAATAAAATTTGCTAAAAGAATCATCCAGTACATATGGTTACCCACACCTATGTGTTCCATATTTCCATTCAGCTAAGCAGCAGCCTCTGTAAAACAAGCATGTGGACTCACCTTCACATCGTCTCACCTACTCCTATCCCTTTTGACTCACTGCCCAACTCAACTATCCCCTAAAATATCCCCAGGATTTCTTAAAAGTAGTACACAACTTTGGCTTCAGAAAGAAGTCATCTGACATCTTTGTGTTTTAAAGTCAATTTGATATTACTATATACTTAGTCTGTATCTTCACAAAAAATAATCCCAACCAACTTCTATTGCAATTTGCTCATTTCTAAGATTTCTGATGCAGGGAAGCATTTCTGAATAAAATCTTTAATCTCTAAGCAGAATATGAGAGCTGGAACTTGATTAACCACAAAAATGCTTCATAAATCACTGCCAATATTTGTTTGCATGAAGATTCTGCAAAAGTAGAGGTGGGCTCAGAGATGGTTGATGCCAATGAAAACAGTTTTACTGAGCAGGCTGCTTTAGTCTAGAAGCCATCATGCTTATAATAAAATAAGAAACATCCTTATCCAGAAGGACAAGAGAGGCAAATAAGGTAACAGTGCCCTGAGCAGCAATAAAATGGGATAAATTGAATTAAATTACAAAAGTAATAAAATTTCAACAAATGATTATCATAGATCATTTTGAAAAACAGACTGTCATTTTGGGGATGCTCTAAGAGTCTGTAAAATCGCCTTCCTCTCAAGCATAGTGCCTTATATCTCATGTGAGATATTGAAAATATCCTAATTTAGAAAAAACTGCCATCTGTATTCTTCTGGCCAGGGATGGAAATCTAGTTTTATAGCCATGTATTTTGTCAAGTGAAAGAGATGGCTGTCTCAGGGCAACCTAGAGACCGTAACCTAGTTTAGCATACTAGAAAAGAGATTACACACCACTTCGCTGAGCAGTAGGAAGTCGAGCTACAAACATCCTCAAAGGTGGGTGATACAATTCATTAAATTATTTAGCTTCATTAACTTCATTCACAGGGTATTTTTGATGTTCTGATATCTGGGGCCTTATAGTTCTGGAGAAACTGTTCATGCCAGGGTTAGCCAATTTTGGAAACAGTAAACAATTTGCCTTCAAGTATACCTTTGATATGCAAACCAACCAACCCAAACCCCACTGCTCTCAGTTTTCTCTTTTATCAGGTATGCATACGCTGGGCCAGTATTTGCCTGTCCTAATCACTCCAGGGCCAGGCAGGCAACAGACAACTAAGGGGAGCCACTCCATTTCCAGAGCCAACTGATATTATTCAATTTTAAGTTTGTTTATCTTGTTTTGCCTCTTTCTTCCCAAGAAAACCACAGTAAAGGTTTTAGCCCACCAGTGCCCACCCCCGCTCTGGTCACTCATTTTGTATTGGTGCTTCCCCATGAAGCTCTGTACAGTATGATATGCCTCTTGCTTCCAGGGGTCAATGAGTCTTTCTTCACGACATTCATTTCCATGTCTCTATGGCTTAGTATATTTGATTAAAACAAATACTGAGTACCCTTAAAATGGGTTGGGAGTCAGGAGAACTGGGCTCCAGGTGAGTCCAAAGTCCATATTTATTATCTTGGCAATCTTGACTAAGTTAGTAAAACCCTCTGAACTGTGCTTTTTCCACCTACACATGGATCATCCATTCATTCATTCATTTACTGTGATCAATGGTAAATGAGTTAATAAATGAAAAGACAAGTCAGAAGCAATGAGTTCCAGTCAGCTGGGGTTGCATTCCACTTATGTTTCAGATGATTGTTACATTAAACCAAATAAGGTGAACCCAGGAGAGCCAAATCCCCTATTCATGGATGCCTCCCTAACCATACCCAGGGGTTTGGCTTCATGAGTGAAGAAGAGGATTTTTTCCTACAAAAGGGTTTTGACAAGCTAAAGCGAAAGAGATTGGCAATTCCTGACACAATCAGAACACCACTAGAGGTATAACAATGAAACCTTCTATTAACCTTTGCAAAGTCATAAAATCCACCAAGAACTTGGCAAGGACTATGCACTTTCTCTCCACAAAAAATGCCCCAAAGATCAACATTCACATTTCAGATAAGATTTATGACGTTTGGGGCATCTCCTCCATCAAAGTCTAAACTTGGGTTCTCTGGGAACCTCTGGATTCCAGTTTAAAAACTGCTGTTCTTATATACTTCTCATATTCTGCACTATAAATTTCTCAAGAACAGATTATGTTCTGTGGACAACCAAGATGGGTACTTTCAACTTAAGTGTTTGGCAAATTGAGAGAGAGGTTCATTCATTTACATGCTTATTCTTTGCTGATTTAGTGAGTACTAGATACTGGATATCCATTATCAGATCCAGAAAAGTCACATGAGGAATAAGTCCTCAACATGGAGAAAGCCATCAAGAGCCCTGAGAAAAATGGGTGTCACTGTAAACCCTGAGTCCTATGGCGACATCAAATCATGGAGCCTTTGAAGGAATAAATTTAAAGATGCAGGGATGGAATAGACAGACAGACATGACTCCTGTCTCTTTTGTTTCTGAATCCATAGAATCCAGCACAATGGTTGGCAAAGAGTCAGCACTCAACCACTTGTTGACTGGCAATGACATAAAAGTCACCTTCAGGCTGATTCCTGAAACAAACTCATCATGGATTTGTGTGGCTGGGAGGTCCCTCTCTGCCTCTCTTGCCCTCAGACCCAGAGAGAGAAGGTGGTGACAGTTATTTGCTCACAAGTGTGCCCATTCTTCCAAGAAGACTTACGGATTTAATACCATAAACAAAAAGAAACTCATGTGTATAAGGCTGATAAATTATGCAAAACATCAGAAAATCTGCTTATGGAAAAGAGAAGCTAATTGTTCCACAAATTGGGGTGGCAATATTTATGCTCACGAGACATCATGGGATTGTATGACTCCCTGGGTTAGAACCCCCCAATGTCTTTCCACTGCACTTAGGATATATTGCAAACTCCTATCACAGCTGGATATCCTGGAAGATATGGAAACACAACAAACTCCTTCCAGCTTTAGAGTCTTTGCCTTCAGCTTTTCCACTGCCTAGAATATTCTTCTCCTCCACTTTGCATGGCTAACTTCCTCTGACCCCCGTTCCCCACCTTTGGATCTCTCCATTTGTCTCCTCCATGGTGCCTGGTACATTTTGCAGCTATCATTACGATTTGTTTGTTAACTTGATTTACACCTATTTCTCCCTCCATCAGAAATGTAGATGTTGTGATGGCGGAATGAAGCAACTGTGCCCAACTCAGCAGCCAGCATATAGTAGACTTTTAACCGACCCACCCCTCTCCATTCCTTTTCACAAATTTTGGAAGTCAAAAGAAGTCAGCATGGGATATACTAGAATTTGTCAGAGTTAGAGCCCTTTCCTTCATTACTAACTCCATTTCAAATACTTTCCTATTTTTTCGAAACTGGCCTGCTATCAATCAGCTGAAGTTTTACTTTCCTTCTGCCTAGTCTCCTTGTTTCTTTTACATTGAATCTCAATGATAAAACAGGAAGAAATGGAGAAATGAAAAATCTTCTGGTCTTTGTTATTACAGTCTCAACTTCTGGGGCCATAAAATGGTGTCATATTTAAGGCCTTCCATGGGTGGATGATCAGGTTTATAATATATTTTTCCTAGGTTCTGCCGCTTGATTCTAGATGAAAACCATGCAAAGATCGAAGCCAACTGTATTTTAAATAGCTGCCTGCTTCAGAGATTACCTAGCATGGAAAAGACCACATCTTAAAATAGTGATGTCATACTTGCTATTCCTATTCTGAGTAGAATTCTCTCTTTTCCCCCCCATACTTTGTGACAGTTTGGACAGATGGCATCACTTCATGAAAAATAGAGATGACTGGGTGGGCAGGTTAGCAGAATGCAGTGGATACAAGAAAAGGTTAAGAACTGGGAACTTGGCACACCTCATTTTGGAATCTGTCTTCTCTGAAGGAGCTGAAATTCTTCGAAACCTCCTTTTCCTTACTTGTAAAGTATGATGGTGTTAACAGGACCCACTTGGCAGGACTGCTGCTAAGTGAAACAAAGTAAAACAGCAGGGACTGGATGGGGAGGTGATCCTGCAGAAGTGTGTGTGTGACAAGAGATTCTTTCTAAGAGAAGACCTCCAGTGGTGCTCCATGCCCAGACCCTAAAGAGCGTTAGACTGGGGGAAAGCTCAGGGGGGCAAAGCTTGGAGACCTGACCTAGGACTGCCTCTCTGGACCTTAGAGAAAAGCTCCTTTTCCCTTATTGTCCCTCCCTGCAAGTTTGTCTTCCTTTGCTTTCCTCTGCCTCTGGACTGGGGAGGCTCCAAGAGTCCAAATCAGGGTATGGGACCAAGGCCCGTTTGGCCTTGGTCACAAGTGTTGCACTCGTGTGTTCTCACTGAGATTTGTGGCTCAAAGCCCACAAAGCTGCAGCATGATGCAGAGAGAGAGCCCCCCTCCACAAAGCATCCTGGTCGCTCAGTGCAGTGGCAGGGTACAGGTCAAGGATTTAGGAGTGTGGAATTCTGCCCAAATCATTCTCAAACTCATGAAAACCAACAGCTGTTGTGAATGCTAAGCTAGCACAGTTGTTTTCTCCCAAGATTCTTGTCACTTCTATTTTCCCAACCAATCCTTCCTGTCACTAATAATTAGTCTAAAATAGCAGCTTCCGCTGTCATGTCACCTACTGCCTTCTGGGGCTTAAATGTCAGTAAGAAAAGTCAAGGGCTTCTCAGACATCTGCAAGTATATTGTTGAAGACAGTGTTCATTCCATTTTACCTGTGATTCTCCAAGAGGCAGACAGGTAGGAACCTGGCTCTTGGGGACAGCTAAAGAATGTGTGTATATCAGAATCACCTGTAGGGTTTTGGCAATATATGTGTGTTCATTATCTATACATTAACCTCGCTCCTCTCCAGAGGTTCCAGTGCATCCCAAACCGAGAACTTCCACTGAGAAAGCAAGTCCCCAGGTTCTGAAGATCCTACCCTAGAGAGCCACTAAATTGACATAAATATGAGTATAGGCCTCATGTGGATAGGAGAGGAAAGTAAATTAAAGTTCCAGAGGGATTTGGAGGGCCATTTTCTTCTTTCTGAGAAACTCCACGGGAAATTGTCTTCAATCAATAAGTTCTATTTTATCCTAAGCAACTGTTACATTTTAAGTCTTACAGCTGTCCTGGGTTCCCTCAAAAAGAGGGTTCCACTCTCAGAGATTAGGTGTTTTGGGCTCTACTTTTATAACCCTCACTTTGACCTTCCTACTGACCTCTAATTTGTATTACCATTTTTGCTTTATGTTTCCCATCCACCCACCCTCCTACCTACTCTTCCTATTGAGTATTAACGGTGCCTGTGGGTTAAGTCGCTTCAGTCATGTCTGACTCTTTGAGACCCTATGGACTGTAGCCCACCAGGCTCCTCTGTCCATGGGATTCTCCAGGCAAGAATACTGGAGTGGGTTGTCATGCCCTTCTCCAGGGGATCTTTCTGACCCACGGATCGAACCCAAGTCTCTTATGTCTTCTGCAGGGAGGAAAAAACCATATGGTCTCCACTCTCACTGAAGTTGTAAGTTTTGAAAACACTTTTTATAGAACAAGGAAGGCAAAAAATATAAAGGAAAAAATAGAGGGAGGAGATGGGAATGCTTTTCTGTTACTATTGCCAACTTCACAGAAGTTACTGGTTGAAGATCCTCCTCATTTTTTTACTCTATTTCTGTCCTAACTTTGTGACCAAGACAGGACACAAATTTGTTTTTCTCTCTGGTTAAGGGAACCATGGTAGAGCCCCAAAGAGTATCATCTTCTTTTAAAACTGCATCATTTCTGCACTTTGTCCCCCAAACATCTTGGTTCCCTGAACAGGATGCAGGCCATCTTGAGCTCTGTAGCCCAAATGCCAGTTGATAAAGAGGAACTTGTATATGTGTGTGTGTGTGTGTATTTAATTGGAGTGTAATTACGTTACAATGGTGTGTTAGTTCCTGCCGTATAGCAATGTGAACCAGCGATGTGTATACATACATCCCCTCCTTCTGGAGCCTCCCTCCCACCCCTTCTATCCAACCATTCTAGATCATTACAGACCACCAAGCTGAGCTCCCTCTGTTATACAACAGCTTCCCACTAGCTATCTATTTTATACATGGTAGTGTATACATGTCAATGCTTAAAGAAAGGTACATTTATTTATTAATAAATGGATAAAATAAGCATTTTAAAGCATTAAATTATTTCCCCCTGATTTCCTGAGATATAATTAATGCATGGCCCTGTATGTGATGATTTGATATGTGGACATATTGCAAAATGATATCCACAATAATGTTAGTTAACACATTCATCCCCTTACACAATTACTACTGTCTTTTCCTAGTAAGATATTTATGATTTACTCTGTGCAACTTTCAAGTATTGGATATCATAGCTATTAACTATAGTCAGCTCAGTTGAAGTTCAGTTCAGTTCAGTTTCTCAGTCGTGTCTGACTCTTTGCGACCCCATGAATCGCAGCACGCAAGAACTCCCTGTCCATCACCAACTCCCGGAGTTCACTCAAACTCACATCCTTGGAGTCGGTGATGCCATCCAGCCATCTCATCCTCTGTCATCCCCTTCTCCTCCTGCCCCCAATCCCTCCCAGCATCAGAGTCTTTTCCAGTCAGTCAACTCTTCACATGAGGTGGCTAAAGTACTAGAGTTGCAGCTTTAGCATCGTTCCTTCCAAAGAACACCCATGACTAATCTCCTTTAGAATGGACTGGTTGGATCTCCTTGCAGTCCAAGGGACTCTCAAGAGTCTTCTCCAACACCACAGTTCAAAAGCATCAATTCTTCGGCACTCAGCTTTCTTCACAGTCCAACTCTCACATCCATACATGACTACTGGAAAAACCATAGCCTTGACTAGACGGACCTTTGTTGGCAAAGTAACTACAATCACCATGCTCTAAATGAGATTCCCAGAACTCATTTATATTGTAACTAGAACTCTGCAGTCTTTGACAAGCTCTTCCCCATTCCCCACACTCCTCTCTCCACAGCCCCTGGCAACACCATTCTATCATGTTTATATAAGCTTTGTTTTTGTTTGGTTGTTTTCAGATTCCAGATATAAGTAAGATCATGTAGTACTTGTCTTACTCTCTCCAAATTGTTTTAATTATCATTATACTCTCAAGGTCCATCCGCGTCACAAATGGCAGGATTTCCTTTCTTATGACTGTGTTACATATATTAATATCTACATCATGTATATATATCATGTAAGTATACATATATATACACACACACATATACTTCCATTCATATATAGATGAACACAGGTTGTTACTATGTCTTGGCTACTGTGAATGATGCTGCATTGAACATGGTGATGCAGTTGTCTCTTCAACATAATGATTTCATTTCCTTCAGAAAAATTCCTTTCTTCAGAAGTGGGTATCTATTGCCAGATTACTGAATTACATGGTAGTGTACCTTTGATTTTTTTGAAGAACCTCCATGCTGTTTTCCATTAGTGTAACTGCACTAATTTACATTCCAACCAACAATGCACCAGGATTCCTTTTATCCACACCTCTACCTCTGCCAACACGTTATCTCTTATCTTTCTGATAATAACAATTCTAATAGATGTCTTACCATAAAACTTTCTACCCCTGAAAGTCTCTCCCTCTTAATGTTATCTAAAATAAGTCCCCCTTTTATTATATCTCAGCCCCTATTGATTTTCTGCATAGTATTTGGTACAATTACAGTTATTTTATTTTTCTGTTACTTAGCGATGTTCTGTTCCCTACACACATACACAGAAGTATAAGTTTCACGATGAAAATAACAATGTGTTTTGTTCACTATTGCTGAACTTCTAATCTAGCACCTGACCCATAGCAGATACCCCTAAATATTTGTCAGATAAATGAATTAATGTGGTTACTGCAGGCAATTAAAAGATACAAACACAGATTAAATAGGGATAATCCATCATGGCATATGGAGTAGGAATATGCCAAGAGAAATAGAGGGATTAAATGAATATTGAAGAACTAAAACTTGAGGATGCTGAGCAATGGGCCTTTGCCAGATACCATACATAGCAGGATTGCAATGGGAGGGCACCAGCATTATTCTCATTTAACAGATAAGCAAACTGAGGCCTAGAAAGGGTAGGAACCTGTTCCAGGTCACATAGCAGAGATCCAACCAGTCCATTCTAAAGGAGATCAGTCCTGGGTGTTCTTTGGAAGGAACGATGCTAAAGTTGAAACTCCAGTACTTTGGCCACCTCATGCGAAGAGTTAACTCATTGGAAAAGACTCTGATGCTGGGAGGGATTGGAGGCAGGAGTAAAAGGGGACGACAGAGAATGAGATGGCTGGATGGTATCACTGACTCGATGGACGTGAGTTTGACTGAACTCCGGGAGTTGGTGATGGACAGGGAGGCCTGGTGTGCTGCTATTCATGGGGTCGCAAAGAGTTGGACACGACTGAGCGACTGAACTGAACTGAACTGAACTGAAGGTATGTGGGACTCCAAAGCTCATTTTCTTAATTGCAACACTATGATATGGGAACACCAGCAAAAGACATGAACTGCCAGATCACGGAAGAGGAAATACTCACAGCAACAAAACAAAAAAACAGATCAAAATGTCCAGCCCTACTTTTATGCATAAATACAAATATAAATTAAAATAAAAGTTTTGAGGTGTTATTTTGGGGGGAGGGTTTGCTATTACATTGGAAATGATTTGTTAATGACAATAAAAATATTAGGAAATAGTCTTTCTACTGGTGGGAATATAAACTGTTATAGCTTCCTGAAAATATCTTGGCCATATGTTTCAAATATGTGAAATGCACATGACCTTTGACATGGTAATTCCATTTCTTGGAAATCACTTCTAGGAATTATTTTTTTACCACCAAGTTGAATTTTTTTTTTTAATTTTGCTAAAATGTTCACATAGAACCTATGTAACAATCCAAATTCCATGGCATCTAAACATTTAGCCACTGATAATTTCAGTAAGATGATGTTGTCCTTTCTATTTTAGAAAAATTTACATGCCTTATATTCTGTGAAAGCATGATTTGCCTTCCTTTCTACCCACCAAATTAGTCTTTTCAGAAGCTTTAATATATTGGATATCATCTTTGTTTGTCTCTCCATGTTGCCCAAGGACACCATCAGAGAGTGAAGGAAAGATTTTCCATAAAGGACATATGTTCATTAGAGAACACATTATTGGAAAACACTGTTCATACTAGAGAAAAATTATAATCTAAACATGCCAGCAGAAGGGGATTGTAGTATGTTCATTCAGTGACTTTAATAAACCCATTACAAATAATGGGAAAGTTGATCACTTAATGACTTAAAAAGACATCACTAAACAGACAAAATAGGTTCCAAAATGCCATGGACATAGCTTCTCGGCTTTATGGTTAAGATCCCATGTAGTATCTGTTCTTATCAAAACGCCACGGACAGTCTTATTCAATTTATAAAAAATTAAAAGTACACATACGTAGAAAAAAATAACGGCAAGATACATGCAAAAAGTATCTAATGCCAGTGATACTTCCTTCCTATTAACTGATTTTTTTAACAAATTTTCTACAGTAAATATATAATACTTTTGTTAAAAAGAAAATATTTTTCAGTAAAAGATAATCAGAAATTTCCATTCATTTTCATTCAGCAGATATTTACATAGCATATACATCAGGCTTTATACGAGGCACAAGGGGTTCAATGTTGACACAAGACCTGACTTCATACAGATAACACTCAGGTAGGAAAATGCACAGTTGAGGGCTTACATGTTAGAGATGAAACGCTATTAAGTAGGTCTCATAAGTATGTTCCACTGAATATTGGAAGCAGCACCATTCTACAGGTCATCAGAAACAGTCTGGGCCAATGGCTACTTGAAGGATCATCCAGAGCTGTTGAGAACAGGCAAGCCCTGATTCGTGTGAATATTTGCAGCCGAAAGCTTATTTCCATGGATACTCAACCATCATTTCATTTTATGGTTCTCCCTTTTAGAAACTGTAAGTGCCTGAGTCACTACAGCAGAGCCTCCCAGACATCATGCCCACCATCTACATTTCTTGTTCTAAGGGAACTAGAGAACAAAACCTAGTATCCCAAGAGGTGCTGGGAGGGTCCACCAAATTCTATGACTACTGAAGACTGCCCAGTAGGTATACCTGCCATTAAGAAACCAGACAAATGAATAAATAAGTCAATACAGCTTTGGAGCTGACCATGGTTAAAGCCATATACTTCGATTTTCTTTAGACGTGGAAAACAGAGAAGAAATGCTGGTGGGCTATTTGTCCATCTCATACTAGGGCAGAGAAGGACTGGACCCAGTGGCTTATAATAATTGCAACCCAAGCCTTGCATGCCCAGGCCTGAGGCCAGACTCCTGCCTCAGCAGATAATGAGTTTGGCAATGTCTGATGGTCTTTTCTGGATGCTAATCCCCATCACAGAACTTCTATAATGCATGATATAATTTAATACACCTGGCAGACTCACCACCAGTTCATTCTTTTGTTATGTAATAGCCCAAAGAGAAGTCAAGAGTGGTTAATGCTCTGACAACCAGCTATTATCCCCAATAACAGGCGATTTTCAAAGGATTATTGCCATCAGAAACCATTTTATAATAACTGGCAACTGGAAGCCAATGTAGCAAAGTAAGATGGTCTTTGAGAGCTGCCATTTATTGTACACAAATCTGCAAAGATGTTTCAAGCGTCACCCAGATGAAACAACCACAGTTGTGATGGGATTCACCGGCCATGATAAATCACCTTCCTAGAAAAGTTAGAGAAATGCTGCCGTAGAGTTACTCTTTGGAATCTTTCTATTTTTTGAAGACTTCTCATCATTTCCCCTCACGGTCACCCTTTCACAGTATTCTGGCATCCTAACAGCTTGCTTCTGGGTAAGTTACAGGAGTCCAGGGAGCTATCCTATGAACGGAGTGCACTCTCAAGACGCTTTGCCCTTGTGTCAGGCCCTGCAGAAAAGATCAATCATGGGATTGGATCTGAGGGATTCCTTTTAGATATGCACGTCCTGACTTAATTGAATCTAACTTAAGGAAGATAATTTGGATCAGGTTATGACAAGAGAAGAATGACTTATTGTCTTCAGCATGTAGGAGTTTCACTATCAGTTTATGGCAAAGTCAGACTTTATTCCACATAATGCAGTCCCATTTCCACAGGGGTCCTGCCTCATAGATTTCCTCTCAGGGAGCAATTTTATTAGACAAGCGTCCTTTCTTAAAAGAAACGCCTAGGAATGATATATCTCCTTAGGATGGTTACCAAACACATACTCATTCAAACTCAAAATCCAAATTCTGAAACATCCAAAAGGTGGTTTTGTTATGTCACTGATATGATAGAAATCATGGAATTCTTTGTACTTTACGCAGATGGCATAAATCCCAGTTGTTTGAACTTGAGAAACATGTTGAGTGATGAAATTAAATCGACACCATCTTCCTTTATCTTGACAGTTCAGACGGCTAGAGGCAATTGCCACTCTGGCTGTCGGCTTAGGATCATCAGTGTTAAAATTATTATACTGCCTTTAAGTTTACCTTTGATTAAAAATTAAATTTCACTTCTCTTTATCACTTTCCATACCCCCAAAACATGCATGTGTTCTCCAAGTTAAATCAAGATGGACTAAATATTTAATTCCCTGTTCTAATTAGCTACAACTGTTACCTGATTTCTCACTGTAAATGAATGTGAAAGGACCCGGGAGGCCTAACGTTAACCTTCATCCACTCTCGTTATAAGAGAGAAATTACGGGCTCTAATTAGATGCTTCAAATTGCAAAGAAATAGAATTTTCATAACCAGCTTATTAAAATCCTAGGGCCCCTATGGGATAGGGCAAATTGCTTCTACTCTGATCTGCTTATCCTGGTACAACACCATACAGAAGACTCATGTTGTCTGCAGTACACAGCTCATATTTCTCCCAAATTAATGAGTACTCAAATTATTCCAGCTGCCCTCTTGGCACAAGGAAAAATTGAAAATCTATAGCTGCCAAGTGACGTGGATAACTCAGCTGCTAAATAAAATATGCTTAAGGGGACACAGCTGCTGGGGTACCTATTTACATTAAAATTACTAAATCCATGAACAGAGACAAATGTCCCAAGACAGCTAAACAGTGTTCAGCACTTGGGTTAACTCTTTTATTGGACCAGGACCCTCAAGGTGCAAGTCTGCCACATAGTATGACAGAAACAGTAAGTTTTTACCAGATGATATTTTTCCACCAGGATGAGTCCCTAAGCATTACAGTGGGAGAACCAGTGAGTCCCCACTTTTGGAAGTTCTAAAAAGTTTTACTTCCCTTGATGTTTTCATACAAGTCAGGTCAAGCTTTTATTCTTACTGAAATTAAACAGATCATACATTTGTTCAACTTTGACATTTCATAAATCTTCAGTAAAATTCTCTCTTCTATGCTCTGACCTCTTCATTATTTAAAGGGTCAAACAAAGCTCGGATGACCAAGACATGGAGGTCATAGGAAATGATGCCCCAACTGCTGCTATGAAAAGTATTTCAAACTGAAGTACTCAGTCATTTGGGCAGTTTTAAATAGGCTCCTGAATAACCAATTTAGAAAAAAATGTGACATCATGGGAGAGCAGTAAAAAATAAGAACAAAGAATGAGGGGAAGTGACCCATGTATATATTCATCACTTGTTAACATGAAATTAATATGACCATCTATCACTGTCTCAAAATTCCAAACACTAAGAGATTTTATTCAAATGTCTCCAAAACCCCTGATTGTTGATATTATCAATGACCTAGTCCAAATCAAAACTGTTAACACAGTGTTCAAAGACTGAACCTCCATCCAGATCCATGATTGAATCATACACAGCATTCAGTGTAATGAAACACCCCCCAAAAAAATGTATCAGTTATGACCACGTTCTCTGGTTGGATTTAGACATCACCTGCCTTTGTAAGTGTATTTTTAAAAAAAGAATTACAAGCTATAGCCTGGGTTCTCTGGCTAATGACAAAAACACGTTCTGTTTACTGTCCTGAACATTCTACCTATGCACTTTGCATTGTCCAAATCATGTAAAATTACAGAATGATGTCATCAAATAGATCAGGCTCAGAGGAAACAGATGAAGATTTTATAAACACTTTTCACCCTTAAACACGTAGCCTAAACATAATACTTCCTCTCTATGTAAGAGAAAATGGCAACAAATGAGATTTGAAAAACAGAATGGGGACATTTGAACTTAAGGAAACATAGACCTAAATGAAGATAAGACAGAAAATGCTGCTTTCAGAAGGAAAAAGAAAGAGCCTTGACACTGAAAGAACCCAGTACAAAGTCAGCTGCAATTACACAGCACTGTTTTGATCCATGCCACTGCCATACAGACTTCTGCGTATACCAAAATGTTTGCCTATATACAGGAGTGTCTCCACAGAAGACATCACCTGCCTTTATAGTTCTGCCTCATCTATAATCTGAGGACTTGGCTGTTTTTACAGTCACAGAGTTCTGGATCTTGCACCAAAAAATTTGGAGATGTGGGTTTTGCAGTTATTTCCCTAGGACACAAGTCACACTCCCCATCAAAAGACAGGATTTTCTAAAATCCTTCACTGTTACTCTAAGCATGACACTTCTGATTCTTCTAGGGCCACTCTGAGCCCTGGACAAGTTCTAGATGAAATGCAAAGTCAGCACACATAGTGTGACCCTGAAGAAAGAGCAGAGGAAGTCATGATTGTGACATAAAAAAGCATATTTACATTTCTATCTTGCCTTTGACAACTTACAGCATAAACACAAAAGCAGTCCCCAATAACTTTGGGGGTTACATAGAGTCTTAATAAATGGATCTGATATATGGGGTCAGGCAAACTTGCTAAATGAGAAAGACAAAATCAAGTGTCATTTATCCACACAGGTAACAGGAAGAGAACAATGGATAGTATTAATGTCAGAAATTCTATGCATCCATTTCAAAAAGCAATATGACTTGCAAAAAGGTGTATCTTTCCTAATTATCTAAGAGCCAGTATAGGAATGTGAAAACAAAGTATGTATACACAGGTGTATGTATGTCTATATATGCAGTCATTTAGATGTGTAGCTACATAAAACCACAGGACAGATTTACATGCACTCACTAATTTGACTCTTCAGATTCTTTATTTTTTTGCTGATTTGACTCTTAGGATAATTGCCAACTTAGTTCTCTATGATAGATCAAATGCACTGATACTGTTTAAAGCATAGCTCCCTATCTTTTGATATAATGACACTGTTATTTGATCTCTTGACAGTTTCAATTTAGAAAATCAAACCAAAAGATGTGTTTAAATAGAACTTATATTAACTATATTTCAGTAATGCAGCAATGCTTGTTAAAAAGTGTGACAGTGCATAGCTAAGAGTCAGACTCACTGTGCTAAGTTATATATACTGTTTCAATCTGATATATTCCTTGGAGGAAACAAAACACTCCAAAATAACCATAGCTATTATATACTCTTTCATATCTACATGTTCCTGCTAGCCTTTGAAAATAGTCAGTAACCACTGGAAGCAGAAATAAGGTCAACAGATGTCCACAGAAACTAGTCTAACACAGTGTTCTGTAAATGTGTTCGATGATGGAGCTCCTAGTGTGGATTTCACAGGAAATTTCAAATTTCAATCCCCCCAAAGGATGTTGTTCATTACTTACTCTCAACATCTAGAATAGCAAACCTGAATGCATAAGTGTGAAAGATGCTGGTCTACACATTTTTTTAACATTTGTTTTCTGTTAATTCGGTTGTGCCAATCTTTAGTTGCAGCATGCGAACTGAGTTGTGGCATGTAGGATCTAGTTCCCTGATCAGGGATCAAACCCAGGCCCACTACATTGACAGCAGGGAGTCTTAGCCACTAGACCATCAGGGAAGTCCTGGTCTATGCATTTAATATGCTAAGACTATGAAGCAAATTTGTTTTCAAGTGAAAACTGGGGCTTTTAAAGCTTTCCTAAGCTGCCTACACACAGTTTAAAAAAAAAAAAATGAAGCTTCTATTAATTTTAAAGACGTAGAGCACCTTTAAGATTAGCATTCATAGAACTTCATAGTTTAGGAAGAAGTAATTCAGGACTGTATTGAGATAAAGGCAATATTCCTACCAATAAAATATGAATTGAAGGAGCAGGAATCTCTGTGCTGAGCATTTCATCAAGAAAGCTGCATCTGTATGCTCACCACTACTTTGTAACTCTGTACATAATCAAATACCAATAGCAGATTGAGTACAGCTTCATGAAAGAAAGAACTTTTACAACTTTTAAATTAAAAAGCAAGTGTTAACTGGGGAAATTCTATTTCTAGCTAGGATAAACTAGCTACTGTAAGATGAATCCTAACCCTGAGAACATCTACTAAGATAGCATAAATTTCAAACAAACATTTGGAGACATCAGAGGAAAAAAAGTGGAAACTAGGACTTGAATGTACTAGATCCTAGAGTGAAGAGAACTATATGGAGCAAAGTGCTATATTCACTGCCATTTCTCTCATCAAGGTACTTCCCAATTCACGGAGCAGGGCATGTAAGCCAAACAGAAAAGAGAAACCCAGAGGGAGGGGCAGCCTCACCAAGCAAAACTAGGTTCAGGTCTAGTGGCTAGGATTCAGCACTTTCACCACCGTGTCCCAGGTTCATTTCCAGATCAGGGAAGTCTCTCTTTTCGAGCTTCCCTGGTGGCTCAGATGGTAAAGAATGTGCCTGTACTGCAGGAGACCCAGGTTTGATCACTGGGTCCAGAAGATACCCTGAAAGAGGTCATGACAACCCACTCCAGTATTCTTGTCTGGAGAATCCCATGGACAGAGAAGCATGGCAGACTACAGTCCATGGAGTCACAAAGAGTTGGATATAACTGAGTGACTTAACACTTCGAGCTGCCCTGGCAGCTCAGTGGTAGAGACTCCAGCTGCAATGCAGGAGACCCTGGTTCAATTCCTGAGTCAGGAAGATCCCCTGGAGAAGCAATAAGCTACCCATTTCAATATTCTTGGGCTTCCCTAGTGGCTCAGACAGAGAAGGCAATGGCAAGCCACTCCAGTACTCTTGCCTGGAAAATCCTATGGACAGAGAAATCTGGTAGGCTGCGGGGGAGCCTGGTAGGCTAGGGTCACTAAGAGTCAGACAGGACTGAGCAACTTCACTTTCACTTTTCACTTTCATGCATTGGAGAAGGAAATGGCAACCCACTCCAGTGTGCTTGCCTGGAGAATCCCAGAGACGGCAGAGCCTGGTCGGCTGCCGTCTGTGGGGTCGCACAGAGTCGGACATGACTGAAGCGACTTAGCAGCAGCAGCAGCAGTGGCTCAAATGGTAAAGAATCTGCCTGCAATGCAGAAAACCCAGGTTCTATCCCTAGGTTGGGAAGATTCTCCTCTGGAGAGGAGAATGGCTACCCACTTCAGGATTCTTGCCTGGAGAATTCCATGGACACAGGAGTCTGGAGGGCTACAGTCCAAGGGGTCTCAAAGAATAGGACATGACTGAGCATTAACACTACTGAGAAACTCATAACATAAGGGAAAAAACCTCAAAGAAAAGGAGATCCTAGAGAAGTAATTACATATTCAGCAGGAAATTTCTCTTGAATTAAAGCACTTGCTGGAGAAGGAAATGGCAACTCACTATAATATTCTTGGTCTGGAAATCCCATGGACAGAGGAGCTTGGTGGCCCATAGTCCATGGGATTGCAAAGAGTAGGACACTATGGAACGACTGAGCATAACAAAGCATTTGCTAATTCCTAAACTGTGCATGTGTTAGATAAGACTCCACGAAACTAAGCAAAAAGAGCTGAAAAGAGTTTGAAACATTAAGTAGAGAATTTTGAAGTTGCAAAATGCTAGGAAATAAAAAAATTGAAGTGAAGGGTTCAGCAAGAGGTAGAAAACACAGACTTGCAGGCATAACCTCTGAAAAAGCTATTCCTCCACAGTAAAGACAAATCATAAATAAACACGTTGTAATTGGTTGAAGGTACTCAGCCTGCATTCTATCTGCCTGCCAAAGAATTTATTCTTCTCAAAAGGAAGACTCTTCAAAGCCTCAAAAATTTTTCATATACACTATGAGGAAAACAATCAAAAATTGCTAGGCAAGTCAAGAAACAGAATCAAATAACTAAAAATGGAAGGAAAAACAGACTTACAGGTGATCTAGATACTATAGTTATCAGGCATAGACTCTAAAATACCAATGACTAATAATGGACCAAGATAATCACAATGGTGTGATCACTCACCTAGAGCCAGACATCCTGGAATGTGAAGTCAAGTGGGCCTTAGAAAGCATCACTATGAACAAAGCTAGTGGAGGTGATGGAATTCCAGTTGAGCTGTTTCAAATCCTGAAAGATGATGCTGTGAAAGTGCTTCACTCAATATGCCAACCAACTTGGAAAACTCAGCAGTGGCCACAGGACTGGAAAAGGTCAGATTTCATTCCAATTCCAAAGAAAGGCAATGCCAAAGAATGCTCAAACTACCACACAATTGCACACATCTCACAAGCTAGTAAAGTCATGCTCAAAATTCTCCAAGCCAAGCTTCAGCAATACGTGAACTTCCAGATGTTCAAGCTGGTTTTAGAAAAGGCAGAGGAACCAGAGATTAAGTTGCCAATATGCGCTGGATCATGGAAAAAGCAAGAAAGTTCCAGAAAAACATCTATTTCTGCTTTATTGACTATGCCAAAGCCTTTGACTGTGTGGATCACAATAAACTATAAAATATTAATAGTAAACACTATCAAAATATAGCATCATTAGAGAGAAAAAGGAAGACATGGAGTGGGAGAAGATACTTGCAGTATATACACCCAATAAAAGATTAGTATCTAGAATATATACAGAACTATTATAAAAATCAATAAAAAATGACTAATTTTTGAATGGGCAAAAAATCTTCTTCACATAAGGATATCCAAATAGACAATAAACATACGAAGAGCTCATCAATATTAGTCATCATGTAAATACAAGTTAAAATCATACACACACATACATCAGAATGGATAAAAATTAAAAACATTGAGAATATCAAGTGTTGACGGAGAGGAACCAGAAATCCCATTGCTGCAAACACTGTGAAAGGCTCGTTGGCAGTATCTACTAATGCCTAGTAATGCTCAAAATTCTCCAAGCCAGGCTTCAGCAATACGTGAACCGTGAACTTCCAGATGTTCAAGCTGGTTTTAGAAAAGGCAGAGGAACCAGAGATCAAATTGCCAACATCCACTGGATCATCGAAAAAGCAAGAAAGTTCCAGAAAAACATCTATTTCTGTTTTATTGACTATGCCAAAGTCTTGACTATGTGGGTCACAATAAACTGTGGACAATTCTGAAAGAGATAGGAATACCAGACCACCTGACCTGTCTCTTGAGAAACCTGTATGCAGGACAGGAAGCAACAGTTAGAACTGGACATGGAACAACAGACTGGTTCCAAATAGGAAAAGGAGTACGTCAAGGCTGTATATTGTCACCCTGCTTATTTAACTTCTATGTGGAGTACATCATGAGAAATCCTGGAATTAAGATTGCTGGGAGATATATCAATAACCTCACACCACCCTTATGGCAGAAAGTGAAGAAGAACTAAAGAGACTCTTGATGAAAGTGAAAGAGAAGAGTGAAAAAGTTGGCTTAAAGCTCAACATTCAGAAAATGAAGATCATGGCATCCGGTCCCATCACTTCATGGCAAATAGATGGGGAAACAGTGGAAACAGTGGCTGACTTTATTTTGGGGGGCTCCAAAATCAGTGAGATGGTGATTGCAGCCATGAAATTAAAAGACACTTACTCCTTGGAAGCAAAGTTATGACCAATCTAGATAACATATTGAAAAGTAGAGACATTGCTTTGCTGACTAAGGTCCGTCTAGTCAAGGCTATGGTTTTTCCAGTGGTCATGTATGGATGTGAGAGTTGGACTGTGAAGAAAGCTGAGCGCCGAAGAATTGATGCTTTTGAACTGTGGTGTTGGAGAAGACTCTTGAGAGTCCCTTGGACAGCAAGGAGGTCCAACCAGTCTATCCTAAATGAGATCAGTCCTGGGTGTTCATTGGAAGGACTGATGTTGAAGCTGAAACTCCAATACTTTGGCCACCTCATGTGAAGAGTTGACTCACTGGAAAAGACTCTGATGCTGGGAGGGATTGGGGGCAGGAGGAGAAGGGGATGACCAAGGATGAGATGGCTGGATGGCATCACCAACTCGATGGACATGAGTTTGGGTATACTTCAGGAGTTGGTGTTGGACAGGGAGTACTGGCATGCTGTAACTCATGGGGTTGCAAATAGTTGGACACAACTGAGCGACTGAACCGAACTGAACTGAACCTACATATATCTTATAATGCAGCAATTCTACTCCTAGGTATATCTTCAACAAAAACACATACACAGGTATGTCATAAAAGACATGGAATAATTTCTATAGCTACATAATTTGTAACACCCCAAAGAGAAAATAATCTATGATACAGCCATACATAGAGTACAACTCATCAATGATAAAAACAAAGTACTTATTGGCACACACAGCAACCTGGATGAATATTAGACATAACCTCAATGAAAAGGAGTGAAACATAAAAGAGTATATACCAGACAATTCCATTAATATAAAGTTCAATAATTAGTAAAACTAATCCATGGTGATGGAAATCAGAAAAGCAATTATATTGAGGTGACCCAGTAACCGGACAAAGGCATGACAAGGGAAGCTTGCAAGGTGCTGGTGGGTTCTACTTGAACTCAACAGCATTCACATAGGAGGGGTCACTTGCTAAAAAAAAAATCACAGAACTGAACACTTTTTTTTTTTTTTTACCATGTCATAGATACTTTGAAACATTCCATAGACAAGGTCTTAAAAGTTAGCTGACTTTTGTTGTTGCTGTTCAGTCGCTAAGCAGTGTCCAACTCTGAGACTCCATGGACTGCAGCATGCCCAGCTCCTGTGTCCTTCACTATTGCTTGGAGTTTGCTCATGTCCATTCAGTTAGTGATGTTATCTAACCATCTCATTCTCTGCTGCCCTCTTCTCCATTTGCCTTCAGTCTTTCCCAGCATCGAAGTCTTTTCCTATGAGTTGACTCTTTGTATCAGTAGGCCAAAGTTTTGGAGCTTCAGCATCAGTCCCTTCAATGAATATTCAGGGTTGATTCTTTTTAGCATTGACTAGTTGGGTCTCCTTGCAGTCTAAGGGACTTTCAAGAGTTTTCTCCTGCACCGCAATTTGAAAGCCATCAATTCTTCAGCACTCAGTCTTCTTTATGGTCCAACTCTCACATCCGTACATGACTAGTAGAAAAAGCACAGCTTTGACCTTTGTCAGCAAAATAATGTCTCTGCTTTTTTAATACACTTGTCTAGGTTTGACACAGCTTTTCTTCCAAAGAACAAGAGCCTTTTAATTTCATGGCTGCAGTCACCATCTGCAGTGATTTAGGAGCTAAAGAAAATAAAATCTGACATTGTCTCCACTTTTTCCCCTTCTATTTGCCATGAAATAATGGGACAAGATGCCATGATCTCAGGGTTTTGAATGCTGAGCTTTAAGTCAGCTTTTTCCCTCTCTTCTTTCACCCTTAGCAAGAGGCTCTTTAGTTCCTCTTCAGAGAAAGTGAATTTGCCAGTAGACTAGTATAGTCTCCACATTGGAGGTTGTTGTTATTTCTCCTGGCAATCTTGATTCCAGCTTGTGATTCACTCAGCCTGGCATTTTGCATGACGTAGTCTGCACAGGAGTTACATAAACAGGATGACAATTTACAGCCTTGTTGTACTGCTTTCCCCGTTTTGAACCAGTAAGTTGTTCCATGTCTGCTTCTAACTGTTGCATCGTGACTCACATACAGGTTTCTCAGGAGACAGATAGGATGGTCTGGTTATCCCCATAATCTCTGGAAGATCTTTCCACAGTTTGCTGCGATTCACACAGTCAAAGAATTTAGCATAGTCAATGAAACAGAAGTAGATGTTTTTCTGGAATTCCCTTGCTTTCTTATGATCCAATGGATATTGGCAATTTGATCTCTGGTTCCTCTGCCTCTTCTAAACCCAGCTTGTACACCTGGAAGCTCTCATTTCACATACTGTTGAAGCCTAGCTTGGAGGATTTTGAGCATTACCTCACTAGTATGCAAAATGAGTGCAACTGTATGATAGTTTAAACATTCTTTGGTATTGCACTTCTTTGGGACTGGAATGAAAACTGATGTCTTCCAGTCCTGTGGTCACTGCTGAGTTTTCCAAATTTGCTGGCATATTGAGTATAGCACTTTCACAGCATCAGCTTTTAGGGTTTGAAATAACTCAGCTGGATTTCCATCACCAGCACTAGCTTTGTTCGTAGTGATGCTTCCTAAGGCCCAGCTGACTTCACAATCCAGGATGCCTGGCTCTAGGTGAGTTATCACACTGTTAAGGTTATCCAGGTTGGTAAGACACTTTTTGCATAGTTCTCCAGTGTATTCTTGCTACCTCTTCTTGTCTCTTCTGCTTCTGTTAGGTCCTTGCTGTTTCTGTCGTTTATCGTGCCAATCCTTGCATGAAATGTTCCCTTGATCTCTCCAGTTTTCTTGAAGAGATCTCTAGTTTTTCCTATAGCATTATTTTCCTTATTTCTTTGCATTGATTATTTAAGAAGGCCTTCTTATCTCTCTTTGCTATTCTCTGGAATTCTGCATTCAGTTGGGTATGTCTTTCCCTTTTCCCCTGCCTTTCACACCTCATCTTTCCTCAGCTATTTGTAAAACCTTCTCAGTCAACCACTTTGCTTTCTTGCATTTGTTATTCTTAGGGATGGTTTTGGTCCCTGCCTCCTGTACAATGTTATGAACCTCTGTCAGTAGTTCTTCAGGTACTCTGTCTACCAGATCTAATCCTGTGAATCTCTTTGTCACCTGAATGGCCTAGTGGTTTCCCCTACTTTCTTAAATTTAAGGCTGAATTGTGCAATAGGAGCTCATGATCTGAGTCACAGTCATATGCCTATGTAAGATTATATCACTAGAGGAAGTTGGAAAAACATACATGGGAATAGTCAACAGTATGCATTTTTTTTGTGAGTCCAAAATTATTTTAAAGAGTCTTTTTTTTTTTTTTTAAGTTAACAGTCTTTGTGATAACCCAATGCTTACCATCATCCTCATGACAATAAGTACAAATGCTTGAGAGGTAAGAAGCTGGCCTAGTGAGGAAAGAAGTTATGGTTACAGTATTTTTTGCCAAACATTGTGAACGTATCTGGGCACCTGTAAAAGTGGGACTAAGTCACAGCAGCTCTAGGTCAAACCTGCCAACCTGTTCAACCTCTACTTTTGAAGCATGGCCACTGTTCTCACCATTATAAACCTAAAGCCTAGGATGGCCCAAGCCAATGAAGGAATCTTGAGTGTGGCTAAGAAGCAGAGAAAGGTGGATTCTAAGGACTGTTCTCTAAAAGACAGCTCCTCAGAGAGATGCCTTGACCACTGAGCACAGCACCACTTCTCCTTCCTCTCGGAGTCAGTACAACATGCTCATCAGTGAAAGAGCTTCAGCTTTGAAGACTCTCCCTCTGAACTGTAATCTTGAATAAATTAATGCCACTGCTAATCTCACATGGATGAACAAAGGCTGTCTGCAAAGAATAGCACTCTTGCATCTAGGCCTAGAGACATTAAAATATCATCTTGTCTTTCATCATGTTTATGTTTAGTTATTCCCACTGTAGGATGAACACAGCCCAAGACAAGAGATCACTCTGCTGCATTCAGAACCTACAACACATCTCTTTCCAACTAAGAAATCATGGCTCTCTGCTGCCTGTCTCTCAGCCCAATTGTCATAATATACCTCAACCAATAAATCCAGCCTTCAGCCCACAAGGAAGATTCAAAAACCATCAATGCACATATAAAATTTGAACAATGGCTACATTCATTCTCTAGACAACATTTCATCTCCTAATTACATATCATGCAATCTGGGGAGGGATGTTTAATGGAATAAACATTACTCTAACATTTAACTACATGACAATAGGCTTTTTAAGATAACACTCAGAATCCTGCTAGTTTGGTCCCAGATTATCAAGAGAATGGCTGTCCTGACTCCAATTATTTTCAATGAGGTCCTTAGTGCATATAAAACATGCCAGAGCTATTCATATGTAGCGTTTACTGCCAGACCCTCCCTGTGGCAAGCATTACAGCTGTGTTAGCTCATCCTGTGTAAGGTAGGCATTACTTTTCTCCACGTCTGTCACATGGGGAAACAAAGGCTTGAGAACTCCTGACTAGTGCGAATAGAAGAGAAAAAACTCCAACTCTAGTGTCCATTATCTTAACTAAACCCTGGACTCCAGCTCCATCACAAATAAAATGTGATTCCAGGCAGGGTAGTTCACCTTTCTACTGTTCACTTTTCTGTGAGTTTAACACTATCTATTTGGATCTTGTCCAGTTTATTTCATTCTTGTGACTCATAAAATTGGCCGTGCACACACCATATGCTTTCTGAAGACAGTCACATAATTCCGAGGGGGTTTCAGACCTTGAGCTTTGGCTTTGGAAAGCAAAGTGCAGGACTCAAGGAGCAATTGGCTCTTATTCTTATATATATCCTTTTATCATCCCTCCCAGCAGTGAACAAGGTAGCAGATTCTTCCTCAAGACAGAACCTCCAGCACTCTGTCCCTCTGCAAAACAAATTCAGTAAGCAGTCTGACATAACAGGGTCATGTCTGACATGTATTGAGCATTTGCTTATGTGGCTGGCACTGTTCTACACCATTATAAGAGTCATCTCATTTAATCATCACAACATTCCTATGCAGAATAACACTGCCGGCCCATCCCCACATCATGTCTACATTCTAATCTCTGGAATTTTTTATTATGTTGTTACAAGACAAAGGGGACTTAAAGTTGCAGACAGAATTAAGATTGCTAATATGCTGATTTGAAAACATACCATCTTGTATTATCCCCCACCCCCCTGGGCCAATGTAATGACAAGGTTCTTTAAAGCGGAAGAGGGTGGCAAGAGTCAAGAGTACTGTGCTCTGAGCGCAACGCATTTGGCCACTGCTGGCTCTCCAGATGAAAAAGGGAAGTGAGCCAAGAAATGCAGTAGTCTTTAGAAACTGGAAAAGACAAGAAAACAAAGTATCTCTGAGAGGCACCAGAAACGATTACAGCCCTGCTGACTTTTGGCCCAGTGAAGGCCATGTCAGATTTTTGAACTTAAACTGTAAATGAATACATTTGAGGTATTTTAAGTCAATCTATTTGGCAGTAATGGTACTTTGTTACAACAGAAAATTAAAAAAAAAAAAAAAAACTACTAAAGGCGGGTTTTATTGTGATGATGGTCTTTATTTTACAGATGAAGAAGCAGGCACCGAGAGTTTTAGAATCTTGCCTATGGTCATCCAGCTAGTAAGTACAAGTCATAATTTGAGCGAAACTGTCCAGAGCCCTTGCTCTGATTATACTATGCTTTCTCTCCAAGGCAGCTCCTCCTATCAAAAATTTTCCTATTATTCCTTTCATTAAAACAGAGGCTCTGTTTAACAAGTGTAATATTTCTTGTCTAGCATTTGAAAGGGAACAGAGAAGACAGAAATATTCCAAGTCTTCCATCTCCTTAGTTAAATTCATTTCTAAATATTTTATTCTTTTTTTAAAAAAAAATTACTTTTTTGGCTGAGCCAGCTCTTAGTTGCAGTACACAGGATCTTTGATTTTAGCCACAGCATGTGGGATCTTTAGTTGTAACATGCAAATTCTTAGTTGTGGCATGTGGAATCTAATTCCCTGACCTGGGTCTCCTGTATTAGAAGCATGGAGTTTAAGTCACTGGACTACCAGGGAAGTCCCTAAATATTTTACTCTACTTGATGCTATGATAAACGGATTATTTTCCTAATTTCTTTATCAGATTGTTACTGCATTGTTAGTGTATAGAAATGCAATTGATTTTGCATATTGATTTACCAACTAATGTTGATATTGATATATCCTGCAACATTACAGAATTTATTACTTCTAATAGTTTTTTTTTTTTTGTCTTTAGAGTTCTCTACATATAAGATCATGTCATCTGAAAACAGAGATAATTATATTTCTTCCTTTTGGATTTGAATGCCTTTTATTTCTTTTCCTTGGCCAGTTAGTTTGGCTAGAACATCTAGTTCCTTGATTAAAGGCAAACCTTTCATTTACTCACTATTGAGTGTGATACCACTTACACTCATCTCACACGCTAGCAAAGTCATGCTCAAAATTCTCCAAACCAGGTTTTAAGAGTACATGAACCGTGAACTTCCAGATGTTCAAGATGGATTTAGAAAAGGCAGAGGAACCAGAGATCAAATTGCCAACCTCCGCTGGATCATTGAAAAAGCAAGAGAGTTCCAGAAAAAACACCTACTTCTGCTTTACTGACTACATGAAACTCTTGGGCTGTGTGGATCACAACAAATTGTGGAAAACTCTTAAAGAGATGGGAATACCAGACCACCTTACCTGCCTCCTGAGAAATCTGTATGCAGGTCAGGAAGCAACAGTTAGAACCAGACATGGAACAACAGACTGGTTCCAAATTGGGAAAGGAGTATGTCAAGGCTGTATATTGTCACCCTGCTTATTTAACTTACATGCAGAGTACATCATGAGAAATGCTGGGCTGAATGAAGCCAAGTTGGAATCAAGATTGCCGTGAGAAATATCAATAACCTCAGATATGCAGATGACACCAACGTTATGGCAGAAAGAGAAGAACTAAAGAGCCACTTGATGAAAGTGAAAGAGGAGAGTGAAAAAGTTGGCTTAAAACTCAACATTCAGAAAACGAGATCATGGCATCTGGTCCCATCACTTCATGGGAAATAGATAGGGAAACAATGGAAATAGTGACAGACTTTATTTTTTTCAGCTCCCAAATGACTGCAGCTGGTGACTGTAGCCATGAAATTAAAAGATGCTTGCTCTTTGGAAGAAAAGCTATAACCAACCTAGACAGCATATTAAAAAGCAGTGACATTATTTTGCCAACAAAAGTCCATCTAGTCAAGGCTGTGGCTTTTCCAGTAGTCATGTATGGATGTGAGAGTTGGACCATAAGGAAAGCTGAGCACCAAAGAATTGATGCTTTTGAACTACGGCATTGGAAAAGACTCTTGCACTGCAAGGAGATTCAGCCAGTCCATCCTAAGGGAAATCAGTCCTGAATATTCATTGGAAGGACTGATGCTGAAGCAGAAACTCCAGTACTTTCCAGCAGTCATGTATGGATGTGAGAGTTGGACCATAAGGAAAGCTGAGCACCAGAGAATTGATGCTTTTGAACTGTGGCATTGGAGAAGACTCCTTGGACTGCAAGGAGATTCAACCAGTCCATCCTAAAGGAAATCAGTCCTGAATATTCATTGGAAGGACTGATGCTGAAGCTGAAACTCCAATACTTTGGCCACCTGATGTGAAGAACCAACTCATTGGAAAAGACCCTGATATTGGGAAAGACTGAAGGCAGGAGGAGAAGGGGATGACAGAAGATGAGATGGTTGGATGGCCTCACCAACTCGATGGACATGAGTTTGAGCAAGCTCTGGGAGTTGGTGATGGACAGGGAGGCCTGGCGTCCTGCAGTGCATGCGGTCACAAAGAGTCAGACACAACTGAGCGACTGAACTGAACTGAACTGAGTATATTAGCTTTGAGGTTTTCATATAATGACTTTATTATCTTGAAGTATGTATACCCAATTTGTTGACAATTTTTTTTTTAAATCACTACAGGGTGTTAAATTTTGACAAATGCCTTTTCTTTATCTACTTAGATGATCATATGATTTTTATTCTTCATTCTGTTAATGTGGCATGTCATATTAATTCAAGTTAATAACTTATCCTTGCATTCCAGGGATAAATTTCACTTGATCATGATATACAATTATCTTATTATGCTGCTGAATTTGGTTCACTAGTATCTTGTTCAGGATTTGTCACCAATGTTCCTTAAGAATACTGTTCTATTGTTGTTTTCTTTTTTCCTTCTGTAACCTCTGGTTTTGGAGTCAGCATAATGCTGGCCACACAAAATCAATGTGGAAGTGTACATTCCTCTTCATTTTGGGGGAACAGTTTGAGAAGGACTGATGTTAATTTCTCTTTAAATACTGGTAGAGTTCACTAATGAAACTACTTGATCCTGGTCTTCCTTTGCTGGGAAGTCTTGGTTACTGATTCAGTCACCTTACTATTTATAGTTATCGGTCTGTTCAGATTTTTTATCCATGATTCATTCTCAGTAGGTTATATGATCCTGGAAAAGGATCTGTTATGATCCTTTTTATTTCTGAGGCATCAGTTGTAATGTGATCTCTTTCATTTCTTTTACTTAAATCCCTCTTCTTTTCCTATCTAGCTAAACGTCAATTTTGTTTATCTTTTCCAAAAACATAGCTCTTAAAAAGTTTCCAAAAACCAGTTGCACTGATTTTTTTCTTCAGATTCTCTAGTTCTTTTATTTCTGCTCTTTCTTTTGCTAACTTTCAGTTTAGTTTCTTTGTTTCCCCTCTAGCTCCTTGAGGTGTAAAGTTATGATTCTTTACTTCAGATCTTTCTCCTTTTTGAATATGGGCATTTAGCATCATCAACTTCCTTCCTAGAACTGCTTGTATTGTGTCCCATAAGTTTTGGCATGTTGTACTTTCATTTTTGTCTCTAGATATTTTCTAATTTCTAATTTCTCTTTTTGTTTTCTTCTTGGAAACCACTGGTCATTCAAAAGTACGTTGTTCAGTTTTCATATATTTGTAAATATTTTCAGTTTTCCTTCTGCTATTTATTTCTAGTTCCATTGCACTGTGGTTGGAAAAGATACTCGGTATGATTTCAATCTTCAATCAAACACAACACAAACAGATGGAAAGATCTACTATATTCTTGGATTGGAAGAATCAATATTGTCAAGATGACTATATTATCCAAGGCAATCCACAGATTCAGTGCAGTCTATACCAAATTAACAATGGAATTTTTCACAAAACTAGAACAAAAACTCTTAAAATTTGTATGGAGACATAAAAGTCTCTGAATAGCCAAAGCAATCTTGAGAAAGAAAAACTGAAGGTAAGCAGGCCCCTTTACTTCAGGTATACAAATAAAACTATGGTAATCAACCAGTATGATACTGGCATAAAAACAGAAATACAGATTGATGCAATAGGATAGAAAGCACAAAAATAAACCCATGCACCTATGGTCAATTAATTTATGACAAAGGAGGCAAGTCTACATAACACAGGAAGCACAGTCTCTTCAATAAATGGTGCTGGGAAAAGTGAACAGCTACACATTAAAGAATGAAATTAGAACATTCTTTAACACCATACACAAAATAAGGTCATACTGAATTAAAGACCTAAATGTGAAACCACACACTATAAATCTCTTAGAGGGAAACATAGGCAACACACTCTCTGACATGCTGGTGCTGCTGCTAAGTCGCTTCAGTCATGTCTGACTCTGTGCAACCCCAAGGATGGCAGCCCACCAGGCTCCCCCGTCCCTGGGATTCTCCAGGCAAGAACACTGGAGTGGGTTGCCATTTCCTTCTCCAACGCACGAAAGTGAAAAATGAAAGTGAAGTCACTCAGTCATGTCCGACTCTTAGCGACCCCATGGACTGCAGCCTACCAGGCTTCTCCATCCATGGGATTTTTCAGGCAAGAGTACTGGAGTGGGGTGCCATTGCCTTCTCCTTATCTAGAGATTAGTCCCTTACATTTACAAACAGTCCATGTGGCTTAATAGCATTGAAACAAACAAGAAAATCAAGAAATGACCAGAAGACCTAAAAAGAAATTTCTCCAAAGAAGACATACAGATGGCCAAGAGGCAACGAAAAGATGTTCAACATCATAAATTATTAGAAAAGCGCAATCTAAATGACATTGAGATATCACTTCGTATCAGTCTGAATGGCTACTGTCAAAAAACCCACAAACAATAAATGCAGGGGAGGGATTGAGAGAAGGGACCCCTCCTACACTGCTGGTGGGAATGTAAATTGGTATGACCACTGTGGAAGACAGTATGGTGGTTCCTCAAAAAACTAAAAATAGAGCTACTATATGATGCTACAATCCCACTCCTGAGCATATATCCAGAAAAAAAAAAAAAAAGGTCTGAAAGGATATATTCACCATAATGTTCATTACAGCACTGTTAACAATAGCCAAGACAGGCAAGCAACCTAAATCTCCACTGATGGAGGACTGGTAAAGAAGATGTAGTAGATATACACAAAGGAGTATTATTCAGCCATTAAAAGGAGTGAAATAATGTGATCTGTAGCAGCATGGATAGAAGAAGTGTCATACTGAAGTAAATCAGACAGAAAAAGTGAAATATCATATGATATCACTCACATGCGTAATCTTTAAAAAATAATGCAAATGAACTTATTTACAAAATAGACTCACAGACTTAGAGAACAAACTTAAGGTTGCCATGGGGAAGGGATAGTTAGGGAGTTTGGGACTGACATGTACACACTACTACAGACTGTTTCCCAGTCTCACTTAGGTGGGGTTCATGTGGTTCGGTTCTGGCAAATAGAATATGAGCAAAAATGATATACCCACTTCCTAGCTGCTCAACCTACATAGCATATGGAAAAGCAGAGATATTACTTTGCCGACTAAGGTCCATCTAGTCAAGGCTATGGTTTTTCCAGTGGTCATGTATGGATGTGAGAGTTGGACTGTGAAGAAGGCTGAGCGCCAAAGAACTGATGCTTTCAAACTGTGGTGTTGGAGAAGACTCTTGAGAGTCCCTTGGACTGCTAGGAGGTCCAATCAGTCCATTATAAAGGAGATCAGCCCTGGGATTTTTTTGGAAGGAATGATGCTAAAGCTGAAACTTCAGTACTTTGGCCACCTCATGCGAAGAGTTGACTCATTGGAAAAGACTTTGATGCTGGGAGGGTTTGGGGGCAGGAGAAGAACGGGATGATCGAGGATGAGATGGCTGGATGGCATCACGGACTCGATGGATGTGAGTCTGAGTGAACTCCGGGAGTTGGTGATGGACAGGGAGGCCTGGCGTGCTGCGATTCATGGGGTCGCAAAGAGTCGGACTCGACTGAGCGACTGAACTGAACTGAACTAGCTACTCAAAAGCATGACTGTGTAATACTCCTCAGTCTCTCTCTCCCTCCTCCCAGGAATATGGAGACAACATTTTAAAACTGCAAGTACCAATGATGGAAAGAAATTGTACAGTCACCTCCCAAAAAATAGTCAATCTGCATCATATAGGAATATGAAAAGAAAGAAACATTTGTTTTTTAAAGCCATTTATTAATACATTTATTATTATTATAGGAACAAAGTCTAGCCTAACCTTAATAATACAGATTCTATCATCAAAACATTTACTTCTCCTGCATCCACTTATCACAGTTTGTGATGAAATATATTTGGAGTTTCCTTGTTTATTTCCTGCCTCCTCAGTAACCACTGTTCACCTATGTTATCCACTGGCTGGGTGCTATTTCAGTTCCTGGTACACAACAGATGCTCAATAAATACTTTTTTAATGTATGAGTAAAATGGATGTGAGAGCTGGACCATAAAGAAGGCAGAGTGACAAAGAATCGATGCTTCTGACTATAGCGCTAGAGAAGACTCTTGAGAGTCCGTCAGATAGCAAGGAGATCAAACCAGTCAATCTTAAAGAAAATTAATGCTGAACACTCATTTGAAGGACTGATGCTGAAGCTCCAATACCTTGGCCACCTGATTCGAACAGCCAACTCACTGGAAAGGACACTGACACGGGGCAAGGTTGAAAGCAGAAGGAGAAGGGGACGACAGAGGATGAGGTGGCTGCATGGCATCACCAACTCGATGGACATGAACTTGGGCAGCCTCCAGAGATGGTGAGGGACACAAAGCCTGGTGTGCTGCAGATCGTGGGGTCACAAAGACTCAAACACGACCTAGCAACTGAACAACAAAATGGATGTGTAGTAAGTGAATGAATCTACTTGATGGGTTCTGCTCCCATATCTCTGCTCATTTTTTTGTGTGTGAAAACCAATGGCATATTTTCTTTTAGAAAGAAAGCACCTCTCCCACGTGCTAGGCACTGGACTTCCATTTTTAAGATAAGATCCAAAAAGCAGTCTGCAATTGGAGTTTAAAAACTGAGGGAAAGTATACAGAGTCATATTTCAGTGCTGACAAATAGATGCAAATAATATTTAAGATTAGTCTTATCTTATTATTGCAAGATTAGTGGAAAATTAAGAGAAAACATGTCTTTTCAACTGACGGAGTTACCAAAAAAAGAGGGAACTTAAGACTCAGGATTTAAGTCAAAACCAAACTGGGCTGGTGGAAAGTAAATGAGTAAATAGAAGTCTATGTAAGCTTGTTGGGACGTCACTCATCCTATATGAACTTAGGTGCTGGAGGAAATTCTAGGGTCTCCTGGGATTTGAACATTTAAATTATGGCCTAACTTATAAATGTGCATTTGAAAGCAATTTTCTCTTTAAAAACTTTTAAGAAAAACTTAGTTATCTGTCTTTTTTTTTTCCAAATAGGCCCAGGCTTTTACCTCCCACATACTTGGACCAAGACTGGGGGTACTCAGCTTTCATGTGTCTCTGCTCAATCAACAGGTACCTATTATAAACAACCCAAAGTCCACTTCGACAGTAATCCCAAGGTTTCCAATCAAAAGGATCTTACTCAATTCCATCCTTTCGATAAAGTGTTTACTTGGGTTATTTTTCTGTCACTTTGCCTTTGGTAGCTCTAGAGACTGTTAGTAATCTAAACCTTAAAATTTATCCCACTGAATCGAAATTTTGATTTTTTAATAGAACACATGGGGAAAAATAGTGTTGGCCTGCCATCAAATTAGATAGTACCTCTGCATATATAATGTGATATCATACAATTACTTCTCACTCTCAGAGATTATAGATCAGTGAATATATTATTTACTTGCAAACCCAGAAATGTTTCACTTGATGGTTTTATATGTTCTTTGATTCAATTGAGGCAAGGAATATAAGGCCCCTGAGCTCCTTAAATTATGTCTCCTACATCTCTGACTTTTGGCTTCAAATAAACAATTAGTTTTTCAGGCCATAAGTCTTGTTCATTGTTCAACATGAACAGTACTTCAAAGCTTTAAACGATGCATATCTATAGCCTCTCTGTGGATACAAGATGGACTTAAAGTCACACAGCCAAGGCTTGATAATTATAGCTGGGATCTGACTCCAACAGAAAAAAGGAAATGAAAACAGGATTTGGAAGAGCCTTTCCATCAAATAATGGTTCCTCTGATAGACAAATAGAACATGCTACTCACTGTTTCTCACTTCCCTGCTGAAGTTGGACAACCAAATTAAAATTCAACCACCAGCATGCCCCAGAATTCTCCATTCCCTTCAGCTATCCCACACAGTGAAATTCTGAGATGAGCAGACCGTGGAAATTCAACAGGTCAGCAAGAATACTATGGATGGATGCTTTTACTCAGAAGACTTTTTTTTTATAATACAGCTTCCATTTAAACTTTGGAGATATTAGCCACGCCCTAATACTATAACTGCAAAGTAAATTTTCCAACTGAGTCAGGATTCTTTTCTGGCCAAATAATCAGTGTCAATCTGAAGCAGGTCTCTTTCCCATTCAAACTCTAGATTGCTCTGTGAACTGTTTCCATATACTGGGACAACTGTGTAGATGTCTTTTGCACCAAGGCATTGGATTGATAGTATAATGAGCCTGAGTTATCCAGTTGATCTGACCTCTGTCCAGAAATTAAAAGGCAATGGGTACAGCCAGTGAATGTAATAAACAAACAAATAGAACATATGGGAAACGCACATTGACAAGCTTCAAATAAAATCTCTCCTCTGACCTCCAAAATGTCAAGAATGCCCTCCTTACAACTGGACTGGACCATGGCCAGTTAGGTCTGAATTCATTACATATGTCTTGGGAATGGGGTTTTTGCCTGGACTCACCCTAATGAATCACTGGGACTTCATGGAAATGCTCTAATGATAACAATTTTCAGGAAGTTGCTGGCTTTTGCCTCTTTTCACTTGTTACCACTTAATACACCTTCTATGCATTATTTAGATTAAGAACTTTGTAAAGGAGGCCTTTGTGAGAGAAATAATATGGGCAATAGTGCAGCAGAGCATGAAATCCCAATCTGGATGGTTGGCTGCTTCATAAAATGTGCCCAAGAATGGAGAAGCCAAAAACAGAGGTAGAGAACAGAGCAATAGAGCTCACAGTAGCTGACGGAGAGCTTCCCAACCATATCATGACAGTTGGCTTGTGCAGGGCTCTGAATGAAATCCATTCTGTTGCACACAGAGCATGGGATCCTGGCATAGTTAGTGAAAACATGTTTCCCTCTGTGAGCTTTAAAGTTATCAAAGCCTCTCACTGCCCCTCACCCTGAGAGTAAGGGTCTAAAACTGAAGACCATCAGTTCCCACAGTGCCCCTGAAAATCAGTCACAAGAACATATTCTAAGGGACCAAACACACAACAATTCGGGAAAATGTTCACTCTCCAGACACACTGTCACTCAAGGCCAGCTGGTCTCAATGGCAAACTGCCAAGGGTCATGGGAGATTAGGAACTAACAAAAGTCCAACCACCAAAGTTTAGGAAAAGATAATATTTTAAATATAGACAGATTTTAATCATACTAGTAATAATGTCAGCCCACTCCCCTGCATTTGAAAGGATGTTCCTGAATGGAAAGAGAAGAGATGACTGATTTACAAACTTAGGCAAGCACTGGCATGTTTCATACGGCAATGTCTTGCACTACTATGGACAGAGGTTTGTAACACTGTACAGGAGGCAGTGACCAAAAGCATCCCCCAAAAAAGAAATGCAAGAAGGCAAAGTGGTTGTCTGAGGAGGCCTTACAAATAGCTTGAGAAAAGTAGAGAAGTGAAAGGCAAAGAAGAAAGGGAAAGATATACCAACTGAGTGCAGAGTTCCACAGAACAGCAAGGAGAAATAAGAAACCCTTAAGGGAACATTGCAAAAAAATAGAGGGAAACAATAGAATGGGAAAGACTAGAGATCTCTTCAAGAAAACTGGAGATACCAAGGGAACATCTCATGCAAAGATAGGTTCAATAAAGGACAGAAACGGAAAGGATCTAACAGAAGCAGAAAGAAGAGGTGGCAAGAATACACAGAACTGTACAAAAACAGTCTTAATGACTCGGATAACCATGACAGTATGGTCACTCACCTAGAGCTAGACATCCTGGATTTTGAAGTCAAGTGGTCTTTGGGAAGCATTGCTATGAACAAAGCTAGTGGTGGTGATGGAATTGCAGTTGAGTTATTTCAAATCCTAAAAGATGAAACTGTTAAAGTGCTGCACTCAGTATGCCAGCAAATTTGGAAAACTCAGCAGTGGCTAAAGGACTGGAAAAC
Source organism: Budorcas taxicolor (assembly GCF_023091745.1). Lineage (NCBI taxonomy): Eukaryota > Metazoa > Chordata > Mammalia > Artiodactyla > Bovidae > Budorcas > Budorcas taxicolor. The sequence continues at coordinate 14,228,414 of NC_068910.1, read as the reverse complement.
ATCCATTTTCATTCCAATCCCAAAGAAGGGCAATGCCAAAGAATGTTCTAAGCATGAAAATGAAAGTGTTAGTTGCTCAGTTGTTTCTGACTCTTTGCAACCTCATGGACTGTAGCCCACCAGGCTCTTCTGTCCATGGGATTCTCCAGACAAGAACACTGGAGTGAGTTGCCATTCCCTTCTCCAGGGGGTCTTCCTGACCTAGGGATCAAACCCAGGTCTCCCACATTATAGGCAGATTCTTTACCGTTTGAGCTATCACACAATTGTGCTCATTTTGCATGCTAGCAAGGTAATGCTCAAAACCCTTCCAGCTAGGCTTCAATGGTATGTGAACCAAAAACTTCCAGAGGTACAAGCTGGATTTAGAAAAGGCAGAGGAACCAGAGATCAAATTACCAACATCCACTGGATCACAGAAAAAGCAAGAGAATTCCAGAAAAACATCTACTGCTGTTTCACTGACTATGCTAAAGCCTTTGACTGTGTGGATCACAACAAACAGTGTAAAATTATTAAAGAGATGGAAATACCAGACTACCTTACCAGTCTCCCGAGAAACCTGTATGCAGGTCAAGAAGCAAGTTAGAACTGGACATGGAACAATGGACTGGTTCAAAATGGGAAAAGAAGTATGTCAAGGCTATATATTGTCACCCTGCTTATTTAATTTATACGCAGAGTACCTCATGCAAAATGCCAGGCTGGATGAATCACAAACTGGAATCAAGACTGCCAGAAGTAATATCAGCAACCTCAGATATGCAGATGATACCATTCAATAGCAGAAAGTGGCGAAGAACTAAAGAGCTTCTTGATGAGGACGAAAGAGAAGAGTGAAAAAGTTGGCTTAAAATTTAGCATTCAAAAACCTAAGATCATAGTATCTGGTCCCATCTCTTCTTTGCAAATAGAAGGGGAAAAAGTGGAAACAGTGGTAGATTTTACTTTCTTGGGCTCCAAAATCACTGTAGATGGTGACTGCAACCATAAAATTAAACGACCATTGCTCCCTGGAAGAAAGGCTATGATAAACCTAGACAGCATATTAAAAAACAGAGACATCACTTTGCTGATAAAAGTATGCATAGTAAAGTTACGGTTTTTTTGGTAGTCACGTACAGATGTGAGAGTTGGACCATAAAGAAGGCTGAGTGCCAAAGAAGTCATGCTTTCAAATTGTGGTGTTGGAGAAGGCTCTTGAGAGTCTTGTGGACAGCAAGGAAATCAAAGCAGTTAATCCTAAAGTAAATCAACCCTGAAGAGTCACTGGAAGGACTGATGCTGAAGCTTCAATACTTTGGCCACCTGATAAAAGGAGCAGGCTCATTGGGAAAGACCCTGATGCTGGGAAAGATTGAGGGCAGGAGGAGAACGAGGCGACAGAGGATGAGATGGTTGGATGGCATCACTGATTCAATGGACATGAGTTTAAGCAAACTCCAGGAGCTAGTGAAGGACAGGGAAGGCTGGTGTGCTGCAGTCCATGGGATCACAAAGAGCTGGACATGACTTAGTGACTGAACAGCAACAGAATGCATTACTTATTCATTGTTGAAGGTGTGTTAAGAACTGTCACTTCTTTAAGAAGAAATATCTTCTTTGGGGGTGAAGCACCCTATGCTAACCTTCTGCTGACATGTCAAATCCAGAAACAAAACAAGTGTGTGGTTTCACTCAACTTCCATGATAAAAATCTTCAATGTATTAAATCTCTGTGTATTAAAAGGTTAACTTGGATTGAATGAAATGATGCACTCCTGGGTCTTGAAGAGCATGCTAACAGTCAAAGAACCACTGGATCCCTGGAAGAACTAGACCTAAATGTGCAAATGAGGATCTAGTTGATATGGCTTTACAGTGTGTAATTAGCATGGTGCTGAAAACATACAAATGAGCGGGTGATGCTTTCATGAAAGAGGCAGAGAGACCAGCACAGGTCAGTCTACTCTCTCCTTAAAACTGGGTGATGAGAAAAGAGGCTGCCGTCATCTCCTCATCATCACTTTATTACGGGTGAACTTCATTATTACTGAAGTCCTTGTTTAGGACAATGTCCATTTTCAGGTTCGAGCAAGACAACATTTTTCAGACACAAATCCTCATACCAAAATAACAAATTCATTAAATTAGGATTAGCACCTTACTTGAAACAACTTACATACTTGTATCTAGGAAGATGTCTGATTATTTTATGATTATATTAGATAATCCAAACAGGGTTAATTTGAAGATTTTAGCTATAGAAACATTATTTGGGAGGCTCAGACTGTGGAATTCAATCAATCTATGATTCTATGCTAAAGCTCTCATTAAAAGTACTGGTCATCAGTGAGAAGAGAGACTGCCTATGTGTCCTCTCAAACTCATATGTTTACTGATTTTTCAAAATCCAAGTCATCTACTTGCTCAAAACAAACAAGAAGCAACAACAAGAAAAACTCACAAGGGCCAACTGCAGAGCTAACTATGTCACTAGTGGGTAGGGACATAAGCTGAAAAAGGCCAGATTTGTTTTCAAGGAGTGTGGAATCTGGAGAGGGATTCAGAGAAGTTATAACACTAGCTCAATAATGTAACTCCTAAGACACTGATACAATAAAATTTGGCAGCACTAAGAGCTAACTTTGCCTGGGAAAGGAAATAACATGACCCCCACCCTACCCCAAAGGAGAAAGGAAGTGAGGACTGAAAATAAGGCCAAAGAGTTGAAACAAATACGGCAAAATGTGAATATTCACTAATTTCAGGTAGTGGGTATTCAGTACCTTTGAAATATTCCACAGGTTAAAAACAATGAATTTATCGTTTGGAGAATCATCCATATTTATTCCTTATAAATAGGAATAAACAGGTAGGAAGACCTGTACACTGTACAGAAGACAGTGAAGCTGTGCCAGAGTCCATGATAGCCTTGTGCCCAGAAGAGCACAAAGAGCCCTTGAAGCCCACAGGAAATGCATGTTGTCTTGACTTCAATTCACTTTCCACTCTCTCAGGGATGTTTTCCCTTGAAAAAATATCTTCCACTTGGCTCAAGAAAATAAATATCCAGCGGTGGGGTTTGGAGGGGGCTACCATCCACATCACCAACAACCAAGCTTGGGTCATTTCTTTCTAAAGGTGGTGAAATAAGAGATTTTAAACAAAGCAAAGGGAGTCCTATGGTGGGGTCACTGACTTACACTGGGTGAGTTTTGTTTGTGTCTTCTGGCCTAAACATCTCTTGTAAAAGGGATTCCACCGGAATACAACTGCATGCTATTTCTGTTCACCAATAGTAGGGTGATCAGAAGACTGCTCTCTACCAAGTCAAAAAAAATAAATAAAAGACTAGTTTAACCAATTTTTATCAAGACACACAGTTCATGGACATCACTGAGCCTGCAGCAAGCAGTAGAGGGGAATGGCAAAAACCCACTCACCAGGTATTGAAAAGTAAGAAAAAATAAAGAAATGGAAACTATTTATGGACGGGGGATCCAGCATCCCCCCAACAGAAGATTTTAGCTGTCCTTACAAATCAGTTAGAAATGTTTAAGGAACATACTTAGACTGCAGCATTTCTAATGTGGCTGTCACACTACATTTAATGCAGAAAAGATGTATTTTTAAATGATCCGGTTACTCTGAGGGCCTTGGCTTATAAAAGCCTTTTTTTATTGAGATTCTAAATTCCAGTCTGAATAACCTTTCAATTTGTTCCAGTAATTTTTTCCCCTCCTGCATTTGCATTGGCAATACAGCTGGAGTAGTTTCAAAGCCCAGGCCCTGAGCACTGAGCCTTTTGTACCAAGTCTCCCCCTTCAGCAGAGACGGTGGGTGCCAGATTTGACACTGCTATGAAGCTGTTTGCACAAGAAAACCACTTGCTTTTCAAAGATCAAGGTTAAAGTGAGCTTAGGGAAAGAAAGGGAACATGTCGCATTTTTCATCACTCTTGTGATTACCTGGGGGTTGAGGCAGGGGTTTGAACCAGGAATTCAGTCACTTCAAGATTCCTTAAGTAGTTAAAAGTACTGCAAAAAATTTGTGACTCTTGGCTAATATCTCCATCTACATCCCAATGCTTGTATTTCCTTATCAAACCAACGCTTTCCTTTGGGGTCTATCCTGAGCTCTCTGAACTGAACGTTTTCTGATTTGCAGTGTGAGTGACACTCGGGACAAAACTTCAGAGATGTGAACAATGTGTGACCTCTACTGCTTTTCATGTGGTGAAAAGTTAAAGTTGCTCAGTCGTGTCTGACTCTTTGTGACCCCATGGACTATGTCCATGGAATTCTCTAGGCCAGAATACTAGAGTGGGTAGCCTTTCCCTTCTCCAAGGTAACTTCCCAACCCAGGGACTGAACCCAGGTCTCCCGCATTGCAGGCAGATTCTTTACTAGCTGAGCTACCAGGGAAGCCCTAAGCCCTTTCCTATGGTACCTTCTTCCTAAACACCAGCAAGAAAAATAGACCCTTGCAGTGATGGGAAATTTGCATAGCAATTCTAGGTAATTTCAATCAAAACCTGGTCAGAGGATAACAAATGTTTATTAAATCTCTGCTATATGCCCGGCACTGAGCTTCACACTTTTGGGAATATGTCTGCCTAAAATTAAACACTGGAGTAACAGGTCATGATTAAAACTTTGGGGACACTATAGTTAGTTGGAAGAAAATTTAATACCACTATCACCCAAGAATCTAGGAACTATTTTAATATTTAGTTTGTTGGAGTAGGATTAAGCCTATAAAATTCTTACAGATAAATTGTAGCCCCAAATGGCTGACATGAATCTTGGGCAGGTTAGTAAGAATAATGCAAATCCCATGGCACCATGACCAACCAAAAACTCTTAAATGACTATCACAAGGAATAAATGTTTATTTTTTACAACATACAATCCAATCCTTTAAGCCCATCCTCAAGCTAGGTACACTGGGTATGGAGGCAATGGGAAAGGAAATCCAGCAGAATTCCTACAGTATTTTTGCAAACAGTGTTTAGGCTTCTTGCACAAAGTAGGGCTCATTTTATTTTCATTAAAATCTGTGGTTTTAGAAACCTTAACGATACAATCAGATTTCCCTATAATTTGTTTCTGATCCATTTTTGAACATCAGATGATCTTTGTTGGTGGGCTGTCCACATTTCATTGGTACTGATAAAGACCAGTGATGATTTTTAAAGCCTGGAAGAAAACTGCAGCTCAGTTGCCAAGTTGGTTTCTTTCAGGAACCAGAGGCACTTCAGCACTATAAAAAGAACCTGACTTCTTTCATCCACTCTAGCCCAATTCCATTTAAATTTAGAATAGAGAATTCTGCAGCCTTGGCCTTTGGAATAATTACTGACAATTTATACTGTTTGAAAACTTGCTATGACTTTTGGGGGAGGCAGGGCAAAGGACAAGTGTTGTATAGGTCCATGTCTCTCCATTAAGAGCGGCTGATGTTTCCCCATAAAAAGGGACTGGTGATAACTTCTATTGCAATGGACTACTATGAGAATTACATAAGACAGCTCCTTAAAAACACTTTTAATGAAGCCTAACACATAGTATACAGTCAATTAAATCAAAATGTATAGTGCAACTACTATTCTTCTACCAACTGTTTATTTAGTATCTCATAAATGATAAAAACTAAAACTATGTATGTTAGATTAAAATTCAGCATCATAGCTATTATTTATTGAAAGTAGACCATGGAGCAGCATTGTCTGGTAGGAATTTTCTACCATGATGAAAATATTATACATTTGAGCCAATATGGTTGCCATAAGCTAGATGTAACTATAAAACCTTGAAATGAGGCTAGTACAACCCAGAAACTATATTTTGAATTTTATTTCATATTAATTCATTTAAATGTGAATGTAAGTAGTCATATGCAGCCTGTGCCACCATATTAGATAGCACACTCATCCTCCGAGTGAGAGAAAACAGGCTGAAGAACGTAATACCAGTGGGAAAAGCCATATTTGAATGACAATGATTACTTAGCACTTATCCAGCACATCATGGGTTTGAGCAGATGAGGGTGAACTGGGAGTTAAAATTCTGGATCTATCACTCACAGGTTGTGTACGCCTCGTCAGATCTGTCAGATGCTCTGACCCTTGGTTGCCCACAGCTATGCTGAGGTGTTGGGGATAGAAAATAAAGGCTAGAAATGGGTTCTGCTACAATTGGGAAAGCCATCAGTGACAATCTCGTACGTGTCTGTGTCACACACAGGTTATAAACACACAAGCGCCCATGCAAATACACAATGTAACATCACGGTTAATAGGATGGTTTTCTTGTTTTTTGGTCATTCATTTACCAAGAGTCTAAACTGTCTAATAACCAGCCTGGCTAGGTGGTGGGATCTACTGGGACAGAGTGAAAGTTCAACTAACATTACTCAGCATATGCTAAATACATGCACAGCTTGAGGTCAATGCTGTAACTTTCATTTTAGGGAGACGATAAACTGAGAGATGAAGCAAAGGCACAGAGGAGAGCAGGAACTTATATCCAGCTTAATATAGTCTCAGTTCAAAAGAACCACTGCTGAAAACTACAACAGTAAATGGAGTATGCCTATGTAATAAAATGCTGCTTGTCTAATGAGGGTAAGACAAATGCAATCCACAGGTGAGGAAAAGAGGCCACAAGGCTAGCTTCCAGGTAACTTGGATATGGAACAGGCGGTCAAGTGAACAAGCAGGTTGTTGTCCAAGGAATGGAATGCTTGGGGTTCTTAACAGCAAAAATGGGACTTTCTGCCCTGCTACACCCGTGTCAGCCCCCTTCTGCCTCGCTCCTCCAGCATCCTGCCCAGTGTTCCCTCCTGGTCCTCTCTCTCCTGCCTGCTGCATCTCTCAAGCATCCTATCACTGTCTTGCTCTAGCAAAGACTGGCTGTCATGGGGTCAAAAAGGAAAACTCAAACTGTAAAACTGGTAACTAGATACCATCGTCTACCTATGACTTGAGCTACTTTTTTACATCCTTCGATTTTGTCACTTCCAGATGGCTTATTTATTTTAGACAAGAGAGAAGCGACATAAAACGATATAAATATAAAATACCTTATATTTATCTTAAGTCTTTTGAGCAAGTTCAGCATCTTTTATGTTTCTAATGGAACACACTGTCAAATTCATTTAGTAATCATGAAATGATAACAGCAATTGCACCCTAAATACCTTTCAACGGTCTCAATAACCTTTCATATCCCAGTCTTGCTGAACTGCTTGCACTTACATGGTTTTGGTGATTTGTATAAGCTTTCACTCACTCTCCCACACACTCTTGTATTTGTATAAACAGTTATATTTTTTGGAAAACACAAAGGGTAGGAGAAGAATATATGTGGGCCATTGCCCATGTATCAATTTATAAAATGCATCATAAGAGATGAAAAGTGTTAGGCAAATGTTTTTCTTATTTCTATGCTGTTAACACTTTCCCCAGTCATACAGCATCTCCTTCCCCAAATGTTCTAATCATGTTTTATTCTGACTGTAAGAATTCTGCTTACTTGAACGTTTTCATCTCTTCAAAGATGATGGCAAGCAAGAGGCAGAGGTTTTGTTTTAATCTTTTGCTTGCCCTCCTGAATGTCAAGTATTTGTGTTCAACATTTTAAAAATCAATAGGGACTGAAAACATATCAAAATTAATATCAGATAGTTCAGAGTAGAATATTAAACATGTCTTATGTTTTTCTAAGACAACTTTTAAAAACAGGACTGACAACAAAGCAAGTAGAAAGTTTATGAAAATGGACAACTCTCACTGTATTATATTTCCCTTTGTCTGGAAGCCAGTTCTTTTTAAAGAGTTCAAAGGAAAATAGAACTGTGACTCATCTTCTAAACAAACACCACCATTCTGGTATGTCAATGAGTTAAACTTCCCCATAGCTCCTGATGTCCAAACTTATCCCCCAATTTGCTATTCACATTCCTGAGACTGCTCCTTGGTTATAAACCTCCTATTGTTGCTATTTAATTCTGTATCCACAAGGCAGTTTCCTGGGAAGCACCGTGAGTAATCAATTGTCACTGTGATCTGACAACAGCTTGAAAATATTGTTATATAGATTGTTTGCAGTTGACTGTTTTAAATGACTGTAAGGAGACAACAGCAACCATGACAGCAGAGGGTCAAAAGGGGCAAACAACATAATTTTCTGTTTGCAGAAAGTGTTGCTAAGATAACATATTGATTGTGCATAATTTAAGAAAATAAGAATGAATGACATGCGAACAATGCAGATCACCACGCCTACAAGCAAAATGAGACTCTGGAAGGAAAAAAAAAAGTTTGGCAAAGGGAAAAAGGCTAAATGAATGACCTGTTGCAGTGTAAAGGTATTTAGCAAATATCCTACCTTCTTTCCTCCCTTACCCTCTTCTCAGCAGTATCTTTACTGTTCATTAAAATGAGTGATTTGAATTCATGGAAGGCAGTTAGAAAAGGCCTAGAAGTATCTTGCCTACAGCACTCTTGCTGCAATGCCCTCTCTCTGGAATGCATGAAAAATCAGTGTGCAAACTGCTCCATTCCCTTCCCAGACAAGGGAGAGTGGGGCATCATGTAGCCAGGGGGAGGGAAGAAAAGGAAAGAGAAGAGTCCAAGAAAGGGTAATGGACATGTATAACTGAGAGCAAGATCTCTATACAAATGGTTGGAGAGGGACTTTTCCCCACAAACTCAGAATCCTTACTTGTCCCTTGAAACTGGTGGGATTAGGAAGAACTGATGCTATTGCTACCAAGAATCCACCTTGGAAGAGAAGGTTGTTGTTCCCAATCATACTTGGAGGAAATTCAACTGAGGCTGTCAAGACCCTCCCTGGAAACACAAAGACTCTGAATCTCACAGAGGGATGTACAGAAGATGTAAGGGGTCAGGCTCCCAGAGAAGGTGCTTCCATCACTTGTTTAAATTGGAGCCCTTGCTCCTGTGAGGCCCAAGGCAGTCCCGGTGGACTATGTGAGAAAGAAACTGTACTGACCAATTAAGCTTATCCATGTAGGCACCATGCCCACAAATTGGTCCCTTGACTTCTTTTATGATTCTGTGCATGAGTGCATGCTAAGTTTCTTCAGTCATGTCCAACTCTTTGCCACCCTATGGACTGCAGCCTGCCAGCCTCCTCTAGTCATGGAATTCTCCAGGCAAGACTATTGGAGTGGGTTGCTATGCCCTCCTCTGGGGGATCGTCCCATCCCAGAGACTGAAGTGGTGTCTCTTACTTCCTGAATAAGCAGTTGGGTGCTTTACTACCAGAGCCACCTTGCATAAATGCTGAAAAAGAGGCCTGAAGAGCCACATGACCCCAAAGTGCCCCAACCCCTAATTGCCCATACATCTTTCCCCTATGTAAGGGAAAAGCAGTACGGTCACACACCAGCTTTAGGCTGGGATGAACGTGAGTCTGAAGGAGGGCCAGTGGAGTTACTCCAGATGCAGGAGTGGTCCTGCTCTTACCCACATCATCTTCATGAAGACATGAAGGTGAGGAAAACCCTGGAGTTGGTATAGCTGACCCTGAAGTGGTAGGCTGGGGAGGGAAGGGCTGGGTGGCTCTCTGTGCAAATGAAACGGCTTCTCTAAAGCAGTGGGTCTCTTTACTGTGGATAATTATCGGCTTGGGTGCCTGTTATAATGCAGATACCTGGGACTGACTCCAGATACAGAGTTAGAAACTCTGAGGCTGGGGCTCTGATACTGATTTTTAAGAGAGCTCCAGGAGACTCCCAAGCCAGGAGGCTTCAAAACAGGTTCAGAAACACTGCTTCTTACCAGTGGGTTTCACAAGCAGAACTCTGTGGACACCCCTGAATTTGTGGAAACCAGTCCAAGAGATAATGGAAAGTAAGAAAGGATGATTTTCATCACAATCTTACTGGCTAATTTAGAAGACTACACTTATTTTAGCATCCTTCACAAATGCTGTCTGGAGAGTTTAGTCCTGGGGCAGAGAATCAGAGATTTTCATGAAGTGGAACCACAGAGAGACTGGGTGTGCAAGTAATGTGGTGAGGATAGGTACATGAATTCAACCCAGGAAACAAAACCACCTCTGAAGGAAACATCCTATGACAAGGAAAAGCAAACGATGTGAATTATAAAATCAGCTGATGAAGGACAGCAAATGCATTTCTATGTATTGCAGATAGAATCAAGCCTCATAGGCATCTAGAAGTAATTTCTGGATGTCAGTGTAGCAGGAAGTAACCTCCTCCCCTGCCAGGCAGAATGCCACTGTGTTCAGAATGGGGACCTTCTCACCAACCACCTCAAGATGAAATAAATGCGAAGCCTGCAGCAGTCCCCTGCTGACTCAGGGAGGCACTGGCCCAAAGCACAGGTAACACTAGTAATTATTTGTAAAGTTACAGCTGTCAGCAGCTAAAATTGAAGTCCTCAAAATTTTTATGTTTATAATGATGGAGTCACTACAAGCTAGAAGCACGGAGATTTGAAAAGAAGCAAATCTCAAAGCAGTGGAGGAGTCACACCAGAGAGAAAAATGGCAGGCAGGAAACACACCTGCTCAGGGGCTTGGCCATGCTGTCCACCTCTCCAGCCAAAAGTGAGGAGAGAAAAGAGAATGAGGGGCAGAAAGAAGACGAAACATGAGAGCAAAGTCCTTTTCAGAAACTGTAGCCAAAGCAGAAGCCATAAAGGAAATAATTGATTTTCTGACATCACAAAATTTTTAAATTTTGACATGGCAAAAGCCACCATAAAAATCAGAAGGCAAACAAGAAAAGTGAGAAAAATACCTGTGGATGATGACAAAGGTTAATATTGTTACATAAAATGGCCTCTTACAAACTGGTAAGGAAAAAGATGATTTTCTGGATTTAATCCCTTGATTTCAAACAAAAGGAGGCAAAGAGTTTGATAAGTCATTCACAGAGGAGGGAAAACATATGACTGTACAAAAACATATTAGTAATAAAAGAACTGCAAATTAAGAGGAGGTTTCACTTATTCTGCAATTGGATTGGCTAAGAGATTTTAGTTTAACAGCTTTACTGAGATATTGATATACAAAAAAACTGTGCATATTTAATATGTAAAATTTGATGAGTTTGGACATATGTAAACACCCATGACACTATCCCCAAATCAAGAATAGACAGTATCAATCTCTAGGAACAGTTGGTGGGCAATGGAAGGTGCCCATAGAAAGAAGGCGAGGAAAACTACATCCAGATTTTGGCTAATTAATAAGGGAGCAAGCATAGAAGGGAGCTGACAGAATGGATCCTCTCAGACAGAAGGTACTGAAACCCAGCAAGAAGAACCTTGGATTCTTTCTTAAAGTAACTTCTTGAGTCTGTGAATTGTGGCATTTTGAGTCTAGAGCATCCCCCAGCCACTCTGTCATAGGATCTGAGCAGTGGGCCAACAGAATCCTCTAATTCATCCTGCAGCCACTGAACAGTAACAGGCAGGGCAGCCAGCCTGCGAGAAGACATCTCAGCAGTCCAAGGGATGCAAGGAAAATAGCAAGAGCATACAGAGTTTTCCAAAAGGTTGAAATATATTTCATTCAAAGAACTGTCTTGTATTATGATATAATGTCCTGCCTACATTTTAGTGCTAAAATGTCCATTCTTCTATGTGATGATAGATAGTAGACAATGGTTATTCTGTTTTGGTTTTCTTAACATTCTGACTAAGCAAAATAAAACACTGCCAATTTTTCTTTCCTGATCTACGAAATCCAGATATCTAGTACACAACTGTCCAACCTATAAGCCCTGATTAAGAAGAGTTGGCAATTTCATTTGTGGGAGCAAAATCTTAATGGCTTTTTCCTTCAGGCCCTTGCTAGGTAAATTCTCAGCAGAGGATGATAAAAACTGCCTTAACGTTGAACAGGTTTGGCCAAGAAGAGACATCTGTGAAACAAGAGCAACTCTTTCCAAAAAGGGCGTCACAACACAAAAATCTACCTGCAGAATGAAATAAACAGGAAACTGGGCTATAGCGCATCCTGCTTGTTGGTGATTTGAGGCAGGTAACCGAGCTGAAGTCCATCTTGCTTGTTGATGGGTTGTATCAAGAGCTGAGACCTGGGAGTTTCAAAGAAATGCTGATAGGATGCACAGCTGAAATAGAAGCCCAGTTCTAACTACTGTCTGGAGAGGCATCTGACCCTGACCAAGGAAGAAAGCAAGCAGGGCGCTTCTGAGCCTGCAGCCCATCGCCCAGGCTTGCCTCTGCTCATGTCTGCTGCTCCCCCTGCAGGCGGTGCTGGTAGTGCAGGTGCGGCAGGCCCAGGGAGGTGGCGCTCTCCTGAAACGCTCTCCTCGACAGAAGGGCCTGGTTTAAAAGAAATTCTTAGAGGGGGAGAAGGAAAACACATCTGACCAGAGGATCAACAGAAATTAATCTTACTAATTTGACTAATTATCAGCTGCTGTGATGACTGGGGGCAGCTTATTAAAAGATAGAGAAAGATTGATGGAGACCTCTACTGCAGTCTCACCCAAGAACCAGCTCTTGAGGCTTAAAAAATCTCCTGCTCATATGAACATCTCACTAAGCACACAGTAAATGAATGCAAAAGTGTCCTACACACAAAGGAAGCACCACCACCCACTCACACACACCCTAGAACTGCCCCTTCTCCTTGCCACATGGGTATGAAGGAACTCAGAATTTGCTCATTTTCATGTTAATAAACTAAGGACTTTAAGCGAGAGATTAGTAGTATAATTACTTTTCTTCCTAAGCTGTCTGCTGGGAATGTACTTCTGGCACCCTCCTTTGGAGTTCTGATAACCTCTTCCTGGCCAGGGAGGCTGAAGGCAGCCAGGCCTCCATCACACACCCTTCCTTCTTTCCCTGCTCGCTGAACTGAACAATCCTGCCATTTGTGACTGGAAGCTGATCAGTGAACCCCCAACTGTGCTCTTTTGCTGACTATGTAGTCGCACTACTTGTGTGGCATCTTGGAGCCCTCACAACATCACCTGACAACAGAGTGCCCAGCTGCTGCTGAAATCTGGACAGAGCACTCCATGGAGGGGAGCAGAAGAGTCCACCCAAGGTGGGACCACACTTCAGCTGAGAAGAGGGCTATTTCCAAGGCCTAACGTTTATTCACGAGTATTTCAAAGCCCTGTGATGCAGCTGCATTTTCTTTTCTCCAGAGGAAGCTATCACAAGGCTACAGAGGGCTTTGCATGGTTAGAACCCAGTCCCTCTTCCTAAGAACTGGCACAGCCCAAGCCATTAGGATAGAAGGTTACAATATTTGTAAGTTCAGTTCAGTTCAGTCGCTCAGTCATGTCTGACTCTTTGTGACTATGGACCCATGGACTGCAGCACACCAGGCCTCCCTATCCATCACCAACTCCCGGAGTTTACCCAAGCTCATGTCCATTGAGTCGGTGATGCCGTCTAACCATCTCGTCCTCTGGCATCCTCTTCTCCTCCTGCCTTCAATCTTTGCCAACATCACGGTCTTTTCAAATGAGTCAGCTCTTCAAATCAGGTGGCCAAAGTACTGGAGTTTCAGCTTCAACATCAGTCTTTCCAATGAACACTCAGGACTGATTTCCTTTAGGATGGACTGGTTGGATCTCCTTGCAGTCCAAGGGACTCTCAAGAGTCTTCTCCAACACCACAGTTCAAAAGCGTCAATTCTTTGACGCTCAACTTCCTTTATAGTCCAATCTCACATCCATACGTGACTACTGGAAAAACCATACCCTTGACTAGACGGACCTTTGTTGGCAAAGTAATGTCTCTGCTTTTTAATATGCTATCTAGCTTGGTCCTAACTTTCCTTCCAAGGAGTAAGTGTCTTTTAATTTCATGGCTGCAATCACCATTGGCAGTGATTTTGGAGCCCCTCAAAAATAAAGTCTGCCACTGTTTCCACTGTTTCCCCATCTAATTGCCATGAACTGACGGGACCGGATGCCATGATCTTAGTTGTAAAGTCACGTTTTATTTTTTAATAAAACACATCAAAAAATAGAGAAAAGCTTAATGGACAAACTTTATACTTTCTTGTCATTTGTAGGCCATGCAATATCATGAAATAGAATCAATCACAGAGTAGGAAGGACAGGTCCTCAAATGAGTTGGGTTTTGCTGTATTATTCCTAAAAGGTAGCCTTCTCCAGAAGATAAGCCAAAAATCCTTCAAGAGATTCTATTCTAGATGCTGTGAAATGAAAAAGCAACACTCAAACAACAGAAAAGTGTTTCACCATGCACTGATCAATAATGCACGAGAAAAAGGAACTGAGGAGAGGCTGTGCAGAGCAGAAAAACCAAAAGACTTGAGCACCCTGGCAGCCAAGTAAAGAAAATACCTCAAGGAGGGGAGAGAGCAACTCTGTCAAGTGCTTCTGCTAACAGAAGGAAGAGAAAGTCACCAAACTGCATGGTTTAGCAACTATCACCACGATTATTAGCATGAGGAAGAGCAGCTATGACTTCTGAGTGACTTCTCTGTGTCAGGGGCCCTGTCACAGGCCATACCTCTATGACCCCATTCAGCCTTTACAACAATCCTTAGAACCCGTTCTACGGTCACCATAATGCAGGCTGAAAACTGAGGTCTGAAGTGCAGTGTGTGTGCAGCCAAGTGGGAGAAAACGGAAATACAAACCTCACTGATTCCAAATGTGGTGCTCTTAACAGCCGTGCAAACTGCCTTCCTCTTTCTTTTCTTCCATCCTTCCTCCTCCCTCCTTCTTGTTTTTCCTGGACATCCCCAGGAAAGAAGACAAAAGGAAGAAGCAACAGAGAAAGTAAAAAAAAAAACTGTAACCAAAAAATGAGTATGGAAAAGAGGGAGGAAAGAAAGAAATGAGAAAGAGCTCTTTATGGATACAAATGGCTTCTATTTGGGCTAACCACAGCAGGTAATTTGGAAGATGCAGGGTATTTACAATGAATATCTGGCCAATTAATAAAAAGTAAGGAATAAGAACTCTGTGCTCTTAGGGACAAACAGCCCTGTAATGCATTAATTAAGGATTAACCGCTAGCCCTTGTCTTCTGTTTTTAAAGGCCATTGTGATTCTTATAAACAATAAGAAAATATGAAACATCAGAAGTTGTTTACATTACATGAAAGATAATAAAACTAGGAGGGAAATCAGAGAATATCATTAAGTGACAGAAATCAAAGTATATCATTAAGTGAGAGCATTCTAGTTAATGGCAATGCAAAGACAAAAAATTTCACAGAGTTATTCTTATGGGTTAAAAAAAAAAAGCTGTCAGACAAGGTATAGAGACAAAGGGTGCCTATAGGCAGAAGAATCGATCTCAGTAGAGGTTTTCTAGTGATTGATTACATGTATCTAACACCAGTATGGGAGAAGGCAATGGCACCCCATTTCAGTACTCTTGCCTGGAAAATCCCATTGGCGGAGGAGCCTGGCAGGCTGCAGTCCATGGGATCGCGAAAAGTTGGACACGACTGAGTAACTTCACTTTCACTTTTCACTTTCATGGATTGGAGAAGGAAACGGCAGTGCACTCCAGTGTTCTTGCTTGGAGAATCCCAGGGACGGCAGAGCCTGGTGGGCTGTCATCTATGGGGTTGCACAGAGTCAGACACGACTGAAGTGACTTAGCAGCAGCAGCAGCAGCAACACCAGTATGACTTCGAACGCCTTCTAGGTGCTCCGCCAGTGTGGAGGAGCAGCTTGTAAAGTACTGCTCCAAGCATCTCCTTGAAAGTCAAATTCAGCCGAGCATGGGGTGTAGGGGCTTCAATGGTGGCTCAGAAGGTAAAGAATCTGCCTGCAAAGTGTGATACCCGGGATCCCTGGGTCAAGAAGATTCTCTGGAGAAGAGAATGGCAACCCACTCCAGTATTCCTGCCCGGAGAATTCCATGGACAGAGGAGCTTGGTGGGCTACAGTCCACGGGGTCGCGAAGAGTCAGACACGATTGAGCAACTAACACACACACACACACACACACACACACACACACACACACACACACACACGGGGTATAGGGCTTTGCAGGAAGCGCTGTTGTTTGAGTGCTGCTACAATGCAGGAGAGAAGTGGGTTTCATCCCTGCATCAAGAAGACCCCCTGAAGAAGGAAACGGCAACCCACAGAACAGTCTGGTTTCTGGTGGGCTACAGTCCACAGGGTAACAAAGAGTCAGACACAACTAAAGCAACTTAGCACAGCACAACAGATGGGGTATAGGTATATGGCGCCTAGAAAGTCAAGTTGCTTTCTGAAAATAATTGCCACAGTGACTTCTGCAAACACATGCTTTTCTGCTCAGTGCCATGTCTCCACATACAACAAGCATTGAGTTATTATTTACTGACGAATCCAAGTGATTCCTTTCGGTTTAGTTAATTCTTTCAAAAATTTTTGGGTATATTAACCAGCTAATTTTAAGTTGATCCATTTCCTGTTTTCCCTTCTATCTACCACAGTTCTGATTTCCTTAAAAGAAAAATTTTGGAAGTTGTTTTCTCCCAGAAAAGTCCCACTTGAATATCAGAATATATTGAATGTTTCTTCCTAGATTTATAAAGACTATAGATCAGAGATGCCAAAATCTTCTCAATTCACAATGAGCTTAGGTCAAAAGAAAAATAAAATTCTACTATTTTCATTTATTAAGTAGTTATATCCCAACAACTTAATAGACATTGGGAAAATAATATTTTATATCACTCTTCAACAGCTGTATATTTACTTCTGAAGAACCAGGCACAAGTTTGCAAGTCTTGAAATCAGACCAGGCAGTACCACTTTCATTTCCTTGATTTTCACATGTGAAAAGGCCATGTGCAAATACCATGGATTTGCTTTTTCAGGCACAATAACTGCCAAAAACCCATCCTCACAAAGGTATGACTTCAATGAAAGGAAAGTAGCATGATCCACTGAAGCTGATTACTCAAGTAGTGTCAGTGTTGACTGTCACTGTGCTTTCTTTGGAAATTTAAAATATCCAACAGAGCGCCTGAGATTACGTGCCATGCCCTGAGATGCCATGGCACACATTTTGGGAACTGCAGCCTAATACTAAGCTTAACTTTCAGTGTGTCTGAAAACCAATACAATGTAAACTAGGAAGACATTTAAACCTAAACCCAGTAATGGAAACTTTCTTTTATCCCCTGCTGGTCTGTAGATTCAATCTATTACTTTAACACTTGACTATGAATTTTGATATTGGCAGACAACTTTATATCTCTGTGCATATAAGTCTCAAGTACTAGGTCTGAACCACCTGCAGTTTAATGGCAGCAAGTGTTAGGGTACTAAGAAAGTGTTAGCCTGAAGTCAACAAACTTTCTCTGTAAATATCTTGGGCCTAGGGGCCATATAGTCTCTCTCCCAACTACTTAACTAAGCCACTTTGTGAAAAAGCAATCATGGACAATGTATAAATGAACGAGCATGGTGGTGTTCCAATAAAATTTTATTTACAAGAACAGATGGCAGTCCACATTTGGCTCATAGGTTGTATTTTGGCAAACCGTGGTCTAGCTAGATAGGGAGACAGCTCTATTTCCTGATTTGAAGTAATATAGCCCTGCTATGAGAAACAGAACACTTTACACCTTAGTAAGAAGTACTTCTATAACAGACAGGTAATTAAGCAAGTACCTGCTGATTACTACTTGGGGCAGAGGGACAAGAGGGCTGACCTTGTCCTCTAGCATCCCAAGACTATAAGGATACCCACCAAGTAAGATGATAATTGTAGCATGAAAGCAGAGAAGAGAATGTGGTGATTTCACCTGAGGAGGTAGAGGAAATAATCAGGTGACAGCAACTGAAAAAACCCCACAAGACACAAAATGGTCCAAAGGGTGGCGCTGACAAACAGGAAGTCATTCTGAAATTGTCTATAGGTACAGCTAACTGCCAACAATTATTAGGTAGTTATAATGAGTCAGCCACCATGCTAAGCATTTTATATGCATTATATTATCTTCCCAGAGGAGAAAACAGAGCTTATAACTACTTTTCTAGTCAACAGCAATGGCAGGATTTGAAGCCTGGAGTTTTTTCTCTCGAATTCATCTCCTAATTACTGTACTGTATAGTTTCTAGAAAAGCAGTCCATGGAATTCTCCACACCAGAATACTGGAGAGGGTAGCCATTTCCTTCTCTAGGAGAATTTCCCAACCAGGGATCAAACCCAGGTCTCCCACATCGCAGAAGGATTCTTTACCAGCTGAGCCACCACGGAAGTCCAGGTGGCCCTAGTGGTGAAGAACCTGCCTGACGATGCAGGAGACATGAGAGATGTGGGCTCAATCCCCGGGTCAGGAACATCCCATGGAGGAGGGCATGGCAACCCACTCCAGTATTCTTGCCTGGAGAATCCCATGGACAGAGGCGCTTGGCAGGCTACAGTCCATGGGGTCGCAAAGAGTTGGACACGACTGAGCGACTTCACTTTCACTTTTCATTTTCATGCATTGGAGAAGGAAATGGCAACCCACTCCAGTATTCTTGCCTGGAGAATCCCATGGACAGAGGCGCTTGGCAGGCTACAGTCCATGGGGTCGCAAAGAGCTGGACACGACTGAGCGACTTAGCACATGCACATCCATGTTCACATGGAAGGTTTTGGTTTGTGTGTTTGTTTCTGTGCTTTTTATTTTGGGACCTAGCAAGCTGGCTGACACAGAGAAGCTCTTTCCAAGAGCCCTTCCCCAGGGGAACAGAGGGCTTAGAACTCCTCTTTGTAAGGAGTCCACATTTCACCCAAGTTATCATCCAGCAACTTTAGGCAGGAGTAGGTGAGTGGCATCTAGGAAATGCATGGAGAAATCTGATGCTGAGTGTTTCATTTCAGAAATGAAATTTTAGTTCTTCTTTTTTATTCATGTCAGAGAAAAACTTTCTAGAGAGAGTGCAAAGGAAGAGGATACAATCTATATTGGTTTGTTTATAAGAACCTTTATCTAGTTGCCTTTGCAAGATAACTAGGATTCAATTTTCGCTTTTTATATTTTCACAGCACTGCCTTGACATAAACTTAATCAGCTCAGATGTTAAACTTAATAGCTCAGCTTCAAAGATGTCACCAGGGCTGACCCAGCTGTGCAGAAGGCAGTGGGCCTTGAGGCAGTAAGTATGCGTTTAGTATCAACTTGGTCTCCCCAAGCAGACACTAGTCAGCTGGTCACCTCGGGCTCCTCCCTAATCCTGCTGCTTTGGAATAACTACTAACAGTCTTGCTAGAAGACACATCTACCTTCTCAGGTTTCCAGGCACAGTTATAAAAAAGGGCATATTTAAAGTCCATTCTGAGTGCATTAACAGCATTTGTTTTTGGAACTTCAAATGGTTTAATCCTATTCCTTATTGACTGAATTCTCAATGTTCTAACAATATAAAACATAGAAGAGCTTTTGGTCCACACACATAATTATGCTTCTCCATTATCTTATATCTTACATTGTATGAAACAAGCTTCTTTTCCATTATTATATGATTAGGGTTTGGGGTGTGTGTGTGCTGTTCTTGTTCTGTTTTGTTGTACAAACAAGACCCAAAAAGGAGGCAGTGCAACACAGCAGAATGTCACACTTTGCAGTCATGCCAACGTGGATCAAATTCAGAGTCCCCATTCATTAGTGCTGTAACCTTGGGCAAGTCACTTAATTTCTAGGTCCCTAGAATTTTATGAACTAGAACACAAAGGGTAAATTTCACAAATAAGAACTTCACATAGCTGTAAGGTCTGTAGGGGGCGGGGAGCCATTAGGTAATAATCAAACAAAGAAACAGAACAGATATATTCTCTCTCTTGACAGCAAAGCTCTCCCACTTGGAGGACCAAGGCACCTACACTTCCTCTGGGCTGTTGCCCTATGTCCCTTGTGGCCAGCACAGCTTTTGGACAGGGAGGGAGTGCTCACTACACACTGGGAGAGTAACTGACCCAGAGGAAGGGCTCCCTCACCCTTATATCCTGTAGATTATAATTCCATTTTTTAAAATATAATTCCATTTTAAGATTTAATAAAATGCTTATAACTTCCCTAAAATTCCCAAGCATTCAAAGGTCCTGACTGTAATTTGTAAGTGAATGTTTTTTTCTGTAGAGGATGGCATAATGAGATGCACACTGAGGATCACTTCTGCTGTGTCAATTTTTGCCAACCAACAGGAAAACCATCAAGAATAAATCCAGTGTCTTGTGGTCCTGCCACTAAATTCCTAAATGTCATTTTTCCCTTTTCAAATATTTTAATTATAGTAGCATACAGAGGCACAGATCAGGGAAATGCGAAGGATACTAAGACAGTTGAATAAGTTTCCCCAGATAAGACCCAGATTGGGGGTAGGGGGCAAGATGAAGAAGTTTAAGCACATTTTTACTATCTGAAGGCTACATATAAATTCAATAAAAACTCCATTCATCAGCACAGCCTCAGAAACTTGCAAACATATAAACACACCCAAAAAATTAAAAACGTCTGTGCAGCCAACAGAACAAAACCTTAAAATGAAAAAAATCGTTGTTGAGCTATATAAGATTATCAGCTTCTCCTTTTCCACAATTATGTGAAGGCATATCTTTATGAAAGATATCTATACATTTGATCCAGTGATATAACTGATTTTTTTTTTTTCTGGTAAACAATTTTGTAGTCTCTAAACAAATTTGGAGGATATTTTACAATTCTAGCCTCCCCTATTCAGGCAACCTACCACCTACTCTTACAAAAGCAATTTGCATAATAAAAGTATCTTTTGTTCCCACATGAAAGATGAAAGACTAAAATATCTCTTTACACTGGTATCAGTGTTCATAAAGCACAGGTTTTAGAATTTAAATTAACATCAATAAAAATTTTCACTCATATCTATCACACTGATTCAGGGTCAGAGAGGCAATAAAAGATTTGATTCTGCAGTTTAAAAGTTTCAAAATTTAAATTAAGACTATCCCTATGTAAAGAGGCCAGAATTTAGCTGGGTTAGACTGACAAGCAATTATTTCCCCAGGACACTGTAAAAACTAATAATTTTCAAATTTGGCAATTGCCCAAAAGGTCATTTTACTCACTACAGGAAGTATTTAGATTAGAGTTGCCATATTATTTAAAAATGAGAAATGGTTTCTCCTTTGAGTCCAACTGATCTTCTCAATGCTGAGCAAGTCTGTTATTTTGCTGACCTTGAACCCACTATGAAACACACTTTCAAGGAATGGTCTACGTGGACTTCTGAATCCAGTTCTTAAATTAGCAATTGCCAGCACCAAGAGTTTTCTAGGTGATAACTTGTAGGATGAATAGGAACTTGAGAGAGAGATTAGGGATCATCCTAGGCAGAGGGTATGACATTGAAAAAATATTTGGAGGTACATCACATTTTAAGAAACCAAAGGGATTTGATCATGGCTAAAACTCTTGGCTACTCCAATTCCCTTGGGACTGATTCATGTAAAGCGCCTCCTCATCCCATATTTGGAGTCCTCAGTCTCTGACTCGACAGTCGTTGAACTTCCTATTTCCTCGGCCTCTCTCCTTGGCTGTCTATCTAAGGTAGGATAAGAAGAGTGCACTTTAAGAAGAGAGAGGAAGAGAGAGATAAGCCTCTGAGTGTAACAATACCCATAAACATGCTGAGAGCTGGCCAGTTCTGGCAGTCTTGCAGGTCTAATTGTTTAGCAGTATTTACACCCACAGGAGTCAAAGGGTCCCAAAGCCCCTCTGCTTTCACGGTGGAGTTTAAGAGAACATTAGGGAGGCTAAATGGAGAAGTTAATGGCAGCCCACTCCAGTACTCCTGCCTGGGAAATCTCATGGACAGAGGAGTGTGGTTGGCTATAGTCTAAAGTGAAGTGAAGTCGCTCAGTCGTGTCCGACTCTTTGCGACCCCAGGGACTGTAGCCCACCAGGCTCCTCCATCCATGGGATTCTCCAGGCAAGAATACTGGAGTGGGTTGCCATTTCCTTCTCCAGAGGATCTTCCCAACCCAGGGATTGAACCCAGGTCTCCCAGATTGCAGGCAGATGCTTTAACCTCTGAGCCACCAGGCTATAGTCTAAGGGCTCACAAATGAGCTGGATGACTAAATGTTTTAGCAACTAAAACAACAATAGGGATGCTAAGAAAAGGACCTAAGGGGCTCAAGTGGAGGGCATCCCAGAGACAAGAGAGACTTGGTCCCTACTGGAGCTTGGGTATATTCTCTACAGCATAACTGGCAAGTAAGTCTTGAGCACTTTAACCCATCTTCTCAGTTGTTAGTATTCAATATAAGCGTCCTTCATCCTGACTCATGCCACTGTCCACTACGAAGAGACTTCTACTTGAACTCTGAATACTTATGTTTAAGAGCCAGTTTCCTCAGGATTCCAGCACAGTCCCTTACTTAAGCCATCACTATATGTCTTCCCCATCTGATCGTGATGTCAGTGTCTTTGTCTTCAGTTCCCTGGGACATTATCATTTATATTTTTAAATGTGAAGAAAAAGCAAATTTTCCCAAATGGGGAAATCTCTGTGCAGTTAATTAACTTGTTCATCTACACTTTTGTTCTTTTCTGTCATGTATTATTGGAGTTCTGGGATTTCCTCTTTGTCTCTCCTCTCTTATTAAAAAGCTCTCCCTCTTGAATTCTTCAATGGTAGTCTCCCTTCTTGCCGCCTTAATTTTTTTTTTCACAGACAGCAGCTTGAAATCACACAGTCACTGAATCTTGGAGAAGAAGGCACTTTAACTTCTGCTATGGTCAGACCACTTTACTCTTAGAAGTGAAGAAATAGTTGCTCAGTTGTGTCCGACTCTTTGAGACCCCATGGACTGTAGCCCACCAGGCTCCTCTGTCCATGGAATTCTCCAGGCAAGAACACTGGAGTAGATAGCCCTTCTCTTCTCCAGCGGATCATCCTGACCCAGGGATCGAACCTAGATCTCCTGCACAGGCAGGCAGATTCTCTGTGGTCTGAGTCAACAGGGAAGGTTTCACTCTTGGAAATCTCTAGCCAAATCAGAAGGGCCCATCTAAAATAGGAGGCAAACCTACTGTCCTAGGGCCTCCTTGGACCCCTCCTCACAATGATCTAAGCCCTGAGACTTTTTCTCAGATCCCTCAGATTCAGATAATCATATTAAATAAAAGTCTTCAAAAACCAGGCCCATCTAGATCTACCTACACCTACTCCTTCCTTTTTAAAAATCATCTTTTTTTCTGAAAAACTGAAATTTTTACGTCTTGCTTCATTTCCTTCTCTCATCACAAATTTATCATTGAAGATTCTAATGGTAACTGAACTTTCACTTCTAAATACTGTGGCCCATCATCCTTACTCTATCTCTGATAAACATCTATTTTTATTAATAAGACTAAAATTCCTCTTTCTTCTCCCCCTGTTCCAAGGCTTAATCAATTCAACTCTCCCACTGTAGTGTTGGACACTGTAACACAATTCCAATATTCACTTTGGTTCAGAGACTTGACTTTTTCCCCTCCCAAATAATGAATTGACTAGGATAAAAGCTACAGTATTTCATAATAATAATAAAACATGATTTTTAACATATTCCTGGGACAGAAGAGTAAAAAAAAAAAAAAAACTTTGGCTACAAAAGACAATTCTTCAAATACCATTACTGTAATTGTTTCAACCATTAATTGAATTTTCATCTAATCACACTACACAATCCATAATTAATAACACATCGCTTTCGAAATTATGTTAAACCTTGATGCTTATTTGAAATGAATTTACATCCATTTGTCTTGAAATAGAGGCCAATTCTTTTTATTGGCGATCATGATTTGTAAGCTCAGGTGATGAGAGCTAAATTTTTCTTAGTTCAAATGTCAAATTAATCTTGCCATTTACAGCTCTTGGCCTTGAAAAAAAAGGAAAACTTGGAAGATATCATATATGCTCAGGTCTGCCTTTCCTTTTTACTTTCTCCTTTTGTAGAACTACTAAAAGTAAGTTCCCTTGTATAAAATAAGCCAGCTGAGTTTACTTTTTAGCAAGTGGCTATAAAGCTCATGATAACCAAATACTTTTACTACTTTTCATTCAAGAGCATCCAACATTTCAACAGTTTTAAGTTTAGCATGTAAAGTTATATATTTAGGGGTACAAAAAGAAAAACCAAGTTTTATATTTGTCCATATTCACCCAAAGTAGATTAGAAGAGTTTTGTTCTTGGGAAAACAGATATTTATTTAACCAGGGGGCTGTGTTCAAGGGCATGCATATGTATGGGTCAACTCCTTTCTACATGAAAGATCACACATCATTTGAATTTAAAAACCAAAAGCAATTCCATAACTCCCTAAAGGTGCTGGACCAGAACTAACGCAGTATGGACACTACCTACCTAATGCCAAAAGCCATTTCTCATTTTCAGGGTCATTTTAAGGGTCACAGTTAAATGCAAGGGAGATGGCCTCAAAATTCTTAGCTCTGGCCAATCTATCTTCCCTCCACCTACAAGAGCAATTCCAGTCAAGGTTTATTTTTAGTTTTAATTAATTCACTCTGCCCTCTCTTTGGCAGACAACTGGCAGCGCTCCTCTGACCTTCTTTGGTTAACAGAATGTCAGGAGTACTCCTTGGAGAAAATGAGTGGGGTCTCTGCTCATTGGAATTCCTGCCAGCCCATGGATCCCAGTGACCTAGACATTGAGATGAAGCAAAAGGTCGTTTTCCCAGATTTCCACTTCCACCTGGCTCATTTATCTGAACTCCTCTGTTCTGCAAAGAGTCCAGCATGTAGGGCCCAGCACACACACTCCTGTTCACCACCCTACAACATACATCTTGTTGCAAGAGGTTCAGAGCAACCCTACAATGCCTAAGTATAGAGTCAGCATCTATCACGGTCACACCAAGACTTAGGCACAAGTTGGCAATGAAACCAATGCATCCATTCCAACCCCCAATTTACTTTTCCTTCAATCAGCTCTATAATGTGTAAGGAGCACAGTTCCTTTAAAGTGGTTCTATGGAAGAAGGAAAGAATGAGTCAAAGTCTAGGATGTAAGCATGGGAGTAGGTGTTGGAAGTGGAGAGAGGAGACCATCTTTGGGAGGGATGGTGTTAAGGAATTCAGAAACCAGATGATATAGCTGTGTTGATGTCAATGTCACCAAGAATGACAACAAAATGGCAAGAAGGAGGCAGTGAGCCCAATGCTAAAGTATTCATGAGTGATGAGGAGGTCAGGAGATGGCATCAACAAGAGGGCACAGGAATGGTCCAGCCTGATGAAAAATCGTTGCCACTGTCCATACTTTATCATTGCCAGTATCAAGTTACCTCCAAAATCTCAATTTTATGTATTCAACTATCAGACCACCAGCTCATCTCCCTCCACTGGGACCTCAAAATAGCTGATTCTCCATTGTCTATCACCTGTCTCTTACTCTCACTTCCTTCCTTACCCACCTGAGATTCCAAAGCTCATTTCCTTTGAATCCACCCTCAATTACATTAACTCTCTTTCCATCCAACTGGCACCTCAACCCTGATTATATCCAAGTTTCTACCTCCTCTGTGTGGCTAAGCAAGCAGCTAAATACACCTGCAGAAAAACACACAACTGTGTTGACCGTCTCACTTTAATTCAGTCACCAAATATCTCACATGGAATCCTATCCTTTGATGGCATCCTTCCACTTTACTCTTGGTCAATTATTCGTCCAACTTTCCAGAGGCAACAGTTGCCCCCGTTTCTTTCCTCAAACCTCCATCCCTCTAACATTTTCACTCTTCACCTCTAACATTCCCTTCTCTTCTTATTCACTCTGGGGAAATAACGCGGCAGAATAAAGGAACACCAGTGGCCATATCTATGTCCCAAGCACATTCTAAGGTTTTGCTTACTAAAAGAGACCAATTATCCACAGTTACTGCACGGGATTATTGCTACCAAAAAATTGTTTTCAACAACATTTAGGGATAACATGAAAGTGCAAGTTATTTACTAATGAGAAATCAACACAAAACTTCAGATTTCCAGTGTCATCATGGCCACTTCCCTTGCTATTCCTCACCGACCACGGAAGACACAGATGCTGGTCTGGCAAGTGTAAGGACAGACTGGGGCTTTTCTTCGCCTCTTGGGCAGCCTAGACAGGCTGAGCAGGCAAATGGAGTATAGAGTGGAGAGAAAAAAGTGCAATGTCAATCTGTAGACATGTCCTCAGAGCAGACCACTCCAGATAGGAATGTCAAATACTGAGAAAGAAGTGACTGAGCTGAAGAGTGAGCCAAATCCATCAGAATGATTTTCAACTAAAGTTGAGATTCTGAATGAAGAGTTTATAAACATTATGGATTAAGGCTTTACCAAGTATTACCTTTGGTATTTTTCAAAGTTGTTTCAAGCCATGAAGAGTCATCACTTAAATGTGGTTCTACAGAAGGAGTTGCATTTCAGTGAAGGTGAAAAGTTCATGGTGGGGAAAAGTAATCATTAAATTATCTGAACACTTTCAGGAAAACTGATCTGGCCTAACCTTCTCATGTTATAGGTTAAAAAAATAGGCCCAAAAGAGGTGAATTTATTCCTATATTACACAGCTATTTAAGGCAGCAGTGAAACATCAGTGATAACACCATCAGCCTTGATTCTCTCTCTCGTTAAGCTTATATCCCTGACTTCAGTGTTCTCTCACTGAACCCATACACAGTGCTGGAATCTTGCTCAACACAACAGAATACGGCATCTGAAGGTAAAATTATCTGTCACCTGTAAGCTAGCTTCCAGGTCTTTGGACTCTGGTTTTCCAAAGTAGCAGTGTTGACACTGTCCTTGTCAACACAGTTATCATCTATTGAGTAGTCACTCTGCGCAAGCCACCATGCCACGGCTTGACATGTGTCATCTGCTTTAACCCTCTCCATAACGCTGGGAGAGCTAACACAGCCATCCTTATTCACACACAGGAGACCAATGCACAGATGCCTCATGCATTCGCACAAAATCACCCCGTTTGAAAGTGGCTTAGCTGGCATATTGGCTATGCCAAGCTGTCATCTCCAGGACACATCCACAGTTCTGTCCAAGCCATAAATGTGATGTTGAGTTACAAAACCAGCATGGTCAGGTCTGGGATAGCACTGACTATTCCCAACAAACCCTTTGTATCCTTCATTTGTATTCTAAGGTGAGGCCAGAGTCCATAGCGGTGCATTTTAGAGACTAGAAATGTGATATATGAACAAGTTTTGGTATCTGCCCAGGATCTCAGGGGACGAAAAAGCCCTTTGTGGGGTTAGAACTTGCATGGTAGGGTTAAAAGATGGCAGTGGGCATGGGGCACTGAACCGAAACCCTCTGGGTGTTTTCTCAGCTTGGCCTCATCCTCAGGGACACACAGCATTCGCTCTTCTCTCTGTAGGCTTCCTTACTAAGAACTACCAAGTGGTCAAGAAACCAACCAATAAAAGTGCCACTTGTTCCAAGAGCAAAGGTGCTTACTACCTGCTACAGCTCAGTCGTTTCAGATGGAAACCTTTAAAAAGAAAAAAAGCAGCCACGTGTGTTCAAAATCCTGTGCCAAACGGGATCTCCTGATATGGGCTCAGGAGCCCCAGAGCCAAGTCACAGACAGAGCAGGTGCCTCATTCGCTTCTGGGATCTTTAAAAAGCAGGACAATGAGAGAACTTTCCACTTACCTGGAGACTCCCTCTGAAGGGTAGGCTCTTTTTGCCCTCAGCAGAGCCCAATCACCTCAGTCAATGCATTCATGTCCTTCTGTGACCCCATCAAGTCTCACTAACTTTCCCATTACAGCACAGCAGATGGGCAGACTCATTTGTAGTCAGTTACTGACTCCTCAAGGATTTGACTCTCTCCCCGAGTCTTGGGGTACTGGGCATTGGCAACCTCCCGAATTGCAAGCCGCCCTTGGCACCAAGTCCACATTTTCAGGGCTTCTTTAGCTAGGGAGTGACTTTGCTTCCTTGCCTATTCCTCCCTCCGTGCACCGTTGTGTAATTCTGCTGGGAGATAACCCAAAATATTCCCTGTGCCTGCCCCTTGCAGCTGTATTTCCAGGCAAAGTCGGTGAACCCCACCTGACCATCTGCTGGGGAAAACTCTGGAAGGAAGGTGTTACGTAAATATGAGGGGAGCTCAGGCTGGTGGAGGAGCTCTGTTCTCCTTGTCACTTTTGATAAATCGTGCACTCCCTTACTTGCTTCTCCTCTGCCTTCCCAGCAGCAAAGTGCTTCCTTAAGAGGCACCAAGCAAGTCTGTGGAATAGAAATAGCCGGATATATTCCCTTCCCCAAGGGCTTCCAGAAACCCCTCAGTAAACACAGACAAAAAGCTCAGGCACACCCAAGGCGCCTCCACATCCCTGCAAAGGGCAGCCACTCAGACCAGCTAGGGTGGAAAAAACAAGGTAAATTTTCCTCCAAATAAAAAGAAATTCCAGTTACTAGGAACAAAGAAAATGATAGATATACGAATGAATGATAGATGCTTTCTTCCAAAATGGAGGATTGGGTTCTCTTGTGAAAATGCATAAATGATCAAAAACAAATTCCTCACTTATTTCTAGGCATTGTTTTTAATGTATAAAAGGGGGATGCCTGCCATCATACCTCCCTCTCTGTTTTTTTCGTAATACATCTAGTAAACCTCCACCAGAAACCAGTTGATTTCCTAACCAGATAATTAATAATAATTTTCATATTTACTTGGCTTTCATCACACATCTTCTTGCACTGGTGAGGGAAGGCAGAGAGAGATGGTGATCTCTCCTTACTCTACTTGGCAACCATTTCCAGTTACCTGAAAGGCCACCCTATTAAGATAACAGGATGTAAGTCAAAGTGAATGGGCCCACACACCATGCTGGCTGGCGGTGTGTGTCTACTTGTACTGCTTCAAAACATCCAACAGGTCTGGAAATTCAGCGCGAAAAATCAGTGAAGACCCGCAGCCCATCACAAGAAGGGAGAACAGGACCCTGGCAGCCCAGTTAATGCCTATAATCACAGTGATAAAGGTTCATAAATGGCTTCATTCCACCTTGTCACTCACAGTCACCCCTTGCTCTTGCTACCTGCAGTGACCTTTGTCATGCTTGAGCAAATAGCTCCCGCTGTGAGTTCTCTCTTACTGAGTGGCCAGATGGGGCGGTTTTGCTCCATTATTTGCTTCTGTAAAGGGAAAATGCCAACAGAAAGATTCATTATGGTCCAGCCCATCTCTGCAAAGCTTCTCTGATTTATTAGGGCATAAACTGCTGTACCGGCTGTAATGAGACATAAATGTTCTGGAAGGCCCATGAACTCCAGGAGGAAACGCCTTGCCATCACACTTCTGTGCACCTAATTTATTAACAGCTTGTGCCCGCACAGCCTGGAAAATCCTGCCAAATCTGCAATCTGCGGCAGTCACCTATGGGGTGGGCAAGGGAGAATGGAGAAAACGTGTCCCACTCAGACAAGTGACAGAAAACTTATGGGCACACTGTATGAAACGGGGATGCCAGCCACTTCTCCATGAACTCCTCAGCAGACATTTGGCCAAGCTTGCTATATGGGAGCGCAAGATCTCCCAATTGTGTGATGCAAAGATCAAACTGGACTTTATTATTATTATTATTTCAGGGATATCCTTGACCTTGCATAGGGGAAAGCATTATATTTACCACACAGTAACCCCAGTCATTGTTTGAACAAACTTCCTCTATCATTTGAGGGATGTTTTCTTCAATGCAGTGTTTGTCCCAGCTTATTAGAGCACTCATGGCAAGACAACTAGCATTTTGGCTCTCTAAACATCACCCTTTAAATTCAAATACAGAACAAAAAATTAACAGCAGACCAGCACGTTTTTATACTTCCTTTTATATAATCAATATTTTCTTAGATCATAATATGAATGTCTTTTAAACTCAATTTTGGTTGCATTTGCCAAACTTTAAGAAAATAATAAGATTAAGTAGTGAGCTGCCAAGGAAATATATAGCATCCTGACTTGATATTAGGTATTAGGCATTTTATACTGCACACACTAATGAGAGGAGACCATCTTTTGTCACTGAAACATTCCTTTACAAAATATGTGTTGAGCATATACCACATGCTGGAAATCTGATAGAAACACATGGCTCCAACCCAGGACCTTCCATATGATTTGCAGGGCCCAGCACAAAATTAAATTGTGAGCAGCCTTGTTCAGAAAAGCATAAAGGATTTCAAGATGGTAATAGTAGAGCATTACAGCCATTCTGAACGAGAAGCCCTGAGCAACTGCCAGTCCAGTAGCATGCCCATGAAGACGGTCCTGCTGTACTGTGTGGAACATATAGTTTAATGAAGGAGTCAAATAGTAAGACAGTTCCACTGATAAGAATGTAAGAAACAGACATTAATGCTCAGAAAGAAAGAAACACTGCCCTACATAAAAGCAAGACAAAAGAACACAAACTAGGACACATGTTAAAACCTCTTTTATTGAGTAATGAACAGGAGGATCTCCTGAGATGGAGTAGTATCTGCAAATGCCCTCTTAGGAAGAAAGAGAGGTCTCCTGGCAAAAAAAAGGCCAGGTTTGCAGTGAAGTCTGGGAAAGAAAGACGCCAGACCCCTTCAGGGTCTTGCAGGCCATGGCAGTCTTAAAAGAACGTTAACAGCAAGCACACAATGGAGTGGTTCCTTATCAATTGTATAAGTTCCCTTCCAGGGTCCTCCTCACTTGCATCAAGTGGCTCAAATGACCACTGCAGCAATCTGGGCAGGTTTTCAGAAGATACTTATGTTTGTAATATCAGAAGAAACAGAATGATTTTGTTTGTCATCTAAAAGACAAAGAATTTCCTTCTGATGCAAGGCAAATGCCAAGAGTGAGCTCAGAGTACAATTCTACACCTGAGAAATAAATCTTGGTAAACAGTGACTGAGATTTTGTCACTGTAATTCAAAACAGCAAAAGGCTAAGGATGCCTTCTTGAAAAATGGTGGAGCCATATCCGCATCCTGACTTTATGGTTCTCCATCCCCAGAATGTAGGAGCAAACACCCTAGAAGCACTCCTGCTTGTAGATCCTGGCCTCCTGAACTCCTCAGGCTGTTCGCACTTGTTTAGATATTACTTTTAACATCTGTGTGTGAAGAAAGAATGAAGACTAGGGTATTTTCCCTCTTAGTCACATGCTGATGACTCACCATGAAAAAAAAAAAGGGAATTCAAGGTATTCTATGTTTAATTGACCCACTCTATTTTTTAATTATACCTAATTTATTATTATAAATTCCCTCTTTTTCCTCATAACTTTCTCTAACAATCAAATCCACGATAATATATCCAAAAGTAGACTTTTCTGAGTTAGTTCTTTTCTATCTATATCCCTTCCTGATTAAAAATGCATCCATCTGCTCAAATACACATTTGCCATCTCATCCAACCATCCATTCACACACCCATCTATCTATCCATCCATCTCTCCAACTCTTTTACTAAGTATTAATATTACAGATTATGAAATTCAGAGTCAAATAACTTATTCCCTTTGGCCTTTTCCCTCTGTCTCTGGCAGTTTTTGTGGGATTATGAACCACAGTAAGGCACTGGGAAGAGGGTGAATCAATGTTTTGGGATTACTACAGCTACTCTACACATGGCTATTTATGCAGTATATAAAGTGAAGGAAAACTGATTTTCTTACAGGGAATAAAAAAGAAGTACATGATAAAATAAGTTTGTATTTCACTTCCAAGTTCTGTGGCTGTAAATAAAGCTTCGTTGGTCGAGCTAGGAGAACCCCAGAGGACTGATTCAAGAGCTCAGTACTGAGCGACAGACGGCTTGCCAGAGAGATGAATGCATTTCATTATCTTGTGCTTATTCCATAGGCATAATTAGAACTCCTTTGAGAAGTCAACTAATTATGTAACAGCCAACAAAATATGTGAGGATTTCACTTTGGCATTAAGCTGAATCTATCAAGCTCTGTTTTAATTTATGATTTCCCATTAGAAAGGGACCAAACCGGACAAGCTGTTTCCACAGCAATGGTTTCTGATTAGTATCACTGGATAACATAAAGGTAGAGTATATATCTTCCCCTTGGGGCCTCACTGGAGAAAAGGCAGCTTAGATTATCCCGATATATTATTAGATGTCCCCATTGTCCCACAGAAACCCAGCTGCAGGTATATTATTTCTGGCTGGGGCAGCAGTAATATGAGGTATCAGCAGAGACATCAAATGAACAACCTGTACTAGCTGGCTTACTTTTTTTCCCTTTCTAGACATTGTCTGTATGAAGCAGGGAAATCTGGTCCCAGCACCAGGGACTCCAGCTGAAGCCTCACACTTCCCAGCCTACAGCCAGCACCTCCATCTCTAGCCAGCCCTCCATGCTGCGCTTTCACTCTGATAAGGAACATCAGTGATCTTGCTGTCTCCAGGAGAAAGTGTCAGTTTCTGGACCCCTCTTATCTGCCTTTTCCCATCTAAAGGGGATTGCATCTCCCAGTCCAGGCCCAGGAAATGACTTTGGCACTTTTTTCCAGAAAGCAAGGTAAGGAAAATAATGTTGCATAACTCTTCAAATGGCAACCCAGAGTGTTTCTCAAGAAAGGGAAAAATGGAGTAACAAAGACATTTTTCAACAAAAGGAAAATGAAAGGCACAACCTCTCATTTCATTTGCAGGTAACTTATAAAACGAATGTGACATTTTCCCCCAAAGCCCAAGTTACTCCTGGATAAATCAGCTTCAGATGATGCTTTAAAAAAAAAAAAGGTGGGGAAGTAAGTCATCCAGCTGCTATGTGACTGCCAAGCAGCCAAAAATGGTTCAATAGACTTTTGAAAATTTCTAATGACAGTCTATTTTGGAACATGTAGATACAACTTTCCAAGTCCAGAAAGGAAAGGTAGGGCCTTTGGGATTCAAAGAAAGCACAAAGGAAAGGGATGGCAGACATAGGCATGGGGGCCACCACTGGCCTCCTGTGCACAGCAGTCTGCCCACTGGTCATGGCCCTGCCCCTTTTCAGGCCAGATGGGCCCATGCCATCCTTCTCTGCCAGCAGGCCACAGAGCTGCCTCCAAAGGCCTGCAGCTGGCCCTTGACACAGAACCTCCTTGCCATCTGCGATTCAGCGCAGGCAGCTGGAGTGAGTGAAAGAGTTAATGTGATTTTCCACTCTCCCCATTTGCTTTGAGGGACTCTAGTGAGAACTGGCCTGATCAAATCACCTTTAGGAAACGGAAAAATCTAACTCACCACAGAAAAAGGCAAGCATAGCAAGGAATGCTGGAGATGAACCAAGGACTGGCTGAACAAAGCTGCACCATTAGGGCCACAAGAAAGGGAAACACAGACCCAGAGAGCAAAAAACGTGGCAGCGAAGCAGCATCTTCCTGTGTGTAGACAACCCCTTCTCTCACATGTCCACCTTCCCATCCTCAGGGCACGGAGTTTGAGGCCTGGCATGCACATGGCAAGGAGGGGGCTCAGCCGCCATTACCTTATGCATCTCACAGATGTGTCAGCTGGTAGGAGTTAGCCAGGCAGTGACCACATTTTGGGGAGAAATCATCCATTGATTTATCACAGGGGGCATAAATCATAAATGCATTTAGTTGTCTTCATCACCTTTCTTGTCATCCTGCCCCTCTGAAGTGAAATTAAGAGGCAGATGTATTATCTGGGATCAATTCCAGATCCCACTCGTGTTTGTTAAAAAAAAGGAAACCAGGACGGGTTTCACACAAAACTTCTGCCACAGGTTGATCAAAGTCCCAGCACCTCGAAGGCCGAGTCACCGCACAGAGAATGTGGAGAAGCCGGGTGATGAGAGGGGTGGTCAAATCAGCTCG
The DNA here is from genome assembly GCF_023091745.1 of Budorcas taxicolor. Classification (NCBI taxonomy): domain Eukaryota; kingdom Metazoa; phylum Chordata; class Mammalia; order Artiodactyla; family Bovidae; genus Budorcas; species Budorcas taxicolor. The sequence goes on along the minus strand of NC_068910.1, from coordinate 14,194,599 downwards.
CTCACTCCTCAGTCTCAGCTAGGCTGAGGACGGCAGGAGACTCTGCACTGTTCCGACAGCAAGCCAACCCCTGCGCGGGCTCGGGACTTGGGCTCACAGAGCTCTCCTGCCCTCTGTGAACCGGCAGGTCTCAGAGGCAATGGGAGGACAGACAGTGGTTGGCTGCAACTACAAGGTTTTCAATTCAGTCAATGAAGACAATGGCCACAACAAAGCAGACACTCTTCGAGAAAGGTCAGAAAGACTCATCTCAAACACTTTTGCATTGTGATGTCTCAGGTCCCATTTAGATCTTTTCAGGGATCCTGTCTCATTCGTACTGCCTTCCTGGAGAAGTCTGTCCCATTCTATTCCATGGAACATAAGGTATTGTCACATGCCTGTTCTAACGGTTCTTGCCAAAAACTCGGAAAGAGCTACAACAAGCTACAACAGCTACAAAGCTATTTTATAAACTAGAAGCTTAGAGAGTTCCACCTCTTTCTCCTGATGTCAGAGGGCCAAATGTTCATTCCTAGGTCAAGATTACTTTCACTGGATTTTTTTTTGAAGGGCTAGTTCCCCTTTAAAGTCTACTTTTTAGTTGTTGTTTTTAATGAGAAGAGTGCATAACAGGCTATTTCCAAGTCAGAGGAAGGAAAAAGATCAGTACTTTCAGGAAAGTTGAGACAATTATTCTGTGGGAGGAAAAACACATTTCAGTATCTCTTTGGCTCATATAGACATCCTTCCGTTTAAAGTATAAACCGGAAAAGTCTCCTTCAAAATTCTAAACCCATCACTTCTTGTCTCTGTCCCATTGAGGCACAGAAACAAATCATGTGAAAGCAAAATTAAAATGATCCAAATCTTTAAAGCCATGAGTTCTGAGGATCAGATTCACAGAACCAAGGATTGAGAGTGCCAAAAATTCAGGCTCTGACCCAAACAGCTCCAAATCCCTGCTCCTAACCAGGTTAACCCTCTTCAAATCAGAAGGCACCTTTCCAGGGCTGGATGCGGTCCCAGGAGGCTGCAAAGCCACGTAGCTCTTCTTCCCTGTACACCTCTGGTTCTGTTGGCATTCCAGTGCGATTTCCACTTAAGCCTCTTGGCTTTCTAACAGGCACATCAGGCAGCAGACTTCCTGCTACACACTTAACATGCAGTTTCTATAAGTCTCCCTTATCAGCCACCATCATCAGCTGTTCTGTTTTGTAGATGAGAATCTCCAAGGAGTGAAGACAGGACCAAATCTTTTAATGTGAAGACCTTGGGAGGGAGCAGAAAGGTTCCTACAGAGGCTCTGAGCCAAGAGAAGGTTCTAAAGTGCAGGGCTGTAGTGATGGGACATATTCACTAAATCCTATAAATCTCCTCCCATTGTACTTTTTATAGAAATGATTAAGGTAGTCGGACAGACGGGCTTCCCTGGTGGCTCAGTGGTAAACAATCCGACTGCCAATGCAGGAGACACGGGTTCAATCCCTGGGTTGGGAAGATGCCCTGGAGAAGGAAATGGTAACCCAATGCAGTATTCTTCCCTGGGAAGTCCCATGGACAGAGGAATCTGGTGGGCTACCGTCCACATGATCGCAAAGAGTTGGACATGACTTAGTGACTAAAACAATAGTCGGAAGGATAACAGGTCAATGACCAAAATCATTTGGCATTAGGAATCTCAGGTTTTATCCCCAGATGTTTGAAGAGGTAATGCAAAGGTCAGCCAATGGAGAATATTGGATTTCAAAGAATCTACTGGAAGAAGGAGTTTCATTTCTGAGGCATAAAGGTGATTTCTCTGTATCAATAGCTAAAAATGCAAAGGGCTCCTCTGGGATAAAGACCTATCAACATAAAACAAGCAAAAAGTACCAAGAGGTGCAAGGCTCAGGCTCAGGTTTGGGATTGAGAATTCTTCCTGGTGGGTTGTTGGGATCAAGTTCTGCTTCTGACGGATGGAACAATTCCCACAGTTACTTCATTTCCTTGTGATGTCTACCTAATACAATACAAGATGAAAAACCTATCACTGAAAGGAAAGAGGTAACTAAGACTGCTGGAGTTTAGGGCCATGGGTAACTTTAAATCAAGTAGTCAGGGTGGCTCTCATTGAAAACGTATGCCAAGGCAAGAACATCATGAAAGTGAGGAGTGAGACAATGTGGAAATCTGGGGGCAGACTGCCCCAGGCTGAGGGCACAGGAACTGCTGACATCCGAAGGCTGGGAGCAGCGGGCTGTGTGAAGGAACAGAGTGGAGCTGAGGTCACAATGAATGGGCACCCACCAAACCAGGCCTTGAGGGACTCTAATGGCAGTTGGGCTTAAACTTAGCTAAGAGTGGGGAGCAAGCAGACATCTGAAGCTTCACTGGCACAATCGACCTCCAGTTTCCAGTGTCTGGCTGCTGTGTAGACAATAGGCTCTGGAATGCCTACTTTCAGTGAAACCAATCTACCTGAGGATTAAGAAGAAATGTCGTGGGACTGTAATTTATATGCATGTATGAGAGCAACGGGTGGAGAAGCATGCTGGCTGCCATGCCGCATCGCCCCTAATCCCAGCACACTAGGGCATCTCTTCTTGATGTTGCCAAGCGCCCTCCCTGGCTCAGCCTATAAAGGAAATGAAGGAAAGGGGGTAACAGCTCACAGGTGAGCTGATGAACAGGCAAGATGGGCTCAACCTGGCCCATCAACCTGGCCAAAGCTTCCCCAGGACCCAAGTATCTCCTAGCCAGTGTGTCCTCCTCAGAGGCCTGGTCCCAACCTTCTGAGTCCTCTCTTCCAAGTTTCTAAGTTTTAATAATGACCTTCTCTTCCCCTTCCCACTCTTCTCCTCTCCCACCAGCCAAAGGGGAGTAGTGACTTCCATGATACCCTAAACTGTTTGCCCTTTCTGCTTACTAATTCTTAATGTTAAATGCTCTTTGCTAAAATAACTGGTGGATTTCTATTCCTGATTGGACCCTGCCTGATCCACTCGGCACACAAATCAGGTAAGTGGCATTTCTCAGCGGGCCCAGCTTCTCAGAGCAGAGGCGGATCTATGAGCCACCTATCAGAATGCCAGTCCTAGACCTGGGCCTACGAGAACAGAACCAAGGAAACATTCTTAAAGCTCCCCCAACCACTCAACCCTCAGTTTTCAAAATGCCAGTCCTAGAGCTGGGCCTACGAGAATGGAACCAAGGAAACATTCTTAAAGCTCCCCCAACCACTCAACCCTCAGTTTTCAAAATGCCAGTCCTAGAGCTGGGCCTACAGAGAATGGAACCAAGGAAACATTTTTAAAGCTCCCCCAACCACTCAACCCTCAGTTTTCAAGTACAGGTGTGAACAATTTGATGTAGATGATGATCAAGATCCCTAGCTTCAGAGTGGTGAGCTCTGGAACCAGTGACTTAACCCCTCTGAGCCTGAGATCCCTCACCTATGACATGAGGATGGTAATAAAGTGTGTCTACCCAAGGACTGATGCTAAAGCTGAAACTTTTGGCCACCTCATGTGAAGAGTTGACTCATTGGAAAAGACTCTGATGCTGGGAGGGACTGGGGGCAGGAGCAGAAGGGGACGACAGAGGATGAGATGGCTGGATGGGATCACCGACTCGATGGATGTGAGTTTGAGTGAACTCCGGGAGATGGTGATGGACAGGGAGGCCTGGCGTGCTGCGATTCATGGGGTCGCAGAGAGTCGGACACGACTGAGTGACTGAACTGACTGACTTACTGACCCATAGGGCAGAGCTAAAAATTAAATGACAAAACCAACTGAAGTGTTTGCATTCAGCATGGGGAGCAGAGATGGACTCCCTGAAGAGTAGCTGCAGGACAGCCATTTTCAGGAGGGTGTGAGGGTTACTTGGGAATGTGCACTGACCTCCCACCTGCCTTCTGAAGACAGTAGGGTCTGGGCAGAGGCCAAGGACCCCACCAGAGCCCACAGAGAGAAACAGCGCTGGTAGCAGCAGGGGAGGTGCCCACACAGCTGTTCTGAGTCCCTGACAAGAAATGCTTTTGCAATGGCTGGCAGCAGGCATGCATCACTAGACTTCGTTCCTAACTTGTCTCATCATGTTCTTGCAGGAGTCACAGGATGTCGAGTACCAGCAGAAGTAATTAAAAATAAACTGGGAGACAGTGAACCATTACGACTCTCCCTTCAGCAGTGAGGAGGGCCTGCATGAGCTCTCACCATGGTGACTAGAAATGTCTTTCCCTGTCATACCACTGACTGACCATGAGAAATGAACGGTCCTGCTATTTTTCTAAGACAGCCATAGGATTGATCACCCTTGAGAAAATACAGCAACGACACAAACTCACCTAAAACGTTCAGACCAAATGTGACTTCAGTCAGGGAGGGAGGGAGGGAATGGAGAAATGTAACCACCCAACTAAGACCTGAAGTGAAGAAGCAGTAAGAAACGGGAGCAGCTGGGAACTTTCACAGGAATTTTAAAAACCCGACTACCTTCACGGACATCCACTCACATTATTTATGGTGAAGAGAGCCAGTACCCAAGCTGCATGCCCAGCCCATGTCCATGCCTCATAGACTGACTCCCGTACAGTAGCCAGAGGAAGCTTCTGAGGACAACCAGAGCATGTCTCTCCTCTGCTCAGGAGCCTGCAATGACTCCCCACTAGCCTTGCAGCACAATCCCAACTCCTACTGTGCCTATCGCAGGCCAGAAGAGCTGGCCCTGACTTGTCCTACCAGTACCACACCACCTAGGACACAGCCCCAGCCCACCAGGCTCTAGCCAGCTGCTCTTTACCCAGCTCCTCACACACATGCACAACTTCTCCTCATCAGGGCCTTTGAAACTACTGTTCCTCTACGCTTTCCCACCCAGCTCCTTTCCCTACATGCACTCTACTTAAAGAGGGCTCCCTTGGCCACCCCATTACTCTTGTCTCTAGCCCTTGTTTGTCTCTTCAGAATATGTCTAATTACTGGTCTTCTCACTTTTTATCTGTAATCTGTTATCTGCTCTCTGAAATCTCCTTGGAGCTATCATGTCAGCCCCATACTTCTGGGCTCTGGTCCAATGGCCTGGGACACAGAAGGTCTTCAATAAAAATGAACTGCTGCCTTCCTCCGGAGAAGGCAATGGCACCCCACTCCAGCACTCTTGCCTGGAAAATCCCATGGACGGAGGAGCCTGGTGGGCTGCGGTCCATGGGGTCACTAACAGTTGGACATGACTGAGCGATTTCACTTTCACTTTTCACTTTCACGCATTGGAGAAGGAAATGGCAACCGACTCCAGTGTTCTTGCCTGGAGAATCCCAGGGACGGGGGAGCCTCATGGGCTGCTGTCTATGGGGTCGCATAGAGTCGGACACGACTGAAGCGACTCAGCAGCAGCAGCAGCAGCAGCCCTCCTCAAATATGGCTACTCCCTGTTACTTCCCCTTCGAACAGCCCTTTGCCACCCTAAGCCCCCACCTTAAGCTGGTTCTATGGGATAAGGAATGACAGAGCCAGAGTGCAGGTGGGGTGGGAGGAGACTGTTGAGACCCCTCCTCTAAGAGCAGTGGGATTTAACTCCTTTCCCAGTTGTCTGTGGTTTCAGAAAAACCCCTGCTCATCTAAATGGGCTCAAACGAAGGCAAAAACAGATGGGAGGGGCTTTGTAAAATCATTTGAAAGTCAAAGGGAACAAAGCAGTTTAGGAAAAAAGAAAGAACAAAACCTTCCTTCCAAATCACTTAAGATTATTTCAGGGCTGGCATTCTTAAAGGGATAAGCCCTCACTCTTCACTCAGCTCAGAAATTCTGCTCTCCAGACTGGCATCTGCCCCCCAACCCCCCACCCCCCAAAGAGGAGAGAGGGATTCCTGAGCTTTCCAAAACCACCCCAGAGGTACTGAGGCAGCTAAAGGATCTGAAGGATCAGGTCCTCCAAGGCCACTAGGACCCATCTGGTTGAGGCATGAGCTCCCAAATTATGCCAAGGGAGGGAGGTCTGGGGCAAAACTCCCAAGAGTTCCAGGTGACAGACACGAGCTCAAAGAATATGGATTTCCGACAGTTTTCAAAAGTTTTCCAAAGCCAGGTCCGCAAATCATTTTATGACCAAGGGCCTCCCTTCGCCAAAAGCTGCTTGTACCTATACCTCCTTGTAGGCCCATCAGGCATCCTCAAAGGACCTGGAGTCCTGGCTGTCTCTCAAGGGGCCTCATAGCTACCACCCCCACTTTTGTTCTGGTGAAAAATAAAACACATGACACTCATAACTGAAGTAGCATTCGCATTTGAGGTCGCCCTGTGCTTTCAGAAGAAGACAGTCATTTAGGTAGTACACCCAGAGAGCCTCTTCTGAGGCTGCACAGCTGGCCCTGCACTTACTTTCTGCCTGGGGCCCCAGTGGGCTCTGAGATCCCCAAAGCTCTGACACTGCAGATTCTCCCACACTTGGGGATGGGAAGGCCAAGGAGACAAACCCATTGCCCTGATGACAGAGTCCTCAGTGTGGACAATTCTTTCTCTGACGAGAGGACATTCAGTTGTACTTTTGCCTTCCAGTTCTGTGCATCCTGATTAAGGACTCAGTCTGAGTGTTCAACTGCTGGGTTGTCATTTCAGCTCCATCAGATTGGTTATGGAATCCTGAATCAATTATGGAGCCTCTTGCCGCCTCGGTTTCCCCCAGTTTTGAAAACAGGATAGTAACAGAACCTACCTTATGGGGTTTCTGTGAGAATTAAGTGCACAAGAAGTATTCAGAGAGCATTCAATAAGAATTCATTTTGTTTTATATATTTAAGTACAGGAAACTGGTTTAAAACATTCTTGTATTGATGGAGACCTAGGAAGTAAATTGAGCAACCTTGTTTCTCATCACAGACTCACATGAAAGACAGATGGCATGGTGACACCCAACACGTACAGAAGGGTCTGCACTGCACACCCGGGCAGGGTTTCACAGTTTACCTACAGCAGAAGTGAGTTAAGACATGGTCTGTTAGGTGACAGTGGCAGCCAAATCTTTCTCCCTGAAGAATAACACAGAGCAAAATCAGAGGTGTGAAATCAGAGTGGGTGCATTCTGACCCCACAGTGTCAAGGATTCCATGAATTCCATTTCATTTGGATTCAGGGAGTCTCTACTTTCCTGGGTCTTGGTAAAAGGGGAATCTGATTCTCTCTAGGGTGTCTCCTTTGTTGCTTCAGGGACCCAAAAGATTGACACTCTGCCATGTACCATGTCACAACCAAAATGGGGTTGGAGGGGCAGTTACATGTCACATTTATGAAGATCTGACATTCTGGGCACTGGGTGCAGTCCCAGGCTGTGCACTCACCTTTGGCTCTCCTTCTGAACCACCAGATCACGCTGTACTGTGCCCCAGCCCTGGGCAGCACTGAAGGAGAGGTCAGGAGCAAGGAAGGACAGAAACAGCTCATGACAGAAAAGAAAGGGCCATGTCACATTTGGGGGGGAGAGGCCTACAGCACAGAGAGAAGTTCTTGCCATCAACTCTCCTGTCTCCTTTCCTCCCTCGAAATCTTTGATGGTAGTACTTGCATCTGAAGTTCTGTGTCACTATAGGAGGTTTTCTGAGAGACTGTATTTCTGCCTGCAATGTGGGAGACCTGGGTTCGACCCCTGGGTCGGGAAGATCCCCTGGAGAAGGAAATGGCAACCCACTCCAGTATTCTTGCCTGGAGAATCCCATGGACGGAGGAGCTTGATGGGCTACAGTCCACGGGTCACAAAGAGTCGGACACGACTGAGCGACTTCACTTTTACTTTCACTTTCTCCTATCACATGGTTCATCTATTTATTTGAGTAGAATAAAAGCAATGGAAAGGCAGGAGAACTCACTATTATCATCTTCTGTTGAATTCAGCCAATGCATAATTTCTAAAGGCATTGCAATGACTCTCAACCATATACTCGCAGTCTAAATTTCCTCAAAGGTTCCTTCAGATCAAGGGTTGGAAAACATATTCTTAAAAGGCCAGATAATGAATATTTCAGACTTTAGAGGTCAGATGGTCTCTGCCACAGCTATTCAACTTTTCAGCAACAGATGATGTGTAATCAAATGGGTATAACTCTTACAACAATACTTTGCTTACAGATAATAAAATGTTAATGTCATATAATTTTTACAAATCATGAAATATTCTTCTCCTTTAGTTATTTTTTCCCATTTAAAAATGCGAAAATCATTCCTAACTCAAGAACCTCCCAAAGCAGGCAGTTGGCCACAGTTTGCCAACCTCTTTTTCAAATCACTAACTTACCATTTTCTTACCTGTCACTCTGTCTTATGCATCATGGGAGGTAATGACTAATAATTCCATGACCTTTTCTTTTTTTAAAGTTCATTTGGAAGAGCAGCTACATAGACGGCAGGCATAGCCATTTTTCTAATTTAAATGTAGAAATGTAGGCAGCTTTATTTCTTGAGCAGATCCTGGAATGAGTCCCTTTCATACTGAAGAGTTCATATTTTATTCCAAGTGTGTAAAGCTGCCATTCAGCCACTAACCAATGGATATTATCTAAAAGTAAATGGCATCCAATAAGTGGATAAATAGTTCCTTATTTCTGCTTCCAGAAATAACACACTGGCAAGGGACACATTGCATAGGCGATCATGATGTTGCCTTCATAGACTTAAAGCTAAATCACCATTAATGCCTTCCTTCTTCCAATTTATCCTACAATGTTTTACTAAGCAGTTGCCTTGCACAGACGCTGGTTAGGAAACATTCAGTTCAGTTCAGTCGCTCAGTCGTGTCCGACTCTTTCTGACTCTATGAATCGCAGCACGCCAGGCCTCCCTGTCCATCACCAACTCTCGAAGTTCACCCAAACTCATGTGCATTGAGTCAGTGATGCCATCCAGCCATCTCATCCTCTGTCATCCCCTTCTCCTCCTGCCCCCAATCCCTCCCAGCATCAGAGTCATTTCCAATGAGTCAATTCGTCACATGAGGTGGCCAAAGTATTGGAGTTTCAGCCTCAGCATCAGCATCAGTCCTTCCAATGAACACCCAGCACTGGTCTCCTTTAGGATGGACTGGTTGGATCTCCTTGCAGTCCAAGGGACTCTCAAGAGTCTTCTCCAGCACCACAGTTCAAAAGCATCAATTCTGCAGTGCTCAGCTTTCTTTATGGTCCAACTCTCACATCCATACATGACCACTGGAAAAACCATAGCCTTGACTAGACGGACCTTTGTTGGCCAAGTAATGTCTCTGCTTTTGAATATGCTATCTAGGTTGAGCATTAAAACAGGACAAACACAAGTGCATCCCACTTCCTTTTGCTTTTCTTTCTTGGAATCTGACTGCCATACGATAAGCAAGTCCAGGCTACTGTACTGAAGAAAGAAGACTCACAGGGTCTCCTGGAGGGTCAGACATAGTGTGGAGAGAAAGCCCTTGGAGAAGAGAACCAAGGCAGCCCCACCACACTCACAAATGAACACAACTTCCTCAGTGACCCCACCTGACACCATGGGGAGCAGAACCACCACCTAGTTAACCCACAAAATTGAAAGGAATGATAGATTGCTATTTTAAACCATTAAGTTTGGGGATGTTTCATAGTATTGCTACCATGAAATGATTTTCTTTCCTTTCTCCCTTCACCTTGCTTCTTCAAATAGCTTTCTATTGCTGCATAATAAGTGAGACACATGCAGTGGCTTAAAACAGCAAACATTGGTAATATTACAGTTTCTGTGGGTCTGAAGTCTGCAGATGGCTTAGCTGAATCTTCTGTTCATCATTTCACAAGGCTGAAATCCAGGTATTCATCTGGAGGCTCCAATGGGGGAGCATCTGCCTCCAAATTCAGCCAGACTGTTGACAGGATTTATTTCCTTGTGACTAACACTGAGGGCCCAGGTTTTTGCTGGCTGTTGGCTGGAGGTAGACTGCCCCCAGTTCTTTATCACATAGAATCTCCAAACAGCTGTTTACTTCATCAAATCAGCAAGGAGAGTCTCCTGCCCTTAGGGAGTATCCAGTCTCTCTCTTAGGGGTTTTCAAAAAAGTTAGGCCCACCCCTGACAATATTCCTCTTAATTAGCTAAAAATCAGCTGGCTTGAGACCTTGATTATATCTGCAAGATTCTCTAACCTTTACCATATTCTGTTGTTTAGAAACAAGTCACAGGTCCCACCCACACTCTAGGTGAGGCGCTCAGACAGGGCATAAACACCAATGGGCAGGAATCATGAGACTACTCTAGGGACTCAATGCCACACTTCTCAGCAAGGACAGAATAGAGCACGGTGATGGGACTGGTCAGAGATCCAGAACCTCTCCTCAAGGACTTATCAAACCAACGAAGGTGAAAAGCCAGCCCCAGAGGTGATTACAGTGTTGGATTTGAAGCCATACACACCCCTTGTATGGTTCTGAGGGAGTGTGACATGTAAAACTCAGGTAAAGACAAGACGGCATCTGGCTAGAGAAGAGAAGGGAAAGTTTATGGCAGACCTAAGAGAAAGAAATAAACACCTAGAGGCTGGGTAATCCAGACCATGCCTGTGTTAATCCAGAGCAGTGGTCCAGAATTCTATACCTATGGGTACGTGAAGCAAAGTGAAGTGGGCTGGGAGGAAATAATGGAGCATGATGAAGACCAGGGCCAAAAGAACCAGACGTTTGCCATCTAAGGGGGCAGCCATCCTTCAATCCCAGTCAGTTTCTGCCATATGAGAATGTTGACTCCAAAGTGCCATGTATATATCTTAGTGAAACTAAAACTTCAATATTATTAATATTACTATTCTGTCTCCAATTTTAAAATGATAATTAGTAACTGACAATTTTTTAAACCAAGTATGAGCCAAGAAACACATACCTGTGCACTGGATTTGACTGAGGGAATAGACGCTTGTGGCTGGATGAATCACAAGCTTTAATAAAGATTGCCAGGAGAAATAGCAACAAATTCAGATATACAGATGATACCACTATAATGGCAAAAAGTGAAGAGGAACTAAAGAGCCTCTTGATGAGGGTGAAAGAGGAGAGTGAAAAAACTGGCTTAAAACTTAACATCCAAAAACTAAGATCATGGCATCCAGTCCCATAACTTCATGGCAAATAAAGGGGGCAAAAGTGAAAGCAGTAAATAGATTTTCTTTTCTTAGACTCTGAAGTTACTGAAGTGGTGACTGCAGCCATGAAATTAAAAGACGCCTGCTCCTTGGAAGGAGAGCTATGACAAATCTAGACTATATTAAAAAGCAGAGACATCACTTTGCCAACAAAGGTCTGGAGAGTCAATTTCCAGTAGTCATGTATAGATGTGAGAGTTGGACCATAAAGAAAGCTGAGCACTGGAGAAATGGTGCTTCTGAATTATGGTGCTGGATGAAGAAGACTCTCTGAGAGCCCCGTGGACTGCAAGGAGACTGAACCAGTCAATCTTCAAGGGAATCAACCCTGAGTATTCATTGGAAGGACTGAGGCTGAAACTCCAATACTTCGGTCACCTTTGCAAAGAGCCGACTCATTGGAAAATACCATGATGCTGGGAAAGATTGAAGGCAGGAGGAGAAGGCGGCGACAGGGGATGAGATGGCTGGATAACACCACTGACTCAATGGACATGAATTTGAGCAAACTCTGGGAAAAAGCAAGAAAGGACTGAGGACCCTGGCATGCTGCAGTCCCATGGGATCACAAAGAGTTGGACACAACTTACTAACTAAAGAACAACAAAAGGTAAACATAGGGAAGCAAAAGTGGCAGAGCCCACTGAGTAACCAAACCCTATTCCTTGGGCTACTTCTACAGCACTAGTTCCCCAGTGCGGTTTGCCCACCAGTACCATTCACATCACCTGCAAACTTGTTTGAAATAGACGTTCTCAGGCCCCACCAGCCCAACTGAATCAGAATCTCTGGAGCTGGGGGTGAGCAATCTGTGTTGGAACAAGCCCTCCAGATGATTCTGATTCTCACCAAAGTTTAAGAATCACTATGTTACAGGAATCAGGTTATAGGAATCAGGCCTTAAGATCATTTTACTCTCTCCTGAACCATTTCCTGTTTCTATAATTTTGAAGATAGCAAACAACAGCACAACACAACCCTCTACTAAATACCTAACGTTCAGAACAATAGAGAAGGATGACCGCTTAGACATGCTGCAGTGTCTCACTTTAACCCAGTGCTAATGCACATTGCCATTTTATACAAATTAATTACCTGCACCTTCACAGAGAAGTCATCAAGAAGATGAATGCATATGCATATGAATGTCATGGAATGCTCCAGAATGGAGCAGGAGGAGAGGGATCCTGCTATTAATTTCTAATCATAGATTAGAAAGGCCCTCTTGCTACAGAAAGAAAGTCTGCCTCTGCTTGAGAACACTTCGTAAGTAGACCAAACTGCTTCATGGAAGGCTGAAATTTGCAGGACCCTGGTTCTAATTAATCCGAGAAAGCATCTGGCCTGAAGTCAACACTGTTTCTTTGGAAAGATATGTTGAAATTCCTTTTTTGTCTGAAGAGTTACAATTTTGCAGCCTTCATCCTATGCCTCTCCCAGCAAGTAAGGATAGGATGTTTAAATTTCAATATTCCTGGGCTACAGCTATCCATCACTTATCACCAAGCAAGAGGGATTCATGTGATTCAGCATATAAATCTCACATGTTAATACATTTGCTGTTAATGGAGCTGCTTATTAAAAGGCCCATTTACTTCATTCTTTTATTTAAGATGGTCCCAAATAATGTAAACTACCCTTCAACATGGCGGGAGGTGTCATGGCACCTGAGAACACCGTATTTGATGGCAACACATCCGCAGCCTTACCTTTTAGCAGCGCTGCCCCCAGGCTCCTCAGTCACTCAGCCCCTCAGGGTTGTGCATTACGAGGTAGTGGCCACGTGCTCGGCAACGTTATGCGCTGTGGGGGTGCAAGTGTAAACCGCATGCCCCCTCCTCTGGATCATGTACATTTGTCAGGAATTAACTCTGTCCTCTACCTTTCCCTAGAAATCATCACCTGAAGTATCTCACTTAAAATCACTTTTCCAAAAGTGAACTTCCACCTTATTCAACTACTGAACTCTAAAGTCAATGTTTGTTGTGAGAGCTGCATTCAGCCATACTTATTCCTGGATATCCCTCAGGCAGGTGCCAGGCCAGAGGCCCATCTACTCTCAGCAAGCCCAGAACAGCTAGTTTTCCCTCCAGCTTCAGAAGTAATGGCTGTCTCTAAGGCTGAGCAACAAGGGAAGGAGATGTTATCCATTTGGGGAGCACATTCTACAAAACATATGCATCTTAAAGCACCAGTCGTGCTCGGTGAAGTGAGACGATTATGTTACCAAAGACACGGGAGGACCAAGAATGACTAAAAGAACAGGGAATGGCAGCTCGCAGTGCCTCAAGCGCGCGTGCTTTCTGGATACAGTTGAGTGCACAGTTGTCATTTGTCTTCTGTTTCTTTTTGTCATGCGTGTGGTTAGCTCAGTTCCCAGAAATTAAACATACAAAGTTGAAGAAGCGAAACAGACTTGGTCTAAACAGTCTCATGCCCCTACAGAGAGAGTCAGAATAATGCCACTGACACGAAGGACAGGAAAGGGCCTTTGTGATACCTGCAGGCTAGCGCCCTCTCTGATGAACCTCTATTTCTTGCTCAGACCTCACCATGTAGTTGAGACAGTGATCACCAGCTACCAATCTGCTGACTGGTGTCTACTTGAGGTACTTAATAAAAACATGGAATCCTGGGCCACATCCTCAGAAATTCTGATTCTGTAAGTGTGCAACAGGATCCATAATTTAAAAGCTCTCCATAGGGAATTCTAACTGGCTAACAGCTTGAAGAACCTCTGGGTTAAGGCACTCAAAAGACACCAAAAACATTGATATCTGTCACTGACACCCTAACATATGGGTTTATCAAATAAATAAATGTTAACTTGGAAATAAAAAAGAATTTGAATAGAGAAGAGACAAGCTTTGACAAGAGTAAGGAACGGCACTGGGGGATGAAGAGGAGATTCTGGATGGCAATGAGGGTACAGGAAGGAACTACAGGGACGTGGAAACAGAGGACTCGGCCACAGGGCCACATGGTTGCCTTCCCCCTTCTAGAGGTGCTGGGTTCACCACGCTGCTCTGGCTCCAAGGCAAACATAAACGAAGAGAAGCACTCTCCATTATGGACAAAGCACACCGCACAGTGAGTCTTTTCACTGAATATATTGAACACTTCCACCTGGGTTTCTTCTTGCTACCAAAAAGTTTCATTTTGAAAACAAGGAAAGCCATAGTATTTGGTTTTGGTCAACCAGAAAACACAAGGCTGAGAAACCATAGGTCATGAGGTGAAGTCCACACGGGGTACTTATCCACGGACAGGCTGGAGGTGATAATGCAACAGGGACCCTCCACAGACGACGGCACCATGATGCCATCAACATCAACTTACCTTTCGGTCCGGCCAATTGTACTTGGCAAAGATAGTATCATAGGTGTCCACTGCCCCATCAGTGATGAGCATAATGGCCTGGCTGCAGATGCTTCCTTGTCCAGTGTGGTTGAACTGTGGAAAGAAATAAGTACAAACTGAGAAACACCTCGGAGGGCTATGTGTACCCACGAGACTTCGGAATCATGAGATCTTAGGTTCAGGAAGCCTCTTAAAATGAGAGTTCATTCTGCACCACCAGAAAGAACCTACAGGATAAGCCTCTGCCCACTTACGGATCTCCATATTTACTCTGAGAAACTGAAACAGACCACAGAAGAGATTTCTTAAAAATACACACAAGGTAAGCGTGAGATTCTAGAATAGTTAACCTCTCTTACCTTCAAACATGGATAGTGCTTCAGAATATAAGCCCAAAGGAGTTGGCAGAGCAACCTTTTAGAAACACAATTATGGGTAACAGAATATGTGATGAGTAACATCTCTTTCAAAATCTAAATGAATTTAGTTTGAATGAGTCTAATGGATACAGATTGTTAGTAATAAAATCAAGGAGGTTTTGTACACATGGAGAATAAAGTCAGGAGCATGCCAATTCAGAATATACTGTAAGCACTCTTTTTAGGGTTTGTTTTAAACATGTATTTGTTAGCATGTAACATTATATATTCGGAGAAGGCAATGGCACCCCACTCCAGTACTCTTGCCTGGTAGGCTGCAGTCCATGGGGTCGCTAAGAGTCGGACACAACTGAGCGACTTCACTTTGACTTTTCACTTTCATGCATTGGAGAAGGAAATGGCAATCCACTCCAGTGTTCTTGCCTGGAGAATCTCAGGGATGGCGGAGCCTGGTGGGCTGCCGTCTATGGGGTCACACAGAGTCAGACAAGACTGAAGCGACTTAGCAACATTATATATTATGTATGTTAGTATGTACAGCTTGCTGAAATCCCAAGATTGTGCCCACTATGATACCAATTCTGTACTTCAACTTTCAGTTTTACAGAGAATTTCAAAAGTGCCCAGCCTTTGTGAGTGGTAGCTTGGCTAACCATATGACAGCTGTCAGAGATTCGTGTCCTTCCCTTGAATCATGGGTGAAGAACCTCCTTAATGAATGCTACAAATTCAGAGCAGTGTCCTTTAAAAACCCTACAGTTACATACCAATGAGGAACACACAAAAAGATTTTAACCTTCAGTAGTGAAAACTCCCACCACTACAAACTGCGAAGTTGTTGTTGTTGTTGTTTTCATTTATTTTAAAATTATTGCTAAGTGCCCACACAGTGCTGAGGATGAAACACAGAATAATCTTTTCCCTCATGTAGTTTATATTCTGTTTGATGAGATACCAAGGTAAAGGAGTAAATTATGTTTTATGTTTGATAATGGCGATGCAAAGTTTAAAAAAAGGTAGGGGGATAGGAAATGCAGAGGGCTAACTTTAGAAAGTATAGTCTGGGAAGCCATTAATGAGGTGGTGATATTTGAATAATACCAGGAGGTGAGCATCTGGGGCAAGGGCCTTTCAGAGAGGGCAAAGAGCATGTGCACAGGCATGAGTGACAATGTATAGGCATGTCCTACCTCCTAACCATGACTTGGGGGAAGGATAGTGGTCACCCTTGGACTCTCTGCTGACTGATGAACCAGAGCTACCAGAGCACTCACACTGAAGCGTAATGCCCAGTCTCGATGAACTTAGATTTCTAATGTGGAGTTTGAAGTTGCAGTGACTTTAGAGAAGACTGGATGAATGGATGGATGGATGGAACGAATGGCCTCATGGTTCTATTAGGACAAAGTAAAACCAACTCAAAACACGGATGGAATACCATAGTATAGTGGAAAATATTCAATCTTATTTCAGCACCACAAACTGGTACCTAACATAAATTCTCTTTTGAGAATATTTTTTCTAGGGACTAGCTCAGTGGTCCAGTGGCTAAGACTCCACACACTCAGTGCATGGGGCCTGGGTTTGACCCCTGCTCAGAGAACTAGATCCCACATGCCATACCTAAAAGATCCCACATGCTGCAACTAGGACCAGGTGCACTCAAACAAAATTTTAAAATAAATGAGTAATAAATAAATACTTCAAAAGAATACCCTTTTCTTCATTTATAAGATGGGAACAACATGCTTATAAGGTTGTTACAGCACAGATTATATGGCCATTATATGCTGGGCTACAAGTATGAACTTACTTAATCTCTACTAGTCTCTGAGGTACGTACTATCATTATCCCCATTTGACCAGTGAGGAACACAGGCACAGAGATTAGCTAACTTGCCCAAAATCACACAGCAACTATCTGCCATAGCTGAGATGTGAACCCAGGCAGTCCAGCTCCAGAATCTATTCTCAGATTCAGTGCACTCGGCCTATGGCCTCCCAGTAATGAGATGGCACTCCTCAATCTGAGAGCCCCACAGTGCTCATTTCCTCCTCCTGTTCTTCCTTGTTCTAGTCTTTCTAGCGTTCCAGGGTCACAGGGCAGACACCAAGGTCCCTAACCTGAGAGTGACTGCTCCTTAAATTCGGTGCCTTTAGAATGTGGCTCACTTTAGTCCTGACCCTGGCACTCACTCCTGCAACTCTGACTGGGCAGTGTCCTTAAATTAATAAACACACAAGGCACATGATACAGTATCAGTAGGTAAAAATACCCGAGAACTAAGACCATTGGACCACAAAACTTCTCACATAACTTCTTTTCTACCGTCTTCACTGACAATAACTTACTATTCTAGAAAACTCTTGCTAAAGAAGGTGAAAATTACAAATAACTTTAGTGCTTATTCCAGGAACTTCCTAAAAGACCTATCAACTCTTGAACAGAAAGCATCAAAGGACAATTTATACCCTGAGACTCTCTGAACCTCTGACCTCAAAATCTTCCCTTGCTGCATCCACCAATCATAAACTATAACTTAGGATTTATACTCTGTCTTAATGAAGCGTTTTCCCTCTCTTCCACCCTGAGGACCCACTTAATAGTCTCAATAAATGACTTTGCCCTTTCCACTCTGAGATGCTACTAAGATTCTATCACATAGCGCAACAAGAAAAAACAGTCTTGCAGCCTTGTCTTATCAACAGGTTGCTCTGGAGATTTTCTGGAGAGCCTGCAATTCAACACAACCTTCATGTCACTGGATAAACCCAGTAATGTGCCACTGAATACAAGTGATCTATTCATTTGACCACAGAGGCTGCAGAAGGGAAAAAATCAGGACACCTCGAGACTGTTGTTCATGTAACTCATTTGAAAACACCCAGGAAAAACTCTCCCAAACAAAAGGCAAGAAAGAGAGGGAAATGAAGATATCTGAATACTGCACACTGGAAGAAGGGGCTGCCCCGAGCTGTTTATTTAAATCCATTACTTTTCATGGCTGAGTCCCTGGTTTTCTTCTGCAGCAATCTGCAGTTGGGA
Organism: Budorcas taxicolor; assembly: GCF_023091745.1. Classification (NCBI taxonomy): domain Eukaryota; kingdom Metazoa; phylum Chordata; class Mammalia; order Artiodactyla; family Bovidae; genus Budorcas; species Budorcas taxicolor. The sequence continues at coordinate 14,176,728 of NC_068910.1, read as the reverse complement.
GAATTTTGAAGAATGCAATTAAATTCAAATGCTTTGATGAGTAATATCTCTTCTCTTCATATTTGTCTAGAACTTTTTTTTTATTGAATAGCGGGAGTGATGAAAGTGTTTTCCATAATAATAACAATGACAAGGGCCTGATGATGAACTACAATTAGCTCAGTGATTCATCAGTTAGCAGCAAAAATTTCAATGCATCCTGACATTTAGAGCATTTGGTTGTGATTAACAGTCTTTGAAATGTCACCGAATTTTATTTAATTGACTAAGAAAAATTTTTAAAAGGTAATCACTGCAAAGATTGTATTCATCGCCAAAAAGATAATTGCAGTTGTCACATGACAAGGTAGATGCTAACTACTGTAGCAAACCGGCTCTGTTTTCTTAAGAGAATCTAATGAATGCAGCAGAGATCAATAGCTAGAAGGGTCTTAGAAGTTTATTTGAATGCTCCTTTCAAAGCCATTTGTACAACAACTGCAAGCCTTTAAATCATCTGAGCAAACACTGAAACTGAAATGCAGGTAAATGCAAAACAGAATTAACTTCATTTAGTTATAGTAACTTCTGAACCATTCTAAGCCATAACCACAATTGGCATTTCAATTGTGTGTGTCTAAGAGAGAAAGAGTGTGCGTATATGTGTTTGTGCGTTCAAGAAATAGCTTTTAATTTCATACTGGCTTGCAAAAGCAGACATAATACACAGGAAGAGAATTATATCACTAAAGGTCATATTGATGAAGTGGAAAATAGCTAAAGCTTCATTTTCATGGGAGATTAACCATCTCTGTGTTTTTCAAAGTGTTTGGCTATTTAAAAGCCCCATGGCAAGAAATGGGATGGAAATGTTTCTCTCTCTGGGATAAATGTGCACTCAATATGGTGCCAACTGTCAACAAATCTCAGGCAGGGACATTTTGAAACATTTTTGTTCCTTCCATTTCTTACTTTCTGGAATTTACACTCGACCCCTCAGACTTTCTGACTGGCCAGACCTCAAAGGGCTTTTACCGATACAGGTAGATCAAGCAGGTATGTGGACGGTTTCCCTGGTTCAAAAATGCTTCTCTCACTGGGATTCAAGGGAAAAAACCCACCATGTATTGATGATTTTCTGGTTCTTGGAGGTGTTGGAAATACTACACCCTCTTAAAGGATAAAAAAATATTATGCCTGAAGGTGTGCCTGGGGAGCTGTGAGTTCTACAAATTCTATCCTGAGGTTATAACATGACGCAGAGAGTTCCTGGGTCAATAATTTGAGTGTTGGTATAGACATATTTTATAAGGTCTGTTCACTGCAGAACTGCTAAGGCCTCTAGTAGCAAATGAATTGTGAGTCTCCAAAAGGAGGATGGCATCCCACACCTTGACCACAACACCCATGTTGGAGCCTTGAAGCAGACGGCATCCCACTGGGCATTCCAAGGGATCACTGGCTTAGGAGAGTTTTAAAACAAATCTGGTAAGTGAAAGGCATGGGGAGAGGAAAAAGTTCCAGGGCAAGGAAAAGAAGAGAGGGGGATAAAGGGAATCAGAGGTTCCTGAGGATTTGGGCAGGGAGTAGGACCAAAGCATTAAGGGTAGGAGCTGCTTCTAGAAACCTCAGGCAGCCTGGCAAAAGTTGAGGCTGCCTAATGTCTCTGTGGTCACGGTGATGGCGCTTCCCACTCAACCCAGCATGACTGAGAGGGAGCTGGGCACCACTGCCTCATGCTGAAGCCTCAACCCCTATCCAGCATGGCCGGCTTCATGACATGTGATGTACATAGCTATACAGGGCCCCACACTTGGTTGAACACTCTGGTATCACTTTCCTAAAATTCTTAACTTTTGAACAAGCACCTACATTGTCATTTTGCACTGGGCTTCACAAATTAAGTGATCAGTGTTGGGTCTATTCCCAGCCTCATTTTAAAGATGAGGAAAATAAAGGTAAAACCAAGCAGAATTTTTGCAAGGTCACACAGCAAGCTCTGAGTGGGTCAGGCTTCTCAACCCAACCTGCCTGACTCCAGAAGCCACAAACTTCAACACAAGAAGCATCTCTTAACTCTTTACTCCTTCACCACCTCTGTCAAATAGCAGAAAAACAGAAATCTGCAAGGTACATTTCCAAGCAAGGGACTCCCTCCCCCCATCTCAGAGTAGCCTCCCCCTGCACTAGACACCAGGTTTTTGAAATAAAGAAAGCCAGTTTCCCAAATGTGGCAAGTCCTTTCAATATCACCCTCTAGAAAAAGCCTGCTAAGCTGTGGAGATCAGCATCTCCAAGCCCTACGAAGGTGCCTATTCAGGGTTCAAAGTGTTAGTCACTCAGCTGTGTCTGACTCTGCAATCCCAGGGACTGTAGCCTGCCAGGCTCCTCTCTCCACGGAATTCTCCAGGAAAGAATACTGAAGTCAATAGCCATTCCTTTCTCTAAGGGATCTTCCCTAGCCAGGGAATGAACTCAGGTCTCCTGCACTGCAGGCAGATTCTTTACTATCTGAGCTATGTCAAAAGCTACCCAAGGTTCAAAGTAGAATTTAAAGATGTAGCTTGGTCCTTGGCTCTGATCAGTCATGTTTATTAATTATTAATACATCGTTAATAGGTATGTGCTGTCCCAAACACTGAGTTGTCCATAAATGCTAATTATCTGGAGCCAGGTGAGTAGGAAGGGCCTCCGGTTTGTATAACAGAAGCTAAAATGACACCTTCCCTCCTTATTTCCTCTCCTCTGCACTGATGTACAATACTGACTCAGGACTGAGATGTAAATAGCCTTCTATGTGCCAGCAGATACTGTTGGTTAAAATAAGAGTATAGAATTAGGACCTATCCTTGGCTTGAGAGCCACTGTAGCTTAGTGGTAGAAGCTCAAGTTATGGAATCAGATATAACTGACCACCAAAACAAGCCACACAGCGCCAGCTGAATGCTCACCTGGAAGCAGATGGCTGGTGGCCTGCAGGGCTACCTGGAGGAGAAGCCTCTGAATGACCAGTTGCTCTCCCAGCTCTTTTGGAACTTCAACATAGCTGTCACCCCATTCAGGGCTTGCTTGCTCTCAGCTCCACCCCATATTTTTCCTGAAAATCACATTTCCCAGACTGGGCAACAGTTTTAACAAGTTTTGTCTTCAGGTGAATACTGAAGGACTCAAGGGAGAGGACAAGGTATTTCTAAGCCATTTCTCCTTTTCTCTCTGCTTTGGGGGCCTGGGCATTCTCCAGCAATGGCAGCATCGCCTCCAACACACTAGCTTCCACAGGACAGGCCCCTCCCTAGCATTGCAGCTCCTGCTGGGCAGCCCCCTCAGTGGTTTTGTTCTGCTCTGGTCAGCCATAGTGATGAGGCTCTGATGGCAGCCCTCCCTCCTGTGGTCCTTACTGACCCAGAGGGGAGCTGCCTCCTGCTGGTGTTAATCCATGGATCGGTTCATTCTCTGTTTGATTTCTCAGCTTTTCCATCCCCTGTGCAGCCAACTTCCTGAGTTCAACTCCTCCTGTTTGAAATACCTAGAGCAGCTTCTATTTTTCTGCTTCTTAACATCTAAATCACTACCTCCTTGGTCCAAAGCCACCATTGCATGTCACTCAGATGATGGCCTTCCTGCTACTATCTTTATCAATGAGCGGCCAGTGGATGCTGTTGAAATCCAAGTTGGACTCTGTCATTCTCTGCTCAGACTCCGTGACTTTCCATCCCACACAGAGGAAGAGCCAAAGTCCTCACTGGGTCCACTGGGCTCCACATGATGCCGCTCTGTGACCTTACTTCCTAGCACACTCTTTCTTTCCTGCTTGCTGTTGTCATGCTGGTCACCTTGTTGTACCATAAATATGCCCTCCCTCAGGGCCTCTGCATTTGCTGTTCCTCTTATTGAAAACTTGTTCCTCAAGATACCATTCAGGTCTGCACTCCAACATCACTTAACCAGAGAGCTCTTCCCGTAGCCAGAGAACTCTTGACCTCATTGTATAAAGGAACAAGCCCTTATCATTTTGGAGCAGTAGAATTATTGTTCTCCGTAAGACTACTCATTTCATATGTCTCCCATCATTAGAACCTGGGTCAGCAAACTTCTTCTGTAAAGGGCCATATAGTAACTGTTTTAGTTTTTACAGGCCATATGGTATCTATTGAAAATAACTCTGCCACTGTAGTACAAGAACAGCCCTAGACTATATATAGTCAGGTGGGCATGGCTGTGCTCCAATAAGACATTATTTACAAAAACAAGATGGAGGCTGATGTTTCTCTTGGGACATAATTTGCAGACTTTTTCACTAGGATGTGACACCCATTAAGGCAAATACTTAATCTGTTCTGTTCACTGGTGTACTATTCCCAGTGCCTGACATTTAAAAAGCATGCAGCCTATAGCAGTTAAATAAATAATGGAGAATCTGCATTAATAAAGACAGTCATTTATTTTCCTACTGCCCTCCCAGAGTAAAAAGGACACAGAAGTCACATGATGCTTTAGCTTGACACAATTGCATTCAAGGGGCAGAATCACCAGCCCAAAATTCCACAACGTATTTCACAAGATGTTAACAGGTGCTATTAATATTTGAAATTCTCTGTTCAGCAAAGCAGAAGAAATAGTAGGTACAGTGGGGTTTGCTTTTGCAGGACTTCCTGAAGCCTCCAGGGGGCAAGAGGAAGGCTGGGATAGGTAGCGCCTCTAACACTCCCTGAACACAGCACACAGAGAAGCCCTTCTTCCTCTGAATATTACCACAGGCAGGGATTCAGTGTGACTCACAATAAGGAATCCACTCCATGAAGAAATTGAGAGTTTCTCAGAGGGAAAGAAATCTGTGGTCGATGGTGCTCTAGTATTGAGACACTGATGGCCCCGGAGTCAATGATGGTGGCAGGTGAGTCCGCTGATCAGACTGTACCATCGACTCTGCCCAGGAGGGGGCTGGGATGGCCTCCCAAACTGGACCTGGTTCCCCAGCCTCACCCTCTTATCCCCTGCCTGGCTAACAATAATGTTGGCCCACGAAAATCCCGTCTATTCTCTTAGAAGAGAGAAAGGCAAATCAAAGAGGAGCTTACATCACTGAGAATGTTGAAGGCTTCATTCAGAGCTATATCCAGCATTCCAATTCCTTTGGCAAAAAGTTTGTCCAGATGCTCCCTGAAGTGCTGAAACAACAAAGCAAAAAAATCCATTAGCATCTGTCCTGTTATATGAAATACCAACCCTGAATGAACAAGCACATGCCGAGGCAAAACCCATGATTCATTCTCAGGCCCCAATGGCCGTAATTCAGTTTTTGCCTTCCAAACTTAAAACATAAGAACTTAGTATAAAATTTACCTTCCATATGTATTTTTTTTTTAAGCTTTGATTACATGTTAGGGGAAAGAAAGTTAAGATTTTGGTGAAAAGTTTATAGTTTGTTGAAAATGTCTGCCTCCCTCTCCAGTTTCATCTCCTGTGACTCTCCACTCTTCCAGGGAGTGCTATGAGCTCCCTCTACCCCTCCCTTCCCCTATTTTTCCACTCAATCATTTTTTTAGACTCCATACATGCTCCCCCTCCACTGGGAGCACACTCTCCATCCGTCTTCTGCCTTCCCCTTATCTACTTCTCTCTTATCTTCTCAGGGTGTGTCCGTTTAGAGGGACTCAGCCCTTCTTGTCCTAGGAAGCCTTCCTAGAACACCCACCCCTGAGAGCCTGGAGTGCTTCCTTGCAAGCCCAGGCTGCCATACCAGGCTCAGATCCACCGTGCACTTAGCACTCCAGGTGTATAATCACCTCATTCGATTCTGTCCCCACTCAAGACTGTGATGTTTCTAAGACGGCACATCTGATGGTCTTTTGTTTTCCACATTTACCACATTTCTGACACATACAATTGGTGCTCAAAAACCACCTCCAAAGAGCCAAAAGTGAAAATGAAAGTCGTTCAGTTGTGTCCGACTCTTTGAGACCCCATGGAATTCTCCAGGCCAGAATACTGGAGTATTGGTAACTGGTAATACTGGTAACTGTTCCCTTCTCCAGGGGATCTTCCCAACCCAGGGATCAAACCCAGGTCTCCCGCATTGCAGGCAGATTCTTTACCAGCTGAGCCACCAGGGAATTCCCCAAAGAGCCAAAGAGTGAGGCTAGAGACTGGATCACAACATGAGACCCGTGCCTATGGGAGGCAGATCCAGGCAACAAATACAGAGGGCTCCGAGGAACAGGCAGATGGGAAGGAGGCTCTTCACGAGCAGCCCCAGGCCTTTCCACTATGTCAATTCCGCAGAAGCCCAGCATCAGCTGGAAAATAAAGGGGAAAAAGAAACTGACTGTGAAACCCAAACATCTCTGCTTTCCAAAAAGAGATAGGAGTGAGTCCAGGCCTATGCCCAGGTACAGGGGAATGTACATGATGGTCACTGGCCCAAAGCCCATGTTCACAGCAGCACAGCGCTTGGCAACACTTTCCAACTGACCCAATCCAAAACCATTTGTTTTCTACTGAAATGAATTATTCTGTTCCCAAAGGCATCCAACCCTTGTCTGCTGGGGAAATAGCTGGAGAAGTCACTAAAGACACTAGGAGGGAGAGGGACAAGAGGGGAAAAGGCCTGCTAGTGACTTCCTGGCCTAGGAGTGGTTTCATTTCTCCTACTGTGCCTGTGACCCAACAGTACTCCAAGTATGCCATCAGAAACCAATGGTGACGCCCACTCATAATGTGTCTGCCTTGGGACTCTGAAAGTGATCAAAGCATCACAGACACTGATCCTAGGATAGGACTTATAGTTCTAAGATGCTGTTCTGCCTGGAGCTTCTGGTCATCAGGATGGGCTGCACATTTGCTGGCAAACTGGACTGGAAAGCTTGAGTGGGATCCTTAGGGCAATCAGCTTTAATGTCATCCAAGCCAAACATGAATCAAGGCTAGATGTGAAGCTGGTAAATCATCCTGGAGATACGCGTACCACCCACAAGACCTTTTCCCTGGGCCACCCCTCCCTCACAGCAACCACACTCTGATGCTCACCAGAGCAACCTCGGTTCTGGAAGCCTGCTCAATGTTAGGTTCTGAACAAAAACACCAGCCAACTGTGTCCACATAACAACCCTGTGAATTTCCATCATTCCACTCTGCAGAGAGTAAGACTGAGGTCCAGTATTGCACCTAAACTCACATACCTCCAAGCTGCCCAGCCCAGGTTCTATCCAGGCCAGTTTCAGCTGCTCTAATTCTCTCCTTTCCACTACACACCCACTGCTGTTTAGTGTGTGTGTGTGTGTGTGTGTGTGTGTGCATGTGCGTGTGTGTGTGTGTGTGGCTATGAACTTGACTTAGACCTGGCCAGTGTGTCTCCAGTATGCCTGCTCTTCGTTTCTGCACTCAACTGAGTCTACAAGTAATTATCAAGGGGCATGCTGAGGGTCAGGGAACTAGGCAAACTACACAGCCAGGAACCAAGTTTCCTGCTTCTCTATTCTTGCCACTCTTGACTTGGCAGCAGGAGGCCAAACTCATGGCATAGCCTCTATGAGCACTCAGTGGGATAAACCCAGAAAGTTGACTGAATCTAAGAAGCTCATGGGTCCCACGGTGGGTAGGCAAGTAGTCAGAGCAAATCAGCCTGCCTTCTCCAAGAAACTCCACCCTTGGAAACATGACTTGTGAGTGAGTGGTGACTGCCAGGAAGGCTTCGGCTTGGTAAGTGTCACCCCAACGTGGACCCAACACATCTTACAGGACACAAAGCAGAATGGCAGGCCGATCACGCCGACTGTGCAGAGTGTGTTCTTTAACCAGACCCAGGTTCACAGCACAGGGCTGGGCTCTGCCTCGACAAGTTCATTCTATTTATCTGATGTCATTTCTGTCAACTGCACTTAGCTGTGCTCAGTCACACAAGTTTACACAGGACTTTTTTTTATAATATAGCAATTTTTCTTTTAATCCATGTGTAGCTGCATGTCACGTGCAGAATGATGTTTTAGGCAATGGCTGCTTTTATTGTTGGACACTTAAGAGCAAAATGCAATAACATGTCACAGAATTCCCCTCCATTTGCTATTATAACAAGGTCAATTGTGATTTTGTTTCTTCCTGATAGAAGCTGAGCTCACACACGAAATAGAAAAAATATTTCTTCATGTTAAAGGTTTCTAAGTGATGTCATAGATGAAGGACTCTCTCTTTGTTTTTTCTTCCCGGTCCTCTCTCTCACATTCAAACCCCCTTTCCTCCTACTCCACAACCTAAACAACTCAGCTTCATCATCCTGGTCAACCAGCCTCTGCATTTAACTCTCAGTCCAACCCTCCTCCGAAGTGGGGACAGGGGGTCCTGCCTTCCAGGGAACTATCCCCTGTGATGTGACTTCCACTAAGAGCTGCTCTGCCCTTTACAGTAGTCATGAGCTACATGTAGCTATTAATATTAAATTTAATTAAAATTACCTAAAATTAAAAACTCAGTTCCTTGATCACACAAGCCACATTTCAAGTTCTCGACAGCCCAATGTGGCTAGTGGTCATTGGACTGGACTGTGAAGGTTAAATAATATCTCCATCATTGCCTAAAGTTGTGCTGGACAACACTAACCTGGAGACACAAGAGCTAGACTAGTCCTTCCTCCTTACCAAGCCATCGCCTGATGGTGAGTCAGAGGAAACTCTAAGGCCAGCGGGTATGTATGATTTCCCCTATCCAGCATCCTTTTCCCTTCTGCTGAGTTTCCCTCTTCCCCAACACTTCATAATTTATATGAATTGAACAGTGCTAGTATCTCTCTCCTTCCCCAGTCAAGGGTTGGGCCCCCTGATCAGCCCTGTTCAATCTGTGAATTCTATCCCATCAGCCATAGTTGGGCTTCTACTGAAACATGATAAAGAAGATTCTCTCCACTGAGATTACTGAAAAGTCAGGGAGGCAGGCTGGTGCTGCCAGCAGCCATGGAGCCACTGCACAGGAAGAGCTCATCTGAATAAATGTAACAGCCAAGGAAAAGAGTCCACAATGCAAGGGGGCAGGACAGAGTCAGGACGGCATGACTTGAGCCCCTAGATCCAGCCGTGCTTACTTTTCTTGGATAAGTGAGCCAAGAAATTTGATTCTTTGCCTGACTAGATTTAGCTGTATTTGGGTCACTCAATTCAAAGGACCTTGATGACCATGCCCATCACATAACCCTGACTGACACAATATATCCCCAAAGACCTCCCTGCATTACAATGACCTTTCTCATCTCATCTATGCCCCCCTTCCTCTTCTTAATCACTGTCATTTCATTGCCTGATTTACACATTGTCTGAGTGCCCATGCCAGACAAAGCCAGGCGTTTCATACACAGCACACTCCTAGTGCACATGGGTGGAACATCCACTGCTTTCCCTCCCCCATGGCCTGTACTAATTTGTTGAAGATGAACTCTAGTTGTGTGCATTCCAAGGGTAGTGTCCAAAAGGGAATGAAGGGGCCTGGCTGATTGCCCTGCAGCCGCCAGAACAGATTTTTTAAAATCTATTCTCAGGTATGGCTGCTTACTGTAAGATAAAAATTTTTATATTTAATGCAATCATATTATATTATACTTGTATGTTAGCAACCAGTATATAGACCCCATGGACTCTGCAAGAATAAAACTGAACTAGGATCCAAGAGACTAAGCCCTAGTTTTGGTTAGACCACTTACCAGCTCTGATATCCTAAGACAAGTAGCTTTGGTTCTCAGGCCTCAGTTTTGCTACCTATGAAACGGGGGTGAGAAAGCTTCTGTTTATTTGGTGAAAAAGTGAGAGCATCCGTGCCTTAGAACAGTAGGCAGGAGCCAGGTGGCTTGAAGTCCAATTTCCACGCTGCCACTCACCCTCCCTCTATAAGCCTTAGTAAGATACTTCCTTCTTAGATGCCTTCTTTTCTGACTTAATTCAAAAGGCATCAAGCTGACTTCTCACTATTATTACAGGAAAAAAGAAGACATTTGAAAGAACCATGAAGACAGAAACATGTGAGCATATTTTAATTTCATATATGCTAAAAGAAATACTTGAAAAAAATCCTACAAAACTTTATGCCTCAAACACCTATGCCAACTTCCTGGATTGCAACTTTACAATCTAATCCACCTTGAAAAATGATGCATTTCACCTTAAAGGGCTAGGTTTTATTAAGTGGAGAGACATGTGGTTGATTTTACTGACACTGAGGCCTGAGTGTCTTCTAGAGCAAGCTACTGAAGGACAGTATTTGGCTCAAAATTAGCTGAGCCAGGAAATCGGTCCTCAACAACTGTGTGCCAGGAGGTGGCCAGTTTCCATTATTTTTCTAAATTAAAATAAACAATTTATTGGGAATGGTGACAGTTCCATTTTATTATTAAGCTTCCATAAAGGAGGAGGAGGGTGGCTTTTTATCTTTGCTTCAGGCGCTCATGCAGCATATGCTGCTGTCCGGGAGAAGGCCTCCCTTCCAAAGCAATTAGTGCAGCTTAACGCCTGGGGAGATGAACCAGCACCAGCGCCGCGGCTGTCTACGCCCAGATGCCAGCAGGCACAGCGAGGCCGATTATCTCTGTGAAACAGTCACAACATCCAGGCCAGCGGAAGGTCCTGGCGACACAACCCTCTCTCTCCACCAGCATCTGATTTAGCTGAATCAATTCTGATAACTCTGGGATAATAGCAATCATGTTTTTTCCTATGTAATTATAATGAATGTCTGAGTCCTCCCAATTAAAAGCAAGAGATTAATATAAAAAGTGGACAGGAGACAAAACAATTTCCCATCCACGGAGCTGATGAGAGTCGGTGGTTCTGACTGGGGTTACTTGGGGGAAAGGCTAACAACTACCTATCAGTGATGCCCATCCGGGTCACTAGAGTTAAGCAGACCCATATTTTGTGCCCATTACATCTGGACAAGGGATGCTGCAGCCACGGGAAGGCTTTCAGAAACTGCCTCACTCAGTTTCTCCAAAGGCAGCAAATGCTGGCTGGATGATAACTGTATGCTGGGAACTGGGTACTTTTCATCCATAACCTCACTCCATCTTCCTAAACACCCCTAAAAGGTACTATTAGGTTCCTATTTAACACACAGGCAAATGGAGTCTTCGAATGGTGAAATATGTGTCCAGGATGGCAGAGCAAAGTATGAGGAAGGTGGGTTTCAAAGTGCAGTGCCCCATATTTAAATCCATATTCAAACAGCCCTTCCAATGCACAGGGTGAAGCTCTCAACATCCCTGACGCTGCAGCACACAGAGCCCTAGGGATCTCACACAGGCCTGGTCTCAGGGGCACAAGATGAGTGCAGCCACACAGGGCCCTGTGTTCAAAGGGCCTGTGCTTGGTTCAATACTATGCTGTCACTGCCTGGAAATTCTTAATAATCTTACTGTGGAATCTATCTTTTTTAATGAGATCCAATGGAACAAGATTATGCATGTGAGCAAAGAAGGTATGGGAAGTGTGCAGGCCCCTGTTCCTTGCTGCCTGGGTCACACTTAGCATCTGGCAGTGCCCATGGAGTGCAGAATTCTGATGGACAGCTACAGAGCAGGTGTTCATCAAACGCGCCTGGCTATGTTAGGCTGTTTTGTACTGTGGTCATCAGATGACAGACTAAAATTAAGAAGCTAAAGGTAAGAGTGCCCTGTAGAAGCTCTCCAGTCGTCAGCACTATCAATAATAAGACATGGTACCACTCACCTTCTCCTAAAATAGTGATACTGCTCACATCAACATAAAATCAGCCTGAATCAAGAAGCAGTGTCCCAGTGATCATGACTGCCTCATTCTGATGTCTAACTCCTCATAGGAATTTCCAAACATGCTTTTACACATCTCAATGGTTCCATTACTATTGAGCTCCAAACTCAAACCACAGAAGCCCATTTGCCAGAGACCTAGATGGCATCCATACCTGATACTAGGCCACAATATGATTTCATATAAACATGGCCTCTTCATCATGATATAATTTCTCCTGGCAACAGACCCTCCTTCACCCTCATCTCTGGGATAATTCTCTCATGTTCCAGCGAAGTCTGAGAAATTCCTTGGCTGAATTTCACAACATCTTTTGGGCATATATGTCATGGATCTATGGGATGAGTGCTCAAGCCAAGGCTGGTATACAGAAAGCATCTAATAAACACTGTGGCCATCAGTATCACCTTGCCTTGTCTTGGGAATGCTCTCTCTGCTAGGCCTCAAGTGACCCCCGTGGACTACCTATTTCCTAGAAACCTTTTTCTATGATGTTAGGGGCACATTGTGCTTTAGTGCCCCTGGGGAAAGCTCCCCTGTGTCTTCTATCTCTTCACTACAAGTGTTTCCCTTCTACATGCTGCAGAGAGAAGCACTTTGTACACTTCTTATGACACCACTATCTCAAAGTGAATCAGACTGTGATTAGATTTGGTGGGGAAGGCAGACTGAGATGGTGTTTCTCAAACGTGGAAACACAATGACCCAAGAAAGCTGGTATTAAAGAAGTAGGTCCAGATGTTTGCAATTTGGAGGAAAAAGTACAGACCTGATAGAACTGTGTCTGAGTCAGCCCCCGTTTGTCCTTAATGTTGTATATTACAAACTGAAGTGTCTGAAGGTAGCAGATGTTTAATACTAGTGCCAAATTAGAGACCAGATAGATCTCCTGGATGTGAACAATGAGTACTAATTCATACTAGGAAGTCGGCTGCACTATAACCTCATTTCAATGGCAGAAGCACTTACTGTCCCATGTTAAGATGAGGTGGATGAGCCCAGAACTGATGATTCTCTCTGACGTGGAAATATCTGAAGTAAAACCAGTGCCTCCATGAAAGCTTTGCACAGTGGGACATGGCAGGGTTCAGGAGGACTCCCTGCTGATCTAATCAGTTCATCATCCTCCTGTGAGGCTCCTGAGGGAGCCAGGTCTGAGAACCTTCTAGCGACTGAGGAAAGTCACAGTCCAAATGCTACTTATACAGATGTGCCTGCTTTGTGTCTCTCCTGGCAAGATGCCATGTGTGTAAACATGAAGGTCTCACCCTTCACATTTTTCTGGTATTTCGAAGGTCCAAGTCCATCCTTCACAAACTTTCTAAAAACCTTGATTTGACTCAGGTTAGCTTCTTGGAGGAAGAAGGCTTTCATCAGCTCCACTACATGAGAACAGATACAAGTCACAACTTCAGTTCATTCCAAACACAGTGCCAAGCTCTGGAAACTTCAGCTACAAACAGATGTATATTTATAGTTGGCATCTCCACAAGAAAAAGGAGATGTCTCATTTCATCTGTCTTGCTCACGTTATGGCCCCAACACCCTTATGGTACCTAGCCAACCCAAGGCAAACACTCAAATACTTGTTGAATCAATGGACAAACTAAAATATATAAAAGGCCTTACATTCATGTAACACTTAAATATGATTTGACCCAATTTCAATTCTATGAATTTATTATAGGGAATTAATCAAGGAAATACTCAAATATTTATACAGATGCTCATCACTGTACTGTTTATAAAAACAGGGAAAAAAAGGAAACTAAACTTTATTTTCAACAGTAAAGAGGATGAAATGTTTTGTAGTCATCTGAAATATTTTAGAAGAATATTTCAGGGACTAGAAGGGTTATCACAACTTGTAATAATTTTAAAGGACATTTAAAGAAGTAACAATCTACTCTTTTTTTTTTTAAGCACAACTATCTGATATAAGGGCCTTCAGGATATATACAGCAGTACAGTTGGTTCTTTTTGTTAAGATTACATGCAACTTTAAAATTTTTCTTCCTTTTGCTTATCCATTTTCTTTATTATCTGGTATAAAAAGAAACGTTAAAAATGAAAGCATCATTAGACAGACAAAGACTTATTACTGTAAATGAATCCCCTCTTCCTAACATATCCATATTTATAGAATTTCAAATTTTGGGATCTTAGCCTCAAAACCACCTTTCAACTTGCAGAAATACCAGGTTGCTCCACATGACAGACAAGACTTGCTATCAAGTGGCCACTGGACGCCTGACTGGGCCTGGAGTGCTGGGGACAAGGGAAGAAGAGATGACCCCTGCCTGGAAGGGAACCAGAAAGGCCCACACCATGACACCTCAGAGGGGCAGGCCCTTGAAAGAAAAGAAGAGAGTGGAGAGATGAGGCAGAGAAAGCCTGAGTCAAGAGGAATTCTTGGAAAATAAAAGAACTGAAAACAGTTGGTTGGGTGAACTAAGCCGTCCTGGAGCCTCGTTTATGATAAGGCCAGTGATAGCACCTATTCCTCTTGGTGGAGCCAACAACCCACACTCTCCACCAGGGGGGATGGCAGCGCCAGCGCTGTCTCCTAGCCCAGCTCCCTAATTGATTCTGCCTGCGCTACAAAAGCAACCGACTCGCCAATTAAGGCAGAGCTGATTGAAGCTTGGCTGCATCTGTGGTTATTTCTTCTTTCCACACGTTTGTTGAGAGTGACACCCAACAGAGAGGGACCACCCACAAAAACCTTCAACTTCAGATAACGGAAATGTCTAAACAATAGCTGACACTGCACTGCTTCAACTCAGTTTGCAATCTCAGATTATGGGGCTGGTGTTTTTTAAAAGGTCCCAATGGAAGCTCCTTCTGAGGTGGTAGTAAAGAAGACATACCTCCTGTAGAAACAAATTTAACACTGGTTCAGAAAAAAAAAAAAAAAAGACAGAAACACTAAAACTCAACCTCAAAAATCTCTACAATAATTCAGAACTCTTTTCTCCTTATTATTGTGTGAATGTTCTTTGCAAGTCATCTTATAAAGAGATAAAAAAGAGGAAATATTCATTTTCAGAACTAAATAATTTGAGACCAATTCCAGGGACTGGCTTTGCACAAGAATGCATGTTTGGAAGGGCCAGATTTAATGATCTGATGACACCATCCTGAAATTCTTACATTTTGGACAAGTGGCCCCTCATTTTCATTTTGCACTAGGCCCTGCAGATGATTTAGCCAATCCTGATGGCAGCTGTGGCTTGGGGCAGACACAGGGACAGGAACTTGGCACTGTATTGGAAGACTGTCTCCACTCACAGACTTGTCTCTACATAAATGTCTACTCATGTTCATCAATGCCTGGTTTTATTTCCCAGTGTCCTAAAAGGATAAAACAAGAATATAGCATTTTATCCTTAACTTAGAACTATACATGGAGTCCTTCACAGCTATTAGTTTGATACGCTAGGTATTAAAATCATCTGGTGTCAAATATCAGGAAAAAATGAAGAGATTCAGAAGGTATCTTATAACCATGAAAATATTTAATATTTTAACTCTAAAAATAACTCAAATATTGAAGTCAGGCTCCCAAGGTTTAGAATGGAAACAGTAATGGGAGATCAGAAGATCCATGCTTAAGAAGCTTCCTCATTCAAACAAATCCAAGAATACCTAATTTCTGTGGGGTGACTCAAGCAATAGTTCTGGGGTTGTACTAGAACCCAGTGATGTCAAAATAATATGTTCATGAACAGACTGCAACAGAAGTACCAGCAACTTGTTAAAAACATCCTGTGGCTCCAGGCTGACAAATTCTAATCCAGTAGATCTCCAGTGGGCTCAGGAATCTACACATTGTTTAATATTGTTCTTGGGATTCTTATGCCTAGCCGCCAAGTTTTAATCATTCACCACCCCGATGACAAGAATGGTAATTTCCAAATTATGTATGTTGAAATGCTTTTAGCCAAACGTGACCACTCTCATCCAACATGATGTGTCCATGATAAAAATGTGAGTGAGTGGTTTTGGTCAGCTACTCTGGATCACACAAATCCAAGTCCAAGACCTCAGGCACATGATCTGGGCATCATCAAAAAATAATAGATAGATAAACATTTTATTATCAAGGAAACTGAGTCCCAAGTGAAGAAACCTCTGGGCAAGGAGGTCTAGAGCAGCATCCAGGGAGCAGAATGGCAGGGAGGGCTCTAGACTTTGTGTCAGAGCTGCACTCAGTGAACTGCCCCTTCTTAAGACCTGCAGCTTCCACACATGGCTCATTAGATGCACACACAGTGAAGCCAGGGTATGAAAGGCTTATGCAGCTGGCAAGGAAGGAAAGCCAAAAACAAGTACAGCAGGAGGCTCCATTTATGAGTTAGCACCCTTAGTGCCTCACAGCACATCCCATTATGTTGGGTACTCGGCAGTCTGTAGTCCCTAAAACCAAACCAGTCCTTGAGAAAAAGCCAGGCACGCAGCTTTCTGACTTCCCTAGTGGAATTATCATGAGATAGCAGTTTCAACCAAGGCACACTGATTTGCACTAGATACTCCCCTCCAAGACCCAGCGAGCTGCTAAATGAGGTCAATCCAGCTCAATCCAGTAAGAGTTTACAGCAAATACTCTAGAAATCTGCTAGACTTAAAGCAAATCTTTTTAAGTATTACAGATGGAAGAACATCTTCTCTCTCTAAAGATAAGAGGCAGCTACAGAAGCAAAA
This sequence comes from Budorcas taxicolor, assembly GCF_023091745.1. NCBI lineage: Eukaryota > Metazoa > Chordata > Mammalia > Artiodactyla > Bovidae > Budorcas > Budorcas taxicolor. Next base: position 14,160,286 of record NC_068910.1, on the reverse strand, counting down.
ACACCTTCCACTTTGTGCACTGAATGCCTTTAATGGAGAGGAGTGCTCTCGAATTAGCAACAGGGCACACACAATGTGTGAAGCCAGCTCAGGAGGCTTAGGCTGGAGGGAGTAAGGCTGCAGAAGCTTCCTACTGTTAGTTGTTGAGTCCTCTAACCAAGTGTGCCATTGTACCTCCCCCCACACACACCCAGGGAAGGGACAGGCTACATCAGACAATGATTGACGATGCAGAACTGAAGTCAGATAACAGCTCCTTTCAGAGAAAAGCCTTCAGCGCCGATCTGATTCCAAAGTGTTTCGGGCAACTAACTGGCTGCAAACTCGAGGGTTGCACACAGCCTGTGCCAGCTGGCTTTCACCGCCAGGGCCTTGGCAGGCAGAGTGGAGGCTCTGGGCCTGGCATCTGGATGGTCCTCCCCAGGCTCAGTGGCGGCAGCTGAGGCAGAGACCCTGGCAGCTCCCTAGTGTCCGTGGGCTCTGCCCATGTGGCCAGAGTGCTAGTTAACACTTGGATGGCCTGACATCCATACACAGACTAAAGCAACATCACAAAGTGAAGTCACACGGCTTTAAGACTTTCAGGGGTTTCTCATAGGTCATTTTAACCAAATCTGGCGAAAGTAAGAGGTTTAATCCCTCAGAAATAATCTAAACTAGAGAGCTGACTGAAGGGCCATGTTTCACACTGCTGGGGTAATCTGCATATGAAAGCCCATTGTTCTGACTGCCAGATTGTTTTTGGTTTTTTCTTATTAATTAGTTACTTTATTTGCATCTAGGTTCCTGTACAGTTAATTTATACAATTAATAGTGATTAAATGAATCAGCCGCATGACCTATTGAGAGCAAACAGGCTAATCGGGTACACCTAATGTTGCAGCCCTACTAACAGGCACTGTCCATAATAAATAAGTGAAATGCTGAACTATCAGACCATTTTTTGCCTACAAAAATAGTAATTTAATAAGGTTGCTCATAATAGCTTTTTATTCTGATCAAGTTGCTCTGGATTCATTTTGTCCAAAATAAGAGACTGCAGGATGAGACTTCCTGTCCCAGAATCAGTGATGATCCAGGGGAAGGAGACAGAAGATGAGGCTCTGGAAATTAAGGAGTCATAACTGACGTGTTGATGTGTGAGGGAGGCATGGCTGGGTTCCCATCACCCTGACATTCACAATGTTCTAGTAGGTTACAGCAGAATAGCTAAGGTGGCTGCACTTGCCACTCAAAAAGGCAGGATTTTACCATGTGCTGTAGGACCTTATGCCATTTGTACTTTCTTTTCTATTTTCACATCAGCGACACTTGCCATAAAAATAACTTAGGTTGCTCTATTTACGATGATGGCCCAGCCCATATGTCTGCCTCCAAGTGCTGACCTGTTTCTGTGCCACTTTGCAAGGTACAATTCCCATGACTGTTGACTAAATATTTGTGAAATCATGGACAGCACATTCTAGCTTAACCATTTGAGTGTTCCCATTAAAAATGTCAAAAGGTGGATAAGCTTGGTGGTATGTATGAACATGAGAATTTCATGCAGAAGGGCTGGTCGCTCTGGGAGAGATGCTCTGGGAAGTGGCTTGTTCTGAGAACCGCAGTTTATTTTTTATATACTCTATCTTTCTATATGTTAAAATGTGGGGTAGAGAAACTTAACAAATCATTAATAATCAGTATTAAGTAAATAATCAATTACTCAAATTTGTTAAGATGCTGGCCCTGCAAAACACCCTAATGCTGCTCTCCCATTAAACCTTGCCAGAATCCTATGTGATGGTACAAGAAGGAAGGGGACAGAGGAAGCCCACCTGTGTGACAGAGGTGAGGTGACACGCACCGCCTGGTCGCTGCTCACTGTGCCCAGACTGACAGCCACATTAATTTGGTTCTTAACAATTAGGCATTTTTACCTCTAATACTACTTCTCTCTCCAAAATAGAGACTATTGATCTGAACTTCAATTCACCCCAACAACTCAGCACTGTCATGCTAAACAGTAACTCTGGTAGATATAAGTATACTGCTCTAACTTTTATTTTAGGTGGAACAGGAAGTCTTGGAAGGGCTTTGATCAGGAGGCTGACTTGATCTGAAGAATCAAGTGCTTCCTCCATTCAGTGCTCTTTATGGATGGCCTGGCCCTATGCTGGATGCAATAGAAACAGTGGCAAATACATCATCAAGACTCTGGCCACTGGGAAGGGAAGAGGGAAGCCAGATCACCACATGGCCTCATGGGGAAACCCCAAAGGGCACTGTTATTTTATCTGAGGCCAGAGGGTGAAAACGTTAACTGGGCACAAGAGATGCGGGAGAACACAAAGGAAAAAAATATCTGTATGTTCCAGATGGAAAACAGAACATATGTAAGGTTTTAGAGGGTTCACACTGACTTCCAGGCTATAGAGATTTTAATATGACTAGAAAAGGAAAGAAAGAGGGAAGTAAAGGGGAGGGAGAGAAAGAGATGATGGAGAACAGGGGTGGGGGGTAAATGTCATAGCAAGAGAAGAAAATGGATAGATAAATGAGAGGCATAGGATGGAAGACAATAAGGAGGGGACCAATAGTTCAGCATTTCAAGACAAGTTCTAGAGATCTATTCAACATCATGCTTGTAGTTCACCTAACTATAGACTAGACCATGGTCAGTCTTTTGTGGTAAAATACGTAAACCTACCTTATTCTTGTTTAGAGCTGCACTGTGTTAAGTTACACTAGATCTAAAAATCTTTGCTTTCATTTAAACTATTTTGAAATTTTCTCTGGATTTTTAATGTACTATGACATTTTTTAAAGCAATGCAATTCTTACTACCTTTATTAACTCTAAATTGAATAAAACTGGCTTAGTGTGTGTTTACTCTGCAATTTTCTCTCCCTTGGTGTTTGGGCAGCAGGGTTACTTTGTACTTAGAGTTCATAACATACCCCTCACTCCCATAACATTGGCAAATTTGTACAATAGACACCCACTTGTTCACTGGATGCCCAGAAAGCCATGAGAAGTGGGAAGTTTCAGAATCCAGGATACTTCTTTTGACAAAGTTCAGGCTGGCAGAAACAATACTAGGGAAAATTCAGCAACTCTGATGTTTATTTTTGTTAATTCACATAAGTTCAGTGTCTCCTGATCCCACGGGAAAAGATCAAAACTGGAGAAAGATGAGAGTGACATGGGTTTCTAAGATAGTTGATTTAGAAATAAATAGAAATGCATCTTAAACAGAGCCATGAAATTCAGTGGATTTTAGAACGTCTTCATTATAAAACCAGAGAAAAACCATATCACTAATCTTCCTTCCCATCCCAGAGAGAGACCATAGGAGGCTCATTTTAAGGTCTGATGAATGCTTCAGAAGGCCTGAAGTAAATCAGGACAAGAATTTACTCATTTGAATGTTATATTTAAACTCCAGGCTCACCCAATTTGTCATGGTTTCTCTTTCCTTAAAGAAAAAATATTTCAGTTATTTGGTACATAAAGCAGCAAAAGAAAATTCTCTCTAGACAGTAAACAATGCCTTTAAAAGACAAAAGCTTAATAGAACCTCAAGATCACTTGTTCAGGAATGATGTGTCATGGGCCGTGTCAAGCAAAATCACAGGAAATCTGTGAAACAGGACTATTTAGTCTGCCCAAGGCCAGTGTTTTTGCTCTAACATTTTCTTTTATTTCATGACATCAAGATGCTCTCATTCTTCTTTTAAATTTTGAAAGTGAATTTTATCAAATACTGCTTTAATTAAAATTATCCAGTTTTGAAATCTTTAGGAGGTCATCTAAATATTTGGAAACCAGAGTTAGCTTCTATTGGACTAAAGGTACATAACATAATAATCCCAGGTGTCACCTTGTAGAAGCCCTTTCATTAACTGCAAGTAGCATTTCAGTGGCCATCAGGGAAATAGTTAAAAGATGACAAAGTAAGAAAGATCTGTTATTTCACTGTCATGAGAACTTCTCAGGAGGTAAATGGAGTTTTTGAGTGACGAATGAAATATTCCAAAGGATTTGACACATTTTAGTCAGAATCACTGAACTAACAGGATGGAAGGCTAGCATCAATGTGTATGCACAATGCCAGTTATACACAGTTTTTACAGGCCATAATCCCAATCCCTATTTTAAAAAGAACAAGAGAAAATGGCATCAGAGTTGCCATTCAGGGGACTGGACTGAACTAGACAGAGTAGTAAGGAATGTCAACCCTGGAATCAGATCATTTCATTCACAATCAAGTTCAGAATGTTCTGATTATATTCAAATGTAATTCATTTCATGCTTTTGTTTTCAACATTTTGTGGACCTTCTATTGAAATGAAAGAAAAATTACTCAATGAGAATCCTTTCCCAGGTAGCTTATCTATTCATTCATTTATTCATTAATACTTCTACTGAGCATCAACCTCATTCATAGGTACTGGCCTAGTTGCCCAGTCTTTTCATTCTGGAAAACCAGGTAGATCTGTCCAACACAGGCCTGCTTCCTTCCCACAGCTATAGCCACCCAGACTAGGCTGCTGGTCGGGCTGTTCCACCCACTGGAGATGTGATTATGGATCCAGAATGGGCACCTGATCTTGCAGAATCAAAGTCTACAGAAGACACACAGTGGGTGCACTGGGGACAGTGGGGATGACCCTTCCTTCCTTTTCAAGACTGTTTATTATTCTAGGGCCCTTCTGTGCAAACTTTAGAATCTCCTTGTCTATGTCTACAAAAACCTTGCTGGAACTGCACTAAACCACAGAACATCTGAGCTTCCCTTGTGGCTCAAAGAAGGTAAAGAATCCGCCTGCAATGAGGGAGACCTTGGTTTGATCCCTGGGTTTGGAAGATCCCCTGGAGAAGGGAAAGGATACACACGCCAGTATTCTGGCCTGGAGAATTTTGTGGACTGTATAGTCCATGGGTTCGCAAACAGTCAGACACAACTGAGTGACTTTCACAAAACTTTTACTGACCAAGTTCACCATCTTAAGTGGGTCCAGTTTGTAGCATCACAAAACAATTAGATTACTAATATCAAGGATCACTTATCACAGATCACCATAACTGTTGTAAAAACAGTGCCAACACTTTCTTGATGCAGGGTTGCTAAAACCGCAATATTATTACAAAATGCAACAAATTGAAGCAAAATAAAATGAGGTATACCTGTAATTGATTTCTGTTGTTGTTGTTTAGACACTCAGTTGTGTCCGACTGTTTTGTGACCCCATGGACTGTAGCCCGCTGGGCTCCTCTGTCCATGAGACTTCCCAGGTTAGAATATTGGAGTGGGTTGCCATTTCCTTCTACAGGGGATTGTCCCATCCCAGAGATCAAACCTGGGTCTCCTGGCAGAATATTTTTGCTCTTTATTATTTCTTTCCTTCTGTTTGCTTTAGGTTTATTTTGCTCTCATTTTTCTAGTTACTTTTGGTAAAAGTTAAATTATTATTGTGAGGCATTCCTCTTTAATGTAAGAATTCCGTGCTATAAATTTCCCTCTGGATGCTGTTATAGCTTTGTCCCACACATTTTGATATATTGTCTTTTCATTTTCATTCAGCTTTATATTTTAAAAATCACCTCCAAGATGTTCTTGGTGACACATGAATTATTTAGCAGTATATCATTTGATTTAGAAATGGTTATAGAGATTTTTCTGATGTCTTTATGCTAATGATTTCTAATTTGATTCCATTATAATCATAAAAAAAAAACTCTGCATCATTTTAACTCTTTTACACTTGCTGAGCTTTGTATTATGACCCAAGGTCTATCATTTCTTTTACTTTTTTGGCTGTGTGGCATGTGGGATCCTAGTTCCCCAACCAGGGGTTGAACCTGGGCCCCCAGCAGTGGAAGCACAGTTATTTACCTTTTGAGTTTGGCCATGCCCCATGGCATATAAGATCTAGTTCCCTGACAGGGGTTGAACCCACACTCCCTGCATTGGAAGCATGGAGTCTTAACCCCTGAATTGCCAGGAAAGTCCCAGAAGTCCAGAGTCTTAACTGCTGGCAGCACGTTCTAAGTCACTTCAGTCGCGTCTGACTCTGCTACCCTATGAGCTGTAGCCCGCCAAGGTCCTCTGTCCACAGGATTCTCCAGGCAAGAATACTGGAGTAGGTTGCCATTTCCTTCTACAAAGGATAAATGGACCACGAGGGAATTCTCAGGATCTCTTTTATCCTGGCTAATGTTCAATGTATATTTGAAAGAATATACATTGGACTGTTGTTGGGTAAAGGATGCAATGAATGGTAGCTAGATCTTATAGACTGATGGTGTTGCTCAGCTCCTCCATAGCCCTGCTGATTTTCAGTTTAACAGTCTACCAATTCACAAATGTGAAGTGTACAAGTCCCCAATTATAACTGTAAGTTTTTCTATTTCTACTCTCAACTCTTAATTTTTGCTTCATGTGTTTTGAAACTCCATAGTTTGGTCCAAACATACTTAAAATTATTCTTTATTCCTGGTGGATTGACACTTTTCATTATATACTGCCCCTCTTTGTCTCTAGTATTTTTCTTTGCTCTGAAGATGAGTTTACTTGATATTAATATGCTGCTAAGTCGCTTCAGTCATGTCTGACTCTGTGCGACCCCAGAGACATCAGCCCACCAGGCTCCCCCATCCTCGGGATTCTCCAGGCAAGAACACTGGAGTGGGTTGCCATTTCCTTCTCCAATGCATCAAAGTGAAAAGTGAAAGTGAAGTTGCTCAGTCGTGTCGACTCTTAGCGACCCCATGAACTGCAGCCTACCAGGCTCCTCTGTCCATGGGATTTTCCAGGCAAGAGTACTAGAGTGGGGTGCCATTGCCTTCTCTGGATATTAATATAACCACTTATATTTCTTTTAAAGCTTGCATAGTGTATCTTTTCCCATCATTTTACTTATAACATACGTTTGTCACTGTATTAGAAGCAAATTTCTTGTAGTAAGCATATGGTTGGCTCATATTTTTTCAGATCTACTTGGCCAATCACTATCTTTTAACTGGTGTGCCTAGACCATTCATGTTTAAAATAACTAGTGATATGTTAGAGATTGAGTCTTCCTTTTTATCTTTTTTACCTGCTCATTTTCTCTTAACTTCTCATCTCTAATTCTCTTTTCTTACATTTTTCTGAGCTACTTTTTTAAAGAAAAATAACTAATTAGCATTTTGAGATGTAAATATAAACCTTTTGATTTTCCTAAAAGAAGCAGCTCATTTTTACAATACAAAATACAACATAACAATATTTGTGCAAGGCATATGTTAAGATTAGAATACCATCTTCTGAATTTCACCAAAGCATGAGAAATTTGACAGGTCAATATTCACATTCGGTTTCTTGCCCCCTGAAAATGCAATTATTTATTTGTATATTTATTAATTTTTAATTACTGTTTAAGTATTGCTCATTTTATTGTTTTCACAATGGTTGCTCCAGGTACTATAATATAAATATGCAATTTACCATATTCTATTGATATCAGCATTTACTACTTACAGTAAAATAAATAAATCTTATTTCTAATTAGGCTCCTTTACCTTCCACACTTTCAAATATAACTGTCTTAAGAATTTCCTCAACAGATATTGGGCACCACATCAGATGAAGCTATAATTCTTGTTTCAACTATCAAATATGATTTGAGAATCTTGGAAGGTGTAGAGAAAGGGAACCCTCTTACACTGTTCGTGGGAATGTAAACTGGTGCAGCCATTATAAACAACAGTATGGAGGTGTCTCAAAAACTAAAAACTGAGTTGCCATACGATCCCGCAATCCTACCCCTGGACATATACCCAGATAAAAGTATAATTTGAAAAGATACATGCACCCCTATGTCCGTAGCAAGACTGTTTACAACAGCCAAGACAGGGGAACAACTTAAATGTCTATTGACAGATGAATGGATGAAGAAGATGTGATACACACACACAAAACTGTTACTCGCCATTAAAAAGAATGAAATAATGGCATTTACAGCAACATGGATGGACCTAGAGATTATCATACTAAGCAAAGTAAGTCAAAGAGAGAAAGACAAGGGACTTTCCTGATGGTCCAGTGGTTAAGAATCTGCCCGCTGAGGCAGGGGACATAGGTTTTCATCCCTGGCCAGGAAGATCTCACATGCCACAGGGCAACTACTGAGCCTGTGTGCCTAGAGCCCGTGCTCTGCAACAAGAGAACCCACCACAATGAGAAGCTCACACACCACAACGAAGAGTAGCCCCCTTCGCCGCAACTAGAGAAAGCAACAAAGACCCAGTGCAGCCTAAATACATACATAAAATTTTAAAAAGACAAAGACAAATGCCATATGATATCATTTGTGAAATCTATAATACAATACAAGTGAACTTATCTACAAAAGAAGAAGAGGCTTACAGACATAGAGAACAGATTTGTAGTTATCAAAGGAGAGGGGGATGGGGAAGGGAAGGATTGGGAGTGTGGGATTAGTAGATGCAAACTATTATATATATATATAGGATGGATAAATAGCAAAGTCCTACTGTATAGCACAGGGAACTATAATTCAAAATCTTGTGAGTAAACTATAGTGAAAAAGTTTATATATATATATATATATATATGTATAACTAAGTCACTTTGCTGTACAGCAGGAATTAAAACAACATTGTAAATCAACTATTGTTATTGTTGTTTAGTTGCTAAATCACATCTAACTCTTTTGTGACCCCACAGACTATAGCCCACCAGAATCCTCTGTCTATGGGATTTTCCAGGCAAGAATACTGGCCGTTTCCTTCAACAGGGGATCTTCCCAACGTAGGGATCCTGAACCCACATCTCCTGCTTGGCAGGTGGATTCTTTACCACAGAGCCACCTGGGAACTTAATAAAAAAATTTTTTTTAAATCTCCTGAGAATTAAGATACTATATTATTCTTACTCCTAAATTTAACCGATTCAATATTCTTTCCTTCCTGAAGCTTCAAGCTTTTTTTCTGTTATTTCCTTTCTGCTTGGAGAAATTCTCTAATAATGGCAGGTTTGCTGGCAAGAAAATTCTCATAGTTTTCCTTCATCTGAACATGTCTTTATTCCTTCATTCATGAACAATTTTTTCACTGAATATAGGATACTGGTGGACAGTGCATTTCTTTCATTATTTGAAAAATGCTATGGCAATTCCCTCCGGTCTCCATGATTTCATATGAAAAATCTGCTGTTATTCAAATTGGTAATTTAAATAATATGTCCTTTCTCTCTGGCAGATTTCACTTTTTTCCCCGTATGTAGGATCCCTGGGTGGGGAAGATCTCCTGGAGAAGTAAATGGCAATACACTTTGGTATTCTTGCCTGAAAAATTCCATGGACAGCGGAGCCTGGTGGGCTACAGTCCACGGGGTCACAAAGAGACATGACTGAGGTGACTTGAGAGAAAAACAACTATTTCTGCTTTATTGACTATGCCAAAGCCTTTCACTGTGTGGATCACAACAAACTGTGGAAAATTCTTCAAGAGATGGGAATACCAGACCACCTAACCTGCCTCCTGAGAAATCTGTATACAGGTCAAGAAGCAACAGTTAGAACCGGACATGGAACAACAGACTGGTTCCAAATAGGGAAAGGAGCACATCAAGGCTGTATATTGTCACCCTACTTATTTAACTTATATGCAGAGTACATAATGAGAAATGCTGTGCTGGATGAAGCAGAAGCTGGAATCAAGATTGCCAGGAGAAATATCAATAACCTCAGAGATGCAGATGATACCACCCTTATGGCAGAAAGTGAAGAAGATTTAAACAGCCTCTTGATGAAAGTGAAAGAGGAAAGCAAAAAGTTGGTTTAAAGCTCAACATTCAGAAAACTAAGATCATGGCATCTGGTCCCATGACTTCATGGCAAATAGATGGGGAAACAGTAGAAACAGTAACAGACTTTATTTTCTTGGGCTCCAAAATCACTGCAAATGGTGACTGCAGCCATGAAGTTAAAAGACACTTGCTCCTTGGAAGAAAAGTTATGACCAATCTAGACAGCTTATTAAAAAGCAGAGACATTACTTTGCCAACAGAGGTCTGTCTAGTTAAAGCTATGGTTTTTACAGTAGTCATGTATGGATGTGAGAGTTGGACCATAAAGAAAGCTGAGCACCGAAGAATTGATGCTTTTGAACTGTGGTGTTGGAGAAGACTCTTGAGAGTCCCTTGGACTACAAGGAGATCCAACCAGTCCATCCTAAAGGAAATCAGTCCTAAATATTCATTGGAAGGACTGATGCTGAAGCTGAAGCTCCAATACTTTGGCCACCTGATGCGAAGAACTGGTATTGTAAGTAGGTAGCAGGCAAAATGGCAACAATTGAGGAAGTAGATCTATCTCCTTATTTTTCCCCAATACCTGTCTGTGAAATTTATACTGTTACATAATCATTTCCAAGTGTCATGAATCTCTTTAGGCTTGAAGAGCTACTTATCAAAATGTAAATAACTCTTGCGAAGGACTGGATCTTAACTATATGTTTGATATACTTTAATTAACAATTAATTAAATACACAGAAATCAGTCCTGAATAATCACTGGAAGGACTGACGCTGAAGCTGAAACTCCAATACTTTGGCCACTTGATGTGAAGAACCGACTTATTGGAAAAGATCCTGATGCTGGGAAAGATTGAAGGTGGGAGGAAAAGGAGACGACAGAGGATGAGATGGTTGGATGGCATCACCGATGCGATGGACATGAGTTTGAATAAGCTCCAGGAGTTGGTGATGGACAGGGAAGCCTGGCGTGCCACAGTCCATGGGGTCGCAAAGAGTCAGACATGACTGAGCGACTGAACTGAACTGAACTGAGGTGACTTCACACACACACACACACACACACACACACACACACACAATTATATTTAATTATACTGTCTTCCCATGCATTTACTTGGATTCATCCAATTTGTAATTTGCTCAGCCTCTTGAACATGCACTAATTTGGGGAAGTTTTCAGCCAATATATTTTTAAATATCTATCCAGTCCCACTCTCTCATCTCCTGAGATGTTTATGACATGAACGCTAGCCCTCTGCTGTCTCACGTGTCCCTTAGACTTGTCATTTCATTCCAATCTATTTTCTCTCTGTTGCACAGGCTGGATAATTTCTATTGATCTGTCCTGAAGTTTACTGATTCTATCTTCTGTCATCTCCAATTGAGCTGATCCAGTGAGCTTTTTATTTTGGTGACTATATTTTTCAGTTCTATAATTTCCTTTTGGCTCTTTTTTTATAATTTATAATTCTTTGTTGAGACTTTATATTGTTTACATTTATTTCAAGAGAATTCCTAACTGCTTTTGAAACATTTCAATTTTTAAAGTGCTATTTTTTAAATTTAAACTTCAACATCTGATTCTTATTAATACTGGCTTCTGTTGGTGTGATTTTTGTGTGTACCTGTTTTTGGCACAGGCAGGAAACTTCTGGAGTTCTCTATTTGGGATACATGGGAATCAATAAGAAACCCAGGGAACTTGCCTTCATGTCTTTAAGACTGGGCAGTTCACTTTTTTCCTACCTTGCATATCTTCCTATACTCATTGGTGGTGTTATATCCACAGTTTTTCAGTTGTAAGGGGAGCAATCTGATTAAAATATGGCTACTCTATACTGGCAGAATCAAAAGTCTGTTTTTAATTTTAATAAAAACTACTTCAAATGTCAACATTCAAAAGTTCAAAGGCAATTTTAAATGAAGTTCTTTTCTCACATTCTCTAATAATTTTTTCATTCATAAGACTTCATATCTCCAAATATCACACTGCCTGTGTACATCTAGGAATCCACCTGAAGGAAGCATTTTAAGCATCTTTTCTATTTATTGTTGCAAGCACCATCACTGGACACCTTCTTAAGACTCTGGAAGATATTCCAATGCTACAAAATTGGTAAGCGGGTGAACTCTACACCCAGGCAATGGCCAACAAAAGAGAAAGTCCCTAGAGAAATTTGCCTGCAAGTTTATTTTTCCTACCTTACCCTAAAAAATAACCAAAAACAAACAGTCCCTGGATACACTTGTTCTTTGAACTACAAGCTTTCCTAAAAGCTAAGCTTAATATAGTGTGCTTCTCCCTCAGACTGGAGGTTGGATATTAGCTCTGGTATAACTTCTCCTCTCACTCTGTGTTCCAGTTGTAATGAATTTCTCCCAATCCTCTAGGCTCACTCCCTCAGAGATGCCCACACTTCTACTCCCTGCATCTAGCATAGCACCCATGGCACTCCCTCCCCATCTGGGCCAGTGGTTCTCCCCAGCACATGCATAGAACGTCACAGAGTGCTACTCTGCCCACTGCCTAAGCCATACCTACTCTCTAGGGGAGGAGCATTATTTTATTGTACCCACATAGCATGTACAACCAAATAAAGTGAGTGATGGCAGTGTTGAGTCCCAGGAGGTATGATATTTTTGCAGCCACAGCTACACTTTCAACCTAAGTTGTCACCTGGCCCTGTGGAGGTAACTGGCAATGGCTGTGATGGTGGCACTGACATATTTAAAGGTGGCCAAAGGAAAACAGATTTTCATAGAAATGTATCTTGGAAATTTTCCAGGAATGCTCCAATTGTAAAGGAAACTTTTATTCCATTAACATACCTTTATTTTGTTTCAGACAATATATTTATGGAGCAAGCAATGCTCAGAGCTAATTAAGGATACAGTCAAGAGTAACATAGTCCTTATCCTTGTAAAGCTCACCTTCTAATCCAGGAAGTTACCCCAATATTTCCCAACAGTTACTTAATCACTTTTACTAAGTGCAAGAAGAGATATAGTAAGTGGGTTCAATTTTCTTTGAAATCTCATCAAGAGCTGTGTGCTTTCAATGGTGTCAATATGGGTGAAAAGGACAACACAGGCTGTGCTTAGAGCAAAAGAAAAAGAAAATCAATGCGAATGTTTCATAACCAGTGAGCATCGAAACTCAATACATTTCACTGCCATGATTTTATTCAGGTCTCTTCATAAATGTTCTACACACTTGGGTTCCAAGGCCCTCAATGAAAGGGCAGTGCATTTGATGAGTTTCTAAACACTAGGACACAATTAGTGATCACTGTGAGGGAGGTGGGTGTGCCAGGCACCTGCCCAGCAGCAGGCCTTACCTCTTTGTTTGTCCTGTCAGCTTGCACCAATGTTCCATTCAGGCAAGGTTCCACGTAGTGAAGCTCCTCATTATACTGCAAAGGGAAGAAACAGTCAAAAGTAAACAATTAAACATATGAGGGGTACACAATAATTTAAAGATAACACATACAAACAAAAAAGCAGCAAGATCACAGGCTCAATTCATTTCTGTAAGGTGACTTTCTCAATTGGTGGTCCTATTTAAAAAACTGTGTTTAAGTGCAAAGACAGACTTTATTCATTTCTTGCTTGACTGGGAAACTTCTAGAGCACATGTGGGTGGATGACAGTGACCAGAGTGTACACAATTAACTGATAATCCTTCAGGGGTGACTCCAAACACAGGGGTTCCCGGGGTATGGCTGACAGCACGTGGTCCAGCTGAGATCTAAATAGTGTTCCAAACTTGGGTGGATATGGCTCTAGCTCCTGCCTTTGGTTTCATGGAGCCAAGGAACCCATATGCAGGTCACATATGAGTGACAACAGAAGGTTGGAAAGCAGAGATCTTGATGCTCCCCTATAGGAGGCTTTGCGGTATTAGAGCAGTACACACGTGTAGTGACACCACTGTCCACATAGACCAATGCCAGGAATCACTTTTGATTCCAGAATACCCAGATAATAAAGCTTTGTTTTCGTCCAAAGCTCACAACTAGGAAGAAAACATTTGACTGTTCTTTTTAATTTTTCTCATCAAGCATGGTACTCTGCACTGTAGCTAGACTGGGACATTTCAAAACACAAATCTAATCATGCCCTCTCTTGTCAATGCAATTCAGAGCTCCTCTTTGCTCTGCAGAGGAACATTCCTAGGGCTTGGCAGGGCTCTGGACACTTGGCCCCATTAACCTTTCTATCATCTTCACCCATCAGCCCTCCCCATAAACTCAGCACTGGTCAGCCCTAATTCCCTTCCTGTCCTCTGAGATGACCCATCTTAACCTTCAGGCCTTCCACCACTGGGCCTCCTGCCTGAAGTACTCCTTTGGCATCTCCCAAATGGTGCCTATTCATCCTCTGGGCCACCTCATTCTTACTTCCTCTGGGAAGTAGCCTCTGTTGACTGATTTCATCTAAGGTGATGATATGTCCATTCCTAAAGCTTAATTCCTGTTATTTTTGAAGCATAATTATTCTTAGTCAATCATAAGTATTTGCTCCCCCTCTGTTGGATACAGAACTTCATAACATGTCTTGCAACTGGGAGTGGTCAAGTAATCCATTCCTAGCCAATAAAACACAAGAGGTAAGTTTTCTGGGCAGTTTCCATAAACTTTTTTTCTTTCCATTAAAGGAAAACTCAGACTTTTATCTCCACTGCCTTCTCTCCCTCTTGGGATGCTACTGTGGAGTGCAGCAGCTATTTTGAAACCATGAGGTTGCAAAGGTTGACAAGGTTAAAAATGGACAGCAAGGCCCAAGGAAGACAGAGCAGGAAGACAGATCCAGTGTGGGTCCTTATTGACACTGTTGAACCATGGTACCAAACTGCAGTTGCTCTCCTTGAGGCCTCTTCCATGAGATTAAGAGATGTCTATATAATGAAGCAACTTTCATTCAGTTGTTCCGTAACTTACAGCCCAAAACTTTTCAACTATATTTTCCAGGTAAATTTTAAAACATTATCTATATTTCGCCTGAAACACATTCACAATATTGATTCTTAGTGTTATATAATCTGGGGCAGGAGTCAGAACTCTTGGGTCCAAGTCCTGACTCAGTCATACACTAACTGTGTGGCCTTGGGGAATTCACTAAACATCTCTGATCCCAGATTCATATGTATAATGTGCTAATTCACCTTCTGTTAACCCTCCACAGCCCCCTGTGAAGATCCAACAAGGCAAAATACCTGAAATTGCTTTGGTATGCAAAGGCCTGTATGTGTAGGGGGCCGCAGTGGGGGCTTACAAGTAAAGAAGACCAAGAAGTTCTTGCCCTCATCAAGGAGGAACATGTGCAGTAATCAAAACCATGCTCATTGTCACTGTACAAGTCGTGGCCACAACGGAGGAATCTGCTCTTCTGAACCCCCGCCAGCTTGTTAGTGGCATCATCCAAGCTTGCAGTTAACTAATTTCCCTTGACTGCATCAGGACAAAACTATGCTGAGCAATCTGGACTGTATCACCAAAGGGAGCTGGGCTCAGCTGTCCATGTGAGGGAACAGCACACACCAGGCGGCTGTGCCAGAGAGGCCCGTGGGCTGTGCATGCTCACCATGCTACCCAGCACTCCTCCGGGGGGGGACACCAAGAGCACCCTGTGTGCAGAGCTGCTCCCAGGCTCCCAGCAGCTCTCCATTTGGAAAACTTTCCATTTCTGCATTTTAATGGATGTCCCCTATATTTCTACTTTGTGAAACAGTGATGTGAGATGGCCAAGTCGATTTACGATAAAGGTCTGGTCACCTCCACTCCTAAGATACAATGGCTTCCTTCAGTTCTCCTTCATCTCTACTTAAACAATTAGATATCAATGGTCTTATAGAAAAAGATGCAATGCACATAATCATTGCCTGCATGCATACTAAGTCGTTTCATTTGTGTCTGACTCTATGTGACCCCATGGACTGTAGCCCTCCAGGCTCCTCTGGTCATGGGATTCTCCAGGTAAGAATACTGGAGTGGGTTGCTATGCCCTCCTCCAGGGGATCTTCATAACCAAGAGACTGAACCTGCATTTTCTGTGACTCTGCATTGCAGGCAGATCCTTTACCACTGAGCCACTGAATAAGCCCACATAATCATTAGCCAGATGCAATAATGTTCAGCCATTTGCTCTGGCTCCCTCCCATGACTAGGAGTGAACTCTAGGGAGGCACTCAACTACCTCCCTCTCTCCTCAAATTTTTAGTCTTTCCTGCAATTTTCTGGAAAATGGAAGGAGTCTCTTAGCAGGATAGGAGAGAGCCAAGGCAGCCCTAGAGATGGTCCAGCCAGCCCACTAATCACATGATGAGAAGATGGACAAAGAACTTTCACTCTTTAAAGAGCTTAGAATCTGCCACACAGACTCAAGATACCAGTCGCTGTCAGTTTCCTTCTTCCTTTCACCTGCCTGGTTGGCTCTTCTCCTCTGACTGACACAAGGGTAGAGCGTAGAGCTAAAGCAACTGGGGCAAACAGGGTGGGTTCAAATCCAGGCTCAGACACACACTAGCTAGGTGATCTTCGCTAAAGCATCTCTGCTCTTTTAAAGTCACTGTTCATATTAGGGGAATGGGGATTGTTACCAACATCTCTCATGAACTTACCGTGAGGATGAAATGAGATGGTTCAGTGAAGAGTCAACACAGAACCCTCACGGAAAAAAGAGAAAGAAAGTGTGTGGGTGCATGAGACCAAGAAAGAAAGAAAATATATATGTGACTGTGCTGTGTGCTTCACAGAAGACTAACAGACTATACAGGAGGTGGTGAGTAGGAAACAGGAGGCGGTGAGTAGGAAAGAGGTGGGGCGACAACCATGACCTACTCTTGGAAACAGGGCTCACATGCCCCTGCCCTCCCCAGAGAGCACAGACACCGTATCTGGTGGAAAGGAGCACTGCTCCACTACGCACAGGTGACTCGAAACAGTTGAGACAGAAACCACCACATTGTGCAGCTGCATGCTGCCCACTCCTTGCCAAACTCTGAACCCTCCCAATAACCTGGGTCTTTGGCAGACAGGGAGCCAAGACAGTGCTGGTGGCCTACTGCCAAATCCCCTCATAGGAAGGTATCTGCCATGAAATCCTTTGTTCGTTTCCCTCCTGGATATTAACTAAGCATTTGCCATGTGTCACAGATATCAAACACTGGCTAAATTTGCCCATGATCATCACTGTGGGGTAATCATGGAAACACTTCCTCTTACTTTTATTAGTAAAAGAACGTGCTCAATAATATATGCTTTTCCTTTTCACAGTAAAAAGTACTTATCTGTGATGTCATAACTAAGTAAGTGTTAGTCGCTCAGTTGTGTCCGACTCTTCGTGACCCCATGGACTACAGCCTGCCAGGCTTCTTTGTCCATGGGATTCTCCAGGCAAGAATACTGGAATGAGTTGCCATTCCCTTATCCAGAGGATCTTCCTGACCCAGGAATCGAACCCAGATCTCCTACACCACAGGCAGATTCTTTACCATCTAAGCTACCAGGAAAGTGCCCATGGTCCACCAAAAAAAAAACAAACAAACATGGGGGCGGGGAGGGTTGCTCAAAAGAAACCCATGTTATTCTTCATATGTCAGGCTACAACCCACTACTCTCTCTTCAGGCCAACCACCAAACTCTATTCTCTGGCAGCAAGGGATACATCACTATCTGCCTTTTTTTTCCTTTTTACCAATCTCCAGAAGTACTCCCAAATCTCTCATTTTAAGGACACAGCAAAATCCTCAATGAGAATTTTAATTATGATGAAAGAGAGAAAAGCCAAGTTTCATTCAATGAATGGCCAGAACTTTGGGGGGAAGAATCTAAAAACAAAGAATAAATGGGTTGGGTTCACCAGCTAAGATTCATGGAAGCTTTAGCACTGGTGCAGAATCATGTCACATGCTGGCTTGCGTAAATTTCAGCCCAGAGACTGGAGAGAAAAGGGCAGGTTACTGTGGGTTCTGCATGATACTGGGGATTCAAAATCCTGCTTAACGTTGGAAGCTGGAGGTGATCACTGAAAGCAACACATCTCTCAGGCCTAACAGAACAGGATGATCAGCTGCCTATAAGAGAGACTGAGGAAAGGCCTCCTGAAGAAGGGAGAGACTTTAGGGAACATGTGGACACGTCACCCTTCAGCTCAGACTTCTTCCCTGTCTTCAGGGGATGTGCTAGCTCCTTTACCTGGCTGAACACACAGACTGACCTGGACCGACCCTCTCAACCCAGTACCATTCTTTTCCGCATCACCCCCACTCACCCGTTCTCTCTGCTTCCCACATTCACCCCGCTAGTCCACTACATCCATTCACTGAACTCCTTTCAGTCAAGCCAGCCGGGTCTATACTCCCTGAGGGTGGGAGAGGATTTATTACAATTTGAAAACAGCACTTTCCTCCTCAATTGTTTGCTATTTTTCCTGCCCTACCTCACTGCATACTCCTGGTTAATGCCTATCTGTCTTTAAGTGTTCACTTCATCATTGCTTATTCCAAGAAGCCACCACTGAGTCCTAGCTGGCTGCATGGCCCAGTTCTGTGCTCTCTCAGCCTCCACACTATCCTGCCCTTCTCTGAGACTGCTCTGTCTACACTAGACTGAGAGCACCTTCTTTCTTCCTGGTAGCGTCCATACCCAGCACAAACAAACCCCAAACCTTAAAGCTCATGTGGGAAGAAAACCTGTCTTCCTTACCTACCAAAGCAGCCCCAGTACTTAACTCACAGCACTCAATAGCATTTGCTGAATAAATAAATAACCAGAACAAAGAAATGAAAGGCAAAATTAAAGATTCCTGATGGAAAAGATTAGAAACAAAGCCTAAAGAAGAAAAAAAGTAGACACAAAGACAAAAAAATAAATAAAATAATATGATGAGAATCTCTAGCCTCTTCAAAAAACAGATGATAAAATGCAAAGGAAGTAAATCAGTACATTTTAGAGAATCCTAAGTGGCACAAAACAAAAACCAAAAAAGCATAGAGTTAAAATACTGGCATGATTATACAATGCAAGAAAGTGATGCAGAACTGCTGGAACTCTATTAAATTCTTTATGGCTTTATTGGTGCACTTTTGATTAAATAACCTTTAGAATGAAAATGTGTAGAGATTATGTAATTAAGCAGATGAACCCACAATATTTTCACCAACACAAGGCATCCCAGGGATCTTTTGCATTACAAAAGATTCTTGTGTAATTTGAAACACAACTGGACATAATTAGTAATACAGGACAAATGAGCACCGACAGAAAATACCATCCTTATACTTTTAATACGGAATCGATTACTTTAAAGAGCAAATCCACAGCAGGCAAAGCACTGGAGAAACAGCTCTAAAGAAAACCTGCAAATTAAAACCAGGGCACCAGAAAGTTCTGAGTTGAACTAACAAATGACGCTCTTCCCTATTCAACTCTGCACAAACACGGCCTACAGGAGGCATTTAAATTGATTTAACAATATCAGCCCAGTTAATACTGTGTTCATTTAATGCATGGCTTAGGCTTCTGTAAAATCATTTTTCAAATTTCAGCATGGAACAGAATTAGCACTCTCATTTTTATGATAATATTGTTAATTTAATGCATGGCTTGGAGTTAGACTTCAAAGTGAATCAGAAAAATATGGCTTTTCTCTTGTCAGAAACATCTCTCTTCATGCACCAGTGGTTTGACCTTAAATTTTAACTTCAACTGCACAAAATCACTCTCATATTTCAACAATTTTTCATAATTTAATCATTTAGTTCATTGATCTTAGATTTTGCAATATCCTGCTCAGGAAAACTAAAACAAGTTTTAGCATTATCTTTTCATTTTTATTCTCTGGAAAGATCTGGAAAGAAATTTTCAGTATAACATATAAGATGGACTTAGCAATGAAGGTAATACAAACACGCAAATATGTAAAATGGCTGGAATGGGCAAGGAAAATCTTTTCCACTATTTAAATTCCCTTCTTTCCTTCTCCATTATGGCACTGAAAATCAAATGGCAAGGATAAATTAGAATTGTACAACCAAAAAGTCTATAAAGTATAAAAGCTTCCAACATTATTAAGATTGTACTTTTTACTTTCTCCCCATTCGTGACATTGTACAGGAGACAGGGATCAAGACCATCCCCAAGGAAAAGAAATGCAAAAAGGCAAAATGGCTGTCTGAGGAGGCCTTACAAATAGCTATAAATATAAGAGAAGTGAAAAGCAAAGGAGAAAGGAAAGATATACCCATTTGAATGAGGAGTTCGAAAGAATACCAAGGAGAGATAAGAAAGCCTTCCTAGTGATCAACGCAAAGAAATAGAGGAAAACAGTAGAATGGGAAAGTCTAGAGATCTCTTCAAGAAAATTAGAGATACCAAGGGAACACTGCATGAAAAATGGGCTCGATAAATGACAGAAATGGTATGGATCTAACAGAGGCAGAAGATATTAAGAAGAGGTGGCAAGAATACACGGAAGACCTATATAAAAATGATCTTCAAGACCCAGATAATCATGATGGTGTAACCACCAACGTAGAGCCAGACATCCTGGAATGTGAAGTCAAGTGGGCCTTAGGAAGCATCACTATGAACAAAGCTAGTGGAGGTGATGGAATTCCAGTTGAGCTATTTCAAATCCTGAAAGATGATGCTGTGAAAGTGTTGCACTCAATATGACAGCACATTTGGAAAACTTGGCCGTGGCCACAGGACTGGAAAAGGTCAGTTTTCATTCCAATTCCAAAGAAAGGCAATGCCAAAGAATGCTCAAACTACTGCACAATTGCACTCATCTCACATGCTAGTAAAGTAATGCTCGAAATTCTCCAAGCCAGGCTACAACAGTATGTGAACCATGAACTTCCAGATGTTCAAGCTGGATTTAGAAAAGGCAGAGGAACCAGAGAAAAAAATTGCCAACATCCGTTGGATCTTTGCAAAAGCAAGAGAGTTCCAGAAAAATATCTACTTCTGCTTTATTGACTATGCCAAAGCCTTTGACTGTGTGGACCACAACAAACTGTGGAAAATTCTTCAAGAGATGGGAATACCAGACCACCTAACCTGCCTCTTGAGAAATCTGTATGCAGGTCAGGAAGCAACAGTTGGAACAGGACATGGAATAACAGACTGGTTCCAAATAGGAAAAGGAGCACATCAAGGCTGTATATTGTCACCCTGCTTATTTAACTTCTATGCAGAGTACATCATGAGAAATGCTGGGCTGGAAGAAGCACAAGCTGGAATCAAGCTTGCTGGGAGAAATATCAGTAACCTCAGATATGCAGATGACACCACCCTTATGGCAGAAAGTGAAGAGCAACTAAAAAGCCTCTTGATGAAAGTGAAAGAGGAGAGTAAAAAGTTGGCTTAAAGCTCAACATTCAGAAAATGAAGATCATGGCATCTGGTCCCATCACTTCATGGCAAATAGATGGGGAAACAGTGGAAACAGTGGCAGACTTTATTTTTGGGGGCTCCAAAATCACTGCAGATGGTGACTGCAGCCATGAAATTAAAAGACACTTGCTCCTTGGAAGGAAAGTTATGACCAACCTAGACAGCACATTAAAAAACAGAGACATTACCTTGCCAACAAAGGTCCATCTAGTCAAGGCTATGGTTTTTCCAGTAGTCATGTATGGATGTGAAAGATGGACTGTAAAGAAAGCTGAGTGCCAAAGAATTGATGCTTTTGAACTGTGGTATTGCAGAAGACTCTTGAGAGTCCCTTGGACTACAAGGAGATCCAACCAGTCCATCCTAAAGGAGATCAGTCTTGGGTGTTCACTGGAAGGACTGATGCTGAAGCTGAAACTCCAATACTTTGGCCACATGATGCAAAGAGCTGACTCACTGGAGAAGACCCTTATGCTGGGAAAGATTGAAGGCAGGAAGAGAAGGGCACGACAGAGGATGAGATGGTTGGATGGCATCACCAACTCAATGAACATGAGTTTGAGTAAACTCTGGGAGTTGGTGATGGACAGGGAGGCCAAGAGCAGGACACGACTGATCAACTGAACTGAAAACACTGAAATGTCTTCTCAAACATCTACCCAGCAAGCAAGAGAAAACTGACAGTATAATGAAGGGTGAAATGATAATGTCCCCTCCCGTAAATGGAATCCAGTCAAGAAGAACAATGCACTCAAGCAGATTTGCAGGGCATCCTGGTGGATTTTCAAATATCACAGCCTCCTATACTCATAACAGCCTGCAACGTGTCTTCCTCTAGACAGCCAAGTGACCACTTTAGACAGACAAAAGAAAAACATACAACATACTCCTAGAGCAATTCTGCCACTGTAAAAATTGGAAAAGGAGATAGAGGAATAAACCACCACACAATTCGTCAAGGTAAAACTGGTGAAACATATTTAGGGTTGGAAGAGGTGATTTAAGAACATGCAAATGAAGACTTGCCAATTACAAATCTAATGATTAGGACCCTCAAAACACTGTTGTTATAGAATGAATGTTTGTGTCCTCCACTTAATTCATATGTTGAAACCCTTAATCCACAGTGTGATGGTATTTGAAGATGGGACTGGTGGGAGATATTATTATGGCCATATATAATATATAATTACAGTTAGATGAGGTCAGGAAGGTAGGACTCTTGTGATGGGACTGTGCCCTGATAAGAGGAGACATGAGAGAGCTTGCCCTCTTTCTCTTTCTTTCTGCACAAGCATAGGCAGAAAAGGCCATATGTGCAGACCAGAAAGAGGCTATGTGCAAGCAAGAAAGAGAATTTTCATCAGAAACTAAGTCCTGCCAGACCTTGATTTTAAACTTTCTAGCCTCTGCAACTAGGAGAAAATAAATTAATGTTGTTTAAGCCACTCAATATTTGGTATTTAGTTATGTCAGATGGAGCTGACAATACAGTTTCTAAGTATGTAAATATTATAACCTACTTAGTGGACATTCTGATAATTCCTAATTCTGTGCAGACTCTCCTTCAGTGTAGCAATTTAACTTTCAGAGTTTATTCAACAGACGCATACCCAGTCTTACAAAAATATATGCCCGAGTCCATGGATTGTAGCACTCTTATGTAGAAAAGAGGTTAGTAACTGTACAGTGTCCACCAAAGGGGGACTGGTTAAAAAATTAAGGCAAACTCTAGAGGATGGGATTCTCTGTTCTACAGATACACTTGATACAATATGAGGATAGAAGCAAGTTGCTGAATATTCTGTAAAATAGGATTCGATTTTTATGGGAAAAAATATGTGTTCATATATATAGAAAAATTTGGAAGAATATGTGCCAAAGGAAAGGGAATGGGAACATTACAGAGTTTTTAAAAATTTTTATATATGTTGCCTATATTAAAAGCAATCAGTATGTTAAGAGTTACTACTAATTAGTGGTTCTTTTTAGGACCTCAGGCTTTTAAAATAAATTTGAACATATTTGATCCATCCCCTTATCCATTAAGGGAACAGAGTTCATGATTTTACTATAGAGTCTTCAAATAAAAAAAGTTCAGAGAATCCTTATAGATGTCAAAATAATTATGTAAATAGTCTTGAAGCTGATCATTTATGTTGAAAACTAATAAACAGATGTACAGTGAGGGTTAATGGGCCCTCTAATGGGTTTCTTTATATAAGCAACCAATTTGGGGTAAAAAAATAAATTTTTTCTTTAACTGTTCTATAATAACTGGCATGTCTACTTTTAACTATCTTAATCACCCTCTTTTCATTACTGAGTTGACACTGTTTGTATATCTTAATGAACTTACAGAGATTATTTCAATCGATTGGTTTTGTTAACAGAACAATAAATCCTGACTGATAAAGGATTCACAATGTAATTAGTTAGCTCTTCTTATTATGCAAATTTCTGATACTTCTGTAATGAGTAATTAAAGATTAATAAGAAAGATAGTCTCAAATTAGCTGCTTCTTATCTGTAAATGCTTCAGGATGTGTGAGGATCAGGCCACGTTTGCATATTCACAATGAGACTGGTAACCAAAGTAACTTTTCTTGATTTGGAACCCCAAAGTTCCATCTAAAAAATCTTCAAAGAGCTATGCCTGAGGCCATACAGTTTCACAGTATGATGGCTGAATGGTTCAACGACATTGTCTTCATTTCTGCTCAGGAAAGAGGATGTGGGGAACCTGGACAGTTTTTGAGTCCTCACTGTGTCATCTCCTCGTACCTCTGTCTCCATGTCAAGCAATACAGAACTGGGGTGAAGATCCAATAACATCATCTACATGGGGACACTTAGCAGTGGTACTCCATGGAAAGAAAATGCTGATATAACTCATTAAACAAGGATTCAAACTACTATTTGCCAGGTACTGTCCTAGGCACTAGGGACAGTTCAATGAATAAATAAGACTAACCTCTGGTCCCACGGAATTTATTATTCTCTTTCTTTTCCTTTTGCTTTTTAGGGTTTTTTAAAATCTGAAGCTATTAAATCATGGTGCCCTGTTGTTGTGCCTTTCTGCTCCAAGCCTCATCAGAAGCAGGCAGGACACTAATCAAGCAATCCCTTCTACAAGCCCAGAGTCACTTCAACACCTGGGCCCTCTGGCCAGCAAATAAAAGTGGATGTCATGCCCATGCAGAAGACTGCCCAGAAATAGGGTTCCATGATGACACACTCTGCTCAGGGGCCCAGAGAAGCCATACAGACATAGCAATAGTACTCTTGGGAGAGTGTCCTCACTGCTCACTCTTCAAATAGCAGCCCTTCTTTAACACCCTACCACTGGCTTCCTGTGCACCAGTTCAGGTTATGTTGGCAGGGGCCCTGTGGACAATGAGACTGCACCTGCCCCAGCTACAGGTTGAGGTGCAGACTCAAGTGGTTCATCCCAAGACATGCCATTGTGTGTGGCAAAATTAGGATTCAAACCTAAGTCCCAACTCTGAAGCCAAGCTCTGTCCCCCTCACCACACTGCCTCCACCGCCTGCTGCATCCACTCCGTGTCCCAGAGAGAGGTGATTCAGCAAAGCACAGGTAACCACCACACAGGAGCACCTAGCTAAGTATTCAAGTAAAAGAACCAGGCTCATGCGGCTATCATCTTTGGAAAAGAGTTGGAGGGAAATAGGGGAAATTTGACCCTTAAAAAGACTCATACCAGAGAACTGAGGAGAAGAGGAAAAAGAACTGGAGATGGACTCCTGAATCAGTGCTCCTGCCCAGGCAGCATGTTCCTAACTGGGCTTGTTTCCCAGATTTCTCACTTTTCAGCTCTGTGACCTCTACCAAGACACAGACACACTCTCAATCCCTGCAATTTCACCTAAGAAAATGTCAAAACTACCCCCTACTTCTAGAGCCCCTGTGAAGAATGAGGATAATGCAAATATGAAATGTAAGCAAATGGCACACAGTAGGCACTTAATAAGTACCGTTTTTGTTTCTGAAGCTAAGATGGAGTACTCTTTGAGCCTTACCCTGCTCTCTGCATTTTCAATATCTTATCATCATGATTACTATCATTGCCATCACACAAACCTAGCTTAAAATTAATTTCCACATAAGAAAATCTAGTAGTTTAAAGAAAGTCTCACTAAGCCTAATTCCCCAAGGTTCTAAAAGGTTTGGTTCCCAAATCCAGTGCTACTCTTCCAGATGACAAAGCCTGAGTGCCAGGTGAGAAAAAATGTGCCCAACTGCTTTTCCAGACCCCGAAACCCCTCCAAGATCATGATTCCATGAACTCACATGGGACTAATGGGCCCTAGTCCTAGGGCATCTAATGCTGTGTATACAAAAGCAATAAGAATGTTAACTGCTTACTGCTAAAAGATCAAGTGAATTCAAAGTGCAAAGAAAGCACAAAACAGCTGCACTCACAGCAATTATGTTGAAGAAGTCGTCATCCCCCAGCGTATCCAAAATAGACGAGACTGTTTGCTTTGCGATCGTCATACGGAGCCCTTTCATGCTGCCACTGACATCGACTAAAATGACCACGTCTTTTGGAGAAGTCGCTGCCTGGATGTACCTATGTCCGAGGAAAATTAAGCAAAAATGAATTCTGAATCTCTCTGCAAATTTTCTCTTTTAAAAAATAACTATGAGGTTTGACCATTTCCTACCACTTTCGGTTCCTGCAGTCAAAGGCAATGACTCCATTCTCATCTGGTTCCCATTTAATCCCTAGAAGAAAAATGGAGTTATGAGAAACCCAGAAACTTCAAATATTTATTCATAGCATTTCAAGGCTGTTCTGCTCTGCTGATTGAATGAACAGGGTGAAAAATCACATGCAAAGACCAACCCTGGGGCTCATCACATGCTCCATCACCAACTCTGGGAAGGTGCTTTAGGGTTGGAACACCATAGCAAACATGGCCTCAGCTCAACTGCTCCAGGATCTGCTAGAGAGTGGTGACATCTTTAGTAACCCACTGTCCATCAAGAAAGGACAATACTGCAGCTCCTTCCTAAGGCTAGTTAAAGTTTGCCAAGGCCATTTCTCACTGTTTTACAAGTTGCTGGACCTGGCTGCATCGTTTGTAGATTTCTGGGCAGAGTCATGCCCTGTTCCTGGACCCAGACAGGTAATGTCTAGAGCATGGTGGGGGTGGGGACATTAGAAAGTATTCAGTATGTTTCCATCTCAGAATATACACAGTCTGTTCTCTTGTCAGCCCTGTTTTGGCTTGGCTTTCTACAATGAAATGAAATAAAATGGCCCTAATTATGCTTTTATTATGCTGCATAATAAAAGTTGAATTTCAGTCTTTGAAGCCTAGGGGGTTTTCCCCTTACATAAAATGGGATCCAACATCCTTAGCCTTGTGGCTTGCAGACTGGTCGGGATACATCCAAACTTCACATTCTCTATTTAAAACTTAGTTTTTAAGAATAAACTTTCATTTAAAAAGAAAAGTGTTTGCTGCCTAAAAGTAAGATAGAAAACCCTTGTTTTCAACCATCAGTGTTGCTCAGGGATGGAGGATTTTGCAGTTAAAAAAATAAACACATAAAAACTGTTTTCACAGGAGAAAGGCCTGAGACTGTAGTATTGAAATTCTCCTTTCCAATTAATAAGTGCCAGTTCTCTGGACCACATTGGGCTGATAATAGGTATGTGCTTAAGATAACACTGCCTAATCATTTCAGAAATAACTATGAGATAGAAGTTTGTAAACTGAAGAGTCATTTTGTTCTGTTCTCCTTGTATCTACATCTCCCTCCCACAAATGGACCTAATTTAAAGATTCTCTGTAACAAATCAGAAAATAGAAGTAAGAGAAGCCACTGCCAAAGGAAGGTTATCAGGTAATGAAGATAAAATAAAAGTGACATGATATTGTACACTAAAGGAGAAGAATATAGTTTATTTTAAAAACATCTGACACACTGCATTTGTATAAAGCCAAGTATAGCTAGGTTGACAGTCTTGACACATAAAATGAAATTATATCCATAGTGAGGCTAAGTATTGCTCCAATGTATAACTCCACCAAGAACTGGCTTGAGTCCAGATAAAGAGAATCATTTTTAATGTGTTGACCCACAGCAGACATTCAGTGGACGTTCCTTGACTTGAGCTGTGGCCAGCGTTCTGGGCCGTAACCCTCCACCTCACCCTCCTCGGCCACCCTTCCTTCAGCACAGCCTCATCACTGTGTGCTCCGCTGGAGAAGAAAGAGGCAATCCTGTTTTACTGTCCCAGCATTCAGGCCAGGGCCTAGGGGAAAGTAATTAGTGATACTCTATATTCTCCTTTTGGATTGAGATCCTGTCCCAGAAAATGGGCTTGTAACTCCACACAGGCAATGCTGAAACTTGGTGCTTTTCAGAAAGGCTCTGGGGAAGACTCTCTCCTCTCCTCTTCTTAGCTTCTGGTGGATCCCAGCAACACTCGGCGTTCTCTGACTTGCCGCTGCATAATTGCAATTTCCTCTCTGTCTTCACATGGCTGTCTTCTCTCTGTGTCTGTGCGCCCTCCTCTCTCACAGGGACACTTGCCGCATGGGATTTAACACTTATCCAGTAGGATCACTTCCCAACTATATTAGATCTGCAAAGATCCTACTTCCATGAAAGGTAACAAGTGAGGCTCCAGGGGCACATGAATTTAGAGGGACACTATTTAACCCACTCCATGTAAAACATGTAGGACTTGTAAAATAAACATGAAGAGTGGCCACAGGGCAAAGAAGATTATCCAAGGCAGAGAGAACCACGTCTGCCAAAGTCTGAGAAGAGCACGTAGAGTTCAAGGAACCAAGGGAAGGCCGGAGTGGCTGTGCAGAGGTGTCTACCCTGAGGAAAGAGTTTGGTGACAGTGGGGACCCGGAACTACAGGCCTATGCTGGTTAGGAAAGGAGATACACACGGAGGGGACGAAGACAGTACCTCAACACAGTTCTACACACAGCTGCCCTGATGTCACAACAAAGATAACCCTTTGACTCAAAATCAGGGCTAGACGGGCTCTGGAGGATGATCTTACTCACACTTGACCTTTGGGCTCAAATCATCATTTCAAGGCAGGGACTCCAAGGCTCTCAAAGTTTAACAGATTTTCCTGAGATTTCCAGTCAGGACTACGACTTGATCTCCCAAATTCCATGCCATCATTCTCTACCTTATACAGGCAGTGTAAGGCAGTTCCATGAGAATTTACTGGATGTTAGCAAGAGTTAAGTGAATAAAAGTAAAACTGGTTTCTACACCATGGGATGAACATCTTGAGGGTCTTTAATCTGCTTAAATTCATTTTCAACCTCTGCTGCTGGGACAGCAAAAGGCAGCAGTTACCAAATTAATTTGAACATTGAGCCCTTCTGTTCCCATGAATCTCACAACAAAATGTTTTAGGAGACAAACTTCAGGAAACCCTGTCCCAGATGGGTACTACCTCTCCTAGGATATTTCAACATTTTAGTATATTTTTTTTACACAGCAATATTTTGAAAATGTTCAAGTAATCAAGTAATCTCTTCAGAGAATTAATAGATGGTTCATCTTACATCTTTGAGATCCAGGGAATTGTCACTTAACCAAGAAGCACCCCTAGAAAGCACATAATTTCTGGAAGTGTCAATATGCCTATGAGATCCCACACAGGCTGGCTGGGGCATGCACCTCAAGATAGAAAGAATGGTGCTGTTCAGCAGCAGATTTCACTGCCATGCAGCCTTCTCTCTGTGGCACTCTAGACTTCACGGCCAGCATCAGTGATGCCTAGCCTACCTTCCTCAGCTTTTATAGGACTATGTCCCTAGAACATACAGTATATCCATAGGAGAAACTGAAAATAATGCTGAAACCTCTTCGGCAGATTCAGTGCTTAAATCTAAATAAGTGTTAAAATATCGTGCAATATTCCGATATTCTATTGTTTCTCTCCCAAAGGTATTATAAACTAATATTGGAGGGAAATTAATTTCATCTAACACAACATAGTCTTCTTGCCACATGAAAATGAAGAGTAGGGCAAACAGGGCAGAGCCTAAATTGGGCATCCTCCGAAGGTCAAAATGTTCAATAAATGTGTTCCCTGCTGGAGCAGGTTGGAACTGAGTTTCTCTCACTGGTAACCAAAATCTCTGATGAATGCATTTCCCCACAAGAGGGAGCTTCATGGGGGAGTGACTTTTCCCCCTTAGCTCACCATTTTATCCTAAGGGCCTCACATGGGGCTTAGAACAAAGCAAAAATTCAGGACACACTTTTGTAAGAACGAAGAAACATCCTTTCTGCCTAAGGGCAAGTACATTTACCACTGATTGATTCTATTGTACCACTCTAAACAGGAAAAGAAGCATCCTAAAAAGAAAAAAGGATCCTAGAAAAAAAACCAAACATGGATCCCTCATCTAACAATCATTTTACATCCAGGAGACAAGAGGTGTACTCTGTTCAACACTAGGCACAGAGTGAGCTCTGAGATGTATCAGGGTAGTGAAGCCCTTTGGAGGACTATGACACATGTCTTTATTTAGACAGAAAATATGCAGAAATTTTACAAAGTCAGAATTCTGCCACAAATGTCATAAAAGAACTGTAAGCATTTCTGTGTCAACTATTCTGATTGTGACTGATAAAAATCTTGTACACAAATTAATCTCTCCTAGGAAAATGAATTTGAGCAAACTCTGGGAGACAGTGGAGAACAGAGGAGCCTGGCATGCTGCAGTCCATGAGGTCACAAAGAATCGGACGTGACTTAGCGACTGAACATTAGATAAACCCTTTATGAGGATTTTGTTCTGTTATGGACTGAACGTTTGTGTCCAGCAACATTCGTAGGTTGAAGAACCCCTATGTTCTGATATTAAGAAGTGATTGTTTTCGCGAATAGGTTTGGATGAAGTCATGAGACTGGAGCCCCCATGATGGGATTAGTGTCCTTCCAGAAAGAGTAAGAAAAACTAGAGCCTCTTCTCTCTCCCATGTTAGGACACAGGGAGAAGTAGCCATCTGTAAGCCAAAAACAGGGGTTTCATCAAGAATCAAATCTTCATCTTGGTCTTCCCAGCCTCAAAAACAATGAGGAATAAATGTCTATTGTTTAAGTCGCACACACCTAGTCTGTGGTGTTTTGTTATAGCAGCCCAAGATGACTAATACATCTCTATTATCAAATTTCAAATTTGAAACTTTTGAATTCAGTTTGAAGACTTCCTGCTGGTGGAGACAATAGATAGTCTGTGGTTTCTTTTTATTTACTCCACCTTCATTCAAATGCCGCCTTGTTAAGTTGTTCCTGTGGCTTCCTGATGGATCAGCCCCCCACCATGCTCTATTTTCACATCTGCATTAAATTTACTCACTGTTGAGTATATCAGAGCAGACTGCAATTTGGTGACACTGGAACTTTAATAGACCACTGTTTATTATAATGTTATCTTTAATAGGATGCTTATTGTTTAAATTTCTGTGAGCTCCAGGAGGAACCATGCATGCCCTGCTGAACACAGCTCTTGGGAAATGTTGACTAATCTGGCAAAGCAGGCACTCGGCAGGCAAGTCTCAGGGGACAGATGCTGTGTGCAGGGCAAACAGCTCCTGCAGGCAGAGGCTGGCAGTCTCAGAGCCTCAAAGTGAGAAGACATCAGGTGCCTAGTCTTACTTAATGAAAACATAAAAGACTCTACTTAATTGCTCCAAGATTATGCAGGGCATTTTTTTTTTTCCTTCTTTTAGGTTGAGCTTGTTAATTTCTACAGCTGTGATGCTGGCACAATTGCAGCCTCGAGTCCTGTTTCACAACTTGTAAGCAAAATTAAAACCTCCCTTTTTTTTCTTCCTTTTTTAATTACAATTTAAACCTAGCCAATATTACATTCCTATTGCAAAGCAGAGGCCTGAGAAGGCCACAGAAGGAACACTTGTTCCAAAGTCATGGTGGATTGTTTGAGGGTGCTCTTGGTGGCACTGACATCAGTAGTGCTTTGGCCATTTCAGCCTCTTCCTCTCAGCCGTGGAGTGGGGAAGCCTAAGCTCAAATTTTTCCATTTCTTACATTTTTCAGTTGGAATTTAACTCAGCTGATCATGGCTTTCTCCTTTCCCTGGTAATAACAACAATGATAACAGTAATAGCAATAAAAGCAATCTCTTGTGCAGAAAGATTAAGTGTGGTATGTTTCACACCCCAACTCCTCACTTTTGGTGGTGAATCTATGAACTACTCTATTGAGAAAGACGCTGAAATGACATGTAGGTCCTTACATGGGTGTGCACACATATGCAGATGCCACACTGCATTTCTGTCCTGTACTCTGTTAACAGATTTAAAATATTTGAATTTAATCCTTCATTTTCTCCTAAGGGAAGAGAAAAAAACTTTTAACCCTGAACCCTAAAGGAAAATACCACAGAATCAGTAACTTGAATTGTAATTCTCAATGCAGGGATACTCACCTGGATACTGCCTAAAAAAGCCCTTTGCACTTCCAAAGTACTGCCATATGAGACTTGGGTCACGATCAAAGTTATCCACAAAAACTTTGTTTAGGGATTCGGACCAGTAAACTCCATTGACAATTGCTGGATCTGGAGAAAAACAGAAGGGGAAGAGAGAAAGAAGAGAAATGTTACAAACCAAAGTGAAACTGAACCCAGATGGCATTTCATACAGCTGACAGATATCACCATGGGGCAGGAAGATGTGAAGAAAGTTAAGACCTCCCAAATGGCTAGCTCCTAGGAACTGAATACATTAGGGCTTCCCCATCCTGCTTGAGCCCGCCAAGCCACCCAGGAGCCTCTGTTTATAACTCCTTACTTGAAAGGCACATCCCTTTTTGGTTAACTTTGAATCTGGCTGAGCAAATAGTTCCTTAGAAAGAAAGAGAGATCTTCTTAGCACTCTGTTCTTCGTTTTGGCTCCTGAGTCAGAACTCAGTATTAAAAACCGGAAAAATGTGTTTTCTGTCACTACAATCACCTAAGTCAACACAGTGCTGTTTTAGTTCTCTCCACCTCTAACATAAAAGTTTGTTTCAAAAATAAATAAATTGGAATTACACAACTAAATCTCTCTACTTCTTCTGTTCAGCAGATTATGAGCTCCTTGAGGGCAGGAATCATCTTGTCTTGGTAGCCTGCTGCACACCTTTGACCAGCACGTGGCAGAAACGCCAGAAATGTTAGATGGATAAAGAAATGAATGGATGGATGAATAAAAACAAAGGTTGTTCTCCAATTCCATACAACTGTCTACTCTTCTGCCCTGTGAATCCTTGAGTCAATCTCTTTTCCTCATCCTTAGCAGTCCAAAGATAACCCCTTGCCTTTTGTCCACAGATAAGAATTCAGAGTGAAGACAAAGACAGAAAATAAACAAATTATATCTTGTATGCTGGTCAAAGATCATCCTCTGACCCCACTGAGGATGCTCTTTAAATGGCCATTTTTCTTTAACCTTAGAAGATTGTATTTCAAAATGATGAAACACTCAGCAAAATTTTGTTATAAGAGAATAGACAATTGTCCACTCCCAGTACAATGAGGGTTAGGATCAGCAATTAAGCCAGTGTGCCACAACTACTGAGCCCATGCTCTAGAGCCTGCGAACCTCAACTACTGAGCCAGCTCACCTAGAGCTGTGCTCCACAGCAAGAGAAGCCCCCACACAGCAATGAAGAGCAGCCTCAGCTCATCACAACTAGAGAAAGGTTGTGTGCAGCGAAAAAGACCCATAACAGCCAAAAAATAAAATAAGTAAATCTTAAAAAAACCCACAAACATTGACAAAAATGGATTAATGGCCACAGGCATTCAAAAGCCATCAGCGGAGTTAGTCCATTGCCCTGGAGTCCAGCACCCTCACCAGAATCCCTGCGGGACTGTGAATCACAGCAACCCCACTGTGGCATCCTCATTTCAAAATCCTTCCATACTTCGCAGACAGTGGGAAAGGGGACAGACTCCATCAGTCCAGTCAAGTCACACAGCAAGCCAACAAGCAAAGCAACTCTAGAAATGCTTATATAAATTAGGACACCACAAGAAAGCTCACTGTTGGTTCTGGTGGTACTGGTGCTCACCACTCCTCTGCCCCGGCTGCCTGCCTTTGCCAGTTGATTCCCTCTAAGAGGATGAGGATGAGACAGAGCTCAAGATATAGGTCTAACTCAGTGGACAGACATGGCACCTTGTCTTACTGCCTCACCTCCAGCCTACCTCATTCTTTCAGACCACTTACCCAGATTAAACAGGCCATTGGGATTCTAGCTTTCATCTCAAAGGTAAATGCTCTAACTCTTTTAAACTATAATAAACCATGTCCTAGACCAGGAGAGTGAAAACAATCAACTTTTTCCAGCAAAGTAATTTTGAGTAAGACTTTATCCTCACCATTTTGGAAAATATGGTGCATTATTGTTCCTGTCCATGCTTGACAATAATTACTGTGACTCACTCCTTGCTGTGAAAGCCACTTAAATTAATACACAAAGGTGCAAATACAATAATGACATTGAAAAATCCACAGTTCTTTGTCTCGTCCATCAATGACTTCAATTATAAAAACTTTCCACAAATTAGAGGCAAAAATTCCATTTCAGTAGCTCTCTGTGTTTCAACATGTTAAAAAGTTCACCATCTTTCAGTTAGACGATTTTTTCTTGAGCGTGGTTTCTCTGGTGGTAGTAAAAGGCTTCCCCTGTCTCCAGGTGGCCCTAGTAACCTAGTGAGATTGCTCCTCCCTCTGGGAACTGTGAGCACCTTCAGAAATGCAAAAAGAACTGTGGTATCAGAGGATCATTTCACCCACTTCATTTGAACACCACAACTTGCACCAAACTTATGCCTCTTTAAGAAAAGAGGGCTTTGGTTTTCCAAGGATATGGTGAACAATGGGAGTAGAATCAGTAAAAAAAAAAAAAAACATGGCCTAGTTAAAACAGAGGCTGTGTTACACATGTCTGTATGATCAAATATTTGAAATAAGACTTGCTCGGGCTTCTGAAATGATCAGTGTATTGATTTCACAAGCCTGTTTAGCAAGTAATTTTAATAGAAGGGAAAATCTTGAACTGCTCTCCATCACTACAGTCATCTAAGAGATGGGAAAAAAAGGAACACTGTGACATTATTAAATGGAGTCTTTATCTAAATATTTAGTTTTTTAGAAAAGACAAGTTAAAAATAATTTTCTCAATAGCACTGACTGACAGAAAGTGAAAGTGAAGCAGCTCAAGGTCAGCGCTACACACTGTACCCTGTGCACCCAGGCTCCCAGATCCTCCACTGTCTACAGAGGAGGAGGGGAACACTACACTGGGGTGCGGACCGGCAGCCTATTCAGATGTTCCCTCTCTGGGTGCTGAGCTGATTTGCTTTCTTACGGCCACCTGTAAAAGTGACAGCATCCTCCTAAGCAAGCAGCTTTACCTCGTCCCTTGTTTGTGCTTTATTTCAAAATTTGTTAAAAGTTCCCTTTGCTTCAGTTAGGGTTCTTCAGGAGTCTTAGATTAATCTAAGTTTGGGGCTTTACCTTCACCCCTAATTTATAGGGTTTATTGGACTGTATTAATTTCCTATGGCTGCTGAAAGAAATTACCAGAAATTGGGGTGGGGGTAGCGGCAGGGGCTTAAAATAACAGAAATCTACTCCAGAGGTCAAGACTCCAAAATCAAGGTGTCTGCAGGGTTGGTTCCTTCTGGAGGTTTGGGGGAGAATCTGTTCCCTGCCTCCCTCCCAGCTCCTAGTGGTAGCCAGCAGCCCTTGACATTTCTTGTCTGATAAACACATCACTCCAATTTCTGCCTCCATCTTCACTTGGCCTCTGCAGGTCTATTTCTGGGTCAAATCTTTTTTATCTTTAAGAAAACCAGTCACTGGATTCGGGGTCCACCCTAAAATTCAAGATGATCTCATCTCAAAAGCTTTAACTTAATTATATCTGCAAAGACCCTATTTCCAAATACGGTCACATTTGAATGATGTACCAGAGGTTAGGACTTGAACACAGAGGCCACCTTTAGAAGCCACTATTCAATCCACTGCATGTCCTCACACTCTCTTAA
This sequence comes from Budorcas taxicolor, assembly GCF_023091745.1. NCBI lineage: Eukaryota > Metazoa > Chordata > Mammalia > Artiodactyla > Bovidae > Budorcas > Budorcas taxicolor. Next base: position 14,124,994 of record NC_068910.1, on the reverse strand, counting down.
TTCTCCTATACAACATACCCATATTCCATGGTTGTTAATGTACAGTTTTTAACATCTGAGTTTGATACATGAAGTCTTTTTTCCAAGTGAAGGATGTTTAAGGGCCTTCTACCTTTTCCTCTTTATGGGAACAATTCAGATTTTCATGTCTGCATTATCATTTTATGAGCTTACAATTCTTCCTGACCTCTTTCAATGGATCCCACCTGTAGTGTACCAAATTGGATTTAAATCATTTCCCTTAATGTTTAGTGTTGTGTCAGTGCCTAGGCTCTTTACTCAATACAGTGAATTCCACATACCATGTTCCATTTTCTCCAATGTCCCTGTCCATTCCGCATCAATTTATGACTCATACTGGTCAATATCAACTCTAGGAACAGCAGTTCCTCCTCCTGTTTCCTCTACTTTCTGAGAGATTAAAATACTTCTGATGCCAGTCAAAAATTTATCAGCTGCTCAGCTTTTAGTAAAACAGACTACTAGCAGATGTTTAGAGAGTACGAGTCCCACACCACACTGATCAATTTGAAATTTGTATCTGAAAAGCATTCACACATCCCTGGTCTGTCTTTATAATGTATCATACAACCTATCAAAAATCATATTAGTAGCTTCCTTTTTTATTTCCCCTAAATAACTGCTCTCATAGGTGCTTTCCTCTCAAGCTTGCACATTGCTACATAGAGGTCACCTCATGTTGCAGATGGCTTTCTTTCTGCACACTCCCCTCACAGATACACACACACACACACACACACACACACACACACACACACACACACACACACACATTTTCTTTCAGTTCTAGTTCTATAACATCACATTTCAGTCCCAAGTTCCATCTTCCTGTCCCCTGAGACAATCAGCCTCAAGCAAATTCATGTATGTACAGCACTTAGCACAGCAACTGGCACATACAGAACACTCCATAAACAGTGACCATCACTTTCTCCATGTCTTAGCAAATAAATAAGATTCTGAGACGACTCCCAACTTTCCTCCCTGTTCTCTGCAGGGTGCCTCTGAGCAGTACTGCCATACTGGTGCAGTCACCAGCCTGGAACTCAGGCTCTGGAGCTGGAGTCTCAGGTTTAAGACCTCACTCAACACTTGTTAGCTACTGGCCTGGATCTGGGACTTAACCTCCCTGAGTCTCAGTGTCTTCATCTGCAGAAAGCAAATGAGAGCAGGCCTCCCTCAAGAATTGGTGATACAAAGCGCTCAGCAGGAGGGCTCCAAAACTCTCAGTGGGGACATCATCAGTTGCAGCTCTGTGGTGAGCCTCTGACACCCCAACCAGGGGAGTCCAGCTGTCCTAGGACCACCCAGGCAAGGTTCTAGGTATCTTCCCCTCTTCCTCAAATTGTCAGGGCCAGGCACTCTTGATGAATCTTCCATTCGTTCAGTCGATGAATATTTACTGAGCATCTACTATCTCAGGTATTCGGCACTGAAGCAAACAGATGATAAAGCTAACATTTCAATCTGAGGAGGGGAGACAAGGAAAAAGATATAAGAATTCAAAATAGAAATTGGTGTGATGAAGAAAATTAAAAGAGATGGTAGACTTGAGAGTTACCTTATGTGATTAGTCAGGGGAAGAGGAGTTACTCAAATTGGGTGGTCAAAAATGACCTCTTTGAGGAGACACCTGAATGCTAAGAAAGAATCAGATCAAAGCTTCCTTGGGAGCAAAAGCTCTCCAGGCAAAAGGAATAGCAAGTTCTAATGTTCACAGCAGAGAAGAAGCCTGTGTCTTGGGAGCAAAACAATAAAGCTAGGAGTGCTGCTGGAGACGTGTGAGCAAAAACGAGTGTACAGGATGGGATGGGAGAGGTGGGCAGGCTGTGGTGAGGATTTCAGCAGCTCGGTAAAAGTTTTCTGCCAATCGTGCATTTTCTAACAGACATAATCTGTGCGCCACCAGTGCCAAGGCCCATCACGCTTTTATTTGTGGTTCCAAAATCAAATTTCTTCTCTTCTAAAATCTATAGCCAGCATAGCCTTCTTCCTTCTTTCCCGGACACACTCTCCCAGCAATCAGGACCTTTATGCATGCCTTACTATTTGAGTTTCCTCTCCAGACTTCAAAGTTACCTGATACTTTCTCCATCCTTTTTTCAGTATCATTTATTCTACAGTGAATCAGCAGTACTGTGTGAAACTTGCCATTTTCTACCACAAAATATGAGCCCATTTCTATCTGAGTATACATGAACAGTTAGAATTACAAACTACTTTTACCCAAAAACCATTGTTAAAAGGGAAGGGACTGAATTCATGTTCAACTGTGTTTCTAAAGTATGGCCCTTTTAAAGGAGGTATTTGTTTCCTTCCTTGAACAAGCGGGAGGAAGGATTCAGGGCTTTCCTAAAGGTCTTTAAAGGTGTGTGACTCCTGGATACGAAATTACACCAGCAAAGGAACTGCCAGGGGCACTGAGTCCACACAGCTTCCCTTAGTGCTGCATGTTGGACCAGATTCAAGAGGAGAATGGCTGGAGAGGTTTCATGTCTCCCATTTCAGCAAGCAAATGACATCTTTGGTTCATTCTAAATAGATAAGAGATTAAATAATGAATACTTTTGATGCTAATTATCAAGCACTTAATGTGTACTGGAAAATAGCCCTTAATGTGTGGTGAATTATAAGATAGATTTATTAGCCAAATATTTATCCTTCCTCTAAAACTTAGATGTGTTACAATATTAAATGCAGCCTGCTTTTCACAAATCTGGAGGCATTTTCTGGCAGTCCTGGGATGAGATGGATAAGCAAGACTCACGGTCCAGGGCTGAACCATCTGGATGGAGTTGGGGAGCAAAATGAGTGGGGAACCAGTCTGGCAAAACCTAACCTCTAGACTCACAGTCTGCTGTCCTGCTAGACTTCAGGGCTCATTCCCCAGTGGGATTTCACATTAGTGACTGAAATTGTTTGTTAGGATTTCTTGCCTTAAATACAGCAACTTTAAGTAGTCCTCCTTTAACATATTTCAATTTTTGTGGAGAAATTTGTGTTTCTTCCTCCTTGTCACTCGTTATCCCCCTGGAATAAACCATTCCCAAGTCTTTGTCAGAGATACTAAGAAAAAGCAAATTATGAACTAGAAATATTATGAGATAGAAATCAAAATAACAATGATTTTGATAGCAGCAGAGACTGCCAGGTCTGGCACATTTACAACGTGCCACGCACTATGCTGAACAGTTACATACTCTTTCTAGTTCCATTTTAAAGATAAGAAAACTGATTCTGAGAGTCCTGAAGTCCACTGTCCCAGTATATCACCTGCCCAAGGTAGAGATCAGCTAAATTCCATGTTGTGTCCAAGCTATTAAATGGAAGAAGAGCAGAAAGAGGCCTTGAACTCTATTTACTACCCACCAGACAGTATGAGGTGGAGAGGAAAGGTGGCATGAGAGGTGTGTCTAGACACCAGGCAACACTGAAGCACAGAGCAGGCTGTCTGCCCCCAGCTATCACCAAATAGATGAAGTGGGCGGTTCCTGGAGGAGGGGACTGGGATCAGGCTTTCTTGGGGGCCCTGACAAAATATCATCACACCTAGTGCTCCAGGCATGTGAGGGAGTTGAAGAGGACATGGTGGATGAAGATAAGGTAGAGTTCATCTGCAAGGGTCCTCCAATGTGTCCCCCTTGGGGCCTCTGCTGCAGAGCCACAGTGAAGCTCTTTCAACACCATCGGCATTTGGATTTGGTGGCTGCTTGCAGAGGGAATGTTTACAAGGCATAAAATCTTAGATAAGACACTCCAGAGTGAAGCTAAGCATGGTGGGACTTTGGATTCTAAAGTGGCATCTGATAAACTGTAGTTAAGCTGGTATCATCAATGTAAAACACCTCATTTGATATGTGATCTTGTCCCATTAACTAAGTCTCCCTTGAGGCCTCTAACAAAAAGCTGAAGATTTGCTCTGATTAGAAAGGGAATAAAACTCACCTCAGGTTCAGAGACAGGGTGAACACTCACGCCTTTCCCACCAACAAGTACTAGCATAACACCAGCCTTGCAAGAGCCTTGCTGCAGCTCCCTGGAACCTGGCATCCTGAGTGCAAGTCTGGGCTGAATTCCAAGGCCAGATTGTACAGCCTGACCCAGAAGTTTCAGTAGTTTCTGTTAAGCCATCACTCAGAGACTACATCTCACTGCCCAGTGCTCTAAGATGCTCTGGCCTGGCCCAGGAGCCCTTTCCAAATCCAGTTCCCCTTCAGCTCCCAACATATACCCACACCCCCATCCTGAACAATCTTACTGATGCTTTTTCTCTTGTTACATTTATAGAAGCTGTTCCTACTGCCACTGAACAACCCATTTAAAGGGTATAAATCATGTCATATTTTCTAATATTCTCCAAAGCATTTAGCTCCTGTACTGGATGCAGTATGCACTTATTCATTCATTCATTCAGAAAAAGGTGGCTGAATGACTACTATGTGCCAGGCATTGTGCTAGGATTTAGGGACAAAGCAATGGGAAAAACTAGGCAAAGCCTTAACTCAGCAGCAAGGATAGTCCAGTGGGGAAAATAGAGAATCCAATAGTTATCTAATTAAATATACGATTATAGTCATGATTAGTATCAGAAGGGGCAAAATATGATGCTAGGGAACATGTTCTTCGGCAAGGTCTCCATAGTGTATCATTGATCAAGCTGGAATTTGAGAAATAAATAGGCACTAAAGGGGGGAGGGGGTAGAGTGGCCCTGCCATTGCCAACTGAAATTTCAATACCTGGAATTCAGAGGAGAAAAAGCTGGTAGGGGTGGGGGCAGCTCAGGATGAGAACCTAGCAGGACCTTGAAGACCCTAGGCTGTAGTCTGTTGGTCATCTCAGGAGCAATGAAGGCCCCTAGAAGGTCTGAAGAGAAGGCAGGCACAAACTACTGCCATTTGGAAAGCAACCAAGCAGAGGCAGGAAGGTGGGGGTGGAAAGGCCTGTGTAGAGGCTCCTGCTGCCCTTCCAGGGGCACAAGATGGTGCTTGCACTAGGGTGGCAGAATGGCAGTGAGAGAAGCCACTGATACAGAAAGGACGAGCTCACCAAACATGTTTTGTGCTCTGAAGCCAGGTACTTATTCCAGAGGTAGAAGCTCTCTTCCGCATTGTCCCAGCATCCAAGCAGGGAGTCCTCAACAGCAGGAAGGCTGGAGGACAGTGCTCCAGAGCACTGCGTCCTGGGGGCATTTGCCCCAAAGGGAGCTGGCATGTTCCTTAGCACACGAGTGGGAAAAATCTACTGATGGAAACAGGGAGGAGTTTGCCCTCCAGCAGCTGTATTGTCACAGATTTGCTAACACTGATTTCTTTGCTGCGACAGTCCTCAGAATGCACATCCCTGCTAGCCATTCTTGCAGCATGTCTCTAATTGATGGAACTTATTCCTAAGAAGCATGGAAAAGAAAAGGAAGAAGCCCTGACCACACGTTTGGGCCTGGAAACCTTCAGCAAGGCCCTTTCTGGGCACTGCTGTAGGCGCACATGGTGCCAGCTGCCCACGTGCCTGTGCCTTATGATCACAGCCCCTGGAAAGGCGCATCCTATCGCTGAAGGATGGGAGAACCGAGGTTCCGTGAGGGGAGAGCTACACCGTCTAGATGGGCTCGGCGGTCCTTTTCACCTAAAGGGTCCCTCAGCGGAGGCCGTGCAGGGGATGCAGGTAGAGGGTAGGGTGGGGTCATAGACACTCAGTCCTGGGCCTCTGTCCCAAATACACCCCCCCACTGCCGACCCCGGCAAAGTAAAGCCAAATAAACTTATCCATTCAGTCAACAAGCGTTTAAACATACCTAGGGTACTTGAATTCTTGTTCTATGTTCCACGGTGGGGGGTGGGAGTACAGCAACACAAAGAAACAATGCTGGAGAAAACTGATGTTAAAACAAATCACACACGATAAGAAACAATTCCCAACTAGAGAAGAGAATATACAGCTTTCATCATCTGGTACGGACCCATTCCTGATATTCACTCAGAAAGTCTCCTCTCATTTCAACCTTTCAGAAGACAGAAAGGAATTTAAAACATACTTCCTTCCATCTTGTGGCTCCCAGTAAAATATGATTTTGTGAGCCTGCCATTTGCACCGATGCTATCAGGTTTTTATTGATATTTAATATAAACACAGCCCCGAGGCTAGCAGGCACCCTGACAGGGTCTGAAATATAATTGCCAGGGAACTGTAGAAATGTGTGTAGCAATTAAGGAGCTGTCAGGGATATTGCTGGTGTGAAGACATAGAGCTGCGGGATGGACAAAGGAAGGCGCTGAATCAGAGGCTGAGGGAGCAGAGGCTGCAGAGCAAACACGGCAGCATATCACCAGGCAGTGGCTCCAGAAGCCACAGGCAGGCAGGTAAGTGGACTGCGGACACTCAGAAAGGCAGACAGAGCCCAGCGTAACTGTGCTGTTTGTCTGTAACCTCCGAAGGCAGACAGCTGACTCCCCTGCATTTGCTTAGATTTATATGGAGAGATGACAAGCAGCCTTGAGTCTGGCTTCTGAGAGAGGCCCAGGTTGGGGCATAGTAAGGAATTAATAATCTGCACTGCTTTTAAGACCTGTCACAAAGTACCAGCCTGAAAAACTGGCTTGTGGGTAGGAAAGATGGAGATGAATATGGATAAAAGATGAGTTCTGAGTGAGGAAGAAGGAAATATGAGCCTGCTGGGAGACAAGGTACAGCAGAAGGAAGATTTGAGCTGAGCCCTGAGGAGGACCATAGAACTTCTCTGAGCTGCATTTCAGGGCAAGTCCTGCCCACATCTACGCTGTCATTGATTTAAGATGCCACTTACATAATGGAGGTGCACACACACTCTCCTCCCTTTACCAGGATCACATCATCCTTTGAGATCCTGGAAAACGGGGTCTTTATAACTGGATGAGGTAGGGTGAGGAAAGAGGAGGCAGGGGGCGGGGGTTTAGTTAATGGCCGGGGTTTGAAAATTAGAATGACCAGCTCTACTAATACAGTCTTTTGTGCCTTCATTTACCTTTAAATTCCCAGGAAAGAACACCCTTTCTCAAATTTGGGATGCTACTGCTACATATCAGAGCTACATATACCACTGAAATAGCAAAATAAAGACATTTTAATCTCCTTTTTTCAAACCATGGATGGGAAGAGGCTTATGCCTTGCCCTCAGCTCCTTCTCAAAACAACACACACACACACACACACACACACACACACCCCATATGCATCCCAGGTAAGTGCTTTCAGGTAGAAGACAAAGAAATCTTTAAAGACTTTGGCCTTTGTATATTTCGTTACCTCAGAGTAATTTTCAGCAAAACATCAAACCCATGGATACACAGATTATTACTCGGAACAAGGCTAAATGTATTTAGATAAAATAAAGAGAGTCAATTTAAAGATAAGCACTAAGTAATCAGACAGGCATTGGGCAGAAACAGATGAAGATGAGAATACGGCCCATGAACGACTGGGACTGGGGAAACGTAGCTCCAGCGGCTCAAAGCGCCCATGCTCATCACCTCCTCCCAGCTTCCTGCCTAGGCAACTCTCACCCCAACCTTAACAGCACCTACACCAGAATGGTGACAGGGGACCTGTGAACACATTTCTTGTATAAAGAAAACTGTGGGTTTTCTTTAAATATATATATATATATATATATATATATATATAAATGACATATCCTCTATGTCTTCTAGCTCTGAAACTGACAAAATCCTGAAGGCATTCAGCCCCAAGAATAAGAAAATATAGTTGTGATCACATAACCAAGGGCATTTCTAGCTTAACACTGCTAAAAGTATATAAAAAGAAGTCAGAAGTAGGCCTGAGAAAGGGCAGAAAGATGCTCTAAGACGCAGACAATGTTCTCTGCAGATAGGCTGCAGGGACGACCCACCCCCTCAAGAGTTCTGTGGAAGAAGCCAATTTCATGCCAAGGTGGTTTTGATGGATATGGCACCAGGGAACTGGGTTTATATGGCTAAAACATTATAGGAATTTGCTTTTGATGCTCAATTTCATGTGAAGATATTCAGGTCAAAAGCTCCCTTCACTCCCACCCCAACGCCTAACATTGGAAGTTCAAACTTCTCCCAAAGAGCATGATGTCCACTAGGAATAATGCCAGCTTCTAACAATGCTGGCCAAGAATTAATAACAAGAATCTACCAGCCATCTTTCCACTAGACCTCATTCACCCCACAAATGCTGGTATCAACTTTATTTATTTTATTTTATTTTTTTTGGCTTGCTGAACAACAGCAGTGGGCCCAACTGAGACCAAATGACCTTATGGATCTTCAGAGGCTAATACACACTGGATCCTGAGTGGCAGGGATGGGTGCTTGATGCTGCCCTTCTCTTGTCACATAAGATTGTAAAAAATCAAAGGCTGTAGGTTTAACTCTATTTCATGATTTGTAACTAGCATGAGCATATAATTAGCCAAACTGGATCATTTTTGAGAGGAACTATTTTTATTAATGTATAGAGATAAATAGTGTAAGTATATTGTCAACAGGACACAATGGACAGACACTCCATTTATAACCCATCCCATTCCACAGGGAATGGAACTCAGTGACTCTGTATGTGTGTGTGTGTGTGTGTGTGTGTGTGTGTGCACACGCAAGTATGTGTGTATGATCTCTGATGTGATCATGATGTGCACAGTCAAAAAGGATTGGTCAGGAATCATTTTATAACAATACATCAAACACCTTCTTTTAACACTTAGCCAATCACTGTATATAAAACCATGGCCTTTTGAGTATCGGGAGCAGATGGCTAGCTGTGAATGTTCAGCCAAAGTGATTTATTGATGGGAAGAGAAACAGAGAACATTAATTAATCCACTAAATTGCTTAACTGGATGCTACTTAAGACTGTTTCTACTGTAATTATGTCAATATATTCTCTACTTCTTCAAGCTGAGAATCTCTCCAATTTAAGGACCCAAATAGCCAAATTAAAATACCTTTAAAAATTCTGCCCCATATAACTGCTTAGGGGTAGAAACTGCTTCAAGGGTAGGTTGGTCATCCAGAGATTGTCAATGGTTTCATAAAGGTTCTGGTTTCTGTCTTTCTATTCTGTATCTCACTGGGTTGGCTCCATCCTCAGACCCTATTTCTCACACATCCTAGCCTTGTACCCTGCAGCCCTTGCCCCAGCATCTCCAAGCTTTCCTCTAATGGGGCCAGAGAATTGTTGGGGCACTTAGACCATCAACACTTTTCCCACCCTACTCACAGGTGGCATGTGAGATTTTCAAATGTGTTACTTTAATTGACTTTGACCACTGCATGCCCATCCCTGAGCTAATCAAAAACACGAAGGGAAAGGGGGAGTGGGATGAATTGGGATGGACATACATACAATATTGATACTGTATATAAAATAGGTAAGTAATGAGAACCCACTGTATAGCTTACAGAACCCTATTCAGTGCTCTGTGGCGACCTAAATGGGAAGGAAATACAAAAGAGAGGGATATATGTATACATACAGTTGATTCTCTCCACTGTACAGTAGAAACTAACACAACATTGTAAAGCAACTATACTCTAAAAAGTTAATTTTAAAAAATAATAAAGTGCACTAGACATTAAAAGGTTAAAAAATGAAAAAAAAAAGAAAACTTGGAGAAGAATGAGGCATACTGATCAAATCTGCTTCAACACACTACGTCTTGGGTCTGATTTAAAGCCCAGCAGCCATGAAAGAGTTGGACACGACTGAGCGACTTCACTTTCACTTTTCACTTTCATGCACTAGAGAAGGAAATGGCAACCCACTCCAGTGTTCTTGCCTGGAGAATCCCAGGGACGGGGGAGCCTGGTGGGCTGCCGTCTATGGGGTCACAGAGAGTCAGACACGACTGAAGAGACTTAGCAGCAGCAGCAGCAGCCATGAAAGATGGTCGGGGTGGCACTGGCAGGAAGAGGAAAGCCACGGTGCCAAACCAGACATACCTCCTCCAAGTCTTCAATACGGTCACAAACACCCAAAGAGTCATCACAGAGGCCACAAAATCATATGACTTGGGATTTCACCAAACACTAATTCTGTTAAATAATTTAAATCTGGCAGGATCATTCCCCAAGTGAAGCATTTTCATACCAAACGAGGGTACAAAAAGTTTGTTCAGTGTTCTAAAGGTACATGGCAGACAGAAGAAAGCTAATCAAGGAAAGTTTAATGCAAATGATAGATCTCTTGAGATACAAGGGAAAAAAAAATCAAAGACAGGAGAAAGAAATGCTTTGTGGGAAATAATGCATCAAGTTCAGACGATTACATGCTACAAATAACAATGAAAAAGAAAAAAATGCTATCGCTACTAAAATAAAACCAACCAGACCATACATATTTAACAGAAACTTCACCAAGGAAAAAGCCAGCTGCTACGAAAATGATGTATGACAAGGACAGTCTTCAGAAATGGAAGCTGATCTCCAAAGCTTTCAAGGACAGACCTACTTACAGATTTTAGTTGGAATTATTTTAATAAGAGCATGCTTTCAAATCAAAGCATGAAAAATCTTTTCTTAAAAATTTTAGTTGTCCAAACTTTATTATTTTCTTATTTGTGGAAATATTTATTCAGGAAGGTCTTCTAACAATAAAGATGCTAAAACTTTTATATAGCGATGGTGGTTTATTTAATCAGTTTGATTAAACAGTTTCAAAACATTTTAAATTGCTAGAAGTAGAGTAAATCAAAACTCCAGTAACTTTTTGGAGTCCTAATATATTTGATTATAATTTTAGTATAGAAGGTAAAAAGACAAGCCATCTATGCAAATACAATAGAATTCAGCTTTCTTATTTAATCTACCATGATTTCACCCTTTGGTCTGTTTGATCATCGTTAAATAGCTTGGTTCTATTTTGTATGTAAATTAAAGGGAATGCAAATGTAAAGCTGATGCTATTTCAACAGCATTTACATGATTAGAATATAACAAAGTATGTGTTAGAACTGAAAGTCATGTTACTCATGGAATGTCCCAAAGCAAGGACCATCCATGATGCCAGGTCAGAATTTACAAGGTCAAAACAAAAAAGGCTACTTTGAGACTTGTCTGGTGGTACAGTGGATAAGAATCCATCTGCCAATGCAGGGGATATGGATTTGATAACTGGTCCGGAAAGCTTCCACAAACCACGGAGCAACTAAGCCTTTGTGCCACAAATACTGAGCCCGCGCCCTAGAACCCTCGAGCTGCCACTACTGAGACCATATTGCTAAAACCACCGAAGCCCATGCGCCTAGAGCCTGTGGTCTGCAACAAGAGAAGTCACCACGACAAGGAGCCCAAGCACAGCAACTGGACAGTAGCCTCTGTTTCCCGCAACTAGAGAAATCCTGTGTGCAGCAACGAAGATTAAGCCCAATCAAAAAAATAAATAAACTATATTTTTAAAAAAGGCAAGCTGGTCACTGTGAGGTCATGAATGAGTGGACTCCACAACAAGAATAAGAAACGATGTGAAGACAGAATAATAAAGTTCGTTTCAGAACAATAGTTTATCATCAAATATAGAATTATTTAAGAGAAGACATGTTATTCAAAGCAAATATTTAATTTAATTTCAGGTTGCTCAATAGTTGTTCTCTAAAACATATTATGTATTTACCATGTATATATGGAGATCTTATCTCTCACAATTGAATAAAGAATAAGACACAGTTAATTAGCATATGGGATCAATACAAATTCCTACCAGAGGGTCAATCCAATTCTTCTGAATAATACAGTCTATATAAGAAGAAAAGGAAAGAAAAGAAATACCAGAAAAAATGGGCTCTTTTGAAAGTTTTGAAAGTAGTGGACTACAGGGCACTTAGGAGTACAAAAAAATTAATAACTTTCTGAGTCCTTAACTCTCTCCAGACACTGTCTTTAAAACAAAGGAGAAAAAAAAGGTTCAAATGTTTAAAATCTCTCCAAAACTATTAGCAAAAACAATATGGAAATACATAACAGATGCACAAAGGCATCTTGGGATGAATATATTACAGACCCACAGCTACAAATTCTAAAATCTACTTAATTGTGCCAAAGAGAAACATACGAAAGACCTTTGATAAACAAAATACAGACAGCATTTCAAAAAAAAAAAAATTCTTGAGGTCTTGAGCCAAGGACTATTCCTCAGTTGGATATTTCAGACTCTGACCAGACCACCGAAACAGGCTCTGCCATCAAGCTGGCCACCTCTGAGAACAGTGACACAGCCCAAGCCTTGGTTCTAGATAGTGAGAGAATGTAATAATGAATGAATACTGTAAGAAGATTCCACCTGGGGCTTTTCATCTTAGACCAAATATAGCACTATTTTCTTGGGGGGAGAGAATGGAAATCACCAGTTTTATTCTTTCCCTTAAAAAATAACTTCTTATAATTTACAAAAATATCCTCAATATTTGAAAAATCATATGATCAGAGAGAAAACTGAAACCACTCTAATTCTGTTCATAACCACTGCTGACATTCTGATGTTCAGGCCATCTATCCCCTTCTCTGTACATTTTGCTTGCACAAACTCAAATTGTGCTGTATGTACTCATTCACAACTTAAACCCTTCCTTTTTGTTCCATTTATCAGTTTACCGAGACATAATACACCACCCTCATCTGTAATAGCAGGACAGCATTCCACTGAAAATGGAGAGAAGTAAAGTTTGTTTTCCTGAGTGGTATTTTCCATACCTAGAGTCTTTGGAGGGATTTGCTTTAAGGTAAATAACTTCCTCACAAGTGTAAGAAGAAAAGTGCCAGTGTACAGAGAAACAAAGCCTACGTTTTCACTACAGAAATGTACACGCAGAAGCCACTTCAACAGCTCACTGTTCTTGACATGTCCAAAATGATTCCCCCAAACCTTTCTCTCTCCTCTTTTTCCTATAAACAATCATTGTTTCAACTTTTCATTATGAAATACTTTCAGACTTCAAAACATTTGCAAAAACTGTGGGAAAAAAAGAATCCCATATACCCTTTATGTACTTCACCCAACTTCCCCAAAGGTTAACCTCTTACTAAACCACAGTCCAATAAGCAAAACGACACCTCATATAATACTAGCACCTCATCTACAGATCTTCTTTAAATTCCATCCACAGTCCCAGATCCAATCCAGGACCACACATTACAACAGTTGTCCTGTCTCTTTGTATGCTCAGTTCAGTTCAGTTGCTCAGTCGTGTCTGACTCTTTGTGACCCCATGAACCGCAGCACGCCAGGCCTCTCTGTCCATCACCAGCTCCTGGAGGCCACCCAAACCCATGTCCATTGTGTCAGTGATGCTATCCAACCATCTCATCCTCTGTCATCCCCTTCTCCTCCTGCCCTCAATCTTTCCCAGCATCAGGGTCTTTTCAAATGAGTCAGCTCTTCACATAAGGTGCTCAGTCACATCCAACTCTTGGCGACCCCATGGACCTTAGCCCACCAGTCTCCTCTTTCCACGGGATTTTCCAAGCAAGAATACTGGAGTGGGTTTCCATGCCCTCCTCCAGGGGATCTTCTCAACCCAGGGATCAAACCCAAGTCTCCTGAAGGAAACTATCAGGACTCAGAGAAGCCCTAAATAGTGTGTTGCTTAATACAGCTTCCGTAACAAAATCCTCCAGCTGAGCAGCTTAACACAACAGAAATTACTTCTCTCACTCTTCTGGGGACCAGAAGTACAAAATCAAGGTGTCAGCAAGGCTGGTTTCTTCTGGAGGCTCCAAGTGAGAAACGGCCCCATGTCCTTCTTCTATTAACATGATCTAGTGATTACTGGCAATCCCTGGCATTCCGTGGCCTGTCTAAGCATAACTCCAATCTCTATTTCAGCATTTATATAAATATCCTCCTCTATGTTTGTCTCTGTGTACCTGTTCTCTTCTTAAAATACTAGTCACTGGATTTAGGACCCACCCTAAAATCCAATACAATCTCATCTCCAGATCCTGCGAAGACCCTCTTTCCAACTGAAGCCACACAGTCTGAAGTGGACATGAATTCTTGAGGGAACATTATTCAATTCACTAAAATGTTCTTCAACTCAGTTGTTTAACATGTATTTTTTGGACAATGACTAGGTTAGGAGTCCTGTTAGATAATTTTTCACATTATCTTTTTATGAGACAGCATGAGTAGGTGAAAAGGATCATTTAATCTCTTTTTCTTTCTCTTTTTTTGGCCACACCATGCAGTTTACAGGATCTCAATTCCCTGACCATGTACTGAATCCCAGTCACAGCAGAGAAAGTCATGAATTCTAACCACTAGACAACCATGGAACTTCCAGGATCATTTAATTTCTTAAAATACTATCAAACAAACTCAAAACACCCTTGGTACCTTGGGAGTGATAACTTCAAATTATATTGTCTTACCTTTGGTATTTGAATTATAGATAAAACTCAGCAGCAGTTTCACAGTTCACTAATGTTTGTTACCGCAGGTGAAAATGTACTCATAAACAATCTGTTGACTACAGGAGAAATGCAAACACTTCAGCCCATGAAGTCAACAGGAGCTTGAAGCTGCTACTAAATTGGATGTTCTTATATGAGGTCATTATTTCCAAGAACTGCCAAGACTAGCTCTGCCTCACAAGCCAAGTGAAAAGGACAACTGGGACAATCGCCATGCTCAATAGCCCAGCTGCCACTTGATTACAGACAGAGATGAGGTTCACTTGCAGGATTTGTGCTCGGCAGAAATTCACCAGGGGAGAGACAGCAGCTTGTCCTTTCAAGATGACTGCAAACTGAGTCAGTGGTAATTTCACTGCTACCCATAGGGTTTCCAGGCGCCACTCTTTTACTCCTTCTGAGTAAAACTGATACATGTTCATCTCTTTCAGTCTAGCAGTGAAGCTGGCTTCTCGCAGGTTGTTTTGTGCTGAGATGCCTGGCCATGAACTGGTGAACTTTGAGTATATTCCCTAACAATCCTCATCTCACTGGGCTCACAGTTTAATGTATTTCTTTCTTCACAATTACCTTAATCAAAATGAGGAGAACCCCTCATGAGCTGCCTTCCCCAGGATCAAGTTTACCAATTTCAAAGAGATAAAGTTTTGGAAATATCCAAAGCATGCACACACACTTAACCCATGGAAAGTGGAAAGCACTGTCCTACCTGTGTGACTGCATGGAAGTTATCTTGGATTGAGAAGTTTTTGGTCAGGCAAGGCAAAGAGATGCACAGTCTTCATATGGAAACAGGGTACAAACCACATAAATCCCCAAGTAGCAAAAGAAACCATTTCACACACACACACACACACACACACACACACACACACACACACTCCTCTCTCTCTCTCTCTCTCTCTCTCTCTCTCTCTCTCTCTCTCTCTCTCAAAATACAATATAAGCAATACTGATGGTCCTGGAAAAGCAACCATAAACTGTTCATCGGAAAGGCTTCTCGGATGGCTCAGTGGTAAAGAATCCACCTGCAAATGCAGGAGACGCAGGACACATGGGTCTTTTTCTAGTCTGGAGTAAGTCAGTGGAAAGCCCACATTTTTAGATGGAATACATAAAGCACAACCATAATACTCCTGTGTAAATAGCTCTTAGCAATGAAATCTCTAAGAGAGTCTCTGTAAGTTGAAACTTCTAATTTTCCAACAAATAGCCTTCGCTTTGGCCATTCTGCCTGCGAGCCACTTCTTCTGCTCTCCCGACAAGAATGAGTACAGAGCGGACAAAGACAAATTGATCAGCAGAAGTCCTGTTCACAGCAGACATTAGTCAACAATCCTGGCAGGTGACCTGTCCACCTGCCTCTCCTGGTAGCTGGGCAGTGAGGCCTGACATAAACGTTGACTCGAGTCAGTTTACCAGCTCAGAACATAGTCTGCCATCATATAGTCGTTCAACAAACTTAGAGCAGCACAAAGTGATACCTCTGTAATTATTCATAATTCGGAGCTATCAATATTTTGTTTCCCTACTAACAACCTTACCAGAAAGGTAAATCAAGGTGGGATGTACCTTTTAGTTTCTGCATAAAACAAAGTTGGCAACTATGTCAGAGAGAATAAAACCATGTATTTTAACCCTGAATCCTCACAAAGTCCAAAATTAAAACAATGACATTGCTATAATGAAAATGTTTTATAGAATAAAATTTTAAGGTTCTGAACCAAGAAGGTAACAGAAAATAGACATTATAACACAGATTGGCACTAATATTTGTTAATTTATTTAAATATTTCTTAGCACTTAACCTTATGTGAGGCATAATTTGAAAGCAGTGATTTTCAAACTTCAAAATGCATCAGTCAATTGGAGGACTTATAAAATACAGATTTCTGCTCCTTCTCCCTGACCTCCATATAACTGATTTAACAGATCTGGGAAGAACCCAAGAGTCTGCATTTCTAACAAGTTCTCACATGATACTGATGCTCCTATTCTGGGACCACAATATAAGAACCACTATTCAGGTTATGAAAACACAGCAGAGAATAAATAAAATCCCCTCTTTCCTGGAACTTACATTCCTTTGGAGTGATGACAGTTCAGTGTAAAATAATTTCATTATCATTCTCCCATGAAAAATAAAGTCAGAAGAGAACTGAGAATAATGGAGGAAGTAGGGATCATTTTCTAAAAGAATATGGTCAGAGAAGGCATCTCAGAGGAGGTAACATTCAAACAAATGAAATGGATGAAGAGAGGAGAGTCCATGAACAGAGAGGAGAACAGAAACCAAAGGGAGGAGCTCATGGAAGAATCCCAGGTGGTAATGAGCTTTCACTGCTTCAGAACAGCAACCAGTGAAGAAAGAGCAGAGAAAACATGGAAGAAGATGAATTCCCAGTAGGCAGAAGGGAAGATTAGATTGATAAGATTTTATATTTTTATTGGAAGGTGATAAATGGAGAAGTGTTTTTTTTTAATATTTATTTTATTTTATTTTATTTTTTAAAGTTTTATTTATTTATTTATTTATTTTAATTTTAAAATCTTTACTTCTTAAATGTGTTCCCAAACATGAACCCCCCTCCCACCTCCCTCCCCATAACATCTCTGTGGGTCATCCCCATGCACCAGCCCCAAGCATGCTGTATCCTGCGTCAGACATAGACTAGCGATTCAATTCTTACATGATAGTATACATGATAGAATGCCATTCTCCCATATCATCCCACCCTCTCCCTCTCCCTCTGAGTCCAAAAGTCCGTTATAGACAGCTGCGTCTTTTTTCCTGTCTTGCATACAGGGTCGTCATTGCAATCTTTCTAAATTCCATATATATGTGTTAGTATACTGTATTGGTGTTTTTCTTTCTGGCTTACTTCACTCTGTATAATCGGCTCCAGTTTCGTCCATCTCATCAGAACTGATTCAAATGAATTCTTTTTAACAGCTGAGTAATACTCCATTGTGTATATGTACCACTGCTTTCTTATCCATTCATCTGCTGATGGACATCTAGGTTGTTTCCATGTCCTGGCTATTATAAACAGTGCTGCGATGAACATTGGGGTACATGTGTCTCTTTCAATTCTGGTTTCCTCGGTGTGTATGCCCAGCAGTGGGATTGCTGGGTCATAAGGGAGTTCTATTTGCAATTTTTTAAGGAATCTCCACACTGTTCTCCATAGTGGCTGTACTAGTTTGCATTCCCACCAACAGTGTAGGAGGGTTCCCTTTTCTCCACACCCTCTCCAGCATTTATTGCTTGCAGATTTTTGGATCGCAGCCATTCTGACTGGTGTGAAGTGGTACCTCATTGTGGTTTTGATTTGCATTTCTCTGATAATGAGTGATGTTGAGCATCTTTTCATGTGTTTGTTAGCCATCCGTATGTCTTCTTTGGAGAAATGTCTATTTAGTTCTTTGGCCCATTTTTTGATTGGGTCGTTTATTTTTCTGGAATTGAGCTGCATGTGTTGCTTGTATATTTTTGAGATTAGTTGTTTGTCAGTTGCTTCATTTGCTATTATTTTCTCCCATTCAGAAGGCTGTCTTTTCACCTTGCTGATATTTTCCTTTGTTGTGCAGAAGCTTTTAATTTTAATTAGATCCCATTTGTTTATTTTTGCTTTTATTTCCAGAATTCTGGGAGGTGGATCATAGAGGATCCTGCTGTGATTTATGTCGGAGAGTGTTTTGCCTATGTTCTCCTCTAGGAGTTTTATAGTTTCTGGTCTTACATTTAGATCTTTAATCCATTTTGAGTTTATTTTTGTGTGTGGTGTTAGAAAGTGATCTAGTTTCATTCTTTTACAAGTGGTTGACCAGTTTTCCCAGCACCACTTGTTAAAGAGATTGTCTTTACTCCATTGTATATTCTTGCCTCCTTTGTCAAAGATAAGGTGTCCATATTGTGTGGATTTATCTCTGGGCTTTCTATTTTGTTCCATTGATCTATATGTCTGTCTTTGTGCCAGTACCATACTGTCTTGATGACTGTGGCTTTGTAGTAGAGCCTGAAGTCAGGCAAGTTGATTCCTCCAGTTCCATTCTTCTTTCTCAAGATTGCTTTGGCTATTCGAGGTTTTTTGTATTTCCATACAAATCTTGAAATTATTTGTTCTAGTTCTGTGAAAAATATGGCTGGTAGCTTGATAGGGATTGCATTGAATTTGTAAATTGCTTTGGGTAGTATACTCATTTTCACTATATTGATTCTTCCGATCCATGAACATGGTATATTTCTCCATCTGTTAGTGTCCTCTTTGATTTCTTTCATCAGTGTTTTATAGTTGTCTATATATAGGTCTTTAGTTTCTTTGGGTAGATATATTCCTAAGTATTTTATTCTTTTTGTTGCAATGGTGAATGGAATTGTTTCCTTAATTTCTTTTTTGACTTTCTCATTATTGGTGTATAGGAATGCAAGGGATTTCTGTGTGTTGATTTTATATCCTGCAACTTTACTATATTCATTGATTAGCTCTAGTAATTTTCTGGTGGAGTCTTTAGGGTTTTCTATGTAGAGGATCATGTCATCTGCAAACAGTGAGAGTTTTACTTCTTCTTTTCCAATTGGGATTCCTTTTATTTCTTTTTCTGCTCTGATTGCTGTGGCCAAAACTTCCAGGACTATGTTGAATAGTAGCGGTGAAAGTGGACACCCTTATCTTGTTCCTGACTTTAGGGTAAATGCTTTCAATTTTTCACCATTGAGGATAATGTTTGCTGTGGGTTTGTCATATATAGCTTTTATTATGTTGAGGTACGTTCCTTCTATTCCTGCTTTCTGGAGAGTTTTTATCATAAATGGATGTTGAATTTTGTCAAAGGCCTTCTCTGCATCTATTGAGATAATCATATGGTTTTTATTTTTCAATTTGTTAATGTGGTGAATTACATTGATTGATTTGCGGATATTGAAGAATCCTTGCATCCCTGGGATAAAGCCCACTTGGTCATGGTGTATGATCTTTTTAATGTGTTGTTGGATTCTGATTGCTAGAATTTTGTTGAGGATTTTTGCATCTATGTTCATCAGTGATATTGGCCTGTAGTTTTCTTTTTTTGTGACATCTTTGTCAGGTTTTGGTATTAGGGTGATGGTGGCCTCATAGAATGAGTTTGGAAGTTTACCTTCCTCTGCAATTTTCTGGAAGAGTTTGAGTAGGATAGGTGTTAGCTCTTCTCGAAATTTTTGGTAGAATTCAGCTGTGAAGCCGTCTGGACCTGGGCTTTTGTTTCCTGGAAGATTTCTGATTACAGTTTCAATTTCCGTGCTTGTGATGGGTCTGTTAAGATTTTCTATTTCTTCCTGGTTCAGTTTTGGAAAATTGTACTTTTCTAAGAATTTGTCCATTTCTTCCACGTTGTCCATTTTATTGGCATACAACTGCTGATAGTAGTCTCTTATGATCCTTTGTATTTCTGTGTTGTCTGTTGTGATCTCTCCATTTTCATTTCTAATTTTATTGATTTGATTTTTCTGTCTTTGCTTCTTGATGAGTCTGGCTAGTGGTTTGTCAATTTTATTTATCCTTTCAAAGAACCATCTTTTGGCTTTGTTGAGAAGTGTTTTAAAAAGGACCCCTTGGCTAGTTTGAGTCATGGATAAAAACTGTCCAATAAAAAGATGGAAGCATGAAAAAAAAAAAAAAGATGGAAGCATGAAGACAAGTTAGATAGGAGGCAATTACAGAAGATGGCAGCTTGGACCAGGCTGGTGGTGCCAGATCTGGCAAGGAAGTGAGAACGGAGGACAGGATGATCTCCTAAGGGAGCAGACAGACTTCCTGTGTGATAGGTTGTGGTGTAACAGGGAAAAAAGGCTCAAGAATGACCACAGTGTTCTGTCTTTTTTTTTTATGGGGGGTGGGGGGAGTGGTGGCAGGTAGAAATAAAACATTTATTTAGAAACATTTTCAAGCGTACAGAAAAGATGAAGGGATAAAAAGAGCATGAAGAATACCTGTATTCACTTCTAGATTCTCCCATTGCTAACAGTTTATCCCACTGCTTTAACAACTTCACACTTTTCCTACAGAGATACACACAAACACAACACACACACATTTTTCCTTTCCAAACCACTTGTGGACCAGCAACACACAACACAGTCCTTTCCTTAATATCTTAGAACTACAATGTCCTGAGCTTGATAAGTCTGTTCATTCTTATGCAGCATCTCTTTTGTGTGGTTGTAACACTGAGCTCTGTAGAACACACAGCAGCAGCCCATGACATGATCTACATAGGAACCAGTACTACCAGAATGACACAAATGTGGTCTATACATACAATACAACATTCAGTCAGTCAGTTCAGTTGCTCAGTCATGTCTGACTCTTTACGACCCTGTGGACTGCAGCACACCAGGTCTCCCTGTCCATCACCAACTCCCAGAGTTTACTCAAACTCATGACCATTGAGTCGGTGATGCCATCCAACCGTCTCATCTTCTATCGTCCCCTTCTCCTCCTGCCCTCAATCTTTCCCAGCATCAGGGTCTTTTCCAATGACTCAGTTCTTCATATCAGGTGGCCAAAGTATTGGAGCTTCAGCTTCAGCATCATTCCTTCCAAAGAACACCCAGGACTGATCTCCTTTAGGATGGACTAGTTGGATCGCCTTGCAGTCCAAGGGACTCTCAAGAGTCTTCTCCAACACCACAGTTCAAAAGCATCAGTTCTTCAGCGCTCAGCTTTCTTTACAGTCCAACTTTCACATCCATATATGACTACTGGAAAAACCATAGCTTTGACTAGATGGACCTTTGCTGGCAAAGTAATGTATCTGCTTTTTAATATGCTGTCTAGGTTGGTCATAACTTTTCTTCCAAGGAGCAATGTAACAACAGTCAGCCTTAAAAAAGTTAGGAAATTATGAATTATGCTACAATGTGGATGAACCCTGAGGACATTTTGCTAAATGAAATAGTCCACCACTAAAAGACAAAAACTGTACAATTTCATCTACATGAGGTAACTGAGTGTATTCAAAAGCTTAGAAAGTTTTTTAAAAGGTGATTGCCAGGTTTGGAGGAGAGGAGATGGGAAGTTATTGTTTCACAGGTAAAGAGTTTCAGTTTTGCAAAATGAAAAGTGTTTCTGAAGGTGCATAGAATGGTGACATCAGTGATAGGGTTGAAAAAAATATGAATATACTTAAACATTAAATTGCACTCTGAAAACAGTTCAGATAATATATTTCTTGTTATGTTCACATTTATCACAACAAAAAAAATTAGGAGAAAAGTCTTTAAGCCCTGGATTGCATGAATCCACCAACAAGCCATACAAGTTCTCTGAGGAGAGGTCATCAGGATGAGGGAGGCTTTCAGGAACATGGCTGAGCCCAACAGGAGGTGAGGTGGCTTTGCAAGTAGATGGGATATAGACAGACAGGACAAAACACAGAGGAGATGCCAGGCGGGGGAGACTACTCTGCACAGACCATAAGGAGAAAATGGGTATCTTCACAGAAGTGACAGAACAGGCCACCCTGTACTGGGAGGAACACGACGGCTGGAGTACAAAATGAGGTCAGAGAGGCAGGACAGTTACATCTGAGAGAAGGGGCACCGGCGGCCCGAGAACAGACTGACCCCGGAGGCAGCTCAGGGTCCACTATTTCCATGCATTCTGATATCCTGTGGAAGGATTTTAAGTTTTCAACAGGAAAAACTGACAGAGACAACATATCAAACAAGTGAACCAACATGCCCTTTGGTACATTTGCCAATGTTGCAAATTTCTAATATCTCCTCTGCCTCAAAACCCTCCTTGACAGGGTTCTACCTCAGCAATTTAAGTTTTTTTCTCAGTGACTAGCCAACCCTTCTTCATGCGTTTGAATGATGACATCTGACATTCCCACCTTTGACTTCACAGAAATGCACTCAACTTCGCTTCCCTTGAATTTTGCAGCACAGCAAGTGATGCTGTCTTCCTCTGAATGACATTTCCAGAGCCTGACTCTCGCCATGCTCAGAGACAAGCTTATTTCAGCCAAAGTTGACAAAGGCCGGCAGTAATCAAAAGTTTTGCTTGCAGGGGTGGGGACGGGGGATTCGTTTGAGGCTATAGAAGCAGCTCCAAATGAGACTGAAGAGTGATGAACCACTTCCATTTTTTTTTAATTAAGTAGGGTTTTTCACTTTGCCACTTAAAGGGAGCTATGAATATCCTTCTCTCATATACCCCTTTGTCCAAGAGGCAGTTGGGCCAAGTGTACCCTTAATTCTGAATCAATGGAAGTCCCAGCCCAAGTTTATCCCAGTGGGTATGCAGAGATGATAATCTACCATAAGCAGGTATGTAAAAATCTTCTGGAAGATACAGAGTACAAAAATCAGAATCAGACCAATAACTAGAGCATGTCGTCTGTTTCCACAGCTTCTGATAATCCATCCTTGACAAGAACACAAAGCAGAACAAACAACATCTTGAAACCACTGCAGCTGCCAGTCTCTCTCTTCTGTACACTTTCAAGGGTTTTAATTCTGATATCTTGAACGCTATGTTATATAAACAAAAGGGGCTCTATCCTCTCAGGATTATACACAGGAGGAAAGGATACTCTGACTGGTTAAGCCTACCTGGGCCCATCGAGGCAGTGCTGGCATCTGTGTCTGAGAGATGGACCATAAAAGGACACATCTATCCTGTTCTCAGCTCAGTCAACACAGAACAATTTTCCAGGTGTCCATTTCCCACAAAGAATTGCACATTCAGGCAATAATAGAGTGAGTACATCATGGGGTTGTGCAACCCTGGAAATTTGCTCTATGTTTCTGAGCTTCATTCTTTATTTTGTGATTCAGTTATTTTCAGATTACACTCCATTATAGGTTATTACAAGATGCTGAATATAATTTCCTGTGCTTCACAGTAAATCCTTGTTGCTTATCAATTTTATGTATAGTAGTTTGTATCTGTTAACCCCATTTCCTAATTTTTTCCTACCTTTCTACCTCTCCCCTTTGGTAACCATAAGTTGATTTTCTAGGTCTGTGAGTCTGTTTCTTTTTGCATATAGATTTATTTGCATTACTTTTAGATTCCACATGTAAGTGATATCATGTAACATTTGTCTTTCTCTGACTTACTTCACTAAATATAATATTTGCTGGGACCATCCACGTTGTTGCAAATGGCAAATTTTCATTCTTTTTCATGGCTTAGTAATATCCCCATTGTGTACATACATATATGTCTTAAGCCAATAATCTGTTGATGGGTATTTGGGTTGTTTTCATGTCTTGGATATTGTGAAGTGTTACTAGGAACCCTGGGGTGCACATATCTTTTCAAACTAGACTGTTAATTTTTTCAGAAGTGGGATTGTTGGATTACATGGTAGCTCTATTTTTAGTTTTTATGAAACCTCCAAAAGTGTTTTCCATAACAGCTGTACCAATTTATTAATACATTCCCACCAACAGTGTACAAAGATTCCCTCTTCTCCATGCCATCTCCAGAATCTTCACCTATAAAATGGGGATTAAAACCAGAGCTGATCTTCATAGGGTTGCTGGGAAAACTAGAGGAGATGTATATTCACCTGGCACATAGTAAGTGCCTCTAAAATGTTAGTATCAACTGTTGGACACGTAACCCATCTTAGTCTTCCTAGACGTCTAGAGGAGGGTTACGGAACACTAAGAACGTCACCTAGTCTTCTACTCCTCTCTCTCCATTGAAACAACATTTGATAAAGACCCCAAATAATATTTTATCATGACATGCAATGAGTCTTTTTCAACCCTTTTTACTTGGCCCAAAAGTGCCTGCCTTTTAGCATAAAAGTCACTACAATTATTTTGATTTCTAGGCAGTAAGTTGGAGAATATAGAAAAAGAAGGCAACATCCAGATCTTCGAATGTGTTTTATGAATCTATCATACATCTTTATTTAGAGCTCCTTCACTAGAACTAAGTAATGAAGACCTATCTGGCTTCAAGGAATTCTGGGATATGAAATCTTATAGCTGGTGACAAAATGCTTATGGAAAGAATGGAGTTCTGTTATTAAAAAAAAAAGTTGAATGACTATTTTGAGGTTCCTATCAGTTTCTGCCAAGAGATTATGTTTGATGTCTTCAACTGTCTTATAAAATAGTAAGTAGATCATAACTACTTAACACAATGGAGTTGAGTATGCAGAGAAAGGATGTGATAACATATCTTAGATTGCTAGTTTTACAAATAAAGTCACTATTCTTTGTGCCCCCTTCCCAGCACACCGCCCCAAAAAATACTAGAAATACATGCACTAAGGAAACATTAAAAAAAATAGAGGAATTTCACCTTTATTTTTAAGAACCCAGCCCCAGCCTCCTTATCACTCGGTCATTTCAACTTCCACAGTACTGTAGTCCCCCATCTTGGTGTTTTAATTTTCAACTCTGACATGCCAAAACATTATAGATGTGTTCAAAATCTTTGCTTTGCTTTTGGGCTGGCACTTCCCTGGCCCCAGATGTCTCTGCACCTCCATCTGAGGCTGGACAAGCCCACAGTGACCTTGATTTAAGCCATTCAATGCCAGCACATGGTTGCACTTCTCACCAGTGAAGTCAATTATCACCCCCCCCCCCCCACCCCGCTTTAAAATAAGATCATGGTCTTTATCCTTTGTCAACAGAGCATTTGACTTCGATTTCTGTCTGCTAAGCTAGTATAAACCACATGCCTGCAGAGACAGAGTATCTTTGAAACAATTCCTCCTAGCTTGGCCATCCATTATACAGAAACATGCCACAGGCCTGGAAATGGAAGATAAAGCTCTTTCTGGCACAACCTGAAAGTGTATTGCGTGCCTCCTATGACTAAGCTGTTTATTAAGAAACAGGGACACTTAAAATGGGGAAAGCATATTATCTCTGCTGCCGAGTTGTCTGAAAAGGGGCCAGAGCTCAGAGCAGACTCCCACTGTTCAAAGGTCTGACTTCTTCATCCGCAAGTTGTTCTGGTGTGGTTCTGCTGGTCTTTAGATTTTGATTCCAGGAAAATTTTGATTCCGTGGTCATGTCTGCCTTCCAAATGCCAGTATGTATGAACAAGAGCACAGTGAGATCCTGGCAGATGAAGGAAAGTGTCCGTCTGATCGTATCTGGGCTGAAGGTAGGCCAGGTCCAGTCCCATCTCTGTGCAGAGTGCTCCTTCCTTGGCAAGAGTCCTGGAGATGGATCTCTGATTCATTACCCGGTCCCTAAAGACCACTCTTCTTAGTGCTGAACTTGGTGAGTGTGCAACGACTCACCGTCACAACAGACACACTGCAGATTGCGCTGGTATCTCTTTCTCACCACTCATCCTGCAATGAAAGCTAGCATGCAGAGGTCCCCATGCAAACACTCGGGGAGCCACTCATCACCCTGTCTTCTGTGAAGGCAGCATTAGGGCCCCCACATCTGTGAAGGTGCATTAGTTTTCCACTCTCATCCCCCAAGTCGTTTTCTTTGCTCAAGTGACAACAAATTTGTTAATTCCTAACGTCAGCTAATAAATGTCATTTTCAAATATTTTATGTGACTCTGAATGTGAAAGATGAAGATGGCTTTTCCTATGTAAATAAAAAAAAAGAATAAGAAGAAGAACCACCAAATCCCCAGTCCTGCTTCCTTTTTAATTAACTCAAGTGAGACTTGGGAGGGAGGGGGAAAAAAGGTGAAAAGGTATCAAAAGATATTTCCTAATTTGACAGCTGAAACAGCTTCTAGTCAAATCTTTTTCAGTGAACTCCTTAGAATGAGGTACAGGGGGAAAGAAATCCAAAACTCTACAATGAAATGTGGCAGGATAAAGCGGAGAGTGTTTCTGGAGTCAGGTTATCAGTATTACCAGCCACAGAAGGGACTGGCCAGTGGCTGAGGCCCAGAGGAGTCCCTCCGTGCCCTGCTCCCCTCTTCCCTCCTTGCCCTCCCTCCCCTGTCCCCATCCACTCTCTCTCTCACCTTCTCTCTCACCTTCCCTCCGTCAGTCTTTTCCTTGCCCCACCCCACCATTCTTCTCTATTCCTCCCCATCTTCCCAGGTAGCTTCTCCCATACTGCCACTGGGATCCCAGACGACAGAAGATGACTAGCTCTCCCAGAGGTGAACGGACTGGATCAGCCTGACAGTCAGCAGGTTGAGGGTGGGGACTAGACCCCAAGCCTTCACTCAAAATCTGCAGGGATACCCCGCAGCCTTCGTCCTGCCTCTACACTGGGCAGTGAGAGTCTACACCATTCCCAACCTCACCCACCTCGGTTTATAACAAGTCTCCACAGAGCCAGTTACTTCCTGGAAAGATTCTACCCAGGACAAGCATGGAAGCCTATTGTGTTTTGTTAGAAGGACGTCAGGAATTTCTACCCTCCCTCCCCGAAAATGAGAACCCCAAGGATTCTGAGGGATACAAGGCTGGGGTGTACAGAGCCATCTTCATTGCTCTCTGCTAAGATGTCTGGGGCAACCCTATGCTCATTCCTGGGCCAAGTGGGGTCCTGGTCCATTGGCCATAAGAAGGCCCATTGGCCATAAGAAAGCCCCGGAAGGTCTCCTCAGCCAGCTCCCAAAGTATGTGGACCTGGAGTGGCAGAGCTGGAGAAATGCAGAGCTGAGGCCATGGAGTGAATCAGGAGTGAGAAGACAGAAAGCCTGTGCCCACTGTGAGGTTCTCAGGATTCAGCTCAGAGAAGAATCTGACCATCAGGGGACAGACACAGTTACCCACTCTGAGGTCACTGCCAGTAGCCTTGTTATGTTATAGCCAACAGGATGCAGCACTAGGCAGTTCTTAGGGTCTGCAGCCGATATGGCACATGCTGAGCAGCTATTATGCACACCAAAGTCAGCCCCCCAGTAGGACCCACCTACAACGCCAAACTTAGTTGTGAGGAGATCCTGGGGTGGACAAGGGGCACTGGGGAGGGGGCCTTGAAGCACTGGCTATTCATCAAGGAAACACATTGTTTCAATATTTCAGCCCCTGATTTAGCCACGCCAATGCTTCCTAGCTGGAGGGTGGTCCGGGCAGCAGGAACTGCCATTAAGAACTAGCATGCAGACTTTCTAACCAGGTTATAATCAGGCTGACCCTCATAGTAAACGAGGAACAGTCTGGGTGCTTGGCCTCTCCCAGGACCTGTCTCCTGGGAGGCTCTCGTTGCTCCTTAGTAAGGCAACTATCATGGGAATCAGGCAGGCCTGGGTCTGAATTCAGACTTGGATGAGTAACTTAACCTCCCTGAGCCTCAGTTTCCTCATCAACAAAATGGGTGGGCAATGGAAATAATGGTGACTAAGACTTTATGAGCCTTCTCTATGCCAAAGTATCTGTCTCTCTCTAATCAAGCACCCTCCTCCAAACTCCACCTGTTGAGTTGAGTACAGTGATTCTCCCCTGAGACACGAAGTGGCTAGGTATTTTGCCTGAAATCACACACAGCTGAGTGGTGGCACTCTGATTCTAACTCAGGCTGTCTGGTTTCAGAGCCCATCCACTGACCCACCAGATTTGACTGTCTCCTGCTCATGGGGCTGCTGAGGGCATACAGGGAGCCAGTGCACATGAAGCACTCACCACTACACCTCCCCAATATTTTTAAGTGCAAACACAACGGCTGCTGTTCTAATTAACTACTGTTATCCTTTCAGAGACATGAATGTCTCAGTGGATTTTATGTTAATTTCTGCTGGGTTTTTGCCTCAAAAAAAGTGAACACAATGAAGCTTCTCTGTGAGTTTAGTGTTTCTTACTCATAAAACTGACAGTTCTGTTCTTTAGTATCCTTCTTTTCATTCAATATGGTAGCCCCAAACTGTACTAAAAAAACAGTGCCTTTAGGATGAAAGAATATGAATATCACTAGCTGTTTGGTGGACTCAGTGCACAAGAGGGTAGAGCAAGAAGAACAAAGGAAGAAAAGACTATCTGGCCTGGTGTGGGGGTGGGAACAAAGTTGATCTGGCTACCTTCAGTATACCCACTCCAAATCTCCTTTGAAAGGAGAATAAACTGGCAAACAGGAAAAGAATAAAATCCTTATCAATTAATATATAGGGATATTATATCTCAAAAGAGAGATATTCCACTGATGAGTGACTAATGGGGAAGGATCTTGAGAAAGGTTCTAACAACAAAACAGAGAAAACTACAGAGACAAGCTTTTTTAAAAGAGACAACAAAACAACAAAACTACTATGACAACCTTTTTTTAAATCCAAGAGAACATTCCAGAGCACTGTAAAGCTTTACTGAGAAAAGTCTCTAGTCAGCCTTTAAAGTCTGGTTTAAGGAAAAGCAAACCACCACCACCCAATTCTGTGCACGCTTTAGGAGGGCGGGCTCAGCCAGGCCTGTCTTTCCTCGAGGCTTCAGCACCAGCTGAGAAAACCTTCCCATTATCTTACCACTGCCGGCCCATTACAGACACCTCTTCAACTGGGTTCCTGAGGCACTTGGTCTACTATTTCCCCTCTTTCACTTTGCCTTTGATGTCAGTGAATACATACAAACCCAGCCCAGAAAAGTCTCTGAAGGACAAAAATGGTCCAACTTCCTGGCACCCATCGCTGGACAGTGAATGAAGTAGACCCAAGGGAAGACGACCCCACCTGGATTCAACTGTGGAGGCTCTGCTTTAAAGCTCTAGTGGGAAAACCACAGGTTTGGAGCCAGAAGACTTTTAACTCCAGTCTGAGTTTCACGATGCAGTTCTACGCCTTCAGTCTGTGTGTGTACGTGTGCTTAGTCGCTCAGTCGTGTCTGACTCTTCGTGACCACACGGACTGTAGCCTGCCAGGCTTCTCTGTCCATGGGAATTCTCCAGACAAGAATATTGGAGGGGGTTGCCATGCCCTTCTCCAGAGGATCTTCCCAACCCAGGGATCGAACCCGGGTCTCCCGCATTGCAGGCAGATTCTTTACAGTCTGAGCCAGCAGGAAAGCCAAGAATACTGGAGTGGGTAGCCTATCCCTTCTCCAGGGGAACTTCCCAACTCAAAAATCAAACTAGGGTCTCCTGCATTGCAGGGAGATTCTTTACCAGCTGAGCTACCAGGGAAGCCCCAAGTCTCTCTGAAATGTTTATTAATCCACCTGCCAGAAGATAAAGTCACAGTGTGTTGCATTTATCTGCATATGAAGCTAGGAAGATGCCCACCAATGCAGGCATGAGGCAATGCAGGAGTAGCTGTTGAGGCAGAGGCCACTCAGGGGCTGTCCCTCTGCTATGCAGTAAGGGGTGAGGGGCAAGACGGAAGATCAGCATGCTCAAAAGGGACACTCCCCCTTCAGAACGGAGGGAGAATGATGATGCCCTTTGGAGATAACAAAATGGAGCTGCCCACATTGCGCAGAGAATGACATTTTGGAAAACAAACTAAACATGTTGTTCCTACTAGAAATTTACCGTAATAACTGAGCCATGAAATTCTGGGTGTCACCAGATTCACAAACAAGCACATGGAGGAAGTGGTAAGCCCTGAGCAGAGATACACTGGCAAGTGAGTGTCCCATCAGCACAGACCCCTGCATTGCCAGCCACTCTTTAGGTGCTGGAGATGAGCCAGGCATAAGGAGGGGGCCTGAAACAGAGGGCA
Organism: Budorcas taxicolor; assembly: GCF_023091745.1. NCBI lineage: Eukaryota > Metazoa > Chordata > Mammalia > Artiodactyla > Bovidae > Budorcas > Budorcas taxicolor. Next base: position 14,094,957 of record NC_068910.1, on the reverse strand, counting down.
GAGCAGAAGGGACCAGATGCCTTAGCCTTGGGCCTCCATCAGACAGCCCCTCACCTCCAGAGGGTTCAGTGAGGCTCAGGAACAGCTGCTTCATCGAAACCCCCTGGCAAGGTACCTGAGACTGTCAATGAGAGCACAGCAAAAAATACCTGGCTGCCTGCCTTTGGCTGGAGACTAGAAAACCTAACTAATAATCATGGTTTTCAGTGTGACTCTAGGAAGCAGTGACATACTCTTTTCCAAGCACAGAATATTCTCCATAGTTGAGGTAGGGCTTCCTCATGTCTTGATACCCAACAGCAGGTGATTGGAGCATCATGGAATCCCTTTACAAGGAAACAGATTCCCTTTTTCCAGGCAAACATCATTTGTATGAAAATAACTGCTGCCACCATAAGGATAGATGACACTAAATACCATATCCAGTGAAGACAGTGTCCACTTTCTCCATGGTCCTCCACCTTCAACAAAACCACTGTCAGCCACATTCACAACACACCGAAAGGACTAACAGCTGGAAGGCCATCAGCAGTGAACACATAGATGTGCTTCCTTTCATTGAACAGATGTGTGCCTGGAAAGCACTTTAGATAAGTAGCTTTTGTAAATCAAGTTCTTTTGTTCTTTTAATTCCTAAAAAAATCAACACATTTGTTGCACTACATTCAAATTGAACAGAAGGGTAGAAAGCGGAAAGTCGGCACTTCAATTTCCTGCATATCGCTCTAGAAGTGATCAGTATATTCAACCATTTATGTGTACCCTTCAAACACACACACACTCATGCAGTCACTATGTATTTCCTTTTTCATCCTTACCTTTTCCTCTGTCACGTACTGGCATATCTTGGAGCCCTATCACCTGAACACATGGAACTACGGTTCTGAGTTTTTGGGTCCCAGAAACAACAACGCCTTCTGAAATGTTAGTGGCTCTTCTAAGATAAAAGGACACCCTAATCAAATAAGTTTGGGGAAAGCTGTCTCATACTATTACACAGCTTTCCCTCTGATATAAACTCCAGTTTCTTGAATATCTCATGGACACAATGGACTGTCAAGAGTGACAGATTTTACATAGCACCTCCTTCCTTTATTTCATTCTAAAACATTTTTTCAAGGACTGCTTACCTACATCCTGTGCAATATGATCTCCTTGTGTGATATTCCCAGCCTTGCCCAAGCTCTAGGCTAAATTATTTCCTACCCTTCCTCAGGCATCAGACAAGCTCATCTTCTGCAGGAAAACATCCTCTGACTGTGGCCGTCCCTCACACCTGGTTCACCCCTGGCCCAGGCTGAGATACTCTGGAATATACTCTCACTGGACCACAGTCCCCTCCACTTCATTCCTTCTGGTTGCATTAAATGCTCAGTGGTGTGATTGGTCCCCATCTGTCTGCCTGCTGGTCTATAAACATCACGAGAGCATGGGCAGTGTCTGAACATTCATCACCACCCATAATGCCTAATATCTGCAACACCAGAGGCGCTCTATGAACATCTATTAAATATATACGTGATAGTGGTGTCCCTAGAATCCAGCTCTGTGAATGCCAGTCTAGTACCGAGAGGGGAAGAATTCACTTCTCCTAAACCTACTGCAGTGACCATCCTGCTGAGGCAAAGAGCCTGTTTCGCATGTTGAACCGCTATCTCCTTACTCACTGCTCTCTTATGTATTTTGGTACTGCAGGTTTGCAGGATTAAATGTGGAACTGCCTCATATCTGACAGAAATATCCTCAACACATGAGCCACTGGGATGCACTGATATTCTGATGCAGAATTGCTTTATATTTTTAAAAAGACTTCCTGCTGCAACATTGATTCTGATCATGGGAAGAGACTGAGAATTTATGCAAAATAAGATGAGTTTTCCTTTATGATAGATTTTCACACAGTGGGAAGAAAATAGCACCTTTTGGCGAAAACAGGGCTTTCCATTTGTCTCACATAAGAAGTGTGCATGAGTGCAGGTCTGACACAGCTATCTGCACATTTAGGCACAGCCACAGGGCAGTGGATACAGTAGTGGCACGAAGGACAGTCTAAACAAGCAAGGTATCCAGGCTGGGCTAACGTCAGTGTTGGGGATGCAGTGCTGACTTTCCTGTTTTATGAGATGAGTCACGATAAGCAAGTCTCTAAGCCTCAGTTTTCTCATCTGTAAAATTGGAATAATAATTGTTTCTACCTCACTGAGTTGTAGGTAGAATTGTATTATATTAGATCATGCTGTGCTTACAAGTCATAAACACCACATAAGTGTTACCTAGAGAAAGGAAACTGAGAGAAAGGGATATAGGTGGACTAATACACAAGTGAGTGTCTCCAAGGACAATGTCTGGTGTGTTCTGGATAGAAGGGTCTGTAAGCTTGAAGCCAGGAAGAGAGGACAGAAAATGAGAAGTGCAAAGGAAGATTTCCTTTACTCCCCCTCTCCCCTACAAGAGGGGGCTCACCAAACAGCTGAGGCCCCCAGACACTTCTGAGCCCTAGGTCCCATAAAGAAGGAAAGCAAAGAGTGCTATTTTAAACACTAAGGCATTTAACTGACAACACCATTAAGGATCTCAGCAGCTGAGCAGCAGGGCATGAACACAAAGAGCTGGCCCCATCTCAATCCAATCACGATGAACACGGTGAAGATATCAGGGATTAGCTGCCTGCAGAAGACATTCATGGGCTTCCCATGCCCAAGCATCTCTGGCTCCACACAACTTTCTGTTCATAGAGTTTCTTGGTGTACAACTCCAGTGATAAAAGAGTTTCCAACGTGCAAGAGGAAAAAGAATGTTAACTTTGTTCATTATCATAGATACTCCCAGGCATAGTCTATGCCATTGTGGGCTTTTCACTTATAACAGGACTAACAAAGGTGGCTCTTAGGAAGCTCTTACCACACATTACCCACAGGGCTAAAGATTTAATACATATCATTTCATTTCATTCTCATAAACCCTATAGATAGTTGCTACCCTAATAACACTGTAATGGATGCTTAACAGATGAGCAACAGCAAAGCCTAAGCCCTTGTGGCTGTAAGGGTCAGCATCGAGGCAACAAGCACATACCACACTCACACTCAGGCTCCAGGCCGTTGAACAAGCCCCCTACCAACCCAGCACACCCGGCAAAGAGCTGCTGAGGAGGCCTGGGGTCAAATGCAGGACTGTCTGCAAGTCTCCCCTGTTTGCCCAAAATGGTGAAGCCCCACCTGCATTCCCTCAGCAGAGCAATCCCTTTCTTATTTTGAGGGACCTATGGTATAACAGTTCTTAACTATTTTCCCCACTGGAACACATCTGACTGTCAGCCCAGGCTGCAACATTCACAACTGTCATTTCCAGAGTGCTGAAGATGGTCCCTCCCTCCCAATCAAAATACAGATCAGAAAGGAAGTGCCTACGTGTGATGTTAGCATGGGAATGACCTTCAATTTCCTCTAAGTTATCAAACAGGAAAAGAATAATAAATTGCCTACAAACTCTGACTCTCTGCTATTTACTGTGACATTTCACAGATGTCGACAAGACACCAGGTTGGAAAACAAAACAAAACACTGTTACACATCATTTCTACTTCTACGTTCCTTTATTGCTCTAGTCCCTCATTTTAGAATTCTTCTAGCCTACACTCAGCAAGGAGAGCAAACCAGTGAATCCTGAAGTAAATCAACCCTGAATATTCATTAGGATGGATGCAGAAGCTGAAGCTCCAACACTTTGGGCCATCTGATGCGAAGAGCTAACATATTGGAAAAGACCTTAATGTTCAGAAAGATTAAGGCAGGAGGAGAAGGGGGCAATAGAGGATGAGACGGTTGGATGACGTCACCAACTCAATGGACACAAGTCTGAGCAAACTCCAGGAGAGAGTGAAAGACAGGGAAGCCTGGCTTGCTGCCCTTCATGGGGTCACAAACTGTTGGACACAACTGAGAGATCGAACAACAACAAAGCCTAGAATCAGCTTCTACCAATTGCCAGCCTCCTGCCTGATTTATGGGCTTCCCTGGTAGCTCAGCTGGTAAAGAAATCTGCTTGCAATGCAGGAGACTCTGGTTCCATTCCTGGGTTGGGAAGATCTCCACAAGAAGGGATAGGCTACCCACTACAGTATTCTTACGCTTCCTTGGTGGCTCAGCTGGTAAAGAATTTGCCTGCAATGTGGGAAACCTGGGTTCAATCCCTGGGTTGGGAAGATCCCATGGAGAAGGGAACAACTACCCACTCCAGTATTCTGACCTGGAGAATTTAATGGACTGTATAGTCCATGAGGTCACAAAGAGTTGGAGACAAGTGAGTGACTTCACTTTATCCTGATTTCTATTATTCTGAAAGAAAAGACACTAAAAAATAAAAACATACTAAAAGATCCTTAGAGTAATATTATCATATTAGACATACATGTAAGACTATTATCTTCGAAAGGAACCCCATCCCCCAAAATAAAGTTCAAACAGAAATAGAACTAAGAAATCAAAACCAGAAAAAAATCAGCAGTCTGTTCATGATAACCTACAGTAGAGCAGGACTAAAGTACTCATGGAGTAAAGCAGGACTCAGTTCAAGAAACATCTGTGGAAAATTTTTTCTATTCCACTCCCTCTGCTAAGTTCCAAAGGACATAAAGAAAGCACAGCCTCTGCCTCCAAGTCCCCTCTCTCCAAGGGAAAGGAAACCACTACACCAGGGGACAGAGAAGGACAGGTGACTCTTCTGGAGAAAAAGGCTGAGGCCAGAGGGCAAGACCAGGCTCCAAGAAGCTAAGATGTCAGGAAAGGGTAAGCCTACCTCTGCATGAGGAGAGCAGGCGTGGGAGAGGGAAGGGTCCAGTTCAGTTCAACTCAGTCACTCTGTTGTGTCCTGCTCTTTGTGACCCCATGGACTGCAGCACACCAGGTTTTCTGGTCCATCACCAACTCCCACAGCTTGCTCAAACTCATGTCCATTGAGTCTGTGATGACATCTAACCATCTCATCCTATGTCGTCCCCTTCTCCTGCCTTCAACCTTTCCCAGCATCAGGGTCTTTTCCAATGACTCAGTTATTTGCATCAGATAGTCAAAGTATTGGAGCTTCAGCTTCAGCATCAGTCCTTCCAATGAATATTCAGGACTGATTTCCTTTGGGATAGAATGGCTTGATCTCCTTGCAGTCCAAGGGACTCTCAAGAATCTTCTTCAACACCACAATTCACCCATGGTGGATTCATGTTGATGTGTGGCAAAACCAATAAATATTGTAAAGTAATTAGCCTCCAATTAAAATAAATAAATTTATATTAAAATAAAAAAAAAAAAAAACACAATTCAAAAGCATCAATTCTCGGCGCTCAGCTTCTTATGGTCCAACTCTCACATCCAAACATGACTACTGGAAAAACCATAGCTTTGACTAGACAGACCTTTATCAGCAAAGTTATGTCTCTGCTTTATAATACTCTATCTAGGTTGGTCATAGCTTTTCTTTCAAAGAGGAAGCATCCTTTAACTTCATGGCTCCAGTCACAATCTGCAGTGATTTTGGAGCCCAAGAAAAAAAAATCTGTCACTCTTTCCACTGTTTCCCCATCTGTTTGCCATGAAGTGATGGGACCAGATGCCATGACCTTCAGTTTTTGGATGTGAGTCTTAAACCAGTTTTTTCACTCTCTTCAAGAGGTTCTTTAGTTCTTTGTTGCTTTCTACCATAAGGGTAGTATCATCTGCATATTTGAGGTTAATGATATTTCTGCTGGCAATCTTGATTCCAGCTTGTGCTTCATCCAGCCTGGCATTTCACATGATGTAATTTATATGTATGCTAAATAAGCAGGATAACAATATACAGTCTTGACACACTCCTTCCCCAATTTGGAACCAGTCCGTTGTTCCATGTTTGGTTCTAACTGTTGCTTCTTGACTTGTGTACAGATTTCTCAGGAAGCAAGTAAGGTGGCCTTGTATACCCATCTCTTGAAGCATTTGCCACAGTTTGTTGTGATCCACATAGTCAAAGGCTTTAGCATAGTTAATAAATCAGAAGTAAATGTTCTCTTGGAGTTCTCTTGCTTTTTCTATGATCCAGAGCATGTTGGCAATTTGATCTCCGGTTCCTCTGCCTTTTCTAAATCCAGCTTAAATGTCTGGAAGTTCTTGGTTCACGTACTGCTGAATCCTCGCCTGGAGAATTTTCAGCATTACTTTGCTAGTATGTGAGATGAGTGCAATTGTGTGGTAGTTTGAACAAGTTTTGGCATTGTTTTTCTTTGGGATTGGAATGAAAACTGACCTTATCCAGTCCTGCGGCCACTGCTGAGTTTTCCAAATTTGCTGGCATATTGAGTGTAGCACTTTCATAGCATCAACTTATAGCATTAGAAGTAGCTCAGCTGGAATTTCATCACCTCCACTAGCTTTGTTCATAGTGATGCTTCCTAATGCCCACTTGACTTCACACTCCAGGATGTCTGGTTCTAGGTAAGTGATCACACCATCATGATGGCAGGGCCCAGAGGTAGGAATTCAAGAAGTCAAGTCCTGGTCTCATGAACCAGAGAAGGAAGAAAAGGGAGGCCAGTGAAAGACGGCAGGAACCAGCATCTGTTTGTGAATGTTTGCATTTCTTCCAACAAACACTGCTGAAGGAAAGGGCATGTGTGTGCCTGGCTTGGGCAGAGCCACATGGAAATTCCACCCCTCTCCCTCTGGGAGCAGGGAGCTAGAGATAGTTTGGAGTTAAGAAGTCAGTGTGTACCAATCAAGTGTCCCAAGGTCCAGGCGCTGTGCTGTGCCTATACCGTTACCTCCTCTAATGCCCAAGAAGACTGTTCACACCTTACAGATGGGGAGACAGGCTCAGAGCATGAAATGCTTTTCCCCAGTCCACTGAACAGGCACTCACAGAAGTTCAAAGCAAGTCCAAGCCTGCTACACTCCAGCGCCTCCTTGATGGTTCTGGAAAGAGCCTAGAGACAAACCAGGACAGGGATGATGGAGACTATACAGGTCAGTACCAGGGTGAAAGGGAACCAAACGGACAGGAAAGTGTTGCAGAGAGTCTTAGGTGGGAAGTATAAACACCTTCCCGTTTGCTTTTCAGGAAACCATCCACCAGCACCAAAAGTCATACATTTGAGTTTCACCCCATTTAACATGCTAGACCTGACTCTAGAACGGAGTGTGGGAGATTGGTTTTGGAATTCTCCACAGGAGGTTCTGGAGGATGGCAATCCTTACTTGCTGACTGCAACACACTGAGCAGTGGTGAGGTACTACAGCTAAAACGCTCAGTGCAGAGCATGCCTCTCAATAAGTAATCAGCTCATTCACTCCATTCGTTCATTCATTCATTCATTCAACAAGTGCAACATCTGTGTTGAACATAAGCCTAAAGAGAGGGCACAGTGAGCTAAAGGACATCCTTCTTTCACTAACACCACCTCTAAGATACCAGGGATTAGAGAGACTCCACCTACGTGTACACATGTACACATCTTCGCAGACCTGTTTGTGCTATGCACACACACACATAGTCAGAACTTTGAAGAAACTGCCAGAAGAACTTGAACTCAGCCACCACCCAAATGGTGAATTTTAAGACAGAGATAGTTATTCTGTGACATAAAAATATAATTTCCAAACCAGAAGAGAAAAACAATGAATACTTTCGAATGACAACTGTGGGGTTAGTTCAGTAGCATTATCTTCTGTTTATCTGGCCAAACACTCTTGTCATGCTTGCACTGATGACACAGGGTTGGGGACATTCATTTGGCCTGCAGGGGACTGCAGATACCAAAAGGCCACGTGATGGTGAATGTCCTTCTCTCGAATGAAGCAGTGTATGTAGTGTATGTCTGATGCTCTCATCATGACTCATGGCCACAGGACCATCGCATACAGTTGGTGCTGGAAACAGACGTAAAAGCAGGAGTCTAGCCTACTCCAAATGTTCAGCTCTGAATTCCAAGGAGAAAACAAACAATTTAGGAGTCCATATTTGTTTCTGACAGCCTGGAGTCACTTTCTCTCTTTCTCTCTCCCTCGCTCTCCCTCTTTCTCTCTCTCTCTCTCTCGCACACACACACACACACACACACACACACACACACACACACACAAGCAAAGGGAAAAGAAACAAAAAAGAAAGAAATTTTAAACATAGGTTTTTAAAAATGTTCATAAGCCTTCTTGCACATCAAATTTCTCCTAGAAAACATCTTAATGATTTCCGTGTAAACGAATCAGAAACATATGGATTAAATTTCCCTTAAAATATACACATGTAATTAAGGGGGAAAGTGCTTGGCAAAATGCATTTTGCATTTTATCAAACCCAACATCTGAAAAATAGGCTGAGACATCTGACAAATGCAAGCCCAGCAATGCTGCTCATCCCTATGGCAGCCCTGGACTCATGTCCACTAGGCGAGACCTTCCCCTTCCCTGGGCTTTTCAGAAGAACCTGCTGGATTGTAACAGACTAGCTGGTTTCTCAGGCTCTGCAGTGACAGTTATGGGTCTCCACTTTCCTGGACCTGTGCTCATTTTCAGGGGCCAGGGCCCCCATACAGGAGAGCTTACAGTCCACGATGACCTCACTGGGCAATCGCTTGGGATGTCTAGACAAGAAGAGCCCCGTCCTGCCATTCACACCTCACCCCACCTCTACCAGCCAACTCTCTCCCAGGCTCTCCAACACCAGTGGAGGAAAGGGAATCGAGATTGAGAGCTATTTCCAGCATCTTTTCTTCATCTGTGCAAGAACCACGTGAGAAGTTTTTCTAAATTGCTCCCTTCATTCATTTGCTCACCTGTAAATAAGTATTTATTGAGAACCTACTAGGTGCAAGGTACCATGCTGGGGCTGGAAAGTCACCAGAGAGGAATACAGAGAAGGTCCCTGCCCTGGTGGAGCTGATGCTCTTGCTGGAGGCTCATTCTCTGGGGCCTCAGATCCGAGGGCTTGCATCTTCACCATCCAGCCTGGGCTGCACACCATTCCTCTCCCTTAGGCCTTCTCCGAACCAAGCCCTGAACTCCTCCTCCTATCCTTTATTCCCTCTCCCTTGGAGTCTGAGCCTAGTATTCCTCCACAGACCTCTTCCCAGAAAAGCTCTCAACCATAGTTTACCTGTCCCACAGTTTCCACAAGCTTCTGATGACTTTCACAGCCTCTCACCACCTAGCCAGCCCTTTCAGACCCCATAGCCTAATGTTTCTGACTATTCCCCACCCCAAACCCAAAAGACACCACACTTTCTCACTGTTAGTGTTCCAGTCCCTCCACCTGCTGCCCCCCTCACCCCCACCCACACCTGCTCACTGTTTACTCCTTATGCTGGACACACTTCCCTCCCAACCATGCCCTGCCTGCCTAACTCCTTCCTCTCTACCTCTTCTCAGGGAGGCCCTTCTTGAAGCTGCAGGCCCCGGCCCGGCCCCTGCTACAAGTCACTGAGTATCATATCCTGCCTTGCATTTACCTGATCATGACTTGTTCAGCATCCATTTCTCCCCTTTGCTCAAGGAGCAGGGCCCACGTCTTTCTTAGTTGTGGACATATATCTAGAGCTCAGCACAGTCAACATTTGATGAATGAATGAAATAAGAAAAGAATGAATGAGTAGATGAGCAAATACTTACAGGCAATATTCTGCCTGTCCTCCCTGCTATGTCCCACTTTCTGACCCAAGAAGATGGCCAGAACCTTTGTATTCCTTGCATCAAGGATATGCAGGGCTGATATGCAAGTACTAGGTGAGTCAGCACCTCTCCCCAGCTCACGTGGGGACCTTAGCTCACTGGAGCATGATACTGGGTATCATGGAGAGAAGAGGAGGCCTGGCCAGGGAAGGGTCTGGGTTCTCATTACGGGAGCAGGGCCCAGGAAGAATCCAAGCTTCAGAAGGAAGGCTGGTGATGGGTCCAGGATTGGAGTTTCCCACCCTGGGCAAAAGTTCCCAGATCCCAAGGTGACTCAGAAGCAACTGAGTCCCAAAAACCTGTGAGAATAAGTTCCCATCCTCTTAGAGCTCATGCTCAGAGAGGAAGCCAAGTAAGGTGAACTCCTCATCAGAAAATCCAGGTCCACCTTGGCATGGATCTTCCTATCTATGGGACTTGGCCTCCATGATCTTTAGTTTCTTCCTCTGAAAGAGGGAGATGAGAAAATCATCTAACCTCCCTCACTGGGCTGCAGAGGGAAGAAAATGAGGCCAAGGTGGTAAAATGATACCAAAGTTTAAACCAACTAACTTCCAAATTCGCATTTTCCTATATTAAACCTAAAATTGCCGGGGGAAAAAAAATGTTACCATCTTTGCCTCTTTTCTGCTTGAGTTTAAACACTGACATGCTAGAGGATTCTTTCCCTCCCCTCTCCCCACCCAGCCAAATTATAGAATCTTTTGTGTATGACGTTATCCATGGGCACATTTTTAAGCCATCACCTTCTTTCTTCCACTTTTAGCATGTCTTTCCCCTGTCTTGATAGCATCATGATTACACCACAGTATGGGGAGGAAGGGGCCATAAAGCAAAATGGAATAAGAAAATGCAAGAATAAAATGAAAGTGTAAGTTGCTCAGTAGTGGCTGATTCTTTGCGTTCCCACAGACTATAGTCCTCAGACTCCTCTATCCATGGACTTCTCCAGGCAAGAATACTGGACTGGGTAGCCATTCCCATCTCAAGGGGATCTTCTTGACCCAGGGATCGAACCCATGTCTCCTGCATTGCAGGCAGATTCTTTACTATCTGAGTCACCAGGGAAATCCAAAAAAAAAGGAGAAAACCCCTCAAACAACACAGAATCATGGAAAGTGCCCAATCATGTTATTTAGCAAACACATGAGAAGATACAAGCAGACATTTAAAATCAAAATTTGGCCTATTTCCAGTTTTTGGATCACAATCACTTTAAAATAAAAATATTTGGAAGCCAAAGTATTGCCTTTTTCTTGGAGTACAAAATGAAGCAGGGCAAAGGCTAACAAAGTTTTGCCAAGAGAACACACTGGTCATAGCAAACACCCCATTCCAACAACACAAGATATGACTCTATACATGGACATCACCAGATAGTCAATACTGAAATTAGATTGATTATATTCTTTGCAGCAAAGATGGAGAAGTGCTATACAGTCAGCAAAAATAATACTGGGAGCTGACTGTGGCTCAGATCATGAACTCCTTTTAACTAAATTCAGGCTTAAATTGAAGAAATGAGGGAAAACCACTAGACTGTTCAGGTATGACCTAAATCAAATCCCTTATGATTATACAGTGCAAGTGAGAAATAGATTCACCAGATTAGATCTGATAGAGTGCCTGAAGAACTATGGACAGAGGTTTGTGACATTGTACAGGAGGCAGTGATCAAGATCATCCCCAAGAAAAAGCAATGCAAAAAGGCAAAATGGTTTGTCTGAGGAGGCCTCAAAAATACCTGAGAAAAGAGGAGAAATTAAAGGCAAAGGAGAAAAGCAAAGATCTGAATCTGAGTTCCAAAGAATAGCAAGGAGAGATAAGAAAGCCTTCCTCAGTGATCAATGCAAAGAAATAGAGAAAAACAACAGAATGGGAAAGACTAGAGATCTCTTCAAGAAAATTAGAGATACCAGGGCATATTTCACGCAGAGATGGGCACAATAAAGGACAGATATGCTATGGACCTAATAGAAGCAGAAGATGTTAAGAAAAGGTGACAAGACACAGAAGAACTATACAAGAAAGATCTTAATGACCCACAAAACCACAATGGTGTAATCACTGACCTAGAGCCACACATCCTGGAGTCCAAAGTCAAGTGGGCCTTAGGAAGCATCACTATGAACAAATCCTAGTGAAGGTGATGGAATTCCAGTTGAGCTATTTCAAATCCTAAAGATGCTGCTGCTAAAGTGCTACACTCAAGACGTCAGCAAATTTGGAAAACTCAGCAGCGGCCACAGGACTGGAAAAAGTCAGTTTTCATTCCAATGCCAAAGAATGTTCAAACTACTACACAATTGCACTCAACTCTCATGCTAGCAAAGTAATGCTGAAAATTCTCCAAGTGAGGATTCAACAGTACATGAACCGAGAACTTCCAGATGTTCAAGTTGGATTTAGAAAAGGCAGAGGAACCAGAGATCAAATTGCTATTGTGCATTGGATCATAGAAAAAGCAAGAGAATTCCAGGAGAACATCTACTTCTGATTTACTGACTATGCCAAAGCCTTTGACTATGTGGATCACAAGAAACTGTGGCAAATGCTTCAAGAGATGGGAATACCAGACCACCTTACCTGCCACCTGAGAAATCTGTATGCAGGTCAAGAAGCAACAGTTAGAACCAAACATGGAACAACAGACTGCTTCCAAATTGGGAAAGGAGTATGTCAAGGTTGTATACCATCACCCTGCTTATTTAACTTATATACAGAGTACAATATGAGAAATGCTGGGCTGGATGAACCACAAGCCAGAATCAAGATTGCCTGGAGAAATATCAATAACCTCAGGCACACAGATGACACCATCCTTATGGCAGAAAGTGAAGAACTAAAGAGCCTCTTGATGAAAGTGAAAGAGGAGAGTGAAAAAGCTGGCTTAAAGCTCAACATTCAAAAAACAAAGATCATGGCATCCGGTCCCATCACTTCATGGCAAATAGATGGGGAAACAATGGAAAGAGTGACAGACTTTATTTTCTTGGGCTCCAAAATCATTGCAGATGGTGACTGCAGCCATAGAATTAAAAGATGCTTGGCCTTAGAAGAAAAGTTATGACCAACCTAGATAGCATATTAAAAAGCAGAGACATCACTTTACCGAACAAGGTCCATCTAATTAAAGCTATGGTTTTTCCAGTAGTCATGTATGGATGTGAGAGTTGGACCATAAAGAAAGTTGAACACCGAAGAATTGATGCTTTTGAACTGTGGTGCTGGAGAAGACTCTTGAGAGTCCCTTGGATGGCAAGGAGATCAAACCAGTCAGTGCTAAAGAAAATCAATCCTGAATATTCAATGGAAGGACTGATGCTGAAGCTGAAGCTCCAATACTTTGGCCACCTGATGGGAAAAACTGACTCACTGGAAAAGACCCTGAGGCTGGGAAAGATTGAAGGCAGGAGGAGACGGGGGTGACAGATGATGAATGGTTGATGGCATCACCGATTCAATGGATATAACTTTGAGCAAGCTCCTGGAGTTGGTGATGGACAGCAAAGCCTGGTGTGCTGCAGTCCATGGGGTTGAAAAGAGTTGGACACAACTGAGTGACTGAACTTAACTGAACTTTGACCTATTTCCAGTTTTTGGATTTCAGCCACTTTAAAATAAAAATATTAGGGTGGGATGATTTGGGAGAATGGCATTGAAACGTGTATAATATCATATATGAAACAAATCACCAGTCCAGGTTTGATGCAGGATACAGGCTGCTTGGGGCTGGTGCACTGGGATGACCCAGAGGGATGGTATGGGGAGGGAGGTGGGAGGGGGGTTCAGGATGGGGAACACGTGTACACCCATGGCAGATTCAGGTTGATGTATGACAAAACCAATACAATATTGTAAAGTAATTAGCCTTAATCCCACTGTTGGGCATACACACCAAGGAAACCAGAAGTGAAAAAGACATGTGTACCCCCATGTTCATCGCAGCACTGTTTATAATAGCCAGGACATGGAAGCAACCTAGATGTCCATCAGCAGATGAATAGATAAGAAAGCTGTGGTACATATACACAATGGAGTATTACTCAGCCATTAAAAAGAATATATTTAAATCAGTTCTAATGAGGTGGATGAAACTGGAGCCTGTTATACAGAGTGAAGTAAGCCAGACAGAAAAACAGCAATACAGTATACTAACACATATATATGGAATTTAGAAAGACGGTAATGATAACCCTGTATGCGAGACAGCAAAAGAGACACAGATGTAAAGAACAGACTTTTGGACTCGGTGGGAGAGGGAGAGGGTGGGATGATTTGGGAGAATGGCACTGAAACATGTATACTATCATGTAAGAAACGAATCACTAGTCTCGGTTCGATACAGGATACAGGATGCTTGGGGCTGGTGCACTGGGATGACCCAGAGAGATAATACGGGGAGGGAGGTGGGAGGGGGCTTCAGGGTTGGAAACTCATGTACACCTGTGGTGGATTCATGTCAATGTATGGCAAAACCAATATAGTATTATAAAGTAAAAAATAAATAAATAAACAAAAATATTTGGGAGCTAGAGTATTGCCTTTTCCCTTTATAGACACCCTTGAGAAAAATGGCTCACAGACCTTCAGCCTAGACACTGGGGTGGCGTGTAGTCCAGAGAGGACACAGTTAATGAAAATGCTGGGTTCTGATCCTGCCTCTACCAGCTGGGGAACATGTGATCTTTTGTTACTCCCTCTTAGTTCCAATTCTTCCTCTCTCAATCATCACTGCTTACAAGAATCAAGCAAGCTAATATAGTGATAATCACAGTAGAAAGCACTGGCCTTCATCAGATAGACTCTCTTCCTGTGCTATTTGACTGCGACACCGTGACATGGGTCTTATTTCCCCTCCAGCACATGACAAGAGACAAGGTCAGTGGGCTAGCCACTACATGCCAACCTACACAAACATTATTCTTACCTCATTCATGATAATTCTACAAGGTCAGTACTGTTATGACACCCATTTAACAGCTAACGATGCTGAGGACTAGAGGAAAAGAGAAACTTGCCTAAGCTCAGGTACTGGGTGGCCTTCTAAATGTTAAATCATCACCACAACCCCGTAAGAAGGTCACTGAGATGATCACCTCTGGTTTCTGAATGTGGAAAATGAGACACAGCCATCTTATGCAGCCACAGACAAATGGGGTCAGCCATAGTGGCAGGTGGTCCTCACCAGGCTGGCTCTGGGTGTGGCTCTGGCCCGTGGCTGTCCTCTCACACAATCACTGTTTAAAACCTTATTCTCTAGCCTTCTGGGAGAGTCTGTGAGCCACCCAATGTCCTTTCAAAAAGCATCTTTTCCATGTAAGTCAGCCAGGGTATGTCTCTGCTGCTGGCAGATGCCATGAGAACATGGCAGCCTTGGGGGCATCCCCTCCCTCGCCTGTGGAGGAGACTCCACCATGTAGAGAGCACAGTGCTCAGGGAGAGGGAGGGCACCGGGCAGGCCAAATTAGCAAGGCCCCTGCCCTCAGAGAAGTCCACGTGCAAAAGGAAAACAACGCATGGAAATTACTTCTGGAACAAAGGACCAAAGTCACCTACCAAAGAGTGAAGGAATTAAAGAGTTTGTACAGAGCTGATTCTGAAGAACAAGCATTTGGAAAAGCAATAAAGGAGGAGGCAAGGATAATAGAAATGGAGTGAATAATAAGATATAATGGAGGAAAGAGAAAGGCACACTCAGTGAATGAATGGGGTTCTCAAGTGGGTAGACAGAGGTGAGAGGTGGGGATGAAGGGGTAGGTTACCAGCAGAGCATATTTCTTTCAAAGACACATATACAAACACACATACCCAGATACACACACACGTATATATTGTGCAATAGGTACGTATGTGTACACATACCTACATATGTGCTCATGTAAATTTTCTACCATTTCAGCCCAGAAATTACTTAAAAGAGTTCAGCTTTATCTGAATCCACTGTCAGATTATCCTCAGTTCTCACAGAAGCATCCTGTACCCTGCTTTACTCATAGAAGATATGGAGTTGTTCATGGCTTTGAAAGGCAAGGGCAGCTAGTCTCCAAAGATGTCTCGACAGATATAGCAAGACTAGTAGGCTGGAGATGCCAGAGGAGCCATTCAGCAAACATTGGCTGAAGAAGTTTCAGAAAGAAGCTGCTGCACATTTCTAAAGACTTCAGGAATACAGCTCTTTGAATTCTCGTGGCTTGTAGGTCAGTTTACTGTCATGTCAGCAGCTTTGAACCTGCACTTTCTATCAGTTCCTTCGAGAAAGGCACCTCCAGCACAGAGGTGAACAGTGGCCTGGCTGAACAGCCTGGTCACAAAAGGCCCAGCCCCAGAGGCGAAAAGAAGGCAGACCACAGAAAAGAGGTGGATTTCACCAGCAAGCTTCATCTAAGCCTAGAAGTTACGCCCAGGAACACAGCACACAGCAGCACATACACAAGTACTGAACCACTCTGCTCCGTGCACATGGGGGTTCAGGTTGCCAGGAGAGCATGGCCCCCTGTACTGGTTTCCTTCGGTGGGGCAAGATTTCTAACCCAAGAACATCTCAGCTAGTGACCTAGCTTTGAGCATGTGTTTTTTGTACATGTCATCAATAACTAGATCTTAGCTGGAGGGCACTCTAAACATGAAATACATTTCTGCAACATGAAAAGAAAAAAGACTATTTGGGGCTGGTTTGAATTAGGTAGAATGAGACAGGAATTTTCCCAAAGTCTCCTCCTCGCTTTCTTGGGCAGCTCACTCACTGCCTGGTGGAAACAAGACACAGGGGACTTTAGTCTATGACCCATAGCCTAGCTGGGGGACCACTGAATCTGAATGGTGGTGGTAGGCAGACACCATAAGGGCTGCTGAGGATGACTTTAAACAAAATTATATACCTCCATGACTCAAGAATCTGACTGTCTATCAGGATTCTGCCTAGCAAGCCCTACGGTCTGGATGATCAATGGCAGTGCTAGTCCCCGATGTGCTGTCACCATGGAAAGGTACAATTATTCCTTTAAGGCTCAAGGTGCAATTAAATATCTATAATGGTGCTAATAGTTCAAGCAACCTTCAAGCAGCTGCTGTATTTTAAAAGATCATTCTGAACTGTTCTACGTCTGGAGTTGCTCTGCAAAATCTGAACTTTTCCTCTTCCATTGAGAATGCATTTAATGCTGACAGGATGGTTCCCTTACAGCCTCACTGTACAAAAGGTGGTTTCCTTCTCAGCTGGCAGAATGCCTCTGAAGGATTAAACTCTACCTAACAAAGCTAAGCTCAATTCTCTAAGGCTTGCATTCTTAAGAATTTGCTCCCTGAGGAAGAGTCCAAAGTGAAGATTAGGTCACAGGATACAGTTCAATCCACAGCCCACTGAAGGCTACTTGGACTGACATCATTTTCTCCAAGAGAGAATGAAGACAAATGTGTGGCTGCTCACAGGAGCAAATGGTCAGGCCCCTCTTCAGAGCTTCCACTGTCCCGGCCTTTTAGTAACTGTGGCCAGTAGATGACACACAGTATCCTATGATCTCTTTACCTGTCTGGTCCCTAAGTTCACTGTGAACTTCTCAAGGAAGGGGCTGCATCTGGTTCACCACAGGGGCTCCATTAACCATCAGAATAATTAATGGGACTTCCCTGGTGTCACAGTGGATCAGAATTTGCCTGCCAGTGCAAGGGATAGGATTAGACCCCTGGTCTGGGAGGATTCCACACACCATGGAGAAACTAAACCTGTGAACCACAACTACTGAGCCCCTGTGCCACAACTGCTGAAGCCCGTGCACCCTAGAGCCTATGTTCCTCAACAAGAGAAGCCACCACAATGAGAAGCCCATGCACTGCAACAAAGACTGGGCCCTGCTCTCTGCAACTACAGAGAGCCCATGCATAGCAACAAAGACTCAGAGCAACCAAAAATAATAATAAATAAACAAATAAATAATTAAAAAAATTAATGGATAGGGTGCTGCCTCACAGAACATCAAGGATGGGTAACAGGTCAACTAGGAAAGGGAGATGTTAGATATCCAACCTCAAATGACAGGCATGAGAAGAATGCTTCAGAGATGCTGAGTGGGAAGTTCTTTAATCATTGACCACATTCTTTAAACAGTAACCTAAAACAATTTAGAAATGTATATTCATGTTATTTCCCAATAATAATGATGACAACTAAGATGCAATAGGCACTTTCTATGAGCAACAGCTGAGCTGAGACTGCTTAGGCATCATTTCATAGTCTCACAATAACCCCCCCAAAGGAGGCAGTAATCCCTGTTTTACAAAGAGGGAAACTGAGGCTCAGGGAGGCAAAGTTGCTTGCTGAGGATCACAGAGCCAGCAAGAGAAAGAGCAGGATCCAAGCCGTCTCTTGACCACTGCATTCCTGAGATACTGAAACCAGATCCCAATATTTCTGAAACATCAATGGGACATAACACAGTAGATTTTTACTTAAAAAATGCCATGACTTCCTGATTTATTTTGAGGGGAAGACAGTTCTTTGCTTAGGCTCCTCCTTCGTATGACAAAGCAGAGCAAACCCCTGCTCAGTAATGGTGATGATGAGGAGGGTGATATCCTCAGTTAACCCTTTTGGACACATCATGCGTTTCATCCCTATAATACCCCATGATGCAGACACAATTATCCATATCCTAGATACAAGCAAACTAAGGTCTAAAGAAAGGAAGTAGTCTCAGCCTTTCAAGGTCACAGCCCGTAAGTGTGGAACTCAAGGTCTAACCAGAGGTCATCTGTTGCCAAAGCCCAATCCTTGGCTACTATTATCCCAATTCAAAGGGGCAGATGAGAATTTTGGGAAAAGAACTCTAGAATCTATGAAAAAAACTAGATTTGAGGAACACAAGCCTGAAAATATGGAGCTTCATTAGGATTCATCCTGCTTTGTACTCTAAGTGAAAGTCATTCTGTCATGTCCAATTCTTTGCATACCCATAGACTATACAGTCCATGAAACTCTCCAGGCCAGAATACCAGAGTGGGTAGCCATTCCCTTCTCCAGGGGATCTTCCCGACACAGGAATTGAACCAGGGTGCCCAGCATTGCAGGCAAACCACAACTAATTCCATGGTAATACCAGGAGCTCCAGACCCTCAAAATCATCATATGGAAGGGAGGAAGACAAGAAAAAGCTCTGTACACTAGAGACTGCAGGTCCAATGTAGCTAACTGTTTTTGTAGCTTAAATGTTTTCTGAGAACACAGTCAATTTATATATTATCTACTGAATTACATATTACCTATGGTTGCTTTTGTGCCAAAACAGCAGAGCTGAGTAGTTGCAACAGAGGCTTTATGGCCTGCAAAGTCTAAGTAATTATTAATTATCTGGCCCTTTAAAAAAAAGTTTGCCAACCTATGGACTACCAGTTAAGAGGGCCTAACGCAACACAAACCAGAAAAATAGCAAGCTAGAGTCTCCAACCAGAAGAGGCACACACTTCACCTATACTGCCAATGCTTGAAACACTGGGCTTCTAATCACATTTTTCAAAAAAGCACACTATCCCAAACCAGCCACCCCTGCCCCTCACACCCTGCCCTCATCACCCTCTTAAAAGACCAGCAGCAGTAAGTCTTACCTTTGTTGTACATGTTCGTTGGCACTTGGACATCACTCAGACTGATGTTCACAGGCAGATTATTAAAATGGTCATTTGGGGCTAAGATGAATTCCTTCCCCAGCTCCAAAAAATTCCCGTCTTTGTCCCTTTCATTTATTAGCACAGCATTGAAGTATTCATACTGAAGGAGAAAGTAAAAAGAAAAAAAACACAACATGTGGCTTAGAGGAGAAGGCTGTGAACTCAGACCTGAGTATGGCTGACCATCCCCTACACTTGTGAATCTTAACTCTAGTCACATAATCTCTTTAAGCCTTTCACACCATCTATGGCTGTTTCTGCACTAGTGATATGATAGCACTAGATAAATATTTCCCAGTGTCATTAAGTACTTTTAAAAACAAGTTTAAGATGCTTCTCAGTACTTCCTTATATAAATACAGAGAAAACTGCACAAAAACATTTCAATTCTTTAAAGTTTGAAGACAGACTCTGCCCTTAATCAGCCTAACTTTAAGTAGAAGGAGACAGGAAAACAACAAAAATTAGGTAAATATATAATATGTTAGATAGTCATATTTGCTATTCTAAGTGCTTCCCTTATGTTAACTTATTCACTTCTCCTAACAACTCTAAGAACTAGGTTTTAAGAGTATTTTCAATTCACAAGTGAAGAAATTGAGGTAGAGAGAATTTCTGTATGTTGTCAAAAATTGTACCACTGAGAAGCAGAAACAGAATTAAAATATAGACAGTCTAATTCCAAAGACTGGGCATTTATCTGCAGCACAGTACTGCAAGATGGTGGATGGCAGGTGTGGTCATAACTATCAGATCAGCAATTTAAAACAAATGTAATTAATATGCTAAGGGAACTGCTGGAATAAGTAGAAAACAGGTAAGAAGAGATAGATAAGTAGAGAGACAAATATTCTAACAAACTAACAGAATGAAATGCTAGAAATCAAAAACACATAACAGAAATGAAGAATGCCGATGTCCCACTGCCAACCGAGACACAGTTGAGGAAATAATTCAGTGAGCCTGAAGCTATATCAGTAGAAACTTCTCAAACTGAAAAGCAAATTAAAAAAAAAAAAAGGAAAAAATAACAGAATCTTCGAAAACCATGGAACAATTACAAAAAGTGTAACAGATGTGTAATGGGAATACCAGAGGAGGAGAAAGAGAAAAAAAGAACAGAAGAAATATTTGAAGTAATATTTCCAAAATTAATGACAAACAACAAACCCAATCCAAGAAGTCCAGGAAACATCAAGCACATGAATATTAAAAACAAACAACAACAACAATAACAAAAAAAATTTCTATACCTAGACATGTCATATCCAAACTACAAAAACCAAGAAGAGAAACTACTAAAGAAAGCCAGAAAGGGGGAAAGCTGTACCTACAGAAGAACAAAGACAAGGATTAGATCAAGACTTCTGTTCAGAAAACAGAAAAGCAAGAAGAGAGTGGCATGAAATAGTATTTGAAGAAAGGCCTACCAACTTAGAATTTTGTATCAGCAAAATTATTCTTCAAAACTTAAAAATAAATAAAGACCTCTTCAGACAAATAAAAATTCAAGAAATTTTCTGCAAACAGACCTGCCTTGCAAAAAATGGTAAAAGCCCTTTAAAGGGACGGAAACTATATACATCAGAAACCCTGATCTACATAAAGAAAAGACTGTTTTACAGAAGAAATAAATAAAAGTAAAATATTTAATTTTCTTATTCTTAACTGACCTCTCAGATAATAGTTTGATTAAAATAATAATGGCAACAAATTACTGGATTATAAAAATTCATGGATAAGTGAAATGAATATCACAATGTTATGATGAATAGGAGGGAGATATTGGGACTATTCTATCATAATGTCCCATACCATCCATGAAGTGGTACAGGGTTATTTGACAGTGGACTTTTATTAGTTATAAATGTAAAATACAAGCTATATAACAACCTCTAAACCAATTTTTAAAAAGAAGTATAAATGCTTAGGAAGAAAAAACAATACTAATATTATACTAAAAATATGATATGCTCAATTAAAACCAGACAAGGCATAAAAAGGGTAGAAGACAAAGAAAAGGGCAATGAATAGAAAACAGTTACAAACATGGTACATATTAATCCAATCATATCAATAATCACTTAAAATGTGAATGGTCTAAATACATTAATTAAAAGAGACTGTCAAAGTGGATAAAAAAATAAAAGCTGTCTACAAGAAACTCACCTTAAATATAAAGGACAAGTTGATTAAAAGTCAGGGGATAGAAAAAATTTACCATGTTAACATTAATCAAAAGAAAGCCAGAGTGACCATATTAACTTCAGACAAAGCAGACTTTAAAGCAAGGAAAATTATCAGGAAAAAAACAGTGGTATTACATAATGACAAAGGGGTCGATTCTCCAAGAAGGCATAACAGTCTTAAACGCGGATGCATCTAACAGAATATTAAAATATGTGAGGGAAAAAATGGCAGAACTACAAGGAGAAACGGCTAATACTAAACACTACTAAACAAGCACTACTAAAGTTGAAGACTTCAGTACCCCCTCTATCAGTAACTGACAAATGTATCAGGCAGAATATTGTTAGCAATGTGAACTGAACAGCACAACAACTAGCCCTAACTGACTACAGGCTACTTCATCCAACAACAGCAGAATAAACATTTTTGTCAAGCTCACATGGAACATTCACTATGAAAGACCACATTCTGAGCCATTAAACACATTTTAACAAACAAAAGAATAGAAATCAGACAAAGTATGCTCTCAGACCACACTGAAATTAAACTATAAATCAACAACAGAAAGACAGTTGGACAAATCCCAAAATATTTGGAGATTAAACAACATATTTGTAAATAACACATGGGTCAAAGAATAAATCTCAAGAGAAATTTTAAACTAAATTAAAATCAAAATACAACTTATCAAAATTTACAAGATGCAGCAAAAGCAGTGCTTACAGGAAAATTTACAGCATTCAATATATTTATTAGAAAACAGATCTAAAATCAATCATCTCAGCTTCTTCTTTAAGAAAGCAGAAAATTAAATCCAAAGCAGAAGAAAAAAATATTTGTTTTAATTTTCCTAAATAGAAATCAATGAAATTGAAAACAGGAAATCAATTAAGAAAATCAATGACTCTGAGAACAAGATCACGGAGAAGTAGGTGGATGTGTAGTAAATACTCTCCATGGATACATCAGGAATACACCTTCAGACATAGAAGTGCATGCAGAACACCAGCTGAGAGTGGACAGGAGTACCTGACCAGCAGAAAAGAATACACAGACCCACGCAAAACTCTGTAGGATGAAGGAACTAGGGGAAAAAACAAAAGAGTGTTAGTAGGACTGGGCCTGCCCTTGGTCAGTGGGGGAACTGAAGCAAGGTTCCGATCCCCACATTGGGGCAACTGTCGGAGTTAAAGGAGACACATTTAAGGCTGAAAATGAAACAACTGATCTGTGGCAGCATAAATGGAATGAGAATCAGACAGTCCTTGCTGCAGCCATACATACCCCAGACAGGGACACAGATCCCCTGGAAGGTACAGTGGCTGGGAGCTGGAGTTTAGGAATTATGGAGCAATTCCCAAGCAAGGGTTGCTGTTGACTCTGGAGAGATGGATGGAGAGAATGTGAGGGAGGAGACTGGTGGGAAATGCCTGTGGAGGAAACGTGGGCAGCCATGGAAGCAAGGTGATACTGCAGAATCACACATAGCGGGTGGAGCCGTCACCATAGCCCCTCTCTCACAGCACACCAGCACTGAGCACTGCACAATAGAGAGGCTGGCCCATGAAATGCCTGACACACTGAACTACAGAGTAGGACCCCAACCAAGGTGTTCCTTTAAGTGACTGATGCAATGAACTACAAGGTAGTATCCCAACCAGGTGGGCCCTGCTATGTGCCTGATGCACTCAACAGCAGAGAAGGACCCCAGGCAAGGAAGCCCCCGAAGTGCCTCAATGGGCAGAGATACAGAGAAAGACTGGGCAAAGAGGCCTTCTGATCACCAAATACAAGAGGCTTGAAAAAACTCTGATAGGGCCTCCTCCTGCGGTAGAGGCAGTCCATGTCCCTGGCACACTTGGCGTCACCAGGGTCCCCACAAGCTAAGCAGCTGTGCCACCTTCACGCTCAACTCTCCCTGGGGCAGAGCTGCCACAGGCTAAAAAAGTCTTGCGTGGGGTCACTTGGGAAGTAGCCGACTCCGCAACCGTGTAGACTGTGTCCTGCCAGGCTTCTCAGTCAGGGATGGGGGGTTCTCCAGGCAAGAATATTGGAGCATACTGGCCAATACTGGTTGCCATACCCTTCTAGAGCACAATATTTCCTGCTGCCCTAGCCTCCAACTCCCCTGAGTACCTGCTGCTGCCAGAACCCCCGCAACCCAAGCAGCTGCACCACCTCCACACCTGGCCCTTACAGGGGCAAACCCAAGTCCTCCAGGGCAGCCTGAGGAGCAAATCCCAGTGGACGACTCACATGCAGAGGTGGGAATAAAACCACAATTGAAACCCAAGGGCAGTGTGACTAAGGAAGAAGACCCAAAACCCTCCCACCAGCTGCACAAGCTGTGGATTAAATCAACAAGATCAACTAGTCAGACTCTGTGTCTATGGAATATATAAAAGGTCATTGAGAGCTCCCACAAAACAAAACGCACTAGTTCTGATAGCTGTGGACATTGGAGGCAAGAATAGAGTGGAGTAGAACCAGATTAGAATCTGAGCTGCCCCCGCAGCAGGTCCAGAGATCAGCAGGGTGTTAGACGGCACCCCAGGGAGGTGAGGTAGGCTCTGACTCCCAGCGAGGTAAAGGACTCTGAAAGCAGTGACTCAGGAAAAACATTTATTATTCTTATGTTTTGATTTGTTCTGTAGATTCTTTTGGATTTTTTCCTTTTTTTCCCTCCCCCCCGCCCCGCCCCCCGCCACAACCCTCACTCTGTTGTAGTTGTCAATTTTATTGGCACTATGAAGTCTACTTAAGCTTTTGAGCTTTTTTTTTTTTTCATTTTTTTCTCAGTGACATTTTTAATTGTTGTTACAAACTTCTGCCTCTATGTTGGGCTTTTGAAGTTCTGGGGAGTTTTCTTCTTTTTTTTTTGTTGTTTTCTGTTTAATTTTAATTTTTAAAATTTATCATTATTTTTTCTACATGTATTACTTTGCTTGCTTTTCCTACTGTTCTTTTCCCTATGCAGTTAATCTTTAATATATATAAATCGTCTTTATCTACCTCTACTTAACTTTGCATATCTATTCTTTTTTTTCCTTTCCTCTCAACATATTTCTTAGTTTTATTTTCATTGCTTTATTCCACAATTGGCATCTTGCTTTAGTTTTCTTTTCCAGTTTGTGCTTTAGTTAGTTTTGTTAAGGTAGACATAACTTTTGGTTCCCTTAGTTTTGTTCTTAACTGATAAATATAATTTTTTTATTTCCTTTGTTCACTGGGTCATTCTATTGTACTTTACTTTTGTTGGACTGTATTGACTTTGCCCATGGGTATGAATGCATATGTGTATATTCTATTATTTTAATTATTATTTGCCTGATTTTGTAACTGCCAATAGTCTGGGGTTCATCTTTGGTTTCTCGTTCTTGGATATTTGTTTTAATCTCACTTAATGCTATAACAAACCACTTGTGGAACCTTCATTCCACCAGATTTCAATCCCTGAGCCTTTGGAGTGGGGACACTGATTCAAAGATCCTAGACTACCAGAGAACTAACCCCAGGGGGTATCAAAAAGTGAGAACTCACAGAAACGAAACCACTGGAATACAAGACCCAGCATCACCCAACCACCAGCAGTACCCTGTGCAGGATGTCTCATCTAAACAACAAACAAAACAAAATACAAAGCCAATTATCAGCAGACTGGATTACCACCTCACTGAGCCTTGCCCATCAGAGGAAAACCAAACAAACAAACAAAAACTCAACACAAATCTCTCCCTAAAGAAAGCTTACACAAACCACTGGACCAAGCTTCAGTTCAGCTCAGTTAAGTCGCTCAGTCATGTCCGACTCTTTGCTGCCCCTTTGCAGCACGCCAGGCCTCCCTGTCCATCAACAATTCCCGGTGATGCCCCCCAGCCATCTGATCCTCTGTCATCGCCTTCTCCTCCTGCCCCCATTCCCTTCTAGCATCAGAGTCTTTTCCAACGAGTCAACTCTTCACATGAGGTAGCCAAAGTACTGGAGTTTCAGCTTTAGCATCAGTCCTTTCAATGAACACCCAGGACTGATCTCCTTTAGGATGGACTGGATGGACCTCCTTGCAGTCCAAGGGACTCTCAAGAGTCTTCTCCAACACCACAGTTCAAAAGCATCAATTCTTCAGTGCTCAGCCTTCTTCACAGTCCAACTCTCACATCCATACATGACCACTGGAAAAACCATAGCCTTGACTAGATGGACCTTTGCTGGCAAAGTAATGTCTCTGCTTTTTAATATGCTGCCCAGGTTTGTCATAACTTTTCTTCCAAGGAGTAAGCGTCTTTTAATTTCATGGCTGCAGTCACCATCTGCAGTGATTTTGGAGCCCCGAAAATAAAGTCTGACACTGTTTCCACTGTTTCCCCATCTATTTCCCATGGAGTGATGGGACCAGATGCCATGATCTTCGTTTTCTGAATGTTGAGCTTTAACCCAACTTTTTCGCTCTCCTCTTTCACATTCATCAAGAGGCTCTTTAGTTCCTCTTCACTTTCTGTCATAAGGGTGGTATCATCTGCACATCTGAGGTTATTGATATTTCTCCCAGCAATCTTGATTCCAGCTTCTGCTTCTTCCAGCCCAGCGTTTCTCATAATGTACTCTGCACATAAGTTAAACAACCAGGGTGACAAGATACAGCCTTGATGTATTCCTTTTCCTATTTGGAACCAGTCTGTTGTTCCACGTCCAGTTCTAACTGTTGCTTCCTGACCTGCATGTAGGTTTCTCAAGAGGCAGGTCAGGTGCTCTGGTATTCCCATCTCTTTCAGAATTTTCCACAGTTTATTGTGATCCACACAGCCAAAGGCTTTGGCATAGTCAATAAAGCAGAAATAGATGTTTTTCTGGAACGCTCTTGCTTTTTCCAAGATCCAGCGGATATGGCAATTTGATCTCTGGCTCCTCTGCCTTTTCTAAAACCAGCTTGAACATCTGGAAGTTCACAATTTATGTATTACTGAAGCCTGGCTTGGAGAATTTTGAGCATTACTTTACTAGCGTGTGAGATGAGTGCAATTGTGTGGTAGTTTGAGCATTCTTTGACATTGCCTTTCTTTGGGACCAAGCTTAGGAGGGCAGAAACCAAAAGGAAGAAAGAATTCAACCTTGAAGCCTGGGAAAAGGAGACCTCAAACACAATAAGATAAAAAAAATAATAATGAAAAGGAAGAGAAATATACAAATAAAGGAACTAACTAAAAAACACAGAAGTCCAAATAAATGAAGAGAAAATAGGCAAACAGCCTGAAAAAGAATTCAGAATAATGATACTAAAGATGATTCAAAAACCTTGAAAAAAAAAAACACGGAGAAAATGCATGAATCAATTAACAAAGACCTAGAAGAATCAAAGAATAAACATGCAGAGACAACACAATTACTGAAATTAAAAATACTTTAGAAGGAATCAGTAACAGAATATCTAAAGCAGAAGAACGAATCAGTGAGCTTGAAGGTAAAATGGTGGAAACAAGTTCTGAAGAGCAGAATAAAGTAAAAAGAATGAAAAGAACTGAGGATAGTCTCAGAGAGCTTTGGGACAATATCAAACACACCAACATTTGAATTATAGCGGTCCCAGAAGAAGAACAGAAAAAGAAAGGGTATGAGAAAAATTTTGAAGAGATTATAGTTGAAAATAGTCAATCAAGTCCAAGAGGCACAAAGAGTTCCATACAGGATAAATCCAAGGAGAAACATGCCACAGCACATACTAATCAAACTAACCAAGACTAAACACAACGAAAGAATATTAAAAGCAGCAAGAGAGAAGCAACAAGTAACATACAAGGGAAACCCCACATGCTTAACAGCTGATCTTTCAGCAGAAACTGCAAGCCAGCAGGATATATTTAAACTATTGAAAGGGAAAAATTTACAACCAAGATTACTCTACCTGGCAAGGATCTCATTCAGAATTGATGGAGAAATCAAAAGCTTTTCAGATAAGCAAAAGAGAATTCAGTACCACCAAACCATCTTTACAACAAATGTTAAAAGGGCTTATATAGTCAAGAAATAGAGAAGAAAAAGATCTACAAAATCAACCACAAACAACTGAGAAAATGGCAATAGGAACATATATATCAATAATTACTTCAAATGTAAATGGATTAAATGCTCCAACCAAAACACACAGACTGGCTGAATGGATAGAAAAACAAGACCCATATATATGCTATCTATAAGAAACAGACTTCAGACCTAAAGACACATTAGATGGAAAGTAAGAGGATGGAAAAATATATTTCATGCAAATGGAAAGCAAAAGAAAGCTGGAGTAGTAATACTCATATCAGACAAAATAGACCTTAAAATAAAGACGATTAAAAGCAATAAGGAAGTACACTACATAATGATCAAGGGATCAACCCAAGAGGAAGACATAATAGTTGTAAATATCTAAGCATCCAACACAGGAGTCCATCAATACATGAGACAAATACCAAGAGACATGAAAGGAGAAATTGACAGTAACACAATAATAGTAGGAGTCTTTAACACCCCACTCACACCAATGGACAGATCATCAAAACAGAAAACTAATAAGGAAATACAAGTCTTAAATGAAACTTTAGATGAGATGTATCTCATTGATATCTTCAGGACATTCCATCCAAATGCAGAAGAATACACCTTCTTCTAAAGTGCACATGGAATATTCTCCGGGATAGACCACAAATCTCTTGGGTCACAAATCAAACCTCAGTAAATTTTAGAAAACTAAAATCATATCAAGCATCTTCTCCAACCATAATGCTATGAGACTAGATATCAATTACAAGGAAAAAAAACTGTAAGAAACACAAACACATGGAGATTAAACAATATGTTTCTAAATAACCAACAGGTTGTTGAAGAAATCAAAAGAGAAATCAAAAAATTTCTAGAAACAAATGACAATGAAAACAGGACTACTCGAAACCTATGGGATGCAGCAAAGGCAGTCCTAAGAGGGAAGTTTATAGCCATACAATCCTACCTCAAGAAACAACAAAAACACTGAATAGACAACTTAACTTTATACCTAAAACAACTTGGAAATAAGAACAAAAAAAAAAATTAGTAGAAGGAAAGAAATCATAAAGATCCAAGTAGAAATAAATGAAAAAGAAATGAAAGAAACAATAGTAAGGATTAATAAAACTAAAAGCTGGTTCTTTGAGAAGATAAACAAAATTGACAACCTTTAGCCAGACACATCAAAAAAAAGGGAGATGAATCAAATCAATCAAATCAGATGAAAAAGAAGAGATTACAACAGACAATGTAGAAATGCAAAGGATTTTAAGAGACTATTATGAACAACTATATGGCAATAAAATGGATAACCTGGAAGAAATGGACAGATTCTTAGAAAAGCACAATCTTTCAAGACTGAACCAGGAAGAAAAATAAATTATAAACAACCCAATTACAAGCACTGAAATTGAAGCTGTGATCAAAAACCTCCCAAAAAGCTAAAGCCCAGGACCAGATGGCTTCAAAGGAGAATTCTATTAAACATTTAGAGAAGAGCTAATGTCTATCTTTCTAAACTCTTTCAAAAAATTGCAGAGGAAGGAACACTTCCAAACTCATTCCACAAGGCCACCATCACCCTGATACCAAAACCAGACAAAGACAACACAAAAAAAGAAAACTACAGACCAATTTCATTGATCAATATAGATGCAAAAATCCTCAACAAAATTTTAGCAAACAGAATTCGGCAACAAATTATAAAGCTCATACACCATGATCAAGTTGAGTTTATTCCAAGAATAATATATACAAATCAATCAATGTGAAAGACCATATTAACACACTGAAAGAGAAAAACCATATGATAATCTCAATAGATGCAGAAAAAGCCTTTGACAAAATTCAGCACCTACTTATGATTAAAACTCTTCAAAAAATGGGCATAGAAGGAATTTACCCCAACATAATAAAGGCCATATATGATAAGCCTACATCAAACATTATTCTCAATGGTGAAAAACTGAAAGCATTCCCCCTAAGATAAGGAACAAAACAAGAGTATCCATTTTCACCACTATTATTCAACATAGTTCTGGAAGTCCTAGCTATAGCAATCATAGAAGAAAAAGGAAAAAAAGGAACCCAGATCAGAAAAGAAGTAAAGGTCTCACTGTTTGCAGATGACATGATACTGTACATAGAAAAGCCTAAAGATACTATCAGAAAATTACTAAAGCTAATCAGTGAATTTAGCAAAGTTGCAGGATACAAAGTAAATACACAGAAATTGCTTGGATTTCTATATACTAGCAATAAAAAGTAAGAAAGAGAAATTAAGGAATCAATCCAATTCACCATTGCAACAAAAAGAATAAAATATCTAGGAATAAACTTACCTAAGGAGACAAAATAACTGTACACAGAAAATTATAAGACACTGATGAAAGAAATCAAAGATGACATAAACAGATGGAGAGATTTTATATTCCTGAGTAGGAAGAATCAATATTGTGAAAATGACTATACTACCAAATGCAATCTACAGATTCAATGTGATCCCTATCAAATTACCAATGGCATTTTTCACAGAACTAGAACAAAAAATTTCACAATTCATATGGAAACACAGAAGACCCCAAATAGCCAAAGCAGTATTGAGAAAGAAGAATGGAGCTGAAGGAATCAGCCTTCCTGACTTCAAATTATACTACAAAGCTACAGTCATCAAGACAGTATGATACTGGCACAAAAACAGAAATACAGACCAATGAAACAAGATAGAAAGCCAAGAAATAAACCCATGCACCTATAGGTACATTATTTTTTTTAAAAGGAGGCAAGTATATACAATGGGGCAAAGACAGCCTCTTCAATAAATGGTGCTGGGAAAACTGGACAGCCACATGTAAAAGAATGAAATTAGAACACTTCCTAACACCATAGAGCTTCCCTGGTAGCTCAGATGGTAAAGCGTCTGCCTGCAATGCGGGAGACCCGGGTTTGATCCCTGGGTTGGGAAGATCTCCTGGAGAAGGAAATGGCAACCCACTCCAGTATTCTTGCCTGGAGAATCCCACGGATGGAGGAGCATGGTAGGCTACAGTCCATGGGGTTGCAAAGAGTCGGACACGACTGAGTGACTTCACTAACACCACGTGCAAAGATAAACTCAAAACAGATTAAAGACCTAAATGTAAGACCAGAAACTATAAAACTCCTAGAGAAAAACAGGCAGAAAACTCAAAGACATAAATCAAAGATCCTCTATGACCCACCTCCTAAAGTAATGGAAATAAAAACAAAAGTAACAAGTGGGACCTGATTAAACTTAAAAGCTTTTGAACAGCAAAGGAATTATAAGCAAGGTGAAAAGACAACACTCAGAATGGGAGAAAACAATAGCAAATGAAACAACTGACAAAGGATTAATTTCCAAAATATACAAGCAGCTCATACAACTGAATACCAGAAAAACAAATAAACCAATCAAAAAGTGGGGAAAAGACCTAAACAGACATTTCTCCAAAGAAGACATACAGATGGTTAACAAACACATGAAAAGATGCTCAACATCACTCATTATTAGAGAAATGCAAATCAAAACCACAATGAGATATTCTCTCATACCAGTCAGAATGGCCATCATCAAAAAGTCTACAAACAATAAATGCTGGAAAGGGTGTGGAGAAAAAGAAATGCTCTTGCACTGTTGGTGGAAATGTAAATTGATACAGCCTCTATGGAACACGGAAGGGAGATACCTTAAAAACCTAGGAATAAAACCACCTTGTGACTGAGCAATCCCACTCCTAGGCATATACCCTGAGGAAATCAAAATTGAAAAAGCCACATGTATCCCATTGTTCACTGCAGGACTATTTACAATAGCTAAAACATGGAAGCAGCCTAGATATTCATCGACAGATGAATGGATAAAGAAATTGTGGTACATATACACAATTGAATATTAGTCATGATGTGTTCCCAAAAGGAACACATTTGAGTCAGTTCTGATGAGGTACATGAATCTAGAACCTATTATACAGAGTGAAGTGAGCCAGAAAGAGAAAGTAAATATCGTATTCTAACGCACATATATGGAATCTAGAAGTATGGTACTGAAGAACTTATTTACATGTCAGCAAAGGAGAAACGAACATAGAGAATAGATTTATGGGAGGCGGTCCTAAGATGGTAGAGAAATAGGATGGGGAGACCACCTTCTCCCCCACAAATTCATCGAAAGATCATTTGAATGCTCAGCATATACCACAAAACAACTTCTGAATGCTGGCAGAGGACACCAGGCATGCAGAAGGGTCTTTGATTGGAGGTTCAGGACAAAATATAAAAGATAAAAACAGAGACAAAAGAGTTAGGCATGGAGACCTGTCCAGGGGAAGGAGTCGTAAAAGAGGAGAAGTTTCCAAACACCAGGAGACCCTCTCACCGGTGGGTCTGTGGGGAGTTTTGGAATCTCAGAGGGCAACATAACCGGGAGGAAAAAATAAATAAATAAAACCCACAGATTATGCGCCTAACTGCAACTTCCAGCAGAGAAGTAGCCCAGACATTCACGTTTGCCACCAGCAAGTGGGGGCTGTTGCTTAGGGTAAGGACGGGGCCTGAATGCCCTGAAGACAATCTGAGGGAGCTAACGTGAGATAGCAACCCAAACTGTGGTATAGCCAGAGAGAGAGAGAACTTTCCTGCAAAAAGCTCTAACCTAAGGCACTGCTGGGCCACTCACAGAACAAAGGACTGAGTGAATACAAGAGGAGAGCTAGCCTGCAGAGGACTGGCCAGTCCGCTGCAGGAGGCAGGCAACAGCCAGATCCAGAAGGTGAGGGGCAAACTCGGCCCGAGAGACGGCATCCTCTACCAAACTGTGAGGAGGCTTCCAGATGCTAACCAAGTCTTCCTGGCATCCTGGACGGTTGACATTCGCCAGGAGGGTCACAGCCAGAGATCAGCTCCCCAGAGGAGACACACGGCACACCTGAGATGGTGTTACCACTGTGAACCCAGGAAACCAAGTGGCTGGGAAGGGGGAGGTGATAAGATGCACTGCCCACCTCGGGAGTGTGCACTTGTCAAGCACCTGGTCACCTGAGACGCTCAGACCTGGGAAGTACATGCAACCCTGGGCCTGCTTTAGACAGTTCCCCTGCAGAGCAACCTGGAGCCTGAGCAGTGTAGACCAGGAAAGCACACACACCATGAGCAGGGGCAAACCCTGTGTGGCCCAGACACTGTGAGCACTCCTCACACACACCAGCGATATTTGTTGCAGTATTCCTCCCTCCCCGCAGCACAACTGAACAAGTGAGCCTAAATAAATGACCACCTTTGCCCCACTTCTGTCAGAGCGGAAATTAGACACTGAAGAGACTTGCAAACAGAAGAAGTCAAAATAAACAAAGAAGAGGGAATTGCTTTGGAAGTGACAGGTGCAACAGATTAAAACCCTGTACATAGCATTGACTACATTGGAAGGGGCCTATAGACCTTGAGAAGAAGTATAAGCTGGAACAAGGAGCTATCTGAAACTGAACTGACACAACACTGCCCTCAACAGCTCCAGAGATATTCCTAGTTATATTTTACTACTATCATTTTTAAATTTTTCTATTTTTAAGTTCTTTATTACTCCTTTAATTTTCATTTTTAAAACCTACTATTACCTTGCAAAAAAAGACCCTATATTTAAAGCAAATTTCATATATATATATTTTATAATTTTTGTGATTTTGTTTTTTTAATATTGTATTTTTTAGAGTTTAACCTCTACTCTAGACTTTTAATCTTTGCTTTTCAGTATTTATCAATTTTGTACCTTTAAGAATCCAATCTTCAGTACTCATTTTTACTTAGGAGTGTGATTACTGGCTTGATTGCTCTCACCCCTTTTGATTCTCCTTTTTCTCCCTCAGGTCACCTCTATCTCCTCCCTCACCCTTCTCTTCTCTACTTAACTCTGTGAATCTCTTTGGGTGTTCCAGGCTGTGGAGAACACTTAGGGAACTGATTACTGGCTAGCTTGGTCTCTCTCCTTTTGACTCCCTCTCCTCTCCTCCTGGTCACCTCTATCTCCTTCCTCTCTCTTCTTTTTTCTATGTAACTCTGTGAACCTCTCTGAGTGTTCCAGACTGTGGAAAACAAACAGGGAATTGATTACTGGCTAGACTGCACTCTCCCCTTTTGATTCCCCCTCTTCTCCTCCTGGTCACCTCTATCTCCCTCCCCCCTCTTCTCTTCTCCATGTAACTCTGTGAACCTCTCTGGGTGTCCCTCACTGTGGAGAATCTTTTTATCATTAACCTAGATGTTTTATCATCGGTGCTGTATGGATGGAGAAGACTTGAGGCTACTGTAAGAATAAGACTGAAAGCCAGAGGCAGGAAGCTTAAATCCAAAACTTGAGAACACCAGAAAACTCCTCCCTCCAGGAAACATTAATCGACAAGAGCTCATCCAGAAGCCTCCACACCTACACTGAAACCAAGCTCTACCCAAGAGCCAGCAAGTTTCACAGAAAGACATACCAAGCTAATTCTCCAACAATTCAGGAACATAACCCTGAGCATTGAAATACAGGTGGCCAAAAGTCACATCAAACACATAGACACCTCAAAACTCACTACTGGACACTTCGTTGCACTCCAGAGAGAAGAGATCCAGCTCCACCCACAAGAACACAGACACAAGCTTCCTTAACCAGGATACTGTGACAAGCTACTCGTCCAACCCCACCCACGGGGAGGAAACTCCACAATAAAGAGGAAGCACAAACTTCCAGCATACAGAAAGGCCACCCCAAACACAACAATCTAAACAAGATGAAAAGGCAGAGAAATATTCAGCAGGTAAAGGAAAATGATAAAAGCCCACCAAATCAAACAAAAGAGGAGGTGATAGGGAATCTATCTGAAAAAGAATTCAGAATAATGATAGTAAAAATGATCCAAAATCTTGAAAACAAAATGGAGTTAAAGATAAACAGTCTGGAGACAAGGATTGAGAAGATGCAAGAAAAGTTTAACAAAGACCTAGAAGAAATAAAAAAGAGTAGAATAACTGAGGCAGAAGATAACTAAGGCAGAATAACTGAGGCAGAAGTGAGGTGGAAGACAGAATAGTGGGAATAAATGAAGCAGAGAGGAAAAAAGAGAAAAGAATTAAAAGAAATGAGGACAATCTTAGAGACCTCTGGGACAATGTTAAATGCCCCAAAATTCAAATCATAGGAGTCCCAGAAGAAGAAAACAAAAAGAAAGGCCATGAGAAAATATGTGAGGAGATAATAGCTGAAAACTTCCTTAAAATGGGGAAGGAAATAGCTACCCAATTCCAAGAAACCCAGAGTCCCAAACAGCACAAGGTGAAACACCCCAAGACACATATTAATCAAATTTATGAAGATCAAACACAAAGAACAAATATTACAAGCAGCAAGGCAAAAAACAACAAATAACACACAAGGGGATCCCCATAAGGATAACAGCTGATTTTTCAATAGAAACTCTTCAAGACAGAAGGGAATGACAGGACATACTTAAAGTGACGAAAAACAAAAACCTACAACCCAGATTACTACACTCAGCAAGGATCTCATTCAAATATGAAGGAGAAATCCAAAGCTTCACAGAAAAGCAAAGCTGAGAGAATTCAGCACTACCAAACCAGCTCTTCAACAAATGCTAAAGGATCTTCTCTAGACAGGAAACACAGACAAGGTTTATAAACTGGAACCCAAAACAATAAAGTAAATGGTAACAGGATCATACTTATCAATAATTACCTTAAATGTAAATGGGTTGAATGCTCCAACCAAAAGACAAAGACTGGCTGAATGGATACAAAAACAAGACCCCTATATATGCTGTCTACAAGACATCCACCTCAAAACAAGGGATACATACAGACTGAAAGTGAAGGGCTGGAAAAAGATATTTCACACAAATGGAGACCAAAAGAAAGCAGGAGTAGCAATACTCATATCAGATAAAATAGACTTTAAAACAAAGGCTGTGAAAAGAGACAAAGAAGGATACTACATAATGATCAAAGGATCAATCCAAGAAGAAGATACAACAATTATAAATATATATGCACCCAACATAGGAGACCACAATATGTAAGGCAAATGCTAACAAGTATGAAAGGGGAAATTAACAGCAGCACAATAATAGTGGGAGACTTTAATACCCCACTCACACCTATGGATAGATCAACTAAACAGAAAATTAGCAAGGAAATGCAAACTTTACATGATACAATGGACCAGTTAGACCTAATTGATATCTATAGGACATTTCACCCCAAAACAATGAATTTCACCTTTTTCTCAAGTGCACATGGAACCTTCTCCAGGATAAATCACATCCTGGGCCATAAATCTAGCCTTGGTAAATTCAAAAAAATTGAAATCATCTCAAGCATCTTTTCTGATCACAATGTGTTAACATTAGATATCAACTACAGGGAAAAAAACTATTAAAAATACAAATATATGAAGGCTAAACAACACACTTCTGAATAACCAACAAAACACAGAAGAAATCAAAAAGAAATCAAAATGTACATAGAAATGAATAAAAATGAAAACACAACAACCCAAAACCTATGGGATTCAGTAAAAGCAGTGCTAAGGGGAAGGTTCATAGCAATATAAGCCTACCTCAAAAAACAGGAGAAAAATCAAATAAATAACCTAACTCTTCACCTAAAGCAACTAGAAAAAGAAGAAATGAAGAACCCCAGGGTTAGTAAAAGAAAGAAATCATAAAAATTAGGGCAGAAATAAATGCAAAAGAAACAAAAGAGACCATAGCAAAAATCAACGAAGCTAAAAGCTTGTTCTTTGACAAGATAAATAAAATAGACAAATCATTAAACAGACTCATCAAGAAAAAATAAGAGAAGAATCAAATCAATAAAATTAGAAATGAAAATGGAGAAATCATAACATACAACACAGAAATACAAAGGATCATAAGAGACTACTATCAGCAACTATATGCCAATAAAATGGACAACGTGGAAGAAATGGACAAATTCTTAGAAAAGTATAACTTTCCAAAACTGAATCAGGAAGAAATATAGAATCTTAACAGACCCATCACAAGCATGGAAATCGAAACTAATCAGAAATATTCCAACAAACAAAAGCCCAGGACCAGATGGCTTCACAGCTGAATTCTACCAAAAATTTAGAGAGGAGCTAACACCTATCCTACTCAAACTCTTCCAGAAAATTGCAGAGGAAGGTAAACTTCTAAACTCATTCTATGAGGCCACCATCACCCTAATACCAAAATCAGATAAAGATGCCACAAAAAAAGAAAACTACAGGCCAATATCACTGATCAACATAGATGCAAAAATCCTTAACAAAATTCTAGCAAACAGAATCCAACAACATATTAAAAAGATCATACATCATGACCAAGTGGGCTTTACCCCAGGGATGCAAGGATTCTTCAATATTCACTAATCAATCAACGTGATACACCACATTAACAAACTGAAAGATAAAACCCATATGATTATCTCAATAGATGCAGAGAAAGCCTTTAGCAAAATTCAACATCCATTTATGATAAAAACCCTCCAGAAAGTAGGCATAGAAGGAACATACCTCAACATAATAAAAGCCATATATGATAAACCCACAGCAAAGATTATCCTCAATGGAGAAAAATTGAAAGCATTTACCCTAAAGTTAGGAACAAGACAAGGGTGCCCACTCTCACCACTATTATTCAACATAGTTTTGGAAGTTTTAGCTCCAGCAATCAGAGAAGAAAAAGAAATAAAAGGAATCCAGATTGGAAAAGAAGAAGTAAAACTCTCACTGTTTGCAGATGACATGATCCTCTACATAGAAAACCCTAAAGACTCCACTAGAAAATTATTAGAGCTAATCAATGAATACAGTAAAGTTGCAGGATATAAAATTAACACGGAGAAATCTCTTGCATTCCTATACAGTAACAATGAGAAAACAGAAGAGAAATTAAGGAAACAATTCCATTCACCATTCACCAACAATTACATTCATCAACGAAAAGAATAAAATATTTGGGAATAAAGCTACCTAAAGAAACAAAAGACCTATATATAGAAAACGATAAAACACTGATGAAAGAAATCAAAGATGACACAAACAGTTGGAGAAATATACCATGTTTATGGATCGGAAGAATCAATATAGTGAAAATTAGTATACTACCCAAAGCAATCTATAGATTCAATGCAATCCCTATCAAGCCACCAACAGTATTTTTCAGAGAACTAAAATAAATAAGTTCACAATTTGTATGGAAATACAAAACACCTCAAATAATCAAAGCAATCTTGAGAAAGAAGAATGGAACTGGAGGAATCAACCTGCCTGACTTCAGGCTACACTACAAAGCTACAGTCACCAAGATAAAATGGTACTGGAACAAAGACAGAAATATATCAATGGAATAAAACAGAAAGCCCAGAGATAAATCCACGCACCTATGGACACAATATCTTTGACAATGGAGGCAAGAATGTACAGTGGAGTAAAGGCACTCTCTTTAACAAGTAGTTCTGGGAAAACTGGTCAACCACTTGTAAAAGAATGAAACTAGAACACGTTCTAACACCATACACAAAAATAAACTCAAAATGGATTAAAAATCTAAATGTAAGGCCAGAGACTATAAAACTCCTAGAGGAAAACACAGGCAAAACAGTCTCTGACATAAATCACAGTAGGATCCTCTATGACTCCCCTACAGAGTAATGGAAATAAAAGCAAAAATAAACAAATGGGACCTAATTAACCTTAAAAGCTTTTGCAAAATGAAGGAAACTATAAGCAAGGTGAAAAGACAGCCTTCAAAAAGGGAGAAAATAATAGTAAATGAAGCAACTGACAAAGAATTAATCTCAAAAATATACAAGCAGCTCCTACAGCTCAATTCCAGAAAAATAAATGACCCAATCAAAAACTGGGCCAAAGAAATAAACAGACATTTCTCCAAAGAATACATACAGAGGGCTAACAAACACATGAAAAGATGCTCAACATCACTCATTATCAGAAAAATGCAAATCAAAACCACAATGAGGTACCATCTCACGCAGCTCAGAATGGCTACTATCAAAAAGTCTACAAACAATAAATGCTGGAGAGGGTGTGGAGAAAAAGGAACCCTCTTACACTGTTGGTGGGAATGCAAACTATTACAGTGACTAGGGAAAACAGTGTGGAGATTCCTTAAAAAACTGGAAATAGAACTTTCATATGACTCAGCAATCCCAAGGAAGCCAGAATTGAAAGAGACACGTGTACCCCAATGATCATGTAGCACTGTTTACCATAGCCAGGACATGGAAGCAACCTAAATGTCCATTGGCAGACGAATGGATAAGAAAGCTGTGGTACATACACACAATGGAATATTACTCATCTATTAAAAAGAATCCCTTTGAATCAATTCTAATGAGGCGGATGAAACTGGAGCCTATTATACAGAACGAAGTAAGTCAGAAAGAAAAACAACAATACAGTATATTAACACATATATATGGAATTTAGATGAGTGCAATTGTGCTGTAGTTTGAACATTCTTTGGCATTGCCTTTCTTTGGGATTGGAATGAAAACTGACCTTTTCCAGTCCTGTGGCCACTGCTGAGTTTTCCACATTTGCTGGCATATTGAGTGCAGCACTTTCACAGCATCATCTTCCAGGATTTGAAACAGCTCAATTGGAATTCCATCCCCTCCACTAGCTTTGTTCGTAGTGATGCTTTCTAAGGCCCACTTGACTTCACATTCCAAGATGTCTGGTTCTAGATTAGTGATCACATCATCATGACTATCTGGGTGGTGAAGATCTTTTTTGTACACTTCTTCCATGTATTCTTGCCACCTCTTCTTAATATCTTCTGCTTCTATTAGGTCCTTACCATTTCTGTCCTTTATCGAGCCCATCTTTGCATGAAATGTTCCCTTGGTATCTCTAATTGTCTTCAAGATATCTCTAGTCTTTCCCATTCTGTTGTTTTCCTCTATTTCTTTGCATTGATTGCTGAAGAAGGCTTTCTTATCTTTTCTTGCTATTCTTTGGAATTCTGCATTTAGATGCCTATATCTTTCCTTTTCTCCTTTGCTTTCCATCTCTCTTCTCTTCACAGCTATTTGAAAGGCCTCCTCAGACAGCCATTTTACTTTTTTGCATTTCTTTTCCATGGGGATGGTCTTGATTCCTGTCTCCTGTACAATGTCACAAACTTCATTCCATAGTTCATCAGGCACTCCATCTATCAGATCTAGGCCCTTAAATCTATTTCTCACTTCCACTGTATAATCATAAGGGATTTGATTTAGGTCATACCTGAATGGTCTAGCGGTTTTCCCTACTTTCTTCAATTTAAGTCTGAATTTGGTAATAAGGAGTTCATGATCTGAGCCACAGTCAGCTCCTGGTCTTGTTTTTATTGACTGTATAGAGCTTCTCCATCTTTGGCTGCATAGAATATAATCAATCTGATTTCGGTGTTCACCATCTGGTGATGTCCATGTGTAGAGTCTTCTCTTGTGTTGTTGGAAGAGGGTGTTTGCTATGACCAGTGCATTTTCTTCAGCAATACGTGAACCGTGAACTCCCTGACATTCAAGTTGGTTTTAGAAAAGGCAGAGGAACCAGAGATCAAATTGCCAACATCTGCTGGATCATGGAAAAAGCAAGAGAGTTCCAGAAAAACATCTATTTCTGCTTTATTGACTATGCCAAAGCCTTTGACTGTGTGGATCACAACAAACTGTGGAAAATTCTTCAAGAGATGGGAATACCAGACCACCTAACCTGCCTCTTGAGAAATCTGTATGCAGGTCAGGAAGCAACAGTTAGAACTGGACATGGAACAACAGACTGGTTCCAAATAGGAAAAGGAGTACGTCAAGGCTGTATATTTTCACCCTGCTTATTTAACTTCTATGCAGAGTACATCATGAGAAACACTGGACTGGAAGAAACACAAGCTGGAATCAAGATTGCCAGGAGAAATATCAATAACCTCAGATATGCAGATGACACCATCCTTATGGCAGAAAGTAAAGAGGAACTAAAAAGCCTCTTGATGAATGTGAAAGAGGAGAGTGAAAAAGTTGGCTTAAAGCTCAACATTCAGAAAACGAAGATCATGGCATCCAGTCCCATCACTTCATGGGAAATAGATGGGGAAACAGTGGAAACAGTGTCAGACTTTATTTTGGGGGGCTCCAAAATCACTGCAGATGGTGACTGCAGCCATGAAATTAAAAGACGCTTACTCCTTGGAAGAAAATTTATGACCAACCTAGACAGCATATTCAAAAGCAGAGACATTACTTTCCCGACTAAGGACCGTCTAGTCAAGGCTATGGTTTTTCCTGTGGTCATGTATGGATGTGAGAGTTGGACTGTGAAGAAGGCTGAGCACCGAAGAATTGATGCTTTTGAACTGTGGTGTTGGAGAAGACTCTTGAGAGTCCCTTGGACTGCAAGAAGATCCAACCAGTCCATTGTGAAGGAGATCAACCCTGGTATTTCTTTGGAAGAAATGATGCTAAAGCTGAAACTCCAGTACTTTGGCCACCTCATGTGAAGAGTTGACTCATTGGAAAAGACTCTGATGCTGGGAGGGATTGGGGGCAGGAGGAGAAGGGGACGACAGAGGATGAGATGGCTGGATGGCATCACGGACTCAATGGACACGAGTCTGAATGAACTCTGGGAGGTGGTGATGGACAGGGAGGCCTGGCGTGCTGCGATTCATGGGGTCGCAAAGAGTCGGACACAACTGAGCAACTGAACTGAACTGATGGAATTTAGAAAGATGGTACTGAAGACCCTATATGCAAGACAGCAAAAGAGACAGAGATGTAAAGAACAGACTTTTGGACTCTGTGGGAGAAGGCGAGGGTAGGATGATTTGAGAGAATAGCATTGAAACATGTATATTATCATATGTGAAACAGATCGCCAGTCCAGGTTCAATACATGAGACACAGTACTCAGGGCTGTTGCACTGGGATGACCCTGAGGGATAGGATGGGCAAGGAGGTGGGAGGGGGGTGTTCAGGATGGGGAAAACATGTACACCCATGGCTGATTCATACTGTAAAGTAATTAGCCTCCAATTAAAATAAAGAAGAAGAAAAAAGGGATATCTTCCTCCCAGGGATAAAAAGAGAGAGAGATAATAGGCTTATGGACGTGGGGAAAGGGGAGGAGAGGGTGAGATGTATGGGAGGAGAGGGTGAGATGTATGGAAGGAGTAACATGGAAACTTACATTACCATATGTAAAATAGATAGCCAACGGAAATTTGATGTATGGCTCAGGAAACTCAAACAGGGGCTCTGTATCAACTTTGAGGGGTGGGATGGGGAGGGAGATGGGAGGGAGATTCAAAAGGGAGGGGATATATGTATACCTATGGCTGATTCATGTTGAGATTTGACAGAAAACAACAAAATTATGTTAAGCAATTATCCTTCAATAAAAAATAAATTAAAAAAAAAAAGAAAGGAAATCAATGAAACTAAAAGTTGGTTCTTTGAAAAGACGCATTACAGTGAAAAGATATGAAGAAGCAAAACCATTAAAGGAAAGAAATGATGGCACATGTGACAAAGTCCAAACAATCTGGATGCAAGCTTGCAAGAGTTCTCTCTCAGCACAATTATATAGGATGCAAACATTCTTCCAGCAACAAGCTGTAACAACCCGTTTGAAATGTTGCCTACCAGGGAGGCCCAATCAATACTGAGTGTTAAGGATTTTTGCTGGGTGTTGGTCATGTAGCAACACTATTTACCAACCGAATACTAACTGAATTTCAGGAGTTCCCCGCCAAACAGCTACAGAGCACACCCTCTTTTCCAGATGATAAAAATGGGAGTTCAGTAGATGATAAAGATACAAAAAAATATCAAGAACATCTAAGAAAAGGTAATGTTTAGGAGAATCCTGAAAGATTTTGAAAGTATCTTGATACATGTGTAATGGAAGAAAATGACAGAAATAATTGTAAAATATTTTGAAGTAAACAATAATAAAAAATAAATATTTGTAAGATGTAACTAAGAAATAAGAGAAAATTTTATAGATTTTAAAGCTTATAATAGAAAAGGAGAAATTTTTAAGATGCACAAAGATACTACCTTAAGGAAGAAAATAGAAAAAAAAAACTTAATGTTAAAAAGAAGAAATAAAACAATAGAGATAAAAGCAGAAACCAATTATACAAAACAAGTAACAGGGAAAAAATCAACAATATAAAAAGTTGGTTCTATAAAAAGATTAATGAAATTATAAAACCCTACCTAGATTGATGAATAAAAAATAAAAAACCACAAGATACTAGAATCAGAAATGAAAGAGAAAACATTATTAAAGAGCTGACAGATA
Source organism: Budorcas taxicolor (assembly GCF_023091745.1). Taxonomy (NCBI): domain Eukaryota; kingdom Metazoa; phylum Chordata; class Mammalia; order Artiodactyla; family Bovidae; genus Budorcas; species Budorcas taxicolor. Next base: position 14,052,009 of record NC_068910.1, on the reverse strand, counting down.
ATGAAAAGAGAATGTTATAAACAACTTTATATTAAAATTTTATGTAAAGTTAGAGTCAAATTGCTTGAAAAACTGAAATTACCAACACTGATACAGAAAGAAATATAAAATATGACTGGCTCTAAAAGAGAAATTGAATTCACAATTTATAGTCATGATAAAACAAACAACTCCTGGTTCAGATGCCTTAAATAATAAATATTATCAAATACACAAGGAAAAAATACAAACTATCTCACATGAAGTGAAAGTTGTGTCTGACTCTTTGCCACCCCATGGACCGCACAGCCCATGAAATTCTCCAGGCCAGAATACTGGAGTGGGTAGCCTTTCCCTTCTCCAGCGGATCTTCCCAACCCAGGGATTGAACCCAATAACTCTTACAAAATATTAGGAGTGAGGAATATATCCCAACTTATTTTATGAGGGCAGCATAACACTGACAGCAGAACCAAAAGAGAACACATTTTGGAAAAATTACATGCTAATGTCAGTCATTAACCTAAATGAAAAATCTTAACAAATTTAAAACTGCATCAAATCCCCATATCATGACCAAGTTGTATTTAACCAGGAATTCAAGGTTGGTTTACCATTTCAAAAATCAGTCAACACAGTTCATCATATTAACAGAATTTTTCTTAAAAAATATTATGACCAGATAAATGCAGAAAAACATTTGAAAGAATACAGTTTTGTTCATCATAAAAACTATCAGAAAATGTAAAATAAGATAAAAAGTCCTCAACCTGACAAAAAGTATCTATATAAAACCCACAGCTAACATTAAACTCATAACAAAACACTCAATATTTCTCTTCTAAGATCAGTAAAAGGCAAGGCTGTCTTCTCACTTCAATTCAACACTGCACAGGTGGTTCTGGCAAATACAGTACAATGAATGAATACATGAATGAGTGGAAGAATGCCACAGGTACTGGACAGAAAAAAAAAACTATCTTTTTTACAAACAACATGACTTCCTAATTAGAAAACCCTAAGGAATGTACATAATCTACTATAACCACTGAGTTTGGCAAGGTCACGGGATATAAGATTAATATACCATAACCAATTATATTTCACTATACTAAGAATTTTTCTTGCCTGAAAAATTCCACAGACAGAGGAGCCTGGTAGGCTATACTCCATGGGATCACAAAGAATTGGACATGACTGAGCAACTTCACTTTCTTTTCCTTTCTTTTTATATCAAGAACAACTGGAAGAACAAGAGTATTTACAATAGCATAAAAAGTTGGAAATACATACTTTGGTATAAAATTTAAAAACATGTGCAGTATCTGTATGGTGGTGATGGCTTAGTCACTAAGTCATGTCCTACTCGTTGAGACTCCATGGACTATAGCCTGCCTGGCTCCTCTGTCCATGTGATTTCCCAGGCAAGAGTCCTGGAGTGGGTTGCCATTTCCTTTTACAGGGGATCTTCCTGACTCAGAGATCGAATTCACGTCTCTATTTGCAGGTAGATTCTTCACCAACTGAGCTACCAGGCAAACCCTACGGTATCTGTATGCTGGCAACTATAAGATATTGCTGGAAGAAATTAAAGAAACCTTAAATGACCTGAAAGAAATGCCTTGTGCTTAAGGATTGGAAAACTCAGTATTAAAATGTTTTTTTCTTCCCAAATTGATTAAAAACTCCAAAGAAATCTCAATCAAAATATCAATAGGCTGGCTGTAGGAATTATTGAGTTAACTTTAAATTTTATAAAGATGAAAAGAATTGAAATTATCAAAAATAATTTTTAACAAGAAGAAAAAGGTCCAATGATTCACATTTCTTAAATATAAGACTTACTCTAAACTTAATTATTCAAAATGGTGTGGTATTGGTATTAGAGCAGAAAAACAGATTAATGGAACTGAAGAGAGTCCAGAAATAAAACTACGTATATACAGTCAATGAATTTTCAATAAAAGTGCTTAGATAATTCAATGGGGAAATGATTTTCAACAAACTATGGTGGACCATGTGTTCAACCAGAGCTTCCCTGGTGACTCAAGATGGTAAAGAACCCTCCTGCAATGTAGGAGACCCGAGTTCAATCCGTGAGTCAGGAAGAGCCCCTGGAGAAGGGAATGGCTACCCACTCCAGTATTCTTACCTGAAGAATTCCATGGACAGAGGAGCCTGGAGGGCTACAGTCCATGGGTCACAAAGAGTTGGGCACGACTGAGCAACTAACACATATGACCAACCATTTGAAAATAACATCCTCAACATCTTTTACACAATAAACACATATTCATTCAAGATAGATGAAAGACTTGAATGAAAAAGATATGCTTCTAAAAACATTTTTTAAATGATGAGTACCTTTTGCTGCCTTCAAGTAGGCAGTGATTTCTTGGGTTATAGAAAGCACTTACAATTTTTGTACTTCATAAGTGAAAACTTCTGATCATCAAATTCACTATTATTAATAGTAAACACACAGTAAAGACATCATTGAGGAAAAAGTATTCAAAGTACACATATCTAACAAGTGACTTGTACCCAGAATATGTAAAGAACTCCTATAACACAATTTAAAACACAATTAAACTACAAGCAAAAAAGTTAAACAGACACCATAAAAAGGAAAGTATACAAATGTCCAGTATGCAAACCAAAAATTTTTCAATCAAGGAAGTACAAAATAAAACTCCATCATTGCTATCAAATGTGATTTTATACCCACTAGAACAGCAAGTATTAAATTTTCAGACAATATTAAATGTTGGTAAAAATGCGAAGTAAGCAGAAATCCCATATTTTTCAAACACTTTGGAAAACCATTTGCAGCTTTTCGTAAATTTAAACATACTCTATGATGCAGCAAATTCCACTTCTATGTATTTATTTAAAAGAAACAAAAACATATAAATTAACAAAGTCCGAACTGCTTAGCTAAGGCCAGTGCCATCAATGTTCACACACAGGCTCTCCAAAGGCAGCTTCAAAACTGCCATTTAATTGAATAACTTGCACAACCTAAAATACAACCAAAGGAAGGATGGAAACATACGCAGGATTTTGCTCAGTGCTGCCCCATTCTTTACCACAAACGACTATGTTCTATTTCTCCTCCCTATATCCATTTATCCTCTTTGTATTGATTTTGAAAAGGCTGACTCTTTGTAAGTATATCTGGTCACCTACCAAGTGTGATGCGGCACAAATGAAACTAATCCAGGGGACGAAATGTGGCAGAGAAAGCACCAGGGACAAAATGGGAGGTGTGCTATTCCCCCAAATTTGGCTTGACACCAGCTTAGGATGCAGCAGCCCAATGTTGTTGTTGTTGTTGTTCATTTGCTAAGTTGTGTCCAACTCTTTGCGAACCAATGAACTGCAGCAGGCCTGGCTTCTCTATCCTGCACCGTCTCCCTGAGTTTGTTCAAACTCATGTCCATTAAGTCTGATGCCATCCAAACATCTCATCCTCTGTCACCCCCCTCTCCTCTTTCCCTCAGTCTTTCCCAGCATCAGGGACTTTTCCAGTGAGTCAGCTCTTTGCATCACGTGGCCAAAGTACTAGAGCTTCAGTTTCAGCATCAGTCCTTCCAATGAATATTCAGGACTGATTTCCTTGAGGATTGACTGGTTTGATGTTCCTGTTATCCAAGTAACTCTCAAGAGTCTTCTCCAGAAACACAGTTTGAAAGCATCAGTTCTTCAGTGCTCAGCCTTCTTAATGGTCCAACTCTCACAGCCATACATGACCACTGGAAAAATCATAGCTTTGACTATATGGACCTTTGTTGGCAAAGTGAAGTCAATGCTTTTTAATACACTGTCTAGGTTTGCTATAGCTATTCTTCCAAGGAGCAAGTGTCTTTTAATTTTTTGGCTGCAGTCACCATCCTCAATGATTTTGGATCCCAAGAAAATGAAATCTGACACTGTTTCTTCCACATTTTCCCCATCTATTTGCCATGAAGTGATAGGACTGGATGTCATGATCTTAATTTTTTGAATATTGAGTTTCAAGCCACCTTCTTCATTCTCTTTTTTCATGCTTATCAACAGGCTCTTTAGTTCCTCCTCACTTTCTGCCATTGAAGTGTTATCATCTGCCTATCTGCAGTTGATATTTCTCCCATCAGTCTTGATTCCAACTTGTGATTCATCCAGACTGGCATTTGGCATGATGTACTCTGCACAGAATTTAAGTAAGCAGGGTGACAATATATAGCCTTGATGTACTCCTTTCCTAATTCTGAACCAGTCAGCTGTTTCATGTCCAATTCTAACTGTTGCTTCATGTGGCTCAGATCATTAGCTCTTTATTGCAAAATTCAGGCTCAAGTTGAAGAAAGTAGGAAAAACCACTAGGCCATTTAAGAATGACCTAAATCAAATCCCTTATGATTATACAGTGGAGGTGATGAATAGATTCAAGGGACTAGAACTGGTAGACAAGAGCGCCTAAAGAACTATGGATGGAGGTTTGTAACATTGTACAGGAGGTGATGATCAAATGAGTAAGTGTCTAAAACTGACTTGCTGGGGCCGGAGTAGGCACACCTTTTCTGTAAAGGGTTAGACAGCACATATTTTAGGCTTTACATGCCACACAGTCTTCGTTACATCTCTTCTACACTACTGTTGTATATGACAGTGGCCAGACAATACATAAAATAATGGACCTGGCCGTGCTCCACGCAAACTTTATTTACCAAAGATTTACAAAATTGCAAAAAGGATTTGCTATGTGGGCTGGAATTTGTCACCCCTTGTAGGAAGGTGTTATGAGATTTTCAATAGACAGAAATAAAAAACCTGTGGCTAGAAGGAATCAAGCATTGTTTTCACTAAAAAGTATTTGAACATGATATTAAACAAGAAGAAAAAAATTGAAGGAGTGATGCTACCCCACTTCAAGACTTCCTCATATCAACACAGTGCTGTGCTGGTTAAAGAATAACAATAGAGAGCCATAAATGGATCCCCCCATAAATACAGTCAACTTATCTTGAAAACAGGAATAGAAACTCTCTTACCAAATGGTGCTGGAACAAACAGACATCCATATGCAAAAAGGAATTAATCTAAACACAAATCTTCCATGCATGCCTGCTAAGTCACTTCAGTCATGTCTGACTCTGTGTGACCCTATGGACTGCAGCCTGCCAGGCTCCTCTGTCCAAGAATATTGGAGTGGGTTGCCATGCCCTCCTCCAGAGGATCTTCCTGACCCACAGAGAGAATCTGCATCTCCTACATCTACCTGAACTAATAGGTGGGTTCTTTACCACTAGCATCACCTGGAAAGCCCAAACACAAACCTCACACCCTTCAAATTTAACTCAGAATGGGTCATAGACCAACATATAAAATGTAAAACTAAAACTTCTACGAGATACCAGAAGCAGAAGAGATTAAGGGTAGGTATTAAGAATACACAGAAGAACAATATTAAAAAGGTCTTAACAACCCAGAAAATCATGATGGTATGGTCACTCACCAAGAGCTGGATATCCTGGAGTGTGAAGTCAGGTGGGCCTTAGGAAAGTATCACTACGAACAAAGCTAGTGGAGGTGATGGAATTCCTACTGAGCTATTTAAAATTCTAAAAGATGACACTAAGTGTTGTACTCAATATGTCAGCAAATTTTCAAAACTCAGGAGTGGCCACTGGACTGGAAAAGGTCAGTTTTCATGCCAATCCGAAAGAAAGGCAATGCCAAAGAATGTTCAAACTACCATATAGTTGCGCTCATTTCACATGCTAGTGAGGTTATGCTCAAAATCCTTCAAGCTAGGCTTCAGCAGTATATGAACCAAGAACTTCCAGATGTATAAGCTGGATTTATAAAAGGCAGATAAACCAGAGATCAAATTGCCAACATCCGCTGGATCACAGGAAAAACAAGAGAATTCCAGAAAAACTTCTACTTCATTGATTATGCAAAGGTCTTTGACCGTATAGATCACAACAAACCATGGAAAATTCAAGTGATGGGAATACCAACTACCTTACCTGTCTCCTGAGAAATCTATATGAGAGTCAAGAAGCAACAGTTAGAAACAGACATGGAACAACTAACTCGTTCAAAATTGGGAAAGGAGTCTGACAAGGCTGTATACTGTCATCCTGATTATTTAATGTATATGCAGAGTCCATCACGCAAAATGCTGTTCTGAATGAATCACAAGCTGGAATCAAGATTCCTAGAAGAAATATCAACAACCTCAGATAGGAAGATAATACTAATCTAATCACAGAAAGAGAAGAGGAACTAAAGAGCCTATTGATGAGACTGAAAAAGCTGATTTAAAACTCAACATTCAAGGAACTAAGATCACGGCATCTGGTCCCATCACTTCATGGCATGTAGAAGGGGAAAAAGTGGAAGCACTAACACATCAGTGTTTGATAGGGATAGGTGGGGAGAAGAATAAATTGCCAGAACAGAGAGGTTTTATTTTGGTAGGACCATGAAAATAGTCTGGGAGACATTACAATGATGAATACATGTCACAATACCTTTGTCCAAACTCACAGAATATAAAACACCAAGAGTGAACCAACCCTAGAGCAAGTGGGTAAATCACGGACTTTGGCTGATTATATGTCAATGCAGGTTCATTCCTGGTGTGTGTGTGTGTGTGTGTGTGTGTGTGTGTGTGTGTGTGTCATATAAAAGAAAAAAAAAGCACCATCCTGGTGAGTGATACTGATAAGATGGGAGGCCATGCATACTCAGAAGCATATGAGAAATCTCTCTATCTTCCTCTGAATTTTGTTGTAAACCTAAAACTGCTCTAAATAAAGTATTTTTAAAAGTTTTTGAGTAGCATCTCATTCACTGATGTCATGTGTACTATCTATCAACTATATACTAACATGTACATACTATAAAGGGCTTCCCAGGTGGCTCAATAGTAAAGAATTTGCCTGGAATGCAGGACACAAGAGTTTGACCCCTGAGTGGGGAAGAACTCCTGGAGAAGGAAATGGTACCACACTACAGTATTCTTACTACTGTCACCACATAGGTTAAGCTTCAGATTCAAAAGGAAATATCAAGACATGGCAAAAAGGTTTTAGTCTGTGCCCTCCTTAATTGATTGGTGGTGACTGCCTATATGTGTTAAGACTTCTGAGGTAGTACCTCAACCTAAGGAACAAATGTATGCTCTCCTTTCAATGGTGGCCAAGCCTCTCCCACATCACCCACATCCTTGAAAACTCATCATTTCCTGGTTAGTGGTTGGCAACCTGTTTCTGTAAAGAGCTATGTTAGGTTTTGCAGGCGAGACATTTTCTTTCACAACTTTCAATTCTGTCGTTTTAGCCAAAGTAGCTAATACAGAAATGGGTGTGGCTGTGTTCTAATAGAGCTTTATTTACAAAAACAGGCAGCTGGCAGGAAATGCCTGCAGACCTTGTTTCCTGAACCCTACCCTAGTTCCCTCTTTAACTCTTTTCAGGTTAGTGAGTGAGTGAGTGAAAGTTGCTCAGTCGTGTCTGACTCTTTGCAACCCCATGGACTGTCCATGGAATTCTCTAGGCCAGAATACTGGAGTGGGTAGCCTTTTCCTTCTCCAGAGGATCTTCCCAACCCAGAGATCGCATCCAGGTCTCCTGCACTGCAGGCGGATTCTTAGGTGAGAGGCACCTAATTTCACAAATCACAATGTCTTCAGGCAGTGCTTTTCAACTCAGGCTGCAGAGCTTCCCAACGACCAGACGCCCACATCAAACCTTGGAACAATTAAATCTGAATCCCGCAGTGGTATTTTTTCAGCCTCCCCCCAGTGATTCCAATGAGCAGCCCAGGCCAAAGACACTATTTTCATAGGCAACTTCTGCTTCCCCTTCCTGCTGGTAAGCTGCATAAGAGAATTGTATGGCTCCACCACAGAGGTCCTGCTTCATGGGTGGGAAGGATCTGCTCCACACATTTTGGCTTTAATGAAATCCTGCCTGTGAAGTTATCTAATTGGGGTGTGTGTGTGTGTGTGTGTGTGTGTGTGAGACAACCAACCTCTGTGGCTTTAATGAAATCCTTCCTGTGAAGTTATCTAATTGTGTGTGTGTGTGTGTGTGTGTGTGTGTGTGAGAGAGAGAGAGAGAGAGAGAGAGAGAGAGAGAGAGAGAGAGAGACAACCAACCAACTGTGAACTTCCCAGGAAGTGGGCCTGTGCTCTGCTCGCCTAACTCCCCAAAGGACCCAAAGACACCTCTGACTTGGAAAATACAGCCCCAAGGGTTAGATCCAGAACATATGGACATTTACTGAGTAAACTGATTATTTACTCGGTAAATAATCAAACTGGTCAGAGTTCTCCAGAAAAACAGATGAAGGAAGAAGGGAAAGAGAGATGTATTCTTGATTACTGATTAGAGGAACTAGCTCATTTGATTTTGGGGACTGTCAAGTCCAAATCTATAGGGTAAGCTGGCAGAATGAAATTTAGGTAAAAGATAACATGGCAGTCTGGAGTCCAATTCAACAAGTCTTGCCAGGCAAGCTAGAAACTAAGGCAGCTTTTTCATGCTGCAATTTCAAGACAGAACTGCTTCTTCCTCGGGGAATGTTTTTGCTCTTAAGGCCTTCAGCTAACTGCTAGATTCCCCCTCATTATGAAGAAAGAGCTACTTTACTGAAAGTGTACTGCTTGCATATGTTAATCACATCTAAAAAATACCTTCACACGGCAACATCAAAACTGGTGCTTAAACTCAAAAAAGGGCAACTGGGCTTAAGGGCTCAATCCCAAACGCAAGGCCCAGAGCTCTCCCATTTCCCAGAAGCTCTTCTCTCCTATTACCCTGCTCTCTCTGCTCAGAGAATCAGTGGGTTCTTTGACCTTTTCCATCACGGTATTCCCTCTTCTGGATCCCTTAGAGGGCTTGTTTTGGATGGTGAGCCACTCTAAAACAAGCAGACACCCACGCATTCCTAGATTTCAGGAGCATGGGTCCTTCCCAGAGACACTATGCCTTTCTTACTTCCACATCCCTGGCACCATGAACAGGGCCTGGAGGTCTTCAGTCAGGTGATAGGATAAATGAATGTATACATCAATCCTTGTCTGTACCACTTAGGGAGAAGTTTTCATATTTCACCACCAGCTGGGAAAAGTCTTCCCACTTCTTGCCCAGAAGTTAGTTCTAAGCCAGGGGAGGAATCTGGGTGGGCCTCCTGATCTCCAGCATGGTACCTCCCTCTGCCTGGATTTCACCTTGCAGAGAGCTCCATTCATGAAGCAAGAAACCATTTGGTATGGCAATGAAAAAGAGGGGCTTTGGAGCCCAATGCCCAGAGGGGATCTGTGCTTCCTTCCTAATGGCACCCTCATGTGACTCAACTTCTTTCTCTATGCAAAGGGGATGGAGATGCCTATCTTTCTAGGTCTTTTGGAAAACTGAATGGGATAAATGTACAAAACAATGGGCACAGTGCCCAGAGCAAGCTCTTAATGTGTTCTGGTTCTTTCTTCTTGTCCTTACTTTTTCTCCTTCCCTGCTCTGGGATGATAGCCAGCTTTTTATAACTTAGATTAAAAAATAAAAATTAATAGGAGTATTAGTTTCAAATGAGCCAAGGAAATACCAAACTCCCCATGCATGTGTATCCTGTGGGGAATTGACAGAGATTGCTACTCATCCATGCCCCTCTCCAAAGGTCTAGTGCTGTCTGGCTACTACTTAGTAACCTCATTTTCTCCTAATATGTGAAAATTGATTTTTTAATGATCTGTTCCAGAATATTTCTAGGTATTAATGTTATATTAACTCATTTATAATTCCCCAAGTGTCACAGTTCCTTTAAAAACCCAGATAATGAATATCCCTCTCCCAGCCATCTGGAATCTCTGGCCTCTGAGAATTCTCAAGTCTGAGTATTAAGGGCCTACTTAACAAGCTACTTATGCAGGCCTCAGACTGCAGTTCCCTACAGGGCTAGCTGGCCACTGGCATGCCTTTTTAAGAGCCGTGGAGAAGAGTGCTTAACTTAGCATGCTGGGTTCAAATCCATAAAATGGGATCACAACCACCCCATAATGGTGTAGTCATCATGAGGAATAAATAGATAAGGACAAAAAGAAAGAAAAAATCACTCAGTTTATTCCCTGACTCATAGTATTAGGTTGAAGCATGTAAGGTTGTAAATTTTGTAGGCCAAAAATGGTTGTATATTGGTAATTTCCTATGGTTCTACCTAACAGGGTTTTGACAAATGGTAATGGCCACTACTGAGGTGGAACTGATGCATACAGATGGCAGAGGGAAAAGTTTCAAAAGACAAGGCAAGAAGATCATCTTCCACTCACCAGTGGGGGTTTCCTCAGCACTCACCTTCCCCACACCCCACCAAGCACAACATCACCTCTGTCCCCTCCACCCAGCCCTTACTGGTCTCTTGTTAGTCCCTCCACTGTTCCTGATGCCCGGACCACGTGGCTTCCAGCCACACTGTTCTCTCTGACCGAACACTTTTTCCACCTGCCACCTACGGAATCCTCATTCCTCCTTAAATCCAGCCCAATTACCACATCTTCAGGGCAGTGACCTCTGACCTTCCAGACTGGGGACATCCCTAACAGGTGCTCCTGAAGTATCATGGGACTCCGGTGCAGAGCACTTACTGCAGGGGTCGTCACACACTTATCTGATTATTTGGTGGACACTGCCTCCACTCACAGCATGGCACACATGTCTTCAGGGATCAGAGATGCTTCTTCTGCGCCACTGTAATCCCAGCGCCTAATACAATGCCTAGCATACAACAGTATTCAATAAAGATAAATGGAGGCTTATGAACAGATGAATATGCCACTGCAGCAGTGCCTGGCACTGTTTCCCAAGCCATGATAGGAAAGCAGAAAGGCTGAAGGCAGCCAACAGTGAGCCAAGCTGTGGCCTAGAGAGGAGGGTATGATGAGCGTCTTGGCTCCTCTGTGGCTTATCTGGTTGATTGTTCAACGACTAGAATAAAGGACCTCTCAAGGCAGCTGGGTACCCCACTGTAGGTTCCCAGACACATAGACACACCAGGCTGGCTGGGCCTTCCATCAGTCTTTTCATGAATCAAATGATTTCTGAAGGCATACTAAGTGCTACTTCTAATCTTGCCACTCAACCTCTTTATCAGCAGTCAAAACTATTCTTTAGAAATTAAATAAAGCTGTCAATATTCTGCTTATTAGGCTATGCCTTCCCATTAGCATAGAATAAACTCCAAGGTCATACTTGATTTGGTTCTTTTCTGCCTCTCCTACTCATACACATGGGCATCTTTGGATCTTCACACAGGTCAAGCTCATTTCCATCTCAGGGTCTTTATATTTACGGTTCACTCTGAGTGGAATGGCATTCCTCAAAAATTCTGCATGGATGGTTTTAGGTCTGAGCGTAAACATCAGCTTTGCCCTAAACCCCTCCAGCTATATCTTTCCCAGGCTCTAAAGCACAGTGTAACAGTACTTTGTGTAATAAAAGTCATCTTCTATATCTGTACTATCTACATGCAGTAGCCATCAGTGACTTGTGGTTACTGAGCACATGAAATGTCACTAATGTGACTGAAGAACTGTTTTTTTTAAATTTTATTTCATTTCAATAAATTTTAACTTAAATAGCCACACATGGCTAGTAGCTACCATACTGGACCCACACCCAATGCCCTGTTGTACCTTCTTTATTGTACTCAATATATGAATTCCTTTTATTTGTTCATAAATTTATGCCAATCATCCCCCATTAGAAATGTGAGCTTCATATAAGACAGAGGCTTTTTTTGTCTTCATAGCTGGAACCCCAGTTTTTACAACAGTGCCTGGCTGTTGGGAGGCACACAAATGTGCTTTGAATAAGTAGGCTTGTATCAAAAGATGTGTTGATACAATTACCTTCATAACATCCATTCAAGACCAAGCATTTGTGCCCCAAGCAACTATGAGATATGTCATACTTACTACTGCCAATAGTGGAAGTACTCACATTTGCAAAGGACTATCTTAGTAGCAGAGTATATTTAAGGTTGTCTGAATAATAAGCTCATACCCAATCATTTGTATCCAGATTGATTTTCTTAAGTGGGAGAGAGAATAGGTGATTAACAGCTGCTGCTGCTGCTGCTGCTGCTGCCAAGTCGCTTCAGTGGTGTCCCACTCTGTGCGACCCCATAGAGGGCAGCCCACCAGGCTCCCCCGTCCCTGGGATCCTCCAAGGAAGAACACTGGAGTGGGTTGCCATTTCCTTCTCCAATGCATGAAGGTGAAAAGTGAACGTGAAGTCGCACAGTCATGTCCGACCCTCAGTGACCCCATGGACTGCAGCCTTCCAGGCTCCTACATCCATGGGATTTTCCAGGCAAGAGTACTGGAGTGGTGTGCCATTGCCTTCTCCGGATTAACAGCTGCAAGAGCAAAATTACAATGAAAACATCAAAATTGGTGCTTAAACTCAAAAAAGAGCAACTGGGGTTAAGGGCTCAATCCCAGACGCAAGACCCAGGGCTCGCCCATTTCATATGGGTATCACCTGTCATTTCCACTCTAGAAAAAAACAGCAAATATTGGTGAATAAGATCGCTTTGGCCTGGTCAGCATTTCTTCTCCTTTGTTTGGTAATGGAACCCCAACTCTCCCATACAGGGGAAGATGTCAATCAAGGCGGGGAGGAACTGTCAATCAAGACAGTCCTGTTAGTCACATTCCAGCCTGTCACCCAGGTTGGCCAATCAGTCCTTTTTCAGGCAATGCTGTGAGTTCTGGGAGATAAAGGTTCTTGTGCTTTTGGTCAAGGATCACAAGTTACAACGTTCCTGCTCTGGGCTGCCAATGGCCATCTTGCCCCCAACACAGAGATCCCTCTTCTGAAATAAAAATTTCATAGAAACAAACAAAGCTGATAAGTAAGGATGAAGTTTGATCAAATGACTCTGGGCAAATTCTTGACTCTAGTAAAGCTTAAAGGCAGAGTCACACCTTGGAATGCCCAGATTGAGTAAAAAAAAAATCCCTTCTGTTTTTTATTCTAATTTGCCTTGGGTTGCTGAAGTCCTGACCAAGAGATCAGACACTGCCAACAACATGTGCCGTAGGACTGGCTTTCTGGAACTTCAGTGTTTATCACATGTGAAAGAGGAACAAAAACTTCTACTTCTGTTAGTTATTAGTCTAGAAATGATGAAAGTTATCCCAAGATATAGAAGTGTTTGATGGAATTCAAAGGACCGAAGGAAGCCAGGCCTCAGGAAAGGCCTGGTACCACAATCAAGAAGCCATCAGGATCCTGGGCCAAGTTTCCTCACTTCTTTCTGCTTCCTTCTCAGTTTGTACCAGTGTCCTCTCTACAGACTGGCTCTCTTGGCTCACTGGTTCACAGAACAAAGAGAAATACCAGAGATTCTCCATGAACTCAACAGTGGCCACAGGACTGGAAAAGGTCAGCTTCCATTTCAATCCCGAAGAGTGTTCAAACTACTGAATAATTGCACTCATTTCACATGCTAGCAAAGTAATGCTCAAAATTCCCCAAGCTAGGCTTCAAAAGTAAGTGAACTGAGAACTCCCAGATATTTGAGCTAGATTTAGGAAAGGCAGAAGAACCAAAGATCAAATTGCCAACATCCACTGGATCATAGAAAAAGCAAGAGAATTCTAGAAAAACATCTACTTCTGCTTCATTGACTATGCTAAAGCCTTTGACTGTGTGGATCACAACAAACTGTTGAGAATTCTTAAAGAGATAGGAATACCAGACCACCTTACCTGCCTCCTGCAAAACCTGTATGCAGGTCAAGAAGCAACAGTTAGAACCAGACATGGAACAATGGACTGGCTCCAAATTGGGAAAGGAGTACGTCAAGGCTGTATATTATCACCCTGCTTATTTAATTTGTATACAGAGTATGTCATTAGAAATGCTGAGCTGGATGAAGCACAAGCTGGAATGAAGATTGTCAGAAGAAATATCATTAACCTCAGATATGCAGATGACACCACCTTTATGGCAGAAAGCAAGGAGGAATTAAAGAGCCTCTTGATGGAAGGTGAACGAGGACAGTGAAAAAGCTGGCTTAAATAAAACTCAATATTCAAAAAACTAAGATCATGGAATCTGGTCCCATCACTTCATGGCAAACAGATGGGGAAATAATGGAAACAGAGAGAGACTTTATTTTCTTGGGCTCCAGAATTACTGCAGATGGCAACTGAAGCCATGAAATTAAAAGACCCTTGCTCCTTGGAAGAAAAGCTATGACAAAGCTAAGCAGATATTAAAAAGCAGAGACATCACTTTGCCAACAAAGGTCCTTATAGTCAAAGCTATTTTTTTTTCCAGTAGTCATGTATGGATGTGAGAGTTGAACCATAAAAAAGGCTGAGCACCAAAAAACTGATGCTTTTGAACTGTGGTGTTGCAGAAGACTCTTGACAGTCCCCTGGGCAGAAAGGAGATCAAACCAGTTTATTCTAAAGGAAATCAACCCTGAATATTCATTGGAAGGACTGATGCTAAAGCTGAAGCTCCAATACTTTGGCCACCAGAGGGGAAGAGCCAACTCATTAGAAAAGAGCCTGATGCTAGGAAAGATGGAAGACAGGAGGAGAAGGGGACGACAGAGGATGAATGGTTGGATGACATCACCAACTCAATGAACATGTGTTTGAGCCAACTCTTGGAGATGATGAAGGACAGAGAAGACTGGCGTGCTGCAGTCCATGGGGTCAAAAAGAGTTGGACACAACTGAGGGACTGAACAACAACAACAATTCAGAGATCAGGCCAAAATACACTGAAATTTTTGATCCAATTCCTAAATGCTAAGAGAGGGAATCTAGTTGGTTCACCCTTTGTGAGAAGACCACTGATGATCCAAACAACAAGAATGGGGAAGGTGGAAGGGTATTGGGGTTAAGTTGTACAGATACTGTTCTTGGGCCCACTCTCATGAATGAAGGAGCTACAGAGCATTTTTATATGTGCTTTACTGAGCTAACATACTGTATATGAAGTTATCAGTAAGAAATAATGGATGGTTACATGGTTCACACTCAAGAGCTATAAGTTGGATCTGAACACATGGCCTCTGGGTACAAACGAGAAAGCCAACTTATAAGACTAACCATTCTATAATGTGCTCCTTTTGCATCTAATAATGAGACTCACTTGGTTCAAGTAAACAAATCCACCTATGAATTTGAATCCACAAATAAGTGGCAAACTGTGAAAGGACAAGTCTCAATTAGGGCACTAAGGTTTTAGAGCACACTGCTTTATGCATGACAATATCCCTGACCCTAAGGCAAATTCAGATTTTGGCTGCTACATATTAGTAGTATTAAATTATATTTAAAATAATCTACCCAAGTTGTTCTTCAAAGGGAACTCACACAGTTCCCAATAGACTAAAGACTAAATAGAATAAAAAAGCTTCTTCACAAAGCCCGATTTAAGAAATAAATCACCCCCTAGTTTCTACATCTTAATAACTTTGCCATTCCCACTTAGAAGAGTTAAGAAGCAATTAAAAGATAGAAACAGACTACTTGGACTTATTATCATGATTATTACTGCAATTTAGAATGTTCCAGCACTTAATACTGCAGTGGTCCAGTTGCTCTAGTGATTTACTTCTGCATTTCTCACAGGATGTTAATTAGGGGAAGAGACATAAAGGCCACAGCGTACACCACACAAAAGGAAGTGACATCCATCTCCAGTCACCATGGTAACAAATTACACTAATATCTTTTCCATCATTACCTAGCATCTTAAGACACAGAACTGCTTCTCTGACAAAAAAAAAAGAAGAGCAATAACTAATCAAGTGTTGTTACCAGTATTGTGTCTACTGTGCAATGCTGGGTTTCCCAAAGGCTAACTTATTACATGCTTGAAGTGGGGGCTACATGCACAAGGTAGAGAATGGAACAGAGAAGAAATAGAAGCTTTTCTAGATCTATCAAGAATATCTAGAATTTTGCAAAATCTAGGAAAATGGTATTTAATTTTCAACATACAGTAAGTTCTCTATCATTTCATAAAATACCAGTGTTATTTGAAGGTACATTGGGGGTGATGTGCTCAGGACCTGTACTATTCTCTTGCTCAGTTCTTACTCCAGCTCTCCTTCCCATCTTCCTCTATGAGGACACTGCAGCTCAGCATGATTAAGGAACTGTCTGAAGGTCCCAGCAAGGAGGTGGTAGAATCTACACTGGAAACCTGATGTGAGCAACTCCAACACCTACTCCACTTTTGGTTGTTCTGGGTTGCTTTCCAGAACTGTAGCTTCATAAGATATCATGGAAAAGCAGTCATCTATTACAGCATACCTATATAATACATTTTCTTGCATTTAGTGACTGTTCTGAATATGTCTGAGTGAACTGACCTATTATCTAAATCA
The DNA here is from genome assembly GCF_023091745.1 of Budorcas taxicolor. Classification (NCBI taxonomy): domain Eukaryota; kingdom Metazoa; phylum Chordata; class Mammalia; order Artiodactyla; family Bovidae; genus Budorcas; species Budorcas taxicolor. The sequence continues at coordinate 14,035,623 of NC_068910.1, read as the reverse complement.
TACAAAGGTACAGAAATGAGATGTCATGAATCAGGAAAACAAAAACTAGAGATTAAATGCAATGATATTCTGTAAAGACTCTGCACCAGCTACTCGGGAATAGATGGGAGACTGTGAGACTGTGATCTTTTTCTCATTCAGCTTTTCCTATTTATTTTTGTGTCATTGTTTTGACTTTGTATGACAATAAGTGGGATAAAAAAAATTAAACATCAAGAGAAAAAAGTAATACAAGATGGTAAATCCATTTAGTGCCCTGACACCTTATTTGAGATAATGCTTTGGAGAAAATGGATAAACTCTTCTGTGCTGACAATACAGATCGGGAACTACTCTGTGGCAAGAGGAAACGACTTCAATTTTGTCTTGTCAACGGAGGTTAACCTCCTCTGTAACCTTAACAAAGTCCATTCCCACTAGGCATACCGCGAAGGCTCTGCAACACTTCATTTAATCACCTGCAAGATGCCATTTGCTTTAGAGACCTTTAAGATCAGAAAATGGAATTTTTTAGGTTCCAAGTGTCAGGACTTTGAAAAAAAATCACTGTGTGGCATAGTACAGACATCTAGACTTAAACCAGTAACAAGCTCTTACAGCTATCAATGATGTAAATATACACAAAATCCCTCTAAGTTTACTTTTTCCTTTTAATTTGTCTGTGTGGGACCTTAATTGCAGCATATGGGATCTTTGTAGCAGCATGTAGAGTCTAGTTCCCTGACCAGGGATGAACCTGGGACCCCTGCATTGGGATGGTAGAATCTTAACCACTGGATCACCAGGGAAGTCCTGAAGGTTAATATTTTAAAGTCATTTTCAATCCCTCTTCTATCAATTTAAAACAGTAACAGCATTCTCTGAGTGCTAGGCTGTTTAACGTGAGTTATCATTCATTCATTCTTCAATATTTGCTAGGCTCCTGCCATGTGCTGGACAGTCAAAGTAGCAGTGTGAAGTATCCCATGTAATCTCCTATATTTTTAGCATCCTTTATAGTTGGAGAGAGGTGGGTAACTAACTTGTTAGTGGGATGTGAGGAGAAGTGGAAAGAAGTCACCTTCTATCCAAAGTCTTTGAGAAGGGGCTTTGAATACTGTCTTTCCTCCTTGTAGCAATTCCAGAAGCCTTGCAGCAATTACAGAAGCAATTCCAATTTCCTCCCTGTCATATTCCACATGACAGAATGGAAGATGCCTGGGTCCCTGAGTCACCCACTGAAAGAAAAATTCTCAGGAAAACTCTTGGCTCCAAAAAGGCATTTATACAAGCAAGAAATAAACTCTGTGCTAATTCCCTGAGGTTTCAGGTTTGTTCCTGATACTGACTAAAGCAATTGGGCCCTGGGCTAGGCATGTGAAAAGGAGAGAAATAATACAAATCCCTACTTTAATTTATTGAAATCAAAGAAAACTGAAAATAAACATATAAATTATGGGTAATAGTCTTTTATAAAAATGTTTTCTTAGATTAGTTTAAACCACCTCAATTCACATTCAGATCTCCCTGCTCACTAGTAATGAAGGCATTCTATTTGGTTGAAAGCCTTCCATTAGTTTAAAAGCTTCAATTGTTGAACCATCAACATCTATAAGAATGTAATAAAGGACAGAATAACTAAGTGTTATTAAGCGGAAGCTATAGCCATATTAACATTCATGAGTTTACTCACCACAGTACCATTCAATCAATTTAGAAATACAAATACAATAATAAAAATTTCAACTTACAAAGAAACCAAATGCTTCCCCTCCTTCCCCTCCCTACTGGCCCCCAAACAACAACTAAGTCTGGAATATCAGTTTCTTTTATGACATCTCAATTTGGCTCTAATTATTACAGGAAGAAATACTATTAGAGGGTTACCAAACACAGCAAATGCAATTTGTTGGGAACTGGAATTGTAACTTACATGCTGTTGATATAAATTTCTCCCAAGTGTTACCCTTAAAAGAGAAAATATATTTATCTGCCAACACAACCCGAAGAAACATAAATATCTGACTGTTCAAAAGGAAAAATTCATTTTAGAAATCCCCTTGTGTTTACTTTAGCATCACTTAAAGAAAATTTTCGGAGAAGGCAATGGCACCCCACTCCAGTATCTTGCCTGGAAAATCCCATGGACAGAGGAGCCTGGTAGGCTGCAGTCCATGGGGTCGCGAAGAGTCGGACACGACTGAGCGACTTCCCTTTCACTTTTCACTTTCATGCATTGGAGAAGGAAATGGCAACCCACTCCAGTGTTCTTCCCTGGAGGATCCCAGGGATGGGGGAGCCTGGGGGCTGCCGTCTATGGGGTCACACAGAGTCAGACATGACTGAAGTGACTTAGCAGCAGCAATGAAAATTTTGTATAAACTAATAGAGGCAATATGGTAACGTGCTGCAAGTATGTTTTCATCCATAAAGATCCATTTATATAAGCTAACACTGCTTAACCCCTCAAAGTGTAACTTCTCTCTCCTTAGAAAGCTACACATTAATTCAAATTTATTCACTTCAGAAGGTCTAGGCAAATGGAATTCAGATAAACTCATCTAGTGATAGAGCTGCCTGTAGTTTGGAGTGGAATAAAATGAGAATGTCTATTAGCTTTTCAACTGCTCCAGAGAATGAATGCCATGTACAATTTTCGGAAAAAGATGTAAGGCTGGGCTTGCAAGAACATATCACTGTAGAAGAACCAAGTACAATTACCAATCATTTAACATGCTCAGACTGTTTTGAAGTCTTTGATCTCCCCCAGAGAAGCCGCAGAAGCCAGGTCACCAAGAAGTCACCCTAAATTCCAGGGACATTGTGAAATATTAGCCCACGTTTTCCAGAGGGTGATTGTGGAGATCACACCACTTACCCATCTGCTTCAGGTTTCCGAGAAATCATGCTGGAAACCTAGGAACACACTGAAAACACAACTCCACTTTGACTATGCATCTGAAACATCAAAAGGGAGTGAAAGTTGGGGGGAAGTTGAGGATTATCCCAGCGTTTTGGAAGAAAAAATGCATATGTGGCTTCTCACCAAACATCCTTCCTTTCTGTTTCATTACTCAAGGGCCGTGTGGCTAGAGGCCACCCTTTCATGTTTGACCTCTACATTCTCTTCCTAGAAGCAATGGCAGAAGTGCTGTCCATCTCCAGGGAACCTGGATTCCAGGAGGCCATCAGGAAACGAGCATCTTAGGACTTGGCTAGTTCTCCACAACAAAGCAACACACAGGGTCAGACAGGGTCCCAGGTGCCAGGGACTCCTGTAGTCATCAGAGCAAGGAATGATCTCAGACCTATGAGTCAGAAGGCCTGGATTCTCTCCTATGGATTGTTTTTCCACCCAGACAATTCTCCAACTTTCAGAGAATGGCCTCTGTCTCACCATCTATCAGCAAGGCATTTCCACCAGATGACCCAAGGGGTTCCCAACCAGCTTCCATAAGCTTCAGATTTTGGAGGTTGTTCCCAGGCTTTTCAGGCATTTAACACCATCCGTCACACTAGATATGGAAGTACATGTCCACAGTTTCCACTTAAGTGTCCCCAGTGGAGAAGAAATTAAAATATCCCTAGAAATCAGGAGGCAGTCCAAGCTGTCCAGCCATAATCATTAAATTACTGAAAGCTCCATGTTTCTGCTTACATTTTTCAGGAACATTTTATATTCCATAACTTATGTCTCTGTGACCCTGAATTCACTTTTTCTTACTATAAGACCCCACATTTCCACAACAGGAACAAGGATTTACTACCATCCAGGAACTGGTAAGTAGTAAACACTGGTGGTGGGCCAAAGCAGTAAAATAGGAGGAGAAAGTATAATGAAGCAAACCAAGGAGTAGAAAAATGATTTTGACTGTGGGATGCAGGTTCCATGACTGCAAATCCGCATGGTTCTGTATCGAGCAACAATCTCAGGAAAAAACATTTTATCTTCAAAACTCCAAAAAGAGGAAGGATGAGAAAAAAAAAATTTAATGCATGTTTACAGTCAGAAATTCTCAGTGCAACTGTTTCAGGAGGAGAACCTGTATATAACTTTAGGATTCAGCAGGAAGTTCTAAGCCCTGTTATAGACTCTACTTGTATGAATCTGTACAGGTATGCAAAGTTTGGGAATGAAGTTTCCTGTGATTCTCAGAATCTGGTGAACAATTGAAAGGAGAAAAAATTCTCCTGGATTTTTATAGCATTAACTCCAAAAGGATAAGAGAGCCTGCTAAGCAGTGGTGGGTTTCCCAAACTCTAAAGATAGTATGATGTTCAAATGAATAAATAACTATAAAAAGCTTAACAGCTTGCCCACTGAGCATGTATTACTATAAGATCTTAAAATACATCATCTAATCATTTGCTTTTAAGTGTCTGGCCACATGTTTTATAACACTGCCCAACTTCTTTTAATGAAATTCTTTAGTAAAATAATTCCTCTCAGTGACAGTTTTGTGGCTTCATGACATGTGGAGTAATAGTTCTGCTATTGAATTATGACATTCTCCAAGGTGGCAGGAGAGAGAAGTAGGAGTCATCTCACAGCTCAGGACTCTGTCAATTTCAAGGAAGAAATTCAAAATGTAGGAAATATGGGAGAACCAAAGCTAGCAACATAGGTAGGGAGTGGGTTCCAAAAAAATTATATAATCAAGGTTTCCCAAGTTCAGTCTTTTTTGTGCCGTGATCAATTTTTACTTGCCTATATCATGTTATGCTCACTAATTAATAAATTGTACAATGCTGTTACTTTAAATTTTAAATATACTCCTTTAAAAATGTAACTCTGTATTGCTACTATAACTGGGAAAACCTATCACGAGCCATAGAGTAGAAAGAAACCAAAAAATACAATAAAAACAAGAAGGGGTATCAATTTCTAGTTAACCATAACCACTTGCTCTCTCTTGGTTAAAAATTGAGACAGTCAAGAATTAGAAAGATGTTGAACATCTACTAATTCTGAACTGAGACTTTCTTCCTGAGGTTGTCAGGGGAATTAATTGAAAAACAATAACAATATGATTGTTGGGCCAATGTCCTTCCCTATGAAAATCTATTCAAACCTCTCTTGGGTCGCACCCATTCAGTGATCACACATAAAAGGGGACACTATAGGGAAGACCACTCTGTGTCACAGGGTGGAGAATCCACTGAGGAGTTTTAACCTCAGAAAGGGTCAGATCTGAAGTCCGAAACTCTCAAGGGACTATGTGAAGATCAGACTGGAACAAAGACAACTACAAGACCATCTAGAAGACAAACAAAAATCCAGGCAAAAGACAATGAGACTTAAATGAAGATAGTGGCCATAGGGAAGGAGAGAAAGAGACAGATGAGGGAGATCCTGGGGGTGTGAACTTTGACAAAATTTGATGACTGGTTGATGTGGGGAGCATGGGAGGAGGCAAGTCAAATATGAGCCTCATATTTATGGTTTATGTAAATGAGCTTTCCTTGGAGAGAGGAAGCACAAGAAGAGAGCAGGTTGGGGTGGAGGAAAGGACTTATGCTTGGCATCAAGGTATACTGGGAGAGAGTCTGTCATGGTGGATAACTATGCACGTCCAAGAGTCCAGACGTCTGGCCTCAAAATGCAGTTTTGCCACTTTTAGTTGTTGTTGTTGTTGTTTTTAATGGCATTGATCAAGCTACTAATCAGTCTGTGCCTTTGTTTCCTCATCTCAAAATACTGAGGACAGTTCTTCCCTCATAGGATACAGGTACTGTATTCCAGGTACCTATCTAAACACATTACACAGGAACCAATCAAGACCCTTTGAGTATCAGCTGCCTATCTCATTCCTAGAAGACAAATTTACCCTATTAATGCTGGTCAACAACCATCCCTAGAGTGATCAATGTGAGCTAGGCCCTTGGCTAGTACCTGCTGAACGTGTTCAACAGGTCCAGCTCATCTGTACTCTCTAACGAACTTATCCAGGCACTAAATCGTCATCCTATCTACTAAAGACTTGAGAGGTGGTCATGTTCCTATTTACTACCCACTTACATCTGAAAGAGTGAAAGGAAGAGTTGTTGAAGTCTTAAAAATTATGAAATTGCTTCAAATCTAGGCAGAGTTATAAAGCAGAATACTCTGTTTTCTCTTTGGTTTGATTTTCAAAGCAGGATTGAACTAGAGACAAGCTCAGTTCAGTTCAGTTTAGTCACTCAGTCGTGTCCAACTCTGCGACCCCATGAATTGCAGCACACCAGGCCTCCCTGTCCATCAACAACTCTTGGAGTTCACTCAAACTCATGTCCATCAAGTCGGTGATGCCATCCAGCCATCTCATCCTCTATCGTCCCCTTCTCCTCCTGCCCCCAATCCCTCCCAGCATCAGAGTCTTTTCCAATGAGTCAACTCTTCGCATGAGGTGGCAAAAGTACTAGAGTTTCAGCTTTAGCATCATTCCTTCCAAAGAACACCCAGGGCTGATCTCCTTTAGGATGGACTGTTTGGACCTCCTTGCAGTCCAAGTGACTCTCAAGAGTCTTCTCCAACACCACAGTTCAAAAGGAACAATTCTTTGGTGCTCTTCTTCACAGTCCAACTCTCACATCCATACATGACTACTGGAAAAACCATAGCCTTGACTAGACAGACCTTTGTTGGCAAAGTAATGCCTCTGCTTTTGAATATGCTATCTAGGTTGGTCATAACTTTCCTTCCAAGGAGTAAGCATCTTTTAATTTCATGGCTGCAATCTCCATCTGCAGTGATTTCTGAGCCCCCCAAAATAGTCTGCCACTGTTTCCACTGTTTCCCCATCTATTTCCCATGAAGTGATGGGACCAGATGCCATGATCTTCGTTTTCTGAATGTTGAGCTTTAAGCCAACTTTTTCACTCTCCTCTTTCACATTCATCAAGAGGCTTTTTAGTTCCTCTTCACTTTCTGCCATAAGGGTGGTGGCATCTGTGTATCTGAGGTTATTGATATTTCTCCCAGCAATCTTGATTCCAGCTTGTGCTTCTTCCAGCCCAGCGTTTCTCATGATGTACTCTGCATATAAGTTAAATAAGCAGGGTGAAAATACACAGCCTTGACGTACCCCTTTTCCTATTTGGAACCAGTCTGTTGTTCCATGTCTGGTTCTAACTATTGCTTCCTGACCTGCATATAGGTTTCTCAAGAGGCAGGTCAGGTGGTCTGGTATTCCCATCTCTTGAAGAATTTTCCACAGTTTATTGTGTTCCACACAGTCAAAGGCTTTGGCATAGTCAATAAAGCAGAAATCGATGTTTTTCTGGAACTATCTTGCTTTTTCCATGATCCAGCAGATGTTGGCAATTTGATCTCTGGTTCCTCTGCCTTTTCTAAAACCAACTTGAACATCAGGAAGTTCACGGTTCACGTATTGCTGAAGCCTGGCTTGGAGAATTTTGAGCATTACTTTACTGGCGTGTGAGATGAGTGCAATTGTGCGGTAGTTTGAGCATTCTTTGGCGTTGCCTTTCTTTGGGATTGGAATGAAAACTGACCTTGTCCAGTCCTGTGGCCACTGCTGAGTTCTCCAAATGTGCTGGCATATTGAGTGCAGCACTTTCACAGCATCATCTCTCAGGATTTGAAATAGCTCAACTAGAATTCCATCACCTCCACTAGCTTTGTTCCTAGTGATGCTTTCTAAGGCCCACTTGATTTCACATTCCAGGACGTCTGGCTCTAGGTGAGTGATCACACCATCATGATTATCTTGGTCATGAAGATCTTTTTTGTACAGTTCTTCTGTGTATTCTTGCTAGAGGCAGAGAATAACAGCTTATCTTGGTGGGGCTAGGGCCTCTGCATCTCCCTCATGACCCCAAGAAGAGCCCAAGGAAATCTATGACACTACCCCAGCATGGTAGCCAACTTTGTTGAAATAAGATTTTTGTCTTTGTTCTAAATAATTTCAGTACTAAAATCTCAAAGCAAAACAAAGTAAAAAAGACCTTTTATTCCTGTTTTTCCCCTTGCTGCAACCAAGACTTTCCATGTTATTTGCAATTTTGCAGAGGAAGGTAATTCAAGTATTTTATTCTCCAGAAACCAGAATCACTGGCAAACCTTGAGATATTCTGCCCTAGATTAAATTCAGATTCTGATGATCATGAAAATGTGTTCTTTCCTTTGTAAATGACAAAGAGGACAGTCACTCCTGAATATCCAGGAGCAAAGTTCAGCACTGAGCAAAGTTGTTGTTCTTTAGTCACTAAGTCATGTCTGATTCGTTTGCAATCTCATGAACTATACAGCCAGGCTCCCCTGTCCATGGGATTTACCAGGCAAGAATCCTGGAGTGAGTTGCCATTTCCTTCGCCAAGGGATCCTCCTGACCCAGGGATCAAACCTGCTTCCTGCTTGGAAGGAGTACACACTGCTGAGCAGGAGTACACACCGCTCTTGGCTCTCAGGCTCCAGCGAGACACTCTCTATCTCCTGAGTTGATTCATTCATTCTCAACTTGCATGCTACTTAAGGGAATATTTTACTTAGATTTCAGTTCCCCCAAAGCCTGAAGAGCTGGCTTTGCTCAGAGCTGGAGAGAACAGTTTGATGCCAACATCTTTGCAAACAAAAAGCCTGGTGGTTACAAAATATTTCCTAGGCTCTCCTAGTATTAACAATGATTACAGAGACATCCTATGGGCAACCTTAACCAGTTTCTTAAAGCTTCAAGAAAAGGACAGAGAAACCTAGCATCTCAAATGGATGTAAGCAACAGTGTTCATCATGGAACTCAACTTTACTAGGACAATGAAATATTTCAATTCGAACTTATTCTTCTAAGTAGATTGAATCCTGGTGATATAGAACACTCTCCTGCTTCTGTCTGCATCTAGTAGTCTCCTTCCCCCTCTTCCCTTTCATTCTTCTTTTATTTCCTCCTCTGCTCTTTCTTCCTTTTTCCCTCCCTCTCTTTCCTGATTCATTCAATTACAGGCAACTTTTGCTAAGTAGTTGTATGCTTGGTGCTCTGCTAAATGCTTTTTTTGCATCATTTAATATAATCATCCAATGATAAGAAGTAATGTCTTGGTCCATTTGGACAGCTGTAACAAAATACGTTTTATAAGACCAGGCGGCTTACAAACAATAGAAATTTATTTCTGACAGTTCTGAAGGCTGGGAAGTGCAAGGTTAAGGTGTCAGTAGATTCACTGCCTGATGAGAACTCACTTCCTAGATGAGAACTCACTTCCTAGATGACTCTCTTCCCACTCTCATACGGTGGAAGCGGCAAGGGAGCTCTCTGGGGTCTCGTGTGTGTGTGTGTGTGTGTGTGTGTGTGTGTGTGTGTAAGTCGCTCCATGATGTCCAACTTTTTGTTCTTAGCTTGAACAAGACATGAGCAAGCTGTTGTGAGACTCTGGGCAAGTTGCCTTAACTCTTAAATTCTCATGTCCTCATCTTCAAAATAGAGATAACAACAATAATAGTAATCTCTGATATGGACTGACATTTGTGATCAGCCAGGATTCATCTGTTGGAATCTAATTCCCACCTATTTGGAGGTGAGGTCTTCGGGAGGTTATTAGGTCATGATGGTAGAGCTCTCATGAATGGGATGAGTGCCCTTTTATAAAAGAGACCCTGGGCTTCCCTGATGGCTCATTTGATAAAGAATCCACCTGCAATGCGGGAGACCTGGGTTCAATCCCTGGGTTGGGAAGCTCCCCTGGAGAAAGGAAATGCTACCCATTCCAGTATTCTGGCCTGGAGAATTCCATGGACTGTACAGTCCACGGGGTCTCTGACTGATCAAAAATATTCAATCCACATCAGAGATTACTATTATTGTTGTTGCTGTTATTGTTATCTCTATTTTGCAGATGAGGACACTCGAGTTTAAGAGATACGGCAACTTGGCCAAAGTCTCACAACAACTTGCTCATGTCTTGTTCAAGCTAAGACCTGGAGCCTAGGATGGCTGACTTTATAACTCTTACTTCTCAACTACTGACTTCTCTCTTTCTTACCTCCTCCTTCTCCCCTGCCACAAGTCTACGTGGGTTCAGGCAGCACTGAGGTATTTCCAAGCCTCCTCCCAGATTTACAATTAATGGCACAGAAGGGAGCCCGCACGGGTTGTCAGCCCACAGAGCTGGTGCCTCTTGCCAGTCCCAGTTGGTTAGACCCTCATTCAGATGCCATTTGTTGCTTTGTTTTGAACATATTTTCCTGGAGATGGATCAACTGAGGCAGTGGTCTATGTCGTTTTGCCAGTCAGGACTCCTATTGTTATTTATTTGATATGGGGAAAATCCCATCCTGGACCACTCAATCTAAAACAACACACGCAAAAATATTTACATTTCAATTTAAAAGCTAATTAAGGTTGATTTTTTACTACTGAGAACTTTATGGTGCTTCCAGCAAATAGACTACAAGCCACAGTGTGGCAAAATCCACCACAATTCTCTGAACTTTTCTTTTTGGATGATCCTGGTTTTTAACCCAAAGATAACACCACAAAATGATGAAGCAAACCTTTCAACACTGGATTGCCTACAAAATCCCAAGCAACTGTCCCAAACTTTTCAAGAGCACCCACTTCTCTAGTTATAATTACAGTATTGGGCAACTAATGAAACTCAACACAGTTGAGAATCACAACATTATAATGAAGTGGGTCACTTCTTACAACTATTTTATATTGATTGTACTTCCCTTCTTCTTTTAAACTTTTCCACATGTTTAAATCTGTTTTTTAAAAGTAACTTTGTTGCCCAGGACCCCAAAAGAAATAAACACTATATATGAATAACACTTGCAATGTTACTGAGCAGTGCCAGCAATTGAGGGGAAAGAGTTGGCCAGATCAGCAAATTTCTCTTTCTTCCAAAAATAAAAAGAGCAACAACATCAGCATAATTACTGGTTGTTGTTTTTCTCCTCTGTTAGATTCTGATTTTCTTATTTACAAAGATGGGCAGCCTAACCAGAGTAACACTGACAGAATATTGAAGGAATTCTGCAATTAGCAGAGTAAAACTCAATTAATATTTTATTTAAAAACTTACTATTTTTTTCTTGATTCAATACCAAAGTAACAGTAATAATAATGATGATAATAATATGTATACATTACCTACTATGGTAATCAGAATTTTAAAGATAGTCTAGTCTCATCCAAAATGCCTGTCCCTAAATGAAGCAACTGATAAACAACTAATCTCAAAAATATACAAGCAACTCCTGCAGCTCAATTCCAGAAAAAGAAATGGCCCAATCAAAAAATGGGCCAAAGAACTAAATAGACATTTCTCCAAAGAAGACATACAGATGGCTAACAAACACATGAAAAGATGCTCAACATCACTCATTATCAGAGAAATGCAAATCAAAACCACAATGAGGTACCATTTCACACCAATCAGAATGGATGCAATCCAAAAGTCTACAAGCAATAAATGCTGGAGAGGGTGTGGAGAAAAGGGAATCCTCCTACACTGTTGGTGGGAATGCAAACTAGTACAGCCACTATGGAGAACACTGTGGAGATTCCTTAAAAAACTGCAAATAGAACTGCCTTATGACCCAGCAATCCCACTGCTGGGCATGCACACTGAGGAAACCAGAATTGAAAGAGACACGTGTACCCCAATGTTCATCGCAGCACTGTTTATAATAGCCAGGACATGGAAGCAACCTAGATGTCCATCAGCAGATGAATGGATAAGAAAGCTGTGGTGCATATACACAATGGAGTATTACTCAGCCATTAAAAAGAATACATTTGAATCAGTTCTAATGAGGTAGATGAAACTGGAGCTGATTATACAGAGTGAAGTAAGCCAGAAAGAAAAACACCAATACAGTATACTAACACATATATATGGAATTTACAAAGATGGTAATGATAACCCTGTATGCTAGACAGCAAAAGAGACACAGATGTATAGAAAAGTCTTTTGGACTCTGTGGGAGAGGGAGAGGGTGGGATGATTTGGGAGAATGGCATTGAAACATGTATAATATCATGTAAGAAACGAATCACCTGTCTAGGTTTGATGCAGGATACAGGAGGCTCGGGACTGGTGCACTGGGATGACCCAGAGAGACGGTATGGGGAGGGAGGTAGGAGGAGGGTTCAGGATTGAGAAAACGCATACACCCATGGCAGATTCATGTTGATGTACGGCAAAACCAATACAGTATTGTAAAGTAAAATAAAGTAAAATTTAAAAAAATAAAATAAAATTTAAAAAAGAAAAAAAAATGTCTGTCCCTGATTATTCAATTAAACATTAATCTGGGGATATTTTGTAGATGGAATTGAAGTCTTGAGTCAGATGACCTTAAAATATGAGACGGGGGCCTAATGCAGACAGGCAAGCTCTTAAAAAAGCAGAGTTCTTACCAGTTTGGCAGAAGGGGAAGTCTGCACAAGAAGGATGCAGACCCCTGATGGCTTTGAAAAAAGAGGGGCTGTGTGTAAGGGCCAGGGAGCAGCCTCCAGAAGCTGAGAGCAGTCCCCAGGGACAGACAGCTAGGCAAAAGGGACCACCGTCCTACAACCATATGGAAATGAACTCTGCCAACAACTTGAATGAGCTGCAGAGTGGATTCTTTCCAGAGCCTCTAGATAAGAACCCAGCTCAGCTAGCCCCTTGGTTTTAGCCTTGTGAGACCGAGAAAATCAGCCAAGCCTATTGAGGTTTCTGACATACACATCTGTGAGATAATAAATTGATGTTATTTTAAGCTGCTGCTAAGTCGCTTCAGTCGTGTCCGACTCTATGCGACCCCATAGATAGCAGCCCACCATCCATGGGATCCTGCCATCCATGGGATTTTCCAGGCAAGAGTACTGGAGTGGGGTGCCATTGCCTTCTCCAATTTTAAGCTGCTAATTTGTGACAATTAATTTTGTAGCAACAGACAAGTAAGCACCTACCATGTGTGTGGCTCTGTGCTAGAGGATTCCAAGAGGAACTGTACACGCTTTGACTGGTCAATCTAAGCAGTTTTCCTCCCAGAACATATACTAAGAGCATCCCTTCCTTCTACAAGTCCAAAGAGCAGTCTGGCATAAAGTTCTTTAGTAAAGTTATGATAAGATAGACACAAGCATTATGTCTTGAAGTTAATGAGAGAGGCCAAAAGCAAATGGACAACATGAAAAGGGCCATTTAGTTGATAACAAGCACACTGAAAACCCTCCAAGACTCTTGCAGATTGGAGGATGATAGAGTATTCTGGAAGAGTAACTGTTAATTGAACAACCAGTATTAGTCAGGCACAAGAATAAGAATTAATTTAATAGACCTATCTTAAGGATTAAATGAAAATAAATAATGTTGTATCAGTAATTCATAAGAATCAGAACTTATGGGTCTAATTGGCTTAAATGATAGAAATATGTATTAGGTGACATGACAGGAAGTCCCAACCTAGGGCAGGAAAATCTGGTTCATTAAGCAATGACTCTGAAGACCCAGATTCTGTGGGTCAGATTCTGTCCATCTCTCTGTTCTGCCAATCTGTGTTGATTTTGTTCTGCAGTTGGTAGTAAGATCGATACAACTGCTTTGGTCTTTGGATTCAGAAATGTTGCTTTGCAGGGAAAGAAGATTATAATCAAAGGAATATTTTCCCAGATACCTTCTAGTAGATTTCCTCAAATTTCATTGGCCAGAGTCTGGTCTCATGCCCAAGCCTGGATCACACATGCAAAGGAGGGAAAGAAAGGATAAGCTTCTCCCAAAGTGAAGAGACTCTTAGGAATGCATACAGGGCTTCTTGGAGAAGGAATAGATTGCTGAACCAAATCAGAGTTCCATTAGGATGAAAGAGATGGGTAAGAACGATGGGTGGGCAGCCAGGTATCTTCTGTAGAAGCTCTGGGTCTGACACAAAATACACTTTCAAATGTTGGCCATAATGTTCATTATTTATGCCATATTCCATTTAATGTTCACAATGATTTTAAAGAATTATTATTATTTACTATAATTGGAAATATTAAAGATAAAAAAACCCAAGGTTCAAAGAGACAAAGCTATTCATCCAAGGAAACACTCCTAATATGTAGCAGAATCAGGATTCAGATCTGGGATGAAGGGATAGTAATTCAGAAAAAGTGCTTGCTCTGCTGAAAAACTAAGAGCCTAGTATAAGTTTTCCCAGCCTCTTTCAAAGAAGTTGAGTGACTGTGATATAAATCTGAAAGAGAATTAGGACTACTAAGTGGGGACAGGATTTTCCTAGAACCCCTCACATAAGCCCAGCTTCAGCAGTAAGAAGAAAGTGCTACACTGACTGAAAGGGGAAGAAGTCAGTCTTTGTGGGCACAAATCACTCCCAAGTGGAACCCTAGGGCTTCCTTAGACCATTTCCTTGACCCTTCTTTGTTGCTGTTGTTCAGTCCCTCAGTCAGGTCTGACTCTTGGCGACAACATGGACTGTATAGCACGCCAGGCCTCCCTGTCCTTCACCATCTCCTGGAGCCTGCTCAAACCCATGTCCATTGAGTCGGTGATGCCACCCAACCATCTCATCCTCTGTCGTCCCCTTCTCCTCCTGCCTTCTATCTTTCCCAGAATCAGGGTCTTTTCCAATGAGTCCGCTCTTCTCATCAGGTGGCCAAAGTATTGGAGCTTTAGCATCTGTCCTTCCAATGAATATTCAGGGTTGATTTCCTTTAGGATAGACTGATTTGATTTCCTTCTTGCCCTTATATTAATAAATAGGAGATGCAAAGTTCATAGTATCAGATGTTTTTCTTTTCCCACCAATGTTTCAATGTTTCTTAAAAGCAATTTTATAGCTTAAACTACAGACTGAAGCAAAAGAATTTTTTTTCTTTAAAATGCTTGTGTCTTATCTTAGAAAGTGGTTAATTTTCTCTTCATTAACAGCATGAACAAGATAGATGATTTTCTATTGTTTCGATTAAAAAGAATGCATTCTCACAACATTTTTGGTTTTGATGTCTGTTGAGTCATATTTTAAATGACTAATTTCTGGAGGCAGGATCATACACATATCTCCTTGGGATGGCACTCTATAGCAGACAGGAATGCTGCCCTTGTGACAGGAAAAAAAAAAGTTCAACTGGTATAAGCAAAGAACAAGAATGTACTGGCTCATGTAATGAGGAGTACAGAAACAGGTCTGACTAGAGCTGGATATAACAAAGACTCATACAATGTCATCTGGATTCTGCTTCACTCTGTCTCTCAGCTCTACTTCCTTCCTGTGAGGTTTTGTCAGGCTTTCCCCACAGAGCAAAAGATGGGATATCACAGCCCTGGGCTGACATCTTTGCTATAGAAGACAATGTCCTCCCTGACAGATCCAGCAAAGGCCCAGGGTTGGGTTCTCACTGGCTCTGACAGGGTTGTGTAAATCACATTTTGATTGACCAAACAGATCAAAGCATGCAAACTCAGTGGGCTAAGTTGGAGTCAGTGGGTTCCCAATGAAGATAATGAGTAAATTTATAAAAGAGGAAGAAATGCAAGCTGGCCAGAGAAACCATCCTCAATATGAGACTTCTGTCCTACAGTGATAACCCACTCCTCCAGATCACCACCAGCATGGATGACAACCCAAAGTGCCATCACCAAGCGTGAAGCCACATGAATTAAATAAATAAAAATCACAAGGGACAAAGAGGTTCCACACTAAATTCCCTATGCACTAACCATTGAAATAGTTCCTACTGTTAACAGATTTAACATTGAAAAGATATCATTTTTCATAGGTTAAAAACTATCGAACGTCGGAAATTGCATATGATTCATCCTAAAATGAGGAAAGGCTTCTGCCTAATTTCACTAAGCCCATCCACATTAATAAAAGCTAATGCTTACTTACACTTGTAAGTAAGACCTTTAACTCCAGTGCTATAAATACTTAATAAATTATAATTTTAAAAACCCCTATGCAGAGCTGCAATATTAGAAAACAGATCAGTGGTTAACAGGGTGAGGGACTAGGGTGATGAAACTATCAAGGGGCACAAGTGAACCTTGGGGGTGAAGGAAACTATCTATATACAGGGATTATGGTGGTCATTACACACTGGAATGCATTTGTCAAAACTCATCAAACTGTGCACTTAAAAACCAGTGAATTTTATTGTATAGAAACTTCACCAAAAGTTGGTCATCCAAAAAAATAAATTATGAATTTAAAATAAATTATTTAAATATAAAATTTTAAATTATGAACTTAAAATAATTTAAATTATGAAGTTATGTTTTACTGACAAAGAAACTAATGCCAACCTATGTAACTATCTGGCCAAGAATCAGCAGAGAGTGTATAGTGAGATTCATTGCAAAATCAGACCTGAAGTGCCCTTAGAAACCTGCTAGGCCCCTTAGTGTGCTGACCGAGATGGACACCTATCTGTATTAGCCTGGCAAGCACTCACCATCCCCTCTCCCCACATTTTGGTAATGACAGATGGATTTCTGTGATCTCAGTCGAAGTATTATGATAAAAGATGTACTTTTCTCTGAGACATCAGCAGTTGGGAACCTAGTGGGGACAAATACAGCATAATCTATCTGAGAGTGAAGACAACACAACAAAATAAGCAACTGAGAAGGAGTTAAGAGGGTGCAGGTCCTGATAACATTGTTTGAATCTCTGGATGAGGCCATGCCTGAAATCTGAAGTAGCCATAACTATGCATCAGTTATGAGAGACAAATAAGCTCATCTTGCCTAAGCCAGTTTGTGTTTTCTGTCATTTACAATTTAAAAGATCCTATTTGCATAAAGGTGGAAACCAAAAAATCTCAGAAGGATAGCACCGTGGTTGTACCATGTACCTCAAAAAGGTATGCTGAAGAAAAAGAAAAAAAAGGCATGTTGAAGTTCTAATCTCAGATAACTGTAAATATGGCCTTATTTGAAAATGGGGTCTTTGCAGATGTAATAAGATGAGGTCATGCTGGATGAGGGTGAGCCCTAAATGGAACATAACTTGTGTCCTTAGAAAAAGAAAAGACACAGAAATGTGGACCAACACAGAGAGAAAATGGTCATGTGAAAGCAGAGTGCAAATTTGTGGAGTAATGCAGCTGCAAGCCAAGGAATGCCAAAGACTAACTACCCGAAACAAGAAGAGGCAAGGAAGAACTCTTCCCTAGAGCCTTCAGAGGGAGTAAAGCTGTGTCAGCATCTTGATCTCAGACATCAAGCCCCAAGAATCATGAGAAAATAAGCTCCTATTGTTTTAAGTGATCAGTGTGCGATATTTTGTTATGGCAAACCTAGAGAACTAACAGATTCTGCTTCCAGGAAGGGGAGTACACCTTAATAGATTCCTAAAACAGTGGAAATGGTTTGTTATTGGGTAATGGGTTATGGGTGGAAGAATTCAAGGCACATGATAGAAAAAACCTAAAACTGCCCTGAGGTGACTGCTAGTGGAAACATGAAAAGCAATTCCTATGAGTGGAGTCAGAAAGAAGAGAGAATTATAGAAAATATTCCTATCATCTTAGAGAATGCATCTATCATCATCAACAGAATGTTGCTATAAATAGGAATGTCAAAGGGGACTCCCAGCAAGGCTTTAAATGGAAACCACCAACATATTACAGATACTGGAGGAAAGGTGATCATTGTTATAAAGTGGCAAATACTTGGCTGAACTATGTTCTACTCTTGGGTGGAAAGTAGAATTTGTAAATGATGGACTTGGATATTTACCTGAGGAGACTTAAAAGCAAAGTGTAGAGGATGTGACCTGGTTTCTCCTTGCTGCTAACAGAAAAATTCAAGAGGAAATAGATAAAATGAGAACAGAATTGTTTAACAAAAAGCAACTATCACTTGGTGATTTGGGAAAATTTTAAGCTATCCAGATAACAAAATCTGAGAAAGCAGGCTTTAGAGGGAAAACCAATAGTGCAGGCTGGACAAACAATAGCTAGAGAGATTATGTGTGTAACTCATGGACCTAATCAACCATCTAAACAGAAAAAGGAATACAGATGAGATTATTGAGGAATCTGTGTAGAACCATCCTGTCTATTGTTGTGCACCCTCTTGACATTCTTATAAGAACGACAAGGTTTTGAAGATTGCTATACCATAAGACATACCAGCTGTTTTCAAATGAAAAGAGACAGACCTGGGATGAAATGAAGGAAAAAGACTGAGCCACATCTGCAGAGGCCAAAGTAAGTGGAACCAACACAGTGGGGTCGTTACCTCGGGGCCAGATGGTGCAGTCTCTAGCCACAGATTCTTCTTCTCAAGCCTTGAAATCTATGGAACTTGCACTGCTGGGCTGAAAACTTGCTTGGGACTCATGACCCCTTTATTCCTTCCTATTTTGCCCATACAAAATGAGACTATCTTATCCTATTCCTGTCCCACCTTATACTGCTGGAAACAAGAATCTGAT
The DNA here is from genome assembly GCF_023091745.1 of Budorcas taxicolor. Taxonomy (NCBI): domain Eukaryota; kingdom Metazoa; phylum Chordata; class Mammalia; order Artiodactyla; family Bovidae; genus Budorcas; species Budorcas taxicolor. Next base: position 14,017,274 of record NC_068910.1, on the reverse strand, counting down.
CCACAGGTCCACAGATGGGGAGGGATTTTGCCCAAGGATGGAATATACCTGGAGTCTCACCTATACCTGATTTAGATAGATTAGAATATGAGATGTGGGAACTTTTGAACTGATTTAGATGAGATTTTTTTATATAGAGTCAATGCTGGGTTGAGTTAAGATTTGGTAGATGCTGATATTAAGAAGAGGTGGCAAGAATACACAGAACTTACAAAAAAGATCTTCACGACCCAGATAATCACGATGGTGTGATCACTCACCTAGAGCCAGACATCCTGTAATGTGAAATCAAGCAGGCCTTAGAAAGCATCACTATGAACAAAGCTAGTGGAGGTGATGGAATTCCAGTTGAGCTATTTCAAATCCTGAGAGATGATGCTGTGAAAGTGCTGCACTCAATATGCCAGCACATTTGGAAAACTCAGCAGTGGCCACAGGACTGGACAAGGTCAGTTTTCATTCCAATCCCAAAGAAAGGCAATGCCAAAGAATGCTCAAACTACTGCACAATTGCACTCATCTCACACGCTAGTAAAGTAATGCTCAAAATTCTCCAAGCCAGGCTTCAGCAATACATGAACCGTGAACTTCCAGATGTTCAAGCTAGTTTTAGAAAAGGCAGAGGAACCAGACCAAATTGCTAACATCCACTGCATCATGGAAAAAGCAAGAGAGTTCCAGAAATACATCTATTTCTGCTTTATTGACTATGCCAAAGCCTTTGACTGTATGGATCACAATAAACTGTGGAAAATTCTAAAAGAGATGGGAATACCAGACCACCTGACCTGCCTCTTGAGAAACCTATATGCAGGTCAGGAAGCAACAGTCAGAACCGGACACGGAACAACAGACTGGTTCCAGTTTGGGAAAGGAGTATATCAAAGCTGTATATTTTCACCCTGCTTATTTAACTTTTATGCAGAGAACATCAAGAGAAACGCTGGGCTGGAAGCACAAGCTGGAATCAAGATTGCCAGGAGAAATATCAACAACCTCAGATACGCAGATGCCACCACCCTTATGGCAGAAAGTGAAGAGGAACTAAAAAGCCTCTTGATGAAAGTGAAAGAGGAGAGTGAAAAAGTTGGCTTAAAGCTCAACATTCAGAAAACGAAGATCATGGCATCTGGTCCCATCACTCCATGGGAAATAGATGGGGAAACAGTGGAAACAGTGGCAGACTTTATTTTGGGGGGCTCAGAAATCACTGCAGATGGAGATTGCAGCCATGAAATTTAAAGACACTCCCTGGAAGGAATGTTGTGACCAACCTAGATGGCATATTGAAAAGCAGAGACATTACTCTGCCAACAAAGGTCTATCTAGTCAAGGCTATGGTTTTTCCGGTGGTCATGTATGGATGTGAGAGTTGGACTGTGAAGAAAGCTGAGCACCAAAGAATTGATGCTTTTGAACTGTGGTATTGGAGAAGACTCTTGAGAGTCCCTTGGACTGCAAGGAGGTCTAACCAGTCCATCCTAAAGGAGATCAGTCCTGGGTGTTCATTGGAAGGACTGATGCTAGAGCTGAAACTCCAATACTCTGGCCACCTCACGTGAAGAGTTAACTCATTGGAAAAGACCCTGATGCTGGGAGGGATTGGGGGCAGGAGGAGAAGGGGACGACCGAGGATGGGATGGCTGGATGGCATCACCAACTCGATGGACATGAGTTTGGGTAAACTCTGGGAGTTGATGAAGGACAGGGAGGCCTGGCATGCTGCAGTTCATGGGGTCACAAAGAGTCAGACATGACTGAGTAACTGAACTGAACTGATATGGAGTTAAAAACCTTTTGTACATGAGGAGGATATGAATTTGGGGAAGAAGTTAGGTCAGACTTTTGTGGGTTGAATTGTGTCCCCTCAAAAGGTGTTGAAGTCATAATGCCAGGTATCTGTGAATGTGACTTCCATCCTCAAGTACCATGAGATAATAAATTCTGGTTGTTTTAAGTCAGTTTGTGGTACTTTATTAAAGCAGTTCTCATAAATTAATACAGGTAAAGGCTCCTCCGGTTACCTAGAGTCACAATGGCAAAACTGTGAACAGTGAATCTGATTTATAGATTCATTTAGCTAACAAAGGGGAACAAACAGAAATTAAATAAATAAATAATTTAATAACTATTTTTCCACAAACAAATGGTTGTTCCAATTACTGCATTTATAGATAGTATGCCCAAGAGAAAGGACAAATATTAGAGCTTGTTGGGTGTATATTTATTTAGAACCACAGAGATATAAAATTGGCACTGAGGTTATTACTTTTCCTTAATATAAAGAAAAGCAAATTTGAAACAAAACTTAAAATGCAAAATTTGCAAAACTTTTTCACTGAAAATATGAACATACTATATTTATTAAATGAAGTGAATCTGACTTGTCCTATATATTCAACTACACAGAGAGATGAATTCCTATATTTAGACAATTCTTCAATATTAGCTAAGAAGAGCAATTCTTTCCTTTTATAATGTTTATATCAAACAAAGCAAGAACTCTCTCTCCTGTGTTTTGCACGATCCACTATATAAGAAATATTCACTGAGTATGATTAATAACAGAACATGTACTGATTCTTGGATCTAGCTCTTCTGCTCCACATTATTCCAATGTAGCAGGCGGAACTTAAGGATTCAAAAACACAATTTAATTATGACGTTAAAAAGTAGGGTTTTTTTGTCTTGTTTTTCACTGAAGGATTGATTGAGTGATATTAACCACTTTAAAATAAACAAATACAAGATGGTGTCTCATGTTTCCAAAGAGCCCATTACTAAATTCATTTTGAGTCAAATGAGACATAAAGAGACAAAGACGAGTCAATCTCTGCAGACAAAATGGAAGGACATAGGTCATCTTGCAGTTACCAAACTAAGACACTGTGCTGATGATGTACCTAACACAAAGACCTGAGTTCTGGGCAAGAGAAACAGCTGAGTCCATCTGGGTCACAAACAAACTAGAGGTCTAAGGTGGTTTGATACACGGTTCGGTGGTGACCACAGAGGTGAAGAGCATGAGGACTTGTTAGTGCACTGGTGCTTGTCTCTACCGGATGTCATGAGATGTGGGTCTTTCAAGCAGCCCTAGTTCTACTTCTCGTTTCACCCTCCAGGACCCTCCAGGTTTGTGGTGGAACCAGACTTCGCCTACTTTCTGTTGGGGACCTGGCAGGGACATAACTTATCTGAGAGTAAAAGACAACATACAGGAAGAAGAAATCAAAATATCAAAAGTTTCCAAGTCTTGATGACACTGTTTGAACTCCTGGATGGAACAAGGTCTAGACTATGGATCTGGAGGAGATGGTTTCTCCTGTTTCCAGTGAGAGGCTCCCAATCCAGGCCTCAGCAACTGGTGCTCAGTGATCAGCTTAGGTTGGGCATGTGACTTAGGCTGAATTTGTTCGGCAGATCTAGGGTCAAAGAATCTCAGTTCTGAGACCCTTGTGTTGAGCTTCCAGGGAAGGAGATACTTCCCTTTCCATTTCGCTTTCACCCTGGTAAGTAGAGCTGGTGCTGTGGTGCCTCAGCCCACTTGAGACTGGCCTAGGAATATGGGACTGAATAATGAATACATGGATGCAGGATTCAGGTGTTCTTGTAACATCATCTGAGTCCGTGTATTCATCCTTGCTTGAAGCCAGATCTTCCCTTGAACCTTTTTGTAAACGTCCTTGTTGCTATGTTACTTTGAGTCGGGTTTTCTATTATAACTAAAATAGACATAATAAAGTCTTTTCTATATTGTTAAATTTGGTATGAGCTGATTCTTTCTAGAACTCTCTTCCAGAGGTATTACTGAAGGACCGAATCAACTTACTAAGGACCCAAAAAGATTAGAATGATCTATCCTAGCATGACCAGAAATGTCACTTCAACTAGCTCAAAGGTAGGTTCACAGGACTACGTGTCATTGTAAAAAAGACTAATCCTTATAGCTATCTTCCACCATTGCCAAAGCACCATTCGTAAAAGAATAGGGAACTTGGGCTCCCTGGCTCAAAATTGCCCTGATATCTAACTATGACTTAGTAAGAACCAAGCAGTGTCTTGCCTGAATGTCAGGAGAAGAATAGATGAGTGCCCTCGTGTCATTGTTCAAGGCCAAGAAGAATCTAAACAAACAAAAGCTCTATACTACTTGCCAGCACAAAGGCCCCAGCACACCACATAAGATGGAGAGCCTTCACTTCTGTGGTCTGGCTTACAAGCCCTGTGTATTCTACGTTTGACTGACATGAAAACAAAACACTCAAAATAGCTCATTTTCTGGAAACTTCTTCTTACAGCCATTTGAGGTTCTTAGATTTGAACCAGTCAGGACCCCTCCTGAAATAGCCTTTGAAGCTACTGATGTGCTCCTCAGACAAGTTGCTTTTAAAGGATTTCTATTTTCATACTTTCCCGATTTTAATCATCTTGGCAAAGAATCCATTGTTAATACTTTCACCCAGCATAATACAGTTTCTCAGATTTTTTCCCCCCTCAGATAATTTTTAAGAAAAACAAAAACCTACAGCTGCCATTCATGTGGCGGTTTTAATCTATTTAGAATTGGAACAGATTAGCACTCAGAAAAGTTGTGTAATACTGATCAAAGGAAAATGAGCTCAGAATGTCTGGTTCACAACACTGGAAAACAAGGACAGTCTTGTTGGCTGAAAAAAGTGTCTATTGTGTAATTAAGCGAGATGTCAGCACTAGGCTTGAAAAATGTTTCTCCTGGGGTGCCCTCCTCCCAGATCCCACCTTGAAGAATCTGGAATGTGGAAGAAGCCTCATCTGTGGAGCAGACAGTTCAGAGACACCCCATTCCAGGAAAGTTGAAGGTGCAGAGAGCCCTCGTTCTCTGCTGAGGGGGCTGAGGATGGAATGCCAGGGCAGACGTGTTAGACTACACATACTACAGGTGCCCCAACGCTGCAGGAAAGAGAGAAAAGTCATCCACAGCCTAAATTCTGAGATGGGTTGGACATCAATGCCATGATGCTTCACTTTTTTAAAAAAATCTATTTTTACTTTATTTATTTAGTTGTGGCACACAGGATCTTTAGTTGCTGCATGTGAACTCTTACTTGTGGTATGTGGTATCTAGTACCCTGACCAGGGATCAAACCCGGGCCCCCTGCATGGGAGCCTTTGCTGCTGGACCACCAGGGAAGTCCCCATGATACTTTCTTACATACCATCATCTAGGAATTCCCTCATTAGGACTACATGTAAATATGATTTGATCAAAAAGATGCAGTACTCTGTAAGGACATGAAACAAAAGAGCACCCCAGAATGTGGAAAATGACAAAAAGTGAGCATTAATTCATTCTGAGTGATATTCTTGGTTTTGTCGTATTACTCATTGTCCTTTTCTGAACGTTTTTAAAGACAAAGCATTAGCACAGTATGGAAGAGGCCTGTCTGGGCCTGATCTCTCACCTCTTCCCTCCCCCTCACCACCTGTGGGGCCTTACCTAAAGCAGCTACCTTTGACACCTCGCTGTTTCATCTGTGCAGAGATAGCTCTTTCTTCTCTATGCTCTCTGGATTTGTCCCTCATGAAACTTTTTAACCAAACTGGCCAAAGTTTAGAAACTGAGAATCTGAATAATTAAGGCACTGATGCTGAATGTGTGTGGATGTCAAAAGAAGACAGACAGATTAATCAAAAGAGATGAAAGGTGTCAAACTTGAAGCATCCTGTAAAACTGTACACTGGCAAAGCAGGACATAAAAATGTCCCTCTCTCATGAACAGAGGTAACAGGTACCACAGGTACCATGAACACATGAGGCACCAGCACATCCCAGCACTGAGGCAATTATACAATTAACACAGGAGGTCCAATCCTGTTCTGAAGTTTGTTACCAGAGCTGCTTCTATCAACCTACTTCACCACTCACGCAGTCCACTCAGTGCAAATATACTGACAGTCACCTACATGCTGGGCAGCTTCTAGGGCAGGCACTGGAGATGAAACAAAAATGAGATGGTTCTTGCCTTCAGGGAGCTCTGAGATAAGGATAAGCAGATCTACAAGGCAGTTGCTGGTATAATGGTACAAACACAGCACTATCAACCCTGAACTCTTCTCCTCCCATCTTAGTTGTATTCCTTTTTTTTCTGACTTCCAAGTCAAGATGTTTGTCACCAAACAGTATTTCATACATGAATAGTGTGTATGCATGTATACACTGTATGTATATATACGCATACATAAATAGATAGCTACAGCTGTATCTGTGTCTGTATCTATATAAAGATAGATGTAGATACATTCTATGCATGATCTTTTGCCAATTGTTTTTCTCTATGAATTACTATTGCTCAAGTTTGGTTCATTAAAAGTATATAAGTCAAGAATTCTTGATACCCCAGGCTAATATTAGTCTGCAGGCATATTTTGTTTGGCCCAAGTAGTGAGGTATGCACAATGTTTCAAATTTTAATTCATCACCAACATTTCTTTTTAATGGGACGTTTACTGTAAAACACCGATTTCCAGCTCTGACAACAGTGGGCCTACCTTTCCACATGGCAGTGGCAACTGGATATGAGCAGTGGTGACCTAACGAGGGGCGATGTTGTACTTCTCCCACTCTCTCCCACTTTTTCCCACTTTCTCCCACTCCCGACACAAGACTCAGAATCACTACCGTTTATCATTTGACACCTGGCTTACTAGACTTCTGCTCCCTGCCTGACTCACATGGGTTCTGGAGTTTGCAGTCTCTGGAACATTTAGTTCTAACTCATTTACAGACTGCAGAGGTGCACTTTGTTCAAAGTTGGGGGAGAGGGATGAGGAGAGAATGATTTCATGGACAAATAAGAAATTGTGAAAGTCCTTTTCCTTCCCAATCTCTTCTATCTTGCTAAAGACAAGAGGTGGTAAAAAACAAACATGAAGGCTGAACACAGTGTTACTGACTCCATAAGGAAAGGATGCTGTATATGGAGAGCAGAGCCCTATACCAGGCTGCCTGTGCAAGAGGTGTCTGCTCCTCGTGGTAAACACCGGGTGGACATGCCAGGTGAGGAGAAGAAAGTATCTCCTATGCTGGTCCTTCCCTCTCTCATTTGCCTACTTCTTCCTAGCCAAGAAGTCTCAAAGAATTAAAAGCAATGGACTGGGATTCCCTATATGACAATCCATGGAAACTGGAGCCTACCAGTCATGAGTTTTGCAACAAATTAACCATAACATAAGACACTGCCTAAAGGGAACTGTGCCTGATTATCATTCCCACTCGCTGGCCTCCCCACCACACAGACACACATTCACTGAGACAACAAAGGTAAATAATCAAGAGAAAAGGTAGACAGCTGGTGATAGAGAATTCCTTATCTAGTCTGAATTACCCAGATTCAGAGACTGGTTCTGGTGCACAAAGATGCCCCTTATCCCCCTCACTGTATGTTGTCTCTTTCACCAATAAAATAATAGGAATTTATTCAAGGTGCTTTTCTTCAACAGTTCCTCTTTGCTTTCTTCCCCATGCGCCTTCATTCATCACTTCTATGTACCAGGACAAATATTCCATCTTTAAATGTTTCAAGCAGCCCTTCTCTATAGGCAGGTATTAACAGCCATTTCTACAGACAAGACAGGGTCAGAGAAAAATGAATCACATTCAAGTTCCCAAGCAGTCAGCAAATATAGAGATGGTTTCACATCCACTAAAAGTCCAAGCTCTTTGCTTGTTCTGTCTCTGACCTTCAGCTGAGCAACTCGTAAAGTGCCTGACCACAAGTAAGATGGGAACTCTGTTTCTCAGAGGACCTGGCCCAGTTTTGCACATAGAGTATGCCCTTGCCCTGTTCATATATATCAGATGGACATTTAAATGTCTGATTAGACTAATGAAGGATGAGTTCATGGGTACATAAATGCTGATTCAGGGAGCAACTGAATTAAGCTGTTTTAACCAAGGGGCATGATTCTTAATACTCTTCAGCTAAAGAACTGGCACTGCTGTGTGAATGTCAGTTCATGACAGTGCATTCAACTCAAGGAAAAAAAGAGTCACTCAATAACAGCTTAAAAAAAAAGGGGGGGGGGGGGTTATGTCCAGAAGTAGGCAGGTACATCTATTCAAGAACATTCTTTGAGGTATCAGTTTCTCCCATCTTGCTACTCTACCATCCTCAGCCAAAAGCTTTCATCTTCATGGTAGCAGTATGCCTGTTGCAACTCCAGGTATAGCATCAGTGTTCCAAACAGGAAGAAGGTACAAGGGGAGAAGTTCTTTCTTCACCCATCTGTTTAAGTGATGGAAGAAATCTCTAGGAATGTCTGTCAATATCCCATTGGCCAGAGTTAGGTGACATGGGCATTGATAGATGAAAGGGAGTCTGGGAGATCAAGGAGAGGAAAACAAGGGGAAAAAGGGTTGAAATAGGCTCTGTGAATTATCCTCTAGTGTCTACCATAATGGGTTCATCATATAAACCATCACTGATAATTTAAGCAGATTCAAGCAGAAAGAATAGTTCTTTGTGATTTTCTTTGTTTAAGTGCCAGTATAAAACAGAGAGAGGCAGCTTGAAGACAGGAAGGAGGAGTATGGTTAGGGTGAACTTCCTGAGGAGGATGAGGATTGATCTGGACCTTAAAGCAAAACATCTCCTGTACTCACATCACTTCTACCACCACTATCAGCCCCAGGAGCAGGGTTCAGAGAAGACTGCTTTTCACATCTATCCCTCAAGGCTCAACGCAGGTATAACCCTTAAACCCAGGTCCACTTGAGCTGAGCTGAATCTCTCGAAATGGAGAGAACAGAGGTGGGGGCACTCCAGACAAGGAGAACAGCAGAAGCACACGTCCAGAGTATGGGTAAGAAAAGGGAAGGTCACAAGCCAACCCTGCTGGGTGCAGGAATAGCCCGCAGAAGAGTGAAGACAGGCTGGCCAGGGAAAACCTGAGGACCCTCTGAACACCAAGAGGTCTGGGTTTGCCAGTATCAGGGTATCAGAAAGACCCTCATTATTAAGTGTAACAGTGATGTGATGCAAATATTACACTGAAGAAACACATCAGACAGTTGTGTGACAGGGGAAAGAGGAAAAGGGGCAGATGGGAGGGGAGGAAAACAATTCGGGAGCTGGTTCCATTTTTCCTGATTTCAGAGGAGTATTTGGTCTCCCTTGGAGAGGAGAGCATATATCCCAGAGGTAAAGGCACACTGACTTAGGGAGTTTGCCAGCCACCAGTCTTCTCTAACTGCCTTGCTTGATACATGTTTTATGACACAAACTTGTCCCGTGATCATGGCTTATTGAACCAGGGATGGGTACATGATGAAAACACAGTTCCTCCCTTCTAGGAATTTAGGATCAGGACTCAAACTCTCTAGTCCATTAAATGCCAGCACTGGCCTCAAAAATGCCCATCAATTCTGGTGTGGAGCCCATGTCTCTACAAAGCAGAAAAACCAGATCTGCAAAGAGGGTGAAAAGTAAGCAGGAAATCCCAGTGGGTGGGAGAGAGACTGCCTTGTTTACTAAGAACTCTCCTCTTCCCCGCCCCAGGTATCCTTGAGTCCCAGGTATCCTTGAGTCCCGGCTATCTTGATGCCCTTGGGTTCCAAAAGCTAATTCTCTATCCTGATTTACATAAAAATCAATCAAACAAACAAAAACCCCTTCATACAGGCTAACTTGAGTGGGTTTCTTTCACTTCAGGCATAGTAGTCCCAATGGAAACATATTTAAAAATAAGACATGAAATGAGCTGAACAAAGGTGACCGAGGCTACTGGCTGTGATATCCAGAAGGTAGGAGGTGAGCAACTCCAATGGCCAGAAGATCAATATGATGGGAGGCACCAGGGAGAGTGATGAAGCTGCTTCATAACTACTGATCTTGAGACAATGGCACCGTTTCTCTACCATGCCAGGTGGAAATAGGGACCCAGCCAGTCAATGTGACCACCTCATACCTGATCAAAGATTAGGTACTGGTATCCCTAAGTTTCTAGTGCAAAGGTATACAACAGGCACAAGATGTATGCTTGCTCATTCATTCCAATATCCAGTTCTTAACAGAAGCTACCAGAAAACTGAAACAGGAGAGCATGGCTGCTCCCAGCCTTCCCCCACATCTTGCCCTACACACCTCTCCCATCTGCCTCTCCAGTTATACATCCTTTCATAATAAACCATTTACAGCTCTGTATTTTACCAGCTTCAAACCTCCTCAGGGAAAATCTTATGATAATGGGCATGGAAGGAAGCAGTTTTTAGCAGGAGCAGGTCTCACCTTCCACACACGCTTCAGTCAATCAGAAGTAAACTCGGACTGGCGAGGTAACTCGTACCCTGAACAGAGTCCCCGATGTCCGGATCAGAGACGGCACTGGCAGGGCCAGAGCCTGCCGCCCCCGACCCCCGCCGGGTGCCTCAGACTCAAGATCTCTCCCTCTGGCGACTCCGCGACCCCTAGGAGCCCGGGACAGGAAGGTCACCCCTCAGGTGACTCTGAGGAGCCTGGGACTCGACGCCGGCCCTCAGGCAACTTCGAGACCCTGAGGAGCTCGGGCACGGCGGGCGCCCTCAGGTGACTCCACCACCTCGAAAAGCCAGGAACAGGATGGCCGACGCTCAGGCGAGTTCGTGACCCCCTGGAGCCCGGGACAGGGCGGCCACCCTCAGTCGACTCCAAGGATCCCCCTACAGGACAGCAGCCAGAGGAGGGATTGGAGACAAAATGGCGGAGAAGGACCTTACGCTCGTCGCAAGATTACCTCGCGAGAACACCAGAAAACGAAACAAAATGTATTTTACCAAAGTAAAAATGGCAGATTAATCTTTTCGATATTATATAAAGCTTAAATCAAGTACATCATTTTTAAAGATGATCACCAATCTACTAGTGCCTCTCTTAATGATTGTTAAATTACCCCTTTAATGGATAATTAATGCATGTAATGTCTCTCACTATCATGATTTCTTTTATGCAAATTTAGAATGATAATAGCTAACAAACACAATACTCCCTTTATCATAATTTAGCCATCTAAATGCCCTTGCTAGGAAGGATAGGTCACCTTAAATGCTTTAGTAATAATTCAATTCAATCTTTCCTTTAAACAAACAAATATGCATTAATTATACATTGATTTTTCAAAGACTTTCCCATCTCCCAGGGAGTTTCACTGAAAATCAACAAGAGGTCATCCTGATTTCCTAAAGCAAAATTTACTTAGGACAATTTTCATAACCGAAAATTTTAAGCCTTCATGTGCCTTATTTGCAGGCTGATAAAGACAAATCACTTATCCTAAGGAGTATCATAAAACACAAATTAGTAACTAAAATCCCCTACATGTCAGCTTCAAAATGATTTTTCCACCATAGTTTGGAAGTAACCCACAAGAAAGTTAAGGAGGTAAAAAGATTTACTTAGAAGCCAGCAGATTTTCCATACTCCAAGAGCATTAGAGGCCGTAAAGGAGTGATTCTTCCCCTCTTCCTACTACCCTCCCCATGGAGTTAACCGAGAAATTTTAGTTAGCCATTTGCTCATCACTACTTTATCATAATTCCATTTGTCTCTAATATTTTCCTTAATACAACCCCTACAAAACTCATATTTACAGTGTGTGTACATCTATCTCTCTTTCGCACACCCCACCAATATGCTGTCAAGCATACACAATGTCTGTCTACTTCTGGCCAATGAGTGACAGTATACCAACCTGCAAACACCCTCAGGCAGAGATCATCTGTCTCCCTTGTCACCTGAATACAGTGTTAGCACCTCTATTATTCACTGGGCTTCCAGACTACCTGTGTTTAATCATCTTAAATGACCAAAGAGATGCAAGGATTCATGTCCATCCACTCTGTAAAAATCAAGGAAGAAAAGAATGGAGCAAGTTTTGTACTGGCACCAGGAATCCTCAAGGAAACCGATCTGTAGGCAATCAGGGATCCTTGAATATAACGAAAAGATTTCTTAAACAGCCGTCTGGGCTGGAAGGAGTGATCAGTACTGTCTGAGTTCCTTGGCTGAAGGCATGTCGTGACGCAGGAGCACCTCTTCTGATTCTCAAGAGTTTGCATTTCCAGGAAAGCTATCTCCTGCAAAGTGGGATCTCCAAGAATCTGATTTAGTCTGTGGGCAACTATGAGCTAAGGAAACAATACAGGGGCAAATACTCAAGGGGTTGCATTCCAATTAGAAAAATTCAAAAATGAACACAAATGTACTCAGTTCAGTTCAGTTCAGTTCAGTCGCTCAGTCATGTCCAACTCTTTGCGACCCCATGAATCGCAGCATGCAAGGACTCCCTGTCCATCACCAACTCCCGGAGTTCACTCAGACTCACGTCCATCGAGTCAGTGATGCCATCTAGCCATCTCATCCTCGGTTGTCCCCTTCTCCTGCCCCCCAATCCCTCCCAGCATCAGAGTCTTTTCCAATGAGTCAACTCTTCGCATGAGGTGGCCAAAGTACTGGAGTTTCAGCTTCAGCATCATTCCTTCCAAAGAAATCCCAGGGCTGATCTCCTTCAGAATGGACTGGCTGGATCTCCCTGCAGTCTAAGGGACTCTCAAGAGTCTTCTCCAACACCACAGTTCAAAAGCATCAATTCTTTGGCGCTCAGCTTTCTTCACAGTCCAACTCTCACATCCATACATGACCACTGGAAAAACCAGAGCCTTGACTAGACGGACCTTAGTCGGCAAAGTAATGTCTCTGTTTTGAATATACTATCTAGGTTGGTCATAATTTTTCTTCCAAGGAGTAAGCATCTTTTAATTTCATGGCTGCAATCTCCACCTGCAGTGATTTTGGAGCCCCCAAAAATAAAGTCTGCCACTGTTTCCCCATCTATTTCCCATGGAATGATGGGACTGGATGCCATGATCTTTGTTTTCTGAACATTGAGCTTTAAGCCAACTTTTTCACTCTCCTCTTTCACTTTCATCAAGGGGCTTTTTAGTTCCTCTTCACTTTCTGCCATAAGGGTGGTGTCATCTGCATATCTGAGGTTATTGATATTTCTCCTGGCAATCTTGATTCCAGCTTGTGCTTCTTCCAGTCCATTGTTTCTCATGATGTACTCTGCATATAAGTTAAATAAGCAGGGTGACAATATACAGCCTTGACGTACACCTTTTCCGATTTGGAACCAGTCTGTTGTTCTATGTCCAGTTCTAACTGTTGCTTCCTGACCTGCATACAGATCTCTCAAGAGGTATTTCTGGTATTCCCATCTCTTTCAGAATTTTCCAGTGTATTGTGATCCACACAGTCAAAGGCTTTGGCATAGTCAATAAAGCAGAAATCAATGTTTTTCTGGACCTCTCTTGCTTTTTCCATGATCCAGCAGATGTTGGCAATTTGATCTCTGTTTCCTCTGCCTTTTCTAAAACCAGCTTGAACATCAGGAAGTTCATGGTTCACATATTGCTGAAGCCTGGCTTGGAGGAGCATTACTTTACTAGCGTGTGAGATGAGTGCAATTGTGCAGTAGTTTGAGCATTCTTTGGCATTGCCTTTCTCTGGGATTGGAATGAAAACTGACCTTGTCCAGTCCTGTGGCCACTGCTGAATTTTCCAAATTTGCTGGCATATTGAGTGCAGCACTTTCATAGCATCATCTTTTAGGATTTGAAATAGCTCTACTGGAATTCCATCACCTCCACTAGCTTTGTTCCTAGTGATGCTTTCTAAGGCCCACTTGACTTCACATTCCAAGATGTCTGGCTCTAGATGAGTGATCATACCATCATGATTATCTGGGTCGTGAAGATCCTTTTTGTACAATTCTTCTGTGTATTCTTGCCATCTCTTCTTAATATCTTCTGCTTCTGTTAGATCCAGACCATTTCTGTCTATCGAGCCCATCTTTGCATGAAATGTTCCCTTGGTATCTCTAATTTTCTTGAAGAGATCTCTAGTCTTTCCCATTCTGTTGTTTTCCTCTCTTTCTTTGCATTGATCTCTGAGGAAGGCTTTCTTATCTCTCCTTGCTGTTCTTTGGAACTCTGCATTCAGATGCTTATATCTTTCCTTTTCTCCTTTGCTTTTCGCTTCTCTTCTTTTCGCAGCTATTTGTAAGGCCTCCTCAGACGGCCACTTTGCTTTTTTGAATTTCTTTTCCATGGGGATGGTCTTGATCCCTGTCTCCTGTACAATGTCATGAACTTAATTCCATAGTTCATCAGGCACTCTATCTATCAGATCTAGGCCCTTAAATCTATTTCTCACTTCCAGTGTATAATCATAAGGGATTTGATTGAGGTCATACCAAGGAACCTCCAACAAGCATGACCATATGCACTGTTTATAGTGGCTAAAGCCAGGAAAAAGTCTCTCAGTAAAGGAATAGAAAATTAAAGTGATGCATTCATATCTAACACAGTGAATACAAGCAATTACTGTAAAAAAAATGAATATAAAAAAGCAAATTACAGAGAAGGGGGAAACAGAGGATGATGAGATGGCTGGATGGCATCATCAGCTCAGTGGACATGAGTTTCAGCAAATTCTGAGAGATAGTGAAGGACAGGGAAGCCTGGCATGCTGCAGTCCATAGGGTCACAGAGAGTCAGACATGCCTGAGCGACCAAGCAAAAACAACATGCAAAATCCTAATAACTCTCTGAATTTTGTAAAGTATGTGTATGGGCATGTAATCATGCTTTGAAAAATGCCATAAGGAGAACCACCAATTTAAAGAACTGGTTGTTCTAGGTATTACAATATAGATGCATAATTTATCACAGTCTGCTGATAGAGATGTTTATAGTGACATGTAGAAAGTTTCCATGCATTTAGGCCCCTTTATACTCCCCAATTTATAACTGAGGAGGCTTTACAAATAGCAGAGGAAAGAAGAAAAGTAAGAGGCAAAGGAGAAAGGGAAAGATATTCCACACTGAATGCAGAGTTCCAGAGAATAATAAAGAGAAAGACAGCATTCTTAAACAATGCAAATAAATAGAGGAAAACAAAGACTAGAGATCTCCTCCAGAAAATCAGAGATTAATATGTCTCACTATGATTATTTATATTTTTCTTTTCCCTTATATTTCTTCTGATCTTTGCTTTGTTGTTAGTTCTCCAATGATTTGTAATGTCTATCTTCTTTGTGAATAGTACTTTTAGCATTAAAAATATTCATCTTTGTTTCATTTAAAAATTAACTAATTAATTTTAAAAAGAGAGAATTAGAGATACCAAGGGAATATTTCATGCAAAGATGGGAACAATAAAGGACAGAAACTGTTAGGACCTAAAAGAAGCTAGAGATTAAGAAGAGGTGGCAAGAATACACAAAAGAAATATACAAAAAAAGTTTTCATGACCCATATAATCATGATGGTGTAGTTAGCCACATAGAGCCAGATATTCTCCAGTGTGAAATCAAGTGGGTCTTAGAAAGCATTACTAAGAACAAAACTACTGGAGGTGATGGAATTCCAGTTGAGCTATTTCAAATCTTAAAAGATGATGCTGTTAAAGTGCTGCACTCAACATGTCAGCAAATTTGGAAAATTCAGCAGTGGCCACAGGACTGGAAAAGGTCAGTTTTCATTCCAATCCCAAAGAAAGGTGATGCCAAAGAATGTTCAAACTGCCGCACAACTGCACTCATCTTACACTCTAGCAAAGTAATGCTCAAAATTCTCCAAGAGAGGCTTCAGCAGTACATGAACCAAGAATTTCCACATGTACAAGGTGGGTTTAGAAAAGGCACAGAAACCAGACATTAAATTCCCAACACTCGTTAGATCATAGAGAAAAGCAAGGTAATTCCAGAAAAAAATCTACTTCTGCTTCATTGACTACACTAAAGCCTTTGACTGTGTGGATCACAACAAATTGTGAAAAATTCTTGAGATAGGAATACCACACCACCTTACCTATCTCCTGAGAAACCTGTATATGGGTCAAGAAGCAACAGTTAGAACTGGACATGGAACAATGGATTTGTTCAAAACTGGGAAAAAAAGTACAACAAAGCTGTATACTGTCACCCTGATTATTTTATTTATATGCAGAGTATATCATGTGAAAAGCCTGGCTGGATGAATCTCAAACTGGAATCAAGATTGCCAGAAGAAATACCACCAACCTCAGATAGGCAGATGGCACCACTCTAATGGTAGAAAGTGAAGAGGAACTAAAGAGCCTTTTGATAAAGGTGAAAGAGGAGAGTGAAAAGGCTGGCTTGAAAATCAACATTCAAAAAACTAAGATCATGGCATCCAGTCCCATCACTTCATGGCAAACAGAAGGGGAAAAATGGAAACTGACAGATTTTATTTTCCTGGGCTTCAAAATCACTGAGGACAGTGACTGCAGCTATGAAATTAAAAGATGATTCCTCCTTGGAAGGAAAACTATGACAAAGCTAGACAGCATATTAAAAAGCAGAGACATCACCTTGCCGACAAAAGTCTGCAAATTCAAAGCTATGGTTTTTCCAGTAGTCATGTATAGAGGTGAGAGCTGGATCATAAAAAAAGCTGAGTGCCAAAGAATTGGTGCTTTCAAATTGTGGTGCTAGAGAAGACTCTTGAAAGTCCCCTGGACTGCAAGGAGATCAAACCAGCCAAACCTAAAGGAAATCAACCCTGCTTCAGGACTGATGTTGAAGCTGAAGTTTCAATACTTCAGCCACCCTATGGGAAGAGCTAACTCACTGGAAAAGACCTTGATGCTAATAAAGATTGAAGGCAAAAGAAGAAGGGAGCAGAAGAGGATGAAATGGTTAGATAGCATCACTGACTCAATGGACATGAATTTGAGCAAACTCCAGGAGATAGTGAAAGACAGGAGAGCCTGGCATGCTGCAGTCCATAGAGCTGTGAAGAGTCGGACATGATTTAGTGACTGAACAACAATGACAATAATGGATAATTTTCAATTTTATCACTGGACATTTTGGATATTATGAGACTCCAAATCCTTTCATTTCCCTCCTTTAGCAGTCTCTCTCTCTGTTGAGTTGAGCAGGAGAGCTGGAGTGAGTGTGTATGTAGCTTTCCACTAGGCCCTGTCAACACTATCACAGCAAAAGTGGCACACTGAGTCACATCATCTTATTGCATTCAGGTGGGATGGCAGTTCAGCTCTGCTCTCAGCCCTGCTGATATCTTCCCAGTGAAAGTGGGGCTCCAATCCAATTCACTTCATCTTTTAAGCTCTGTGTAGATGTGTAAGTTTAGCTTCCTGTTGAGCTCCACTGCCACCAGAGGAGTGGGCAATGAGAGGTGTGACATAGTATTTTATTACTGCAGACTGGACAAGGAAGCCCAGCTCCCTGCTGGGTTCCTACTAACCCCAAGGGAGAGGAGAGGAGAGTGCTAACTGGTCTGACTCCCACACCTTCCTTCCACTTTGTTGATGTCAGTGAAGGTGAAGGCTCAGCTGCCCTCTGAATACACTCACATGGACTGGGGAGACTGGAGTGCCAACCACCTCACATCAGCTTCATCAGTCTCCCTGATGCCATAGAGGACCCCATCAGCACTAGTGGTGTACCAAGGTGGGCCAAAAGCCAGAGGGCCAACTAGCTCTGCTTTATACCATCTCATTCAGTATCATCGCTGCTTTCTGGGTGGGAAAGAACAAGGTCAGCTTCCCGCTGGGAAGGGAGAAAGGAGAACACTGATGGGCCCCAACTTGCACTGCCTCAGTTAGTTATTTGTTTGTTTCTTTCCCCTCCCCTCCACACCATGAGGCATTAGGGGTTCTCTGACCAGGGGTCCAACCCACACCCCCTGCAGTAGAAGTGCAGAATCTTAACCACTTGACTACCAGGGAAGTTCAGTCATTTAGTCTTGTTGACACAGGGCAGTGGTGGAGGCTCAGCTCACTCTGGAATAGGAGCACTGCTTGTGTCCCCCAAGCAGGGCCTCCCATTCAGTCACACAAATACCACACAATGGGTGCAGCTCTCACTGCCCGCTTCAGTCACGCAGTGAATGAGAGACCAGCTTCTTTCTTAGTTCTGTTTACACCACCAGGTGAGGGAATCGAAGTTCTGCTGCTTGATTATACTGGCTGGGAGCATGGGGTGGAAGATCAGCTCTCTGCTTGCCCCTGCTAAAACCACGGGGGCGGTGGGATAGGGCAGGATGGGGTTGAGGGACTGTTTTTTTCATAGGTATTTGTCTGGTGTAGACTGAATATTGCCTAAGAGGTTTTTTGCTCTTAAGCCATTCTTTTTCCAGTCCTCTGTCTAGGGGAAGAAGATTTTCTTATAGTCTGTGCTTGTTGGCAGTCCAGGTGGGAGGCTTCTGGTTTGCTCTGTTCACAATGTATGAGAAGTCATGAAGAAACCCAGGGGACTCGCAGCCATGTGGTTCCTCAAGTCTGAAGGTCCTCAGGCCATCTGTCTTCTTCCTTCTACCTTTCAGAGTCTTCCTAAGCTCATTCTTTATGTGATGTCTAGAGGGTTTTAGTTATAAGTGGGAGGATCTGGATATAATGAGACTACTCCATCTTTTCTAGAACTGGATGGATCAGTAATATTCCAACATTCTTTTAAGGAAGAATGATTTCAGCATTACCTTGTACAATTCAAATATTACTTTTACAGAAGCCTGAAGAATATTGGGCAAAGGAAAACTAACTCCAAAACAGTATCTGAAGACAACTCTACCATGTCCAGAACACATTCATTCATTTGATATTTATCTATTGAGCATATACAAAGTTACAGGCACTGGCAGTTGCTGGAGTTACAAAAACCAAGAAGATAATAGACACTGTCTCCATTCTCACATAGTTTACCATTTGAAAGAGAGATAGACATTGAACAAGTAAATAAATACCTGGCTACTCACAACTGTGGTAACTGTCCCATAGAGCTGTATTCACTCCTTCCCTTTCCAACCTCCAATGCTCAACACAAAGTCATTTTATTATCCATTTCACAAGAGGATTTGTGTTCATTTTTTGCTTTGAATCAAAACATCAGCTCTATAATATTCTGATCAAAATGTGCAGCCTACCTAAATTAAAACATCTTTATTATTTTTAAAAAGAATTCCACTACTTCATCAATTCTGCCCAAGCACAAGGCATGGTTAAAAAAAAAAAACAAAAACAGTGTCAAGCAATATCCAGTAATTCCTGGTCATTATTTGCAACTGGAACTCAGAAGATACAATGCAGATAGCATGAATGGGGAATTTCCACACTGTCAACTTCTACTATAGCCTCATTTTATATTTTAATTAAAATAAATTAAGTCCAGGCAAGCGTCCTTCAAATTAATGCCTGGAGCCATTTAGAAAAAAAATAATCCCACAGTAAACAGCAACAGCAATATGCATATGCTGAAACCCTCACGATCCTCATATATTTGTAATTTTCCAATAAAACCTTTACAGAATCCTAACCAAACCTCATGAGAAGAAAGACATGAAAAAGTGATTTCAACGCTTTTGTTTTCAGGGGCAAACTCAGAGATAAAGAGCATGTTTTTACTTTCTCCTTTAAAATGAAGCTCAGTGTTTTGAAGAATGGTATTGTATTCTAGGATCCACTTTGCTACAGAAATGCATCTGCATTTTTTGCTCTAGTCACATTTTCATATTAGCATCTGAAAGCACACAATAAACTGAGGGATCCAAAACAAACCCTTTGTTTGTATCCAATAAGAAAAGGGTTTCCTTCTTTATTTTCTGATAATAAAGATAATAAAATTTCATCATAAAAATTAGACGGCACAGAACGATCAAAATTTTTAAGTAGCTATACTTCTACTATTCTAGTGATAAATAGTCTTTTACAGGATATCTATGAACACCTACATTTGTAAAAATGGGACTACAACAGTACAAGAGCATTTTGCAGCTTCTCTTTTATTTTATTTGCCTGAGAATGTAGCATGCCCATCTTCTCACAGTAATGAATATAGACCTTCTTCATAGTTTTAAAGACTATAATTTATCTCAATCCCCTACAGGTAGACATTAGAGCTGAACAAGCAACTTTACCAATACACTTTATATGTACATATGTTCATGAAGCTACAAGGTTGTTTAGTTGAAGGACATAAATTTATAGTATATGCATGTAACATATTATATATTAATATATTTAATACATATATTATATGTATGTTAACATACATAACATATACTATATTGTACTATGTATAGTACTACACATATAATCACATATGATATCGTGCTATCTATTGTACCATTATTGTTGTTCAGTTGCTCATTTGTGTCCAACTCTCTGTGACCCCATGGACTGCAGCAGATCAGGCTTTCCTGTCCTTCACCATCTCCCAGAGCTTGCTCAAACTCACGGCCATCGAGTCACTGATGCCATCCAACCATCTCATCCTCTGTCATCCCCTTCTCCTCCTGCCTTCACTCTTTCCCAGCATTAGGATCTTTTCCAGTGAGCCAGTTCTTCGCATCAGGTGGCTAAAGTATTGAAGTTTCAGCTTCAGCATCAATCCTTCCAATGAACATTCAGGACTGCTCTCCTTGAGGATTGACTGGTTGGATCTCCTTGCAGTCCAAGGGACTCTCAGAGTCTTCTCCAACACCACAGTTCAAAAGCATCAATTCTTTGGCACTCAGCTTTCTTTATAGTCCAACTCTCACATCCATACGTGACTACTGGAAAAATCATAACTTTGACTAGATGGACCTTTGTCTGCAAAGTAATGTCTCTGCTTTTTAATATGCTGTCTAGGTTGGACATAGCTTTTCTTCCAAGGAGCAAGCATCTTTTAGTTTCATGGCTGCAGTCACCATCTGCAGTGATTTTGGAGCCGAAAAAAATAAAAGTCTCTCACTGTTTCCATTGTTTCCCCATCTATTTGTTGTTCAATTGCTATCACGTCTGACTCTTTGAGACCCCATGGACTACAGCACGCCAGGCTTCCCTGTCCTTCACTATCTTCGGCAATTTGCTCAAACGCATGTTCATTACTGCATAAAAGAATTAATTCTCAAGCAAATTTCCACAATAATCAAATAAATGTAAAGAAACCCTCCACTGACAGTATCTTCATAGATTTAAGATTATTCACTCTAGTCTGAAAGTGCTGATTGTTGAAGTTATTACAGTCTGGTCTGGAAGAAATTCAGGAGGCAAGTTGGTTTCAGACTTTACTGCAGGGTAGACCCTGAACAAATGTGAGAGAGCCACAATTTATCAGTAGACCCTGAACATACCCCAAGACCTATCAGGAAATCAAACCATGGTCAGGATTAGGCGTAGTTCTGAGAATGCTGGGTTGGAAAAGGAGCTTTAATCAAAGATATAAAAAATGGTTGCTTGGTAGTTTAAATTCTAAACGTTGGCTCTGGGACAAAGAGTTATAAATTACAAAAGTCAAACAATTCACTGGGGATCTTAATAATATACACATAAATAATTCTAAATGAGCCCAACAACTCGATCAAAGTTATATTACTGATCCAACCCCCAATACTTTTAACACTTTGATTGAAGGGGAGGGGAAATATTTGTAATTTTTCCAAAAGTGAAAAATAGCAATACTGCATCTTGGTAAATCTGCAGAAGCTATCTAGCAAATAACAAATCACATATATAAGCTCATTGTAAAACTTGCTTGAGGCTTAGAAATGTTTTCACATTTTCCCACAATTTACACAGGAAGTTGTTGCGTAGCAAGGACACAATTAGTATCAAATATGATTAATTCATACTGTGAGGAAACTCAGGAAGTATTTTATGTTTTGATACAGCATTGGGCTTTTTTCTCCCCAGTCTCCATCCACAGTACAGTAATGTAGACATTTAAAGGGTTTTCATTCCTTGAAATTCTAAACAGAATGTCAGATTATAATCAGGAAACTTGGGCCTTTTTCTTCCAAAAGCTGGGAAATCTAACTTTCTTATGATTTCATTATTCTTACTTCATGGATGTTGGATGTTACATTTTCTGCAATATAGTGAAATCCAAAGAAGATTATTTTTAAAAATTAACTCAAGCAAGTGCTTCAGTCCAAGAAAAGTCCATGGCAAAAAAACCAACCACTTCATATTTCAAGGAGCTTGTTTGCTGGGTATGAAGGTAGGCATGGTAAATGAGCAGGAAAGCTTGGCAAAGGGCCATTCACTCTGCAGTTGACAATAAAACACCACCACAGTGTAACCCACAGGAAATCTACTAGTCTCTTTCAACTCTTGCTGAAATCCCAACTACAGCTGAGAAGTGTAAGACCACTCTTGCAGAAGATACTATACCACCAGAACTCCTCTGTGTTGAAAACAGGATCTAGAACAAATTCCCACTCTAGTATTGGCTCTAACAACTCTCCCAATACACACATCCACACCAGGTGGTTTGTTGTTAAAAAAAAAAATAGGAGATTTTCTTTCCTCTTTAATGAAAAAAAGAAAGAACGAACCTTTGCCATTGTAATACTTACAAATTAACTTTCCATGAGTCTCAAGCTTTTCTGAAAGTCAGTTTGATGATTTTGTTGTTGTTGTTTGATTAAAGCTATCCTAACTCCCTTTTAACATTGCTTTTTAAAATTTGACGATCTCATCCCCTATTAGCCATGCTCTGGGGGAAGAAATGTAGCTCATTAGGAGTGGAAATCTACAGCAGCTGCCAGTCTTTCTGCTTTTGCTGTTATTGTCCAGCTTAGAATTTACTCTGTATACTAGAGGGCCTGGCTTCATTACCTCCACATCTAGCTACCCTGTCTTTCTCTAGGAGCATCCCTCCAGCTTGAATCTTTAAGTCAGAATGACTGACCAAAGACTCAACCTCCTTGGACTACAGCAAGCATCCAATCCCTCCTATTGTCAGGGGCAAACAGCCAGTGGTTAAGAAATTTTTTTTTCCATTTTCAAAGTAAACCAAGCATAGATCTGTAAAAGGCACATCAACTTCACTGTCTTGAGGAAATCTACAACAACTAGGCAAGTTGTGTTAATACACACTAACCAAATTCATCAAGGAGATGAAGTCTGAGGAGTGTCACAAAAATTAAACAAAAGCAACCTATACAAAGAGTGAGATGGTTTAAATGAAAGAGCCTTCCTTAACCTCTTCACTGTCTTTTGCTAAAGGGAGAGAGAGATCACTGAAAGGAGAAAGAAGATCCATTTGGATGAACACAAAGAAAATATTAAAAAGTAAAAAAAAAAAGAAATACTTGGAAGTTGCAGATTTTTAGCTCCAGCTTGACATTTTTAAGGACTTTTTTTAACATCCAGAAATGGGCTCACAGTTGCACTGGTGTGAATCATCAGCGACATCTAGTGGATAGCAATATTGAGGTGTCTGACTATAGCTTCAACTCAAATCAGATCAGACCTCGGTACCTCACCCTATCTTAACATTTTTCGTTGGTGGGGGCTGGGGGTGGGCAGGGACACACACACACACACACATATGTATATATAGGTGACCTCCACTTACTTTAATTC
Source organism: Budorcas taxicolor (assembly GCF_023091745.1). Taxonomy (NCBI): domain Eukaryota; kingdom Metazoa; phylum Chordata; class Mammalia; order Artiodactyla; family Bovidae; genus Budorcas; species Budorcas taxicolor. The sequence continues at coordinate 13,993,866 of NC_068910.1, read as the reverse complement.
AATAAGTCTGTCTGAGTTTAGTCTGAAGATAGGAACATGGAAGAAACTGTTAAGTTGCTTAGTCAGCCTGGCAAGGATCATGCTTAGGAAGAACCGGAGAAAATCTGACTGTTGTACAGGCTGAGACCTGAGTTTTATAAGGCTGCATAGCTGCTCAGATTGATTTAATTCGAGTGGAAGAAAAGAGGGCTGCACGGTAAACAAACACCGAGGTAGTAATTACGTGACTATGGCCAATGCTATTTCACCCCTGTCAAGCACATTATGCTTCAGACATTTTTCAAAATGACTTGACATTTTTTCTGCGTGACATGTTTCGGGTTTGATACAGTGAAAACAGCTGGTTGCCTCCTGCTGCCTGTCTGATCCAGCAATGGAGAAGTAGCCTTGAAAACTCTTCACTTTCCTGCAGGATCTTTTAAAACCTGAAAAAGGAGCTCACTGATAGCACATGCTAGTTGGAAGGCAGAAAGGTGTGGGGCAGACAGGGTACAGACTTTGCAAAGTCGAAGGATCTAAGGAGCTGGTCCCGACTCCCTGTTTCCTAGTTCACTCTGCAGGTCCTAGCTGTCTGACCTTGGGGATGTTATTAACCTGTTAATCATCCCCTGTAAAGCGGGAAAGCACTACCCACCTCCCAGTGTTGTGCTGTGTGATAAGTAATCAAATGGGTGCCTGAGCTTGATAACGTGGTTGTGATTATTGGACAAGAAGCACCGTGCAAGCAGGAAGCACGTTCCACGTGTTTATGAATACAAACAGGGTTTTCAGAATAACAAAAACATAGCACTTCTAGTTACATTTAAATTTCAAACTCAACAGAGTGTTCTATATTTTATCTGGCAATCTTAACTACCCCTTTGCCTGGAGTAATCTTGGTTTACAACTCTTGTCCAAGAGTATTTTAACAAGCTTCTCTTTCACTTTTAAAAGTATCCTGATTTGAGCAAAACTACTTTTGGATTCCTAATTCCAAGCCCACACCAAGCACAATGCCATGGGTGTAACAGGTCTTGACGCACATCTTAAACAACCAAAGGAACAGTTATTTTCTGCAAAGGAAATACAAGAGAAGCACATGTGCCCAAGATGTTCGCTAATTTAAAATCTTCTCTCTGTTACACACTTTGAAAAATATGCTTTATGAAAAATCTTATTAGTCTATAGATATGTATTGATAATCCGAAAGTGTCAGGACTCTCCAACACTCTATAAAGCCAAACGACCAGGAAGAAAGCATTTCCAGTTCATCCTAGGCCGAGTACAGCATACACATAAGTCAACACTTTTGAGTCCTGACTTCTGGTAACACATTTCAAAACAAAGAAAGGGAAAAGAGAATAAAAAGGAAGGAAGGAGAAAGGAGAGGAGAGAGGGAGGCAGGGTGGGAAGGAAGGAAGGAAAAAAGGAGTTAAGAAAGGGGAGGAGGGAAACATAAAGCTGGGGGCTTGGAGAGACAGAGAAGAAAAGGAAAAAAGTCAAGAGTAAAGAAAGATACAAACGTAGTAGACAGTACAAACAGACATTAATAAGGAGATATACAGCATAACATCTTTGAATCTAAAAAAGGATCCTCTGATTTAACAGAATGGAAAGGAATCAAAGGACAAGATTTTGCAAACAGACATCACCACCAACTGTGGTTACAAATTATTTTGTAAAATGGGGAGGGGGGAGGAATCAAAGAATGCATTTTTATACAAAAAGAACTATTACACATGCAGATTTGCCAGTTGAGAAAATTCAGCTGTTCCACACAGCATCGACTCTTTATCAGCTGCACGTACATTTCACTCCTGAACTGATTTCACTTCTGCACACTAATTGGGGCTGGTATTTATGACGGGTTAATAACAAAGACAGTCAGGAAAGCTGAAACACTATCATTAATATCACTAGGGAAGAGTAGCTCAGCAGAGGTGTGCATCATAATTAATGTCACCTAAGAAATTATTTTCAATATTCAAAATATTTAAGTAAAGAACTGATGCTACATTTAATATGAGAAACAAAAGCACTGTGTAATTGATTCCAAAATATCCTGACCCACTAAAAGGAGTGGAAAAGCAAATATTATGACAGACATGTAAAGTACAGTTGGTAACAAAGATGGAAGGCTTGAAAAGATCACAATTTGGAACTATAAAAACTATTGCTATTTTATGGCATTTTTGAAACATAAATATACTTATATGAGTTTGATGCCTGAACTAAACTTTGTACACATCTTGTATCTTTAAAATATAAATAAAAACGTGTCTATCAACTCCCTCCAACTAGAAAATCCATGATACACACATGTTCCTGGTCTCTTCTCTTGCCCACTAGAAGCCAGAGACCAACATCTGTCTGAAAAGTTATCCAGGATACACACTTAATAATCATTAAATTCAATAAACATTAAACTGAATTGTCTGAGTAGGAGAAGAAACTCGACTTTCACTTAAACCAACCAACTTCCTTGTGCCCTAAGGTGGTTGAAGCCTTCAAGGCAAAGAATACTCTGGTTTGAACTGCTCAGATGAAAGCTGGACTTCCAAAGATCTCATGTATCCATCTCCAATCTACATTCATGGAAGAGCATCAAGATCATTCAATGAACCAGGTCTCCCAAAGGCTTTGAAGTAAAATGTCCGACTTTTTGCAACCCTGCTCTTCTATCCGTGGAACTCTACAGGCAAGAATACTGGAGTGGGTAGCCATTCCCTTCCCCAGGGGATCTTCCCAACCCAGAAATGGATGCTGGGTCTCCCACAATGCAGGCAGATTGTTTATCATCTGAGCCACCAGGGAAGCCCTCCAAAGGCTTTACTCCCTGTTAGTCAACAAGGCTGGAGAAGGCAATGGCAACCACTCCAGTACTCTTGCCTGGAAAATCCCATGGACGGAGGAGCCTGGTAGGCTGCAGTCCGTGGGGTTGCAAAGAATCGGACATGACTGAGCGACTTCATTTTCATTTTTCACTTTCATGCATTGGAGAAAGAAACGGCAACCCACTACAGTGTTTTTGCCTGGAGAATCCCTGGGACAGAGGAGCCTGGTGGGCTGCCATCTATGGGGTCACACAGAGTCGGACACGACTGAAGTGACTTAGCAGCAGCAGTCAACAAGGCAGAGCTATGAGATGCTCAGGGACTGGAACTGGCCCTTCTTTGCATCCTCAGTGCATGAAACGGGCCTGGTACCAGAGGAACTTGCAGCTCAGTACTCATTCCCTGAAACCACAGAGAATGCTGAGGCTCCCCAAGTGATAACAGAACATGTGTAAGTATATTAACTTTATCTGCATTTCAGAGGAAAATCCATGCCCACTCTTCTCGGGCCATTTCTGGTATCCCCAGAGCTGTTCAGATGGGATAGAACTGAGGGTGGGAGAGGACACAACAGGGAAACCAGTGGAAAATCCCAGAAAAGAAGAACAGCAGCAGAGTCTGAAAGTGCCTAAACAACCCTGAGTCTAGTGCCTTAGATCCCGTTTTCATATAATCTTCCACTTGTGGCTCAAAAAAGCTAAGTAACTTGCCTAAAAACTTACCCAGCTATTAAATGGCCATGGTGGGCTTTGAAATTAGACCTTACTCCTAAATCTAAATTCCTTTATTAGCTAAACTGCTTTAAGGAGAAGAAACAGCTGTGGGTGCTTCTCATCTTCTGTATCGCCAGGGTTGTCTCTGAACAAGACAAAAGGGATGGAGAAGTACAGGGGTGTGGGGATACAGAGATACAGGGATGTGGGAGATGCAGAGATGCCAGAATGAAGGGATGCAGGGATACAGAGATGTAGAAATTCAAGGATGTGTGAGGTATGGAGGATTATACGAGGACGTGGAGAGAGAATGGAAATGATGAGAATAGTGTGGAGAAATCCAAGTGCTATGGACCACAGCAGACCAAAAGCTGCTGGACATGTAATAAAGACTGCCTCCTGGCTACTTGCTCCATTACCCAGAACGCGGAGCCCACCAGAGATCCTGGCTCCATACTCAGGATCTGACTAACTGAAACACAAAACAGTCATCTGCCAATAGGATAAAAACCTCATCACCTTCAGCAGTCAGTGATAACCTCCCTTCACAGAATGCAGCCCCATCAGGAACTGTGGTCTAATGTGCATTCAGGCACAAAAAGAGGAAGTGGTTGTTGCGCTCTGGGCAAAAAGATAAACAGAATCCAGTGGCCTCCTTTGAGGAACTTGAAAGTCCACACTGTTATAAAAAGCTGCTTTTGTAGCTGGAACATCAGAACCATCTGCTTTTTGTGGAGCCACATGCCAGAATCTTCTCCTCCCATCAGTCTCCAGGGTTCTCACTAGCTCTGAAGCTGGTCCTGGATCTGAGCAAGTCAGACTAAAGCCTCAGGCAGGAAGGGCTGAGGCCGCTCTCTCACACAGGCTGAGGGCCATTCTGCTCAAGGAGACAAGTGGAAGCTTAAGGAAAACCAGAGCCTGTGTACAAGGTCCAATTAGAAGCTAGGACACCTCTGAATGTAAGGCAGATAATAACAAGCTATCACCAGCTGCATGCCTGCAGGCAGTTAAGAAAGCACTCCACACCCAATCTCCAAGTTTAATACCAACTCAAAGCACATTTATTCAATACCAGCTTCATACCAGGCAATATGCTTTGGGCTGCGGATGGAGGAGAGACCAAAACACATGGTCTCACTTAATCTTCACTAGAACCCCTCTGGGCTTGATAAGAAAATGGAAGTGAGTGGCTGCAAGCACCCTGCTATGGGTGGCTCTGATCTCTGCTTCCCTCTATGGAAGGCAAGTAGCAGACCTAATGGGTACTTACCCACTAATTCATCTCTTCTTCTCTTAAAAAAACTTTTATAAATTCAATTTTAATCATCCCAAATAATTTCCATGTAAAACCAGAGGAGCATCCCAGAGAAGAGTCACGTCCCCTTTGACCACATTGCTAATGCCAGGACCTGCTCCAGGTGCTACCAACAGACTTTTTCCTCTGTAGTAACAGATAAACATAGACATTCACTCAATATCTTAAGATCATTTTCTTTCTAACCTAAACAATATCATATTGTACAATTAATTCTAAATTCTGCCTTTGCTTTTTAAAGTTAAAATATGCTTTGGGCATCATCCTTGCCATTACCTGTCAATGGGTGTCATCCCTTTCAGCTACTAACTAGAATCCAAATCCATGGACACACCACTGTTTCATGAGCCTTTGCTACACAGGCAGACATTTAGGCAGTTTGTGGACTTTTGCTAAATGATACAATCAATGCTGCATTCTGGGGCACAGGTGCTAATGTTTCTGTAAGCAGGTACAGCATGTGGAGTTGATAGTTCCCAGGGTCTGTGCATTTTCAGCTTCACAAGCTTCTGCAAAGCTGACTTGCAGTAGGGCTGGACCAGTGGAGACCCATTTCCCCAGGTCTTACCAATATTTGATATTTTTATCATGACCATCATTGTTATGATTTTGCCACTTGATAGGTAAAAATAGTATTTCACTGCTTTAACTTACTTTTCCTTGATTGCTAGTGAGACTGAGTATCTTTTCTTCATCCACATAATTCTACTCCTCCTATCAACTAACTGTTCATATCCACTGCCCATTTTTCCACTGCTTTTCACAGTAGATTGAAATGGAGGACATTTTATTGTGATATTTTCGTGACTGCTATGGAGGAGTTCTGTCTCTAGCCTAGATACCAGTCCTCTGTCTGTCGCCTGTATTGCAAATGTTTTATCAAACATTTCATAATTGAAAACATTCTCTTCAAATGTCCCTAGCACCAGAAACCAGACTCAGAAAGGATCGCTAAAAAGGACTGCAGTTGGGGTCTGCAGTACACAAATTTCAATCTACTGTTTCCCTGGGGAAAACCCTAGGTGTACTAGCATGCGAGATGCTGGAAACCCCTATGAAGGACGATGCCTGGGGACCAGGACCGCCCCCAGAGATTTCTGACAGTAATCGTTACCAGGTCCAATTAACTGCTTTACAAAAGCAGCCTCATTCCCTCTCTAACCAATGAACCCTGACATGCTGACACTACAATTAGAAGCAAAGAATAAATTAAAACCATGTCCTTACTGCCACGTGGGATAATGCACACAAGGACAGCCCTAATCGTATTTTTAAACCTGTAAGTGAATTATAAAAACAAAGAGGACAAACCTAAGAGGTAATTTATAAGGCTCCCGGCAAGGTGGACCCCCTCCTTGCTGTGGGAAACATCAGTCAAGACACATCTCACCTCAATGCCCCTAGAACATTTTTCCTTCTATGATGGCCTGAAATCTACTGCCATAAATATCTTACCATTCTGAAACGGGAAGTGGCCTAGGGCAATACTCTGCTCAGTGGCTTGAATCTCCTCTTCTCATATGTATCCATTAAATCCTTATTGTCAATATGCCCTGCGTTCCCAACCCCCCAACATGATACTCATGCAGCAGGAAATGGTTGCCTCTCTCAGAAAAGCAAATCCACCACCAACAGCTCTCCCTCCTGTGGAGTCCAGGTGAACTTCTCAAACCCAGAGCTAATTTCTGCCACGTTGAAAGAATAGACATCAATAACTTAAATCCCATCTGCAGACACTCCCAAGGGATCCCTAAGGCCCTCCGTGCTCAAGACCAGGTGTCACCTGCTCTGCCTTTCCCCATCTTTTGTCTACTAAACTTAAAAAGAATAGAAAAAGGCAGAGGAAGCAAATAAAGAGAGCACAGCATGTCTGACTCACTGTATCAGGCACCTTCAATTGTTGCTGACTTCTTGGCCTCTGTCCCAAGTCTCAGGGGAAATATTCTAGAATCTTTTCTTTGCGGGTAGATCCAAGAAAATAGTGAATAATGAACAAATGAATGAATGAGTACTCAGGACCATTAGTACAGAAATGCTGCAGATGACAGATGATCCCACACCACCATCAAGCTCATTGTAGGATCATCTTGCCAGAAGTGTTTCTTTCTTCATCTGGAAACAGAGGCTCTGACCTAGAAGAGCATTATGTGGCTTGTAAAGGGTGACTTCAGAAAATATAGGAATAATAGCATCAAATATTGAAGGAGACAATGCTGTAGCCCAATAGACAAGAAAATAAAAACAGCAGCTACCTGATAACTGGATTCAACCTGCACCTTCGGTAATCTGCTTTCCAAATTCCTTATAATTTCCAACCACTCATCAATGCCAGGTCAAAGAAAGACCTGTAAAACAAATACTCATAAACAAATTTTTCTGTAAGGCATAAGCTGTTCATGGAACCAAAACCAGTTAATTTCTGATCCCAGGGTTCATCTTGCCCTCCTGTGTGGAGGTAATTTATTTAATTTATTAGAGTAATTTATTTAACTTCTCTGAATGCCAGTTTTATCATTCTTGAAGTGAGGGTTTCATAGTACCTATCCTTACCAGACTGGTATGAAGATTAAATCCGATGGCCTAGATTTTAAGGCACTCCTTTTAATTTTGAGTCAACGTCTTATAACTCCTCTCAAATAATAGCCTGAGACTGGATGTGGATCCAGCAGAGATGTGACTGAGATTCAGAATCAGAACCCATGTTAGGGTTGAGATGTATGAGACCTATAAAGTGAAATGTAAGTGGCTCCAAACCAAAGAGAATTTTGCTGATTTTCAATCTGATAGTTACGCTGTCTTTGAAAGTGAAATGAATAAAAAGCCCAGACTCCAGACACCTGTCTCTGCTAAGACTTTCTAAGAGCATGGTGGTACTCCTGGAAATTTAAATGGGAGGGCATGCTCCCAGGACCACCTGCTCTACAATTCAATGTTATTATAAATTCAGGAAGTCCCAGAAAAAAATGGCTCACAGAGTCAAAAAGAAGTGTAGAATATAGTAAATAGCTGGTATTTAATAGTGAAGACAGAATGCTTAAGGCACTCACAAGACAGATTTCCTTTAAAACCATTAATAAAATTGGGAGAGGAATACAATATGTCCTAACAGCAGTCTTTTATTTATGTTTGTCTTCTGACAGATAAAGGAACCTTAAAAAAAAAAAAAAAGAAAAAGTGAGAGCAAAACTGAACAATTAGTTAGACCAGTGCTCCAAAACTGGCTGATGATCATGAAGGTCTTTCGCTCTCTCTGTCCACTTAGATAGGGGCCTCTCACCATCTGCCACAGACACTCAGAGAATGAAGGCACAGGTGCGACCAAAGAGAGTTTGAGTTCAGCCCCTCCGTGAATACAGAACAGTCAACCCTGTCGCCCCCCAGAGTCCCGGAAAGGCTAGAAGCGGCTCAGGCTCTGGGCGTGCACAGCCCTCCTACTACATTGCTAGCAATTCTGTAGCACCACCACATTTATTTCTCTCTTAGGCAAATGATTCTTTTAACCTCCTTCCTACTGGGGATCTAACACTTGAGATGATGCTTCATTTTTTTCCCTTTAGTGATTTAGCCCTTCTTCAAATATTTATTGAGTGTCAGCTGTGTGCCTAAGCTCAGATCAAAATGCTGAAAACAGATGTGGCCCCTGCCCTACAGAACTCACAATCCTCAAAAGAGGCAGAAACTAAATATGCAATAACAAATGTAATCACCTTCATTGTATTTCAAGATTATTGGTCAAAATAATGATCGCAGTAATGATAATGTTTCCCCTGAACTGGGATCATGACCTTTACCAGATAGTGTGCTCAATACTTCATGTAGATCAATAAGCCCATGGAAACTGGACATCCTTACAAGAAAAGTAGCATCACTCTAAATATACAGAAGAAGAAACTGAGGCTCCAAGGGGCTAGAATGTTTGCCATGAGTCTCACCACCAGTAAGAAAAAAGCCAGGATTCAAACCTGTGTCTTTCTGTCTTCGGAAAACATTCTCTCATAGCTGCCTCATCTACCTCATCCAGAATATTAATCAGCAAATATAAGCAGACATAACTGAATCCTTTTGTATTTCCTTGCAATCAAAACAGCATTTTGACCAGACAAAAGCTGTTTGTGGTCCACTGTTCTGACCTGTGCTTTAGAAAATATTACTAAGAAGCTCTAATTCCACCTCCTCCTATCCAATCTCACTCCTTTTAGTCAGAACAGCTTCTGCATTGCAGCCACTCTTATGTAGAATGAAAGGACAAAGAGCTTTAAAACCTAAAGAAAAAAAATTTCATGGTGTTTGTATGTTCTCAGCCACTTGAAATCTTTCAGGAAGAAGGATCAATTATTATTATTACTACATGCACACACACAACATAATCACTGCCAAATAAAGGAAAAGCAAAGCTTTAACTTAGTCCTGAAATTCTTTAATGGTACAGAAACTAAGATTTGGAGCCATTTTCATTTCAGAGTTAAGTTCTTATAATCACACACACACACACAAAGTTCTTTATATTTTTCGAAAGAGCCCCGTTAAATCTAAAATGATAAAATTATTCATAGGCAACTGTGAATGATCCAATCAAGCAATCTTTCCCTGAAATTACCCTCTTTCAGCTTTAAAGTAGAAAGTTCATATCTATTTGTGAGGAGGAAAGGATAGAGAGAGGATTTTCTTCCCAGAGATATTTCCCTTAGGATAATGCTATGTCTGTAGAAGTTGCTGGATTTCCTAAAATAATACCCTCACACTCTATGGAACAATAACTGCTATACTTTCCCTGTAAAAAATCACAACCTTGGGGATTCCCTGGTGGTTCAGTGGTGGAGAGTTCACCTGGCCATGCAAGAGACATGGGTTTGATCCCTGATTTGGGAAGATCCCAATATTGCAACTAGGACCATGCACCCCAACTACTGAGCCCACGTGCCCTACAACCCATGCTCCACAACAAGGGAAGCCACCACAATGAGAAGCCCGAGCACCCCAAAGAAACGTAAGCACTGCTCACCACAACTAGAGACAGCCTGTGGCAGCAATGAAAATCCAGAGCAGCCAAAAATAAAAAATAAATAAAATTTTTTTAAAAAACATCACAATCTCACAGACTTAGGCACTTCTAGAGTAGGCAGGAAGAGCAAACCAATCCCATGCCCTAATTTACCCAAGGCAGCCTTCAGTACGAAAGGAAACTTGACTTTCTCAAGGTCACATAGTTGATTAGTTAAACTTCAAGGCCCCTAGTTATTAACCACATTCCAAGGAGAAAGTTACTTTTTTCCCCTCTATTAATGCCTGGTGGCTTGAACGATAAAGACTCCACCTGCAATGAGAGAGACCAGAGTTCGACCCCTGGGTTGGGAAGATCCCCCGGAGAAGGGCATGGCAACCCACTCCAGTATTCTTGCCTGGAGAATCCCCATGGACAGAGGGGCCGGCAGGCTGCAGTCCACTGGGTCGCAAAGAGTCGGACATGACTGAGTGACCAAGCACAGCACCATGAGAAAAGCTGCCTTATTTTAAAGACTGTCTATTTGTTTTGTTGTTGTTTTATTTTGCAATGAACAAGTGAAATGTAAGATTGAGGATTTTCAATAAGGGACTGACTTTATGGCTTTAAAGGTATTCTAAGGAGATGATAATGTTAGAAGTTCGAGTTTTGGTAAACACAAAGATTCAGATATGACCTCAAGTCACAACCATTTTTGCTGTCAAATACTCATTCTTAGAGGATGATTACATCTCTTCTGAATTCCTGCTTGCATTATAAGTGGCTACTCCTGCCACAGACATAAAGTGTCTTTGCTCTGATAATGGGAGCTGGGACGGTGGATGCGGACCTGCCCAAGAGAAACAACTGAGTTGGAAGAGCCTGTTTCCCTTCTAAGTTCTCTCTTTCTGATTTTAAATATGTTTTTCTCTATAAGAACATATCTGTTTAATAAAATAACAATAAATACTATAGCATTCATTAAATATGACTAATCAATTGTCTTATTTATAATTAGTATACTAATAAATTTGTAACTGCACATTAAACAGCAGAAACATCTCTTTTGGATGAAGAAAGTTAGCCAATTCATGAATTTATTGTCAGTAACAGCAAAAGCCAACTGTTTCAATAAAAACTGCTATTAACATACAAAAATATCTGAACATTATAGCAAAAATTGAATCACTTCTGGTCAAACCATAAATATTTATTTTAAGAAAGAATTAACTTTTCCAATTGAAATAAACAGATGACAACTTCATGAATTACTAACGACTCTGGTCAGCTGTGGATCTTAGTGATTGTACCACCATTATGAATTTCAATTAGTTCTAACAAATATTTGTGGACATATGACTAGATGTCAGAAGCCTGCTCTTATGAGGCTTATGTTTTGCTGGAGAAGACAGAAAGTAAACAAATCCTATTGGGGAGCTTAAAAAAAAGAAGGATTAAGCCAGGAACCTAGCAGACACGAAGGAAAGGGAAGTAGCTGCTAATTCACCTGTAATCTTGAGAAAATTGTGTGGCACTCTGTAATGTATGTGGGGTCATCCAGACTTTGTTCTTAGTATAAGCAGAGTGTAAGTGTAAGCAATAAGTAACTTGTGTGTTAAAAAGTCACAATGGTTACCATGCAGAGAATAGACCCAATTGCCAAATGAGGGATGTCTACCTTGTGTTCATTTCTAATAATGTCAGTAAAGTGGTGCTTAATCATTTTTACTAAATCATTATATCATATTAAGAGATTTTTTTTTTATTACTTAGGCTTATGGGTCAAAACTTACCATTCTAGAATTTGTTTTTGTTATATTTGATAGACCTTTCTTTTTCATAGACCTTTTAAATAACCCATGATAACTTGCATCCTAAATTTCTTTTTAAGATTCTGTCCAGTGCAATTGAAAGTCAGTATTAAAATTTGTGATTCCACAAGGCAACATTAACTGATTGGTCTTTGGAGCCAAACAGTCTTGGGTGTGAATTTTGGCTTGTTCTCATCCACACACTGTCAAATAACCTTGGGCCCCTCATTTGGCCTCTCAGTCTTAGTTTGTCCTTAGGGGAAAATGGAGATAGTAAAGTTATCAATCTCCTAGGATTTTGGGGAGAAGAATTAAATGAAATAATGCCAGGGAAGCATTTTAAGTCAGTGCCTATACACCTAATACATTTTTAATAACTGCACCTACTACTCTCATCATTGAACCTATATTCTATTAGTATTAATTAACCAACAAAGAGAGCTATCCTAAAAATATTGGTCACAAATTTTTTTTAATTTGAAGAATTAGGTTTACTACACCAAAGGCATGAATTTGCAGTTATTTATGTTATGAAGATCTACATCATAAACTAAACTGAAAGTGGGAAAGGTGAGAATTAATTCATCTCTACTTTAAGCTTTCAGTTCAGTCGTTCAGTCGTGTCTGACTCTTTGTGACCCCATGAACCACAGCACGCCAGGCCTCCCTGTCCATCACCAACTCCCGGAGTTGACCCAAACCCATGTCCATCGAGTCATGGATGCCATCCAACCATCTCATCCTCTGTCGTCCCCTTCTCCTCCTGCCCTCAATCTTTCCCAGCTTAAATGAGATTAAATGAAATTTTCTGCTGAGTTTCTGCATTGTCACCAGATTCAAGTTTTACCTTAAAAATTCAATAGCAACTGGCAAATTCCTAGACCATAGACCCCTGGTGAAAAATCAGCAACATAAGAGCATTTCTAAGGGTTTCCAAAGAATTAGCTGGACAAAGTCCCAAGGTAACTTCTGAGATCTGCCAATGACCCCCACAGTCAGCCGTCTTAATGAAACACACTAAATTTTCTGGAAATGTACTGTGGGAACTCTGATATTATGATTAACAGAACCACAAAGTGTTTGTCTAATGTAACTGCAGATATGCCAAGAGGGCCCCGATATCCCATAATGTCCCCTTTCCAAATTGGCAGATACCTGAAAGATGACAATCACACTATGTGTGTGGAAACAACAAAACTAAACTTTAAAAGTATTTGTTTAACTGGAATGTTTAACAAGTTTGAATTGGTAGTGCTTTCGCTGTTGCTGAGTCGCTAACTTGTATCTGACTCTCTTGTAACCTCATGGACTGTGGCCCACCAGGCTTCTCTGTCCACGGGATTATTCCAGGCAAGAATACTGGAGTGGGTTGCCATTTCTTTCTCTAGGGGATCTTCCCCACCCAGAGATGGAAACGGCATCTCTTGCATTGGTAGGCAGATTCTTTACTACTGAGCCACAAGGGAAACCTTACTGTTTTACTATGTTTAAAATACACTTAAAACAAATGCTTCTTTACAATATTTATTTTAAATAAATATTTCTAGTTTTGAGAAAACCAATTATGAAATTTCAAGATTAAAAAGAATCATAAAGTGCTTTGCTAAAACCCTTCAAAAAAATAAAATTAAATTTAAAAAAATAAAAAGAATCATAAAAGAACCAATGACTTTGAAAGAAAAAAAACAGCTTTCTAAAGCAAAATGTCAGATTTGTCTAACGATTATTACCTAAAAATTAAGCCATACATAATCATGATAGACAAAAGACTGGTGTAGCAAGAAAGATTAGACAAAGAAGAAAACACTTAGGAGTTTTATAAGATTATTCATTATTGATAAAAATTAAAGACCCAGGGCTAAGTAAAAAAATAGGGTCACTAATGTGAAAATGTTGCACAAACAGATAAATGACAACTCTGGGAAGAGAAATAATGTCATTTTTCCCCTCTGAACTATGAAGTACAGTGACTGTTCAAACAAAGCTAAATCAATTGCCACTGCCATAAAATGGCACATTTTGTCTTCATATTTGTTAATATTAAAATCTTTTTCTGGACTGAGAACAGGGAATTAAGCTGTAGAAATTATAATCTTTGGTGAAATAATGTTTGTAGTCTGAGATTCTATTTAAAAAATGCATTTTTCTCTTTCTTTTAGCTAGAAGACGGCCTTGTGGTATTTTTGGAACAAAGAAGTCTATGTTGTACTCACTATTTATGTTGTTAGAATGCAAAAGATCAAACCACTGGAGGATTCTCTATTATGTATAGTTTATCATTCTCTTCTCTTCATCTCTTTAATAATGGTTTCCTAGTTACAACTTAACAGGATTCAATAAACTTGGTATTTTTAGCACATCTACTATACAGATGGAACTATACTAAGCTACACTGAGGAATTTATAAAAATCATTCAAAGACATAATAACAATGCCCAAACTACCATAAAAATTGTGTGTGTGTGCTCAGTCATGTCAGACTCTTTTGGACGCAATGGACTGTACCCACCAGGCTCCTCTGTCCACAGAATTCTCCAGGCAAGGATACTCGAGTGGGTTGATACTCCAGGGTATCTTGCCAATCCAGGGATCAAAACTGTGTCTCTTACATTTCCTGCACTGACAGCCGGATTCTTTACCACTGTGCTATCTGGGAAGCCCCACAACAAAAATCAGACATGTGAAGAAGCAAAAAAAATTAAGAGTTCAAAAGGAAAATAGTACTCAACAGAAACAGAAATGACCTAGATGTTGGAATTAGCAGAGAAAGAATCTGAAACAGCTACTGCAGGCAATATTTGAGAAATCATGAACATAACGGGTGCATAGATAGGGAATTCAGCAGGAAATGAAAACTATTCTAAAAGATTTAATAAACAATAAGGTCCTACTGTATAGCACAGGAAACTTAAAACCTATAATGGAAAAGAATATGAAAAATAATTTATATGTATATAAATATATATATCATTTTGCTCTACAACAGAAACTAATACAACATTGTAAATTACCTATAATTCAATTTTTTAAAAAATTCAGTGAAACTTTTAGAGCTAAAAGTACAATATATGAAATGAAACATTCCCTGGATGAGTTTAACAATAGACTAGAAACTACAGAAAAAAAGGAGCTAGTAAACTTGGAGACCAATTAATAGAAAATACATTGGAAACAAACCAAAACAAGAGCCACAGTAACATGTAGGATCATATTAAGGAATAAAATGTAGATGTAACTTTAAAAATGTAAAAGAAATTTTCCAGAAAAATGTAAAGAGAATGCTGCTGTTCTTGTTCAGTGGCTAAGTTGTGTCTGACCCCTTGAGAGCCCATGGACTGCAGGAAGCCAGACTTCCCAGTCTTTCACTATGTCCCAGAGTTTGCTCAGATTCCTGTTCACTATGTTGGTGATGCTATCTAACCGTCTCATCCTCTGTCACCTCTTTTCCTTTTGCCTTCAATCTTTCCCAGCATTAGGGTCTTTTCCAATGAGTTGGCTCTTCACATCAGCTGGCCAAAGTACTGGAGCTTCAGCATTAGGATCAGTTCTTCCAATGAATATTCAGGGTTCATTTCCTTTAGGATTGACTGGTTTGATCTCCTTGCTGTCCAAGAAATTCTCAAGAGTCTTTTGTAGCACCGCAAACTGAAGGCATCAATTCTTCAGTGCTCAGCCTTCTTTATGGTTCATCTCTCACATCCATTGGGCTTCCTTGGTGGCTCAGACAGTAAAGAATCTGCCTGCAATGCAGGAGACCTGGGTTTGATCCCTGGGTTGGGAAGATTCCCTGGACGAGGGCATGGCAACCCACTCCTCTATTTTTGCCTGGAGAATCCCCATGGACAGAGAAGCCTGGCAGGCTACAGTCCATGGGGTCACAAAGAGTCAGACACAACTGAGTGACTAAGCACAGCACAGCTCACTCCATCATGACTACTGGAAAAACCACAGTTTGACTATAGTGATGCCTCTGCTTTTTAACATGCTGTCTAGGTTTATCATAGTTATCCTTCCAAGGAGCAAGTGTCTTTTAATTTCATGGATGCAGTCACTGTCTGCTGTGATTTTGGAGCCCAAGAAAATAGTTTGCCACTGCTTCCTTCTATTTGCCATGAAGTGATGGGACCAGATGCCATGATCTTAGTTTTCTGAATGCTGAGCTTTGAAGACAGTTTTTTTCACTCTCCTCTTTCACTGTCAAGAGGCTCTTTAGTTCCTCTTTACTTTCTGCCATTAGAGTGGTATCATCTGCATATCTGAGTCATTGATATTTCTCTCAGCAATCTTGATTCCACCTTGTGATTCATCCAGCCCAGCATTTTGCATGATGGACTCTGCATGTAAGTTAAATAAGCAGGGTGACAATAAATAGCCTTGATGTACTCCTTTCCCAATTCGGAACCAGTCAGTTGTTCCTTGTAAGGTTCTAACTGTTGCCTCTTGACCCACATACAGGTTTCTCAGGAGACAGGTAAGATGATCTGGCAGTGCCATCTCTTTAAGAATTTTCCACAGTTTGTTGTGATCCATGTAGTCAATGCTTTAGCATAGTCAATGAAACAGTAACAGATTTTTTTTAAAAAAATTCCCTTGCTTTCTCTATGATCCAACAAATGTTGGCAGTTTTGATCTCTGGATCCTCTGCCTTTTCTAAAGAGAACTGGGCAGGTAAAATTTTGAAGAACTGATTGTTTAAAAAAATCTCAGCAAGCTCCAAGCAGAATTAATATAGAGAAAATCACATCTAGTTAGATCCTGAACCTATCATACTATATAATATATTGAAAATCAAAGATAAGGAGAAAAAAAATCTTCAAAGCAGCAGAGAAAAATGACTCACTGTATCCAGAGGAAGAAAGATAAAAATGATGGCTGACATTTCATCAGAAACATTAAAGATCAGAAGAGAATAGGATTATATCTTCAAAGTGGTAAAAGAAAAATAAACTGTCAAGTAAAAGTTCTGTATCCAGCAAAATTATCCTTCAAGAATGAGAATGAAATACAGGTATTTTTAAATAAACAAAAGCTGAGAGAAGTCGCTGCTACCAGACACTCAATGCAAAAAGAAAAGAAAAACAGAACGAATTTCTTTAGGCTAAAGGGAAATGGTAACAGAAATCTTTATGAAGGAATAAAGAGTGCGAAAAATGGTAAATGTATGGGCATACAAACCTTATTTCTTATTTAATTTTTTAGAAGACAGCTGTTTAAAGGAAAACCAAAACAAAATTTAAAAAATCTTATGGTGTTTATAACACATGTAACAGTAAAATATATGATTACACAAAGAATAGTGGTAGGTAGACATATGGTATTCTTATTTCAGTAAGAGTGATACTTTGGATAGTAAAGTAACTCAAGATAAACTGTGCACTTAAGTCAGAGATACCTATTGTAATCCTTAAAAGTCACAATTAACAAAACATTTTAAAAGGGAAATTAGAACGTTCTTGGAGGATGAGGCTAACATCTCAGTTTATGGAAGTCCCACAACCTAGAACAGGGCCTAACAGGCGCTGAATTCTGAATAAATTTAAATTAAGCAACAAATAGAAGTTCAGTTCTGTTCAGTCGGTCAGTCATGCCTGACTCTTTGTGACCCCATGGACTGCAGCACGCCAGGCTTCCCTGTCCATCACCATCTCCCAGAGCTTGCTCAAACTCGTGTCCATCAAGTCAGTGATGCCATCCAACCATCTCATCCTCTGTCATTCCCTTCTCTTCCTGCCTTCAATCTTTCCCAGGATCAAGGTCTTTTCCAGTGAGTCAGTTCTTTGAAGCAGGTGGCCAAAGTATTGGAGTTTCAGCTTCAGCATCAGCCCTTCCAATGAATATTCAGGACTGATTTCCTTTAGGATGGACTGGTTGGATCTCCTTGCAATCCAAGGGACTCTCAAGAGTCTTCTCCAGCACCACAGTTCAAAAGCATCAATTCTTCAGTGCTCAGCTTTCTTTACAGTCCAACTCTCACATCCATACATGACTACTAGAAAAACCATAGCTTTGACTAGATGGAATGGACCTTTGACAGCAAAGCAATGTCTCTGTGTTTTAGTATGCTATCTAGGTTGGCCATAGCTTTTCTTCCAAGGAGTAAATGTCTCTTTAATTTCATGGCTACAGTCACCATCTGGAGTGATTTTGGAGCCCCCCTCTCCCCCGCCAAAAAATAGTCTCTCACTGTTTCCATTGTTTCCCCATCTATTTGCCACGAAGTGATGGGACCAGATGCCATGATCTTAGTTTTCTGAATGTTGAGTTTGAAGCCAGCTTTTTCACTCTCCTCTTTCACTTTCATCAAGAAG
This sequence comes from Budorcas taxicolor, assembly GCF_023091745.1. Classification (NCBI taxonomy): domain Eukaryota; kingdom Metazoa; phylum Chordata; class Mammalia; order Artiodactyla; family Bovidae; genus Budorcas; species Budorcas taxicolor. Next base: position 13,975,925 of record NC_068910.1, on the reverse strand, counting down.
CTCTTTAGTTCTTCACTTTTTGCCATAAGGGTAATGTCATCTGCGCTATCTCAGGTTATTGATATTTCTCCTGGCCATCTTGATTCCAGCTTGGGCTTCATCCAGCCCGGCATTTTGCATGATGTACTCTGCACAGAAGTTAAATAAGCTGGGTGACAATATACAGCCTTGACGTACTCCTTTTCCTATTTGGAACCAGTCTTTTGTTCCACATCCAGTTCTAACTGTTGCTTCCTGACCTGCATACAGATTTCTCAGGCGGCAGGTAAGGTAATCTGGTTTTCCCATCTCTTTAAGAATTTTCCACAGTTTGTTTTGATCCACACAATCAAAGGCTTTAGCATAGTCAATAAAGCAGTAGATGTTTTTCTAGAACTCTCTTGCTTTTCCAAGAGTAAGAGTATATATAAACATATGAATAAAAAAAGCAACAGGATAGGCAGTGATAAGCACCATAAAGGAGGGAACAATAAAGTATCATCAGAGTTCAAAGGTGACAAAGACTATATTATATAGAAAGCAGACAAAATAATTGTAATTTCACACTTATGAAAAAACACAGGTATTATAGGTTCTCTGTTGTTACACACACACACATACATACACTGTGCTATCGTTTTCGTTCCCCAGGCTAGAACATTGTTACTCTGTGGAGAGGTTTCTTCTAGCTGTGGAGGAGGGGAATCTAGAATTGCCACTCCATCAATACTTCCTCTATCCCCATTAGCAGTCACTCCCCATTTCTTTATTTTCCTGTCCTGGTAACCACTACTCTTCTTTCTATCTCTACAGCTGTGAATATTCTGAATGTTTCATATAAATGGAATCAAACAGTATGTGGCCTTGTATTTGAAAGGAAGTGGGTATGGCTACAAAGGACCCATGAGGGATCTCGGTTGTGATAAGAATGTATTGTGTCTTGATTGTGTCGGCGTCAGTATACTGGTTGTGACTATGTATTATAGTTTTGCAAAGTGCTATCTTTAGAGGTAACTGGGTAAAGGGCACATGGCATATTACTATCATACTATTTCTATGTTACTTCTTAGAACTGAATGTGAATCTACAGTTGTAAAACTTTTGCTAAAAAAAGACTTAATCTTCAGGGATTTGTAGCAAGATCCCTTGAGCTCCCAGACTAGGCAAGGTCTCCTTGTCCTGAGCTGTGATAATATCCTGTACTTCTGTTCCATGTCATTCATCATGATCAAAATTTGAAAATTATTTCTGTTCCCATGGCTTTAACATCTGTCACTCTTATTAGATTCCAAGCTCCTTGAGAAGAAAGACAACATCTGTCTAGCTTGTGGCCATTACCATAACCTAGTACCTGACCCATAGGACATCGCTAATAACTATTGGTTGAATGAATCCTGGCACATCTTAGAAATCATCTAGATATTACAATTTGTCTTTTTTGGATAAGCAATCAGTTATTTGAACATGTAAATAGTCCAGTTGGACCAGAACTATCAGAACTTACTTTTTCAGACCTCTAGACCAAAGTACTCTCTATAAAAGTTATAACGTTCTAGCCAAATACATAAAAAAAGACAGTATGTGTAACAACAGAGAAATGATTTTGACTTTTAAATGCTCACACTTAATGATTCCTCAGAAACTATTTACACATCAGTCTTGTGAATAAATGACATGTGAATAAATGACAAGTCCTAATTAAGAAACATCTAATGTTAAGATCTTAAAAGTCTGAAGACCGTGACCCTTAGCCAAGCTAACAAAAGGAAAAAGAAAAAAGAAAAGCATGCTCTGATAAATTAAATCAGAAAAAAAAGGTGCTTATAAATTTCCTTCTCTTTTCATCTATTTCTCCTGTAGATGTGAAATGAACCTTTTCTTTCTTATTTACTGCACAAAAGTTGATGAGTAATCTTTACAAAAACTTCTAATTCCAATCCTATTTCCAACTATGGGATCTGGGTCTTCTGTGTTCCACCCTGTTCCTCAGAAAGGAGCTCAATACCTCATTCTGTCCAAGAGCACAAAGACAAATTGGGTCTTGACAGAAACACGTGAGAAATCCCATGGACAGTCATCTCCTCCACTCAGGAAGTACTTCTGCTAAACCTGTCCTTTGCTCTCCTTCACAGCATACGGTTTTTCCCCAGGGCAAAGCCAGCAGGGAAACGCTGCTCTGGTCTGCTGTTTGCTGGACGCCCTTCCTAACCCTTCTGAGAAAGGCTTCCTTCTCCCAGTGGCTAAAGTTAGAAGTTCTAAAGGGGCCTCTGGGCCTCTGGAGCCACCCTCTCTACTCCCTGGGGTCTCTTTCAACACAACCTCCCAATGCAACAGGCAGTGGTAATGAGGTGGAAGAAGATGCTCTAGCAAATATCACAACCCATCCCCACCCCAAGATATCCCATTAGTGGTCTCTATAACATTTCCAGTCCACACCCCTCACCCCTCTCTGAAATCAGGTGACAGCAGCTCGGCAGAGACCAGGAAGGTATCTCCCCAGTTCTTTCCACTCACAGTTTGTTATCATTCTGACTGGCAACAGGCTTTCCCCCCTCCCCCCGTACTACTTACAAAACAATAAAGAAAAATTATTATAGAGAACTTTGTAATCAAAAGTTTTCCACAGAATACACAATTCAAAACCACAATATTTTTTTCCCCACTGTGCAACAGCTCTGTGCAATTGGCACTTACTTAAGACAGCTTTCAAAGAAAATATGTTTGCAGTTCAAAGCTAAGTAAGTTTTTAGTAAACTGTCAAAAGGACTTTTTTCTTCTTTGCTGCTGGTGGAAAAATCCAAAAGAAAGAGTAAGTAAGAGGAGAAGGCCTCTCTCTGAATTATACTACACATGCAGACCTAGATTGCCAGAAATTCATTAATAACTAAAATAATCAGGGCAAGCGGCCATTCCTCACCATCCTACCCTTGTCCTGAGTTAGGTTTTGCCATCAAAATAATGAGAATAAAATGCTAAAATTATCATATGTAATTAATTAAAAGTTATTAAACTGCTTTCTTATAATTTTCAATCTCATACAAGCTTTACATTAAAAACCTATGTTAATTCAAAGTATGCAATTAAAAATAGGGAAGACGCCATTTTAACAAGGCCTCCTTTTGCATCAGTTCTAACTAAAAAGTGCCCTAATGGCAATATTAGGCAACAAAGAACAAAACCAAGAAGCCAGTCTGGAACCCAAAGGACACCCGATAGCAGAGCAAGCTGAAGGGCTAAAGCAACACTAGTGTCCATGAGAAAGCTTTCCAGCTAGTGCACCCATGCAGCCCCATGCAGCTCTGGTTTGTGTGAAGGACGCTGCACTATGGGTTGCTCACATATGCCATCCTTTCAAGGCTGTATTTTGCCTGTTGCCCAACATAATTTTTGTGAAGTACTAACAATTTAGTGCCACATTTAAGGACCTACAGAAGGGATTATCAATGTCAAAGCTGTAAGTCCATAAGGAAAGGGTCAAACCTCTGCAGAAACTGTAAGAGGAAATTAAACGACAAATAAAATTACAAAATGATAATTCTACAAGTGAAAAACAAATTATTCACCTTTAAAGCACAAGACGGTGCAAAGACATGAAGACTCCAACCTAAAGAGAAAGAAGAGGCAGAGCCAGCATTTGTTTTTCATTTTGGAAATGGGGTGGGGGAATAGGGGCTAACATTACAGAATCTGAAGCTGCACAGTTTAGGAAATTTCACAAAAACACTTTTTTTTTTTTTTTTCTGTAGGAAAACAGACTCCCAGCTCCTTCTGCTCCTCCTTAGTTAGCTAACAGCACGGGAACCTCCTCAGCATTATTTCATGGTGAGCAGATGGTAGTCTGAAATTTCTTTGATAAAAACAATCTATTGGCAGGGGTTGGAGAGAGGTCAGCGGAACCCAGATTAACAATTGATCAGCTCTAATGAACCGTCATAGCAATAAACTCAGAGCCGGTACACAGGCAGACCTGCTATTCCAGGAAAAGCAATGGGGCCGACACCCAAGCTGTTAACAGACTTGCCAGTAACAGCATCAGGGTTTCAGAGCCTCAAAACCTTCATCTAAGCAGACATACATTCTTGGATGCACATCTATTTTCTCAAAGTCTTCTCTCTTCCACTTTTCCACACAAGCGCATGTGATTTACTCTGACCCAGAGAACATTCCGTCATGGTCCAGATACTGAATGACACTCTGTAATATTGACAGATTATTTCAACATCTACTCTGTGCTCAAACCACAGCTGTAGTCTCTGATATTCATCTTGTACTTATACAGAACAGATGACAACGGGAGAGGAAAAACTGAGCCCATCATCTTTGTTCCTAAGAGACCAAAAGCTGCAAGAACCCAAAGACCTATCTCTCAGTCTCTATACTTTCAGAGCGAGACGCTCATGCCACATTCATGCTTCCATCACCACATTTGACAAGGGAATCAGTATGCTGCCCCAGAATTTTATTGTAAGGGTTCAATCATAGGAAGGAAGTCAGAGCACTCTTAGAAAATCACAACTGCTTCAAAAGGGCAAAAAAAGAAGAGAGAGAGTTCTTGTTAAACTAAACCACAGAACATTTTCCTCTCCTGAAGGAAAAACAATCCCATAAGTCAATTAAATCATTCCTTCACTCACCCAATTACTTTTTGAAGACAACTGATCTCAAAATAAAATTGACTAAATGAGTCTTAAACACCTGATTTTCCAAGAGTCCTGAGTTCCAATAATCTTTTTCAATCTCTTACAAACTTACTTCTTCCTCTGGGACCAATGAATCCAAATGTTCGACCCAGAAAAACTCAAGAACAAGGACATTCTCTTGCCTAAGCACCATACAGGGGTCAAAACGAAGAAGTTCAAAATTGAGACAATATTAATGTCTAAAGCATACTCCACATTCAAATCTTTGTTTCTGGTTCCAGATCTTATTTAAGATCACGTGTGTTTGCATTCAGTTGTCATGTATCTTTATTGTCCTTTAACGTTCCTCAGTCAAAATTTTGATGATATTTTATCATAGTTAGATTCAGGTTATCAATTCGAGACAAGAAGTCTACACAAGCAATATTTTATTTTTCCTGGCTATCACATCTGAAAGCACTTTGTCTCTTTGTGCCGTTATTGATATTAACTTTAATTACCTGTTTAAGATGGTGTCTGCCAGGATTATCCATAATAAAGCTATTTTCCCTTTGTAATTATTAATAATAAGCAATTTGTGGACAGATACTTTGAGATTATCAATGTCCTGTTCTTCATCAAACTTCTACCTGCCAATTTTAGCATCCATTGAAGATTCCTGCCTGAAGCAATTACTAACATAATTTTATAATGCCATCATTTTTTCTGTATTCAGTAGTTGACAATGTACTTACTATAAGGGGCTTCCCAGGTGGCTCAGTGGTAAAAAATCCACCTGCCAAAGCAGGAGTTGCAGGTTCAATCCCTGGGTTGGGAAGATCCCCTGGAGGAGGAAATGGCAACCAAATCCAGTATTTTTGCCAGGTTAATGTCTTGAACAGAAGAGCCTGGCAGGCTATAGTTTATGGGGTCCCAAAGAGTCAGATATGGTTTAAGTGACTGAGCATGAGCACAACTGTATTATAAGACAGGGGTCTCCCACCCCCAGGCCATGGATCAGTACTGGTCCATGGCCTGTTAGGAACCAGGCTGCTCAGCAAGAGGTGAGCAACAGACAAGCCAGTGAAGCTCCATCTGTATTGATAATGCTCCCCACTGCTCACACTATCTCCTGAACTCTGCCTCTTGTCAGATCAGCAGCAGCAGCAGCTTCTCACAGAAGCATGAACCCGAAATGCAATGCACTTAAATCATACCGAAACCATCCTTCCACCTCCCATCCGTGGAAAAATGATCTTCTATTAAACTGGTCCCTGGTGCCAAAAAGGTTGGGGACCACAGCTAAAAGAGCTTTCCCTTCTCTGTTATTTATGTATTTGTCTATTTACCCATCTGTTTGTTTATTTGAGCTTCCCAGGTGGTGCTAATGGTAAAGAATCCACCTGCCAAAGCAGGAGATACAAGAGATGCAGGTTTGATCCCTGTGTAGGGAAGATCCCCTGGAGAAGGAAATGGCAACCCACTCCGGTATTACTGCCTGGTAAATCCCACGGACAGAGGAGCGTGGTGGGCTACCATCCATGGGGCTGCAGAAAGTCAGACACTACTGAGCAACTGAGCATGGGGATTGTTTTTTATTTATTATCAGCTTGGACTCACAGATTCTCATCAAATTAAGTTGATCTGAGTTGACTTTCTGACAATTACAACCAGAATATTGCTGAAAAAACTTCTGGAACTCCCAAGGAGTGATAGAGAGTTTCCTTGGCAAGGCACTGAAAAGGTCCATATAATTGTCACACTTGCAAAGGTGCTTCCTAATGCTTCCATTAAATCCCTTCCAGTCCACTCCAGGAAGTTCAAATCCTTGAAGAGAGGCACACTTCAGACAAATGTAGCCAACAAATGCCCCCTGGTTCTTCCTGGAGCCACCAAGCAGGTAAGGCTATAGAAGACAAGGTGCTTATTGCTATTTTCAGCTGACTCTGCCCTTTGTAACTTTGCTCAAAGAGCAGGGCTGTCTGCCCCATTCCTCTCCAGGTGTTACCAACAATCCCCAAGGCTTTTCCCACCTCTTCCTGGAGCCTCTGATGCTTAACTGCATTCTTCATTCTATTTGCTTTATACATTCAGTGTTATGACTAAAAATGACTGTTTCCTCTCCAGACCCATTCTTCAACCTTCTCCACTAAAAGTCTCAGAAACTCTGAACCAAATCAACTACACCAACAGTTAGGTTCAGTCAATGGTGAGTTACAGCAAGAAATCAGAAGACTAGAGACAGATATTGGAGGTATCCTTTCCCCCAGATTCCACCTTCATCACCTCACCATTTATCTACCAAGCACCTTTTCCGTACAGCTACCATCCCTGGGTTCTAGAAATCACTCCCTCCCCTTGCTCCTTCAGGCTAGGTGTGTGGCTTGCCCCAAGAATATAACACCATTGCTTGTTGGTTTCTTTTACCATGCATTTGTAAATATTCTCATTATTAAACTTGCCTCTATTACTCCATTTGAGTGGGCATTCTTTATCCACAAGGCAAAAATTATAGATGTAAGTGATGACAAGAAGGACACCCCAGGCACAGAGACACAGTCAAAGGCTATCTTTGGTATCAACATCTTTTTCTGTGCTTGAAGATTTATCTTTTCCATATGAATGAAAACATGGCAAAATAAACAGTATTTCCTAATTGTGACCACATGGCACTAAAAGAAGTATGTATGTTCTAGCAAAGCACAGCCTTAAGGAGTTAAGATTCACTCTTATTTTGCCAGCAGTGAGGAAAAGTCACAAACTCAAAATGACAATACAGATAAAATTTCCTTCTGGAAGGACGCAAAGGAACCTCAAAGTATTATTCAATTCACTCCTTGCCTTTTACTATGTTTTCTATATACATGGCAGCATTGAAATCCGTCCCAACCAGATAAATGTGTGCTATGATTAGATATGAGATTCAGTATAAGAAACTTATTAAGCAGATGTTCAAATCCAGGTCTGTGAATGATGTAATTTTAAAATATAATTAACAGTAAATTCAAGGTTAGATCCATATGTTCTTTCAGTCACTTAAAATGCAGTCATGGAAGAGGGATTTGATATATTCTGCCATCTATCTTATCAATTTATCATTGAAAGCTCTGGCGATTACTGTCAGTTGACTGATTAACTCCCCCAGAATTAGGAGTTCACTGAAACCTGGTTACATGCGTGTAGTATGCATTATCACCTGTAATTTACACAGTGGAAAATGGTTGAGGATCATTGTCCTGTCTTGTTAAGAAGTAGGTACATTTATTTCAACTCTGTACCATACTCTAAAAAGCCTTCTCCCTAAACATCTGAACCCTGGTATTCGCAGTATACCTAGTGTTTCTCCTTTAGCAGCAAGCACAAAAAGCAGTTTAACTCAAACTCTCATCAGTTACCTGCAAGTCGGCATCAAATTCATGTTTCAGGTGTGCCTCTTCCGCAGCCTCCACAAGACGCTGGAAAGACAGAAAGCAACACAGAGAGTCAGAAGTGTGACCTGGACCCCACCTCAACATCGTGAAAACACTGACATTTCTCCATTGCCCCAAATGCCAGGTCATACCATGGCACGGAAACTGTGACCTGCTGCCCGCGCTCCCAACGAAGCTGAAAATAACATCAGTGTCAAAATCCAGTTTCTGTTTTCATCACCCAATCATACATGTACATAAATGCACACATGTTCTGTATCCCTTTCATAAAAATTCAAAGACACTGGCTCTTGAGGCTAGATATGGACTCCAAAACCTACCCAGAAAAGTGTATTCCTTAAGCATAGAACGCCCATGGTCAAGATTTATTGAACTGAACTGAGTCCAACTCTAAGTAGGCTTTCTTCCCCAGTGGTTTGGAAATGGTATTTATTTTAATTCCCTCAATCATTTAAGGTCAACTCTTTCTGCACCCAGCTCTGGTGCATAATTATCAGGTAACATTTATTTGAAGTTAATGGTACATCAATGCCATCTTGACAATCTGCATCCCAATAAGAAAATCACTAAAATTAAATCAATAACTAACAACTATAAATGCACAATTGTTGTTACTCTTCTTTGCCAATGAAATTCAGCCAATACATATTGTTATGAAACAGTTTTTATAAAATTCCATTTAATGCCAATCATTTATTCTTTAATTTAAAGTTACCAACAATAAGTTATTTCTCACCATGAAAATGTAAGCTACAGGATATTGCAGAAAACTCACTTAGTGAAATAATATTTCACTGAAATTTTATTGAATTTAAAGAAAAACTTCAGACCTAGGTAAAAATTAAACCATTTATATTTTTCCCACAGTTATTCTTGTAGCCTATGCTGTCTTTAGCTTGCTTTTTTGACATATTATAGAACTGAGTTTAACAGGTCATGTTTCAAAAATTATGACATTAGATTAATCTCTAAATGATCACAAATTGACAGATAAATGTCCCACGAATAATTATTAAACTGGACATGGGAATACAGAGGCTGAAATATATTTGGGAAAATTGGGCACCAGTAGAAGCCCTAAAGCCTTCTCTCTCCAGAGGACATTTAAAGAAAGTGACAGGTCAGCCAGAGATGATGCTGCACGCAGAACGGAAACTGGGAAGCGTGGCCAATCTGGTTTCCCACTCTCTCTTCAGATAGTTGGGAAGAAGCTTCTCTTTCTCTGCTCAGTCAAAGAACAGATTCCAGGAAAATATTACAAGGCCAGAGCCAGAAGATCCAGTGCCAATTCTAGGGAAGGTACAATCCCCTACCATTGGGAAATCTGGGCAAGCCCTTACCCTCTCTAATTCTTGGGACGGTTTCCTCATCCCAAACATATGAAAAGACAATCCCAGATCAGTGGTTCTCAAAGTGGAGCCCCCCACCAGCAGCATCAGTTTCACCTGAGAATCTGTTAGAAACTCACATTTTCAAGTCCCATCCCAGTCCTACAGAATCAGAAGCTCTGGGGCTGAGCCCAGCAAACTTTTTTTTTTTTTTTAATATCTATTATTTTTATTTATTTGGCTGCACCAGTATGTGGGCATGTGGAATTTAGTTCCCCAACCAGGGATAGAACCTGGCCCCCATGTGTTGGGAAGCACAGAGTCTTAGGCACTGGACCAACAGGGAAATTATCCTAGCAATTTGTTTTAACAAGCTCTCTGGATGGTTAAGAAGCTGTTAAAGTTTGAAAGCCACTGACTACTAATAACACTCATCCCAGATCCCCTTGTAATGAGCCTCACCAACCTTCTGAGGTTTCCTCAACCTCATTTATCTTCTTAAAAATCTGTGTGTGTCTATATACATATACATATAGATGTCCTTTCACTATAAGACACAAAATACTTTATAGGAGAGAGGCATAAAATAAAGATGATGAGAAACAGAGTAAAAGAAAGAGACACTATCTATGTAGACTGGACACACTGGCCCCAACTTTCAATGAGCCTTGGTCTTTTTGGAAACACCCTGGTCAATGAAGCTTATTAACATCCTGTGATGACTTGATACAATTTGAAAATGTATCAGTGTGGACCCTGAAAGATAAATGACTGACAGTGATTGAAGAAATCTGTGTTTGCGTGAGCTTATTTTTTTAACCATTGTAACAGATTTAGAATGTATATGCATGTACCATGAAATCATTTACAAACTGTTATAAGGTATGTATAATAAATATTATACATCTTTGAACACTTACATATCAAAAAAGCCATTCATTTTGACTGTGTATTTACATTCATAGAAGTTGTTTTCTCATGGTGTCTAAGCACTTTCAGAACCCAGAAAAGAACTGCAATGAAGTGGACAAATGATCAAAAAATAAAAACAAAATAAAATTTCTTAATGAACGAGACAGATATATTGAAAAAAGTGAAGAATTGGAAACCCCAAAAACAATAAAGTAGTATAGGCCAACAAATAAGAAACAGGCAACTTGAAGTTATCATGAAACAATATAGCATAAAATGCATTTCATATAATCTTTTATTTACACTTATATTTATGTGTATCTCATACATGCCATAAACAAATTTGTGTATAGAGCTTCCCTGGTGGCTCAGTGCTAAATAATCCGCCTGCCAATGGAAGAGATATGGGTTTGATACCTGATCTGGGAAGATCCCACATGCCACAATGTAGCAACTAAGCCCATGTGTCACAACTATTGAGCCTGAGCTTTAGAGCCCAGGAGCCGCAACGGCTGAGCCCCCATGCCACAACTACTGAAGCCTGCAAGCCCTGGAGCCCCAGCTCTCCACCAGAAGACACTGCAATGAGAAGCCTGAGCTATGCAACTAGAGAGTAGCCTCTGCTCGCTGCAATCAGAGAAAAACCCACAAAGGAACAAAGACCCATTACAACCAAAAACAAAGTAATTAATTAAAATATCTTTTAAAAAATCTGCGTATGGCATAACATGAAATGTATTTCAACTACAAATACTGTAATACAAACCACAGGGCACAAGAAAATAACACACTAGAAACAATTCTATAACACTGTACAAACCACTGACACCAGCCAGAACACTGTTCTTTGTGTGGAGTAGTCGAGTCCATGAGAATTTGAATCCTGCTGGCTGGTTTTTACGTTCATTTTCAAGTTAAATCTGCTGCATGCCTTTTTTTAACTTAATTTATCTCACACATTTCTTGTTTCCATAAAGATATTTTCCTATCATGCTCACTACAGAGCTTCAGGAGATATGATTCAGAAAAAAAGTTAGTTAACTGGCAGCCACACATAATACTGTCTCATGTGAAGCATGGAAGTACTTTGCAACAGGACACTTTGAAAGGACATATCCTTCTTGTGATGGAGTTATCCCAGTCTGCACTCTGATGCCAACAGGAGACAGGCCTACATTATATGAGAGAATTCAGGGGAATCCCCGGCCTCTCCCGCACCAACAAGGATAGACTCAGTTGCTATGCACAGTGATAATGACAAAAAGCACATCAAGAGCCATGAACACCTTTTGGAAAGAACAAAACATTGTCAATCTTTCTCAAAACACTAGTATAAAATAAATGAATTATAGGAAATGTTATGTAAGAAAGAAATCATGTGCCATAAATTTACCTAAAACAGAGCAGTCCTGGAGACAGTGTTCCCATTGTTAATAAAATAAAAATAAACTGAATCATCATTAACAAAATCAAAACCACTCAACTTCCAACTCATGCTTACCAGCAGAAAATAATAGCCCAGAGTATCCTTTTCTGAGCAAATATCCTTATCATCTAAGTCAAATTAAGTATGTTTTTAAAATCATTTTGATTATTACTTGCAGGCAAGGAAAATCGATTTAAATGTGCTAATATTTTAGTTATTATATAAGGAACTGCCACTTAGCCTGAGGAGAACTGTTACTTTCCATATCTATTAGAAAGGCAGTGTTCTTTTTAATAATAAGTTAATTTTCTCTTGTATGAATTCCTTTTGGGGCTTTGCAGATGAGACTACAGAATTGTGTGTTTTTTTTTAATTAAAACTACACACTGGAAATAAAAATGGTTTTGAAGACTGGTATTCAAAATTGATATTTGAGAAAGCAGCAGTTTTGTCCATAAGTACACTTTCCCCCTTAATAACCAAGCATTTCCTTACTAAATAAAAATGATAACAATATAGCAGAATATACATCCTGGCCTTGAAACGAAGCACCTACGAGCTAAAAACTTGCAATTCATCAATTGATACATATTACATTGACTTTTAAGATTTCTAAATAACTCTTCCTTTTTAGTGGAATAAACACAAAAGTTATCTTTATATATATAAAATGCTAGAAGCCATGGACCATAGATAGTATTTATAGCTCTGGTGAAGGCAAAACTGCCAAGGGGAACCGCAGGGGTATTAAGGCATTTCATTTAAAATCACATCTTATTTCTTGTTACAATGACTCCACATATATCATTCAACAATACAGAATGCACAGTCTCCCCTCTCCTCCCCTGAAAACACTGAAATCAAGGCTAGCGTTAAAGACATTGGAGATGTCACATTCTCTGTCATGGTCCAGAAGGGGGAAAATAGGACACCAAGTCAAAGTAAAAATTGGATCAGAAGAAGAAAATGATTTTTTGTTCTACTTGTATTTCATTTTTTGGTTCCAGATCTTTTTGGCTTAAAAGGAGAAAAGATGGAAAGAAATATGCAGTGAAAGTGGGGAGAGTAATGGAAAATACAATTCCACAACCAAAGTAACATATTACTGGAGTCCTACTGATTCTATCAGGTGAACAAATTGTGCATAAGTGAAAAAAGTTTTTAATAAAATCCCTAAACCTGGAGCAGGGACAATTATGGCCAAAAAGTCTTTAAACAGAAACATAAAAACCATACATAGGACTTCCCTGGTGGTACAGTGAATAAGAATCTGCCTGCAAATGCAGAGGACACAGATTTGATTCCTGGTCCAGGAAGATTCCACATCCCGAGGAGCAACTAAGCCCATGAAGCGCAGCTACTGGAGCCTGTCCTCTAGAGCCCCTGAGCTGCAGCTTTGATCCCACATCCTGCACTCCTGACACCCGGGCACCGAGAGCCTGTGCTCCGCAACAAGAGACGCCACCACAGCTAGAAGCCCAGGTGCCAGCGCCAAGAAGGAGCCGCCACTCGCCTCGACTGGAGAAAGTCTGAGGGCAGCAATGAAGATCTAGTGCAACCAAAAATAAATAAGTCAATAGATTTTCTTAAAAAACACATGAAAAGCAAAGAAAAATGACATTTCTATTTCTCATGTTAAAGATAAAAAGTTTTGGCTTGTAAATTCTATGATCATGGGATACAGGAATTTTAACAAAAATTTCAAACTATTTAATATGTCTAGTGATTTCACTTTGTGTTTTACAAAGACATTTAATGCTCATATCGGGTTTTTATTGCCCCCTTTCTCTGCAATGAGTACAAAATTCTTTCTCAAATAATGCTTAAATTCAACTGAAGGGATTCTAGGGAAAATCTGAGGTCATGTTAACATACTGCTAGTTATTAAATTGTCTTTAATATCAGAAAAAAGATCACGTGACTCTTCCTTCAACTCAACAAGAGCTAAACTTGCAGAAAAGCAGCTAAATGGGGCAATCAAAGAGAAGTAACCATCACTGTCACAACCACACCCAGCGTGATGTGGTTCATCCTTTCCTTACACAAAGGATTAGCAGCTTTTGTTTTAGGGACTGCCAACAAGTGTGATGGAGTAAAAGCTACATGCTGTGCCAATCAGTATGCACAGCAGGTAATTATTATCCTAGTACCATGTTACGATCATGTCTTAAACTTGACATACTGACCATCTGAACAGATAAGGACAGAGGAAACCCAGGTTCTCTCTACAGTCACAGATTTCAAACTCAACTGATCCTAGAAATAAAAATGAAAAATCTCTATTCTCATTAAATGCCATCAGTTCATCAAAAAATCTGTCCAGAAATCTGAACAAAATGAGACTGATTTGTCCCAGGATTAATTCTAAACACTCCATCCTTGTATGAAGAGTCAGAAACCAACAATTTAAGAACTGTCATGTTGGGGGGAAAAGGACGATATTTAAATTTACATTTTCACTCCATCTGTTGTTAATCTCTTCTCTTCTCCAATCTGGATATAGTTTTTATCACTCTGTAACAGTGTAGATTAGGGCTCCCCAAGAGACTCAGTGGTTAAAGACGTCACCAGAAGACTCAGGAGATGTGGGTTCAGTCCCTGGGTTGACAAGATACATGGGAGAAAGAAACAGCAACCCAATCCAGTATTCTTGCCTGGAGAATCCCATGGACGGAGGAGCATGGCTCTAGTCCATAAGGTCACAGAGTCAGGCGCGACTAAGCGCACAGGCAACAGTATAGATCAACCTTTGATGCTTTTGCAGCCAGAGTAGCTGAAGGATTAGCACCACCAGTGGGCCATGGAACATCATGAGGTGGTTTACAGAGAGTGCAGGACATGCACAAAGAAAATAGCTATTTCCCTATAAAGAGCTACATGAAAAATCAGTAACAACAAGCCACGAAGCTTCCCAGGAAAAAAATTACATTTAAGTTGAGCTCTAAAGGAAAGTGGGACGTTGCTAAAAGAGCGTTCAGCCCAAAGAAACATGGCAAACAAAGTTTTGGAGGCAAGAAAACTTTGGGGACTTTGTTCTAGAAACAGCTGGATCTCAGAGACCTATGCAAAGACCACATTAATGGCTGGATTACCATCAGGTAGTGAATCAGGGCAAAAGGAATAACCTGGAAAGATGGACACCAACTAGACAAGAAATCCGAGACATCTTTCCCTCCTACTCTGAAACACTGAAGCTGAAGTTAAAGTCATATCTGAGTCTAATAATATTCAGTAATCCTTATTGATACGAATGTTTTTGCTTTTCCACTCCAATAGAAAAGGCACATATAAATCACCAGCTATCAAGATGATCGTTCCTTTAGAGAAAAACAAGTTTTAAGGAGCCTTCATTATTTCTTTGTTCCTGTACAAGAAATAAGCTTTGTTGCACACGAATGAACATTTTGTATAAAATGACCTTCTGCTTGAAAGCTGCAAAGATTGCTTCTGCTTTAAAAACAGCAAACATTTCAAAGTAGATTATAAAAGCTAATCTATAAAGTTTCCAGAGAAAGCAGGTAACAGAACAATAGAGTAAACACATCGTGTGTATGTGGGGAGAGTTTTCTTTGCTTCTTCCACCCCATCTCTTCCTGTCTCCTTCAGATTGCAGAAGGCTACACCAACCTTTTACAAGACAAAATAAGCCTAGAGTTTACATCAGAAGACTGGATCACAATCAATAACAAATTATCTTTGTTTCCACAGGAGATACCTGTTATCAATTTGAGGCTGATTCGATTAATAACTGTTATCAACATGAGTGGCCAATTTCCAAACCAAAGCTATCTCATTTTACACCTAAGGCTGCATTTGCCAAAATGTAACATTTGCAAAACTATTGAACACGGAAACAGCCAAGCTGCTCAAAAGGCTACCCAAGGGCCAGAGCAGCTGGGAGGAGACAGAAAAAATAGACAGTCTTATATTTCAGCCCAAGCAAGTTTTTCCAAATGATCCAGCATTTTAGAATGTGGTCTTCTATGTAGATATCCTCCTGGCAGTGGTTTATAGAGTTGGATTATCAAAATTAAGGCTATTTAACCATGAACCTTATAAAGTTTCCTCTGCATCCCTCAGTTTTAAGACAACTGAACTCTTCCTTTCATGGGCAATAGAACTGTCATTAACTTCCTGAGAGGATATAAGTCCAGTGTGAAAAGAGCTATGATATTAAGTCGGTTTAAGGATAAGCATATCTTTTTCCCACAGTGGAAATCACCTATCAATGAGGGCTCTGACCATGTTGAACAAAATTTTGTTCCAGCCCTTAATCATATATTTCCAGGGCTGACTCAGAGGTTTTGACCAGAATCCACAATGGCAGAGCATTGAGGATACTGTCCAACTAGGTAAGCAGGATGGGAGCATCTGCCTGAGATAAGAAAGATAAGATAAGGTGCAGCCAAGTTAAGAAGATGATAGTCCTGGAGAGAATGTCTATGGTACAGAGAGTTTCCAATCCTGGCTGTAACAACAAGTTCCCATCACTTCTGTTCAATTTAGTTTAACAAGTATTTGTGGAGAACCTATTAAGTAATCAGAATAGCAATAAGAACTGAGTGGGTCACTAAGGAGATGACATAATCATGGCTCTAAGCTTTTGGCCTTTTAAACATTACATCTCAATAGAATTAGAACAGTCTCAGAGCCCAAGAACAAAGGTTTGAATACAGATCTTCCCACTCAGTAGCTACTTGACTCTGTGAAAACCTTAACTTCTTTGAGTCTTGGTTTTCTTACCCGGTGAACTGAAATAGTACCATTTTTAGTCTGTATTTCCATGGGTGAATTTGATGAGCACGTACATGCAAAACATTTCCTGAAGAATTCCACACAAATGTAATTAAGCTATCATGGTAATGGGGCAGGGGAAGAGACAAAATTTTCAAGCATAACACTGTTTGACTGAATAAGAAAAGACCAGAGTCTATGATTCCCATAGTTGGCTCCCATGTGGGGAGAACTTGGAACAGCAACACAAGTTCACAGTTACATGGAGGTTATGTGAAAGTTAATTCTGCTGCCAAGAAAAGGGCTCCAAAATCTGTGTTCTCAACACAAGGCTGTGCACCTGCTCCTCGAGGACTGGCTTTCAGAATCCACCACTCTTTTTTCAGCTTCAACAGCAAAATCTGTGATCAGTGGGGTGAAAATGGAATGAGGCAAGGGCCTTTATAACATTTTGACTGATGTCCTCAAAATGGCACAAACACAGAAATTAAGCTGTTTGCCAAAGCAAGCTCCTTTGATGGATGGTACCGGTGCAGAATAGGATAGCGAATATGGCAGGCAGCTCCCCGCCCCTGGGCCCCAACTGTAATCAGGGAAGGAAAATTCCCTTCCCCCTTGAAAACAGAGAAATATTGAACAATTTCCATGTCTAATAGATTTTACCTACTCAGATGGATTTTTATGTAAATATGATGCAGGGGAAAAGCTATTTCAATTGTTTCTATTCTCTCCTTGTATCTACCCATCCAGATGTTTACCAGGCAACTTCAGTTTGAAAGGGAACATATTACGTTGGTCCAAGAGTAGGCTCTGGGGTCAGACAACCTGACTTGAATCCTGGCTTGAGCTACTTCATTGGAGTACTCTGGGCAAAAGTTCTTGGTACCTAATGAATGTTCATTAATGTCAGCTCTTATTATTGTTGATGATGATAACAAGACAATGCTGATGATAATCAAGAATATGAGAAAAATTACACTAAAAGCTCCGCCATGAAGATGACCAACACATTCACAGTTCAGCTCTGAGGAGAAGCAACTATTTATAATTATAGACAGTATAGTGTGGGCTACTACAGGAGGTCCCACAAGAAGATAACAGCAAATTATTTAGTTTCACACTTCCTATCCCAGTGCCAAACTGTTCTAACTACTTTAATCAATTAATCCATTTAATCCTCACAGCCATCCTATAAAGGAAAGCACATACACTTATCCCAACTTTACACATGGGAGAACCACAGAGCAAAGAGGTTTAAGGTGTTATGACAACTCAAAGTAAGAAAACTCTGCCAGGGAATGGGGTACCAGTGTGAGGAAGGTTTCATAAATGATGTGACAGTGAGTTTGAGTTAAAGGCTGAGTGCAAGTCAGCCAACTGGCTAAGAGAAGTGATGGGAGACTGAGCGGCAAAGACCCTAAGGAAGAAGGCTCATGAGTCTTCAGAGTCTGTTGGTGGTTTGGAATGGGGAAGGCCAGTGGTGTGGGGAGAAGGGTACAAACAGGCAGGCGACTGGGGTTTAAATGAGCAAGGGCAAGGAGCAAGGCCAAGGAACACTATGTTCTGTGCACTATAGTCTGGGTGAGGAGCAAAGAGGTCTGATTGGGCATAAAAGCAACATGATCAGTTCTGAAACTGAAGTCATCTTTAAAGTAATCTGGTAGCAATGATTTAAAAAATAGATTATACATGTTAGAATGCCATTCTATCATGTAAGAATTGAATCGCCAGTCTATGTCTGACGCAGGATACAGCATGCTTGGGGCTGGTGCATGGGGATGACCCACAGAGATGTTATGGGGAGGGAGGTGGGAGGGGGGTTCATGTTTGGGAACACATGTAAGAATTAAAGATTTTACAATTAAAAAAATAAAAAACTAATTAAAAAATTAAAAAAATAAAATAAAAAATAGATTCGACTCCTATATCTAGATTGGAAGGAAAGAAGGGAGGAGGAAGAAAGGGATAGATTTGAAGCAAACCAGGAAAGAAATGTAGGGTGAAGCAAGGTTTTAAGGTGAAAATATGCTCACGCTCTGTGAGCAGTAATAAGCAAAAAACAGTAACAAGAACCATCATGAAAAACTCCCTGTAGGCTCAGGTCAGGGCAGTATTCAGATACTTCCCAAGGACCAGAAAGCCATCAGCAGGCCTCCAATTCAAAGAGCCTTAAACTTAGACTTCCTGCAGTAATCTCCTAAAGAGAGCGCAGGTATAGTCACAGAGAAACCACGGCACTGGAAGAAGATGCACCTCTTTCCTGGACCACACAGCCTATGGTGCATATAATTTTTCTTACTGTATCCTTTACTTCTCGGGAAAAACTCAATGACACTGTATAAGCACTCTCTGCTTAAAAAAAAAAAAAGTAATGTGTTAAATGCAAATATTTAAAATATACCCCTGTTCTCAACTCTGTTTTGTCATTAGGTCCGTCTAGTCAAAGCTATGGTTTTTCCAGTAGTCATGTATGGATGTGAGAGTTGGACCATAAAGAAGCTGAGCGTCAAAGAATTGATGCCTTCAAATTGTGGTGCTGGAGAAAACTCTTGAGAGCCCCTTGAACTGCAAGGAGATCAAACAAGTCAATTTTAGGAAATCAACCCTCAACATTCATTGGAAGGACTGATATTGAAGCTGAAGCTCCATTACTTTGGCCACCTGATGAGAAGAGCTGATTCAGTAGAAAACACTCTGATGCTGGGAAAGATTGAGGGCAGGAGGACAAAGGGGGCGACAGAGGATGAGATGGTTGGATGGCATCAGCGACTCGATGGTCCTGAGTTTGAGCAAACTCTGGGAGACAGTGAAAGACAGGGAAGGCTGGAGTGCTGCAGTCCATGGGCTTGCAAAGAGTCGGATATGAGTGATCAACAACAACATTTCTTAACAGACTGGGAACCCTGAAAAATGAAAACGGCCTGGGTCCCTCTTGACTTTTGAAGGACCTTGAGTTATCAGACCAAGTTGGCTTTTACTTTTCTAAAGTAAAGTCAACCACTCATACATATGTGTGAAGCTGACTTAAAATGAAATCAAGAATAAATAGTGAAAAATAAGACCATTCCCATGATCTTGGTCCCCAATCATTTTATGTAAGTCCCTTGCTTCAGTGTGCTCAGAAAAGGCCCTCCTCCAGCAAAAGAAATAAGATCCTGAAGCCAGCATTCTAAACCCTGCCTGATACTTTCCCAAAAAATGACTGCTTCAACTTAAGATACTGGGCAGCAAGGGGAGCAATCCTGGAGGCAGGATCCTGTCTATATATGAGCCATACAAAAGCTATATATGAGCTTTTAAGTCCATTGGAAGCTGAGTAAACCATGGGGCTGGTTCTGAATTAAGTGTGTGTGCCTTCAACTCATCTTCTGTTCTCTTTCCCTTCTAATTCTTATATGCCCCTTTTGTATTCAAGGAATGACATTTTCACTGTTTGGAATCAGGCTTACCATTTTAAAATTCCAAGGATGAGAAGCCAGCTTAAAGGATAAGCTGGCTTTCCCTTTTTTAATGGCCAGGTAATGAACTGAAATTACACAGAAGATTTGAATTTTATAGAAAGGTATTCATATACTTTATTCTCTCTGCTTCAACTCTCTTTCTCCTCTGTCAACTTTTAATTATAACTTTATTTCAAAATGACAATCAAGTAAGCAGATATATGAACACATGCTAGTGGTAAAAGATTGGAGGATTTTTTTTTTTTTTAATGAAGAAAAGACAGAACTAACAAAGGACTGATTCCACAGTACCAAAAAGTAAACTAAGACCAAAAACTTAAATTCTTTCAAATGTTTATGAAATTCATTTGTATACCAGGCTTGCTTTTCTTTTTTTTTTTTTTTGATGTGGAACATTTTTTAGTCTTTATTGAGCTTGTTACAATATTGCTTCTGTTTTACCTTTTGGTTTCTTTGGCCATGAGGCATATGGGATCTTAGATATCTGACCAAGGATTGAATCCGCACTGGCTGCATTGGAAGGTGAAGTCTTAAACATTGGACTGCTAGGAAAGTACCATCGACCTGCTTTTGACATTCATCATGCTTTGCTCACACAAACTCCCTCCTGATTGGTCAGGCCCTTCAGTTTGGAGTCTTGTAACTTATTGATGCTCTTACAGGACTCAAACAAAATGGACAACACACTGACAGTCTACGTTTACCTTTCTCCAGACACACAGACCCTAGCCACACAGAGCAGTAAATTCAGCCACATAAAATGTCCACTCTGTGAATCCAAAGCCATTAAATCTCAGCAAGTCTATGCAGTTTCAGCAAATACATTTGGACTTTAGTGGGCTTTAAATTCCCTTTAATAGTCTAAAGCAAAATTATTTTGAGCAAATTAAGAGTTCGACGAAGACACAGAAGATGGGAATGAATACAACAGAGGCCCTTGTTTGGGCCGAGCACTTTACACTGTTTGCCCACTTAAGCTTTACAGTAAGCCCTTGGGGAACTATCCTTATCACACAGATGAGAAACAGTTTTAGAAGGTGAAGGGACTACCCCAAAGTGATCCAGAAAATGAGTTATAGTGTTAAGAATGACACTCATTTTCCAGTGACTGTGAAGATGGGGAGATCCTGGCTGGGAAAAGGATGCTGGATTTCATGATCCTCCCAGTCTTTTGACCCTTCCCCAAGGCCCTTCAGTAAAATGGCTTGATTCCTTCCCCCAACAAAGAAACTCAGGACACTCCCACTTGGCTAAACTGCTATAAACACTTGGATCATCAGTGCCAATGCGGACACCCTCTATAGTGACATGGATCCTGGAACCGTAGCCACTAGCAGCTGCCTCAACTGGTCCTTAAGAAAAGACTTAAGTCTAACAAACAAATAAACTGATGACATGATGTCTTGATTGGATCTTGACTGTCATGAGTATTAAGCTTCAAAACCAGGTAGAAAGAGGCATAAGAGCTAGACTGGAGGAAATGATACACCCTCATATCTTTTGCATCAGAAACAGTGCTTGCCATCTAATTATCTGACAAAAAAAAAAACCAGACTGATCACAACTTTTATCATGCCCCAAAACAGGGATGCAAATCTATCATTAAGGGAAAAAAAACCACAATCTGATGGGTGACCATTACCTATTATCTCTCACAGCTCAGTGATCCTCCCTTTCAGGCGAGCAGACCTTTTAGAGAACTCATCTCCATGGTGACAAGGATTTTGCACAAGAGTCAAGACCAAACATCTAGTTTTTGATGTGACGGGAGAGGCAGTAATCTTACGTGGTCTGAGAGCAGCTGCTCACACGTGTCCTTTAGGCCAAGTTTCACTTGATCCCCGTGGGGAGCCAAGCAGAATCAGCTCAGTAGGAGCAAGACACTGAGCAGGAACAGGATGCTGCACCTGGAAAACACAGTCCTCCCACTGCACCGTCAGTGCCTCCTGAGCATGAACCAACAGACAGGACCCCGGCCTTCATGGGCTTATGTTGAAAGAGACAAAGAGAACAGATGCAAACAAGGAAACAGATGCCGTAGGTCACATGAGGTAAGAATGAGGGTCATAAGATTATAAAACAAGGTGGCATGGTAGAAAGTGACAGGGGCAGGAATGTTTGCGGTGCTCAGAAAAGAGATGCCCACAAAATCAACTTGTACCTCAATAACAAGAAGGAGCCCAGAGGCTATCTGGGCTAAGAGCTACCCAGAAGGAAAAACAGCAAGTGCACAGGCTCTGAGGTGCTGGCTACTTAACTCAAACACAGATCCACAATCTGAAACCTGTGGTGCCAGGTGTGCCTAGTTCAGGATTATTTGAATTTTAGAAAGGTAAAATGATATACATATCACATATTTGTTACAAATCACCCCCAGTGAGGGCTGAGGAAGTACCCCATAATCAAATATTAATATTTCTATAATAAGACATATGATTATTCACATTAAGGAGAACAAATAAATATTATACATAACCACCTGTTAGTTCCATTCATTTCCACCAAATGAGTTATGAAAAACATTTCAACTTTCAGAGCTATCTGTATTACAAAATTGGAGTATGAGTTTATGAACCTACTCAAACTTGAAAAAATTTAAGTTTATAGACATTTCTCAACTTTATGTTGCTGCTGCTGCTGCTAAGTCGCTTTAGTCATGTCTGACTCTGTGCAAGCCCATAGACAGCAGCCCACAAGGCTCCCCCGTCCCTGGGATTCTCCAGGCAAGAACACTGCAGTGGGTTGCCATTTCCTTCTCCAATGCAGGAAAGTGAAAAGTGAAAGTGAAGTAGCTCAGTCGTGTCCAACTCTTAGCGACCCCATGGACTGCAGCCCACCAGGCTCCTCCATCCACGGAATTTTCCAGGCAAGAGTACTGGAGTGGGGTGCCATTGCCTTCTCTGCAACTTTATGTTAGCCATAAAGTATTCTCAGCCCTTTAGCTTGGCTACCACATGAGCCAACAAATTAAATGAGGAGGTATAGATCAAATAAATGCAAATGGAGGAGAGATCTTATTGAAGTGATGAAAATGCATACACAATGTGATATAAGTTATACCTCAATGAGGTTGTTAGTAAACACCCTCTTCAAACAACACAAGAAACAATATAGCAAACAGCCTTTTCCAAAAACACAAGAGATGACTCTACACGTGGACATCACCAGATAATTAATCTCGAAATCACTGATTATATTCTTTGCAGCCACAGATGGAGAAGCCCTATACAGTCAGCAAAAACAAGACCGGGAGCTGACTGTGGCTCAGATCATGAACTCCTTATTGCCAAATTCAGACTTAAACTGAAGAAAGTAGGGAAAACCACTAGACCATTCAGGTATGACCTAAATCTAATCTCTTACAATTATACACTGGAAGTGACAAATATATTCAAGGGATTAGACCTGATAGAGTGCCTGAAGAACTATGGAGGAAGGTTCATGACATTGTACAGGAGGCGGTGATCAAAACCACCCCCAAGAAAAGGAACTGTAAAAACACAAAATGGTTGTCTGAGGAGGTCTTACAAACAGCCAAGAAAAGAAGAGAAGCAAAAGGCAAAAGAGAAAAGGAAAGATATAGCCATCTGAATGCAGAGTTCCAAAGAATAGCAAGGAGAGTTCAGAAAGCCTTCCTAAGTGACCAATGCAAAAAATAGAGGAAAACAGTGGAATGGGAAAGACTAGAGATCTCTTCATGAAAATTAGAGATACCAAGGGACCACTTCATGCAAAGATGGGCTCAATAAAGGACAGAAATGGTATGGACCTAACAGAAGGAGAAGATATTAAGAAGAGGTGGCAGCATACACAGAAATACATAAAAAGATCTTAATGACCCAGATAACCATGACAGTGTGATCACTCACCTAGAGCCAGACATCCTGGAATACGAAATCAAGTGGGCCTTAGGAAGCATCACTACAAACAAAGTTACTGGAGGTGATGAAATTCCAGCTGAGCAACTTGAAATCCTAAAAGATGATGCTGTGTAAGTGCTGCACTCAATACGCCAGCAAATTTGGAAAACTTAGCAGTGGCCACAGGACTGGAAACGATCAATTTTCATTCCAGTCTCAAAGAAAGGCAATGCCAAAGAACGTTCAAACTACTGCACAATTGTACTCATCTCACACACTAACAAAGTAATGCTCAAAATTCTCCAAGCAAGGCTTCAACAGTATGTGAACTGAAAACTTCCAGATGTTCAAGCCAGATTTAGAAAAGGCAGAGGAACCAGAGATCAAATTGCCAACATCTGTTGGATCATGGAAAATGCAAGAGAGTTCCAGAAAAATACCTACTTTTGCTTTACTGACTATGCCAAAGTCTTTTATTGTGTGGATCACAACAAACTGTGGCAAATTCTTCAAGAGATGGGAATACCAGATCACCTTACCTGCCTCCTGAGAAATCTTTATGCAGCTCAGGAAAGGAAAAAGGGAAGCGAAGTCATTCAGTCATGTCCGACTCTTTGCGACCCCATGGACTGTTGCCTACCAGGCTCCTCTGTCCATGGGATTTTCCAGGCAAGGGTATTGGAATGGGTTGCCATTTCCTTCTCCTGGGGATCTTCCCAATCCAGGGATCGAACCTGGGTCTCCCACATTGTAGGCAGATGCTTTACCATCTGAGCCACAGGGAAATCTTAATGCAGGTCAAGAAGCAACATTAGAACGGGACATGGAACAACGGACTGGTTCCAAGTCTAGAAAGGAGTACGTCAAGGCTATATATTGTCACCCTACTTATTTAACTTATATGTGGAGTACATCATGAGAAATGACTGGCTGGATGAAGCAAAGCTGGAATCAAAATTGCCGGGAGAAATATCATTAACCTCAGATACGCAGATGACACCACCCTTATGGCAGAAAGTGAAGAACTAAACAGCCTCTTGATCAAAGTGAAAAAGGAGAGTGAAAAGGCTGGCTTAAAACTCAACATTCAGAAAACTAAGATCATGGCATCCAGTCCCATCACTTCATGGCAAATAGATGGGGAAACAATGGCAACAGTGAGAGACTTTATTTTCTTGGGCTCCAAAATCACTGCAGATGGTGACTGCAGCCATGAAATTAAAAGATGCTTGATCCTTGGAAGAAAAACTATGACAAACCTAGACAGCATTACAAAGCAGAGACATTACTTTGACAACAAAGCTCCATATAGTCAAAGTTATGGTTTTTTACAGTAGTCATTTATTGATGTGAGAGTTGGACCATAAACAAAGCTGAGCACTGAAGAACTGATGCTTTTGAACTGTGGTGTTGGAGAAGACTCGAGAGTCCCTTATATTGCAAGGAAATCCAATCAGTCAATCCTAAAGGAAATCAGTCCTGAATATTCACTGGAAGGACTGATGCTGAAGCTGAAGTTCTAATGCTTTGGCCACCTGATGCGAAAAACTGACTCTTTAGGAAAGACCCTGATGCTGGGAAAGATTGAAGACAGGAGGAGAAGGGGACCACAGAGAATGAGATGGTTGGATGGTATCACCAACTCAATGGACATGAGTTTGAGGAATCTCAGGGAGTTGGTGATGGACAGGGAAGCCTGGCGTGCTGCAGTCCATGGTGTTGTAAAGAGTCAGACATGACTAAGCGACCGAACTGAGGTGAAGATTGTTACAACATCAACGAGAGAAACTCAGAAATGTTAATTAATATACTCACAAGTCTATAAATGTAGAAACCCTTTTATCTATAATGTGATCTATTTTCTCACAGTAAAAGTGTTCCCAGTAATGTAAAATAATACATCTATTTTGGAAAACAATCTGGCAGTTACTAAAAGGTTAAACACAGACTTACCATACAACCCAGAATTCCACTCTTTCATTTTTCAAGAAAAATGAAAAATCAAGTTTACACAAAAACTTACACACAGATGTTCACAACTGTGCTTTTCATAATGGCCCCAAAGTGGAAATAACCCTAAAGCCCAAGAGCTGATGAATGGATAACCAAATGCAGTATATCCATACAATGGAATATTAGTCTGCAATAAAGAGAAATGAAGCACATCAGTATATAACATAGATGGAGCTTGAAAACAGTAGGCTATGTGAAAGGAGTCAGTCACACAAAATCACATATTATATGATCTCATGTATATGAAATGTTCAAAAAAAGGGAAATTCACAGAAACAGAAAGCAAATTACCAGATGCAGCACTGGGGAGGATGGTAAAATTAAAGGACAGGAGCTAAAGTTATTGGGTTTCTTTCCAGGATAACGAAATTGTTCTAAACTTACTTGTGGTGATAGTTTTACAACTGCAAATATTTAAGATTTAATATATTTACTAAATATATATAAATATATATGAGATTTAATATAAATGTTGAATATCTTTAGTATTATTAAATTAATTTATATAACATTTAATATATACTATATATTTAATATACATATTTAGTATATATATTTAATTTAACATATATACTAATATATAAATACATATATGCTAAAATTCAGAGTGAATTTATACTTCATATAGATAAACTGCATGGTATATAAATTATATTTCAATAAAACTATCACCAAAAAACACTGTCTTTGTACATTAGGATGGAATTAAATATGCATTACTGTCTGATGTTCCTCAAAGCACAAACGACTCCATGACATCTGCCAGACTAGTGAGTATAACCTGTCTTCATAAAACATGACCTATGACTGCCAATCACCATTAACAGTGGGAAAGTTCTTGTTTTCCAACTATGACATTGGACAAGTCTGTGAAGAGATTTAAATCTCCTTTAAAGACTTACTTATTTACTTGGCTCTCAATTAGGATCTCTTATGCACCTTTAGCACAACAGTGCATTTCAGATCAGCTAGTTAAAATATTATCAGTTGCAATAACTGTGACAAGAAATAATAAATATTATTGAGATAAAAATTAGTAAGTATATAAAGTGATCCTTGGAAGTGTGTTCTAGTGTGAACATTCAACCACAGCAATCTAGAAATTAAAATTGATGGTACCTAGGAGAGGCTTCCCCAGTGGCTCAGTGATAAAGAATCTGCCTGCAATGAAGGAGCTACAGGAGACGTGGGTATGATCCTTGAGTCAGAAAGATCCCCTGGAGGAGGGCACAGCAACCCACTCACTCTAGTATTCTTATCTGGAGGATCTCATGGACAGAGAACCCTGGCAGGCTACAGTCATAACGAGTCAGAAATGACTGGAGTATCTTAGCGTGCACATACACCTAGCAGGATTCTAGGTCAATACAGAGTTATCAAACACATAATGCTAACTAAAACTTTTCTTGCTTCTTGAGAAAGTAAACACCAATGGAGGAAAAGCTCATAGACTGGCAACAACATTTTGGAAGGCTTATAATAATGTATTACTATTTATTTATATCTCATTGCACTCCAAATAGATTTTCTCCTTTTTTGTATGAAACATAAAGAAGAAAAAGTGAAATAAAACCTCTATTATTAAGTTAATTTAGAACATTTGCTCTTAAGGAACATTAAACCAGTTAGTCAACAAATATTTATTAAGCATCAACTATATACAGAAAACAGGGCCAGACACTGAAAGGACCTACAAAATATTTATGGTAGTTTCTGCCCTCTAAGAATTTGTGGTATTCTTGCAATAATAAGTAACAATCCCTAACGCTATTTGCCGGAGAAGGCAATGGCACCCCACTCCAGTACTCTTGCCTGGAAACTCCCATAGATGGAGGAGCCTGGTAGGCTGCAGTCCATGGGGTCGCTGAGAGTTGGAAACGACTCAGTGACTTCACTTTCACTTTTCACTTTCCTGCATTGGAGAAGGAAATGGCAACCCACTCCAATGTTCTTGCCTGGAGAATCCCAGGGACGGCGGAGCCTGGTGGGCTGCCGTCTATGGGGTCGCACAGAGTCGGACATGACTGAAGTGACTTAGCAGCAGCAGCAATGCTATTTGCCAGATTTCAAATACTGTCTCCAGTTAATAAGCGGTGTAAGAGATTAATGGAGTGATGACACCCAACTTCTGAGACCACCAAGAAACTGGAGATAGTAGTTCTATTTGCAATTTATTAAGGAATCACCACACTGTTCTCCATAGTGGCTGTACTAGTTTGCATTCCCACCAACAGTGTAAGAGGGTTCCCTTTTCTCCACACCCTCTCCAGCATTTATTGCTTGCAGACTTTTGGATTGCAGCCATTCTGACTGGTGTGAAATGGTACCTCATTGTGGTCTTGATTTGCATTTCTCTGATAATGAGTGATGTTGAGCATCTTTTTACGTGTTTGTTAGCCACCCGTATGTCTTCTTTGGAGAAATGTCTGCTGGGCATACACACTGAGGAAACCAGAATTGAAAGAGACACATGTACCCCAGTGTTCATCGCAGCACTATTTATAATAGCCAGGACATGGAAACAACCTAGATGTCCATCAGCAGATGAATGGATAAGAAAGCTGTGGTACATATAAACAATGGAGTATTACTCAGCCATTAAATAGAATACATTTGAATCAGTTCTAATGAGACGGATGAAACTGGAACCGATTATACAGAGTGAAGTAAGACAGAAAGAAAAACACCAATACAGTATACTAACACATATATATGGAATTTAGAAAGATGGTAATGATAACCCTGTATGCGAGACAACAAAAGAGACACAGATGTATAGAACGGACTTTTCGACTCTGAAGGAGAGGGAGAGGATGAGATGATTTGGGAGAATGGCACTGAAACACGTCTACTATCATGTAAGAAATGAATCACCAGTCTATGTTCGATACAGGATACAGGATGCTTGGGGCTCGTGTACAGGGATGATCCAGAGAGATGATATGGGGAGGGAGGTGGGAGGGGAGTTCAGGGTTGGGAAGTGGGAGGGGAGTTCAGGGTTGGGAACTCATGTACACCTGTGGTGGATTCATGTCAATGTATGGCAAAACCAATACAGTATTGTAAAGTAAAATAAAGTAAAAATAAAAATTAAAAAATAAATAAATAAAATAAAATATCTGGAGAAGAAAAAAAAAGAAACTGGAGATGAATTCTGAACTAACTTTAAGAGGTGTAAAATTTAGGCAGGTTCCAAGTAAAGAAGGCAGACATCTTAAATGGGAAAAGCTGTGAAAGGCCAAGGTGCAGTTTTGGGAATGGAGGGCACATCAGTCTGGGCAGGCAGGCAAGGACACTGCATAGCTGGATCCAGGGTGGGGTAGAAGCCTGGACAAATCTGTGTGAGCACTTCACTTCATCCTGAATCAGTTCAAAGAGATGCTAGAGGAAAAGTGATCCAAGTCAACTAGGGGCCAGGGACCACTGGGGATGGCAGCGGAGCAAAGGGGAAGAGATATGAGAAAGCAAAGGGCTTTGGTTCGTCCATTCCAATGAACTGAAGCAGTGTGTAGAGCACTGGACACCACGCAGATGGGCCCCAGGACATACAGGGCCCATCACTGTCAAGCTTAATCACACCTAACAATAGAACTTCAGTCTTATTCTCTATCAGTATTTTTTAAAAAGATTTGTGTCTATAAATTATTTAATAGGTTTCCTTGAAAAGAAAAATGTTCCTTTGTAAAGTCTTAGGTCAGGAGAAAATAATAAGACAATCTTTTCAGTGACCTTCTATAACTGTGGAGTATTGATATATCATATGTACACATATCTAAAAAGATGTATCAAAAATGATTTTTTCTTTTATGTTCACTAAGCTTTCACAGGGGATGAGATGAAGTAAGCAGAGTGATTAGCATATCAAGTAAAACAAAAATGGAAATACACCTGAATATTAACTTCAGGACACATATGCTGATTATTAAACTGGATATATCAGGTATGCTGGTTATATGCTGAAAACAAAGCTTATATGAACCAGAAGCAATCAGCGACTCATCTTGGTTTTCTCTCCCTCTCTGTCTGTCTCTCTCTCAAGTTAAGTTCAAATATCATTTAGTAAGTAAAGATTAATGAGACACAGTCCTCCTCAAAGACTGCACAAAATAGTAAAGGAGATAAATATGTTATCAAATCACTGCTATTTAATATGATGAACATTATATGTAATTCAGATTTGATATCTTTCACATAAGCACTAAAATAATACCTGTTAATATAAAATCAAAAAAAGAATACCAACTCGTGTCCAGGTATTCTAATAATATCTTGCACCTTATATAATTTCCTCATTAACCAATATTTCACTAAGACAAACCACTTACTTAATGCTGTCTAATAGAATTTTTAATATGCAGGTACTCCATGAAAATCATCAATAATGCTTTTCACTTCGATGATAACTAACATTATAAGCAACAGTCAGGCAGGGGGTGGGGAGTCATAGAACACACCAGTAGCAGAGGTAAAGGCGGGAGGCATCTAAACTCTGCAGGTGGTAGGCAATGCTTCACAGAGTTAGGGACATGGAAGGAGCAGAAGAGTGCCACAAAGGCCAGAGCGGCCAGTGGACACGTAATCCAGGATATTCTGGGAAAACATGGCAAAGATCCTGGATCAGTTAAGATAAGTTTATTGGGAAGGCAAGTTGCTAGGCTTAAAAAGAGACTACTATAGGTTTCCCTGATGGCTCTGGGGTAAAAAAATCTGCCTGCCAAAGCAGGGGACACAGGTTTGATCCCTGATCCAGGAAGACCTCACATGGCCATGGAGCAGCTAAGCCCCTGCGCCACAACCACGGAGCGCACATGCCACAACTACTGAAGCCCACATGCCCTAGAGCGCATGCTCTGCAACGAGAGAAGCCATCACAATGGGAAGTCACAGCACTGCAGCTGGAGAGCAGCCCCTGCTCCACGCAACTAGAGAAAAGCCCGCACAGCAGCAAAGACCCAGCACAGCCAAAAATAAACAAACGTTTTAATAGAAACACTGGTTAGTCCTATGAGTTTCAAAACTCTAAGCAATATGACCGGACAGCTATTAGAGAGGAAACGTTAGAAAACATAAGTTAAGTATTTGTCATACTGTTCACAGGGTACTCAAAGCAAGAATACTACAGTGGGTTGCCATTTCCTCCTCCATTGGACACACTTTGTCAGAACTCTTCACTATGACTCGACCATCTTGGGTGGCCTTGTAAGGCATGAATCATAGCTTCATTGAGTTATGCAATCCCCTTTGCCACAACAAGACCGTGATCCATGAAGGGAGAAAAGGTCAGTTTTCATTCCAATCTGAAATAAGGGCAACGCCAAACAATGTCCATACTACCATTCAATTGCACTCATTGAACATGCTAACAAGGTAATGCTCAAAATCCTTCAAGCTAGACTTCAGTAGTACCTGATCAGAGAATGTCCAGATGTACAAGCTGGGTTTCAAAGAGGCAGAGGGACTGGAGATCAAATTGCCAACATCTGTTGTATCATGGAGAAAGCAAGG
Source organism: Budorcas taxicolor (assembly GCF_023091745.1). Classification (NCBI taxonomy): domain Eukaryota; kingdom Metazoa; phylum Chordata; class Mammalia; order Artiodactyla; family Bovidae; genus Budorcas; species Budorcas taxicolor. The sequence continues at coordinate 13,944,657 of NC_068910.1, read as the reverse complement.
GGATTTCAGAAAAAGCTCTACTCTGCTTCACTGACTATGCTAAAATCTTTGACTGTGTGGATTACAACAAACTGTGGAAAATTTTTAAAGAGAAGAGAGTATCAGACCATTTTACCTGACTCCTGAGAAACCTGTATGCAGGTCAAGAAACAACAGCTGGAACCAGACATGTAACAATGGACTGGTTCAAAACTGGGAAAGGAGTACAAGGATGTATATTGTCACCTTATTTATTTAAGGTGACATCATGCAAAATGCTGGGCTGGATGAATTACAAGCTGGAATCAAGGGTGCTGGGAGAAAACAAAATCTCAGATATACAGATGATATCACTCTAATGGTAGATATATCACTTCTGATGAGGGTGAAAGAGGAGAGTGAAGAAGCTGATTTGAAGTTCAACATTCGAAAAACAAAGATCATGCCACTTGGTCCCATCATTTCATGGCAAATAGAAGGGAAAAAAGTGGAAGCAGTGACAGATTTTATTTTCTTGGGCTCCAAAATCATTGCAGACAGTGACTGAAGCCATGAAAGATGCTTGCTCCTTGGAAGGAAAGCTATGAAAAACCTAGACAGCATATTAAAACACAGAGCCATCACTTTGCTGACAAAGGTCCATCTAGTCAAAGCTGTGGTTTTTCTAGAAGTCATGTAAGGATCTGAGTGCTGGACCATAAAGAAGGCTGACTACTGAAGAACTGATGCTTTCTAATTGTAGTGCAGGAGAAGACAGTTGACTGCAAGGAATCAAACCAATCAATCCTAAAGGAGATCAGTCCTGGGTGTTCATTGGAAGAACTGATGCTGAAGCTGAAACTCCAATACCTTGGCCACCTGATGAAAAGAGCTGTCTCACTTGAAAAAAACTTCATGCCAGTAAAGATTGAAGGCAAAAGGAGAAAGGGGCAGTAGAAGATGAGATGGTTAGATGGTATCACTGATTCAATGGACATGGAGTTGAGCAAGCTCCAGGATATAGTAAAGTACAGAGAAACCTGACATGCTACAGTCCATAGGGTCCAAAGAGTCAGATATGTCTTCACAACTGAGCAACTACAGCAAGTTGGTACTAAGAGAATTAGACCTCACAGTTTATCAAATATGAACAGGAGAGGATGGATGAATTCTCAGTCAAAAACCATGTTATCACTCCTAACAACTTCCACCTGGCAGGTGCCTGGATTCCTGCCACAATATTTACTTACAAAATATGTTTGTTTTGTTAGCCCTGTTTTGTTTGCTCTCTGCTTTAAATCTGTAGCACGATTCTGTTTTGAGACTGCTTTTCTCTTTTTAATTCTTAGCCCCTTCTAAGAATATTAACCATAATTATAAGATCATGTCAGTCAGTCAGTCAGTTCAGTCACTCAGTCGTGTCCAACTCTTTGTGACCCCATGAATCGCAGCACGCCAGGCCTCCCTGTCCATCACCATCACCCAGAGTTCATTCAAACTCACATCCATCGAGTCAGTAATGCCATCCAGTCATCTCATCCTCTGTCATCCTCTTTTCCTCCTGCCCCCAATCCCTCCCAGCATCAGAGTCTTTTCCAATGAGTCAAAATAATGCAAATATGTATGGAGTTAAACAGCTGCCTTTTTAATATCAAGTAATCTGGGAAAAGAAGGAAAAGGAAGGAAAGTTAAGAAAATCTCAGTCTAAAATGCAGACAAATAACACAATTACTGAAATTAAAAATACTCTAGAAGAAGCCAATAGCAGAATATCTGAAGCAGAAGAACAAATCCGTGAGCTGGAAGATAAAATGGTGGAAATAACCTCTGAAGAGCAGAATAAAGTAAAAAGAATGAAAAGAACTGAGGATAGCCTCAGAGATGTCTGGGATAATATTGAAAGCATTAACATTTGAATTATAGGTGTCCCAGAAGAAGAAGAGAAAAAGAAAGGGTATGAGAAAATTTTTGAAGAGATTATAGTTGAAAATTTCCCCAACATGGAAAAGGAAATAGTCAATCCAGGCCAAGAGGCACGAAGAGTCCCATACAGGGCAAACCTAAGGAGAAACACACTAAGACACATACTAATAAAACTAACAAAGATTAAACACAAAGAAAGAATATTAAAAGCAGCAAGGGAAAAGCAACAAGTAACATAAAAGGGAAATACCATATGTTTAACAGCCGATCTTTCAGCAGAACCTCTGCAGGCCAGAAGGGAAAAGCAGGATTGCCGGGAGCCAGCACGGGAGATCCCACCCATGACAACGTCATGCAGGACTCGAGCGACTCCCTGGGCCATCCCACCCATGACAAGGTCATGCGGAAGAGTCCTGATAAGCAAGTCCTCAGGACTCGATGGACCCCCTGGACCTGCTCGAGCATCTACCCCCAAACCAGAATCTGTCTGTCTTACTATTTTATGTCTTCCCCCAGCTCTTCTGACATTACCAGGGGGCTGTCCCCCAAACACCTTTCTCTGGTTAGAGTTAACTTAGGGCTTTAGTTAATGAATCTCCTGGGCATGAAAGGAGTGTTTCAAACCCTCTTTTAGCATTTTAGCTTACTTGGCAGGTTTATCCAGACTCTTGCAACATTGTTGAACCTATGCTTGCTGCCAAGTTCTCACATCCCTTATCCACTGTATTCCTGGGAGTGCATATAGTTAAGATATAGAAATAACAAGCGGTAGCTTTAGCATTAACAACATTAGACGTTGAGTTAATAAGTTCTTTCTTTGCTGTAACCCACTGAATCTTTGCTCCATAAAAATGTAACTCTGTACTTTAAGGGCGACGCAGGCTAAGAATTTAAGAAGAAACACTTTAAGGGAAGATTATTGTTCTGGTTGGCCAACATTTATCAAAAAGAGGTCATGAAATATCAACAGGCCTCCAGGACAGAAGATGATGTACAAAGAATAAGACTCTTGCAGAAAGGAACCTGATATCGATAAAAGTTATTACTGATGGAATGTTGAGTTGACTCTGCATTTTTCACCTTGCTGTATGTACAACTCAGGGTATAAAAGCCCTGAGGAAAATAAAGTAAAATGGCCCTCGCTCACTGAAGCTTGGTCACCCCATGTCATTCTTTCCTTATCTCTTTCTCTATCTTCATTCGCTGATGTCGTCCATCCTGAGGATATCCCTGGACTCTGCTGAGGCTGGACCTCAGCACAGGATATATTTAAACTACTGAAAGGGAAAAGTCTACAACCAAGATTACTCTACCTGGCAAGGATCTCATTCAAGACTGATGAAGAAATTAAAGCTTCTCAGACAAGCAAAGGTTAAGAGAATTTAGCACCACCAAACCAGCTTTACAACAAATGTTAAAAGGACTTATACAGTCAAGATACAACAGAAGAAAAAGATCTACAAAATCAAACCCCAACCAATTAAGAAATGGCAATAGGAACATATATATCAATAATTACTTTAAATGTAAATGGATTAAATGCTAAAAAAAAAAAAAAAGACACAGACTGGCTGAATGGATACAAAAACAAGACCAATACAATGCTGTCTACAAGAAACCCACTTTAGACCTAAAGACACATATAGACTGAAAGTGAGAGGATGGAAAAATATATTCCATGCACATGGAAAGCAAAATAAATCTAGAGTAGCAATTCTCATATCAGACAAAATAGACCTTAAAATAAAGAATATCACAAGTGATAAGGAAGGACACTACATAATGATCAAGGGATCAATCCAAAAGGAAGACATAACAATTGTAAATATCTGAGCAAACACAGAAGCACCTCAATACATAAGACAAATACTAGCAGACATAAAAGGAGAAATCGACAGTAACACAATACTAAGTAGGAGACTTTAACACCCCACTCACACCAATGGCCAGATCATCAAAACAGAAAACTAATAAGGAAATACAATAAATGATACATTAGATGAGATGGATCTCATTGATAATCTTCAGGACATTCCATCCAAATGCAGAAGGATACACCTTCTTCTCAAGTGCACGTGGAGGACATTCTCCAGGACAGACCACATCTTTGATCACAAATCAAATTTCAGAAAATTTAAGAAAATTGGTATCACATCAAGCATCTTTTTCCAACCACAATGCTATGAGACCAGATACAAATTACAAGAAAAAAACTGTAACAAACAAAAATACATGGAGATTAAACAATACGTTTCTAAATAACCAACAGGTTACTGAAGAAATCAAAAGGGAAGTAAAAAAATGTCTAGAAAGATATAATAATGAAAACGTGACAACTCAAAACTTATGGGATGCAGCAAAAACAGTTCTAAGAGGAAAGTTAATAGCAATACAATCCTACCTCAAGAAACAAGAAAAACATTGAATAAACAACCTAACTTTACACATAAAACAACTGGAAAAAGAAGAACAAAAACACCCCAAAGTTAACAAAAGGAAAGAAATCATAAAATTAGAGCAGAAATAAATGAAAAAGAAATGAAATAGTAAAGATTAATAAAACTAAAAGCTGGTTCTTTGAGAAGATAAACAAACTTGACAAACCTTTAGCTAGACTCATCGAGGAAGAAGGACAGAAGAATCAAATCAAAAAAATTAGAAATGAAAAAGGAGAGGTTACAACAGACAATGCAGAAACACAAAGGATTATAAGAGACTATTATGAACAACTATATGGCAATAAAATGGATAACCTGGAAGAAACGGACAGATAATTAGAAAAGTTCAATCTTCCAAGACTAAACCAGGAAGAAATAGAAACTATGAACAACTCAATTACAAGCACTGAAATTGAAGCTGTGATCAAAAATCTCCCAGAAAACTAAAGCCCAGGACCAGATGGCTTCACAGGAGAGCTAATGCCTATCCTGCTGCTGCTGCTGCTGCTGCTAAGTCGCTTCAGTCATGTCTGACTCTGGGCGACCCCATAGACAGCAGCCCACCAGGCTCCCCCATCCCTGGGATTCTCCAGGCAAGAACACTGCAGTGGGTTGCCATTTCCTTCTCCAATGCATGAAAGTGAAGTCACTCAGTTGTGTCCAACTCAGCGACCCCATGGACTACAGCCTACCAGACTTCTCCATCCATGGGATTTTCCAGGCAAGAGTACTGGAGTAGGGTGCCATTGCCTTCTCCGGCCTATCCTTCTAAACTATTTCAAAAAATTGCAGAGGAAGGAACACTTCCAAACTCATTCTGTGAGGCCACCATCACCCTGATACCAAAATCAGACAAAGACAACACAAAAAAAGAAACTACAGGCCAGTATCATTGATGAACATAGATGCAAAAATCCTCAACAAAATTTTAGCAAACAGAATTCAGCAACACTTAAAAAGCTCGTACAGCATGGTCAAGTTGGGTTTATTCCAGGGATGCAAGGATTCTTCAATATACACAAATCAATCAATGTGATATACCATATTAACAAATTGAAAGATAAAAACCATATGATAATCTAAACAGATGCAGAAAAAGCCTTTGACAAAATTCAGCACCAATTTATGATTAAAACTCTTCACAAAATGGGCATAGGACAAATCTACCTCAACATGTTGTTTGGTCATTGAGACAAGTCCAATTCTTTTGTGACCCCATGGACTATAGCTGGACAGGCTCCTCTGTCCATGGAATTTTCCCGCTGAGAATACTGAAATGGGTTGCCATTTCCTTCTCCAACCTCAACATAGTAAAGGCCATATATGATAAGCCTACAGCAAACATCATTCTCAATGGTGAAAAATTGAAAGCATTCCCCCTAAGATCAGGAACAAGACAAGGGTATCCACTTTCACCACTATTATTCAACATAGTTTTGGAAGTCCTAGCTATAGCAATCAGAGAACAAAAAGAAATAAAAGGAATCCAGATCAGAAAAGATGAAGTAAAGCTCTCACTGTTTGTAGATGACATGATACTATACACAGAAAACCCTAACAATACTATCAGAAAATTACTAGAGCTAATCAGTGAATTTAGCAAAGTCGCAGGATATAAAATCAATACACAGAAATCACTTGCATTTCTATATACTAGCAAAGAAAAATCAGCAATAACTGCAACAAAAAGAATAAAATATCTAGGAGTAAACTTACCTAAGGGGACAAAAGAACTGTACACAGAAAATTATAAGATAGCAATGAAAGAAATCAAAGACACATAAACAGATGTCTATGTCCTACCATAAACCATAAACCATGTTCCTGGGTAAGAAGAATCAATATTGTGAAGATGACTATACTACCAAATGCAATCTACAGATTCAGTCTGATCCCTATCAAATTACCAATGGCATTTCTCACAGAACTAGAACAAAAAATTTCACAATTCATATGGAAACACAAAAGACCCCAAATAGCAAAAACAGTATTGAAAAAGAAGAATGAAGCTGGAGGAATCTACCTTCCTGACTTCAGATTATAGTACAAAGCTACAGTCATCAAGACAGTATGATACTGGCACAAAAACAGAAATATAGACCAATGGAATAAGATAGAAAGCCCAGAAATAAACCCATGCACCTATGGGTACCTTATTTTTTACAAAGGAGGCAAGCAGATACAATAGGGCAAAGACAAACTCTTCAATAAATGGTACTGGGAAAACTGGATAGCTATGTGTAAAAGAATGAAATTAGAACACTTTCTAACACCATACATAAAGATAAACTCAAAATGGATTAAAGACCTAAATTTAAGACCAGAAACTATAAAACTCTTAGAGGAAAACATACACAGAACACTCAACGACATAAATCAAAGCAAGATCCTCTATGACCCACCTCCTAGAGTAATGGAAATAAAAACAAAAGTAAACAAGTAAAACGTGATTAAACTTAAAAATTTATGCACAGCAAAGGGAACTATAAGCAAGGTGAAAAGACAATCCTCAGAATGGGAGAAAATAATAGCAAATGAAACAACTGACAAAGGATTAATTTCCAAAATATACAAGCAGCTCATACAACTCAATACCAGAAAAACAAACAACCCAATCAAAACGTGGGAAAAAGACCTAAACAGACATTTCCCCAAAGAAGACATACAGATGACTAACAAACACATGAAAAGATGCTTAACATCGCTCATTATTAGAGAAATGCAAATCAACAGTACATGAGATATCACCTCACACTGGTCAGAAAAAGAGGATGTGGAGAAAAGGGAATGCTCTTGCACTATTGGTGGGAATGTAAATTGATACAGCCACTACGGAAGACAATATGGAGATTCCTTAAAAAACTAGGAATAAAACCACCTTATGACCCAGCAACCCCACTCCTAGGCATATGCCCTGAGGAAACCAAAATTGAAAAAGACACATATATCCCATTGTTCATTGCAGCACTATTTACAAAAGCTAGAACATGGAAGCAACCTAGATGTCCATTGACAGATGAATGGATAAAGAAGTTGTGGTACATATATACAATGCAATATTGCTCAGCCATAAAAAGGAACACATTTGAGTCAGTTCTAATGAGGTGGATGAACCTAGAGCCTATTATACAGAGTGAAGTAAGTCAGAAAGAGAAAGATAAATGTCATACACTAATGCATATATACGGAATCTAGAAAAATGGTACTGAAGAATTTATTTGCAGGGCAGCAATGGAGAAACAGAAATAGAGAATAGACGTATAGACGTATAGACATGGGGAGAGGGGAGGAGAGGGTGAGATGTGTGGAGAGAGTAACATGAAACTTACATCACCATGTGTAAAAGAGATAGCCAATGGAAATTTTCTGTATGGCTCAGGAAACTCAAAAAGGGGCTCCGTACCAACCTAGAGGGGTGGGATGGGGAGGGAGATGGGAGGGAGCTTCAAAAGAGAGGGTATGTATGTATACCTATGGCTGATTCATGTTGAGGTTTGACAGAAAACAACAAAATTCTGTAAGGCAATTATTCTTCAATTAATAAACAAATAAAATAAAATTCAGGAACTACGTCTATTGAATAGTTAAGCTAGTGGTTTCCAAGGTGAAATGCATAGACACTTCTATAAGAATTCTTAAATTTTCAGTTGTATTGAGAAACCTTACTCTACTTTATGGGCAAAATGCCTATATCATTTCCAAAAAAATAATCTAGTACATATGGGGAGTTGGCATATCTTCTGTGAGTCCAATTTAAACCCCTAATCTTTGCATCCTAATGGATTTAAACATTTTCTGACCTGGGGGTGCGGGGGAAATGTATTCAACATTTTCCTTCTAAGAATCAGAGTAAACTATTTTCTAGCCCAAGGGTTATTGTCAAAAGTAAAGCCTAACTCCTCTTTCATTTCCCGAAGCTTTCTAGATAAAGTGCAGCATAGTAGGGAAAGTAATTCCCATGCCAAAACCATTGAATATTACACATTTTCTAAACCAATAGCAGGCAGGTACATCTTTTCCATACATGGTGTCACTAGCTAAACTTATTTCAACCCTGCCCAGCAAGCTCCTATTCTTCTGTCAGCACCATAATCAAATATCCCCTGTACTGTGAAACCTCTGTTAAACACTCCAAAACAAGGATTCCTTACTCTGTGGGGGCAGGGCGGGGGGGGGGGGGTGTGGTGGGCAGACCCTTTTCACTGCAATATTTGACAAACTTGAATTAAGCAGAGAGCTATGCTTCATCTACAATGTATTGTAAACATCACCCACAGGGCAAATACTTCTCTGGATACTCTGGGCTTGTCCACAACTGTATACATAGGGCTTAGCTGAGTACCCCTTCCATGATGGTGCTCCCCCAGCATCTGTTAAACAAGTAGGGATACTTCTCATATTTCCTGGCTCATCCCTCTCCCATTAGGCTGAACTTGAGGATGGTGGACTGTCGTATCTACCTGTCTTTTTACAACCTCCAGCACAGTCATTGCCCAGTAAATATGGGCTAAATGTATCAGTGAATGAATGAATGAACAAAAGAAAAGCAAACAGTCCCCAGTCCCCTTCAAGCATTCAACACAGTTGTTCAATTAACGGTTCCTTTCTTAGAAATTCCTTATCTGTGTATCCTTCCTGTCATGCCATGTTTTCTACCTTGTATTTTATAGGTTCATAGACACACTTCTTATAGGCTCACACATACTTCTCCTGGAATGAAAGCCCCCTGAGGTCCAGAACTTGCTCAATTTCTCAGTGAACACAGTGGAGCCTATTGAGCCCAGAAGTTACTCAAATGTCTGTTGCACAGTCAGTCAGCAGAGACTGCTCAGGGATTATACAACATCTGAGGTGACTCTAGTTCACTCAATGAAGGTCCTTTTTCTGAGGCACATCGGTCTCATCAACACAAGTTGGTGAGTTGAGTTCAGTTTTCAGAAACACAAGCTTTACTAATTCCAGACCACAAACCTCTGTGTTTCCTGTCAGCCATTTCACTGACCCATTCCTCCCATATCAGACTGAAATGACACAAAATGTCTTCAACTTCCTATAGAAAATAAAGGGGAAAACACAAGAGATGGTGCATATGAAGAAATTTGAGTTTCTCTCACAAGAGAAGTTCAATAGGTATTAGTCAAATACAATGCTTAGAAAAGCTAAATATAATTATTTACTCAATGCTTATTCACTGATGTCAAAAATGCTACTTTTCATTCACCCCCATCCTCACTCTGTTCCCTTGCACTTACTTTTAGTTTAGAACAAATGCAGTCTGTGAATTATGATCTATATTGTAATAAACTGCTGAAGAGACTAACTGTAATCAAGTGAAAAATAATCAATATTGGGAAGTGCAATGGTCTTACTTCAAAAGTTTGAAAATTGTTGTATAATTGACTTTCCTCCATTTGCTATCCATTTTATTCACATTTTTTTTCAACTGAAGGACTAACTTGACCTACATGTGTTAAGAGGAAAAGAAATCACTTAAGTAGCAGCAAATGAGATACTATTATCACAGTTCAATATAAAATTGCCATCCATCATTTAAACAATTTGATCGGTGGCAGGGACAGGAAATTTCCAAAGACATTCTTAAATACTACAAACATTTTTCAAGCTATCAAATTAAGAGACAGGAATAATTAGACATTGCCCAAGGTCCTTCTATTCTGAAGGGAGAGATTTTTCAGGAAGATAAAATTGTTTGTCTCTATTGTTTTGCTATTTGGTCTCTCAATGAAAACAGGGTCATGTTTTAGACAATGATTGAGCTACAAAGTGTCAAGAAGGCCTTCACAAATTATTTTTTTAGAAAGCTAATCAACATAGGGTACATGTAAAGAATGTTAATGTTTCCCCAAGGTCTACACATGGGTCCATTTAAAAGGCACCCAGCAGCGTCTGCCCAGCCCACAACCCCTTTCTCTGAGAACTGCCGAAAACACAGCTGAGGGGCCCAGATGCCACTTTGTACTCGTCTCAAGAGTGGACATCCGAAGAAACTGGGATCCTCAGACACTCTTCCCTGAGAATTTGGAACAGGAGGTTGAAGATGTTCGTCAGCATCTAAAGGACCTTAGAAGTAAAGCATGTGAGCCTGGGAAAGATGTGGTAGCCACCATCAACAGTGCGTAGAGGCCCCGAGAAAGCCCGGTGCTGACGGAGAATGCAGCAGGAGGGAGGCAGCAGGGGTGAGAGACCAGGGCAGCTGCCTCAGCTCCTACTCACTGCCAGGCCCCAACCTCTCTGTCACGCTCCGTCACACACTTCTGCAGCTTCTCCAGCAAATCCTCACTTTCACTATCAAATCGCCATCCTTCTGTGGGTTTTGGTGACTTGTCACCAAAAGAACCTTGGGAAAACCTTGTTAACTAACCTTGACTGCTTGGCAGGTGAGCAAGACAACTTCTCTACAAACTCTAAAAACGATGACACGTTAATGACCATCAGGGGCTTCGGAACATTCTGATTCAAAAGTCACTGCAAAAATCCTTGGAAATTCAGCGGGAGTATTTTTAGGCTTGGCTTCATAAGAAACAATGCGCTAGAGCAACTGACCAGAAAAAGTTGTCAGAGATCTCAGCTACTATTTTAGCCCAAGAGGCCAATGTAGTCATATTTCCCAGGTGGATTCTACTCTTCGCTCTAGAACAAGAGGCACTGGGCCCTATTCAATGGCAGTAAGATTGATAAACTATGTTCTACACCAGGGCTCCTCACACCATAAATGGTGAAGGGCTAGCTTTTGGTGTGTTGGTTTTGTTTTTATTTTGTTCTGTATGTGTTTTCCAATTTATTGGAGTGCAATACTTTTATAAAATACAGTAGTGTGTTCGATGTCACACCAATGTCATATTGTTATATATAGTTCTCAACACTTGCTCTCAATTTCTGTTTGTATCTCACTGCAACAATAAACAGTTCCTAAACCACACCAGCCATGGCCCACACTCTTAGAAGCTCTGGTCTACACTACAGCTGTCTCAGTGCTCAATATACATGGCTACTCAGTTGTCCCCACCCAGGACTTTTCTTGAAGACACTGTGATAGCCTAGTTGGTACAAAATAGAGGTACATCCTACCTGGAAGCCTGGTAATAATCAAGTCCCTGCTTTGTAATTACTGGCACTGTGATTCTGAGCTAGGAATGTAACCTCTCTGAGAATTCCTCTGCAGCTGCAAAATGTGAGTGGATGGTAGGCAAAATTCTAAGACTGCTCCCCAAGTGTCTCCATTCTCAGGCAGTACACCTCGCAAAATTCCTTTCCTTTGAGTGTGGGCAGGGTTTGTGAATATGATAGGATAGCCACTCCCTCGATGAAATTACATTGTATAAGATGTTTTATAAGTAGAAATGGGAGAGATTGATTCACTGTTGGGTTGGGGATTTTTTGTTTGTTTGTAATACTTGTTTATTTATTTTGCTGTGCCAGGTCTTAGTTTCAGGAGTTGAGATCTTCAGCTGCAGCATGCAGGATCTGGTTCCCTGATCAGGGATGGAACTCAGGCCCCCTGCATTGGGAGCACAGACTCCCAGCCACTGGATTACTGGGGAAATCTCCACTGTTGGTTTTGAAGAAGTAAGCTGTCACACTGTGAGAAGGCCACATGCCTAAGACCTGCAGGTGGTGAACAGAAGTGGAAAACAACCCCTGGCCAATGGCCAGCAAGAAACAGCGTCTTCAGTTCACTTCCCCACGAGGGACTGAGTTCTATCAACAATCTGAATGAGCCTGGAATAGAGCCCTGAGCCTCAGATGAGCACATAGCCCCTGAAAACACTTTTGTTTCAGCCTCGTGAGTCCTGAGCACAGAATTCAGCTCTGCTCTGTCCAGACCTCTGGCCTATAGATAATCATACTAAATGGTTGTTGCTTTGTTATATAAGAACAGAAACTATCACAGACTGCCATACCTACTAACACTGGAGTTGCTGCAAGGGTAAGAAATAATTTATGGGAAGTGCTGAATATGCCAAAATCATTCAGTACACAGTAGCTGTTAAGCCCATGTTGGTGATTAGTTTCATAACCCATTTAGGCCTATTTATATAGGGACTGTGGAGAAGGAAATGGCAACCCACTCCAGTGTTCTTGCCTGGAGGATCCCAGGGACGGGGGAGCCCAGTGAGCTGCCGTCGATGGGGTCGCACAGGGTCAGACACGACTGAAGTGACTTAGCAGCAGCATATAGGGACTGACTTCCCTGGTGGCTCAGATGGTAAAGCGTCTGCCTGCAATGAGGCAGACCCGGGTTCGATCCCTAGGTCAGGAAGATCCCCTGGAGAAGGAAATAGCAACCTACTCTAGTGCTCTTGCCTGGGAAATCCCATGGACAGAGGAGTCTGGTAGGCTACAGTCCATGGGGTCGCCAAGAGTCGGACATGACTGAGCGACTTCACTTTCACTTTTCTATAGGGACTAAAGTATATGCATGTACAAACACACACATTGACACACATAAAATTCTAACAGACTTCATGAGTCTCCCTACAGAGAACAATCTGACTATCATTTTTAAGAATTGGCTTGTATCTGTTGGGTCCCTCTCATATCTCTCTTTTGATAATTGTCATAAGCCTGGGAAGTCAATAAGCTAACACCACCATTTTCATTACACCAGAGAAAAATCTGATGATCAGATTCCAACCATAGTCACATAGCCAGTTGGCTCACAGCAGAATCAGATCATAAGCCTATCTTTTCAAAATAATCCACAGAAGTCTCATTTTTAAATGTAAAGATTTCTTTAACTGCAAAAGTTGCCTCCTATGGTTTCAAAAAGAGTTTTTGCAAACATCACAGATGTTATTGATTACAACAAGGTTTCTGTCCATCTTAAATCACACTGCAAACTGTATTTTCTGGTTCTCAAGTTAAAAAAAAAAAAAGAGTAGATATTCCCATAAGCAAAATCTGGAAATTGAATTGGACCTAAAATTCCTAATTTTTAGATACAGGTTTTTGCCATGAGAATTAAAAAGCAGACCAACTGTGTTGGGGATATGAAGACACAGTGCACTGGCCAGATCTGTTCTCTTTGCCCTGCTCATGACTTCAGAGCTGCTAGCTACGTACACAATGTTTTCAGCCCACTTTACAGGGTCCATATCAACTTTTGCACTTCATTTACGACCCCCTATTTTATAAGCTGTGGAATTCTTTTCTGGTACTTAACTTTCCATAAAAGTAAATATTCAAATCATGATTGGGGTGAACATTTTCACTGGCAGGTTTCACAGCTAAGAAAGATTATATTTTTTTTATGTTTTGTGTGCAGCTCTCTGAAAATATAGGATTCTATTAAACACTCACTACCACAAATAAAGTGGCATATATTAGCAATGCTTACATATCTTCCCGTTTCCCTGCTTAACTTCAGTAGATTCTCAAAGGCATCCACACCACTGAAAAATACATTTTCAGATTCTTGGACAGCTGTATGGATGATACAAAAATAAAATAAAATATATACTGGGTGTTGGATAGCCCAGGCCTAGCCTGGACCACATAAGTCTGTCCTGTGGGAGGAATGGAGTTAAATGGCTCCACTCAACCTTTTGGGGCAACCACATACTTTATCATCACAAGACTTTACATTATAAATGGCATACAAATATATGTGCCCCAAGAAATATGTGTAGAAAGTTGCTCTCCATGGGAGAGAGGAGACAATGTCTGCCAGTATCAACAGTGTGTGGAGGAAACTGGGCTCAGAGGAATCAGAAACTGCAGCTGGATTCCGAGGGAGGTGTGACATAGACTGAGGCCGTGCCAAAGCTAATGATTGAGAGCTTACAGTGCTCAAACTCCAAGGACGCAAGTAGCCTCTTGATGAAGGCCCCTGCAGTCTGGGTCCCACCGTGGAAGAGGTAACAGCCCACCAGACATGAAGGCAGGTCTTCAGTTCCTTCAGAGACGAAAAGGCAGGTGACAGTCACAGTCTCTGCCACTTGTATTCAACATTTGAGTTAGGACTAATTCCTAGAATTCAGTATTTGAGATTTTGAGTTTATATACCTTTTCTCATTCATCTGTTTGAAGAAACTAGAACTAAAAAAAACAGATAGTCCTCTTATGCTGGGAAGACTGAAACCAATCCAACCAACCACCCAGATCAGCAGTCAACAAACATTTCTAGAAAGGGCCAGATGGTAAATATTTTTGGCTTTGCAGGTCACATGATCTCTACTCAACTCCTCAACTCTGTTGTTATAGTGCAAAGACAACAACATGTTAGGGAGTGGGTATGGCTATTTTTCAACATCAGCTCAGTTCAGTCACTCAGTTGTGTCTGACTCTTTACGACCCCAGGGACTGCAGCACGCCAGGCTTCCCTGTCCATCACCAAGTCCCGGAGCTTACTCAAACTCATGTCCATCACAATATATGTTAGACATAACCTTACTTATAAAAAACAGTGGGTGAACCAATCAGACTGGGCCCATGGACTGTCATTTGAAGACTCCTGACTTAGGTCTCAGAAAACATAGCCACCAGGTCCCTCATAATTTCTGCACTGGCACAGCCTTCGGTTTCCTGGACAGTGTTCCAACACATGTCCCTCCTCCCACTCCATCCTCCAGCTGCCTCCAGATCCCTATCCCAGAAGTCTGAGCATGCCCTTCTCCTGTCAAACATTATGTGCCTCCCACTGGCTAGAGAAGCACCCCAAATCTACACCCAAAATATTCTGGTGTTAGTCCAGATACTCATGAGAGAGTTATGCACAAAAGGGTACTACTATCTTCAATACCATTTGTAGGAGAAGTGCGCACTTCAGCTTTGACAAAGTTAAGGAGTCCTTTATTGAAGGACTTCTGAGGACTGTACACTAACTGTATCAGGCAGTCATCAGGGAACAAGAATCATTTCCCAAACACGTCTGACCACAGAACCTTTCATTCCCACAGAGTATCACTTGGAACTTGCATCCCAGGGGATGTACCATGGGAAATACTCCCTCGTGATACGTTCCTTAGCATGACATAAGTAATCCTTTATAATCTAGCCCACAACTATACGGAGCTCCCATTTGGCACTTGCCAGGACCCTTTTAGTGTGTCCTCCCCACCGTTTCCCTGAGCTGCACATTAGGGTTTTTTCTCTCTCTTTAGCACAACACACGCTGAAACACACCCATGCTTGACAAATTCTATACTGCCGGGACCAGCTCAGTTTTTAAACATTCTCCCCCATAAAGTTTATTCCCCAGGCCTTTGTGCCCACAGAATATTTGATTTAATAACTCAATCATTCCATGCAGCTTGGTTTATTCTAAACCTGGTGCTAAGCAACAGAATCCTGGAGGAAGCTAGACTTCCCATTTGAATTTGTGACCTTGGATGACTAACATGAGGATAGACCCTGAATCCTTTCCTATTAGCTTCTCAAATCTGGTGCAATACATTTAGTTTAATAGAAGGTTATTTCTCCCATAAAGCATATATCATGAATACAATAAATATATTCCCCTATCTCTCTCTACCCCATATTATTTAATGGGGACTCTTCAGAGAGCATAAAGGGATGATTGAGTGGAAGGATACAAGGAATGTTTATGGGAGGACAGGAAAAGAGGGCAGGAGGCAAGGAAATTTTCCTAAAACATATCCCACAAAGACCAAGTATAAACCATTAAAATTAATCATCTTATTAGCTTCCCAGAGTTTTCCTTCTATCTTTTGACTTTTAATAACTGAACACTGGTCCTTTTACTTGCTTCTGGTTGATACCCAATTTGCCGTGTTGTTGACTCGACTCATATGCAATTTCACACACTAAATATCAGCACAGGAAATTACTGAACACCAGGGCTGGAGGGAACAACGCGATCATTTTTCAGATAAGGAAACCAAGGGCCAGCAGGGAGGTGCCTCGCCCCAGCAGCCTCACATTTCAGGAGATTGTTCAAGGGCCACGAGGCACCCCTCTCATGCTTCCAAGGGCCTCTGATTTTACGTATCCTCAGGCATTATTGTCCTAATTTTACACATGATGAAACCAGGGCAAGGAGAAATTGAGTGGCCTGCCCAAGCGACTCACTTGAACGCTGAATGTTAATGCCAAAATGTCACAATCTGTCCTTCTTGCAGCTGTGACCTCAGAGGAAGAACATTTTCCTTAGTTAAACGAAACCACATATTCTTCTTCACAAAGAAATAATTTAATGCATTCTGGCTTAGACATAAATAATACTTTTTTTAAAAAACCAAAGAAAAAAGGCATGATCAATTCTCTCCTTGCAACTTTTTATTTTTCTACAGCATTTTATGTTTTTAAAAGTAGATTTTATTTTTTAGAGAAGTTTTAGATTCACAGAAAAAAGGAGAGGCAAGTACAGGGAACCGTATATCACCTCAACCCCACTCCCAATTTCCTATATTATTAACAGCTTGCATTAGTGTGGTACACATGTTATGACTAATAGGCCAATACATTATAATTAACTGAAGTTCATAATTTACATTAGGCTTCATTCTTTGTGTTGTACGTTTTATGGGTTTGGACAAATGTGTGATGACATGCATGTACCATACTGTATCATACAGAATGGTTTCACAGATCCAAAAACTCCCTGTACTCCATCTATTCATCCCTCCTTCTCTGCAAAGTCCTAGTAATACAGATCATTTTACTGTTTCTATAGTTTGGATTTTTCCAGAATGTCATATAGCTGGAATCATGTGATATGCAGCCTTTCCACACTGAATTCCTTCACTCAGCATATTATACATTTAGAGTTCCTCCATGCCTTTACATAGCTTGACAGCTCATTTTTAATCACTTAATAGTATTCCACTATATGTATGTACCACAGTTTATCCATTCTCTTACTGAAGAATCATCACTGCTTTTAAGTTTTGGCAGTTACAAATAAAGATGTTGTAAATAATTATGTGCAAGTTTTACTGTAGATATAAGTTTTAAGCCATCTGACTAAATACCAAGCAGCATAACTTCTGGATTGTCCAGTGAGAGTATGATTAAGTAAGGGAGGAAGCAACTGTGATCATCTTTCATGGTGAGCCCTCAATCACGCAGCCCTGAGGAGAGGGCCCTACATACCTCGCTAGGATGACAGAACAAAGGGCTTACATTCCTCGCAACTGTGTTTTTGAAAAGTTGCCAGGAAGAATTTGCTCTGCCAGAAAATCAAGGGAGAAAAGTGACAGAAAAACTTTAAGTAAGGAAGTGCTGGTGGAGGTTTCTGAATCAAGAGTGTATATCATCCCTGAAAGTGTTCTGACTAACACAAATGCTGCAGGAATGCAATTTTTTAAAATTAATACCACTGTTTTAGACTTTTTAGATTCATATAGTCCACTTTAAATAAACTGTGCCAACAATCATTTCTCAATATTTGAAGGATGATATTCATTGACATTTGGTACTGAATCCTCCTTGTATTTTAAGGCTACCATCCCATCCACCCCCTATTCTTTAACAATACTCACAGACTGTTGTGGTGGTACCATCTCTGAACCAGCTCACATTATTACTTACAAAGGGTTTCACAGAGACAGGAGAACAGTGCCTGAGAGTGGCTGCCAAGGCATAACTCAACACATTGTGTCAAGGTCAGATCTCAGTGCCAATAAAGATTTATTAGGTTCAAAAAACTGAATCAGCAGTGTCTTTGCATGACCTGAGCACCCATGTTGGCACAGGGTTCTGGAAGTTCTCAGTAAAGAGAAAAAGTGAGACTAAAAGACAGCTTTTCATTCTTATACAAATGCAACAAAGGTAGAGAATGGCAGCCTCAACACAGATGACCAAAAAAGAAAATGAAAATTATTTTAGGAAACACCACTAGCTCAGCTCAGTTCTCTTCTATAAGCTCTCTCTCTGGGGACAACTAACCTACATTGTATTTATCTTAACCTTGGAACAAGCTGACCAGATTTCATTCTGGGGCCTGCCCTCCAGATCTGAACACTGAGGGATTGTCATCACACAGCACATCAGAAGGGACCACGGCAGTCTGTCAGAAAATCATACTGGGATAACCCAGCCAGCCCTTGTGGACCTCCAAATATTCTACTGACCAACCACAAAGCAATTCCACAGGCACTGGCCTTAGCCTTCAGAGCAGTCAATGGAAGGAGAGCACTGAAGAGTCTGGGTACATGTATACTTGTAAAATGGAGTTTCCAGTCTAACCAGGGTTAATGAGGTAAAAAGGATATGTAGACTAACTGGGTTCTTTTCCTCTTTCCTCCAATCATACACTCTTCCCAGTCACATGACTTAATATACACCTATATGCCAATCAGCCCAAGCCTCTATCATCAGCCCAGACTCCTGCCCTGGGCTTAAGCCTCATAGAACCAATGGCACCTTTTACATCTCCACTTGCATGCCTGACAGATATCTCAAACTTGGGTGGCCAGAACACAACAGGGGGTGTAAAACAAAGACTAGGGGTTCTCATTTGTTTCTCTCCTTCCCTCAGCGTTCTCACACAAACTCCCCCAGGGCCAATCTATGAGCAATTTCCAAAGACACCAACTTCAAATGTACTCTGACCATATCTCTCTCCACCTCTACTGATATAACCCCATTCCCACACTGCTCTGCTGATGAATGTAGACATAAGTTCTCAACCCACTGAAATGACCGTAAGAGCCCTCTAGCTAACCTAGTTTCCACTCTCACTCCCTCCAGACTAGTCTCCAAACAGCAGCTGGCATAATCAAAATATAAATCAGATCACATATCTTACTCCTTGAAATCTTTCAATGGCCTCCATTTGTACTCAGTAAAATCTACCCCCGTCTGCAGAGCTATAGCTCAACCCTTGTTTAGCTCCTCAACCTTATTCTTCATGAAGATCCTAGTGTCACACTATCACATCTGCAGAGGGACCATCCCTGGTCCCCACTTGAGAGACTAGCACCCCATCACTTTCTCATAGCCTGTTATTTTCATTCTCCTTATTATAAATTTCCGTACACATGTGCACACACATACACATCACGAGTCATGAAGTCGCTAGGTCGTATCCAACTCTTTGTGTCCCCATGGACTGCAGCCCACCAGGCTCCTCCATCCGTTATATCTCCACTGCCCAGATGTATATCCAGGACAGAGAATGTCTTCAATAAATACTCTGTTGAAGAAATGGAAACTGATAGGCCATATCCCAGTAAGCACAAGAGAGTCATTCTCCTCTCTGCTTTGGCAAATGATTTTTGTTTGAGTTTTTGTTGTACAGTAAAAGATTAAGTAACTGATTTACATTTGTGGACCATGCTGTACAAAAGATATGTATCATTAAACACCAGAATCCCACTCAAACTCAGGAAGAGGCATGTGAGAACCATGTAGCCCAAGGACACAGGTCTTAGATCTCACATTCTAGCCACTGAGGAGAATGACAAGTGGAATTAAATGTAATATTTAAATATGTTTGCCCTTTTTTCTCCTTTCAGCTGATTTTTCATGAGTTAAATTTGCTCTCTTGAAAAGCAAAAGCCTTGACAGAAACCCTGAATGCACAATAATGAGACTTAAAGATACTTAGGGGGGGCTCATGGATAGAAAACACTGGAACCCCACTAAACTTGCAGCTCACCACAGCACTGTTTGTCATGTTTTATTATACTTGGTTTTAGGCCTTTAAAAATATCCTTCATAGTTTATAAGCTTTAAAGAAATGGAAACACTAGTCATTGTTGACTTTTGCCCATGCCTCAAATTCAATTTAAAGAGATATCATCATGGGGGCTAAAAGGCCCTGTGCTATACTTAAAACAATAGTAAACTGGATCATGTCTCCTTAATTCCCTGTGTGAATAATGTTTGTGGCAGACTTATAAAGTGCACACAATGCCAATAATTCTAAAGAGAAAAATTCCTCTATTTCCATGATCCAATCCAAAGCAAACACTGCACAGCACGTTTGGATAGGTGTTGAAGGGCTGGAAGGCTGAGATTTATGTGCAGAGATGAAAAGACCTTGAACACGTATAGCTTAGCTAAAGAGACATGATAACTGTCCTTAAATAACTGACAGAGTAAACACCGAAGAGCAAAGAAAATAATGGCCCAAGCTAGACAAAGGAGGCAATCAGGGGTAATAGGAATCTTGGGCCAGGGTGATAAAAAGCATCCTGGCAGGAAGATTTCTAGATGAAAGAACAGTTCTTCTTATTCCAAGATACAGCACTACCTGGAGAGGCCTTTTCTGGGGTCCCCACCACCTCACCTGGAGCAAGACGAGTTGGCCTAACTTTTCTCCCAGGACAAGATGGCAAAAAGCCCAAGTCTGGGGGAAAGTGTCTTGGCCAATGGCTCCAGCATCTCATCACCCCACTCCACAGCCCTCCCTGAAGCTTACCAGGGAGAGGGGAATGTTTCCAAAGGGTCATTTCAGGTTTTGGAGCTGAGGCTGGCATCTTCAGACACCACTCGGGGTCTAATGCATTGCTGGGGGAGAGACAGTGCTAGGTTACTCACCAAAACGCCCTGCCACTGAGATCGCCTCTGTTTAGAGCTATCCCCAAACTCAGCTGATAATCAAAACGACCTGGGAAGTAGGGGCAGGATGGCGACTTTATAGAAACACCATTCCTGGACCTCCCCACGCCCATACCTGCTCTACCAGGACCACACCACTGGGAGGGGCAGAAGTGAAGTGAAGTAAAAGTCGCTTAGTCATGTCCGACTCTTTGAGACCGCATAGACTATACAGTCCATGGAATTCTCCAGACCAGAATACTGAAGTGGGTAGCCTTTCCCTTCTCCAGGGGATCTTCCCAAAACAGGGATCGAACCCAGGTCTCCCGCATTGCAGGCAGATTCTTTACCAGGTGAGCCACAAGGGTAGGGGCAGAGGTGCGAGTCAAACCTACATCAGGCCTGGCTCCAAGACTGCACTCAGCTGCTGGTCCCCGTCCAGGGGTGATGGTGGGACCCTAACCACCAGCTTCACATATCCACCTCTGCGCTTCTTTCAAAGCTACAAAGAAATGCTGCTGTTCTCACTGTCCAGCTGTTTCCGACTTTGAGGAAGCAGCTGTATCAGGAAGTTAGCCATATGACTTAAATGAGGTGACTAGAAAACCACCAGATTTATTGGCCAGAACTTATGATTTACTACCACAGCTGTATTCCAAAGCTTCTGGAACTTGCTGTTTCTAACATTTATGGATACCTTTGAGCAGAGTACCATTGCCTTCATACCTGCTCACATTTGAAAGTGACATATTCGGGAGATATTCAGTAATTTCTGGAATAACATCACATTGCTGGAGCTGTGTGCTAGTCTATCTAGGGTGGGCTCCACTGTTGCCCCAGGGACAAGGATATGCCTCATTTGGTTGGGAGGAACCTTTAAAATCCTTAGTAGTCACTAATTTTGTTTGTGGTCTTTCCTCATGTTGGCTTATGTGTTAGTGACCCCATAAGTTACAGTAAACGTTTCCCAGATTTTTTTCTGTGATTGGCACAGACCAATTTGTTCAGATTCAAATCATCTTAATAAGTATTGATTGAATATCTTGTAGAAGTACAGTCATACTAATGCTAGGAGTAGTAATAATCCTACGATCACCAGTACCACATCCTGTCTTTAATTGTACTGACCTTGAACTCTATCCTTACAACTATCCTGAAGGGAGGTGATACTATCTGGCAAATGGCTCAATAGTGGCTCATGGAAATGAAATAGCTTACACAGGGAGGGGCAAAGAGGCAGAGGCCGAACTAGAAACCAGGTGCCCCTGCTGTGCTCTGACCCCTGTGTTCTATCACCTTCCATTACACCAAGTACAAGGGCATTACAAGAACAAAGGAGAATGCCCTGGGCTCATAAAGGGCCTGTCCTCAACTGGAGAAAGAAGAACAGCGTATGTATCCATGTATCGATGCAGTACAGGTCATCAAAAGCAAAGCGCCAAGAGCCACGAGGACCAGGGGAAAAGAGACTAAGCTCCAGACCCGGAGAGAAGTGCAGCAAATAGGAAATTAGACTTTGAAGAGGAGAGAACCCGCATGAGTTAGGCTGTATAGGATGAGTAGCTGAAGATCACACTGTGGGAAGCTGAGAGGGGGCTGAGCAAGGAGGATGTGAACGAGATGTTCTGTAGAAAGTTGCCTGGCAGCAGCTATGGCTTTGAATGCAGGGAGCTAGACAGGGAACCAGTGCTCAGTTTCCAAGAACTGTCTTCACAAAAAGGAATGTGCTCTTGATGATAAGAGTGAGTCCAAAAAGGAGGCTACAAATTGGCTTATTGAAAGAGTTTCTTACCTTGTAACACAAGGTAGAACCACACAAACTGTTGAGATTAATTACATTTTAATGTCATTATATCCCAGCTATCATTGGTTACCTAGAATGTTCAAACATGGAGACAAAGCTGAGAGCTAAAGGGTTATACACAGCAGGGAACATAAACGTGTGAAGATCTTTTAGCTTTTTGTTTCAACATCATTCTAAAAAAAAGAGAAAATGGCAGCAAGAGCAGCAAGAAGCCACCAATGACTCTGACAAGAAAAGAGAACAGAAAAATGTTTAAAAATCAAACTCATGAACTCAAAATTCATACCAGTCCCAGAAGCAAAATCCTTGGTCTGCCTTACAAAATGATTATGTCACAACCAAGGGGTGTTAAAAGTTATTGATGAGACCACAAAGGAAATATTAAATTATAATACCCTCTGCAGGTAGGCAAACAGGAATGAAGCAGGGCAAAGGCTAATAGAGTTTTGCCAAGAGAACACACTGGTCATAACAAACACTCTCTTCCAACAACACAAGAGAACACTCTACACATGGACATCACCAGATGGTCAATATCGAAATCAGATTGATTGTATTCTTTGCAGCCAATGATGGAGAAGCTCTATACAGTCAGCAAAAACAAGTCCAGGAGCTGACTGTGGCTCAGATCATGAACTCTTTCTTGCCAAATTCAGACTTATATTGAAGAAAGTAGGGAAAACCACTAGACCATTCAGGTATGACCTAAATCAAATTCCTTATGATTATACAGTGGAAGTAAGAAATAGATTTAAGGGACTAGATCTGATAGATAGAGTGCCTGATGAACTACGGATGGAGGTTCATGACACTGTATAGGAGATAGGGAGCAAGACCATCCCCATGGAAAAGAAATTCAAAAAAGCAAAGTGGCCGTCTGAGGAGGCCTTACAAATAGCTGTGAAAAGAAGAGAAGCGAAAAGCAAAGGAGAAAAGGAAAGATATAAGCATCTGAATGCAGAGTTCCAAAGAACAGCAAGGAGAGATAAGAAAGCCTTCCTCAGAGATCAATGCAAAGAAATAGAGGAAAACAACAGAATGGGAAAGACTAGAGATCTCTTCAAGAAAATTAGAGATACCAAGGGAACATTTCATGCAAAGATGGGCTTGATAAAGGACAGAAACTGTATGGACCTAACAGAAGCAGACGATGTTAAGAAGAGGTGGCAAGAATATACAGAAGAACTGTACAAAAAAGATCTTTATGAACCAGATAACCACGATGGTGTGATCACTCACCTAGAGCCAGACATCCTGGAATGAGAAGTCAAGTGGGCCTTAGAAAGCACCACTACGAACAAAGCTAGTGGAGGTGATGGAATTCCAGTTGAGTTATTTCAAATCCTGAAAGATGATGCTGTGAAAGTGCTGCACTCCATATGCCACCAAATTTGGAAAACTCAGAAGTGGCCACAGGACTGGAAAAGGTCAGTTTTCATTCCAATCCCAGAGAAAGGCAATGCCAAAGAATGCTCAAACTACCGCACAGTTGCACTCATCTCACACGCTAGTAAAGTAATGCTCAAAATTCTCCAAGCCAGGCTTCAGCAATACGTGAACGGTGAACTCCCTGATGTTCAAGCTGGTTTTAGAAAAGGCAGAGGAACCGGAGATCAAATTGCCAACATCAGCTGGATCATCGAAAAAGCAAGAGAGTTCTAGAAAAACATCTATTTCTGCTTTATTGACTATGCCAAAGCCTTTGACTGTGTGGATCACAATAAACTGTGGAATATCTGAAAGAGATGGGAATACCAGACCACCTGACCTGCCTCTTGAGAAACCTACATGCAGGTCAGGAAGCAACAGTTAGAACTGGACATGGAACAACAGACTGGTTCCAAATAGGAAAAGGAGTATGTCAAGGCTATATATTGTCATCCTGCTTATTTAACTTATATGCAGAGTACATCATGAGAAATGCTGGGCTGGAAGAAGCACAAGCTGGAATCAAGATTGCCAGGAGAAATATCAATAACCTCAGATATCCAGATGACACCACCCTTTTGGCAGAAAGTGAAGAGGAACTAAAGAGCCTCTTGATGAAAGTGAAGGAGGAGAGTGAAAAAGTTGGCTTAAAGCTCAACATTCAGAAAACGAAGATCATGGCATCTGGTCTCATCACTTCATGGGAAATAGAGATGGGGAAAGAGTTAAAACAGTGTCAGACTTTATTTTCAGGGCTCCAAAATCACTGCAGATGGTGATTGCAGCCATGAAATTAAAAGACGCTTACTCATTGGAAGGAAAGTTATGACCAACCTAGATAGCATATTGAAAAGCAAAGACATTACTTTGCCGACTAAGGTCCGTCTAGTCAAGGCTATGGTTTTCCAGTGGTCATGTATGGATGTGAGAGTTGGACTGTGAAAAAAGCTGAGCGCCAAAGAATTGATCCTTTTGAACTGTGGTGTTGGAGAAGACTCTTGAGAGTCCCTTGGACTACAAGGAGATCCAACCAGTCCATTCTAAAGGAGATCAGCCCTTGGTGTTCTTTGGAAGGAATGATGCTAAAGTTGAAACTCCAATACTTTGGCCACCTCATGGGAAGAGTTGACTCATTGGAAAAGACTCTGATGCTGGGAGGGATTGGGGGCAGGAGAAGGGGATGACAGAGGATGAGATGGCTGGATGGCATCACCGAATCGATGGACATGAGTTTGGGTGAACTCCAGGAGTTGGTGATGGACAGGGAGGCCTGGCGTGCTGTGATTCATGGGGTCACAAAGAGTCAGACATGACTGAGCGACTGAACTGAACTGAGGCAGACAGGTAGAGAATACATTCAAGACAGTGGTCCCACTAAATTCACAACATTTTACAAGGCTTGATGCTTCTAGGAAGTGGAAAGCTCTTTCCTGCAGATCATTTACCTGGGATGTGAACAAGAAGATACAAAAGGCTAGGCTGAAAACAGGAAGTTTGGGCTTCCTTAGTAGCTCAGCTGGGAAAGAATCTGCCTGTAATGCAGGAGATCCTGGTTCAATTTCTGGGTCAGGAAGATCCACTGGAGAAGGGATAGGCTACCCACTCCGGTATTCTGGCCTAAAGAATTCCATGGACTATCCATGGTGTCGCAAAGAGTCGGACATGACTGAACGACTTTCACTTTCAGGCTGAAAAGAAGTGTTAAGTCAGTTATTCTGAAGCTTTTAGATGTTTCTGACTGTACTCCAAGAAAGCATACAGAAAATGTGAATTATTTTTCAGCTTTGCTTGAAAGTGAAAGTGGCTAAGTCATGTTCAACTCTGCGACCCCATGGACTGTAGCCCACCAGCCTCTTCTGTCCATGGAATTCTCCAGGCAAGAACACTGGAGTGGGTTGCCATTCCCTTCTCCAGAGGATCTTTCCAACCCAGGGATCTAACCTTGGTCTTCTATATTGCAGGCAGACTCTACTATCTGAGCCACCAGGGAAGCTCAGCTTAGTTCAGAAGAACCTAAAATGCTCTACCTCTCTGTGGCACAGCCTCTGTAGACTTATCCTAATGTCACAAATAACACTGAGTCCCCAAATACCCAGACATTATGCTCAGTGAGGGAAAGATCATGGCTATCTTGTTTATTTCTCTATCTCAGGGCCTAGCACTGCACCTGAAGTATAAACGATGCTTAATAAAGGTTGGATTAATTTTTTTAAATGGACAGAAAAGTGATAAGCTTCAATCAGGAAAATACGACACTTATTGGAACTACCTACTGAAACAAATAAAATAAGAACTAAAGTTAAATGGTGCAACCAGAAGCCCACTTGGAGTTTCTAGCAAGAGTGCAGTTATTCGAACACCATTTTTAAAAGACTGGAGGGGGTTGGGGGAAGAGGGCAGTCCACGCTCCTTTCAAAGGCCTTTCTCTTCACTCTCTCACTGAAGAGTTGTAAAGACTGAACAGGTGTTGGGAAGGGAACCTGGCCTGGGCAGATCAGTTAACTCCACCGGGATGAGTAGTCAGAGCTGAAAGTACAACTGAATTCAACTACTTTGGTCATAAGATATTAAAAGCTGCATTAAGAGCCAAAACATAAGACAAGTGCACAGGCAATTTCCTAACCCAAGGGCTCTCTGTCTGGGGACCGTGTTAAAGGGAATGTACATCACGGTGGCCGGCATTCACAGACACTTCTCAGAAGGCAAGCACCTGAACAACAGGGTAAAGAACAGAGGTTCCTGACGCTGAGATGCAGGAAGAAGTACTGAGGTTGGAAGTGGAGGTTAGGATTTAAGGAAGACATGATTAAACACAAAGGGACATCCGTCCTAACAAAGAAGAGACTCTGGGACCAGGCAGAACGTCCCTTAATAAAGCCAGGCTACCAGCTGCCACAATGGACGCCTGGATGGTGTGATTTTCCAGGAAGCTTTGTGGACAAAAGAGGCTTAAACCTAATTAAAAAGAAAAAAGAAGCTCATTGATGATTTGAGAGATAAGGAAGCAAATAATGAGAAGTTAGACAGACAAAAATTAAGGGAGCATGGTGAAATAAAGATAAACACAGCAATGCTCTGGGAAGATAAGAAGCAAACAGCTTGGTGCAGAGTCAGGGGAGCCATTAAGGGTAGTGGGGAGGAGGAGTGACAGATGGGCTGGTACCACTGATGGGCTCCAGGAAGTCTTTGCTTCAGAATTCCTGAAAGGAGTTGCCTCTGAGGAACGTCTCTTAATGAGAGATTCCTAATGAGAAAGCGCAATGTTCAGAACGAATGGTTGTGGGAGGCCAGTCCTGGACAGATTCAATCCACAGGCTCAGTGGGCTCAGGGTGTGGGCGCTTCTTGCTCTGCTTCCTACCATCCTCCTAAGTCCCTCTTCTTTAGTCCTGCAGTGTGACTGTGGAAATGAGAGTGCCAACTGTGAAACAGCTCAGAAACTCAGTCCCTTGCTCCCTGAACTGCCTTTCTTTCTGCCCCGCCCCATCACCCCATCCTCATCACCACCCCAGATCCATTTTTTCTCCCCCTCCCTGGGACAGAGCCACAAGCCTCTTACTTCCTACTGCGGGATGCTAATCGAAAAAGCCACAGTGGCAATTAGGTGTGTTTCTAACATAAAAATCTCTCTTTTTTAATAGAAAGAGGATGATCAAATAACTTTCATGCCATCTGCAATATCCACAGAATGAGAAAAACTGGAGTTATGGGTAAAGAAGTAGAAGCGTTTCTTCTGTGAACAAGAGAATCCTGATAATGTGCCTTGAATTTCCATTTAAAAGGAAATAAATGTCTATGAGTTCAGAGGATCAAGCAGTTTCGAACTTAAGCATAATATTGTAGATATCAGAGCACTGGCAATAAAATCACCAAGAAATTATCCATTTTGACTTGTATATGGAGATTCTGTCAATTAAAAAATATTTTATCTTGCAGTTAAAATGTTTCAATGAATCACGATCACAGTTCTTTCGGCCACAATGCCAGCCAGTAAAATAAAAAAGAACTCCACCAAAACGTGTCACTACTTACTATGGGAAGGCCAAATTCCAGAACAAACAACTGTCTATGTTGAACCCATTCACAGGCAGCAAAGGGATCTATAGTTATAGGACTGAGCTACAGTCAAGATGCAGATCCTGGTTGAAACCTTGGGTGTTTCTGATCAATCAAATTTTGTGCTGCAATCAGCTCATCACTCCAATGAACCCAAGAGGAAAACAACCCCAGAATTTTCTTTCAAGAAGCATTAATTTCTTTGCATTGACATATGAGAACTGAATAAATGTGACTTTGTACACACAGGCCAGCTTTGACAAGCATATAGCCCTTTATTTAATTACATTTATTGACTATACCTTTCCTAAGTGCCCACAGTATACCATGCCCGGAGAGAGGCTTCTGCTTTCTAAGAGCTGAAAGTCTGGGAGAGAAAGGTGGGCCCACAGACTGGTCAGTGCATGGAATGGCCCTGAGGCCATCTGTGTGTGCGCAGTGGTCCCCAGGCAAGGAAGTAGTGGCTCCACCTTGGATAGGGCAGAGGGAAGCCTTGGGGGATCTTACCAGATCCATGGGGGCACCTGGTAAACAGACCGCAAAAGAGCCTTCTACAAAGAAGTTGGTGATTTTAAAACCTCAACCAAAAAATTTTTAAAAATGAAAACCCAATCAAAACAAGTTATTTCTGATTTTTTTTATCTGTGCCCGCCAAACTTCTGATGTTTAACATAGAAATGAGCAGGTTCTGTGTTAAGGGTGTTTATTACAAGGCATATATCAAATCTGATAAAAACATAAGCAGCAGAAAAACTGAAGCATCTTAAGTTATCCTCTAAAAAACTTATTAATAAGGCAGAATAAAGATCTCTATTTCAGCTGATCTCCAAAATGAAAGGGAGTGAGTATTACAGCTCTCAGAAGAGCATTTAAATCACTTCTTCATCTAGAGCCCATACCAGCAGGAAAGCGCACTGATGAACAAAGGGATCTTTGGGCTTGAGGAGATGGGGATTTAATCCGATCTTTGCCATATGCAGGCTCAGCTACTAGCCTCCCTTCCTCTCCTTCCCTATGTGTGTTTTGGTGAGGAGAGGGATTGAAGATGACCCCACATGGAAAATATACAGCAAGGCTCTCCGTTGGTGGTCAAGGCTCCACCAACACTCCACACAAGACAAGAAGGCACAGGACTTCAGAGACACAAAATCAAGGAGATTTAACCACAGTTCAGAAAAAAATTATAGGAAAAGACAAAACTATAGAGATAGTAAAAAGATCGATGGTTGCCAGGAACCCAGCAGATTTTTAGAGGAGTGAAACTATTCTGTACGACATTAAAATGGTAGATACATGACACTATACATTGGTTAAAGCCTGCAGAACTGTATGTTAGGAACAGAATGCTTGTATCTACAAAATTTAGATGTTGACATCTAATCCCCAATGTGATGGTGTTTAGACGTGGGGCTTGATGAATGATTAGATCAAGAGGGTGGAGCCCTCATGAATGGGATGCATGCCTTTATAAGAAGAGGACTGAGAGCCAGCTTTCTCTTTCCACCATGTGAGGATACAACAAGACATCCGCCTTCTGGAGCCAGGAAGAGGACACTCATCAGAACCTGACCATGCCAGCACTCTGATCTTGGATATCCGACCTCCAGAACTTGGAGAAATAAACTCCTGCTGTTTACACACCTGGCAGTTGATAGCACCTTGTTATAGCATCCCAAACTGAGACCCTGTACAACACTAAGAATGGACCCCAGTGTAACTATCAGTTCAGTTCAGTCGCTCAGTCGTGTCCGACTCTTTGCGACCCCATGAATCGCAGCACGCCAGGCCTCCCTGTCCATCTCCATCTCCCGGAGTTCACTCGGACTCACGTCCATCGAGTCCGTGATGCCATCTAGCCATCTCATCCTCTGTTGTCCCCTTCTCCTCCTGCCCCCAATCCCTCCCAGCATCAGAGTCTTTTCCAATGAGTCAACTCTTCGCATGAGGTGGCCAAAGTACTGGAGCTTCAGCTTTAGCATCATTCCTTCCAAAGAAATCCCAGGGTTGATCTCCTTCAGAATGGACTGGTTGGATAATATAGACTTCAGTTAAAAATAATGTATCAATATTCATTAACTGGTTTTAACAAATATACCACACTAATGCAAAATGTTAATAAAAGGAAATACTGAATGGAGTTAGGGGGAAGGAAGAGGCATATGGGAATACTCTATTTTGTGCTCAATATTCCTATAAATATAAAACTATTCTAAAAAATATAGTTTCCTTTCTTAAAATGTTATTTATTTGTTTTTGGCTGCACTGGGTGGTCATTGTTGCTGCCCGACGGCTTCCTCTAGTCGTGGTGTGGGGACTTCTCATTGTGATGGCTCCTCTTGTTGCAGAGCACAGGCTCTCGGGTACACAGGATTCCACAGCTGTGGCAGCTGGAATCTAGTGGGGCTCAGCAGTTGTGGGACACGGGCTTAGCTGCCCCGAGGCATGCTGAATCCTCCCAGACCAGGGATCAAACCCATGTCCCTGCACTGGTAGGCAGATTCTTAATCACTGGACCACCAGGAAGGGCCAAAAATAAAGTTTCTTAATTTAAAAAGATACTTGAGGAGAATCCTTGAGAAAGTGTTCAGGAAGATAAGTCCTTAGGAGGGGGAAGAGAGTATGTTCAAGGAAGAGTGTGCGTGTTAGTTGCTCAGTCATGTCCAACTCTTACTGACAGCAGGGACTGTAGCCCACCAGGCTCCTCTATCCATGGAATTCTCCAGGCAAGAATACTGGAGTGGGTTGCCATTTCCTTCTCCAAGGGACATTCCCAACCCAGGGATGGAAACTTGGTCTCCCACATTGCAGAGGAAAATAATAGGTACCAACTATTCAATGGCAAACCAGTTCACAGAGATCCCAAGTACAATTAATATCTAAATATTATGAGCAGGGAACAAAACTATGGCAAAGGTCATTTAGTATTCTAAAGGAGAAATCAGTTCCACGCTGCGCTCTTTTATGCAGGCTATTCTGACGGCCCCAAAGGATCTTCAGACTGCTGTCCTCCCTGGTGTCAGGCGGGACCAGATGCTAGATGAGACATGTGATACCTGTTGCTCAGTGCTCTGTGTCCTGTCATCTCTCCCCACTGCCATGCATTTTACATCATCTGAAAAGGTGACACTTACAAAGGGATCATTATAAATCTGGCCTAAACTAACAACAGCCCAACTTCAAGGCAGGGTCCTCAAACCTCTTGAGCCAGGATACAGCTTCCCCCT
Organism: Budorcas taxicolor; assembly: GCF_023091745.1. Lineage (NCBI taxonomy): Eukaryota > Metazoa > Chordata > Mammalia > Artiodactyla > Bovidae > Budorcas > Budorcas taxicolor. The sequence continues at coordinate 13,913,361 of NC_068910.1, read as the reverse complement.
CCTCCAAGATGGGAACATTTATTTTAACCCTCCTTAGCCCCCAGCAAGGGTCTAAGGGAGGAGGTCTGCTCAGTCCATAGATACAGGGAAGCATCCTATAAATCCTGGCATAGGAGGACAGATGTCATGATATGAGTGAGATCTTTGCAAACCCCTATACTTATTTAAACTGAAAACAGCTGTAAGAAACACCTGGCTTTCTGGGAAGCTGTGATTCAAACACTAAACATGCAATTTTGGGGGAAAAAAAAAAGGCAACATGAGAGACTCAGTAACCAATCAGTTCCTAACTAAGGCAAGAAAGGCCTGGAATCCTGGAACCCTCCAGGGTCAGAGGCAGAGGCCAGTGGGGGTCGCGTAGGGATTCAGGTACTTTGGGAAGTGACAGTAGGTAGTCACTAGACACCGTATTAAATAACACTGAACCTCAGACAGAGAAAAGTATTTCTTTTCCAACTTTCCTTCCAGTCTCATGATTGAGACAAGGAAAAGAGAAGAATCAGCCGAGCATTCTGAATCTCTAACGCCTTTCCAATGTGGACTCATCTCCCTCTCCCCACAGGCCCCTGGCTCCAAGCCCTGCAGGTCAAAGCAGTGAGCTAGAACTGAGCAAGGCTGTTCCGGGGTCCCTCTACTGCCTTATGGAGAAGGATATGGCAACCCACTCCAGTATTCTTGGCTGGAGAATCCCAGGGATGGAGGAGCCTGGTGGGCTGCCGTCTATGGGGTCGTACAGAGTCGGACACGACTGAAGCGACTTAGCAGCAGCAGCAGCTACTGCCTTACACGTCTTCTTTTATTGCCAGTTGGTTTTACTCCAATGCTAGTGATCTGAAGGCAGCTTTTTAAATAAATTTAAGGAATTCAATGTACAGAAAAAACGTAGTTCAACATTTTTATAGGTGATACTCAGATGAGGCAAAAATGATGAAGGCAAAAAAAAAGAATCCCTGGAATTTGGGTCACTCCAACTCCCTTATTTCATTGATGGCAACACAGAGACACTCCTCACTCACCAGAGGAAAAATAATTTATATGAAGGTTACAGCCCAGTCAGAACCCAAACCAGGTCCTGTGAATCTATGTCTCCATCCAAAGAGAAGCTCCCGAGGGAATAGAGACCTTCTGGTCATATGGCATACTAGACTGAAAAGAACTGTATGGGGGAAATCATTTATCTCTGCCAAAACACAATTCGCTCTTGTTAATGGTTCCCACTAGGCTTCCCAGGTGGCACAATGGTAAAGAATCTGCCTGCCAACGCAGGAGACGCAATAGACTCAGGTTCAATCCCTGGGTTGGGAAAATCCCCTGGAGGAGGAAATGGCAACGGACAGAGGAGCCTGGTGGGCTACAGTCTATGGGGTTGCAAAGAGTCAGACATGACTGAGCACACACACAGGGTTCCCATTATGTCAAGGACAGTGACAGAAAACAGAGAATAGAGTCCTTCCCTTCCTCTCATCTTGATATAGTTACCAAACACTGGAGGACCCAGACACTGTGGTAGACCCAGAGAAACAAAGCTGAATAAGGCTCTGCCTTGGAGGAACTCACAATCTAATCAGAGAGCCAGCCACCAGGTAATAAGGCACTCCCTGGTAAAACCACAGGGAGATGGGCTCCTGGAAACAGAGAGATGAGTGAGTGAGAGAGAGAAAGAGGGGCAGGGCACCTTAATAATAATGCTTATTATTCACTAATTATAAGTGAAGTGGAATACTCTGTTACTACTTCCTCTAATTACCTGTGACACACTAGGCCTGGTCTATTTCAGCAATATAAATTCCCCAGATTTCCTTTAAACTTTCTGAATTTTTTCATGCATATTCTTAGCAACAAAAAAGTTATCACAAATAGGTACATTTGTACCTACAAATAGGTACATTTATAAACAAATTAATAAATATTACTACTGTGTACATTATCTTAGTGTACTATTTCTCTACTATGTACATTATAAGACATACACAAAAATAGATAAAAGACACACTCTAATATTTCCTTCCTGAACAGCAGAGGTGTATCTGATATGCTCTCCTTCAGAAATTTCTGCTCTGGCTAAAGACTTTTCAAAATAAGATTCCACAACCTCTCTGGCTGAAATCCTTCTGGCAGGTGGAGGTGGGAAGGAAAGGTAAGGATGTTTTTAAAATTTCAGCTCCCCAGTCCTCCTCCAAGTTTACCAAATCAGCCCTCCAAGGAGGGCTTACAAATCTGCATTTTAAAAGCTTCTCAAGTGAGCCTTAAATTCACCAAAGATATGGAAGTACTTCTCTAGATTAAACACATTTTCCCAAGAGGAAGAAACAATTTAAGAATGCCTTTAATGCAATAAACCTGTTTCCAGTGCTCACTATCCAAGAACATTCACTCCAAACAGCCTGGACAGTAAACTGCTCTGAGGTGTGCAGGCGCCTGTGAACACACAGCGGCACGGGGCGGAGGGCTCCCCAGACCCACTCCCATCCAGGCCCAAGGCTTCCTGCTTCAAGCCCCAGACAGAGAGCCAAGGCCTGGTGCCTCCTTGTCCAAGCAGCTTCAGCCCAGATTAGGCTTCAGAGGTACCATGTCTGCCCAGAGCCAGGCACCCCGCTTGTCAACCTAAAACCAGTGCTGGTCAGGCATCTTAGACACTCTCTTTACTGACGTCAGTTTCACCTCCTGGGATCCAGGCGGGGTTTTAGAAGTTTAAACTGCTCAGTAATTTCTTCAACTCTGTTCTTACCAATGTTTTGTCATCTAACCTACAAGTTAGGAAGGAACACAAGGCTAGGGAGATGCCCCCTCCTAAGTCACTGATCACATGGTTCTTCCTTCAATTCATCTGCCTTTTCCACCTGTTCTCAGAGCCCTCTCCTGGCAGAGACCAACATCAATCACCATCTCCTATACATTTCTGCAGAATTGTATGTCTCTATTATAACACTCAGTCCCATCACCTCATAGAACATCTTTGTGCATAGATTTCTATTGCAACTGTCTCAGAGTCTGAACCTATCCGCCCATCTTTCATTCTCTCTAACACCTATCATTTACACTTAAGCATGGTTCACTAAATATGCAGTGCATAAGTAGCCTATGACACTCTTGTTATAAACACTCTAACATATCTCTAGGGGACACAGAAAAAATGCACAACTACTGCATTATTTTTGCATATTATTAAAGTAAATATTACACGAATATGGATAAGCCCAAGTCCAAGCTCTTCCACTTACTAACTGTGTGATTTCTGGCAAGTCACTTCACAGCTCTGTGACCTAGTTTCTTCATCTACAAGTCAAAGAAATGTTACTCACTAGTAACAAGCAGATTTGGCCTTGGAGTACAGAATGAAGCAGGGCAAAGGCTGATAGAGTTTTGCCAAGAGAATGCACTGGTCATAGCAAACACCCTCTTCCAACAACACAAGAGATGACTCTACACGTGAACATCACCAGATGGCCAACACCAAAATCAAACTGATTGCATTCTTTGCAGCCAAAGATGGAGAAGCTCTATACAGTCAGCAAAAACAAGACCAGGAGCTGACTGTGGCTCAGATCAGACTTAAATTGAAGAAAGTGGGGGAAACCACTAGACCATTCAGGTATGACCTAAATCAAATCCCTGATGATTATACAGTGGAAGTGAGAAATAGATTTTAGGGACTAGATCTGATAGACAGAGTGCCTGATGAACTATGGATGGAGGTTCATGGCATTGTACAGGAGACAGAGATCAAGACCATCCCCAAGAAAAGGAAACATATAAAACATCTGAATGCAGAGTTCCAGAGAATAGCAAGGAGAGATAAGAAAGCCTTCCTCAGTGATCAATGCAAAGAAATAGAGGAAAACAACAGAATGGGAAAGACTAGAGATCTCTTTAAGAAAATTAGAGATAAAAAGGGAACATTTCATGCAAAGATGGGCTCAATAAAGGACAGATGTGGTATGGACCTAACAGAAGCAGAAGATATTAAGAAGAGGTGGCAAGAATATACAGAAGAACTGTACAAAAAAGATCTTCATGACCCAGATAATCATGATGGTGTGATCACTCACCTAGAGTCAGACATCCTAGAGTGTGAAGTCAAGTGGGCCTTAGGAAGCATCATCACAAACAAACCTAGAGGAGGCGGTGGAATTCCAGTTGAGTTATTTCAAATCCTGAAAGATGATGCTGTGAAAGTGCTGCACTCAATATGCCAGCACATTTGGAAAACTCAGCAGTGGCCACAGGACTGGAAAAGGTCAGTTTTCATCCCAATCCCAAAGAAAGGCAATGCCAAAGAATGCTCAAACTTCTGCACAATTGAACCCATCTCACATGCTAGTAAAGTAATGCTCAAAATTCTCCAAGCCAGGCTTCAGCAATACATGAACCATGAACTATGTTCAAGCTGGTTTTAGAAAAGGCAGAGGAACCAGAGATCAAATTGCCAACATCCGCTGGATCATTGAAAAAAGCAAGAGAATTATAGAAAAACATGTATTTCTGCTTTATTGACTATGCCAAAGCCTTTGACTGTGTGGATCACAATAAACTGTGGAAAATCTGAAAGAGATGGGAATACCAGACCACCTGACCTGCCTCCTGAGAAACCTATATGCAGGTCAGGAAGCAACAGTTAGAACTGGACATGGAACAACAGACTGGTTCTAAATAGGAAAAGGAGTACGTCAAGGCTGAATATTGTCACCCTGCTTATTTAACTTACATGCAGAGTATATCATGGGAAACGCTGGGCTGGAAGAAGCACAAGCTGGAATCAAGATTGCTGGGAGAAATATCAGTAACCTCAGATATGCAGATGACACCACCCTTAGGGCAGGAAATGAAGAAGAATTTAAGAGCCTCTTGATGAAAGTGAAAGAGGAGAGTGAAAAAGTTGGCTTAAAGCTCAACATTCAGAAAACGAAGATCATGGCAACCAGTCCCATCACTTCATGGCAAATAGATGGGGACACAGCGGACACAGTGACAGACTGTATTTTGGGGGGCTCCAAAATCACTGCAGATGGTGACTGTAGGCAGGAAATTAAAAGACACTTGATCCTTGGAAGAAAACGTAGGACCAACCTAGACAGCATATTAAAAAACAGAGACATTACTTTGCCGACTAAGGTCCGTCTAGTCAAGGCTGTGGTTTTTCCCATGGTCATGTATGCATGTGAGAGTTGCACCATAAAGAAAGCTGTGCCCCAAAGAACAGATGCTTTTGAGCTGCGGTGTTGCAGTAGACTCTTGAGAGTCGCTTGGACTACAAGGAGATGCAACCAGTCAATCTTAAAGGAAATTCTGAATATTCATTGAAAGTGAATGTTCATTCACTGATGCTGAAGCTAAAACTCCAGTACTTTAGCCACCTGATGCGAAGAACTGACTCACTGGCAAAGACTCCAATGTAGGAAAAGATTGAAGGCAGAAGGAGAAGGGGATGACAGAGGGTGAGATGGTTGGATGGCATCACTGACTCAATGGACATGAGGTTGAGCAAGCTCCAGGAGTTGGTGATGGACAGGGAAGCCTGACATGCTGCAGTCCATGGGGTCCTGGGAGTTGGACATGACTGAGCGACTGAACTGATTATTGACGAAGGCCCTATGCTACATACTATAGAAACAGAAAAACAAAACAAAACAAAAAGGCCTCATTGTAGCTTGAAAAGCAGAGATAGTACAGATAAATACCCTATACAAGTGTCATTTCAAGAGCTAAAACAACGCAAAGATCTGCATCTATCTGAAGGATCAGCAGATGGATGAATGGAGAAAGTGCTCCAGACCTATTTGCTATCAACTGCTGAAGAGGCTCTTAACATTTCCAGATTCTCAGTACTTTGAGCTCTTACAGAAGGGCATGCTAGTGGCAATAACACCAGGTCCCCTTCCCCAGACTTTATATTCCTGCCATGCCGTCCCATGTGTGTGTGTGTGTGTGTGTGTGTGTGTACCCCAAATGACAGGGTGAGCCAACCTTAGGGTTCCTTTCAGGTCAGAAGGAAGGTTGTGTATTCTGACTCTGAATTTGTCTCTACATTATACTTCTAGACACATCATCTCTCTGCACAGCCTCCCACTAAATCTCCATTGAGTTACCTGGCTGGGAGCAGACAGGCACTGTAGCTCCAACTTAGGCCTATGTCAGGGATCTGCCCCAGGGCTCTACTGCGGGGACCAGCCCCTGGTGAGTCTGGAATGCTAGGACCCCTAGAAGCAGAGTGAGGAGAAACACTGAAGGAGCTTGAACAAAAGCAGCATTCCCATCTGGACTTCTTTACCAGTGAAGAACAGAAATCTAACTCAAAGGTGCTTACGCAAGGTAGGATGTTATTAGCTCATGTGAAAGAGCCAGAGATGCTATCTTAGTGAGGATGACAGGGAATGCTTCTTTCAGAACTGCCATCTGAACTGGGACCAGAATGAAGTACAGGGCAAACCAGGTGGCTGTCTGAGGGAAAAACAGGTCAGGTAAAGGAGACAACAGATACAAAGGCTCAGAGGTGAGAAGTGGAATTCAGTGAGTGAAGGAGAAAATGGCAAGACGTGAGGTCAGGGAGATCCTGAAGCCAGAGAACCTTGGACTTTATACCCTGTGGTAAGGACTGTGCTAGCTACTGAATAGACAAACCAAGGCCTCATACTTAGGCCTAGAATCTCCTCCATCCAAACCGTATGGACTGAGAGTAAGGAAGGAGCGGATTTCATGGAAAATCAGAGAGTACCAGGAAGTAGATTAAAGGATGTTGCATAGAAAAGAAAGGTGGGGGAGAGAGGGAAGCACAACATCTATTATCAGAAAACCACAGACTGCTGATAGTAAACCAACTTCATCTGGAACAAGTCCCACTTTCCCAATCACATCACATTTTACAATTGAACAGCCTGGTGATGATTCGAGGGTCTTGGAATCATAACGCTAACACAGCTTTCCCTCTAAGGAATGCAAATCTGAATGAACCAACTCCAGTGCCCCAAATGGAAAACACATACATACACAGTCTGACAAAAATGACTTGATGAAAGAGACGTTAATAAGACCACACAGTGACTCTCTCACAGCTTTGTTCTTGCACGCTTGTAATTATTTTGCAACCCCCTTACGAAGGACTAGGAAGCAACACATATTTATGTCTATTTCAATTTAGGCACTGTTATGAAATGATCTGATCATGGCCAGGCTTCACATTAGAGACTGGAAATCAACAAGTGATCTTGTTTGTGATCTGAGCCTGAGGCATCAAAGAGGAATACATTGGTTGGTCAATAGTCATATTAGTTCAGTGTTTACAATGTAGCCAGGATGTATAGGAACCTTAAGCAAGTTCTGAGGCCAAGGTGGCCTGTGCCAAGGACATCGTGCAGGTGAGGGTCAGGAGACCCCTAACTTTTATGGATCTTCAATCAGCCACAGCCCAGAAGTAAATTCTGAAAGCAGAGGGAGGAGCTATTTATTCATTCAAAGTAGACTTAATTCCCGTTATGGAGAGCTGACAGTTCTACAAGGTACTGAAGCAAAGGGTGCCAAGTCCGCTTTCAGGGGGTTACAGCCCAGATGGATACCAAAAGGGAAGGTGGGTGGCAGTGCCTCAGTGCAGAAACATCTAAGTCCAAAAGAGGTGCCCTGCGGTAAAACTATAGAATGGTCTCAGGTTCTTGGTTTTTTAAATGAGTGGTGTGTAAGACACACTGGGACAGATATAGCAAACTGGCTCAACTTAAAAAAAAAAAAAAGTGGGAGGAGAGAAAACTAATTGGCACATAAAAGTAAAATGCACAGCCTAATGCCAGCTGTAGCCACAGCAGCATTCAGAGTATCAACCTTATCACCATATACCTCCATGTCCGTATGTGTGAGCCTGAATGCATGGCCTGTATCACTGATGGGCTTTGTTCTCAGCAAGCACTCCCCTTATGGAGCTAAGGGAACATAGCTGTGGCATCTCCACAGTATATCCCAGCAGCTGAGCTACACTTATTTTTCTGAAAAAAGTCCCTAGTGGGGTTTCTTTGGGCTGACCCAAGTCAAGCACTCATCCTGAGATAAACGACTGTCAAGGAGAGAAACACACAGGCTGTCCAGACCTGGGCCATGTGTCACCCATCACCCCACCCCACTATGGCCTAGAATGAAGAAAGAAAGGCAAAATGCAGCTGCCTGAGCTGGAGAGTTGGATACTTGGAAGGCAGAACACAGCAGACATCCATGCCAGAAGGGGCAGGTGTCCTTTGAGCTCAAATCTGTCCAAAACATGCATTAACCTGATTATGCAGGTCTAACATGGAATCCTGGAGAGCCCTGTGGGGCGGGAGCAGGGCCATAAATGATTCCACAGGGCTCCAGGCCAGGCAGTCCTTCCCAGTAAACACAACTCCATGCTGCGTCAGTCCATCATTTCCATTTTATTCTTCTGCACTTTGGAAAGATTCCCATCCTTGGCCCCTTAAGAGACCACTTGAAACACACACTTTGCTGACACATCATTAGATAAGCTCATTTTCCACCCGTCATTCATCCATCCACCCAAACATACTTGTTTGGTCAGTGTGAATCTATTCAAGTTCAATATGACAGGATACAAGTTATGGATTTTAATTCTAAACATTTCCAATAGCGAAAGACTATCATTTGTATCACCAATGACACTAGAATACTGCACATATTCCATGAAAAACTACTGAAGTGGCTAACTACTTCTCTCAACAGGCCAGGGATAGAATTATACGTATACATTTTCCTACTAGTAAATATGCTTGTGCTTATTATTGGGTATCCCTGTATAGCAGAGGCTTGTAGCCCAGGTACTTCATTTCCCAGATCCTCCAGGCAGGGTACAGGTTGGATTCAGAAAGTGAGAGGCCTCCTGGGAGACATGCAAGAACAGGAGAAGCAGAGCTGTCATACTGACCGTAAAGCAATGAGCCACAGGTATTTGAGCTTCAGCTGGAGGCTTTTTCAGCTGGACGGCAGAAGGAGACTTTGCCAGAAGCTTCTAGCATGTTCTAGCAAATCATCTACCTCAGTACTGAAGGCAGCTGAAATTATAAGTGGTATATCACCTGGTATCCCCAAATTTCTTGGTTTCCTAAAAATAAGAATTGGCTTTCTCTGACATTGCTTCCCTCAGCCTTGAATTCTCTATGTTCAAGCTCTTCCTGTTTGAAACACCTGGAGAGATTTCTGTGTCTTTCGTCACACTTTCAGAAGTTTGAAATCGGTCAGCACTGTATCTGCCTAACATAGTGCACATGATAACAGCATATCATTTCAAACCTAAGGAAAGAGCCCAAAAAGTCTTTGGCTTCTGCTTAATTGGGCTGAAAACTTCACTAACCTTCACTTCGAACCTTTGCATGCAAAACGTTAGACTTAAATATCAACCCAACCTCCATAAAACACCTTTCTTTTCCAATGAAAAAATGGATTGTTAGCAATATTACCAAAAGCCTACAATTTGTTTTGAAATGCACCAAAAATAAGACATATTAACAGATGGGATAGGTGGATGGACAGATATGGGTGATAAGCATACAGATAAGTATAGTTTTGGGGGGTAAAACTTTCAATTTTTCTGTATGTTTGAACTTTTTCAAAACAAAATATTGTTGGGGGAACACTATGAGCTCAAATTAAAGAATAATGATGGTGGAAGTAATATTTCCAAGTATTTTTTAAAAGTCAATAGGATTTTGGTTGCCTATAACCTATATGTTCTAACATCATTTCTCTTGCAATATTGTCACTTTTCTTTGTCCCTTGTCACAATCAAAAACGAGTTAAGCACTGTTACTCATCACCCTTGGGGAAATCTTTCCTCCAAAAAATAACCCTACAGTATCATTAAATACGTGCACATAAAATTCATAATTAATTATTCAATAAATATTTACAGGTCATCACAAATTATACTCTTTAAAGCCATGAGAAAATTAAGGTTTGACGATTATATCGCATATTATTTTCCACCCTGTAATTACCAGGAACCAGTGGTGTCAATAGTAGTTTTAGTTCTACCGACTAGAGTACATCTTACAACTTACTCTCCAAAAAAAAAAAATAGTTGTTTCCACTAGTTTAAAAGGCTATTAATCAGGATTTATTTAAATTGAGTTTCCAATATTTTCATAGGTAAAATATTCCAATCTGGTCTCCTGCAAACATTCGTTCCTCATTTGATTTATCTGTACTATAGACAGCACTGTCCTAGGTGAACAGGTTACACGTTCCTCCTCTTGGGGCTTAAAATCTGGTGAGAAAGAAAACAAATGCCAGATACATTAAAAGATAATTTCAGATATTGATGAATTCCATAAGAAGAGGCATAAACCAGCAATGAGAGGACAATGGTTAGGCTGGTGAGTGAGGGTGGTGTTTTGCATAAGATAGGAGCAGATTCTATCGTAGGCAAGCTCACCAAGGAAGGCTGCCTTAAGAAGGAGAATCTGAGCTAAATCTTGAATAAAAAAGAGGAACCAGATCTGCCAAGGAAGATTCCACTCAGAGAGAACCCCACAAGAAGGGGCCCTGCAGAGAGAACTGGCCTTGGTGAGCTCATAAAACAAGCAGAAGGTCTGTGTGATAACTTGGCAGGAGTGAGGCTGGGAAAGGCGGGCAGGACCAGGATCTTGCAATAGCCTTGCCAATGAATGGGTTTTGGTTTCATTGTAAATAAAATGAGAAATAATGGAGGGTGATAAGCTCTCTGCAATAACAAAATGAACTTCCAGAGTTAACACAGTTGCTTTTATATATAAATTCTAAAGACGGCAACATAAGGCCAGTACAGCCACTACAAAGGGATGCCTGAAGATCTGTGGTGATGCTGCTAATCCTTGCTGCTGCTGCTGCTGCTAGACAATAATAATGAGAAGAAACAATTACTAAGCACTTCCTGTGTGTGCAGAATTGGAACACATGCTTTACAGGTCCCCAAGAATGACATTAAGTCCCTTCTCTCATTTTGCAGTTGAGGATCCTGAGGCTCAGAGAGAGAAATGAACTTCCCTAAATCACCCGGCTTCCGGATTCAGGGAGTTCCAAAGTCCCTCTTCTTCACCAATGAATCAAGTGATGCACGATATACAAGCCCTTTTGATGGCATGCTTGGGAAACTTGAGAAAGACAGCATCTGTAAGCTGCTCATCACTGAGATGATGTTGCTCTCTGGCTTGTTTGGTCCTAGCTCATCCTAGCCTAAATAGATATAAACACAAACACACACACACACACACACACACACACACACACACACACAGGTTGGGCGGAGAAAGGGAGAAGGAGAGAAGATACAGAAAGAAGAAAAACATAGCTGGGAACTTGTCTTCCAGTCAAGTTTATCATCTCTCCCTGTGGCAACAGCAACACACTCATAGCCTGTTAAGTACATAAAAGAAAAAGAGAGTGTTCCCTTGCAGTGGGCAATAGTTCATATTTTCCTTTCTGGCCCATGGTAAACAGGTTATGGTGTTTTATTCCTGCACACCCATCACTCAAGCCTTAGAAGAAAAACATTGTTCCCAAATGTTTTCTTACTGCAGTGCCTTTGTGCGCTGGTGATTGCTGTAATTTAACCTCCATAATAAAAAAGTCATCACGGATGACAATTTATAGCACAGTTTCAGAACGGTTTACTCCTTTGCTTGTCCTGCATTGTGATTACGATTTACCAATGTTGCCTGCCCTAGGGGTGCACTCCCAGAGCCCTGCCAAAAGCCACTAGGTCTGACAAGGCTCTCACTTAAGGCACCCAAACCCTCTGGAGGCAAAAGCCAGACTACATCTTAACGACCAGGATGGGGTCATGTGAACAGTGAAACAAATTATAAAGCATTCCAGGTGATACGGCTGCCCACGGTATAGTGCGTCTTCCTGGTAAATTACTTTGAAGATACACATACAGATGTCCAGTGTTATATAATTATTTACCTGGCTGATTCATGGGATGGTGGGAGGGGGTGGTGGTGCAGGGAATGACATTGGGACAATATTGCAAATGACAAAAAGACAGGAAAAGATAAAACAATAAGACTTGGGACTTCAGAGGCACAAAATCAAGCTATCAGAAACAGCCAAAGGGCTGTGGCAACAAATCTTCCTCCACCCAAAAGATCTAACCTAGTCCTCCCCGCGGGGCCTTCAACTTCAAACAGTGGGGAATTAGCTCTGTTTTCTGCTAATGCAGAGACCGCACAAGTCAAGCAAGCAGGCACTAATTAGTCAGGCTGTTAAAGGTATACCCACTTAAAAGGAATTCTTAAACTAAAGAGAGTTGTGCAGCTACAGAAATGAGAGACAGGGGCTTTGTCAGTCGTTCAACTCTTTGTGATCCCATGGACTATAGCCCTCCAGGCCTCTGTCCATGGGATTTCCCAGGCAGGAATACTGGAGTGGGTTGCCATTTCCTCCTCCAGGGCATCTTCCTGACCCAGTGACTGAACTGGTGTCTCCTATGTCTCCTGCATTGGCAGGTGGATTCTTAACCACTAAGCCACCTAGGAAATCCTATATGTTAGCATACTACCATACTATGCAATTTCTCAGTCTATCATCCTGTGGACAGATAGCTCAGTGTGTGTGTGTACCTACAACTCAGACTGAAGGTTGAGTTACTCACACTCCTATCATATGACCATCATGCAAGGCCCCCTCTTGATTTATACTTCCCCCTTCAGCTCTGACCCACACTCTTATCCCCTGCCCCCACAAACAACCACTCTAATGAATATGATAGACACCCTTAACTGTGTGTGTGTTTATGTAAAATGCATGTTGTTTTACATGCATTCAATTTATACAAATACTATTGTATTATGCTATAAGTCTTATTCTATTTCTTACGCATTGTTTCACACCAGGTCAGCATGGGTTGCTCTATTTACATCCAGTACATCTGACCTGTTCCCTTCCCTAATGACAGGGTCCTAGAAAATCTACATCTACCACCCCCAAATTATACCACAACCCATCTCCTCATCTCACCTTTCCTGACTATATTTCTTTAAATCAACACACATAGCTTAGATAAAGGATTAAAATATACGTGCAACTATTAAAATTGTCAGGCATCTATGTGTGTGTGATTCCTGGGCTCCCAGCACTTCATGAGAGGCTAGCCTAGGATTGCCCACACTGGACACCAGCCTACACTCTGCTAAAAGTCTGGGGCTGACAAGCTCAGGTTACCAATAGTTTTCTTCCCCAAATGTTCTCTCTACTCTGCATCCTTGCCTTCCCTCAGACAAACCAGGGCTGCAGGAGGACCAAGGGAAACCTTGGAGCATTGCCCGCTGTCCCCTGGGAGAACACTGCAATGCCAGGCATGATCCACATCACCTTCTTCTGCAAGGAGATGCCAAAGGGGCAGGTCGGACACCCCAAAGTCAGACAATCCAGAACCGATTCGTCTGCTAAATGTAGCTGAAAATAAAGCAGTGCTCTTGGCTTCGTTCTCTCCAGCCACCACAGCACAGTCAGCTGGAGGAGAGGGACAGAGGACGAAGGAGCCAAGCCTCCCACTGAGATCTGGAGGAGCCCTCTCACAGAAACGCTTCCGATTACTGGAAGGGCTGTGTACCCTTCTGAGGTAAGGGAGGGTGAACATTGAAAAACAGAGAGAAAAGGGGGCGAGACGGCAGAGCTGCCCTCTCCACAAAGGGAAAGGTAGACAGCAAGTGAAAGTGATGCAGAGACAAAAGTGCAAACCCTCCCACAGCTTCCCGCATTCTCAGAAGGGCACTCCAACCTTTCAGCGAACACCTCCTGGATCCTCAAGCCAGGTAGTGAGCTGCTGCAGGAAGGCAGGGAGCAAGATGGACCCAGCCATGGCCTCAATAGGGGGGAATCAAGAGAAGCATTTCAAATGACCACACAAATAGATCACATTTATCCCACTTCAACAGGCCCTGTGCTGCCCCATCACCCCCCAGATCTCCCAATGTTCCCTTGTCTTGTTCTCTCCAACCCTTATCCCCTATTTCATCTTTCTTTCAACTTCTTCAGCTTGCCATGTGCTCTGCTCACTCTCCACCCTCGCACATGCTGTTGCTCCTGCCCAGAGCCCCTTCCCTTTGCCACTTCACGGGGCACAGCTCACAACGGGAGTACGATGTTAAAGGATCTGGGGCTGAGGACAGACACGGCAGGCGAGATGGGTATGCACACTCACACACAGGCCACACAGGTGGCTTAGGCAGAAGAGAAGACGAGTAAATTGAGCCCCTATTTATTCCCAAACCTTTATTTTCTTCTCCTTGAAATCATAGGAATTCTCTAAAGAAATGAGTATTTCATTCTACTCTCAACAGACATTAGCTGAAAGCATAGCTCACCCTGCCCTGCCCAATTCCCTCATAAAGTAACCTGATAAATGAGAGAACATGAACAAACTTGATTTAGAGGGACTGGGACCCCACATCCCAATTCTGTCAAAGCAGCAAGAAGTGAATCCCTGTGCCCAGGTCCCATAGGCATGCCACAAGAGAACAGAGCCCTTGCATGAGGAGGGTTTGGGAGGGGTTCAGCAGACCAGGGGCATAGGCATTGAATGACCCTCTCCAAGGGCTCCTTCAGGAGAGGGGACGTCACCCACTTCACTGAGGGTCCCTTACAAATTGCCTTCAGAAGGGAAGCCACTGCAAGGTGTGGATGCAAGAGTTAGAAGCTGGACTTAGGCAGACCTGAACTAAAATTCCAGCTCTTCTACTTAGCAGCCGTATGACCTTAAGCAAGTCAGTCAGACTCTGGAAGTCACCTCTAAAAGACTCAAGTGACTACCCCTGGAGCTCACTGCAGGATGAGATGACACTACTCAGGCTGCACATGAGAATCTCCTGGAGAGTTTATGAAAACTCTCCCTGCCAAGGCTACACCCTAAACCAAGTCAATGAGAACCCTGACAGAGCAGTCAGACATAGTATTTTGTAAGCCTTCAAGTGATTTCAATGTACTGTCAGGTTTGAGAAGCAATGGGTGACTCCCTTTCTGCCTGAAATGTGGCCCTTTAACCACCAGCAGCAGCATCACCTGTGAACTCATAAGAACTGCAAACTCAGACGACTGAAACGCCATCTTCTCCCGTGTTATTCTGATGAACTTTATGCTATGAAAAGTGCTGAGATCATTCACTTTAAGTACTTAGCATAGTTACTTGCCCCTGGCAGC
The DNA here is from genome assembly GCF_023091745.1 of Budorcas taxicolor. Classification (NCBI taxonomy): domain Eukaryota; kingdom Metazoa; phylum Chordata; class Mammalia; order Artiodactyla; family Bovidae; genus Budorcas; species Budorcas taxicolor. The sequence goes on along the minus strand of NC_068910.1, from coordinate 13,898,214 downwards.
CACTGTTTATGGGATCTTATTAAGAACCTGAGGATGGGCAGTATAGGACAGAGGTTGAAAACAGCCTGTCTAGGTTGAAATCTCAGCTACCTACAGCCAACAGTATAATAGGTTTCTTATAACAATAAACTGGGCCTCAGTTGCTTTACCTAACACATGGGTTAATAACTGGTAATAACACTGCCCAACTCAGAGAAGATTTTGAGTATTAAATGAGATGACATGGAAACATAGCTTGTCAGATAACATCACTTATCAGAGTCAGCAGCCCTATTGTGATTACAGCTGTAAGGATACAACTCTTTAGGTGACAGCAGTGGGCCAATTCGGAGAAGGCAATGGCACTCCACTCCAGCACTCTTCACTGGAAAATCCCATGGACGGAGGAGCCTGGTAGGCTGCAGTCCATGAGTTTGCTAAGAGTCAGACACGACTGAGCGACTTCACTTTCACTTTTCACTTTCATGCATTGGAGAAGGAAATGGCAACCCACTCTAGTGTTCTTACCTGGAGAATCCCAGGGACGGGGGAGCCTGATGGGCTGCCATCTATGAGGTCGCACAGAGTCGGACACGACCGAAGCAACTTAGCAGCAGCAGCAGCAGCAGTGGGCCGATTAAATGTCACAACTGAAAGGAACTCACCTTAAATTACAAGGATACTTTTAAACAAATGATGGTGGGATAACTGATATTCACATGAAGAAATGAAGTTGGATCATCACTTCACACTAAATCCAAAAGTTAACTTAGAATGGATCAAATGTTGTTACCTAAATGTAAGAACTGAAACTATAAAACTCTTAGAAGAGAACACTCATGGATTAGGCAATGGTTTCTTAGATATGATACCAAAAGTACAAGCAACAAAAAAGGAAAAATAAATAAATTATACTTTCTCAAAGTTATAAAGGATTATCAAAGGAAAGTGAAGTGAAAAGACAACCCATAGGATGGGAAAAAATATGTTCAAACCATAAATACTGTAGGTACTAGTATCTAGAATACATAAATAACTCATTAAAAGACAAATAACACAATTATTTAAATGGCAAAGGATTTGAATATAAATTTCTCCAAGGAAGAAACACAAATAAGATACATAATAAGCACATGAAAAGATCCTCACATTATTATTTTTTTGCAACCCTGTGGACTATAGCCTACCAGGCTTCTCCATCCATGGTATTCTCTAGGCAAGAATACTGGAATGGGTTACCATTTCCTTCTCCAGGAGATCTTCCCGACCCAGGGATCCAACCTGGGTCTCCTGCATTGGAAGCAGACGCTATAACCTCTGAGCCACCAGGGAAGCCCAATTATTAGTCATTGGGAAAGTGCAAGTCAAAACCACAATGAGATACTACTTTACACTCACTAAGATGGCTATAATCAAAATGTCAAATAACAAACAAGTGTTGTCAAGGATATGGGGAAGTCAAACTCTCATACACTAGTGGTTCAGTTCAGTTCAGTTCAGTTGAGTTCAGTTCAGTTCAGTCGCTCAGTCGTGTCCGACTCTTTGAGACCCCATGAATTGCAGCACGCCAGGCCTCCCTGTCCATCACCATCTCCCGGAGTTCACCCAGACTCACGTCCACCAAGTCCGTGATGTCATCCAGCCATCTCATCCTCGGTCGTCCCCTTCTCCTCCTGCCCCCAATCCTTCCCAGCATCAGAGTCTTTTCCAATGAGTCAACTCTTCGCATGAGGTGGCCAAAGTACTGGAGTTTCAGCTTTAGCATCATTCCTTCCAAAGAAATCCCAGGGTTGATCTCCTTCAGAATGGACTGGTTGGATCTCCTTGCAGTCCAAGGGACTCTCAAGAGTCTTCTCCAACACCACACTTCAAAAGCATCAATTCTTCGGCGCTCAGCCTTCTTCACAGTCCAACTCTCACATCCATACATGACCACAGGAAAAACCATAGCCTAGTGGTAGCAATGTAAAATTACACAGCCACTTCAGAAAAGTCTGACAGTTCCTCGAAAGGTTAAACATAGAGTTATCACGTGAGCCAGCAATCCCTTATATATACACGAAAGAAATCAAAACATATGTCTATATAAAAATGTATACACAAATGTTCACAGCAGTATTACTCATTATAGATAAAAAGTGGAAGCAACTCAACTGATTATCAACTGATGAATGAATAAACAATGAACGGATGTGATATATCCATATGGTGGGATAATACTTCACCATAACAAAGAATGAAGTATTGATACTTCTTACATATACTCTGCGTAAACCTTGAAAACATCGTGCTCAGTGACAGAAACCAGCCACAAAAGACCACACATTATTTTATTCCATTTACATGAACTGTCCAGAATAGGTAAATCTATAGAAATAGAAAAGAGAATAGTGTTTTGAGGAAGAAAGAATATTGAAAAAAAAAAAAAAAGAATACTGATAATGGGTACAGGGTTTTCTCTTCAGGTTGATGAAAATCTTGGCGTGATGGGTGTGCAAATTATATGAATATACTAAAAAAATATTGAACTGTATACTTGAGGTGTGTGAATTGTATCATATGTGAATTATATCTCAGTAAATCTGTTAAAAAACTGCAAAAGCAACTGGACGCTGTGTTTTGCGGGGTTGAACCAATGGCTAGATAACTGTTTTTGAAATGCTAACAACTCATTTATTAAGACAAGTTATACACATGACAAACATCAGAGAGGAAATGTGAGAATCTAATTTAAAATCATTGACTATGCAAATGTGAAATTTCAAAATATGCAAATGAACCACACCGTAATAAAAAGGAAGGATACATAGGGCTAATTTCTTCCTGTTAATTCTGCCAAAATAACTTCTTTATTGTTCCATTCCTGCCACGGTGAGCTCTTGATGTTGTTGTTGATGATGGCTTAATACTCTTTTTTCTTGAACAAAGTCTGATGAATTATTTTTTCTATAAGATGCCTGCACACAGAGATAAGTGCTCCATATTCAAATGTAACCATTTTGAATATTTTTCACCCCCTTCTTCATGTGAGATATTATCCCAGCCATCATTCTAGTAGCAGAGTGTGTGCTGGGGGGAGGGGGTTTGGGGAGAGAGGGTATCACTTTGATTTCTGTCTCCTGATTCTGTGAATGATACCAGATCAGGAATTATTTACATGGCTTTGAGAAAGAGAAAAGGCACGATGAAACAAACCCAATTCATGGGTAAGAGCCAAAAACAAAAGCTCAAATTAATGTTAAAGGTGAAGAAAATCTCAGAAGCAGTCCCATTCAGTCGATCACAAACTTGAAAAAGAAAATCTTTGTCTCCTTATAGGGCTTTCTTATCCTCTTTCCTCTGAACAATCTTTCTTTTGCCTCCAGCCAAGAAGTTTTTTTTTTAATCCAAAATAAAAGTGTAACATTTAAATGAGATAATAGGTGTAGAGCATAACAGACATAGAGAATAGATAGTGGCTTAGCAGAAGAGAAGCCCTTCAAACTGTGTCAAATGACAGTGACTCCTGCTTACTTCTTGCAGATTAAATTGTAAATGTTGCAAATATCCCACTTATAAGTTTTCAGACCTCATACATTCAAACACTCTGTCATGTTCCCTAAAAGAGGCTGTGGCCCTGATCTGACTGATCCAGGGGTTGCAAACTCAACTCTTTGTGGGGGCCGGGGAGGGCAGTAAAGGAGAGTGGCCCTCCCTCATAACATGAATGACAGGGAAGCAGCATGGAAATCAGCCAACTGGACAGTTCATTGGGACTGTAACTAGGTGGGAATGGGGGCCTCGGGTGGCTACACCTCTCAATTTTTCAAGCTTTAAATCTGGACATTTTTTTTATCACTTCATATCTCTAGATGTGATTTCATTTTTTTCTCAAAGCCCACAAAGATCAAGTAAAACCTGTCTATGACCTTCCCTGTTACCGCAGAAGCAATTCCTATGACTATGAACAGCCACCCACTCCACTCTGTTCGTTTTGCCAAAAGAAGAAGGCTAAGCACGCTTTTCGGAGAAGGCAATGGCACCCCACTCCAGTACTCTTGCCTGGAAAATGCCATGGATGGAGAAGCCTGGTGGGCTGCAGTCCATGGGGTCGCTAAGAGTCAGACACGACTGAGAGACTTCCCTTTCACTTTTCACTTTCATGCATTGAAGAAGGAAATGGCAACCCACTCCAGTGTTCTTGCCTGGAGAATCCCAGGGACCGGGGAGCCTGCTGGGCTGCCATCTATGGGGTCACATAGAATAGGACACGACTGAGGTGATTTAGCAGCAGCAGCAAGCACACTTTTCTACAGTCAGTTCGTCTCTACCATGTTTGATTTCCCCATGCGGATGTAGTCTACAGCCACGGAGACTGTAGTGACAGACTCTCAGCACAGCAAGAGAAAAGGTTCACTGAGCCCTTTGTTGGAGGGTGTGGGGAAGTTCTCAAGAAGACAGGCTGTTTGGCTCCAAAAGCCCCATACCAGAGGCCACCGTGTAGCCAGCCAAACAGCTGCCTACCGGCATCGCCCCCTGCCAGTCTGCCTTTGCTGCTGCCTGGGTGCGTCCATCGCCCCTCTGAAGCTGCGCCTATCTGCTCAACTCGATCTGCTTGCTGGCGCCACCATGGCTTCTGGGGTCCCTGGAGAAGTCCCTCTCTACAAAACCATCAAACACCCGGATGAGGTGATGCTTGGGAATCACCAGGCATACAGTAAGGGAGTCCTCGTAAGTATATTCCCAAGGATATGATTTTACTCCCCAACTGACATGCAAAAACATCAGTTAAAAACCACACACACAAAAATCCCCATTCATCCTTGATTGTACTAAACACTATTTGTCTGTTCAAGCAGGCTGTACAGCTTGGGATGGGCAATCAAGGATATCCCAGCTGATTTTTAACAAAGACTCTGATTATTTGAAAGGGCTGTCAACTCTCCCCTGAATGCATTGTAAATGAAACGCCATTGAATTCCTAACTACCTTTTCATCTTCCTTTCCTAACCTAATTTAGAAAACGTAAATAACTTCACTGTGTTTACGGGACCAGCTGCTGCTTACCTCCATATGGGAAACTGAGCAAAAAACAGAAAAAGACAATGGATGCTGGCAACATATCCCCAGTTAAACATCCTAAATACACATTCAAAACATTCCTGAAAACCTTTCATTCACTGCCAGTAATTTATACAATTATAGCTAGTGGTCTTTTATTATTGTTATTACTATTATTGCTTTGTTCTGTCATTCGGATATATTGATGGTGACACTTGAGTGATTCAACATAATTTCATCCCACCCACAAACCTTTTGAGATTTCTTTCACCTTGCCTGGGTATAAATTAAGTGGCATTATTTTCTGCCTGGTCTGTTTTGTTAGAACAACCATGTAATATGCTGGAAAAAAACAGAAGACTTTTGATGCAGTACTGCTGTGTTCGGCTCTCCCTGACCCATCCACCTAGTTTCCAAGTGTCAAGCATGTCATCCACCGGCATACGACACCATCTTCCTGCAGCTGCAGTGAGCAAGGCAGTCAGAGCACTGCAGGGTGAGCCCAGCATCTCCACATGGGCTCCCTCCCTGATGGGGTGTGATTGCTGCTGGGTTAACAGAAGCGGCCAGCACTGTAATTTCACACAGGGTCTTTGTAGCCATAGCCCCTCTTCTTGAGGCTGCTTGACCCACTGGGTCTTGACCAAAGTGACAGGAAATCTTTCAAAACCGATTTTGTAAGCAGAGAATAAAAATAGGCAATGAAAACAGGAAACATGATTTTAAATGACATTTTACTTTGGATGTGAAAGCAAAAAAAAATTTTTTTTCTTTGTCATAAAGAAACATAATTTAAATCATGCACAACATAAACCAAATTCAAATTTCATCTGTGAGGCAGAGGAGACATGGGTCACTTGGTGGGGAAGAGAGGGCAGGGAGGGCACAAACACACAGGAAATGCTTGAGACCTTAACCCGCCCTGTGTCCTGGAGACCAGATACTCATGCCAAGTAGGAGGCGCTGACCCCAGTGACAGCATTATTATCAGTGTGACCAAGTCATTCATTCGTAGACACCCAGGTATGCTGCTTGGGTCCTGAAGACATAAAAGGAAGCATGAGCACGAGGTCCTTGTCTGCATGATCATGGGGTTCTGCGGTGCAGGCTGACAATACACAAGCCAAAATCGAGATACACAAAGCACAACTTTCAAAACATCGTAAAAGAATAAGCAGGACGCTGTGACAGCTAGCTGACAGGGGTGGGGCAGGGCTCTAGATGGGTGCCCTGACCCAGACAGGCTACATACAGCTGGACAACAAGTCCAGATACAGGAAAAGAATTTGGTAATTACTTTTAGCATCGCTCCAAATTTTCCTTCATGACATCATTCTCTGATTTATGAAAACCCTCTTGAACTTGCTCACAACATCAGTTTGTTCTGTTTCTTGGGGGTAGTGAGCTGCTCATGTTTACCATCTGCTACATGAAGAGAAACATGTGCCGGGCCTGGAGGCACACACCCTAGTTCTAGCGTTGAGCCTGTGCATTACAACCAAAAGCTCCTTCAGCCAGGCACAGAGAACACCAGGGAAGGCCATGGTTTTCCTGTTAAGTCATGGCCTCACAAGACTCACTTTCTCCTTGTCTTATCCAGAAACCAAGTCTTCCTTCATCAGATCCAACCAAAAAGGAAGGAAAGAAAGAAAGAAGAAAGGGAGAGAGGGAGGGTGGTGTGGCCAAGATGGCTGAGCTCACCTCCTCCTATGGGCACACTAAAATTACCACAATTTACAGAGAAACTATCTACAATGACCTGAAGACTAGCCGAAAAGCTTTCTCACAACTAAAGACATAAGAAGGCACCACGATGAGATGGGGAGGAGAGGCAGAAAAGAGCACAACTCCGTATCACACCCCCAGATAGGTTACCCATAAACAGGAAGATAATCATAGCTACAGAGGTTCTTCCAAACGACTGAGAAGGCTTGAACCCCAGATGGGCTCCCAGGCTGAAAGTCCTGCACCAGGAAGGTGGTCGCTCAGAACAACTGGCTTTGAAGCCCAGTGGGACTCGTGTACAGGAGAGTCAGAAGGCTACAGGAAACAGAAACTCTGCTCTTAAGGGGCCTGTGCAGGATCTCATGTGCTCTCAGTCTTAGCATGGAGGCAGTAGTTTGAAAGAAGCCTGAGTCAGAACCACATGACTTGGTTCAAGAAATCAATCCTGAATACTCATTTGAAAGACTGATCATGAACGTGAAGCTCCAACACTTGGCCACCTGATACAAAGAGCTAACTCATTAGAATAGACTGTGATGCTGGGAAAGATTGAAGGCAGAAGAACGATGGGGATGACAGAGGGTGAGGTGGTTGGATGGCATCACTGACTCAATTTGGACCTGAGTTTGAGCAGGCTCTGGGAGATGGTGAAGGACTCGGAGGCCTAGCGTGCTGCAGTCCATGGGGTTGCAAAGAGTTGGACGTGACTGAGCAAGTGAACAACAACAAACCAGTCCATGTGATATATACCACATCAGCAATTAAAGAATAAAAACCATATGATCATCGCCACAGATGCAGAAAGCACGTATGACAGAACTCTACATCCATTTATGATAAAAAACAAAGTGGGTATAGAGGAACATACTTCAGCATAATAAAAGCCATATATAACAAACATAAAGGCAATATCATATGCAATGGTAAAAAGTTGAAAGTATTTCCTCTATAGTCGGAAAAACATAAGACATTGATGGAAGATACCAGTCGAGGGCCTTGGCACACTTCTCTGTGAGATGATGAAGGACTGGCATGCAGGCCTTCCCTACGTTGTGGCACTGCCCCCATTCTCTGTGACTTTGTCTCAAACCTTGACGCAGTGCAGGAAGGGAGCCAGAAAGGACCCACCATGCCAAATGTTAGTTGTTAAAGAAAATAAAGTAAAATGAGATACTGCTTTTTGGTTGAGATTGGCCAAGACCAAAAGACTAACTTCCGATAAAAACCCATATATGATCGATCTTTCCAGCAGTCATGTATGGATGTGAGAGTTGGCCCATAGGAAGGCAGAGCACTAAAGAACTGATGCTTTCAAACTGTGTTGCTGGAGAAGACTCTTGAGAGTCCCTTGGACTGCAAGGAGATCAAATCAGTCAATCCTAAAGGAAATAAACCCTGAATACTCATTGGAAAGACTGAAGCTGAAGCTGAAGTTCCAAAACTTTGGGTACCTGATACAAAGAACCAACTTATTGGAAAAGATCCTGATTCTGGGAAAGACAGAAGGCAGGAGGAGAAGGGGATGACAGAGGATGAGACGGTTGGATGGCATCACAGATTCAATGGACATGAACTTGGGCAGACTCTGGAACATGGTAAGGAACAAGGAAGCCTGGCGTGCTGCAGTCTACTGGGTCGAAAAGAGTTGGACACGACCTGGTGACTGAACAACAACAAAAACAGAGAGGAAAGCAGATAAAAAGCACCTTTCCGATCACAAAGGTGGGAGCACAAGCATGAGGATAGTATCTAGAGGACAAGCTGGCAAGACATACCAAAAGCCTTGAGTACACATCCTAATAAATGCATCACATAAATGGAAGAAAAGTTTCTCTGCATGAGAGTTTATCATATTATTGCTTGCAATCCTGAAACGTTACATGACATCAATGTTTGCTGAGAAAACTCTTTGATTGATATCCACAAAGCAGATGATGATACAATCATCTGCTATAGAAATATATATATTCATTAATGTGGAAAAATGTCTAAAACATGTAAAATTTTTTTAAAATCTGGTTTTAAGAAAGAATAAGCCAGTGTTTGGGAAATCTACACACACACACATATTCATATACACATACACATACACATACAGGAAGAAAACATCTAGAACCACAGAAATTAAGATATTTAAAAACAAAAGGTACTGAAAGATGTCAAATGCCTTTCGATACCTCCTGAGGCTATGACATCTAATTTCTCCTTTATATTTTCTGCACATTTTTTTTTCTTTTCCAGTAAACACATATAGTATAATCAGTAAAATACAAAGCCAGAAAAAAAAAAAAAAACCTAAGAAAACCAACATGGTGACATGAACTACATAGAAAACCTAAACCTAAGTCTTTCATAAAGCTTTGAAAAAAGAGGTCATAAGTTAAATATTTGGGAATGGAACAAATAACCATGAAGTTGGGGAGGGTTTGGCACAGTTGTTCTACCCACAAAGAAATCTTTCTGCAGGCCAACAGCCCCAGAATACACAGGAAAGCTAGGATGCAGTTCACCAAGCCACCCAACGCCCCATACAGGCCTGAGAAAAAATGAAGGGCTTGAGGAGTCTGGAGGGGAAACATACAAAATGCCCAGCCATTCTCCTTCCATCTCTTTACAGGAAGCACATCTCCCTCAGGAGACTGCCTGGTGGCTTCCTCTCAATGTGGGTAGGAAAGCAGCCTCCTGGGCCTCTCTGTGAGGCTCAGGTTGATACAATCTGAAGTATATTAGAGGAAACCCCAACCCAATTTGGGGTGAAACCCACGAAGACCACGCAGATCCATGTGGTTTTGCCCTCAATCATTAAACAAGGATGGTTCGCTGACCTCATCAAAACTGGTGAATCCAGACTGTTGCTATTTTTCAAGTTTCTTCTGGTTTGAGGTTTCTGCTCTAAATTTCCTTACAGATGTGTATGGAATTTTGCAATCCAGTTTGCCAAAAACAAAAGAAAGAATGAAGGAAGGAAGGGAAGGAATGCTGGAGAGAAGGAAGGAAGGAGGGCAAATAGGTCACAAAATCAAAGTGAAAGTGTTAGTCACTCAGTCGTGTCCAACTCTCTGCAACCTCATGGACTGTACCCTGCCAGGTTCCTTTGTCCATGGAATTCTCTAAGCAAGAATACTGGAGTGGGAAACTATTCCCTTCTCCAGGGAATCCCCTGACTCAGGGATCGAACCCAGGTCTCTCTCACTGCAGGTAGATTCTTTACCATCTAAGCCACCAGGGAAGCCCAGATCACAAGATTCAACAACAGCAACAATAAAATAATAGTCTTTTCCATTTCCATTGGTGACTTAAAACATTTTTTTTTCCTGAAACAAATTCACTCCTTTTTCAAGGAACAAGTTTTAAAATTTTGAGATGAAAAAAAAATTTTTTGATTTGAGATCAGAAATGAACACAAGACAGAAAAATATTTTTAGATAGGTACAGCTACCACCATCGGTTGATAACTAATGTCCATCTTGGCAATGTTTGGTATATTCAACTCCTAAGACCTCAGCTAATTTTTGACTTAGCATCTAAAGAGTCTTTATGACCTAAGAGTCATTTTATACAGGGAGAATCAGTTCTGTCTTAATAATCTTTCCTTAATTTAGAAATCTGTAAACAAAATGGTTGATTTCATTTCCAATTTAATGGGTATGCTTTTGAAAGCACTCCTTACCAACAATTTTCATAATGCCTACCAATATAGGTGAGTTTTTACACCAAAAGTGTTCGCATAGCCCCTGTAGATATGAAATGCTTCTGCAGCATATATTTTTGATACATAGCATGTCTCCCTTGGGTGCATCCTGCTTTTCATGCCTCAGTGTATGTATTTGCATAAAAACATAGATGTGTTTTATGGTCATACATATGTAGACATGCACCAGTCAAAAAAATAGCTACAGGAAGTCACTTTAATAGTACCCTCTGGCTTTTTAGAAAACTGGCATAAATCTCTTCGGCAGGAGAGAAAAAAATCCATTTTTTCTGAGAAGGTAAATGTTTATTAAATGCAAATACTGATATTCGTTACCTAAGAAAAATGTCTTGGTGCATGTGGAATTTCCCGATAAAAAGCTTTCAAGTCCCAGGTTTCTCCAGATAAGCCCCTATCGGTGAACTGATGCGTGAATGCACTGAAATTGAATTACTGTACAACAGCAATTACTTTCCACAGCACAGCTATAATGGGAATCAGTTCCGCAATGAACAGCAGGTAGCTATAGGAAGGGGAAAAACCTTAATATATAGTCTAGTCTCTTTTAGCTTTTCCCAAGAAGCACAGATGCTTATTTTTAACCAAAACACTCTTTTTCAAGGGCCCCAGTTTATCATTTTATCAATATAAAACAGAAAATAAGAGTGAAACAGGATTAAATTTATTTGCAGGTATGAGCATCAGAGTATAAATATAATATTTATACTTCACAGTATAACATAAATTTTAAAATTTATGAAATAGTTACCCAAAGTTTGGAAACAACAGACTCTTCACTTAGTAAGTTTAGCTGCAATTCGCTTGCTCTGTCTTTTCACAGTTCCCAATGAAGTTTCTTCATTTAATTCTAATTAATTGTGTGGGGGAGAAAATAAGTTTGAACCGCAAATAAAATACTTAATGCCTTGCCTAATGTGCTACCAAAATAGATACCATCCTATAGAATCCTTTCTGTCTCTTTGAAGTGTTTAAGTTTGTAGAGTCCTGAACTCAGTACATCCTGGCAGAGAAAGCCATGTGGATCAGAACCCAGAAACACCAGGGAAGCCAGAAGAATGTTATAATTTTGATGCAAATCAGTGTGATAATGCCAAAGTTGGGCCACACAATGAAAGGCAAAAAAACAAACAACAACAACAAAAAAAAAACCATGCTGGGGAATCCACCCTTAGAAAATCGTTCTGGAAAACAATAGTATAAATTCATAAATTCTCTGAGAAGGCATTCTTTTTGTCATTTCTTTGTTTTACCTACATTTTTCAGGGTGTGCTGCTCATCCAGTTTATATGGACCGTATGGAAATCAGAGGATCATTACCTCTCCCTAGCTGTGTTGGAACCTGTCCTAAAAGTCTGTGTCTATAAGCAGAGATGCCCACAGTTACTCAGATCTACTTCCTACAGATTCTCCTCCAATCGCGCGTTTCGCTGTGCCTGCCTCAGATGATTCTTCCAGCTGTGTGATGGTTTGTGCTACTCCTACTGGAGGCTCAGATTTAAAGACAAAGGAAAGGGGGGGCAGCTGTCTGCATCACCAATGCCACGGAATGTATATACTTTGCCTTCTCCCTTCCCTCAGAGAACAGAGTTTGCCACCATCAGCAGGAGAAAGGGAACCTGTGTCCAATTTGCCTCCCATCAGATGAGCTCTGACTTGTGACACAGCCAAGCATTTTCAGGTGTCACTCAGGGAGTACACAGCTGGCAGAGGACATATCACTTCTTCCATGTCCAGCATATGAAATATCTCCCTTGAAATGCTAATGAACTGAAAATAAATTGATTCCATTTCTGGTCCATTCATAGGGACTTAAAACTTGATAAAGTGCTCAGCAACATTAATCAAGGGCTTGGTAGCACAAATATGTTTGAACAAAGAAGCTGGGAAATGATTCTTTGGGTGTCATCTTTATACACAAAAGCAAAGAGCAGCATTGCTGCATCAAACCTATGTGGCTTTATGTTAAAACAACCTACATCAAGTCTCCGAGTGGAAACGAAAAAATTATTTAAACTACCAATGGCATTAAACAGTGCTAGAAAATATTAGTTACGAAATGCTACCATAATGATGGCCCCATTATGTTAATGGCAATTATTAAAGCTAAGGTTATTTGTAATTTGCTAGCCTGGAAAAAAAAAATCACATATAGTCCATTACCCACCAGATGACAGAGGTTATGTAATGGGCAGGCCACTTTGGGTTTCACATTTACTTCAGACATCTGATGGGGAGAAAAATAGGATTTTCTGTGATAGGATAATTGCATAGTGGAGAGTAATTCAAATAGGGGATGAGTATGATAAAATCACTCTGATTCAGCTAATCATTGGGAAAAGTGATGGGGGGAAATGATGAAATCAAGTCTGGAGAGAAAGAGAAAAAGATCAACACTGTTTAACAGCTAAGAGGTGACAGACATGTTAAAGGACTGGGTTACTATAGTACTTTTTTCCCTCCCAGCACTAACTGAACCTCTCTCCATCAGACTAAAGGTATTACTGCAGTCTTCTAAATTGCTACTGCCAGTCTCATAAATATTTTATACACATCAATGGAAATTTTAATAATCAACATTGCTTGTGAGCCAGTATTATTCCTCTGTGTTCTTGAGTCCCCTTAGCCATCCACCATCGATGAACACTTGGTGGTCAGTTTTGGATGGGAAGGCACTAGAGGAGGCTCTAGAAGCTCTGACCTGACTTGGCTTGATGGGGCTCAGGGCTCAAATGGGAGGCTGCTAGGCATGATGCATCACAGGGATGGAGAAAACTCTAAGATCCGGTGTTTTCCTGGGACATTTGAGAAGGGAATAGCTGCTCATTGGGTGGCATGGACTGGAAAGGCAGTGCCCTGGTGCACAGTGGTGCATTCTGCTGCAATGTGGCAAAAGATGATTCCACAGCAAATGCACTGGCAGATTGGAATCTGAAGTCTTTGCACTTCAAATGATCACAAGTCTCGTGGGCAATAACAACCTGTCCTTTTCGAGAAGAAAGGTGTCACTGTAGTGTAAAAAACAGTCATACCCAGTGGTTCCCTGACCTTAACATAAACCAACATCCAAGAGGCCTGTCAGTGGCCACCTCGTCTCATTTCAAACGTCACATGGTCCATGACTTGTCAGTAGAGAGGCAGAGTTCACAACAGGGACCAGGCTGATCTCAACAAAGAAACTGTCTCCAAACCAAACCCAATTTAACCTACAAGCTCTCTTTCCTGTTTAACAATTGGGAGTAAGGGAGAACCACATATTGCTGGACCAGTTACCCTAAATTTTATGGCATCAAGTATGCTTACAAAGGCCCTTGTCCTCTATTTTAAACTACATAAAACACACAGTTCTGGATAGCTTTACTCTGGGAACATTTCAATTCAAATAGAGCAAAAAATAGTTTTTTCCTTCTCCAAGGAACCATATCAATCATATCAGTGTTTTTTTTTCACCTCACTAATTTAAAGCAAAAAAAAATTCAAATTTAGATTCCCCTCCTGTCATCATCCAGTGACTTCCTGAAGCTACAAGACTCATTACTAAACATTCACAAACTGAGAAGTCCTGTAATCAGCAGTAACAGCAAACATCTATTGAACCTTTACTGTGTACCAGGCCTGTGCTAAACACTTGACACAGATACAAGCAATCCTATGGCCTGGGTGCCAGCGAAACTCTACTGAGCTTGCCCAAGTAACCAGGGCCAAGCCTGCTGGCTCATCTCTGAACCTACGATGGTAACGTGTCTCATTCTCAGAAGTGATTTAAGAATGAAATGCGATGCCATGTGCAAAGCACTTAGCACAGGAGCAGGTGCACTGCTTTTGTTGTTTAGTCCCTAAGCTGTGTCCCACTCTTTTGTGACCCCATGGACTGCAGCCGTCAGGCTCCTCTGTCTATGGGATTTCACCACCAAGAATACTAAAATGGGTTTCTGTTTCCTTCTCCAGGGGATCTTCCCAATTCAGGGATCTCGCATCCCTGCATGGGCAGGCAGATTCTTTGCCACTGAGCCACCAGGGAAGTCCCAGACCTGGCGCATAGTGAACTCAACAAACCTAAGCAAGCTATTAGTAAGTCACTGGATCCTAAACTCTCCAGAGCAGTGAACAAGAAGACCTCTACTGCACTTACTCTGCTTTTCTGACCAGCTGCACACCTTGGGACAGAACTGAGATTCAGAACAGTTCTCTCTACTCCAGGCCCATGTCTCACCCACCACGTGGGCTCCTGCCTCTGAGGGCCCAGGTCCAGGGTCTGGTGCTGGCTGGAACTCTGTATCATGGTAGCATCACCCACGAGTCTCCCTGCCTCCCCCCATCTCCCTGAATTGCAGACACCAGGCCTTCCTTGTCTGTCAATTGCAGAGACAGAACCTAAGGATATTTATTTTCCCCTTTCACTCCAAATTTCTATGATTCACGAAGAAATCCAATTTGGGACAATAATAGCATTTCCCTCTCTCAATAGACAATGTTGTTACTAGTATTTGAAACAAAATAAAACATTAATATTTGTTTGTTCAGGATTAGGAAAATGTGCATTTACACTATTCCCGCTGGAAGGACTGTGGATTGGCATGACCTTATTTGGACAGAAATATTCCCATAGGCATACAGAGCCTTGAAGACCAGTTCAGAGCCTCAGAACTGTCTCTCCGTTGGGAATACATCTTAAGGAAATCAGCATACTCTGAAGGCTCCTGAGAGCATGGAAGTGATGAAGGAAGTGGACTCTGGGACCCTTGTTCCCCAGGGCGCATCCCTCATTCCCCATGTGACTGTAGGGAAGTGACAACTTCTGTTCTGAGTCTCTTTCTTTGTAAAATGAGGATATTAATAGTAACTTCTATTGTCGTTATTGTTATTGCTAAGTTGTGTCCAACTCTTTGTGACCCAATGGACTGCAGCATGCCAGGTTCCTCTGTCCTCCACTATCTCCCAGAGTTTGCTCAAATGCATGTCCACTGAGTCAGTGATATTGTCTAACCGTCTTATCCTCTGCCACCCTCTTCTGCTTTTGCCTTCCATCTTTCCCAGCATCAGGCTCTTTTCAAATGAGTTAGCTCTTCTCATCAGGTGGCCAAAATATTGGAGCTTCAGCATCAGTCCTTCCAATGAAAATTCAGGACAGATTTCCTTTAGGATTGACTGGTTTGATCTCCTTGCAGTCCAAGGGGCTCTGAAGAATCTTCCCTAGCACACAATTTGAAGGCATCAATTCTCTGGCACTCAGCCTTCTTTAGGCTCCAACTCTAACCTCCATACATGACTACTGGAAAAACCATAGCTTTGACTATACAGGGCCATTACCAGTATAAGAGAGTATATGTAAAGTCCTTACAAAAGCACCCAACACACAGTGAGTGCTATGTCCACTGATCTATTGTTAACATATAAGAAGATTTACTGCAGCATAATTATTTATATCAAAGCTTCCAAACAACTTAAAACACCCAGATAGAGAGGAACAGTCAAATAAGTTGTGACACACACACCCACAGATTGGAATGTTATGTAGCCATCACAGAAAATCACGAGAGGCAGTCCGAAGATGGTGGAGGAACAGGACAGGGAGACAACTTTCTCCCCCGTAAATTCATCAAAAGATCATTTGAATGTTGAGCAACTTCCACAAAATAACTTCTGAATGCTGGTGGAGGATACCAGGCACCCAGAAAGGCAGCCCAATCTCTTCAAAAGGAGTTAATCCAAAATATAAAAGACAGAAACAAAGACAAAAGATTTAGGGACGGAGACCTGTCCTGGGGAAGGAGTCATGAAGCAGGAGAAGTTCCCACGCAGTAGGAAACCCTGTAACAGACATGTTTGTGGGGAGATTTGGAATTTCAGTGAAAGTGAAAGTCGTTCAGTCGTGTCTGACTTTTTGTGACTCCATGGACTATATAATCCATGGAATCCTCCCGGCCAGAATACTGGAATGGGTAGCCTTTCCCTTCTCCAGGAGATCTTCCCAACCCAGGAATCTAACCCAGGTCTCCCACACTGCAGGCAGACTCTTTACCAACTGAGCCACAAGGGGAAGCCCAAGAATACAGGAGTGGGCATCTCAGAGGGTAACATAACAGGGAGGAAAAAAAACCAAAACCCACAGTGAGAGAGTCAATTCCTAGGCAGGCTGATAAGAAGTCCAGGGTCTCTTGAGGAGGAGAAACAGGTATGGGGCTCTCAAGGAGAAGATAGGGGCTGGGAATTTTCAAGTAGGAGGAAAGGACAAACTTTTTTTTTCTACATTCCTTAATCTTAATCACATAAAATGTTTTTTTCTTTAAGCTGATGATTACACAACAACACAATTCAGCTTAAACTCTGTACTAAGGAACATATTCTCTAAGCCTGGCTTTAGCAGTACATGAACCGTGAACTTCCAGATGGTCAAGCTGCTTTTAGACAAGGCAGAGGAACCAGAGATCAAATCGCCAACATCTGCTGGATCATCAAAAAAGCAAGAGAGTTCCAGAAAAACATCTATTTCTGCTTTATTGACTATGCCAAAGCCTTTGACTATGTGGATCACAATACACTGGAAAATTCAGAAAGAGATGGGAATACCAGACCACCTGACCTACCTCTTGAGAAATCTGTATGCAGGTCAGGAAGCAACAGTTAGAACTGGACATGGAACAACAGCCTGGTCCCAAACAGGAAAAGGAGTACGTCAAGGCTGTATATTGTCACCCTGCTTATTTAATTTATATGCAAAGTACATCATGAGAAATGCTGGGCTGGAAGAAGCACAAGCTGGAATCAAGATTGCCGGGAGAAATACCAATAAGCTCAGATATGCAGATGACACCACCCTTATGGCAGAAAGTGAAGAAGAGCTAAAGAACCTCTTGAAGAAAGTGAAAGAGGAGAGTGAAAAAGTTGGCTTAAAGCTCAACATTCAGAAAACGAAGATCATAGCATCTGGTCCCATCACTTCATGGGAAATAGATGGGGAAACAGTGGAAACAGTGTCAGACTTTATTTTGGGGGGCTCCAAAATCACTGCAGATGGTGACTGCAGCCATGAAATTAAAAGACGCTTACTCCATGGTAGAAAAGTTATGACCAACCTAGATAGTATATTAAAAAGCAGAGACTTTACTTTGCCACAAAGGTCCGTCTAGTCAAGGCTATGGTTTTTCCAGCAGTCATGTATGGATGTGAGAGTTGGACTGTGAAGAAAGCTAAGCACTGAAGAATTGATGCTTCTGAACTCTGGTGTTGGAGAAGACTCTTGAGATCCCTTGAACTGCAAGGAGATCCAACCAGTCCATTCTAAAGGAGATCAGTCCTCAGTGTTCATTGGAAGGACTGATGTTGAAGCTGAAACTCCAACACTTTGGCCACCTCATGCGAAGAGTTGACTCATTGGAAAAAACTCTGATGCTGGGAGGGATTGGGGGCAGGAGGAGAAGGGGACAACAGAGGATGAGATGGCTGGATGGCATCACCGACTGGATGGACATGAGTTTGTGTGAACTCTGGGAGTTGGTGATGGACAGGGAGGCCTGGTGTGCTGCGATTCATGGGGTCGCAAAGAGTCAGACACGACTGAGCAACTGAACTGAACTGAAGGATTATATAATAACAATGTATCCTGCTTGAGGACAGTTTCTCCTTCTTGAAAACATTCTGACTAATCCTATTATCCCAAAATGTATATTATGGAGTGGGTCTGGTAAGATCTTTCTATTGTTAGTTCTAATCCTGTTATCTTAAAATGTAAACTGTGGGAGTGGGTCTGGTAAAATCTTTACAACACTGAGACATTCTTTTGATTTATTGTTATAACTAATTTAAAAAGTACATAGCTCCCTTGCCAGGACTCAAGGGGTGCATGCTCCATCCCACTCCCGATGTCTATGTCAAAAGCTTGCTTTGTCCCTTTTTACACTTTCATAAAACTCTGCTACACAAAAGCTCTTGAGTAATCAAGCCTGGTCCCTGGTCCTGAAGCTAAATCTTCTTCAGAGATCACGAATCCGACATCCTTCACCTATCTTTGTAAGCTACCAACAGAAAGTGAAGTCACTCAGTCGTGTCTGACTCTTTGCAACCTGTGGACTGTAGCCCACCAGGCTCCTACGTCCATGGGATTCTCCAGGCAAGAATACTGAAATGGGTTGCCATTTCCTTCTCCAAGGGATCTTCCCAACCCAGGGATCGAACCCAGGTCTCCCACATTGCAGGCAGACGCTTTAACCTCTGGACCACCAGGGAAGCCCTAGCTATCAACAGAATGGCTGCCTAAAATACAACTGCACGTGAGGCAGACACTCAGGTCTGTCACCAGCAAGTGGGGGTTGGGCAGGGAGGTGTTTATGCTGCATTTAAAGTACATTTAAAGTTATAATGCTCTGGTTGTTCATAATAATTTAAGAGTTAATCTATTTACATTTATTTTTATACATCCCACATCTTTCCAAAATAGGTATGAAGCAGTTTACAATAAAATAATTAAAGAAAATAACATATTTTGTGTTGTGTTGACTTGTCAATTTCTTGATTTTTAGCACAGTAAGAACTGTTTACTAATAAATGTTATATTAATAACAGTTTTGAAAAACATTATGCCCTATATCATTTATAATTCTGTACAATGTATTTCTAAAACAAAAAATATAATGCTTATTTACTAATAAATGATAAATGAAGTAGTTGCTTCTTTAATGCTAATTTTCATTTTATTATCTTTATACGTGGGATTTTATTTTAGGTTCAGTTCAGTTCAGTTCAGTCGATCAGTCGTGTCCGACTCTTTGCGACCCCATGAATCGCAGCACGCCAGGCCTCCCTGTCCATCACCATCTCCCGGAGTTCACCCAGACTCATGTCCATCGAGTCCGTGATGCCATCCAGCCATCTCATCCTCTGTCGTCCCCTTCTCCTCCTGCCCCCAATCCCTCCCAGCATCAGAGTCTTTTCCAATCAGTCAGTTCTTCACATGAGGTGGCCAAAGTACTGGAGCTTCAGCTTTAGCATCATTCCTTCCAAAGAAATCCCAGGGTTGATCTTTAGAATGGACTGGTTGGATCTCCTTGCAGTCCAAGGGACTCTCAGGAGTCTTCTCCAACACCACAGTTCAAAAGCATCAATTCTTTGGCGCTCAGCCTTCTTCACAGTCCAACTCTCACATCCATACATGATCACAGGAAAACCATAGCCTTGACTAGATGGACCTTAGTCAGCAAAGTAATGTCTCTGCTTTTGAATATACTATCTAGGTTGGTCATGACTTTTCTTCCAAGGAGTAAGCGTCTTTTAATTTCATGGCTGCAGTCACCATCTGTAGTGATTTTGGAGCCCCCAAAAATATTTTAGGTATTGTCTCTTAATATTCATTGCATCATCGGTCCTTAGGGTAAGGACCAGACCTGAATGCCCTGAGGACTATCTGAGGGAGCTAATGTGAGATAGCAACCCAATCCACAGAACTGCCAGAGAGACAAAATAAAAAAAAAGGCCTTTGCCTCAAAAGGCTCTAATGCAGCACAGTGACCCCTGGCATGCTCACAGAACAAAGGATTGAGCAAATACCAAAGGAAAGCAAGTCGGCTGCCATATAGGGCCCTCCCTCCCTGGAGGCAGAGAGGCAGACTTGTGACAGCCAGAGCCAGAAGGCAAGGGGCTGCTGCAGTCTAGGCCCCAGACACCGCATCTTCCACCAAACTTTGAACAGGCTCCCATTTGCTAAGCATGTCTTCCTGGAATCCTGGACAGTTGACATCTGCCAGGAGTGGCACAACCTGAGATCAGCTCCCCAGAGGAAACCCACGGCACACCCAGGTCTGTGCTCTTGAGGCACACCCAGGAAACTGAGCGGCCGAGAGCAGGGAGGTGAATAAGATGCATGGACCACCTGGAACAGTGTGCTCACCAGGCACCTGGTCACCTGAGTTGCTAGGATCTAGGAAGGGCACAAAACACACAGCCCATCTGGGATTGTGCCCCTGTGGAGCACCCAAGAACCTGAGCAGCTTAGACCTGAGAAGGGCATGAAATGCAGGGTCCACTTGGGAGAGTGCCCTCACAAAGCACCCTGGAGCCTGAGCAGTGTGGACCCAGGAAGTACACACTATCTTGGGCTGTGGCAAACCCAGTGTGGTCCATCCACTGTGAGCACTCCCCACACATGCCAGCAGTATTTATTTGCAAGGTCCCTCCTTCCCCACAACACAACTGAACAAGTGAGCCTAAATAAGTGGCTACCTTGGCCCCCTTGTGTCAGGGTGCAAATTAGATGCTGAAGAGACTTGGAAACAAAGGAAGCCAAAATAAACAAAGAGGGGGGAACCACTCTGGAAGTGACAGGTGCAACAGATTAAAACCCTGCAGTGAATGCTGGGAATGTGCATTTAAGTGGCACCTATAGACCTTGAGAACAAGTACAAGCCTGAACAAGGGACCATCTGACACTGAACTGACCCCACACTGCCCATAACAGCACTAGAGAGATTCCTACAGCTTCACTATTTTTAATATTATCACTTTTCAATTAAAAAAAATTTTTAGTTCTTTATTACTCCTTTAACTTTCATTTTTATAGCCTACTATTACCTTTCCCAAGAAAACCCTGTTTTTTAAAAACAAATTCCATATATATTTTTTAAGTTTTTCTGATTAATTTTGTTCTGTATTTTTATACAGTATTTTTCAGAGTCTAACCTCTATTCTACGTTTTTAATCTTTGGTTTTTGATATTTATTATCAATTTGTACCTTTAAGATTCTAATCGTCAGTATCCATGTTCACTTAGGGATTTGATTACTGGCTTGATTGCTCTCTTGCCTTTTGACTCTCCCTTTTCTCCTCCAGATCACCTCTATCTCCTTCCTCCCTCTTCTCTTCTCTACACATCTCTGTGAACCTCTCTGGGTGTTCTGGGCTGTGGAGAGCACTTAGGGATTTGATTACTGGCTAGACTGCTCTCTTCCCTTTTGACTCCCCCTCTTCTCCTCCTGGTCACCTCTATCTCCCTCCTCCTTCTCTTCTCTGTGTAATTCTGTGAATCTTTCTGGGTGTTCCTTCCTGCTGAGAATTGTCTTACCATTAACCTAGGGGTTTTGTTTTCTGTGCTGTATGGATAGAGAAGTCCTGAGGCTACTGTCAGAGGCCAGGAAATCCAGGAGGCTTAGCTCCAAAACTTTAGAACATAACAGAACTCCTGACTCCAGGGAACATTAATAGACAAGACCTGACCCAAAAGTCTCCACACCTACAATGAAACCAAGCTCCACCAAAGAGCCTACAAGTTCCAGTGCAAGACACACCATGCTAATTCTTCAGCAAAACAGAAACACAACCCTGAACATTAAAAGACAGGCTGTCCAAGGCCATGTCAAACCCACAGACACCCCAAAACTCACTATTGGACAGTTCACTGTACTTCTGAGAGAAGAGATTCAGCACCACCCACCAGAACAGACACAAGCTCTCCCAACCAGGAAACCTTGACAAGCCACTAGTCCAACCCCACCCACAGGGAGCAGACTCCACAATTAAGAGGAACCACAAACTTCCAGCCGGCAGAAAGGGCACCCCAAACACAGCAATCTAAACAAAATAAAAAGGTAGAGAAATAGTCAGCAGGTGAAAGAATATGATAAAAACCCACCAAACCAAACAGAAGAGGAGGAGACAGAGAAGTCTACCTGAAAAAGAATACAGAATAATGATAGGAAAGATGATCCAAAATCTTGAAAACAAATGGAGTTACAGATAAATAGACTAGAGACAAGGATTGAGAAGATACAAGAAATGTTTAACAAGGACCTAGAAGAAATAAAGAAGAGTCAATCAATAATAACCAATGTAATAACTAAGATTAAAAGCACTCTGGAGGAAATCAACAGTAGAATAACTGAGTCAGAAGAGAGGATAAGTGAGATGGAAGATAGAATGGTGGAAATAAATGAAGCACAGGGGAGTAAAGAAAAAAGAATTAAAAGAAATGAAGATGACCTCAGAGACCTCTGGGACAATGTTAAATGCCCCAACATTCAAATCATAGGTGTCCCAGAAGAAGAAGACAAAAAGAAAGGGCATGAGAAAATACTTGAGAAGATAATAGTCAAAAAGTTCCCTAAAATGGGGAAGGAAATAACCACCCAATTCCAAGAAACCCAGACAGTCCCAAACAGGATAAACCCCAGGTGAAACACCCCAAGACACATATTAATCAAACTAACAAAAATCAGACCCAAAAAGCAAATGTTAAAAGCAGCAAGGGAAAAGCTACAAATAAACACAAAGGGATCCCCATAAGGGTAACAGTTGATCTTTCAATAGAAACTCTTCAAGTCAAAAGGGAATGGCAGGACATACTTAAAGTGATGAAAGAGAAAAACCTACAACCAAGATTACTTTACCCAGGAAAGATCTCATTCAGATATGAAGGAGAAATCAAAAACTTTACAGACAAGCAAAAGCTCAGAGAATTCAGCACCGCCAAACCAAACAAATGCTGAAGGATCTTCTCTAGACAGGAAACACAGAAAAGGTTTATAAAAACGAACCCAAAACAACAAAGTAAATGGTAACGGGATCATACTTATCAGTAATTACCTTAAATGTAAATGGGTTAAATGCTCCAACCAAAAGACAAAGACTGGATGAATAGACACAAAAACAAGACCCCTATATATGCTGTCTCTAAGAGACCCACCTCAAACCCAGGGACACATACAGACTGAAAGTGAAGGGCTGGAAAAAGATATTTCACGCAAATGGAGAGCAAGAGAAAGCAGAAGTAGCAATACTCATAACAGATAAATTAGACTTTGAAATAAAGACTGTGATACGAGACAAAGAAGGACACTACATAATGAGCAAAGGACCAATCGAAGAAGGAGATATAACAATTATAAACATATATGCACCCAACATAGGAGCACCTCAATATGTAAGGCAAATGCTAACAAGTATGAAAGGGGAAATTAACAGTAACACAATTATAGTGGGGGACTTTAATAGCCCACTCACACCTATGAATAGATCAACTAAACAGAAAATTAGCAAGGAAACAGAAACTTTAAAGGATACAATAGACTAATTTGATGTAATTGATATCTATAGGGCATTTCACCCCAAAACAATGGATTTCACCTTCTACTCAAGTGCACACGGAACATTCTCCAGGACAGATCACATCCTGCACCATAAATCTAGCCTTGGTAAATTTAAAAAAACTGAAATCATTTCAAGCATCTTTTCTCATCACAATGCGGTAAGATTAGATGTCAACTACAGGAAAAAAAAAACTATTAAAAATACAAACATGGAGGCTAAAACAACACACTTCTTAATAACCAACAGATCATGAAAGAAATCAAGAAGGAAATCAAACTATGCATAGAAACAAATGAAAATGAAAACACAACAATCCAAAACTTATCGGATTCAGTAAAAGCATAGCAATACAAGGCTACCTCAAGAAACAAGAGAAACACCAAACGAACAACCTAACTTTACACCAAAAGCAACTAGGAAAAGAAGAAAAGAAGAACCCCAAAGTTAGCAGAAGGAAAGAACTTATAAAAATCAAACAGAAATAAATGAAAAAGAAATGAAGGAGACTATAACAAAAATCAGCAAACTAAAAGCTGGTTCTTTGAGAAGATAAATAAAATAGACAAACCATTAACCAGACTCAAGAAAAAAACAGAGAAGAATCAAATCAATAAAGTTAGAAATGAAAATGAAGAAATCACAACAGACAACACAGAAATATAAAAGATCATGAGACTACTATGAGCAGTTATATGCCAATAAAATGGACAACTTGGAAGAAATGGAAAAATTCTTAGAAAAGTATAACCTTCCAAAACTGAACCAGGAAGATATAGAAAATCTTAACAGACCCATCAAAAGTACAGAAATCAAAACTGTAATCAAAAATCTTCCAACAAACAAAAGCCCAGGACCAGATGGCTTCACAATTGAATTCTACCGAAAATTTAGAGAAGAGCTAACACCTATCCTACTCAAACTCCTCCAGAAAATTGCAGAGTTAGGTAAACTCCCAAGCTCATTCTATGAGGCCACCATCACCCTAATACCAAAACCAGACAAAGATGCCACAAAAAAGGAAAACTACAGGCCCATATCACTGATCAACATAGATGCAAAAATCCTCAACAAAATTCTAGCACACAGAATTCAACAACATATTTAAAAGATCATACGTCACGACCAAGAGGGCTTTATTCCAGGGATGCAAAGATTCTTCAATATTCACAAATCAATCAATATGATACACTGTATTAACAAACTGAAGATTAAAAACCATATGATTATCTCAATAGATGCAGAGAAACCCTTTGACAAAATCCAACACCCATTTATGATAAAAACTCTCCAGAACACAGGCATAGAAGGAATATGCATCAACCTAAGAAAAGCCATATACAACAAACCCACAGAAAACATTATCCTCAACGGAGAAAAATTGAAAGCATTTCCTCTAAAATCAGGAACCAGACAAAGGTGACCACTGTCACCACTACTATTCAACATAGTTTTGGAAGTCCTAGCTACAGCAATAAGAGACAAAAAAGAAATAAAAGGAATGCAGATTGGAAAAGAAGAAATAAAACTCTCACTGTTTGCAGATGACATGATCCTCTACATAGAAAAGCCTAAAGACACCACCAGAAAATTACTAGAGCTCATCAATGAATATAGTAAAGTTGCAGGATACAAAATTATTTACACTGAAATCCCTTGCATTCCTATACACTAACAATGAGAAAACAGAAAAAGAAATTAAGGAAACAATCCTATTCACCATTGCAATGAAAACAATAAAATATTCAGGAATAAATTTACCTAAAGAAACAAAAGATCTATATATGGAAAATGATAACACACTGATGAAAGAAATGAAAGATGACACAAATAGATGGAGAAATATACCATGTTTGTGGATTGGAAGAATCAATATAGTGAAAATGAGTATGCTATCCAAAGCAATCTATACATTCAATGCAATCCCTATCAAGCTACTGGGACAATCGGCGTGTCACTACCAATGGTATTTTTCACAGAACTACAATAAATAATTTTACAACTTGTATGGAAACAAAAGAAAACCTCGAATAGCCAAAGCAATCTTGAGAAAGAAAAATCAAACTGGAGAAATCAACCTGCCTGACTTCAGACTACTACAAAGCTACACTCATCAAGACAGTACAGTACTGGCACAAAGACAGAAATATAGATCAATAGAACAAAACAGAAAACCCAGAGATAAATCCATGCATCTATGGACACCTTATCTTTGACAAAGGAGGCAAACATATACAATGGGGAAAAGGCAATCTCTTTAAGAAGTTGTTCTAGGAAAACTGGTCAACCACCTGTAAAACAATGAAACTAGAACACTTTCTAACACCATACACAAAAATAAACTCAAAATGGATTAAAGATCTAAATGTAAGACCAGAAACTATAAAACTCTTAGAGGAAAACATAGGTATAACACTCTCTGATATAAATCACACCAAGATCCTCTATGATCCACCTCCAGAGCAATGGAAATAAAAACAAAAATAAACAAATGGGACCTAATTAAACCTAAAAGCTTTTGCACAATGAAGGAAACTATAAGCAAGGTGAAAAGACAGCCTTCAGAATGGGAGAAAATATTAGCAAATGAAACAACTGACAAAGAATTAATCTCCAAAATATACAAGCAGCTCATGCAGCTCAATACCAGAAAAATAAACGACCCAATCAAAAACTGGGCCAAAGCTAAACAAACATTTCTTCAAAGAAGACATACAGGCAGCTAACAAACACAAGAAAAGATGCTCTACATCACTCATTATCAGAGAAATGCAAACCAAAACCACAGTGAGGTACCATCTCATGCCAGTCAGAATGGCTGCCATTTTAGTCTACAAACAATAAATGCTGGAGAGGATGTGGAGAAACCCCCTTACACTGTTGATGGGAATGCAATCTAGTACAGCCACTTTGGAGAACAGTGTGGAGATTTCTTAAAATACTGGAAATAGAACTGACAGACGACCCAGCAATTGCACTGCTGGGCGTATACACTGAGGAAACCAGAATTGAAAGAGACACATGTACCACAATGTTCATTGCAACACTGTCTGAAACAGCTAGGACATGGAAGCAACCTAGATGTCCACAGGCAGACGAATGGATAAGGAAGATGCGGTACATATACACAATGAAATATTACTCAGCTATTAAAAAAAAAAGAACACATTTGAGTCAGTTCTAATGAGGTATATGAAACTGGAGCCTCTTATACAGAGTGAAGTCAGAAACACCAATACAGTACATTAACACATATATTTGGAATTTAGAAAGATGGGGGAACACATGTACACCTGTGGCTGATACATGTTGATGTATGACAAAAAACATCACATACTGTAAAGTAACAAGCCTCCAATTTAAAAAATTGATTAGTTTTTTTTAAAATAGAAAATCACAAAACACAGGGACACAAGATAATGCTCACACTATTTTGGTATAAAGAAGAAAAAAAAGCGGGATACAAAAGCAAACAGGCAACACAATTACTAATTTGATAAAAGAAAAACACACACGGGGATATGCATATAAACGTAAAGAAAAAAGACTAGAAGGAAGAAAACCCAAGAAAACAAGTGTTGTTTTCCTGCTAGGTAGTAGGAGTTTTAGGTGACTTTTTTTCTCTTTTTGATACTTCTCAATACATTCTAAAAGTTCCAACAAAAAGGGTGTTCATTTTACAAACATCAAATAGTAATTGTGTTTTTTAAATGTTTACCTCAGGGTTCTCTGACTGTGAGGTGCCAATGCCTGTCATGCTGCCATGTTTGTGAAAAATAGAATACAACTTGCTCTAAGGTACTGACATAGACACACTAGAGGCCACCATGCAGCTCCCAGCAATGTCAGTCAGTGCAGTATGTCTATGGCACATAAAAGCACTTTTTTTCCTTCTAAGGCACTTGAGTTTCCACCAAGAAGGCTCACCTTATTTAAACTAATAATCATAGTAGCAACAGAAGTTAAATACTCACTAAGCACTCCTCATGTGCCAGGGTCTGTGCTTAATGGCTCAAAACCACAACTTTGTTTGATCTTTACACTCCCTGTGTGAGTTTTTCCCATTTCACAGATGAGGAAATGGAAGCTCATCAAGGTTGTTCTGTTTGACACTGAACCCAGGTCAAGCTCATGCTTCTACCTAAACTACAGTCCCTTCTTCCCTGAATCAAAATAATACAAAGTATTTTAGAAACAAGGAAATGTATGGGATTATAAGGTCTAAGGTAGAAATATCTTGTGGCAATTTGGTGTGGCCAATTAAGGATGAGAAAAACTAATCTAGAAAATGAACTTTTATAACAAAGTCATTCTGAAGATAATAAAACTAAAAGGTAAGTAAACTACACTGCAAGGAGATCCAACCAGTCCATCCTAAAGGAGATCAGTCCTGAGTGTTCATTGGAAGGACTGATGTTGAAGCTGAAACTCCAATACTTTGGCCACCAGATGCGAAGAGCTGACTCATTTGAAAAGACCCTGATGCTGGGAAAGACTGAAGGCAGGAGGAGAAGGGGATGAGAGAGGATGAGATGGTTGGATGGCATTACCAACTCAATGGACATGAGTTTGGGTAAACTCCGGCAGTTGGTGATGGACAGGAAGCCTGGTATGCTGCGATCCATGGTGTTGCAAAGAGTTGGACATGACTGAGTGACTGAACTGAACTGAACTGAACTGAAAGTAAACTACAAGATAGAAATAAAGAACTCTTTAGATCAAAATTCTTTCCCATAATCCTGTGCCAATGTAGTATTAAAAAAGGATACTGTAACATTCACATGTCCTAAATCAAGAATTCAGATACCCCATTTTGTTGGCAACAAAGAATAAAGTCAGAGGCCATCTTGGAAATCCAAAATAACACCACATGTGCACTGCAGTTCCATTCTTCCTTCTAATACAACATTTCCGGGATAATGGCCTATATGGTAAAAAAAAAATCTTAAAATGAGTGGATATATGTATGTGTTTAACTGCTTCACTTTGCAGTACACCTAAAACTAAAACATTGTAAATCAACTATACTCAAAAAAACTTTTATAAAAAGATTTCAGGGAGCTCTTGCCAGTCAAGATAAACATTATAATTATAATTATAGCAATATTTCAAAAGTAGTAAAAAGAATTTCAGACTTTATCTAGACTCATTTACTCCATGGAGATTTTCAATTCCATATTTTGGTAAACACTGATTAACTTTTTTTTACAACTGCTTAGTTCAACCACAACGTACCCTTGAATGTACTTCGGCAATTAATTAGGCAAACAATTAGGCAATTTGTTTGTTTGGCAAACAATTAGGGACACCTCCACTGAAAGTACACTATCGTAAGACAAAAACTAGCACCTAAACCCTAGTTTACCCTAGAAAAGGGGTGACTGTGGTACCTCTAGTACCTGCTAATCTTCATGAACCAGACTTAAGAAATTATGTATACATAGGTGAGTCAACTTTTGATTTCTGAGAGTTGGGTTCATCAACGACAGTTGCCTTTGTGTCTTTGGGCAATACAGAGCAGAAACCAGAGATACTTACCCGCACTGCTTCAGACTTCTTGTGAAACATCTCTTCCATGTTCTTTGCCAGCTTTTTCACCAGCTGGAGACCATCAATTTCTTCTATGGCAACATCCTTCTCATACTCTTTGTATTTCTGTAAGGAGGATGGACAACATTAAAGACACAAGATATCATCAAACACAATGCCCATGATGCCAGAGCACATTTACTTAAAAGGAATAAGTAAAAATAAAAATTTCTGTTGGATTTGGGGAGATTGGACTGTATTTCAAAATTATTAAACTAACTAAAGAGAAATGTGAAAATTGGCTCTGGCTTTCTTGAAGCTTAACTAGTATCCGGAAAAGAAAAAAAAAAATCAACCCTAAAGTAATCAAAGTAGAGCACCTTATACACATTTTATCGTGTGAGAGTCCCAGCTGTCAATTTTTAGTATTTTGATTCAATTCAGTTACTGAGGACTTCCTAAACATCCTTAAGGAACTCACAAAAAGAAGCATGTAAACAAACAACAGTAAAACAGCAACATATATTAGGATAACCTTGATTTCACGGTTTGTGAGTGTTCATAAGCAACTAATTTGTCCCACAGAATACTCAAATTCTCAAGGACAACTTGTCATTTCAAGTGAAAGGAAAGTGTTAGTTGCTCAGTTATGTCTGACACTTTGCAACCCCATGAACTGTATGTAGCCCACCAGGCTCCTAAGTCAATGGAATTCTCCAGGCAAGAATATTGCAGTGGGTTGCCATTTTCTCCTCTAGGGAATCTTCCTGACCCAGGAATAGAACTCAGGTCTCCTGCATTGTGGCAGATTCTTTACCATCTGAGCCAAAACCCACCGAATAACTCAGAAATTTATCTGTCTAAACCAGCAGTTCTCAAAGTGACCCGAGAACACCTGTACGGTCCCTGAGACCCTTTCAAGGGTCCACGAAGCCCTTCATTTTCCCAACAGATTATTTATATGAAGTCGTATCTTCTTACTTGATTTTAACAAATCACAGTAGATTGAACACAAAAGCAGGTAAGAAAATCTACCTGTCTTCTCTAAAACCAAACCTTGAAAAGATTTGCAAAAATGAAAAAAATGCCACTCTTCTAATATGTTTTTTTAAGTTATTTTTAATAAAATATGTATGTTAACATGCAATAAGTCTTTTTATTTTGAACTTGTTAATTTTTAAATTAATGAATTATTGGTTTTAATTTCTAATTTGGCAAATATTTATATATACAACTTGCATAAACAGAAGCTCTTAAGGGTCCTCAGTATTTTTTAAGTGTGTAAAGGGGTCCTGAGGCCAAAAACTTTGATATAACTAAACATTTAATTTTGTTCCCATGGAAAAGAAATATTGCTTATTAATTTAAAAAACCTTTCAAACGGAGCTCAAAATACTGTTAATGTCAAGAAGAATCCTTCACATTTATGTAGCTATCAAAAGTCTAGAGAACTAAAAATACTGGGGGCTTTACATTTCCCCTCATTTGGATGAAAAACCTGAATCAGTTACTCACCCTGCCAAGTTTCTACTTAAGGAAAACACAAGGATTCACATGTAATCTGGACTATAGAGACTTTAAGAGTAATTTCTGAAATGGAAAATAAACCAACTTTTTAATGCAGGATAATTTCAAGATACAAATTTCTATTTTCTCTCTATGTCCTCTCCATCTCCTTCAAAAACGTAAACCAGGAGGCGGTTCAGTCTTTCCCTGCCCCAAGGAAAGGAGTGTGTGTATGATCTACTACTACAAATGACCCACTACATCATTTAAAACATGCTCTGAGAGCTCTGCATGGTCCTATAACACAGGGGTCCCCAACAGCCAGGATCTAATGCCTGATGATGTGAGATGGAGCTGATATAATAAATAGAAATAAAGTGCACAATAAATGTAAGGCACTTGAATCACCCTGAAACCATCCCCCCACACTGGTCCATGGAAAAATGGTCTCCTACAAATCAGTTCCTGGTGCCCAAAATGGTTGGGGACCACTGCTATAATGAATCATGAGTTGTAAGTGACTTTCTTCTCCCTGCTCCCTGAAAATGTCCATAAAAATCTTAGATATTGGGGTTGAGTCCTTCACTTCCTTGGAAAACCATCATTTCTTTTTCTAGCCTTCCCTCACTCTTCGACAAGGCTCTCCTCGTTTCCCAAACAAGGAGGCTACACCTTCCCTCCAGGTTCCCAGAGCATTCTGTGCTCACCTCTCCCTCACCTCTCCTGGCGTCAGAGCTTGTGTGGTCCAGGAGTTAAGGACAACCCCCCAGCCCACAGCAGACACTCACATAACTCCACTGGATGAAGCCTGTTGCAGCACAGCTGCAATGCTACAATACAAGAAAGATGCAAGTAAGGATGCAGCTGACTGATGCTCCTGTAAGGGTGACCTCCCCACTGCTTGGGAGGTTGGCTGGCTTGGCCCCGGCTGTGGGACTCTAGCCAGCCCACGCCTGGCTCAGGCTAACAGTGTCCTCTGGTGCATGAATAAACTTCAGTGACAATCACTGGAAACTTTCCCTAAGTTCAAATGCAAGCCAGTGATATCTTTGGAGCCAAAAATTCTGGGGGTTCTCTGCTGCCTGCCAGATGTGCTCCAAAAGCCAAGAGCCAAGGCCAGCTTAGACACAAGGTTGATTCACTACCCAAAATACAAAGTTCAAGAAGCGAGTAAAACAAAACAAACTAATGTCAGTCTAATATTTATAGTCAGGGAAATAAATCTCTATCGTAATTCTGAGCCTAAAGGTGATCTAGAGGCTTAAGATAAAGAAAATGAATTTCACAATTAGCCTTTACCTAAATCTTTTGTTTTTTACATTGAGTCCCATTATTTTGATCATATGTGTCACTTTCATGTGTTTTTCTCCAAACAGACTTCTAGAAGGGAACCAGTTTATACAACTCTGACTACCCACCAAGTTCTCAATGAGACCTTCCTGCATCCTCTCTTCTTCTGACTCTGCTCCGTAAAAAGGAACCACTGATTTTATGAAGGTCTGCTGGTGTCCCAGGATTCCTTGTGCCTTGTGACCTGGCTAACTAAGCTCAACACGAAGCTCTGTGCCAGCCAAGGATTCCAGATCTGGGACAAACGTAGCAGGTCACTGGTTCTACTCCTCTTCCAGCATAAGCTCTCTCCCCTTAGGACATGTGACCATGGGTCCTCTTTGCCAATGAGCCAAGTCTCATACTACTTTCTCGCCACCCCAGGGAAGTAATCCCATAAGCAAAAAACATTCTGCTTTTCAAGATGTGTCAATGCCTGCTGGAATCAGGTCAGAACAATGGAATGTCTTCCTCTCACTAGGAAACATTACTCTTTGCTGGAATCAAAAGATTCTGAATCACAGAGGGAGTAACCAAGTGATAGTCATTAACCAACTTCAAACCCTTAGCAGCTCAGAATGGTGATATACACCAAAAGCATCAAAAACGTACCTATGGTACAAAACCAAGCAATATGACCTCCGGCAACTGAACCGAGTAAGCTACAACAGTACAGCAAATGCCACACAGCCATCCCGAATTGTGCAAAAGAATGTAGGAAACTAGTATACAGAATGTTACAATTGGTTACAGATAGTAATTGGTGACTTTTTGCTTTAAATTACTTAACTGCCTATACACACACATACACACACACACACACACACACACACACACACACACACACACTGTGAGGACAGATGCCAAATGCTCACAGCTGGCTGCACTATTACAAATAATTATTTTTCTTTCTTCTTTCTGCTCACCTGTATTTTCTAATTTCTGTAATGAGCATACTATTTCGGAAAATAGAGAATGTATACAAGCCATAGTTATATGCAGAACAGAAGATGGGCACTTTTTAACAAATTTCTGTAGGGGAATGCAGCCCCAATTAGAATCTGTGTAGTTAAGCAGCATGTCTTCATTAGCTGAGCCTAAGGAAGTTAGCAAAATTAGTCCTCCGTGTGTCACAAGCCCAGCACGGCTCCAGGAGCTTTTCATGTATCAATTTGTCTAATCCTCACAGCTACCGTCTGGGGCAGGTGTCATCCCCACGTTGCAGATGGGGAACTGAGGCAAAGAAAGACTTAGTCATTGTTGAAAGTCAAACGGTTAGAGAATGAGTTTTAAACTTAGTGAGGTCTGACTTCAAACTGCTTGGCCCTTTGAATTAGCAGGTAGAGGGTGAAGGGCTGATAATCCAAATACTTGTGATCTTGTTTCAGAGGGCCCACTTTACTGCCATCACAGTGCCTGTTTCATTGATTGGTAGCTTTCAGTGGCTTAAACTAACCAAGAGACTCAAATACCTAAAACCAGAGACATCATCAGTTAACAAGAGTGGCAGCTGTTTACAAGTCTCCTCCAGGTGAGCAAAAGCCATATGGCCAGGGCTGGCTGGATGTCATAGGAGGAGATGCTATCCCTCTACTCGGGGGATGAGCTTACAGCCTGTCCCCAGAGAAGCAGACACAGCTCTTGCCTCTTAAAGAGGCCCAGAAGCCTCGATTGTATTGTGTGTGTGTGTGGTCAGTCACGTCAGTCATGTTCGACTCTGCGCGACTTCATGGACCATAGCCCACCAGGCTCCTCTGTTTATGGGATTTTCTGGAATGAGTTGCCATGCCCTCCTCCAGGGAATCTTCTCAACTCAAGGACTGAACCCGCACTTCCTGTGTCTTCACCGCTGAGCACCAGGGAAGCCGTCTGAATTATACTGGGCTGGCCAAAAAGCTCATTGGTAAGATGCTATGGAAAAGCCCCAACGAACTTATTAGCCCATCCAATGTATTACTCCTTGGCTGTGTTCTGGCTACACATTGTCCTATTCTCCAAGGTATCAGGAATAACCTGAAGCCACACAGCTGTGATGGCAGTAACACTTTATTTTCTATAGCCTCAAGGGTTGCTCTGGCAATTACTTTGTTTTGTGTAAAAAACAGCCATTTGTCAACTGGGTAAAGGAATCTGGAAAGTACCAGCACGTCTCTGTCAACACACACAATGAAGGCAAAGGGGAAGACCAAAGTGGGAGAGACACTATGCCACCTGATCAAAGATTCAGGCCAGTTTGGATTGGACCTCTGACTCCAAAGCTCCATTTATTTTTCCACAAACATCTATTTTGTGTCTCTGGTATGCCAGGCAGGGGTGGGGTACCAGGCACAATATGATGAGTAAAGCAAAGCTGAAGAAAGCTCATGGTCTAAATGGTCAGGAATGTTCTGATGATTAACCAGAAAAGAAGACACAACATCATCATAACCACCCTGATGGGGTGGTCAAGGCAGTCACTCCAACTTTCTGGACCCCTAAAGGATGACTAGGCTAAGAAGAGGGGAGATGAAACAGGGGATGAGCAGAACGGTAAGTGTGGATATCTAAGACAAGAGGCTGCCTGGAACACAGGGAACTACCCCTGTTCCACTTCCCTGGTGCATGGATGGCTAGGACAGGGGAATCTGGTGAGAGACGAAGTCAAAGAAGTGAGCAGGGCCAGGCCATCAAAGGTAGTATGCTAGGATGAAGAGTTTGGACGTTATCTTGACATGGGTAGGAGGCTGAGGGTATGGATTCAAACAACAATCAGAACCACTGAAGGATTTAAGGGTAGGAGGGACCCAGATTCACGGTTTTGAAAAATCTCAGTGTGTGGAATGGGAAGGAGGAACATAAAACTGGCAAGGAACTGGGAAACTGAGATAACCAGGACTTGGGAAACAGCACTGGAGAACAGTCAGGGAATGAGAGGTGGGCTCCTTGGGAGACATCAAGAGGTCTGATGGCCAGACACAGCGGCACAGTGCCTACATAGAACAGGCCACTCTAAATCTTCATGTTCTCCTGTTTTGCCCCCTTTGAATTTCTGCTATAGAAGATTCTGGTATATGTAATATTTTCATACGAATGCCTTTCTGAACTTCTAATGCAGGAGACAAATTCCAATGAGGTGGTTGATGACACTGATGTTCTTCACTCTGCCACCTCTGACCATCCTCTGGGGCTCCCTCTGGCTTGAGGAAGAAGCTGCAGACACCTGAGCAACACAGCCTGTGTGCCTTTACCCAAGGCCAGGGTAAAGGCAGAACACAGCCCTTCACAAGAGCACCTTTGAGCACTCATGACACAGAAGGAAGGCAGTCCAAGAAACTTTTTATTCCTTCTGTCACAGGAGGCCATCTGAAGCTTCCATTCCTTCTGTTAGCAGAATCAGCATTTGGCAAGAAATCTTGTGATGAGCCAAGAACATTTATCATTTGAGAAGGGAGACACAGAAATGCATTATTTCTGTAGCATCTATTTTGCCAGATCATTTCACACAAACACCAGGAAGAGAAAAGCACTACTTCACTGTCAGAACACTTAATGTTGTTCATACCTTAGGGTCATTTTTTTTTTCCTACGTGATAACTGCATATCTAGGAGTAAGTCACCTGGAACAGCCTCCAGAGAGAGGGCTTCAGTCAGGAGGCTTCTGACCAATCACAATCAATTAGTATAGCAGCCAAACACTATAGAGGAGCTCTGAGTGTGCTCCGCATCAGCAAAGAAGACCCTCCTGCAGAGGATGGATGCAGGAGTACCATTAGCCAAGAGCTGGAACATCTGAACATGGTCTCTTGGCCAAATTTTCTCATCACAAAATGAAATTACATTTCTAGAGTCAGTATAATTAAATCACTAGATGAGGGTTGACAGACAGTCCAGGGGAGAACACGGTAGAACAAAGACCTGCTTGTCCCCAAGTGAGAATCTGGAGAGGTTGCCTAAAAGACTATAACTTGAGAGAAACTAGCCTCTTCTTCATCCCACCCCTAAGCCTCCAGCACTTCCCCTAAAAACTCCTGTCGCAGTTTCCCAGTAAACTCTGTTACTGGGAAAGCAACCCACACAGGTTAAGCCCAGAACCCTTCAAAGGGACTTGTTACGTAAAAGCGGAAGATGCCTCATGTTCCTACCTTAAGATTCCATTTTTGATCTAATTCTCACTCCTTCAAGCTCTGAAGTAGATACAGAACAGCAGATAAAATCATTAAACTATTTAGGTAAAGATCACACCAATATTAGAAAGGAACTTAGACTGAAATTACTGCTATTTTCATTCATTCAACAAATATTTACAAACTGCCTGCAACCCAGGGATTGAATCCAGGTCTCCCGCATTATAAAGAAATTGCCTGCAATATGGGAGACCTGGGTTCGATCCCTGGGTTGGGAAGATCCCCTGGAGAAGGGATAAGGCTATCCACTCCAGTACTCTGGCCTGGAGAATTCCATGGACTACAGTCCATGGGGTCACAAAGAGTCAGACACAACTGAGTGACTTTCAAAAAACCACCTTCAGGCAGGTGGCGGGGGAGGGGGGAATGGGGAGCCACTGACAAATATACATATTCCCTTGGATATGAGAAGGCTACTTTTTTGTTCTTTTTATTAACAATAAGTAATAAATAAGCTGGAGCAGAGTCACATGAGTTACTTCAGTCAAAGTCTAAGCTGTGATGTCCCACACAGATGTTATACGTGTGTCTCCTCCCAGGGTCACACCTGTCTGCCGGGCAGGTATGTCACTTCCACCAGATGTGGGGAGAGCATTGCGTATCCTCTCGTAAGTGCAGAACAGTCTGTAAAGCACAGACATGTATTCCTCCCTGAGTAGGGAAGGGTGAGTAGCAGGAAATGTGGGCAACCCAAACTGATTTGTAAACACTGAAAAACTGGCCAGGAACAAGACTGACATGACAGTCAACAGGGAGGAAAAGGGTCTCGGGAAAGAATGTAAAACAATGAATTGTTCATGGGTTGAAGAAAAGATGACCGTGCCACATATGTAACTCCCTGGCTCTGGGGAGATACGTTTACAAAGTATCCTATTAGTGTAATGAGATGGCCACGAGCCATCACAAGGATCACAAGGTAGTTGGCCAATAGAGGCAAGATATCTGCGGCCAGGGCTTGATGAATGCTGGGAACGGGGGTGGGGGGCAGGGGGAGGGTGGGAAAGGAGAGTCTCTTTAGACTGCACGTAAGCTTTTCATACGTCCCTCTGTGCTCATGCTTTGTTACGCAATCATATCCGACTCTTTGCGACCCCGTGGACTGTAGCCTGCCAGGCTCCTCTGTCTATGGGATTTCCCAGGCAAGAATACTGGAGTGTGCTGTCATTTCCTTCTCCAGTGGATTTCCCAACTCAGGGACTAAACCTGTGTTTCCTGCACTAGCAGGCAGATTCTTTACCACCACTGCACCACCTGGGAAACCAAGGTCATCACCACCTATCTATAATTTCTTTTAATAAAATGCATGTAAGTGGGCAGATATAATATTAAATATTACTCTATCATTCTGTAATTTTGAAATGACACATGCACACATTTTAAAAAGGTACACATGTTAAGTAGATACTGTTTAAATATACATATTAAATAGATACACGTTAAATATTTTTTAGAAACTGTAATTTTAAAAAGCATTTTGAAAATCAACATCATTAAAATTTTTGGCTTATAAATATAACCTTAAATGCAGGGCATCAAGAAGCTTAAAGAACTATGTATTATGATGGTCAGCCACATATAAGGTACATATTCTTTCAAGTTTAAAGTACTTCTCCTAAGAATTGGGCTAAGGTTGATTCTTTATTTTAGTTCAACTGGAATAAAATGGTAACAGGAGTATTTTCCTGTATAGTACAAAAAATTATAGCCTAAAGGCCAAGCAAGCCAGAATTTAATAAATATTGAGAAGAATCCAACAGTTAATAATACCAAATCCTTACCCAGCATCTAGTTTTGTGCAAGTATAAGATTATCATATAGAAACTTGTTCTACTAAAAGAATCTTACTAGAAAGAGAAGAAACTATAAAGAAACAGACTGTTAGAGATCCAGGTAAGTGCCCACCTCTTACAAATTAGCGACTGAGACTCAGTAAGCAACTTGTCAGAGACGCATCTCAATGGCAGCACCAGGTAGAATCACCTCCAGTGAGGAGAAAGTAATGGAGTTCCTGTTCTGTCTCCTCTGTCTTCGGGGATGGGTGGGAAAGAATCTGCATGGATTTCGCTGGCATGGTATTGATTTGGAGCCTGATAAGCAATATTTACTTGGCTTAGAATCACTGGCCAGGGTTCAAGTCAGAGGAAAATCAACAATGTGCATCCCACTTGTGAGGCCGTTTGGCGTGGGGCTAAGACCAAGGCTTCTCCATTCTGATATGCTAAGTGCAAGTCCTAGCAATGTGACAAGTTGCTTAGCCCCTATCAGCCTCCTTTCCTTCAAGAGTAGAGTGAGGGATACCAGACCTCCTGCTGTTCTTGGGATGGTCAAATGAGGTCGAGTGTGAAGACCCCAACAGGATGCTAGGGATGCAGAGTAAAGCACTCAAATAGTGTCAGTGGTTACTGAAGAAGTGGTAATGAATGCCAATATTTTTTCTTTAAGGCTTCCCTGGTGGTTCAAACAGTAAAGAATCTGCCGGCAAAGCAGGAGATGCAGGTTTGATCCCTTGGTCGGTAAGATCCCCTGAAGGAGGGTATGGTTCCCCACTCCAGTATTCTTGTCTGGAGAATACCAATGACAGAGGAGCCTGGTGGGTTATAGTCCATGGGGTCACTGAGTCATATATGAATGAGTGACTTTCACTCACTTCACTTTGTCCTTTAAGTTCTGAAAAATGAATTCTCTTAGCTCAAGACAAAAACTTCCAACCAAGGTGCAAACCCTAACAGATGAATTACCTTTGACTGCTGCTGTGGGCAAAGGTATTTTTCAAATACATTCCTAAGGTCTAGGGGTTCTTCAACAGTAACTCTTTGGAGATGGCTCCCTTCTGGCAGAAACTGGATGCTAGAAGTCTTTATTTGTGTAAAGGGTGAATGACAGTTTTCAGATATGTTACTAAAGATGTTGCAATAAAAACTAATCATCTACAATTTCTCAATTCTCTCCTTATAGGTAGTGTCATTTCCTTATTATGACATAAATGTACTTAGTCCTCCTCTCAACTCAATTATTGCATGTGGAAGTGTCACTTCAAAATATAACACTCCAAAGCAATTATGTTTCCAAGTAAATATATTTCTAAATCCTTTAAGCTGATGTTAGAAACACTTCTTAACTAAAACAACAACAAATCTAGTTGAATTCATGAAACTGAAGGTCACAGGAGAGTATTTTTCTACTGGAAAATGAAAAAAGGCATTTTGTACAAATCATTCTGTTTCACAGAGGTATTCCAATCAAGTGTCTCCAAGGTCAAAAAAAAATTATTAACGCAGTGCTCTTCCAGATCTAGTTAAGTCTGAGGAACATTCTTGAAGAATGAAGTTTTTCTCTGTCAAAGTCATCAGAGTAAGAGATAATTTGCACAGGAATTAGAGACCCTTTTTAGGAATGACAGAAAAGAAAGGAGGGCAGAGCACCAAATTACAACCAAAAAGTAAGCAGAGAAGAGGCAGGGAGTGGCTGGACTCTCACTTCTTCAGGGCGGCAGGAAATGGGGACCACTTGAGGGATGTGGAGTATCACCTGCAGGCAGTTGTTGTTTCATGGGGTGAGAAGCATGGAAATGGACCACCGCTAAAGGCAGTGGTTTTCCTCAACATGTTTTTAAGAACTTCCAGCTAGAGGGGCAGAGGAGCGGGGCGGATCAGGGGAAGGAGCGGTATGATCTAAATTACTTCTCAAGGTACTTTCTGATATTCACCTCAAGAAAGCACTGTCACAAGAATTATCAGGGTCCCCAGCCCCAGTGGCCCTGGAGCACTTGTTCCCAGTTAGCTGTCTGGAATGTCCTTCTAAATCAGAGTTCCAGAGAGACTGCTCTTCAGAGCAGCTGGCTCTGCTGTGGGTGGTCTCTGACAGATTTCTACTACTTTCAGATTGTCAGGTCCTGAATTAAAGATGGATATCTCTTCTCTCCCTGTTTTACTGTCTATACTCTTCTTTAAAAAAATCCTGGTAAGTCTCATAAGCTTGTACTGTTCCACACAGTCAACTGGACAAATGCCACTGATAAATTTTAGCTCTGTAGTGATAAAACTGAGTGTGAATGCTGCATTAGATTTTTTATATAAGGGATGCTGTTTTATACGAGGGAAATTAAGTCAGAGGCAAGCTATTAAACTTCCTATTGATACAACTATCTCTGTCCTAGCATAGGAGTGTAACATACTGCTTTAAAATTGGGAAATTCATCTGTCTACTGAACAAACAAACAAACAAAAATATGGTTCCACTGCGTTATCTAAAAAAAATTAAAACTCCAATTTCTGGGTGTTTTCTGGATTACTGCATGGGGATCTGAGGCTACAAAATATGAATATTTATGCTGTTCGTAAATCTACACAACATGAAAAGCCAAAATAATGATTACAGATCCATGTGTGTTAGAGAAGAAAAATCCCAATGTATGCATTTATGAGTGTGTTTTATGTATGCCAACAAATTTAACTGCAGCCAAACTGCAAATAATAAGCTATTACTTTACAAAGCCTGGACCACTTGTATAGATTATTTCCTGCAGCTTACATTTTCAAACACACTTTTCTGATGTTCCAATTTAAAATAATTCATCCTTCCTACTCCCTAAAGATCAGTGAGAACAATAACAACAATAATAATAATTTATTATTAATAATAGCAACAGCATTTATTGAGTAATTACTTTGGGTCAGGTAGATATTATCTCCTCCACCCCCCATTTTACAGGTTAGGGAATTGAGGCACAGATAAATAAGATAACTTAGCCATGGTCGGACCATGAGCAAGTGGTTTTATTAATTCAGGAAATACTAGCTACTATAATAAAAATATCCCAAACCTCAGAGGCTTAACACAATAGAAGTTTACTTCCTGTTCATGTAACCCTCCCAAGAGGGGGTTCTCTGTCACCAGTCTTTTTCACATAGTGATTCAGGAACCCAGGATCCTCCCATCAGTTCCTCAGGCTTTGGAGTCTTTCGCATTCAGCCATGAAACACAGGGGAAGGGATGGAGAAGATGCACCTGCTTCTTGAACTCCTTAGCCTGGAAGTGACATGCATTAGCTCTGCTCACGTTCCACTGGTGGTAACCAGCCCAACCCAAAGTAAGAGGGCTCTGGAAATCGAACTGGTGTCTGGGGAACC
The DNA here is from genome assembly GCF_023091745.1 of Budorcas taxicolor. Classification (NCBI taxonomy): domain Eukaryota; kingdom Metazoa; phylum Chordata; class Mammalia; order Artiodactyla; family Bovidae; genus Budorcas; species Budorcas taxicolor. The sequence goes on along the minus strand of NC_068910.1, from coordinate 13,857,034 downwards.
ATCTCTAGGCTCGAAGTCAACATGGTAGAAATGGGAGCTTAAATCATCAGGGGAGTGTTAGCTGTCTGGATTTGAGCCCAGGCAGCATCGTCCCAGATTCCATGTGTATAACCACCACACTTTAAACGCTTGATATAAACTGCTGCTAGATGAAACTTCACATTAAAACTTGGCTGGGAACCATCTTCAAGATGGACACTTTAGAGTTGGTGCAATCAAGTCATAATCTCCAGGAAGGATAATATGACCTGACCACTTGTATGTGTAATTATGGTCAGGCGCCGATGGTAAAGGCCAAGATCGTACACACAGAAAGGAACACATTATAAACAATTCTTGGACCTTTTGTCCAATTTCTTTAATCACAGCTCAAATAAAACTGCTATTTGAATAACATCAATGACCTTCTTCAGTAGAGGATCTTTGTTGCCCAGGCACCAAGGAAGTTAATTGGCTTACCTAAAGTCTTTTTAATTCTATATCCAAGATGTCCTGGAAATCGAAGGCAATCAATGGATAAGTCTGCAAGACCTGTAACCAGCTTAGAGCTAATTCTATTTGCAGCTGCTCAAGTGGTGTCTGTACTTACAAAGTCAAAAGCTAGAAAGGAGTGTTAGGACCCTGCATCTGAATGAGCCTTTAACTCCGTCAACTCCAGACTAACTACAAACTGAATATGGAGATGATGACTTATGCCACAGGTGATTCCTAGCCTTTCTCTGGTGAGCGTAGAGAACCATGGTGAGGTGGCACTTAATAGTTAGAAACCCACCCTCTCTCCTGTTGAAAGGAAGAGATGAAGACTTGGTCTCCCTTCCCATGTTTAAACCTTCTTTTGTAAAAAGATTCTGGTATAGAATTCCCTGCCACTAATATCAGAGACTAAGAAAAATGACCCATCGCATGAGCATCCTTCATTGAAACATCACCTTCCTCCACCTGCCCAAAGGTGCCTCAAGAGTTTGCAGTGGGTGACTCCCTCCAATTTCACCCACCATCAACAAAAGTGAAGACATTATACAGGGCCTTCCCTATGCTGAGTTGCAAAAACATAATCTGAGCCCTCTAAAAATTTAGATGTCACCAAATTCAGAACCAAATGATTTTCTGACATCTTTCATCAAGTCCTACACAAAGGACTTTCCTCAATAGCCTTAAAGTCACAATATCAGAATCCAAAAGGACCTTAGAAATAATCCATTTCAGAAGCTATAATCCGAATGCCTCCAGAGGCAGATGGGTCATATCAAATGAAAGATGTGGGCCAGTCTGGAGCCTGCAGTGAACAGCAGAGCCTCTGTCTCATCCTAAATGGTGGCCACTTTTCGGCTCCTGCTCATCTCTGTGAGGTAAGGGGCACACTGTTGTTACCCAATCTTCCATTTGTTAAAAGAAGCCAGAAATCTGTTTTTCTATGAAATCTCCCACTGAGTTCATTTCCTTGAACACTGTGGGGCCCAGATACAAAATGTCTCTAAACATCTTCCTCCTCATTCATCTTCACATGAGGAGACCGAGACAGACTAACACGGTCTCATATCTCCCACAGGGCAGTGATGGGCTGGACAGTGTGTGGAAGGTTTCCAGGCATCTCCTGCTAATCCTTGAAGCAGGCACTGCTGTAAGCATCACCCCCATGTGAGTCTAAGGCATGGAGAGGGCAGTAGCCAGCCCAGGTCAATAAAGAGACAGATGCTCAACAGGGTCTCAGGCAGTGGGAAAAGAGCCTGGGCCCCCTTAACCATTTGGGGTCCCCTGGCTATGCAGGGGCTGAGGACTTGAGGATGCCCTCCCCTAGGAACCCCAATGTATGACCAAAAGCACTTTGACTGCTCACGCATTCAGAGTTGCTAGGCATGGGATGAGACTCTCAAGTTGAAGAATCTAGAGGCATGTTGAGAGAAGCCCACACATTACTGTTGAAATGGGGACAGATCTACATCAGTTTGAAGAATTCTAGAGTCCTAAGAAATGTTGGACGCGAGTCTGAGTGAACTCCGGGAGTCGGTGATGGACAGGGAGGCCTGGCGTGCTGCGATTCATGGGGTCGCAAAGAGGCGGGCACAACTGAGCGACTGAACGGAACTGAACTGAAGAAATGTTAAGTAATGTCCCTCTCTCTCTCTCTCTCCACACACACACACACACACACACACACACACACACACACGGTCATATGCTACCAATACTTTCCTCCTAAAGTGTATTTAGGAAAATAGAAGGAAATTAATCAACATATTCACCTCACTCTTACTATTCTTACAGACATGCTATATTATGACTTTAAGATGAGAATTTGTGGGTAGGGGGTTTGGGTAGTGGTAAAGTCCATGGACCCCCATTTCTCAAAATATTTCCAAATACCAAAAAGAAAACACATAGGAAAGAAACCAATAATATTGAAATTCAGTCTTCAAAATGTTTAGAATATCAATTTGTGATAGGGTAATGCAGATGTTTCTTCATTAGCACATTAAATAACAAGAACCAGTGGTGACACTACAGCTCTCATAGCCATCCGTGTCGAGGATAAGCATCAACAGCACAGATAGCTGCGTCGGCTACGATACGACATGAGAATATCTGTGATTTTCACTGGTGACATAGTCATAGGAACGGTTGTGGTTTGTTAACTACATTTATAAGCTAAAATGATAAATTTCAGTTAGAGGTTAGTGAAGATAAAAGGCGCTATTTTTTCCCCCCATCTAAGTTCACAGCCCCCTGAATTCTCTCCATGGTGTGGACACAGGTGGTGATGGACAGGGAGGCCTGGCTGGCTGCAGTCCATAGGGTCGCAAAGAGTCGGACATGACTGAGCGACTCTCAGTCTCACCCTATCTACTCACCCCATCTACTCCCCAAGAGTTCTCAGAAAAGATCACGCAACGTTTGAACAGTGATAGGGCCTCTGTCGCTGATGCATCTGCACTGAAGGGATGGACAATGCTCATTTTTGACTGTTGGTGAACGTCACAAGAACTGTCTGATCATTAGCTTATATTTACAATCCAATGTAAGATGTATGTACATTAAACATGCACACCAAATGATAGAAATTTCCTGTAATAATTAATTCTGGAAGATGGTTCTGCTGTCTATGTAAGCATGGATTACAGCTTATGAATTCCCCTGGGTGCTCTATCAATAAATGATGATTTCTCAAATGGGTAAGAGAATGGTAAACATCAAACTGGAAACAGTATTTATCTCAGTCCATGGTATTCGAGCAGAGCTGAAGAGAACTATAATGTTTTCCTTATGTAACCACTGGGTTATTAGAATTCTTCACAAACAGCGTATATTCATGTATTATCTGTATGATTAAAAATACATAGAGTGTCAAGTTCAAAGAAATTTAGTAATCATTGGTATAAAAAAATAATAAATGCCCCATAATGTGAAAAAAGGAATTGACTGGCTCAGAAGCCTTATACTTGACAAATGAATTAAACAACCCATTGAGCAAGCCTGATCTTTGTCCACAACCTCTAGACGACTGTGTCAAAAAATATTTCGCTGCATACTATTAGAGAACTCTGCTCATGAAATATTGCTGAGTGAAGTACATTATGTCTATAATTAAAGCCATGTAAAAACATACAGCAAAGGACACTGTGAGGGACCACAACAAAATTCAAACATGGCTGGGTAAGTTAGGCTGGCAGAATTTTGGATGAAATTTTCACATTTTCTAAGTGTATTTTGCAAAGTTGCTTTTCAAATGGCAAACATAAAGTCTAAGATGGAGAAAAATAGAAGAGTAAGGCTGGAATTCAAGTCCAGGCAGGCTGGCTCCAGAGCCTATGCTTTGACTTCCCCTAAAACTCTCCTAAAATTCAGTTCAGTTCAGTTTAGTCGCTCAGTCATGTCCGACTATTTGCGACCCTATGGACTGCAGCAAGCCAGGCCTCCCTGTCCATCGTCAATCACAAAACTCATGTCCATTAAGTTGGTGATGCCATCCAACCATCTCATCCTCTGTCGTCCCCTTCTCCCACCTTCAATCTTTTCCAGCATCAGAGTCTTTTCAAATGAGTCAGCTCTTTGCATCAGGTGACCAAAGTATTGGAGTTTCAGCTTCAACATCAGTCCTTCCAATGAACACCCAGGACTGATCCCCTTTAGGGTGGACTGGCTGGATCTCCTTGCAGTCCAAGGGACTCTCAAGAGTCTTCTCCAACACCACACTTCAAAAGCATTAATTCTTCAGCGCTCAGTTTTCTTCATAGTCCAACTCTCACATCCATACATGACTACTGGAAAAACCATAGCCTGGACTAGATGGAACTTTGTTGGCAAACTAATGTCTCTGCTTTTTAATATGCTATCTAGCTTGGTCATAACTTTCCTGCCAAGGAGTAAGTGTCTTTTAATTTCATGGCTGCAGTCACCATCTGCAGTGATTTTGGAAAAAATAAAGTCTGCCATTGTTTCCACTGTGTCCCCATCTATTTGCCATGAAGTGGTGGGACCAGATGCCATGATCTTAGTTTTCTGAATGTTGAGCTTTAAGCCAACTTTTTCACTCTCCCCTTTCACTCTCATCAAAAGACTCTTTAGTTCTTCACTTTCTGCAACAAGGGTGGTCATCTGCATATCTGAGGTTATTGATATTTCTCCCAGCAATCTTGATTCCAGCTTGTGCCTCATCCAGCCCAGTGTTTCTCATGGTGTACTCTGCATAGAATTTAAATAAGCAGGGTCACAATATACAGCCTTGACGTACTCCTTTTCCTATCTGGAAACAGTCTGTTGTTCCATGTCCAGTTCTAACTGTTGCTTCCTGACCTGCATACAGATTGCTCAAGAGGCAGGTCAGGTGGTCTAGTATTCCCATCTCTTGAAGAATTTTCCACATTTAATTCTAATCCACACAGTCAAAGGCTTTGGCACAGTCAATAAAGCAGAGATAGATGTTTTTCTGGAACTCTCTTGCTTTTTCCATGATCCAGCAGATGTTGGCAATTTGATCTCTTGCTCTTCTGCCTTTTCTAAAACCAGCTTGAACATCTGGAAGTTAACAGTTCACATATTGTTGAAGTTGAGCTTGGAGATTTTTGAGAATTACTTTACTAGCATGTGAGATGAGTGCAACTGTGTGGTACTTTGAGCATTCTTTGGCATTACCTTTCTTTGGGACTGGAATGAAAACTGACCTTTCCCAGTCCTGTGGCCACTGCTGAGTTTTCCCTATTTGCTGGCATACTGAGTACAGCACTTTCACAGCATCATCTTAGGATTAGAAATAGCTCAACTGAAATTCCATCACCTCCACTAGCTTTGTTCGCAGTAATGCTTCGTAAGACCCACTTGACTTCACATTCCAGGGTGTCTGGATCTAGGTGAGTGATCACACTATCGTGGTTATCTGGGTCATGAAGATCTTTTTTGTACAGTTCTTCTGTGTATTCTTGCCACCTCTTCTTAATATCTTCTGCTTCTGTTAGGTCCATATCATTTCTGCCCTTTATTGAGCCCACCTTTGCAAGAAATGTTCCCTTGGAATCTCTACTTTTCTTGAAGGGATCTCTAGTCTTTCCCATTCTGTTGTTTTCCTCTATTTCTTTGCATTGATCACTGAGGAAGGCTTTCTTATCTCTCCTTGCTATTCTTTGGAACTCTGCATTTAGATGCTTATATCTTTCCTTTCCTCCTTTACTTTTCACTTCTGTTCTTTTCACAGCTATTTGTAAGGCCTCCTCAGACAACCATTTTGCTTTTTTGCATTTCTTTTTCTTGGGGATGGTCTTGCTCCCTGTCCCCTATACAATGTCATGAACCTCCGTCCATAGTTCATCAGGCACTCTATCTATCAGATCTAGTCCCTTAAATCTATTTCTCACTTCCACTGTACAGTTATACAGGATTTGATTTAGGTCATACCTGAATGGTCTAGTAGTTTTCCCCACTTTCTTCAATTTAAGTCTGAATTTGGCAATAAGGAATTCATGATCTTAGCCATAGTCAGCTCCCGGTCTTGTTTTTGCTGACTGTATAGAGCTTCTCCATCTTTGGCTGCAAAGAATATAATCAGTTTGATTTTGGTGTTGGCCATTTGGTGATGTCCATGTGTAGAGTCTTCTCTTGTGTTGTTGGGAGAGGGTGTTTGGTATGACCAGTGAGTTCTCTTGGCAAAACTCTATTAGCCTTTGCCCTGCTTCATTCTGTACTCCAAGGCCTAATTTGCCTGTTACTTCAGGTATCTCTTGACTTCCTACTTTTCCATTCCAGTCCCCTATAATGAAAAGGACATCTTTTTCGGGTGTAAGTTCTAGAAGGTCTTGTACGTCTTCAGAGAACCGTTCAACTCCAGCTTCTTCAGTGTTACTGGCTGGGGCATAGACTTGGATTACCGTGATATTGCATAGTTTGCCTCGGAAATGAACATAGATCATTCTGTCGTTTTTGAGATTGCATCCAAGTACTGTATTTCAGACTCTTTTGTTGACTATGAGGGCTACTCCATTTCTTCGAAGGGATTTTTGCCCACAGTAGCAGATATAATGGTCATCTGAGTTAAATTCACCCATTCCAGTCCATTTTAGTTTGCTGATTCCTAAAATGTTGATGTTCACTCTTGCCATCTCCTATTTGACCACTTCCAATTTGCCTTGATTCACGGACCTAACATTCCAGGTTCCTATGGAATACTGCTCTTACAGCATCGGACCTTGCTTTCATCACCAGTCACGTCCACAATGAGGTATTGCTTTTTCTTTGGCTCTGTCTCTTCATTCTTTCTGGAGTTATTTCTCCACTGATCTCTGGTAGCATATTGGGCATCTACCGACCTGGGGAGTTCCTCTTTCACCATCCTATTTTTTGCCATTTCATACTGTTCATGGGGTTCTCAAGGCAAGAATACTGAAGTAGTTTGTCATTCTCTTCTCCTAAAATAGTTGAAGGTAAAATGAGACTATTTTGTTATTCTGTTCTAAAAGCTAAATGTTCTCACTGTAGGAAGTGCAAACAAAAGGTGGATATAAGCATTAGAAGAAAACAAAAAAACCCCAGTCCCACTATCAAAATACCAGAGGCTATCCTGTGATTAAGATCCTTACAGATGTGTGGCATAATCTAAGGAAGCATTATAACAGAATAAACGTTCTCAAGTTCTAAAACTGAAAAAAAAAAAATCCTTACAGCTATTTTCCATTTTTGAAATGTAAGATCATAAGTGGGATTGTTTCTTCACACACACAGTGAGACCATCCTATACATGCCAATGGACCATATTTTCAATTGTGTCCCCAGGAAGTCTAGGTACAAAACGGTTCATCCCTTAGGCCACCAAAATAAATACTGAGAGAAGAAAGAGGTCTGGCAGCCTTTTTATAGGATATACACCATTCCACGTTCATCAGCGTTTCACTGCAGGCATAGCTTCATGGGGTAAAAACCAGCAACAAAACACTTTCAGGTTTCAATTACCAAATATTTATCTTCCAAATAAATCTCATGTCTTCTAACCCTTACAGAAAATCAATTTGTTAATTCACTTCTATTTCATTCTATAATGTCTCCTTTTGTTAATCCTCTTTCCCTAGGGGACTCTTTTCAAATCTTGTCACTTATTCTTTACTGAAAAAGTTCCCTTTTTTGAATTCAAGGTGAATTGTACTTAATAAACAAGCCTTGCATTCACGTGCCTTTCCTTGCCTTCATTGTGTGTTCTGTGGGCTCTCTCATTAATTGAAATGCTTTTTCAGCTGTTCCATTTCCTCATTATCAACACACTTCCTTTAATTCATTCATCTTTCATTAAATACTGTCGTGGGCTACAAAAGGTTAACAAGAAAAAGGAAAGGAAAAGGAAATAATTGCGACAGCAACCAAAAATGGAAAGAGAGAATTATTTAATAACTTTTAAAACATGATGTACATATTACTTGAAGAAGCACCCAATGAAGGCACTTAGGCCAACCCTCTTCTTGAAACAGAATGTGGCGGGGGCGGCGACAGGGCAGTGATTCCACAGCCCTGTACTAGGAGTGTGGTGCATGTCTCTTTAGCCTCATCCTCACTGCTATGATATTTCAGTTAGGCTATAAAGCATTGACTTTAAAAAAATATAAGAAACCATTTATCTTAAGATAAAGAAGCATGAACTTCACAGTGAAACATCCAAAGGTACATGTCACAAATGAAGACTCTGAGAATCACAGAGGATACCAACTGGCCCAAGCTCAAAATCCTGCGGCCATGAAATTAAAAGACGCTTGCTCTTTGGATGAAAAGCTATGATAAACATGGACACTGTGTTAAAAAAGCAGAGACATTACTTTGCCAAGAAAGGTCCATACAGTCAAAGCTATGGACCAGTAGTCATGTATGGAGACATGAGAGTTGGGCCATAAAGAAGACTGAGCACCGAAGAATTGATGCTTTTGAACTGTGGTATTGGAGAAGATTCTTGAGAGTTCCTAGTATTACAGAGATCAAATCAGTCAATCCTAAAGGAAATCAACCCTGAGTATTTACTGGAAGGACAGATGCTGAAGCTGAAGCTCAAATACTTCGGCCACCTGATGCACAGAGCCGACTCACTGATAGAGCCCCTGATGGTGGGAAAGACTGACACCAGGAGGAGAAGGGGATAACAGAAGACAAAATGTTTGGATGGCATCACCAACTCAATGGACATGAGTTTGAGCAAGTTCTGGAGAATAGTGAAGGACAGGGAAGCCTGGCTTGCTGCAGTCCATGGGGTCACAAAGAGCTGGAACATGACTGAGCGATTGAACAATACCACCACCACCAACTGGCCCAAGTCTCTTCCCACAAGTGGCATAGTCTGGATCCAGTCCCAGATGGAGGACTTCGAAGCCCACTCATACACTTTCCTTCTTAGCCCCAAGGAATCAATCTGAGAGTCTAGTTATCTCTTTGCAAAGTGGTAATACCTCTGCATCTGATTTATGAATCCCCATTTTATATATCAGAGTTTGGGAAGCCAAGTGCTCCTATGCTATTCAAAAATTATTTCACATGACCCAAGCACATGTCCTGCATGAGTGCTAAAAATGACCCAGTGAATGAAAAGTAATAGCAGCAGGTCACATGATCTTGCCATCATGGGCTTTGTACATCCAAGTTTTTCTTTTAGAAGCTCGTCCCTCCCTCTATTTGCTCCCACCCATCCTTCTCCCCAGCCAACTCCTGACCCGAAGTCAACACCTGATCAAGAGTCACCACCTATAGGAAGTCCCCTCATTCCCCCGGGTAAGACTGGTCCAACTGGCTTATTGATCCCTCTTTCAAATGAGAGTGAGATACCACAGCACTAGACATAGTTTAGTACGCACATGAATCTCCCAAGGGGAGTTATTACAATGCAGATTCAGATTCAGATCTAGAGTTTTAACAAGATTCCTCATGATAATGATGCTATTGGTCCCTGAACCACAAAGTGAGGTCTAAAGGAAAGAGACTCTGGGTTTCATCTCCACATTTTCCATGTATAGAGGTGCAGAAGAGGAGGGGAGAAGGGAGGCTCACTGAGGGAATAAAGAATTCTACATGGGTAGGTCAGGAAAGCTGCGCTGCTGCCATTTGTCCAGTTTTTTTTTTTTTTTTTTTTGAACATTCAGCATAAATACACAAAGTACCCTGATTTGAGAAGATAAAACTTATGAACGAAGGCCCCAATTTAACTTCAAAGTTGTTTCCTATCATATTCAGTAGACTCAAAATATGACACCATCTTCAGCATCTCAGGGAGTTCAGAAGTTAAAAACAATAGGTGAGAAAACACAACATTCTGAGAGAAAATAAATGAGGTTGTCAATGTTCTTTATAATTTATGGCTCCAACATGCTGGCTCCCTTCCCCTCACTTCAGACTGGGTTATAAAATAACAATACTACATCTGTCCTAAACCCTCTGCTAGGACTCTCCCTCAGAGGCTAATAATAATAACCACAGAGGTTGCAGCAACCCCACGCTTAACTGAGCCATGCACTAAGTACCTCAGATAAAAAGTAAGTATTTTAGCCCCACAAAAGGAAGGTACCATTATCACCTTCATTTTACCGAAGAACAACCTTGGTTTATGAGGAATAACTTGGTTTGCCCAAGGTCACACAGCCAGTTCACAGTGGGTAGGATGGAAACTTGGGCTGTCTGCCTCATAAGCACGGTGTCTGAGAGACATGCTGCCAAGGTCATTTCGAGGTACAGTGAAGGAAAAAGTGTGACCCTAAGACAAATTCTGAGATCTGGATCACAAACTCTGGATGGGAAGCAGGAGAGGGATTCCCCTTGGGATGTGCAGAAAGAGTCTCCCTGACCTCAGAAGATGCTGAATTCAGCCCAGACACAAGCTTGGCTCTGTCAAGTTGGCCTGATCACTGGGCATCCACTGATCTCCCATTCTACTCATTTGCTCTTTATTCTACATGGAACGCACTCCTCTCCCTTTTCCTCACAATACAATTTGTCTCTCTCTCTCGCTTGGCTTTTTAGTTAAAAACAAGAGAGATGAAGCCTGAAACCTAATTAAGGAAATGGCCCGTGTACAAAGAAAACAGCCAGGGATCATTATTCAAATGGCAGCCTCTCTCTTTGTTTCTGAGGGAAACCTAATGACTCTCTGCAGCCCAGTGGCCTCTGTATCATATCGTGTACACATCCCGTTATTAGAGGGTAATGCCAGTGACTGGAAAACACGCCAAGTAAAAGCATGCACAGATCCTTCTTCTCGCTTAAATGCTGTTTTGATGATTTAAAATAAAGACAAATGTTATCCTGGGAAATGCGCAACTCCCTGTGGCCAAATCCATTCATCTTATGTTAGTAAGATTCCCTGTCCAGCAGACCTGGGTCCCTGCAATGGGGGCCAAGGGCAAGAAATGAGAACAGCAGTAGAAAGCAGCCCTTCCTGTGAAACTGCTGTAGCGGGAAACGCGAAAGGAATAGGAGGGGGCAGGGAAAAGTCAAAGAAATTCTCTGAGAAAGATCTGGTTGGATTGTTCCCTTGGATTTTTTAAAACTGGGGTACAGTTACTTTACTACATTGTATTAGTGTCCACTGAACAACAAAGTGAATCAGCTATAAGTATATATATATATCCCCTCCTTCTTGGACCTTCCTCCTGCCTCCCTCTCCCCCATCCCATCCACCCAGATCACCACAGAGCACCAAGCTGAGCCCCCTGAGTTATACAGTGGTTCCCACTAGCCATCTGTTTTTACACATGAATTTTGCTGAAATCTGTTTACTTCCAACCATCCCAACCACCAAGTCCAATTCACACCCACTCTGCTACCATGATACTCCAGATACCTTCCCAGTAACATCATGCACTCAATGGATATGAATCTGAGCAAACTCCAGGGGATAGTGAAGGTCAGGGAAGTGCGGCATGCTGCAATCCATGGGGTCACAAAGAGTCAGACATGACTTAGCAACTGAATAACAACAACCTTCCCAATATGCTAACTAGAAACAATAATTTGTATTTGGCACACAGCCTGCCAGAATGTTTTCTATCCTCCTGTGTATATGGGTACATCTTTCATTTACATACTCCATTATGATTTCTTTTTCCACATAGCAAGAACACTATTTAAGTCAAATACAATCAACACTATCATTGTTACTGCTGCAAAGCATTCCAGGATATTGAAGGGCCTTTATTTATTCAAGCAATCCCTTAATTTGGAACATCTTTTACTTGTATATATAATGCTGCAATGAACATGCTCCTCTGATTCTGACTTTAGCAAAACTGCTGAGCCAGGCAATCTGATGACTGTTTTTATTAATAACCTCAGATATTGAAGGAGCTTTCTTTCAACCAAATTGACATTTTATACTCTATATTCTCACACTGAAGTTGGTTATCAGCACTGAGATGTTTACTGTTGAGTATATTAGATAACATCCTTACAGTTAAAATATTTTAATAAAAAATTTTCCTAATTAGGTTTATTTTGAAATAGTTCTAGATTTACAGTAAGTTACAAAGGAAGTTGCATTCCTATAGACCCTTCACCCAACTTCCCCAAAGGGAACACTATACCTGACCTGGCACATTTATCATAACTAAAAATTAATATGCATACAATGGAATTGAAGGGTCTCTTTCTTTTTTAATATAAATTTATTTATTTTAATTGGAGGTTAATTACTTTATAATATTGTATTGGTTTCGCCATACATCAACATGAATCCTCCACGGGTGTACATGTGTTCCCCATCCTGAACTCTCCTCCCACCTCCCTCCCTGTACAATCTCTCTGGGTCATCCCAGTGCACCAGCCCCAAGCATCCTGTATCCTGCATCAAACCTGGACTGGCGATTCATTTCTTATATGATATTATACATGTTTCAATGCCATTCTCCCAAATCATCCCACCCTCTCCCTCTCCCACAGAGTCCAAAAGATTGTTCTATACATCTGTCTCTCTCTTGCTATCTCACATACAGGGTTATCGTTACCATCTTTCTAAATTCCATATATATGCATTGCTGCTGCTGCTGCTAAGTCGCTTCAGTCATGTCCGACTTTGTGCAACCCCATAGACAAGAGCCCACCAGGCTCCTCCGCCCATGGGATTTTCCAGGCAAGATTACTGGAGGGGGGTGCCATTGCCTTCTCCAATATATGCGTTAGTATACTGCATTGGTGTCTTTCTTTCTGGCTTACTTCACTCTGTATAACAGGCTCCAGTTTCATCCACCTCATTAGAACTGATTCAAATGTATTCTTTTTAATGGCTGAGTAATACTCCATTGTGTATATGTACCACAGCTTTCTTATCCATTCATCTGCTGATGGACATCTAGGTTGCTTCCATGTCCTGGCTATTATAAACAATGCTGTGATGAACACTGGGGTACACATGTCTCTTTCAATTCTGGTTTCCTCGGTGTGTATGCCCAGTAGTGGGATTGCTGGGTCATAAGGCAGTTCTATTTCCAGTATTTTAAGGAATCTCCACATTGTTCTCCATAGTGGCTGTACTAGTTTGCATTCCCACCAACAGTGTAAGAGGGTTCCCTATTCTCCACACTCTCTCCAGCATGTATTGCTTGCAGACTTTTGGATTGCAGCCATTCTGACTGGCATGAGATGGTACCTCATTGTGGTTTTGATTTGCATTTCTCTATCTCTTTCTATTCCGAAGAAGAATTCAGTTCAGTTCAGTCGCTCAGTCGTGTCCGACTCTTTGCGACCCCATGAATCGCAGCACGCCAGGCCTCCGTTCATCACCAACTCCCGGAGTTCACCCAGACTCACGTCCATCGAGTCCGTGATGCCATCCAGCCATCTCATCCTCGGTCGTCCCCTTCTCCTCCTGCCCCCAATCCCTCCCAGCATCAGAGTCTTTTCCAATGAGTCAACTCTTCGCATGAGGTGGCCAAAGTACTGGAGTTTCAGCTTCAGCATCATTCCTTCCAAAGAAATCCCAGGGTTGATCTCCTTCAAATTGGACTGGTTGGATCTCCTTGCAGTCCAAGGGACTCTCAACAGTCTTCGCCAACACCACAGTTCAAAAGCATCAATTCTTCGGCGCTCAGCCTTCTTCATAGTCCAACTCTCACATCCATACACGATCACAGGAAAAACCATAGCGTTGACTAGACAGACTTTAGTCGGCAAAGTAATGGCTCTGCTTTTGAATATCCTATCTAGGTTGGTCATAACTTTTCTTCCAAGGAGTAAGCGTCTTTTAATTTCGTGGCTGCAATCACCATCTGCAGTGATTTTGGAGCCCAAAAAAATAAAGTCTGACACTGTTTCCACTGTTTCCCCATCTATTTCACATGAAGTGATGGGACCGGATGCCATGATCTTCATTTTCTGAATGTTGAGCTTTAAGCCAACTTTTTCACTCTCCTCTTTCACTTTCATCAAGAGGCTTTTTAGCTCCTCTTCACTTTCTGCCATAAGGGTGGTGTCATCTGCATATCTGAGGTTATTGATATTTCTCCTGGTAATCTTGATTCCAGCTTGTGCTTCTTCCAGTCCATTGTTTCTCATGATGTACTCTGCATATAAGTTAAATAAGCAGGGTGACAATATACAGCCTTGATGTACTCCTTTTCCTATTTGGAACCAGTCTGTTGTTCCATGTCCAGTTCTAACTGTTGCTTCCTGACCTGCATACAGATTTCTCAAGAGGCAGGTTAGGTGGTCTGGTAGTCCCATCTCTTTCAGAATTTTCCACAGTTTATTGTGATCCACACAGTCAAAGGCTTTGGCATAGTCAATAAAGCAGAAATAGATGTTTTTATGGAACTCTCTTGCTTTTTCCATGATCCAACGGATGTTGGCAATTTGATCTCTGATTCCTCTGCCTTTTCTAAAACCAGCTTGAACATCAGGGAGTTCACAGTTCATGTATTGCTGAAGAAGAATTATAACTCTAGAAAGGGAGAGATTTGTTCCAGGGAGGTCAAAACAGAATTAGACCTGCCAGAATCAGAACTTGGGACAACTGGACTATTTTTTCAGCTACATGGCTACGCCTTCCCTATTAATTCTCTTTGGACAAAATTTCTTCTCACGAAAACCACGCAATTTGTGTCCTATAATTATAATCACATCTCTAAGTCCTGCTAGCTCAAAGTCCAAACCACCCTCTCCTTTTTTTAAGGTAAAAAATAACCTTAGTGTCACATAAAGCTACATCTTCCAGCACAAAACTACTTCATCACAAGGTACATTTGCCTTCAGAAATAAAGACCTATTTCTCATGTACATTGTTCTCTGAAAATAGACTTTAATTTACAAGCATAAACAATGATAGCATGACAGGATTTGTGATCCTTCTAATAATAACTGTATTTGATTGAAAAAGTCAAAAGTGATAATTTACACTCATCTTAGAGGCTGATTCCTAGAGAAAGTGATGTTTCTTATTCTATCACCTTGCAATCTGTTTTTCATAACACATCACAATTATTAATGCTTCCATATTTATTCATTTAATGTCTTTTAAATCACAACACTATACTTATGAAGGTATAAATGACCACTGCGTCCTCAGAGCCTGGGGCATAGATTAATGACTTCAGATCCCTGAGAGCAGTACATCCTCCACACAGTCATTCATTTCCTAGGTCACTTTAGACATCTAGAAATGTATGTGATGTTAACACAAAGATGGTGAAGCTTCTATTTCTCATCTCCACAAGCAGGTATGTCCACTTATCATGAGGGATCTGGAGCCCCAGAATGCCCCACACAGTCCCTCTGTGTCCCTATACTGACATTTCTATCCTTCACATCTAAAGGTTTGTTACTTAAACCAATGGCTACTATCCAGGAAGGCGATACTATGGAAACCTATTCTTAGAGGTGATCTAAAGAGCTCATTGCTGTTGCTAAGTTGCTAGGTCACGTCCAGCTCTTTGTGACTCATGGACTGCAGCATGCCAGGATTTCCTGTCCTTCACTATCTCTAGGAGTTTGCTCTAATTCATGTCTGTTGAGTCAGTGGTTCTATCCAACCCCATCTCATCCTCTGCCACCCTCTTCTTTAGCCTTCAGTCTTTCCCAGCGTCAGGGTCTGTACCAATGGGTCAGTTCTTAGTATCAGGTAGCAAAGTATTGGAGCTTCAACTTCAGTATCAGTCCTTTCAATGAATATTCAAAGTTGATTTTCTTTAGGATTGACTGGTTTGATCTCCTAGAATCTCCTAGTCCAAGGGATTCTCAAGAGTCTTCTCCAGCACCATAATTTGAAACCATCGATTCTTCAGTGTCCAGCCTTCTTTATGATCCAACTCTCATATCCGTACATGACTACTAGGAAAAAACCACAGCTTTGACTATACAGAACTTTATTGGCGAAGTGATGTCTCTGCTTCTTAATATGCTGTCTAGGTTTGTCATAGCATGAAGTGATGGGACCAGATGCCATGAGCTTAGTTTTTTGAATGGTAAATTTTAAGCCAGCTTTTTCAGCCTTATCTTTCACCCTCATCAAAAGGCTCTTAAGTTCCCCTCACATTCTACCATTAGAATAGTATCATCTGCGTATCTGAGGTTATTGATATTTCTCCAGTAATCTTGATTACAGCTTGTGATTTATCCACTCCAGCATTTCTATGTAGGGTGACAATACACAGCCTTTTGTAGTCCTTTCCCAATTTTTAAACAGCCTGTTGTTCAATGTTGCTTCTTGACCTGCATACAGATTTCTCTTGGGATAGGTTAGGTGGTCTGGAATTCCCATCTCTTTAAGAATTTTCCACAATTTGTTGTGATTCACACAGCGAAGATCCTCTGGAGAAGGGAAAGGCTACCCACTCCAGTATTCTGGCCTGGAGAACTGTATAGTCCATGGGGTCGCGAAAAGTAGGACACAACTGAGTGACTTTGACTTCACACAGTGAAAAGCTTTAGTGTAGTCAATGAAGCAGAAGTAGATGTTTTTCTGGCTTTCTCTTTCTTTCTCTATGATCCAGTGAATGCTGGCAATTTGATCCCTGGTTTCTCTGCCTTTTCTAAACCCAGATTGTACATGTGGAAATTCTTGGTTCACATACTGCTGAAGCCTACCTTGAAGGATTTTGAGCATAACCTTAATAGTATGTGAGATGAGCATAACTGTATGGTAGTGAACATTCTTTGGCATTGTCCTTCTTTGGGACTGGAATGCAAACTGATCTTTATCAGTCCTGTGGTCACGGATGAGTTTTCCAATTCTGCTGATATATTAGTGCAGCACTTCAACAGCATCATCTTTTAGGATTTGAAATAGTCTCAGCTGGAGTTTCATCACCTCCACTACCTTTGTTTGTAGTAATGCTTCCTAAAACACACTTGACTAAACATTCAGGATGTCTGGCTCTAGGTGAGTGACCACACCATCGTGGTTATCTGGGTCATAAAGGCCTTTTTTATATATTTCTTCTGTGTATTCTTGCCATCTATTCTTAATTTCTTCTGCTTATGTTAGGCCCTTGCCATTTTTCTTCTTTATTGTGCCCATCTTTACATGAAATGTCCCCTTGGTATCTCCAATTTTCATGAGGAGATCTCTAGCATTTCCCATTGTATTTTTTCCTCTATTTCTTTGCATTGTTCACTTAAAAAGGCTGTTTTCTCTCCTTGTTATTCTCTGGAAGTCTGCATTCAATTGGACATATCTTTCCTGTTCTCCTTTGCCTTTTGCTTCTCTTCTCTGCTATTTGTAAGGCCTCCTCAGACAATTATTTTTCATTCTTGCATTTCTTTTTCTGGGGATAGTCTTGGTCACCACCTCTTACAGTGTTATGAACATCCATCCATAGTTCTTCATTCAGGAACTCTATCAGATCTAATCCTTTGAATTTATTCATCATCTCTACTGTATAATCATAAGGGACTCTATTTAGGTCGTACCTGAATGTCCTAAGGGTTTGCCTACTTTCTTCAATTTGAGCCAGAATTTTGCAGTAAGGAGCTCATGATCTGAGCCACAGTCAGTTCCAGGTCTTGTTTTTGCTGACTGTATAGAGCTTCTCCATCTTCAGCTGCAAAAAATATAATCAATTTGATTTCAGTATTAACCTGGTGATGGCAATGTCCATGTGTAGAGTCGTCTCCTGTGTTGTTGGAAGAGGGTATTTGCTATGACCAGTGTGTTCTCTTGGAAAAACTATTAGCCTTTGCTCTGCTTCATTTTGTACTTCAAGGCCAAACTTGCCTGTTACTCTAAGTACATCTTGACTTTCTACTTCTGCATTCCAATCCCCTATGATGAAAAGAACATCTTTTTTGGTGTTAGTTCTAGAAGGTCTTGTAGGTCTTCATAGAACCGATCACTTTTGGCTTCTTCAGCATCAGTGGTTGGGGCATAGACTTGGATTACTATGATGTTGAATGGTTTGCCCTGGAAACAAACTGAGATCATTCTGTTGCTTTTGAGATTGCATCCAAGTAGTGCATCTCAAACTCTTTTATTGACTATAAGGGTTACTCCATTTCTTCTATGGAATTCTTGCCAACAGTAGTAGATATAATGGCAATCTGAATTTAATTCACCCATTTCTGTCCATTTTAGTTGACTGCTTCCTAAGATGTTGACACTCACTCTTGCCATCACCTGCTTGACCATGTCCAACTTACCTTGATTCATTGACCTAATATTCCAGGTTCCTATGTGATACTGTTCTTTACAGCATTGGATTTCACTTTCACCACCAGAATCATCCACAACTGAGCTTCATTTCCACTTTGGCCCAGTTGCTTCATTCTTTCCATAGCTATTCATAATTGCCCACCACTCTTCCCCAGTAGCATACTGGACACCTTCTGATCTTGGGGGCTCATCTTCTGGTGTCATATCTTTTTGCCTTTGCATACTGCTCACACTTAATTCCAAAGTCTCCTTCTCTGTATCTTTGTCAGTTTGTTACTAAACTAATAAATGTCTATTTTTAAAATTACAAGTAATAAAAACAGAAAATTCAGTGATTATTCCCTCAACCCACTGCTGCTGCTGAGGCTAAGTCGCTTCAGTCATGTCCGACTCTGTGCAACCCCATAGACGGAAGCCCACCAGGCTCCCCCATCCCTGGGATTCTCCAGGCAAGAATACTGGAGTGGGTTGCCATTTCCCTCTCCAATGCATGAAAGTGAAAATGAAGTCGCTCAGTCGTGTCCAACTCCTAGACCCCATGGACTGCAGCCTACCAGGCTCCTCCATCCATGGGATTTTCCAGGCAAGAGTACTGGAGTAGGTTGCCATTACCTTCTCCGATCAACCCACTAGCCCCACCAAAATATTTTTAAAAACTTAATATTTTGATGCGTGACCTTAATTTTTCTCTATGCTGAAACATATGTTAACAAATTCAAATTGTATCATATATGCCATTTTATGGAAGTGTTTTTATGCATTACATGATGAAAAGCTTTCTATATCAATAAGCACTTTTGTTGTAAATATTATTATTGTTAATCATACTCTGATTTGCTGAGACCACCTAAGGAATCAACTCTTTTTGTTGATTCTAAATGTTGAGAGAGTGATTAGTTGACATTAACACATGTAAACAAGCCTCTGTCCAGTGATGTTTGGTGAGCAATGTTAACTCAGGTCAGGAGGACATGGTAAAAAACCTCCTGTCAAACAGTCACATCAGACACACTGGGACTGTATGCCCTCCAGAGGCAAATACCCATTCCTAAGTGACAGGAATAGTGCCATCCATTGATTGAGATCCATTTCACCTCCTAAAAACTGCTGTAATACAGAGCTGAAGCACTTCACTTGGAGCTTTATTTTATACAACAAAATAGAATTCATTTATTCCCAGAAAGAATCTGCAGAGGAGGGGAGACATCAATAAAACACAGCCTCACCAACTGGATGTTTCATGGGTTCTCTGAGTGTGTGAGGTGCCACGTGACCCCCATGGGCACAAGCCTGTGCTCTTCATGCTCAGCAGTCTAAGGAATGAAGAATCACCTCATTACACAGCTGCCATGTGTGAGGGAGCTCTGGGGTCCGGGGCCTGCATTCCTGCCTCAGTGCTTGGCCATTCCCTCCCCTCAGAGTCCGCCATAACATGGGGTGGCGAGAGGGGCAGGTTGGCCAGGTCTGTCCGCATGTCCCCTGCCTGGTCACACACAGGTAGGTCACCATTCGCCTTTCGGCTACCCACATGCACAGTGGAAAAGAAGAGCAGTTACAAAATGTGTGAGAATCTACACAACAAAGATGATGCCTTCCTTTTTCAGAAATCGTGCAACATTCCTACCAGTGCCGAGCCAGTGGGAAGGACACTGTTCTTGATGCTGTCTTATTCTGCAGGGCCTTCCCATCCTAACTGAGATGCGGAGCTATGAGCATGCAGTCATACTTCCTGCTGCCCCCTGGGAAGCTACCTTTCTCCACTCAGCTCCACGTGTTTCAAGAGCCACACAGCCTAAGCATGCCAGACACTCAGGATGGCCACCGGAAATAGAGGAATGAATGAGATACCCACGATCCTGACCCTCCTTGAGCTCACAGTCTCATCAAGGAGGGAAAACAAGAAAGCAGTGTGCTCAGCTTTCTTGATAAGGGATGTAGAGGATGTATAATTTCTGAGAGCAGCACCCACTGCAGACTAGAAGATCACAAAGGGCTGTCCTAGGAAGGGGACCTAAGGTGAGACCCAGAGGATGAGCAGCAGTTGGCAAGAAAGGTGAGTGTGAGAGGGAATTAGATAAAAATGCACAGGGATCGGCAGTGCAAAGTCTAAAAGACTAGAGATTGGAGGCCACAAGAGAGAAAGTCATCTGGGAAGACAGTTATCTGGGAGATCAAGGGGGAAGTAGGCAGTGTGAAATTGTAAGGCAGGCACAGCCCAGAAGGGAACTCATAAACTTCTATGTCACCTCCTCTCTGAGGTCCACCCTGACTATCCCCCTTCTCTTAGTGCAGGGTTCATGGACTTCACAGCACCCACAGCTGGTATTTACCCATTCACTGGTGTGCCCACCACTAGATTAGAACTTTCATGAACACTAAAATTTTTGTGTATGTCTCCACTACACACCAGCACCAAGCCTGGGTCCCAAGAGGCCCAGGTGTTCAACAAACATGTCAAATGAACATGCAAGTCATATCTGTTGGTTTCATTTATGCCTCATTGTTCTACTATTGAAATTGTTGAAATACTCTGTGGTGGAGGCAACATTGCATTGCATCTACTACTGAAAACTCAGAATATAAACTGGAATGTCAGTTTGCTTCTTGTAAAAATGACAGTGCAGGCCACACCAAATCCAAAAATTAAACAAATAACTAAGTCATATGCTGATCACAGCCTCCTGATCTCTGTGAGTAGTCAAGGAAGCTACTCAAAGCACCAGCTCCCCCAGCCAGGGTCCTCAGGCCTTGATTTGAAGGCACAGACAGTTCTGTATACAAGACACTAGGGCTCAAAAGAGTCTCAATTATTAGCAGTAACCCAGAATTTTGCACCTGTAGGTGCAGTGTTGCTTGCAAATGCATAGTGCTCTCCAGTAGCTAAGACAGCAAGATGAAGAAGGAAAGTTCTAGAAAACCAAACATCTTCATGCCACATGTAGACAAGGCCTCTTGCCAGGTGTGAATTGAGCACAATATTGGTAGGCACACTATCAGAGACAGGCGGGGACAGAGCTTGTCAGGATTCCAGTATTTCACAAATCCACTGCCCCTCAGCTCAGTTCAGTCACTCAGTCATGTCTGACTCTGCGACCCCATGCACTGCAGCACACCAGGCTTCCCTGTTCATTACCAACTCCAGGAGCTTACTCAAATTCATATTCATCAAGTCAGCAATACCATCCAACCATCTCATCCTCTGTCATCCCCTTCTCCTCCCACCTTCAATCTTTCCCAGCATCAGGGACTTTGCAAATGAGTCAGTTCTTTGCATCAGGTGGCCAAAGTATTGGAGTTTCAGCTTCAGCATCAGTCCTTCCAATGAATATTCAGGACTGATTTCCTTGAGGACTGACTGGTTTGATCTCCTTGCAGTCCAAGGGACTCTCAAGAGTCTTCTCCAACATCTCAGTTCAAAAGCATCAGTTCTTCAGTGCTCAGCTTTCTTTATGGTCGAATTCTCACATCCACACATGACTACTGGAAAAACCATTCCCATAATAGATGGCCATTCCGTTTGGTCCACGCTCATGCACACACAGGAAAGGTCATCACTACCTGCCTGCAGTCTTGGTTGGGAGAAGCTGAGAAAATGTTTCAATTCCTTAGTCAGAATTCATGCCTCACCCTTGCCTTGGACTTGTACATTCCACTCATGTCTCTGGAAATTAAGTGAGTCATCAAGGTGACACAGCCAATCTCTTCATCACTGGAGCCTCTCCGGGGAGTGGACGAAGCTTTGGGGAATGAGGAAACAAGTTCATTTATGGTGGTGAATTAGATATCTTTCCAGTATCCGTGTACATTAAAGAATGCTAATTTGATTCTGTCAGCTCTGTAGCTGGGCTGTCAATACCAGCATGTTTGAAAGAGGTAAGGAAAGTGCCGACGTCTGTTAAAATGGCAGTGGCACAGCCCTGCAGGGTGGACTTGTGCCAGGGCATGAGGACCTGAAGAGAGCAGGTACAGGAAGCTCCCCGGTACAGGTACAGGAAGACACCCACTTGGTGTTTGTCTCTAAGCACCACCTCCAAGTCGTGAAGCTGGCCACGATACACCAGCATTGGTCCACAGAAATAACCACAGTACAGACCCTGTTTTATTGCACGGCAAAGCTGGTCTCTGTGTGCCTACCTCGAGTGCAAGCTCCTTTATCCGACTAAATGTGGAGATCAGATGTGAAGGTGATTGAGTGAGACTCCGCATAGGATGCCACTCAGCCCAGTGTGCAGGAGACGGCAGTCTGCTAAATAAGCCTCTGTGGTAAGGGGCTTCCCCCAACAGTCCCATCCTGCCTCCTGGTATGTGTGCCTTTGTGTAACATCCTTCCCAGGAATGTGACTGAACCAGGTGACATCTTTCTGTGAATAGAATATGGCAAAAGTAAAATGATGCCACTTCCACAAGATCATAAAAAGACTGGCTTCTCTTTTGCTTGCCGTGTGGTGAGCTACTCTACAGAGAGGCTCACGTGGCAAAGACCCAGAGGAAGCCAACAGTCAGCAAGGAGCTGAAGCCCTCAGTCCAGCACCATGGGAGTGAACTTAGAAGTGGACCCTCCCCTAGTCAAGCCTTCAGTTGAGGCGACGCCACCCTGATATTTGACTGACGCCTGTACAAGACCCAGAGGCAGAGGACTCCCTTCAGTTGGGCTCCAGTTCCTGATCCATGGCGAGATAACCAATGTTTGCTGTTTTAAGCCACCATGCCTTGAGGCAATCTGTTATAGGATGACCCAGACCACACCCAGTAATGAGCAGGAACAGTTAACATTCTATGGATGCTGAGGAAGACTTTGTATCATTTAGCTGGGATTGTACCAAAAGGTATCTGAAGATACTTACACTTGAAGTGGCCTTAGGAATGAGGATATCACACAGACACTCAAATTCATCAGAATTGAAAAAAAAAAAAAGTCAAAAGAAAATGACACAAAATAATTATAGCCAGGTGATAAAACTTAAAGGGTTTTTCCTTTCTACCTTATGCTTTTCTGTATTTCCTAGATGCTCCTATTAGATGGAAATAATTCGACAAATACAGAAATATATCTTTCTATATTTTCCAGACTGTCTAGAATTTATACATACTGCTTTACATGAGATTTTTTTAAAGAATGGGGAAGGTTTTAGATTTGGATGCTTCCAGAGAAGGCCTTTTCCAGGAGACTAAATGCCACAAAGAGAGGAAGAAAGAAGGAACAGAAAGAGATGTAATTTATGTGGACAACAGGAAGCTTGAAAAAAGCAATGGGAAATAAATCAAGGAGGCCAGAGTAGGATCGGAGGATAGAGGGGTGTGTGTCTGTGTGTGTATGTGAGAGAGAGAGAGAGAGAGAAATCTATTTTTTAACTTATGAATAGTTGAGGAAAAAAAGGTGGCCCAGCAGCCAAGAGTAATGAGACGAATCCAAACCCTTCTCTCCAGCCAGTAAGCACAGCTGGATGAGAGGAAATAACAAACCTGAGACCTTCACAAATTCCACAAGTTTCCTCATCAAAAGATATTCTCATGTTGGGCATGTGCAACCACAAAAATCTGCTCTTTCTCCATAGTGACAGGCTTACAATGAACAAGACAGGATGAGAACTGAACTCATGATGAAGAGAGTCATATGCTAATATATTAACCAGGAAGAGAGGCTGGCTCTGCTCACAGCCACAGAAGGACTCAGAGCAAGGGAGTCCAGGGCCTGGCTTTAACTTCTCAAGCGCAGAGCTCAGAATAAGCAAGCCTGGGAGCACCGAGGTCAGAGGCACCGGAGCCACCTCTTTCTTCCCCATCATCCTGCTCATCCGTGCTCACCAGTGCCCACTGGTGAGGGTCGGTCCACTGGCATTTGGCTGATTTTCCAGGATGGTGGTGATTCCTGAGAATGTCATGCACCTCAAAACCAGTGTGGTGTAAAGTACCGAACACCTCTGCTGTCAAAAAAAGTGTGCAAAAGCATAGGTGTGTGGAATAGGTAGGGAAAAGAATAGACACAGCCCCAAGCCCTGGGCGGGACAAGAAGAACAGAAAGTTTCCCCATTGGCTGAAAGCAGCTTGAGCAAAGCATGGAGAGCTGGCAACCTGCTCAGGACCTGCAGATAGGATGATAAAATGCAGAAACTACTCAAAAGGAATCAACAACTGCAGTAGCTACTGGTAATGCTCGCCTGACATCCATGTGATTATCCATACACATTCACATTATTCAACTCCTGTGGTTGGGTGGGTTCATGTGTCCATCCCTGGCCAATGGAAATGGAAAAGTATGGGTCATATCCTGACCAATGACCTTAAGACCCACCCAGTGACCTTCTAGCTCTCTCTTCCCTGCCTGGGTGACCAAGTTTCATACTGAAACAAGACAGAAGCCACCAGTCCCTTGACCACTGTACAGGTGAAAGATGCCCTGGGAAACTGCCCAAGTCACGGAAGACTTTGCAGACCAAGAAAATAACTCATGCATTGCTCAACTCTGGAGGTTTATTTGTTAACCCAATCTTTCTTGAACAAAATCAGACAAACATTAACAAGGATGCCTCCACAGATGCCATCACAGGCAGGTGAGAGTGAAGTACCAGCGGCCCTCCACGTCCATGCCTGGGCTCTACATGGGTCCATGAAACTCAGATACAATGCCTAGGAGAGTCAGAGGGCGTACCAGGACTTGACTGAGATTTCATTTCAACAACTTGACAGAATAGGGGCTCAACCCAGAAATGAAGTTCAATTAGAGGAAAAGAAAGTGTCTTTTCCTGCACACCTCAATTTGTGGTTTGAAAACTGAAACCACTCCCCAGATGTCTGTATGACAAGAAAAGCCAAGGCCAACTGGCTCTTCTCTGGCTGTCTGCAATTTGGCCAAGGGAGTTGATAATTTCTCATTTCAGAGAATCACAGCATTTAGGGATGAAACAGGACCTCCAAGTGCTGAGATGACACACACGTTTCACCTCCAGTGCCAGCTCCACTGGACTGCTGGTGACTTCCTGGAGGGCCATGTCGAAAGGATTCTAGGACTGTTTCCAGGCTCAGTGGGGAAGAGTAAGGATGGATGATTAATGAGAGCTGCCAGGGGAAGGCAGAATGAGAGCATGTGAGCAGGGGAAAAAAAAATAGGAAAAAAGAAAACTGAGCTGACCCTAAGAGCCCAGCTATCTCATTTTACAGATGAGAAGTCAAGGCCCAGAAAAATGAGCCCAAAGCTCTCCGGATACATGGTCTCAGAACCAAGACTTGAATCTTCATCTCTGAATTCCTATTTATTGTAGTTCTATTATCACCAGCTGTGGCTTAGAAAGAATTGCTTCTAAAAATGCAAATGAGATGCAGCCCTCCTGCGCCTTTCTCCAGTGTCTCTTGGTAGCTCATTGTTTCTGATCTTACATAAAAACAATACATAAAACTAAGTAACTTCTTAAAGGCAGGAAACTTTTTCCAACTGATGACAAAAGGGAAAGTCAGAGACTGGAAGCTTGCGAGGGCCCCAAGGGACCACCGTTGTCTTTGAAGATGAGCAGCCTTAACACGCTGGAAAATGTGTACGACTCAGAGACGGCCAGCAGATAGAGACTTCAGGCCTACCACTGTGAGGAGCGGAGTCCAGTGGACAACCCAACTGAAGATTGAATATTCTTCCAGGAGCCTCCAGATCGCAGCCCAACCAAGATGGCATCCTGATTTCGGTCAGTGACACACTTGAGCGTAGAACTCACAGACACACTGGACCGCTGACCGATGAACTGTCAGACCATCAATGGGAGTGGTTTCAGTTGCCAGATTGTAGGTAAACTGTCATGCAGGAATGGAAAGCCAGCCGAGATGGCAGCTGAAACACGTCTCCTGTGGGTGACTGGCAAAGCCACATTTGAAGAATGAGGACTATCAACATGTTGTGGAGTGGTGGCAATGGTAGAAAGAGACTGACATGGTCACTCAAGAAAAGCATCGAGGTAATGGCTGGACCAGGTCAATGAATTCCTGCAACATTCCCTATACAATATCTCTATATTTTATATTTAAATAAAACAAGATTTGTATCATAACAACAAAAATAACATCATCTCCAAGTAGAGGCTAAACAAGCCAGAGAAAAGGAATTCTTTTTTTCATTCATATTTGCAAATTCAGCATAGGAAAGTTTGCTGAACGTTGCTTTAAAAATTAAATCTGCAGTATACTTGAGGAGAATGCTAAATACAGGGAGAATAAGGTGCTTCCACGCTCAGGATCATAAAGTCTGAATTAAATTGTGTCCACCTATGACTCTGCCCACCTTCGAACTCAGACCAGTGGCTTCCAGTTCTGGTACAATACTTCAAAGAAAGTTTTCATTTGTCTGTTTGCTGGGGCTAAAATCTAATCAATCCTAATATTTTTTAATTTTTTATCAAGGTATAATTGATTTATAATGTTGTGTTAGTTTCAGGTGTACAGCAAAATGAATCAGTTATATATATGCATACATCCACTCCTTTTTAGATTCTTTTCCTGTAAGGCCATTACAGAGTATTGAGTAGGGTTCCCCGTGCTATATAGTAGGTCCTTATTAGTTATTAGTTATCTATTTTATATATAGCAGAGTATATGTGTCATCTATTGCTCCCTCCCCTTACCTTCTAGATGTAGAAGATACTAATATTACTATTACTAAACAAAGACAACATAATAGATGCCATATATTGAGGTCTTTCCTCACGTGCCAGGCACTTTCCTAAATATTTGACATAGTTTTCACTGTCTTTCATCAATCAAATTCAAGAAATCTAAAATGATTTCAGAACCAGTGCCTCCAAGGTTACCACTCCCAAGCGCTTTGCTTCTTTTATCTTTTTATTAACAGTTAGAATACAAAGAGAAGCCTAGGTTCAAGTCCCAGCTCCGACATTCAGCTGAGTGACCTTACATGAGTTCTTTTCCCCTTCTCCAAACCTTGCTTTCCTCATCTCTAAACTGCTGACAGTAAACTGTCCCTCCTGCACAGGGCCATTGTGAGGGCAGAGTGAGATCAGACACACGTCTCAGGGCAGCGACCAGCAGGCTCTCAGTACTGGCAGCCATCAGCCATGACATCAGCCAAAGTGACATGACGCCTTGAGTGGTCACTATGTGAAGGCTCCACCACTCAGGACAGACTAGCAGTACTTCTTACATGTGGGCAGCAGCTTCTTTCCTGCTAAAATTTTGTCCTATGAGCTCTTTCTATAAACTTTACCAAATTCTCATGCCACAACTCAGAATATCAGAATATTAATACTTCCTGATTGCCAAAGCCAGCATCCTGTTCTGATTCTGAATATAAATAAATACCAACCACAGGTTTTAGACCATCAACTTCCTTCCTTTTCCTTCTTTTTATGTTATCATTTCTAACTTGGAGCAACCAAGGAGATTTGTGTTTTAAACATTGTAAAAAACATCCCCAAAACATCCTTGCTCCCAGGCTGAAACCTTTTTGTGCCATCAGCTTAAGCCCAACAATCATTATATGAATGACATGCAAACCTCTGAAAATCATACCTGTTTGGAATGGAAAAAATAACTCAGAGCCCTGGGCTCTGGAATAATCACTTAGAATACCTTGCCCCACTAACACCAAAACATTACATGTTACCTCATCTTCTGTATTTCAGTAGGATAGACTTTCTCAGGTTTAAGAAAAGCTTGAAACAGCTAGGGATTGGGTGTTCTTTGCCCTGAACATCAGTCTTCAGTGTAAAAAGTATCATATGATTTTACACTCACATCCGCCTCTGAGCTTCTGAAAACAGTGACTAAATTCTGTCTGATTCAGAAAGGATTCTTTCAATTCTCTTTTTAAAAAAGTACTGAGTATCTGCTATATGCTAACCATGTTGCTGAAACTTAACAAGCTCTCATCCCAATGACTGTGGGAGAGAGTCCACCCTGCACCTCCCATGGAGACTTATAAATGTCTTAAAACCACATTTTTGGGGGGGGGGGGGGGAGAGGTTCTTTTTTCAGTTGTGTGGCATGTGGGATCTTAGTTCCCTGACCAGGGATTGAACTCATGCCTCCTGCAGTGGAAGGTCGAAGTCTTAACTACTAGGCCACCACGGAAGTCCTAAAACCATATATTTAAATTGGCATGAATAACCCAACACTGGAGGTCCTGGCTTGTCATTGCCTCCACTGCAACTCCTATAAGTCACTGTCTTTAAAGAGTATTCACGGAGGGTTATTTAAGGAGGCTGAGTACACATTCCACACCAAAAATATCACTTTGCAAGACCTAAGCTGTGAGAAGTAAAGATACACAATTGATTATCAGTGAGTATGCAAAGACAGTGCTTCCTAACTTCCACTATTTGAGTTGCACTGCCACAACTGAAAAGTCTGAACACCATCTGCAACATCTGTTTTTTAATAAACTCATATTTTCTTCTTACTGTCTACTTCAGCCTTACCCTTAAGCCCAAATGACAGTGACATCATGGTTGTGCTAGTTATTGTTTTCACATTAACATAAACACCAACCCATCTTTGGTCCATGCTCAGAGCAAGGCTGAGATGAAGTGTATAAAGCACCAGGCAGAGCCACTGAAAATAAAGCTGTGGACTCTGTCCACACTCTTCTTCTAAGGGCTGTTCTGTCTGTTCTCGTGAACCACTGAAACCAAGTATCTGCTGACTGGGTGACTTGGTGCCAACAGCCACTGACATGACAGTGGAAGAAGCCAGGCACAGATTCATGGTAAGGAGAGCTAGCAGGCAATATGCTCAGGCTGCAGGTCACTCATGTAACCACCTTGCCCTTTGCCAGTGGTGGTTCTTCCCACACTGGAATCTAAAATAAGGGCTTGCACTGACTCAGCCAACATTTCTCACTCCAGCCTTGAATTCTGTTCCTTATCGGCGCAATCACTTAATCAGTCACCTACTCAGTCATTCAGTACCATTATTACATGAAAGATCTTTGTGTGAGAATGGAGACCCTGATGGCAACGAACTGGCCATAATGCCCTGTGAGGTGCATGTGTGAGGTTTCACTGGGCCCTTGTGTTTGGGTTCCTAAAGAGACTGCCAACTGTGAGCTGGCAACGCAACAACAGGGTCCTCTATTCCCCATGACTATAATCCAACACCTTTAGCCGGGAGGCAGAGTACTTCAGGTACCATTAAACCCCCAAATCCAAAGCCTGTGAATTCAGGAAACTGGCATTCTTAGGAAAGGTTAAAAGCCCCCTTGATGTCTCTCAACCTTAACTCCATCTTCAGTTATCTGGAATAACAGCCAGAAAAATATCATTAAATACATTATTGACAGCAGTTAAGAGGGCTATCCAATTCCAATTATAAGAAGTATTACTGAGATCTCATGTTCCAACATCTCTCAGATTCATTTCATGTATCATAGTGATGGTTAAATAACTTTCCATTTCTATAAGGCTCAGACCAAACCAAACCATTTTCTGGATTTGGCAACAATTGAAATTTTCCAAGAGTCACTGATTTAAGCCCCAGTTCTCTTAGACCTAAAAACTTTTTCCACTGTTTTCAAACATGATTATATATGAGAAAAAATGGCTCATATTTTTCTAATTCCAATGTCCTTCATTCATCAAATGCTTTCACTGAGGGCTTTTTGATATCCAAGAAGGTATTTTAGTATTTTATAAGCCTTTAAATTTCCTCCCCCCGCCCCTTCTTTGAACTAGGAAGCTGCCTTTTTTGCTAAGAACAAACCAAACTTGAACCTTAAAAGGTTTTAGGTCAGTCTGAAATTTAAACCTCCTCAAAGTACAAGAGGGTTCTAATTATGCTTTCTTCTCTTGAGTATACGTTTTTTCCATTTGTCCCTCTTCTGCATATCAAAATGAGAAAGATGATGCAGCTCTTAAAAATGTGCTCTTTAAGCAATGAAATCTTCAACAGACTAAGAAGTAGAAGGTCGTAATTTAATTTGCCCAAGTGTTCCCAAATAAAGATTTAAACAAGAGTCATGTATTTCTCACAGCAGCCGGTATAAATCCGCCAGCACATTGAGCCCATTACAAACTAAAACACTCGATAGAAACTCTGCTCAACATCACCTACAGGCTTCTCTTCCATTTCACTGTTAATAGGAAAAAACCTGAAAAAAAAAAAAAAAAAGACAAGGACGAGACATTAAACCTTTTCCACTCCTAAACTGAAAGATTATTCTAGCTCCAAATAAAAAGAAAAAGATGAGTATGCCCCCTTCATATCTCAGCCAATGAATGCAATTGGGACAATTAATGCATCTTAGAGTTCAAAGCCAAGTGACTTATACTTCATTCTGTGCTAAATGGTTCTGATTCTCAAAGAAAAAAAAAAAAATCACAGGCATCATGATTATTCTTCATCATTACACACGACACACTAAATATGAGAATCTTTCCCTGGCTTCCTTTTTCAACACAAGGGAAAAAAAAAAAAGCTCAAAAGTGATAGGAGGACAGGAAGTAAGAGCAGTTTCCCAAAAAGCTGGAACTACAATCTTTGTAATCAGCTGAGGACAGCACCCACCACATCTGGGCAGGCACCAGAGCCGATGACGCTAATTATGATTGAGCTGGATGAATACCAAATCTGTTATATTGTGGCTGGGCAGCAAGTGGGTAAGAAACAGCATCATCAAGGACACGCTGCTGGGTGCTTTCCTTCTGTCTGTATAGACGTAACATAGAAGGAAGGCAGTGATGTCACTACAGAAAGGCTAGTCTCCTCCGACTAAGCCAATGGATTCACGTTAATAGCACGATTTAACAAATGTCATGTAACATGCAAGAAAATTAAACAAAACGAAAACAGGGCAAACACCATGTAGTCCCACAGGGGATAAGACTCCTGCTCTACCAGGTACATATATCATACATGCCTTGCACACATGGTCACTCAGGGTCATCCTGGATCTCTGCACGCTTCATATGGCAGGCCTGTGTCCTCTCTGTGCTGTTTCTGGGGACTCGCATAGAAGGGATCAGCAGGTGTTTGCTCAATCTATGAACTGGTGAACGTGAAAACCACCCTCTCAGGCCCTGAGTGAGTCATGTACCATCCTTTCACATCCTGCTTCATTGACTGAATTCAGCACCTAAAGTCCTAGAAACCACAGGTGCTCAAGAGAGCCAAGAAATCTCACTTGCACTACCTGGCTTCTAATCTTGGCATCACTTCCTAGTTGTGCGACCTGAGACAAATTACATTCTCTCTCCATGCCTCAGCTTCCCTCTCCTGTGAAATGATGGTAAAAACAGCACTTAGCCCACTTAGATGCTCTTATAAATAACTGAGATAATCTATGTGAGACTTAGAACAGCCTGGCAAACATTAAGCACTCAATACATGCAATCTACTTCTATTTCTTTTACTACTCTGGGTCAGCAGACAGTCACCAACATACAAGATTCCAAGAAGAGGCACAACTCTCAGTAACTAAAATTAACCAACCACATTCCCAGGGATCAATATGAACTAATGTAAAAATAGTCTATGGAATAAAAGAAGCAAGCAGCATGAAGATATGGGCATAGCATGTGCTGCATTCATGTCAGAACAATAGTAGTAGCTCACACACAGGGTGTGCACACATGCGGAAGTACAAGAAAAAGTCTGTGCGAATTCAAATTTAACACAGTGGGACTGGAGCCGGGGAGGTCTAAAGGAACTTTAGTGTTATCTGTAATATTCTAAGTATAAAGCAAGTGAATTCCTGAATTGTTTTCCTAAATTATCATTAAAAAGTTAAACCTTTAACATATATGCCAAAAATAAAAATGAAACAAAAAAGAAAAATTGCTTCCTCTGGCAATACGACTGCAAGGGAGCTCTCCATGTGGTTGCTGGAGCAGGGAGTTGTAATTACATGGATAATGACTTCTTCTTGGCTGTATCACAGGCTCAGCCTGGCAAGGAATCTTTCTGCCTTGTCATTAGTCTTGTGTCCCCAGCACTGATCAGAACTATGCACAGAGTAGGTGCTCAGCATGTGTCTGTAGACTGAAAGAATGTGTTTAAGAAAGATTCCAAAATCCTTTCAGCAATCTGATAAGGTCTTTCAGTTTTCAGTATCTTTTTGGAAAGCCTAAGCGCATTTAGTTATTCAACTTTCAAAGTATGAGTTCTGATTAGTCAAGAGTTTAACCACTGCATTTAAATCATAGATATTTGGGAACTCTCCCTGCCAAAACAGTGTTCCTTTTATTATGCACCTTTCCCCATCTCACATCGTGACCTTGAAGGCACAATAAATAGCCTTCTTTCCCTATCCCATCGAGGCCTGAGATTGTGATATGATATGCAGACATGGTCGACCGAGTCTTGCAGGCTGAAGCAAACACGTCAGCAAAATCTACCCATCGTTGCTATAGATTTATGTCGGTCCAGCAATTATACAGGCTGTCACAGGTTCTGGGAACATGCTAAAGTGAAATATAGAAGAATTCCTTAGAGAGCAGCAGCAAAAAATCGAAACTTCTGCTTCCTTACACCAACTCTCTCTCCTGGACTAAGGTCACAAGTCCCAAGTAGACCCCTATGGACTACAAAGAGCCACCTATCTTAACTGCTTATTAGAGTGAGTCATATTCAAGCACCATGAGGGATCTGTGCAATCTCTATGGGGGAAGAACAGGATATGTCATACATTATAGCATGTTGTCCCTTAAAGCATTATGGACCATAGTCCCGACTTTCCCCCTCCTTAAACCGAGGGTAGAGTGGTGCTAACTCTAACAACCAGTCTCACTAAACACACAAGACAAGGGAGCCTTCTGAACTCACACTGCCTATGCTGGTGAGAAAGACTTTACATTTTCCTCAACTCCTGCAAAACAGGTGAGCAAGGTGTTTTAAAATGCTCTTCTAGCCATAAGGAAACAAAATTTACTCAGAAGGATTTTTGTGGTTGAAAAATCCTGTGTCCAGACCAGGCAGAGTAAGGGTTTCTGTCAGGAACTTTTCTCCACTCTTATCATTAGGCCCCACGACATGCCTCAAGTGCCCACTGTGTGCCAAGACATTTGCAAGACTCAGAGGGTTCAGCAGCGAATATAGTAGTCCTAGGGCAGGCTAAAGGGTCCAACAGAGGAGGAAGATAGTATACATGAAGTTAAAAATTCAGCTAATTCCCATGGTAGCAAGTGCCTAGAAGAAATCTAGGTGCCAAAAAATGAAACCAGACTTGAGCAATAAGTAAGGAGATAAGCTTGAGTTGTGTTGGTTCCTAAGCCTTTTATAAAAATTAAATGAACTCATTAAAGCATCTAGCTTAATGTGAAGTCTCAAACTTGAATATCTCATCCCAATTCCCCCTCTAGACCAGAGAGCTAGAGAGAGATGCTGAAATAAACTGCTTAACTTACTTGAATGAGCTCACTGCTCAGGGGAATGGGTAAATTATTAAGCCATTTATTCTTTCTAGAAATAAAACTGAACATCTACTATGTGCCAGGACATAGGTGCCAAAATTATGCCCTCCCTCATGCCGCTTATATTCTAGTGGGGAGACAGACAGAACACATGGGAAATGAGTTCGTGTTTCAGACAAAGTTACTATGAAGAAAAAGATGGAGAGTTGCATGATATGGCCTTAGTCACTAAGCAAAAGACACAAGATTGCCTGGTCAGCGCAAGCTCCTTTACAGCGATGACATGTGAGCTGAGAGCTGGGTATGAGCCAGATCGGGGAGAAGAGTGGTCAAGACAGAGGGAATATGAGAGTGAAGGTCCTGAGCAGAAAAAAGGTTGACGCATTTAAGGAAGGAAAAAGTGTGTGGCCGAAACCTTGCCGAGCAAGAGGGAGAATGAGCAAGAGACATATTCTAGGGGCTTTATAAGCCAATGGAGGAATGTAAGGCACTCAATTCTAGGTAACTGGTCCCCAGAGGAAAAAAGAGATCAATGTGAAAGGTTCCAAAGAGTGACATCTCGACACAGATATGGTAAATACAGTTTCTGTTAGATGACAAACAAGTTTGTCACATGCTGGTTCCATATAAGAAATGGCTCAAGCAACTCAGTAAATGCTATTGGATTCAATTCTTTTAAGAAGTTAGGGCTAAGACCCAGGATACTCAAAGAGGAGAAGAAGAAAACATATTCATTCAAGACCCCTTTGCTCATATATTACCGAATCTAAGCAGAACAGCTGGTCCTGAAATTTTCTGAGCACTGCAAAAGCTGAGTGGCTAGAAAGCAGCTCTTCGCTTAAGCAGCTGCAAATTTTGTCTTTTCTCAGAAGACCCGGTTTTATAGCTACATCAACATATCGGCAGGCTTCTGTTTTACTAAATGGACTTATAATTTTGTATGTTTCCTCCACAGAAAGTCTTTACGATATATATTCATGATGCTGATATTATAAAAGTAACTTGAGAGGACTCTCGCAGTCACTGCTACTGCTTCCAGAGGCGACGGCTCAGGTCTCATAAGACCTGAAAACAAGCGGCTGAGTTTCAGCTTAGCTATTCCCTCTGGGAGGACATTCTGTAATCACACTGCATAGTAAAAGGACTTCTGGAGCCAGCTCTCCGCACAGCAGAGATGAAATCTCACTGATGTGGCTTAAGTGAAAGTATATTTCAATTTTTTTGTTTTGGATGATTTTTTCCCTAATAAACCCATATACTGGTCTAAACAAGATAACCAAAAGAACCAAGGACTCACAATTATGGATTGTGTCCACATCTGCTGTGTTTGTTTCTCTTTCCATTACTGCTTTCAGCTCTGCCTAATCTCCCTCCATATAAGTGGGCAATTCTGGTGGCCTATTAGGTCCATATTACCATGCCAGACTCTATCCCATCAGCTTATCCACAGGGCAGAAAGGATATCTTTCTCACCATTTTCTGGACAGAAGTCCAGGGTAGGCTCTGATTGGCCTAGCCTGAGTCACAAGCCCTTTTCCGAGGCAATTCCTGTGTCTAGAGAGATCTAGAACCTTGGTAGACCAAGCCTGGGCATTCTTCCCATCTTTGGCTGGAGCTTAAAGGGCTCCAGCATCAAAAGGAAAGAGATAATCCTCCAAGAAATGCAAAACTAGGAGGCAGGAAAGCACAATAATGAGGTTAATACTTTAGTCACTTCAGTTCACTACGGTGGACTGGTTAAGAAGGTTATGTGCTGCAAACATATGCAATTGAGGACTGTGGAATCCTCCTCCCTAGCCAGCTTCGCCTGGAGCTTTGCAATTCTCTGAGTTTTGCTTTCGTAGGTTATTTATTATTAATCACTCCTGGTCGCTTCAGGTGTTAGGAAAGTGTTCAATCAATACTTTCAAACCCTAACACGACTGAGCAGAAATAGAATCACTTACCTCTAAAGCCATCCAAAACATTCTCAATCAGGTATTTTATATTGGCTCTTTCTCCTGCACTGAATGCTGATAGCATAACATCTCTTCCTTCCAAGTGTAAAAGGAAAGCCCTGCTACCAGACTGTCTCAAAGGCAAACCAAGTTTAATGGTGAAGGTGAATTCAAGCCATGAGCTGGGTTAGAGTCTAACCTACCTTACTTACCCTTTCTTGACCTGGCAATTTAACATCATTTGTTCCTTCTGTCACCTGCCATCCCAAACACTGTCTGACATATTCGAGTGTATACTCCTGCCTGTCTTCCCAAGCTTTCCATGAAAGTATAAGCTTCAGAGGTCCAGGAGCTCATGTCCTTGGGCAATCCCAGTCCCAAATAATGCTTATACAACACAAGCACTCAATATAAGATTAGTTGTCTATAGAATCCCTGTTTCTGTAATCAATTCCTGTAAGATCCATATTGGAGTGCTATAATAAACAACTATTAAATTTAAAAGCACTACCATGCCTAGAAGTTCTAGCTTCTGATTTATCCCTAGAATCTAAGAGATTTCCACCTCTAATTAGGATATCTAACTAACCTGGGTTTCAGAATGTCCTTGGGGCCATGAAGGCTGCTATGCTTGGATACTCCTGTTTCTAAGCACTTTCAAAGTCCTGCACCAATTATAAACTTATGCATTTGATTTTCTCATAAAAATATTTTATAACACTTCCCTCAAGTTCTACTAAGACCACTCTTTCATCCAACTACTGGTGAGCTGGTTGATGAAGACTGAACTACAAGCCACTGTTGGGACAGTCCTCATCTTCTAATTTCCTCAAGTTGTCCTTGACTTCCTTTCTGAAATGCTCTAGTCCCTTCTCCCGTTATAACCTTTAGAAGTCAAGCTTTTGTATTCAGAAGAATCTCAAGAAAATCTTCTCTCTTCTTAAATTAGCCTATTGCAACCAGAGAGGAACAGGAGATCCACTGTCATTTACCTAATTATTTTTACACAGTCACTGAGACGCTTTGAGGTCTTTTTGTTTTCATGTTGGCCAACAAACCCCTCTTTTTGTAAGCAATCTTTTCATGTGAGAAATTTACTCTAGAAGCAGTCAACCTCTCTAGAAGGAAACTATTCTCTCTGACTTGACAAGACCCACTAAAAAAACAACAGCAGCAGGAACAGCAGCTATACAACATTGCTGACATCTAAAAGAGTAGAGGGAAAAAACAGCTGGCGGGGGAAAAAACTAAGTCCATAAACATTGCAGAGAGGCAAGGCTCCCCTAGCTCTCACGCTACATGCGGCAACCAATTACTCTCTCAAAAGAAGAATGCAGGTCTTACATGAAGTGGAACAATTAATTTCACGCTTGTCATCCTGGCCTCAATAGTAAGTTGATTTGAATCAGATATTTGCGGTACATTACAGCTTGCAGGGGACAGTTCTGGTGCCTCCTGAGCTGATGGACTGCCTTGATGGCTACCATTGTAAAACAATCCATCAATAAGAGTAATTATGGTATTGATCAAAGTGGTTGGCTGCTTCAGATGGGAATCAATTCTCAGGAGTTGCTGGGAACTGAAATGTCCAATGGACTATTCCATCACTAGTCACTGCAGCAACTGAAACAGCTAATATTCTAGAAAGTTCTTAATAATTACTCATTGAATCTGCATTTCTGCTTCGGTGGTCATAACTAGACCCTGTTTAGTGTAGCCTGA
Source organism: Budorcas taxicolor (assembly GCF_023091745.1). Lineage (NCBI taxonomy): Eukaryota > Metazoa > Chordata > Mammalia > Artiodactyla > Bovidae > Budorcas > Budorcas taxicolor. The sequence goes on along the minus strand of NC_068910.1, from coordinate 13,819,952 downwards.
AAGTCACTCCAAGTGGAAGAAGGAAGGGCCAAACACAGATTTATAAAGTGCCAGCATGGGCCAAAGGGGTTAGAATAAATAATGTAGAAAGCCACCTTTCTTTTTTTTTTTCCTTTCCTGGCCATGCCGTGCAGAATGGCATGTGGGATATTAGTTCTCTGACCAGGGACTGAATTCACATGTTTCCTGCTTTGAAATCACAGTGTCTTAACCATTGGACTGCCAGAGAAGTCTCCAAATACTTTTAATAAGTTTACTGTGTCCTGTTAATCAGAGAAGCTCGTTATTGTTGCTATTTTTTTACAGAATTTCTGGGTGAGAAGGTGCACTGAGAAGAAAACAGCTTATTTAACAGATGCTGCTCTTACAGGAATGCCTGACAAGAGAAGAAAATTCTGCATTTCAATGTTGATGCCATCAGTAACAAAGAGTACAATGTCACTGATTTGAAATTCTCATGTACGTGTCATTCACTATATTCTAGTTTATGTGGAGAAATTTTGACTCTCTGGGAAGCAGAAACTTGGGAAAACCAAAAATAGCACATAAGCCTAATAAATCTACTCTCTTTTCCCTCATTCAAATGCCCACTGATTCACAATCAGGCTCTATATTTAGGGCAGCCTCTTCATGGAAACCCTTATCTTCTTGCTTGGACTGCAAGGAGATCAAACCAGTCAATCGTAAAAGAAATCAGTCCTGAATATTCATTGGAAGAACTGGTGCTGAAGCTGAAGCTCCAATACTTTGGCAAAGAATTGATTCATTAGAAAAGACCCTGACACTGGGAAAGACTGAAGGCAGGAGGAGAAGGGGACAACAGAGGATGAGATGGTTGGATGGCATCATCAACTCAACAGACGAGTTTGAGCAAGCTCCGGGAGATGGTGATGGACAGGGAAGCCTGGTGCGCTGCAGACACGACTGAGAAACTGAACTGAACTGAACTGAACTTCATGGACTCGGGACTCAGAAGCTGCCACATGTCACATCTACCCTTGATTAGAGAAAGTGTAGCTATTCAATCCTAGGACTCAGCAGAAGGCTTCCTAGCACACACAGTAGGGGATGCACACTCCCAGTGACACCAAACCTCAAGCTCCGGGATTTCCCTTTCCAGGACACAGGAAAGAGTATGTAGTCACTGAGGAGGCCTCACAGATCCTATTTTCTGTCCCTGTATTTGACAATGACCTTCTCTTCCCAACTCTGCTTCTGCATTTTCATTTCTTTTTCAGGAAGTAGTTTGTTTCCCACTCCAGTTCGGACACTAAAGACATGTGTATAACCTGGGGTAAATTACTTAACTTCTCTGTGCCTCTATACGTCCCTCTCCACTTCAGTAAAGGAGGAGGAAACGATCAATTCTGATGGTAGAGCATCTGGAAAAGGCTCCTAAAAGACATTTGAGGGGACTTGAGGGATTCCCCAAGTGCCAGAGTGCTTGGCAATGGAGGTGGGGAAGTGGTCCTCAGGCAGAATAAACAACTTTAGCCAAGGCTTTGAGGATGAACAGAGAGTATACAATGTTAACCACAGCACAGGAGTGTTGGGGGAGAGACGGCCAAGTACTGTGGAGGGCAGATAGGGAAGGACATGGAACGCAGAGCTCCAAGGTCTATACTTCATCTGTCGACAGTCGGAGCTACCCTGGGTTTCTCAGCAAGGGAGTGAGCTGATGGAAACACTTTTAGAAAAGGTATCCCAAGAATCATTTTATAAGATGAACTGAAGGGAAAAGGAACATGGAGCCCCGTTAGGAGGTTGCCACAATCATTCAGAGGAGAGATGATGCTAAAACACCAAATTCTTGCTAAATAAGTCTTCTGTAATTCAGACATTATTTCAAACAGCAGGTTGATAAATACTTGTGTGGACATTTGCTGACGTACATCTTTATGCCGAGTTTCATTTTGTTATATGCAAGCTGCAAGAGTGGCCTCAATGTTATTAGGAATTTACAGGGTCATTAGCTGTCCTTCTCTTATATATCAAAGCTCTATAATGCCTGAGCGAATTCCAAGTTCAGTTTGGAGAGTTTCGAGATAGCAAAAATTTATTGAAAGGCTTAGAAGGTTTTAACATCAGAATGACTCAACTCTCCTTAGTGCTCGAAACACTACCATCAAGTCAAACATGATTCCATTTTTAAAAGGAAAAACTGAGTTTAGACAGTTTTTAATCTGAGAGAAAAATGTGGGCAATAGAAAGCAAAGAGATATTCCAGAAGGCAAAAACGTATGGATGTTTGTCTTCCTTCAGCAACCAAATATTAATTTCACTGATGATGAGATTAAGGAGGCAGACAACAGTCAACTGACATTACTCCGGTGCTTTTATCTGCAATTGACAGCACCTTTGAGCTGAGCCTGGAGCACAGGAAAATTTTCTGGCAATGCTCTACACAGCAGATACATTGATAAAGCCTCCACATTACAGATAAAGACCACGATTATTCCAGATGTTGCACCGACTCCCTTAGAGCACACCAGCCTGCATGCAAAGGGTTCTCCCAAATCTTTCTTGTTGACACCTATGAATTAATGACAAAGAAGATTTTTCACTTTAATTTGTTGTTTGCTATTAATAAAATAGCAACAAAAACAATAATACTAACAGCAACTAACTCTTATATAACATTTATTACATATGCTAGGCTCCACTGCTAGCATTTAATCTCCCTAACAACCTATGCGCTGGGTATCATTATCATCTCCATTTTCAAACAGGGAAACTGAGGGTCAAAGGGGTCAAGTAATTTGCCTGAGTCTTATCTTCTCCCCTTCACACACAGAAACATTCAACTATCACAACCAAGAAGCTACCAGAAAACTATATTTGGTGGATACATCATTCAGTTCAGTTCAGTTCAGTCGCTCAGTCATGTCCAACTCTTTGCAACCCCATGAATCACAGCACACCAGGCCTCCCTGTCCATCACCAACTCCCGGAGTTCACTCAGACGCACGTCCATCGAGTCAGTGATGCCATCCAGCCATCTCATCCTCTGTCGTCCCCTTCTCCTCCTGCCCCCAATCCCTCCCAGCATCAGAGTCTTTTCCAATGAGTCAACTCTTCGCATGAGGTGGCCAAAGTACTGGAGTTTCAGCTTCAGCATCATTCCCTCCAAAGAAATCCCAGGGCTGATTTCCTTCAGAATGGACTGGTTGGATCTTCCTGCACTCCAAGGGACTCTCAAGAGTCTTCTCCAACACCACAGTTCAAAAGCATCAATTCTTTGGCGCTCAGCTTTCTTCACAGTCCAACTCTCACTTCCATACATGACCACTGGAAAAACCATAGCCTTGACTAGACGGACCTTTGTTGGCAAAGTAATGTCTCTGCTTTTGAATATGCTATCTAGGTTGGTCATAACCTTTCTTCCAAAGAGCAAGCGTCTTTTAATTTCATGGCTGCAGTCACCATCTGCAGTGATCTTGGAGCCCAAAAAAATTAAGTCTGACACTGTTTCCACTGTTTCCCCATCTATTTCCCATGAAGTGATGGGACCAGATGCCATGATCACACTCTTCTAAATACACTGTATTGTTCCAAAAAGCAACAGTAGTTTATTAGTAGCTAACTGACAATTCTCAGTGGTCCCTAAGTAAGCCCCTAGAAGGGGAAAAGTGTAGGTTGGAAGAAGCAGTGAAGTGTGAGATAAAGATGCCATTAACACCAGTTTCCTCTCTGAAAGTGGAAAATGACTTTTGAGAGACTGGAAACATCCCTGCAAACCCAAAACTATCATTTTATGGGTGAGCATCCCTCCTCAGGGAAGTACCTCTCAAGTGACTCTACTAGCATCATCTAGGAATACGGAAAAATTCATATTCTTGAGCCCAGCCCAGACATAGCCCCGTGCCTCACTGTGAAGACCCAGGAGAAAACACATTTAAACAAGATCCCTGTGATTTTAAGGGCTTCCCTGGTGGAAGAATCTGTGGTAAAGAATCTGCCTGCCAATGCAGGAGATGCAGGTTCAATCCCTGGGTTAGGAAGATCGCCTAGAGGAGGAAATGGAAACCCACTCCAGTATTCTTGCATGGGAAATCCCATGGAGAAAGGAGCCTGGCGGGCCACAGTCCAGGGGGTTGCAAGAGTCACTCACGACTTAGTGACTAAACAACAACCACCCTGTGATTCTATAAAGAATCCCTGGATTAGAGACTCCCCATCCTGCCATCCACAGAATCCTCCCAAAGGCCACATACAGATATACAAACTCAAAAATGTTTCTTACAAATCAAAACATGGGATAACAGGAATAAAGAAACCCAGCCATAACCTTTCACTTTCAAAAAATGAACACAAGGCTTGCTGAGCTGAGCAAAGAAACATCGTAAGAGCACAGTGTTGTTATCGTATTTGAAAATGTCACACCAACACGAAGATGCTCTGAGCAAGAGTGCCTGAGAGAGCTGGTCAAATCAAGGGCAGCTTGAATCTTTCATATTAAAAGTCCAATACCAGCACTGCGTGTAAATCAGAGAGGCACAAAATTATTCAGGGAGAGTATTAAATCAAATCCTGACCTTAAAAGACCAGCCGAAACCACAGGGTCATAGAAAAGGGGAAATTTGTGTGCCAGCCAAGTCTCTGGAAATGTGGACCCAATGCTGAGGCCAGGAAAGGGTTTAACATAAGAACCAGGACTGATGCCTGGAAGTTAATCCACTTTGTTTTTTTAGGTCCAAGTCCTCTTATTGGCTCTGCTCTTCCCGATACCCCCAGATTTCTCCAATTCAACAACCCTCTCATGGCACCTTGGGATGACAGCAGACTCTAGGATGGAAGATACAGGAAGCATCACTCTCACATCCTGGCACAAAGGAGCTGGGGGGTCACGGACATCTGGTAGGGGTCAGCTGGCAAATGCCTGGTCCCATGAGAACAGAGTAGAGAGCAAAGAAAGGCAGTTCTGGGTCCCAGGCTAGGCAGCCTGCACAGAAAACACCAGAAGGAGGAGAGGGACAATTAAACTCCTGGCGCAGAGTGTGCAGGACTCCCAGACGGAAGAATGTGTGAGGAACTGCAGCCAAGTCCTAATGACAGTCTCTCTCCAGTTACGTCTTTACAGAAGCCCCTAAAACACCTCTGAGATAATGGAAAGAAAGTCAAAATTAAACCTAGTGAACATGACACAACCAAGATACAAGCCTACCGCCCTTGACCACATAACTGGTCCATAAATGCCATCGCGTTTCTGTAACAGGCAGGGTTGACATTATTTACTAGTAAGTCTATGTATAACAATACCATGATTAAGTTTTTCTCAAATAAGTTTTAATGTGATATCCAATACAGAGGCTCAGCCTAAATCCAGAGCTAGTTTTCCAACAATCTCATCACCAGACCATCCTGTAAAAAGGCAGAGAATTCTCCTGCAAGGATGTGCTTGTCCTTTAGCAAAAGGGAATTTTGTTTAAGAAATGAAATAATCATGCCCAAAAGGCTGCTTTGCAAAAAGAGAAACTGAAATCCTGGGATCCAGACATTTTACATAGATGTATCTTAGGACCTCAATTAAGGAGAATATCTGGAGAGATTACTGCATGAATAAAAAATTTCAAAAGCTGCTAATAGTACGCAAATACTGGAACCAAGCAGAGTTTAACAGGAGAGCTCAAACAGTAAAACACCAGGGTCTCGCTATAACTCTGTGGGTCCTCAAACTTCACAGTATTGTTCTGCCTTATAAATTAAATTCTTTTATGAAATATCATTTTGATATTTATCTAACTAGCTCCTAGGAGCCAGGACATTTAATACTAATTCTGCTCCATATCAGGGTCATACCTATGTTCCAAAGAAACAGTACTCATTTGGACTTAAGAGGTCCCAAGTGTTGGAACAGATGAAAGGCAAACGTCATTCAGGGAGGCAATACCGCTACTCTATTCCCAAAATTGCCTGAAGAGATGGACAAGATGGGATCAGGGTAAAGGAGACCGAAACAGGCTAACATTTGAAATATATACTTACTCTCACTCACTACAATGTGAGTCTACAGATTCTAAATAAACAGTGGCAGGTGGCAGCAATAATCTCCCATAAAAAATCCTGAGATGGTCACCTTATTCCATTCTAAATAATCTATGGTTTGAAATTAAGTTGGTTATACAGATATACTCAGTATCTGTTAACTCCATAATATAAGGATAGTGACTTGCATTGAAGAGTTGTACCATGAGGTACAGCTAACAATACTAAAATATTTTCACATAAATGTTAATACATATTATGCAACATGACAAGGGGATAACAGAGGGTAGAAAACAAAGATATTTGCTATACACATATATTCATAACAGAATAAGCAGGAAATTCTCAGGACAACTATGGTCCTCATTTCTGTAACCAGTCTCAGGGTCATACCCAGTATTTGTAACTACCTTTCTCTACCTAGTCTGTATTCCTTTCGCCTTCAGCAAACACCTTAGTTGGTGGTGGTTCTTTATTTGATGGGGTGACACAAACTTTAAAATCTGTATTAGTCACCTAGGGTTGTCCTCAAAAAAATACCACAGGCTGGGTGGCTTAAACAACAGGAGTTTATTTTCCAATAGTTTGGAGGCTGGAAGTACAAGGTCAAAGTGCCAGCACAGTGGGCTTCCAGCAAGACTCTCTCTTTGGCTTACTTATGGCCACTTCCTTCTGTGAACTCACACGGCCTTTTCTCTGTGCCTGAGCATCCCTGGTGTCTTTTCCTCTCCTTAGAAGGATATCTGTCCTATGAGATTAGGACTGATGTCCTCATTTAATCTGAATTACTTCTTTAAAGGTCTTTCTCCAAATACAGCCTATTCAGGGTTCAGTTCAGTTCAGTTGCTCAGTCATGTCCAACTCTTCGCGACCCCATGAATCGCAGCACGCCAGGCCTCCTTGTCCAACACCAACTCCCAGAGTTCACTCAGACTCACATCCATCAAGTCAGTGATGCCATCCAGACATCTCATCCTCTGTCGTCCCCTTCTCCTCCTGCCCTTACTCCCTCCCAGCATCAGGGTCTTTTCCAATGAGTCAGCTCTTCGCATGAGGTGGCCGAAGTACTGGAGTTTCAGCTTCAGCATCATTCCTTCCAATGAACACCCAGGGCTGATCTCCTTTAGAATGGACTGGCTGGATCTCCTTGCCGTCCAAGGGACTCTCAAGAGTCTTCTCCAACACCACAATTCAAAAGCATCAATTCTTTGGCACTCAGCTTTCTTCACAGTCCAACTCTCACATCCATACATGATCACTGGAAAAACCATAGCCTTGACTAGACAGACCTTTGTTGGCAAAGTCGTGTCTCCGGTTTTGAATATGCTGTCTAGGTTGGTCATAACGTTCCTTCCGGGTTAGAGGTTCAGCTTATGAACTGGGGTGTGGAGGAGGGACACAATTCAGTGTATAACAGCTTGTGATCATATTCTCAATCTCAGCCAGGATGATATACAGCAAGTAATAATTAAGGAAAATCAGATCATCACATTTTCTAGGCATTTTAGAGCATCTGTATTTTATTCACCAAACATGAATGCATTTGGCCAACTGTCTGAGCACCATCTGTGCACGAGCACTGTTCTGAGCAATGATCATGTAAGACACCAAAGTATATCTTGGGTGTTGGTCATCGTAGGCCACTCTGCATATAAGAAGTCCCAACGTGGAATTTCGAATCTTCTTCATTTCAGGTGACTTTCTGGGAACAGTTTCGGTGGCAGCTCTGTGCTTTGATCTAGTTCTCTCTTTCGGGGGCTCTGATTAGTTCTATGTTAGACCTCCTTTGCCTCTTTTCAATCTTTGTCCCTTTCTATTGAATTCTTTTTCCTATTTTTCCTGTTTGAAATGCTCCTAATTTTCACCTTTTATTTATTTTAAGGCACTATCTGTGTGTTCCTTCTAATTTAGCCTTTATCTCTAACTTTTTTTTTTTTAATTTCCAATGCTTTCCTCACTTCTGTCACCTCATTTGGTAGATTCTTCTATTTTGGTTTATGCTGTTCTCTCATATCTTTCATCTCTTCCTTAATGAATTTGGTTCATTTTAACAAGAATAAGATAGTTCTGTTTGGTGAGCATGTCTACGTGGTGAGCTGTGTGTAGAGATATTACTCTGCTCCTTACTCCTTTCATACTTTTTTTTTTTCTGTACAGGATTTTATCTTCATTCTTTTCTATGGCTTATATTTATATGAAATTAATTTTCCTAAACATTCAGGGAAAAGTACAATTCACAATAGTTTTTCTAACTTCAGAGCTCCCTCTTCTGTTGTTTTCATGTAGTGTTTAAAAATATATTGGTTGCTTTCTAAGATTGTTGTTATTGTCTAGTCACTACGTCATGTTCGACTCTTTGTGAACCCATGAACTGCAGCCCCCAGGCTCCTCGGTCTGAGATTTCCCAGGTGAGAATACTGGAGTGGGCTGCCATTTGCTGCTCTAAGGGATCCTCCGCACTCAAGGACTGAACCCACATCTCCTGCATTGGAAGGCAGGTCCTTTACTACTAAGCCACCTGGGAAGCTTGCTTTCTGAGATTTTCTGGCCCCACTTCTACCTCAGCAACCACTTTCATTACTAAACCTTAGGGAGAAAAAAAAAAATCTCAGAGCATATGAGAAAAAAACCAGAGACTTGTAAGGGAGAAGAGTATTATAACTAGACTTTGAAAGTCACAATTTTTGCAAAAGAAAAGAGAGTAACATATTTAAACTACTCAAATGAAATATGAGCCAAGGATTTTATACTCAGCAAAATCATTTTGAAAGAAAAAGGACACAAGTAATGTGTAGGAATTTAGGGAATATTGTTCCCTTGAGGCATTTCTGAGAAAAATATAAGAGAATAAATATCAGGCGATCAAAATGGCTATTGAGCAGAGATTAGGACTGGTGGTAAAGATTAAATACAAAGATTTTGGGGAAATTAAGACTAAATGAAGGTTCAAAGTGAGAGTATAGCATGTAATGGCTATATGCTTCAAAATGTAAATATGATACAACTATTTTTAATAGGGACAATTGGAAAAATATGCAAAAGAAGTATTTTAAGTATTTCTAATAATCATATTCACAGTGTTAATATTAGTCTGAAATGTTTTATACATAATGTGAGACCAAGCAAATGATTTATTATGAGTTCTGAGATATTCAAATTCTATCATCCCTGAGTCCTTAGAATTAAGTTTCTTGATATGAAAGACAGAGATACAGATACAATACATAAAAGAGTAAAAACTATATGGTCTCATATTTGAGCTGAAAATATCAATATGAAATCATAAAGTGCCATATATGTGTGTTATATATGTATGTATACATATATGCCTCCAGATTCATGCCTGTTTCAGGCTTGAACTGAATTTATAAATCCAGTCAGGAAGGCTGGGCAGGCATCATGATCCATACTGAGGGCTAAGGAAAACTGGCTCAGACGGATCAGTGACTTGTTCATAGTCACACTGCTAAAAAAAAGTGGGAAAGCTGGAGAACTTTCTGGTACGCTGTTTAAAGCCTAGAGTGTAGACTCAGGTAATTTACAACTTCTGAGGCCCCGCCTCCCCAAGGGGTGCTTTATGTGTATGGGAGGGGATGTTTTGCTTTGATTTTGCTTCTCCCCTTTTGATTTTAATTTACCAATCATTTTTAGGGAAAACTATCAACTGCTTCACTGACCTGAAGCACGAGGTTATTTGCACAACATAAAAGACACACACAGCTCTCTGTGCAATAGGAATAATTCCCAAGCCTTCTACTTTTGTCCTAACCCAAACACAGCTTTCAGACAGTGGAGACGGGTCAACACCTTGACTTTAGGAACAAGAAAGCAGTGAAAAAAATCAAGAACTTCCCTCAAAAAAAAGAGTGCTGAAAATAAAGTGGAACTAGGTAAACTTACAATAGAAGACTAAACACTGAATATAATTAAAAGAACCCATGTAATTTTTTAACAGATTCTTCTGGCATCATCTGGCATTTGCCAAGCATCTGATGGCCCCCTAGGTCTCAAGTCTTCCCACGCCCCTGCCCCTTGTCTTCCCAGGTAATAAACCCTCCCTCTCAGCAGCCTTGGGTTTCCAGGTGTCCACAGGGTCACAGGATGAAGGGAAAAGCATTGCTGAGCCATAGAGCAGAGAACCGGAGGCAGAGGGCACAATCTTGGAGAAGACGTGGAACCAGAGGATACTTACTTTATGATCTAAAATTGGGGTTCGGGCTAATTTTGACTGCAATTCACCTAGAGCCCAATCTCCTCCAGTATCTCTGATGTTAGGAAAAATGTTTTCCAAAGAGCATTTCCATATTTTGACAGTGGGTGGAAGGTGCTTTATTACTGTCAGTTATCTTCAGAACCCCTCCCCCTTGCCCTAGGACCAACAACCAAACAAAAGCAATCACATCCACCACCGACTGCAAACCTACTCTGTTCCATGCCCTATAATTATATATAGCTCTTACTCATTTCTCTCTCACTAACCTCAAGGTAGCCTTAGTTCATAGGTTTTTTTGTTTTTGTTGTTTTCTTGCCTCATTGAACAGCTTGTGTGACTTCAGTTCCCCAAGCAGGGAATGAACCTGGGTCCTCTGCAGTGCGAGTATGGAGTGCTAACCACTGGTCTTCCAGGGAATGCCCATTCATAGGTATTCTTATCATCATAGTTTAGATGGAGAAACTGAGACTTAAGTTGATATAACTTCCCCAAGGTTACACTGGAAGCAAGTGTTAGAATTATTGACCAACTACCACCACCAACAATCAGCATTAGAAGCTGGCTGTGTGGTCCCCACAGGCCAACCTCTTAATTACTGACCCACACAGAACGTTCAGAGATATTGGCACCTGCCATCCACTCCATCCACCTCCCACCTCCAAAATAGCCACCAGAGCAGCACACAGGTCCTATACCAGCTTAATCCAGCCTATATCAGCCTAATTGCTTGTAATCTCATAAGCAATTAAGAGTTAGGCATGCCCAACTGTGTCTCCATAATGACAAGTTGGCTCAGACCTTATCCTGCAGGCCATTTCTTCTAAAAGCTGCCTCTAAAGCCTCTTTGTGATTAATATGCTTTCTTTCTTAGACTTTAAACTCTGGAGCCTGGTGACCGGGGGCTGAAACCTAGCTCCATCACTTAGGAATTGTGTGACCTCGGACCACATGTACAGCCTCACTGTTCTACTTTTTCTCACTTCTTACGTAGGTACTCACCAGAGTAATGAGACCGACCTCTCAGTATGCTATGAGAAATATATGAAGTTCTGCTTGTGAAGAGTTTATAGTAGTGCTTTAGACAGGCAGGAAGCCCTCTGTCATGTTCCCCTAGACAACAACCATGTGAGATTTTCTGATTTCTCTTATCTTATTAAGATAATAAGTATAAGAGAAAGCTATTTCTCTTTCAAACTGAATGTTTGGAAGGAAATAAAAGCAAAAATACCAGAGTTACTCCAAGGGGGCTAGATCTTAGTTGTTGGGTCCATTTGTCACTGGATTCAAGTTCCATCTGAGGTCACCCAAAAGACAGCATAAGTGGGCAAAAATAAATAAATAAAAACTCCAAACTTTATTTTTTAGATAGCTTTCTTTCCAGGGGGTTGGATGATAACAACTGGCACTGGGTTTTAAGGTCATTTTTTTCTCTGCACAAAGTTATTTCCAAATGAAAGGACCTCCAACGTTTCAGAGAGAAAAATCCAGCTTTCTCTCTGCTGTGGTTTTCCCAGCACCTCTTTAAAAAATCAGCAGATGAGAATTAAAAGCCTGAAATCAACACAGAGAATCACATCATGAACTGTAACACAGGTAAGTCACATTCTTCCTCCTCCTATTTCCTTTCTTGTGTTCACTCACTAGAGAGAAACGCATCTCTCAGCTGCTGATCCATTTTCCTTTTACTTCACCTAATTAGCATTCTGCTTGGACGCCTCTCACAAGGAAAACCATCCTGCAACTTCTGTCGTTCTGATTATGCTGAAGCAGTAGAGGGTTTTCAGTAACCGCTTTTGACAAGCATGATTATATCTAGTAATGACTGTTCTCTTGGGTAGGGTGGAACAAAACGGACTTGCTTATCATCACTGATCTTTCAACACAAGCTGCTGGGCTTCTGACCTGCAACAACCAACCAACAGGATCTGCCAGTACCTTTGGTGGCCCCTGTCTAGAGCCACTTAATAAAACCATCACTAGTTAATTCCTCTCGCACATCTTGATGTGTTGAAAATTCCAAATTCACTCTTACCTGGAGAGTTCCTCCAGCATCTTGGAACATTCAAGGTAGTTGTGGACAGTTTAGCATAAATGCCAACAGAATATTTCATATTAAAAATTAGAAATTAAGTCATTTAACAATATGTTTCTATTCCCTATTCTGTATTTCTATTTTCTATTCCTGGTGCCAAATAAGATTCCACAGGTGTTGTTACAGCAATTCTCATAGCAGGTGATGTTTAGTGAGACTTTACCAAGTGCCTGACAAGGTATAAAGTGGTTTTATTTTTGAAGTATTGTCTGACTTTATTCTTAGAGAAACTCTGTTGGTAGTTATTATAGTTGTATTATATTTTCACTATACCTATTTTACCCACTCCAGTGTTCTTGCCTGGAAAATCCCAGAGACAGAGGAGCCTAGTGGGCTGCCGTCTGTGGGGTCGCACAGAGTCAGACATGACTGAAGCGACTTAGCAGCAGCAGCAGCATACCTATTTTAATGATGAATAAAGTGAGGATCAAAGACTGTGACCCCATGGACTTCTCCTGGCCAGAATACTGGAGTGGGTAGCCTTTCCCTTCTCCAGGGGATTTTCCCAACCCAGGGATGGAACCCAGGTCTCCCACATTGCAGGTGGATTCTTTACCAGCTGAGCCACAAGGGAAGCCCAAGAATACTGGAGTGGGTAGCCTATCCCTTCTCCAGGAAATCTTCCCAACCCAGGCATCGAACCCAGGTCTCCCACACTGCAGGGAGATTCTTTACCAACTGAGCTATCAGGGAAGCCCAAAGACTCAGATAACCTGCCCCAAATGCCACCTAAGTTAGACCTGAAGCCCTGACATTTACCCACTATACTTTATCACCTCCTATGCTGATATTTTCAGCAGGACTCAAATTTTCTGCTTTTTCGGAAGTAACATTCTAATTCTAAACCATGGCAGCTAATAGAATCACATTTGTCCTCCCCAAACCTCTTCCATACGTGATGATCTTTCTTCTGACCCAACTCTTTAGTCTGGACTACTCATTTGGCAACTGAGATCACAACAGACTCAGCAATGCTTTTCAAACACAGTTATGGAAAGAAAATCTCTGGGTGCCTCAGCATTCTTTGACTCTAGCATTGGCAATGAACTCTGCCACTGAGTTTATGTCTTACCTCTCTAAATGAATTGCAAAATCACTGAAGACTAAAAGAGTTGGGTTTACTGCTCTGCATCCTTCCCTTGGCGTAGTGGTTACCTGAGCCTTTCAAAGGTGTTGATCCCACTCCAATCAAGTCCTTCCCCCAGAGCCAAAGTGTATGGTGATTTTACACTTTATTTACCTAAATGACTTAATAATTATTGTCCAATACTCCTTGAGTCCTTTACTTTAGCCACAGGGCCAGATGCCCACTCCTTTTTGCATAACAAATAATAACATTGTAACAAACGTTCGAAAGAATGACTGATAATGGATGCATAAGCCTCACATCCTCAATATGTTTACACTTTACAACAATAAACACATATGTTGGTTTATATGTTGCTAATAAATAAAATACTCATAACAATCTAAAGACCTCAAATGGGTTTATTAGTGCTGTGATTTACATTCTGGTAAGCATTTAGAAGGCCTAAGAAAATTAGTATCCTTGAAACACAGAAGAAAGAGTTGATTTGTGCCATGTCCCAGCTGACCCTACCAGGGCAGCTCAGACCACAGCAGAAAGGCAAATGCCAAGTGTTTTTGGGTCTCCGTCTCAACAGCTCTTGTAAAACCCTTTTTACATTATTTAGACTTAAATCAGAAATGATCTTTAGTGTTTTTCCTTCTTAGGAAAAGCAAGATATATTTGCTCAATTGTATCTACTTCCCTACCAGGTACTGTCACATATAAAAATTAACATCATAAAAACTGCATGTTTGATGATGAAGATGGAAAGAAAATATCTAAGCAAGTGGGACTGCCACAAGAAAACAATTAAAAGACTCAAACTGGATTTTTTCATGATCATTTGAGGTGATTTGCTCTTCCTCTGAGTTCAGCAGCAATTTGCTTATGCCTCCTTAATATGCATAGGTGAGTGACAATTCACTAATGCCAGTATAGGAGTTTATGTGACTAAAATAAAACCTTAAGTTCTATAGAGGTTCAACTATCCTATTTTAAAAATTACATACATATATATTAGAGTGATGATACGGAAGAAAAATTTAATAGTGTATAAATTATGCTACAGATGACTTATGGACATAAATGAAGACTGACGAAGGCAAAGAAATTGAAAAAAAAAACAGCAAAAAACAGTGTTTTTCAAATATGCACCTCCAAGCACTGTTCCCTCAGCATCAGGCTCCAGAGACACTACGAGGAGGCAGGTTTCACAGGGATTTGGCGGTGAGACCATACACAGTCTTAGAGACTCTCAGCGCATATCACGGAAAAGTTCTGCAGTAAACAAGTTTGCTTAACTTGGATTAACTCTGTACAGCTGTCCGTCAGCACCCCAGAGTTTCAGAACCCACAGGTTTCAGGACATGCGCAGATTCCAAAATCCACAGTCCAAGGGACTTGTGCTCAAGTCCCTCACACAAAACAGCGTTAATATTTGCACACAACCTACAGCATACTCTCCCATACACTACAAATCACCTCTAGGTTACTTATAATATATAATATTTAATGCAAGGTAACTATTATGTAAATAGTTGCCAGTGTGCAGCAAATTCAAGTTCTGCTTTTCGAAACTTTCCTGAATTTTTTTCAAATATTTTTCAATCCATGGTTGATTGAATCCGAAGCTATGGAGCTCACACATACTGAGGGCTTGTTTCCTAAATCCATCTATGCATGAAGCCATTTTTTTCCCCACTTAACATCTATTAAACTAGATAAACTCATGTAGCTTTGGGGAAATTCAGCACTGGAAAGGGAAAAAACTGGGACATGCAGCAGAAGGGGACTGAGCCAAAGCCCTCATGCTTTGCACACGCTGTGGCACATGTCAACTGCAGAAATACTGGCGCGTTCAACGGGCATAGAAGATGTTGACATAATAATTCCTGAGAGGCAGGAAAAAAAGGGAATTACAAAGTTGAATCCATTAAATGAAGTCTTGGTAGGTCAGCTAGCATTCCTCTTCATAAAAGTCAAGTTCCAGAGATCAAGTTGCTTGGGTAAAGATTAATCTGTACCATGGAAATGTGTAAAAATGCTTTTGACCTACATTTCATTTGTACAACTTAGATAAATCCAAACTGCATGGATACTTAGATTAGCTAGGGATATAAAATACTAACTTCCTCGATAAACAGCAACAGGGCCATCGCTGGCAGATGTAGGTGGATTTGGGAAATAAGCAATGGGGCTTCAGCCTCACTCATTTCCCCCTCCAAGCCCCTGCCCCGAAGGTTCTAAGGCTCTGGTGTGTCTGTCTCCCCTGCAAAGCAAATCTTGTAAGCCCTTTCACACCAGATGTGTTATTCCTCCTAGGGCCACGAGCAGCTTGGAAGAGATATGGTAATGTTTAACACAAATTATTTAACACAATTAATTCTCCCAAGGGGAAATAGAGGTGTTGACGACAGACACTTTCTCATGATTAAAGTGGGGTTTATGGGTTTGGGGGAAGAAGCGCCACTCTGATCACATCACATGACTTAGTCACTGTTGATGTTAACCCTGATCATATGACTGAGGTGGTAACTGTCAAGGTTCCCACTGTAAAGTGTCTCTTTTTTCTTCTCCCTTTCCATAGTGTATTCTTTGGAAGGAAGTCACACAGCCCACAGCTAAGGAGTGGGAGTTTTGCTCCACCTCCTTCAGGCCACAGTAGCCATACACATGATTTGGAATTCTTCTGCATGGGAGATTTTTTTTTGCTTTATACTTTGGGTTGTAATACAATACCACTTTATTTTGTTATTCAAATTATTCCAGTTTGGCCACTGGGAGCCAACAGCCAGTTGATTCCTGTGTCTCTTTGGCATATACTCACCATTCTATTTTTATTGCTTTTTTTTTTTCCTTTGAGAAATTGCTTATTACTTTCTGACACTACAAATGTTCTAGGCTCATCTTATAAATTCCCTGCCCCAGTCCTAAAATCCACCATTTCTCTGAGGAGCCTTGGTTCTTTCCACTGGAAAATGGTATTAGAAACCAAGATTCAGGAGAGTAGGTTTTTTCTTTCTTTAATGTTCATAAAAACCTGCTTGGTTCTATTTTTACCAACAGTCAACCCATCCTTAGTCTTTTAAACAGAATCCACTCCTGTCTAACGTGACCATACAAGTTTGTTGAAAACAAACTGTATGATTATCAAATAGAGAATTTAAGCCCTCCATGCCTAATGATTCTCAGCTTCCCTTTGAGTTGAGAAAGGATTCAGACCTCTTGCTGTTAGACAAATCTTCCTTGGGTTACGCTGTCAAGTAGTTCACAGTGTCCAAGGCGCTCATTCCCCCAGTGCTGTAAGAGCTCTGTCTGCAAAATGAATGTTCCTACACTCTTTCTGAAGATGGAGTACAAAGAGGCACTGTCCTGCTTTACCAGTGCTGTGTCACTGGATGTGTTTCCAAAGGTGCAGAAGGCCACGGAAGGCAAGGAGGCAGGGTAGTCTCTTTAAAAATACACACTCAGGTGCATTCATCTGTGGTATCCTGAGACACTGTGCATAAGCTGCTCCTGTGGCCTGACAATCTCTCTCCCCATCTCTGTGTGAGACTCACACTTGTCTAACCAGCAACTTCTTATGTACTGTCCACAGCCTATGGATGACTGCTCTGTGGCTCCATCTATCATTCATTCGTTCCACACCGTACCAGTGTAGCCCAGGCCCTAGACCTGGGATACGAGAGTAAGCGCTGTAAGACTAAGGCTCTGTTCTCACAGAATGGATATCCTAGGGGAGTGCAAGGGGGACAGGAAAATATCAGATGGTGGTTACGTGCTGAGAAGAAAAGTGGAGTGAACAGGAAGGGGACAACTAGTTTTCATATAAGTGCCTCCTCATCAGAGGGATCTTCCTGAGCATGCCACCACCACTCGCCCCTCCTCAGCCACTGTACACATCTTTCTAGCACTATCAGGTCATTCACTATGTGAATATAACTGTTTGTCTGTGTGTCTGTCTCCCCTAGTAGACAACTCCTTGGGAGCACAGATCAATTCGGTTTATCTCATCCATACAGCATTACAGAGAGCCAGCATCCACAGAGGATCCATCAAACCCCAAAGCAACTGACTGGCATGAGATCCTGCAAACAATAGGGGCAGAGATTGTAACACAGCTTTGTACCCTAATTCCATAATTTGAAGTCTGCCTCTTGCGCTATCATCAATCAAAGTGCCCATGTGTTCTACATCTGCATTTCGAGGAATAAGCTATTCAGTTAGGAAGAGCCATGCAGGAAAAAATTCAAACAATGGGTGTAAAAGAAACAGATCTTGAAAGCATGGTGGGGAGGGGGGATATATACAGTTTGGGAGTGGTGTTCAGAGACTGTCTGAAGATGAGATTTCTTTTTTTAAATTAATTATTTTAATTGGAGGCTAATTACTTTACAATATTGTAACGGTTTTTTGCCATACATTGACATGAATCAACCATGTTTCTTAAAAGGAAGCTTTCGGGGTCAAAACAAAGAAACACAAATCCTCACGTAAATCACTGCCTGTGACACATTTCCTTTTGGTCTTCAAAACCCACCTCATAGTATTGTTATGAAAATTAAGAAAGATTATATGCATAAGAGTAATAGGCCAGGACCCAGCTCCCAGTAATCCCAGTCAGTACCACTGATATGAAAGCAGCAACAAACAACACTCACTCACACATTCAAGCATCCAAATTGCTAAAAGCTTGGGGACACTAACTCATTTACTGCTCCCAGTAACCCTACGAACCTGGTGCTCTCACTCCCCTCCCTGCAGCTGAGAACCCAATGGATGACCAGGATTGCACCCACAGAACTGTTTGACTCTGTAGCTAAGGTCTTCATGTCAGACAGACACACACTCGTACGTGAGTCCACACGGTGGAGGCCACGCCACCACAGCACAGAGGAGATCATTCCAAAGAATATGCCTGTGCTTGGATAACCAAAAGTAAGGGGCAAGGGGTCACATCCAGTGCCCAGCCTTGGCACTACTACCTGAGTTCTTGTGAAGCCCCCTCCCACCTTGGCCTAGGACCACCCCTGCCATTCTTTATGCAGCAGCTTCACTTTAGGCAGCTGCCTGTGTCTGTGGAATACAATACAACAAATAAGCCTCTACAATCATGAAACCTATAACCCTGACCTTGACAAGACCACATACTAATAACTATAATGCCTGTGCAAACTATCCATTCATTCAGTTAATCATTCAACCAATTTTATGGAACCATGAGCATATGCCAGCACTTCTTTATACACTGGAAATATATACATGGTGACCAAAATGGACCAAAATCCCTTTCAGCGCCAAGATGGCATTCTAGTGGTTTCTAAAAGCATTCTTACAACACAGCTACATGTTAGTTACATGAATGTGTGGGCCTCCTGCTCACAAGGCTGGTCTAGACAGGTCTCCAGAGATGCACACAGAGCATTTGAAGAATCAACTAACACAGTAAATCAACTAACATTAACTAGCATACTGCTTTTGATTTTTCAAGAAACCTTGATGAGCATCACTTCCAAAGGCTCTGTACATTTATCCTTTAAAGTTATACTTTAAGAAAAAAGTAATACTGCCCCTATCTTACAGATGATGGACAGTTCCATGTGGCTAGCTCTCAGAGTAAGGACCAGAAAATGGGCTTTCTAATTCCTGCTGAAGAACTTCATCTACTGAACCAAGGTACAACATCGGATTTCAACAGAAACCCAGATATTTGACAGCTATGACATTTGTGTCACCCATTTCCAAAAAAGCCAAAACCCCAACCACTAAGCATTCTCCTTTGTCATCTCAACGTGGTGGCACCCTAAAGATATCAGGCAAAAACCACTGACCACTTAGCCCTGGGTGACATGTTGGCAGAATAGATATTTTTTGTAAGCCACAGCCTGTGGCCAACATACTCAGGCAGAAGCCAGGGATGGAATCTATCCAAGTCACCATGTGTCCCTATCACCATCTATCATGTTTACCAGAGCTGGATATCTTTTGGCAAGGAATTCAACACACACAATTCAAAAGAAGCTTGGAAATTTTGGATCATTTAATTAATCTTTATGTATTTTGTTCTATTAAGCAGCAAAGAAAATGTTTACAGCTCAACTGAACAAATTAGCATTTAAGATTCTTCTTTTTTGCAGAGAGATTTATTTATCTACATCTATCCGTATAAAATATTGTAGAAATTAAAATGTCAAATCTAGATTCTTTGGCAAGGATTTTATACGACTGTGGAGGTGACATGTAGCCTGAATAATCTCTCATACAAATGTACTGAATTTCTTGAGCAGTAAGTATAACATGTTTAATGAAGCTCAGAGTTTGCAACCTGTCTCCCACAGAGTCCAGCAGAGTTCGCCTTTAGAACCTCCTGTGTCTAAATGTGGCTCAGAGACTATTTGCTAAGATGAGTTCATTCGTAGATGACAGGACATACTCCAGAATTATCTAGAAAAATCATTATGCCTTTTCAGATATTAATGACCCTCACAATATACTAATTTAAACATGTACTGGCTTAGGTAATTCTCATGAGATTTGAGAAACATTTTCTTGAATGTGAGTATGGTTAAGTATCAGTCAGTTTGGGCTGCTGTAACAAAATCCACCATAACTTGGGCAACTTAAGCAACACATATTTATTTCTGACAGTTCCGGAGATTGGGGAGTCCAAGATCCAAGAGCCAGCACAGTCAGTGAGGGGTAAGGGCTCTCTTCCTAGTTTTCAGACAGCACCTTCTTGCTATATCCTCACACAGCAGACAGACAGACCAGCTCTCTTGCTCCCTTTTACAAGGGCACAAATCCCATCATGAAGACTCCACCCCCATGATCCCATTTAAACCTAATTACCTCCCAAAGATCTATCATACTGGGGGCTAGGGTTCTGACATACAAATTTCCAGGGAATGCACAACTCAGGTCATAGCAGTCAGAAAAAAAAGAATTTCATAAACTCTTGTATCTTCATTTTTTGTGGTATCCAAATAGGCTAGAAAATACTCCACTGAGACGAATGGAGGAAAAAAATGAAATCTGGTATATTTTCCCTACAATAAAACTACTGTGGTTGTTGTTAAGTTGCCAAGTTGTATCTGACTGTGACCTCATGGACTGCAGCACACCAGATTCCTCTGTCCTCGAATATCTCAGAGTTTGCTCAAGTTCATGTCCGTTGAGTCAGTGATGGTCCTAACCATCTCATCCTCTGCTCCCCCTTTCTCCTTCTGCCTTCAATCTTTCCCAGCATCAGGCAGTTTCCAATGAACTGGCTCTTTGTATCAGGTAGCCAAAGTATTGGAGCTTCAGCTTCAACATCAGTCCTTCCAATGAAGATTCAGGGATGATTTCCTTTAGGATTGACTGATTTGATCTCCCCACAGTCCAAGGGACTCTCAAGAGACTTCTGAAGCACCAGAATTCAAAAGCATCAATTCTTCGGCACTCAGCCTTATTTATGGTCCAACTCTCACATCCCTACATGACTACTGGAAAAACCAAAGCGCTAACTATGTAAGCATTTGTTGGCAAAGTGAAGTCTCTGCTTTTTAATACACTGCCTAGGTTTGTCATACCTTTCCTTCCAAGGAGCAAGCATCTTTTAATTTCATGGCTGCAGTCACCATCAGCAGTGATTTTTCAGCCCAAGAAAATAAAATCTGTCACTGATTTCACTTTTTCTCCTTCTATTTGCCATGAAATGATGGGAACCGGATGTCATGATCATTGTTTTTTTTTTAATGTTGAGTTTAAAAACAGCATTTTCATTTTCCTCTTTCATCCTCATCAAGAAGCTCTTTAGTTCCTCTTCACTTTCTGCCATTAGAGTGGTATCATCTGCATATTGTAGGTGGTTGATATTTCTCCTGGCAATCTTGATTCCAAATTGTGATTCTTTCAGCCAGGCATTTCACGTGATGGACATTGCATATAAGTTAATTAAGCAAGGTGACAATATACAGCCTTGTCGTACTCCTTTCCCAGTTTTGAACCAGTCCATTATTCTATGTTCAGTTCTAACTGCTGCTTCTTGACCCACATACATGTTTTTCTGCAGACAGGTAAGGTGGTCTAGTACACCCATCTCTTTAAAAAGATTTTCCATAGTTCACTGTGATTCACACAGTCAAAGGTTTTAGTGTAGTCAATGAAATAGATGTTTTTCTGGAATTCCCTTGCCTTCTCCATGATCTAACAAATGTTGGCAATTTGCTCTTTTGTTCCTACACTAAACTATGCTACCTCTTAAATTTATGTCTGTTTTTAAGACCAGAAAATACAAACAGTGATAAATTGAAAATACTTTAAACTGCAAAGCAAATCAGACAAAAATTTTTATAGTCAACACTGTGACTGGGTCTGATTTTACTTACTTATTTTTAACTATTTTGCTTAAAATTAAACCCACCTTTGGCAAAATTTCCAACTTGCATAATACTTTGTCAAGATTGATGCTTCTTCTATCCAGGTTATTTAGAAGCATCTTAAGTTGAAGTGGCAAAGAATACATGACAGTCTTATCAAGATGTCAATGGAAGCAAGATCTCTGTAATCTGCAGCCATCCAAAAGATTAAAATTCCCTCTCTCTTGAAATGAGTGCTCTGAATAAGATATAACAAAATGGATCCAAGAACAGTAAATTTGGTGCATTATATGAAAAGCCTGCCAAGGCAATTGATACTCGGGGGGAAAATAGGAGTTTTTATAACTGGGTAAATGCCATGTGAGCAAAACAGAGCATAAGAAGGAAAAAGGCAGAAATGAATCCAGCAAACTTAGGGAAGGATTCAAACTTCCTTAATTTAAAACAAACTTTCAAATCCTGATTAGAAATCACTAGCCCTTCAGGCCTTACAAACATCAGATAAACTAGAATCATCTGTTCCTTTCAGTTCAGTCACTCAGTAATGTCCAATTCTTCCGTGCCATGGACTGCATGGGGTCAGCCCATGGATGCCAAGCTTCCCTGTCCATCGCCAACTCCTGGAGCTTACTCAACATGTCTATCGAGTCAGTGATGCCATCCAACAATCTCATCTTCTCTCGTCCCCTTCTCCTCCTGCCTTCAATCGTTCCCAGCATCAGGGTCTTTTCAAATGAGTCAACCCTTCGCACCGGGTGGACAAAGTATTGGAGGTTCAGCTTCAGCATCAATCCTTCCAATGAATATTCAGGACTGATTTCCTTTACGATGGACTGGCTGAATATCCATGCAGTGCAAAGGGACTCTCAAGAGTATTCTCCAACACGACAGTTCAAAAGCATCAATTCTTTGGCCCTCAGCTTTCTTTATAATCCAAATCTCACATCCATACATAACTACTGGAAAAACCATTCCTTTGACTAGACGGACCTCTGTCAGCAAAGTAATGTCTCTGCTCTTTAATACGCTGTCTAGGTTGGTCATAGATTTTCTTCCAAGGAGTTAGCGTCTTTTAATTTTATGTCTGCAGTCACCATCTTCAGTGATTTTGGAGCCCAAGAAACTAAAGTCACTGTTTCCATTGTTTCCCCATCTATTTGCCATGAAGTGATGGGACCGGATGCTATGATCTTCGTTTTTTGAATGTTGAGTTTTAAGCCAGCCTTTTCACTCTCATCAAGAGGCTCTTTAGTTCCTCCTCGCTTTCTGTCATAAGGGTGGTGTCACCTGCATATCTGAGGTTATTGATATTTTTCACAGAAATCTTGATTCCAGCTTGTGCTTCATCCAGTCCAGCATTTCTCATGATGTACTCTGCATATAAGTTAAATAAGCCAGGTGACAATACATAGCCTTGACATACTCCTTCCCCGATCTGTAACCAGTGTGTTGTTCCATCTCCAGTTCAACTGCTGCTTCCTGACCTGCATACAGGTTTCTCAGGAGGCAGGTCAGGTGGTCTGTGACTCCCATCTCTTGAAGAATTTTCCACAGTTTGTTGTGACCCACACGGTCAAAGGCTTTGGCATAGTCAATAAAGCAGAAATAAATGTTTTCAAGGAACTCTCTTTTCTGTGATCCAGCAGATGTTGGCAATTTGATTACTGGTTCCTCTGCCTTTTCTAAATCCAGCTTGAACATCTGGAAGTTCAAGGTTCATGTATTGTTGGAGACTGGCTTGGAAAATCTTGAGCATCACCTTGCTAGCGTGTGAGATGAGTGCAATTGTGCGGTAGTTTGAACATTCTTTGGCATTGCCTTTCTTTGGGATTGGAATGAAAACTGACCTTTTCCAATCCTGTGGCCACTGCTGAGCTTTCCAAATTTGCTGGTATATTTAGTGCAGCACTTACACAGCATCATCTTTTAGGATTTGAAACAGCTCAACTGGAATTCCATCACCTCCACTAGCTGTGTTTGCAGTGATGCTTCCTAAGGTCCACTTGACTTCACATTCCAGGATGTCTGGCTTTAGGTGAGTGACCACACCATCGTGATTATCTGGGTTGTGAAGATCTTTTTTGTACAGTTCTTCTGTGTATCCTTGCCACCTCTTCTTAATATCTTCAGCTTCTGTTAGGTCCATACCATTTCTGTCCTTTACTGTGCTCATCTTTGCATGAAATGTTCCCTTGGTATCCCTAATTTTCTTGAAGAGATCTCTAGTCTTTCTCATTCTATTCTTTTCCTCAATTTCTTTGAACTGATCACTAAGGAAGGCTTTCTTATATCTCCTTGCTATTCTTTGGAACTCTGCATTCAAACGGGTATACCTTTCCTTTTCTCCTTTGCCTTTCACTTCTCTTCTTTTCTCAGCTGTTTGTAAGGCCTCATCAGACAACCATATTGCCTTTTTGCATTTCTTTTTCATGGGGATGGTCTTAATCACTGTCTCCTGTACAATGTCACAAATCTCCAACCATAGTTCTTCAGGCACTCTGTCTATCAGATCTAATCCCTTGGATCTATTTCTCACTTCCACTGGATAATTGTAAGGGATTTGATTTTGGTCATACCTGAATGGTCTAGTGGTTTTCCCTACTTTCTCCAATTTAAGTCTGAATTTGGCAACAAGGAGTTCAGATCTGAGCCACAGTCAGCTCCTGGTCTTGTTTTTGCTAACTGTATAGAGCTTCCCCATCTTTGGCTGCAAAGAATATAATCAATCTGACTTCAATATTGATCATCTGGTGAGGTCCATGTATACAGTCTCCTCTCATGTTGTTTCAAGAGGGTGTTTGCTATGATTAGCATGTTCTCTTGGCAAAACTTTATTAGCCTTTGCCCTGCTTCATTCTGTCCTCCATGGCCAAATTTGCCTGTTACTCCAGGTATTTCTTGGCTTCCTACTTTTGCATTCCAGGTCCCTATAATTAGAAGGACATCTTTTTGGAGTGTTAGTTCTAGAAGGTCTTGTAGGTCTTCATAGAACTCTTCAACTTCAGCTTCTTCAGCATTACTGGTAGGGGTATAGACTTAGATTACTGTGATATTGAATGGTTTGTCTTGGAAATGAACAGAGATCATTCTGTCATTTTTGAGATTGCATCCAAGTACTACATTTCGGACTCTTTTGTTGACTATGATGGCTACTCCATTTCTTCTAAGGGATTCTTGCCCACAGTAGTAGATATAATGGTCATCTGAGTTAAATTCACCCATTCCAGTCTATTTTAATTCGCCGATTCCTAAACTGGTGACAGAAGCAAGGTCCGATGCTATAAACAGCAATATTGCATAGGAACCTGGAATGTGAGGTCCATGCTGCTGCTGCTGCTGCTGCTAAGTCGCTTCAGTCATGTCCGACTCTGTGCGACCCCATAGATGGCAGCCTACCAGGCTCCGCCATCCCTGGGATTCTCCAGGCAAGAACACTGGAGTGGGTGAATCAAGGCAAATTGGAAGTGGTCAAACAGGAGATAGCAAGAGTGAACATCAACATTCTAGAAATCCACGAAGTAAGAAGGACTGGAATGGGTGACTTTAACTCAGATGGTCATTATATCTACTACTGTGGATAGGAATCCCTTAGAAGAAATGGAGTAGCCATCACTGTCAACAAAAGAGTCCAAAATGCAGTACTTGGAAGCAATCTCAAAAATGACAGAATGATCTCTGTTCATTTCCAAGGCAAACCATTCAATATCACAGTAATCCAATCTATGTCCCAACCAGTAATGCTGAAGAAGCTGAAGCTGAACGGTTCTATGAAGACCTATTAGACCTAACACCCAAAAGAGATGTCCTTTTCATTACAGGGGACTGGAATGCAAAAGTAGGAAGTCAAGAGATACCTGAAGTAACAGGCAAATTTGGCCTTGGAGTACAAAATGAAGCAAGACAAAGGCTAACTGCAAAGAGAACACACTGATCACAGCAAACACCCTCTTCCAACAACACAAGAGAGAAGACTCTACACATGGACATCACCAGATGCTCAATATCGAAATCAGAATCATCTGTAGTGGAACAAAAGTCCCAAACAAGATAGAATCATGTCTCCCCAGACTGGATGCCAGCAGTGTTGCTAGCTTAAGAAATGTCTGATTCATTCCTGATGCTGCAACACTACACAAAGGAAGCTCTGACACAGTGGGAGCAACAGCTTGGAGGATTCCTAGACTTATAAATCTGCAGGAGCACCTCATCTGCAGAAAGATCTCCAGGTCTTTCATAAAAATGAATATGATCTCCCAGGGGAGAGAATAGAATCACGAGCACATGTACCTAAATCAACACACTCCTGGTACATCTGAAACCCATACATGAAAACCCAAACTCCACTCATGAAAATATAGGCAATAATGTAGCACCTCTACCCTTATCTGTGAAACAGCAATTCTGTTATCTCTCAGTTCAGATTATGAGGATATTATCCGGTCACCACAGTGAGCATCTTAATAAAGACTGGTAAGGACCTACTGAGAGCAATAATGGGGGCAGAATAAAGCTGCCGGCAAAATAGGTCACAGGTCCTTGTTCTCAGGGTTCTGACTTCAAGGTCTGAACTCAATGTGTGAAATAAAAGGACTTCTAATAAAAGACTAGAATCTCTATGAACCTGCTAGAGAGATCAATGCTGGACTGTGGCCACCTCCTCAAAGACAGGGCCCATGCTCCCACCAAGGTGTCTGGCCAGTGTCAACAAATATTAGATCAGTCATTTTAACAACACTCAGTAGTATTGAGGGGTGGGTGATTTATATACACTGAGTCTAAATCTCACTAAGAGGCAAGTGGTATTCCCAAGGTACAGATGATGAAATCAAAACTCAAAGAGATCAGATCTCTGCATAAGAACCCACCTAGTAAAAGGCCAGAGCTAGGTTGTGAATCCACGTTTCTGCCACCCCAATCTGCTAAGGAAACCAAACTGAAGACCAGTTAAGACTTGAGATATAGACTTCCGAACAGGTCTCAGTTTTCTAATCGGTAATGTTAAGAGAATGAATCAAGTCTCTTCTGAAAGTCCACTATTTGACTGTCCCCGGTGTCTGAGCTACAAACAAGAAACTAGATCATGATCACATCCCTCCTCTGATCACAAAAATCTTAAATTGAAATAAAGGAGCCCCCACAAAAAGTTCCTGGAACAAAGTGGACCCAAGAACAAGGAAGTCACTTCCATTGCATCCAAGATTCACTGGTTCCAAAAAACAACTTCTCTCAAGATTGGTAAAAGGAACCAGGGGAGATGACCAAAACAGGCCTGGGCAACAGGTGATTTGTTTGACTTGGCTTTGCCCGCATGCAAAACTTCAGCCTGAATAGTGTGTGTACAGCACTGACTCAAGCCAATGAAAAGCCCTTTTTGAACCAGATGTCGCATCTGAAAATGGCTTGATTTTCTAAGCTAATTATTAACCATTCTTTTTTGGCTACAAGAGTATCACAGCTTTTGTAAATTTAGCAACATTTTGGTAAATCTCCATTATTTTAAAAAATCTATTTAAAAAGTCCTCTTTAAAGGGAATGTTAGACAAGAATTGCGTACCTAATTAATGAGGCTTTACCGAAAACCTAACTGGTAAGAGCAATTGTGTACCAAATATGCTTGCAATCTGTGTGATGAAAATACTATTCCTATCAGAGGACACTGACTGAAAACTAAGTTGGAAGAAACATTCACAGCAGTCACCAGGAAACAATTAACTAAATGTGGACATCAGAGGGGAATGCTGTAATTTTTTAATATTTTAGATAGCTCATTGCATGAAAGGTCTTGATCAAAAAGCTGCTTGAAATTCCATTAGAAAAGAGAATAGCAAACAATTTCAGAGATTCAAAAGACAGCATGATAAAATGACAAGTGCAAAAACAGGCTTCAGGATTTGTTAGAATATTTACTGAATGGAGAATCTTTCAATTATTAAGGAATGACATTTCATTAAGCAAATTCTTTAATTAACTGCCACCACCTTGCCAGCATGCTTCAAGATATGCCATATTCTAAGGATCTGGGGATCACCAAGGAGCATAATCACCAAGCTTTCAGTGGGACTGCACACATCCATCAAAAGTAAAAATACTACGAGGGATACATATGGTCCCCTAACAGTGGAATTCAGAGGAAATAAGGCCAAAGTGCTTATGGAGGGAGAAGGTCATCTGTTTAAACCTGGCAATTATTTATTATTTCCCTTGCTCAAGAAAAGGAGAATTGTAATGCCGGCTAGAAATGAAAAAAAAAAAAAATCCTCCGAAAGAAGAAAAGTACAAAAGGCACATGTTTATCATCGAAACCTATAAAGTTCAAACAAGTGTTAATGATGGCCTCCATACCAAGATCTCCATAATTCTTGCTATTCATCCATATCCATCTTCCCAAATGTACAATGACAATCCATAGAACAATAAAGAGGGTATCCCCAAAAACAGGAATCTCAGCCCAAATGGACAGGTTAGGGGAGGAAGATAGGAATCCATGAACTGCAGCAGTTGATTTCCATGGTGTAATCATGTAAACTCTACCCTGGCTGATCCCAAGCTACCTACGTAAAGTCACTGAACATGAAACCAAGAAAAGGTACTGCCTCGTGAGATCTGGTATCAGCCAGCTCCAGCACAAGCTAGAATGGATGAGAAAGACAAGGTAGCTGGGGATTTCTTATATGCAGGGCGTGGAAATGGAAGGCACTGCAATGGCCTCTCAAGAATGTCCATATCCTAAAACCCAGGACTTGTGAATGCCTTTGCTATTGTTATTCAGTCACTAAGTCAAGCCCAGCTCTTTGCGACCCTGTGGACTGCAGCACGCCAGGCTTCCCTGTCCTTCAATTATTTCCTGGAGTTTGCTCAGTTTCTTGTCCATTGAGTTGGTGATGCTATTTAACCATCTCTTTCTCGGATACTCTCTTCTTTTGCCTTCAGTCTTTCCCAGCCTCAGGGTCTTTCCCAGTGAATCGACTCTTCTCATCAGGTGGCCAAAGTATTGGAGCTTCAGCTTCAGCATCAGTCCTTCCAATGAATATTCACGGTTGATTTCCTTTAGGATTGACTGATTTGATCTCCGTGCTGCCCAAGACAATTCTCAAGAGTCTTCTCCAGCACCATGATTTGAAAGTATCAATTCTGTGCTGCTCAGCCTTCTTTGTGGTCCAACTCTCACATGCCTACATGACTACTGGAGAAACCTTAGCTTTGACTAAGCTGGAGAGGGCAGGGAACAGATTTTCCCCTATAGCCTAGAGCAGGAACACAGCTTTGAAAATACCTTGATTTTAGCCCTATAAAGTCTATTTTGGACCTTTGATGTCTAGAAATATAAAATAATCAATATGCATTGTTTTAAGCAGGTAGGTTTGTAGTCATCTGTCATAACAGCAATAAGAAATTAACACACTGACTAAAACCCAGTCAGACCCTTAAAAATGAGGGTGGAAGTTAAAATGCTAACTTCTGGGACAAATAAACGCTGTAGGACAGAAGTTATAAAACAGACCCCTTCACCTCACCCTATAGTCAAATCAGACCTGCAAACTAAAATGCTTGAGCCAGATTTCAATGCCAGGAAATTCTATGTTAAAAAAAAAATTAGATGTTTTTCAGCTTTGTCCAGGAAACCAGGATGTCTGACCCCACTGGCCCACATCCCATGAGGCAACATCAGCTGAGGAGAAGTGCAGCAGTCCCAGCCTGCACCAGTCCAGGTTGCCAAACTCCCATCCCAACCACCCCCATCCACAAAGTATGGCCAGTCTGGCTGCTGGACATATGAGAGTGGACAATCCCTGCTCCAAACTGAGCTCGGCTGTAGTGTAGAAGAGTGGGGATGTGAGCAGGCAGTCTCACAAAGTGGGAGGGTGGGTTTTTCCTACCTTTCTTCCCCCTCCATCACCACCCACCGTGCTGGAGTTTTGGGGGGGTCCAAAGAAGAGAGGTGCTAACACCCCTCCATCCTCTCTCCTGTACTAGGACCTGCACTAGCTTTCTGTGGCTGCCACAGCAAATTACCACAAATGAGTGGCTTTAAACAACAGAATTCACTCTGCCACAGTTTAAGAGGCCGTAAGTCTGAAGTCAAGATGGCCCTCAGGAGAATCCATTCCTTTTCTCTTCCAGTTTCTGGTGGCCACTGGCATTCCTTTGTGTTCCTCAGCTCTGTTTTCACCTTCTCTTCTCCTCCAGGTGTCTGTACCTGCTTTGGCCTCTCTCTGATAAGGAGACTTGAGAAGGCACTTAGGGTCCACTCCAGTAATTCAGAGTAAACACTTTATCTCAAAATCCTTCCTTATGCTTGCAAAGACCGTTTTTCTCAACAAAGTGATGTTTACAAATTCAAGGGATTAGCACTTGGTCTCTTGGGGTGGCCAATATTCAATCCACTTCCATTTCCATCATCAATTTCCCTAGCCCAGGGTACTGTCTGGGGCAGAAAAGACACAAGAAGGGACCCCAACACTGACCGGGGCTGTAGTGGGTGCGGGACACTCAGAAGCCATACTTTCTGTGCCCTGCAACCCCACCTGCCCTCTGCATCACTGCCCTACTGAGCAACCCTCTGGTCTCTTCCCACTGCATCAGAAAAGAAACCCACCTGTCTCTCAGACTCCAGGGTGGAGTCTCACACATCCCCCTGTGCCCCATCCCCTCCTCCCGGTCAGCCCCCTCTGACTCCCCAGCAGGGTGGGCTCCTCCCACTCCCAGCCCGGATGAGACCTCTTTCAAAAGGCCTTCTCCATCACCTGACCCAACAGCATCACTGGTTCACCTTCCCTTTTTCCAGGATTTGTCACTTCCTGAATTACTCATTTCATGCCATTTCATTCTCCTTCATCTCCCTCCACCAAAGAGAAGCTCCAGGAAACCAGGGAGTTTTGCTGGACGTATTTCCACAGCATCTTCAAAGCCCACAGGGCAGGTACTCAGAAAAACCATAGCTAACTGAAAGCTTGCCCCATTTCACACTGAGGATGATTTTAAGTCCTGGCTGGACACTGCTTTCTTCTACCTGGGCTTATTTTTGACAAACATGAAACAGGCAATGCATTTCTTTCCTGGGTTACCTTCAAATGTACTCTGTTAAATCACTAATGTTAAAAAAGTTTTCTAACCAGACAACTATATTGTGCTGCCTTCCAGCTGGAACTCAAGAAGCCATTATATTTTCTTTAAAATGCTTTTTCCTCACCTAATTAGTTTAAAATGTTGATAGCAATCCAGAAGTTTAATTGCAGACTGAGCATTTTGGTACTCCAAGCCGACCCCCACACACTGGGGAGAAAACCTGGATAACAACCTGTGCATGCAAACTTAGGCTATCCCAATAATTACATGGATACCTTTTGTTTTTTATTATATAAAGTACATATATATGGAATATTTAAACACTTTCAAAACATAAATTTTTCAAAATCACTGAATGGCAAAGAAATGTATCATTGAGAGAAGATTGCTATTAAAAAGCCTATTAGTTCAGAATACAGAGATTTAATCTTTCAAAGCCTCTGCTTCATCAGTTGTAAAATATCTTCTGCAATGGTGCATGCTGGCTTCTTAAATTGTGCCACCTCCCTGAAACTCAAAGTGGGAGCCTAGGAACAGAGGACACAGCTCCCAAGACTCCATAACCCCAAAAAAGGAGAGGATCACCTAATCTGAGGGATCAGCACAAGACTGTTGGGTTTTTAACAAAGTAAGAAAATTAAAGAAGGAACGGCCACATATGCATGTGTGCACGCACACACATACACACACACACACCACCATCTATTACCACAGTCATTTTGTAAAGGATATTTTAAATCAAAAAAGAAAAGCAAGCTCAGAACAAAAAAGCATAGCGCTTGAATGGAATATATTTATGTATATGAACACCTCCCTGCACTATTCCTCTTTCTCTTTGGTCAACTGAGATCAGAGTAAATAAATTTAACACCCACAGACACTGGAGTGTGGACCCAAGTTTGGAAATCATATGGGAAAGATGAAGTGACATAGGAAAAGCAAAAGAATATGTTGGCCCACCTCTAACCCTCACCAGATTTACTCACTTGGAAAAGAGGAAGTTCCCCCAGGCAAGGCATGGCAAATCTAGCACACAAAGACAAGATGAATCTTAACTTCTAAAATCAAAAGGTCAAGTTCACATGCACAGAAGAAAATCTGAAGGGAGATGAAGTGGGCCAGAACCTTTCACTACCCCATCAGTCCAAGGCCTCTGCACTCCATGGCTGCTCTGAGGAGCTAGCCTCAGCTGAGAGAGAGGAGGGGAATGCTTGGGTGGGGACCTGCTTGAGGGGATGGGATGAGGTCACAGCCGTGTCTCAGCTGACAGACACTTGGCAAAAGGTCACATATGAGGACACCTTCTCCAGGGCACTGTGTTTAATGCAGGACAATATGCTCCCATCAGACTTGCAGGAAAGACTTCAGCCAAAAGACAGAGGATCTGGGTCCTGCACCCCAGCCATTGACAGTGTCAATATCTGAGTATCGCAAGATGAGAACCACGGTAACTACTTCTCACACGGTCTTTGATATGATGTTCAAGTATCATGAGACACTGAAGTACCAGTGCCACTATCTTTGTCTGGTCTTGTCTCCTCCAGAATGGGACATGAATCCAACATGTAGCTCCGCATAAGCCCTGCAGTGGAAGCACTACACCATCCTTGACAAAAGCCACAGTGCATAAATCATTCGCATATCCAATTCACCTTTAGTGGCGGCACACTGGACACTGACCAGTACTGCCCCTCAGCTCCAGATCAGGTCCCTTAGAGACCAGGGAAAAAGAGCTCCCCACCTGTCTCTCTCAGTAGCTGTGCTGCAAAGGTGAATTTTAAATCTCCTCTGTGATTAGTCATCAAAATAAAGGCCTGCGAGATATTAACAAATACTTGGAAATACTTGCTAGACAAGATGTTAATAGTGGATGCTTGAGGCATGGTAAGTGAAGGGTCTAACAAATTAACTTAGTCAGAGTCTTCTGGAATATGAGAATTTCCCCAGGAGACTTTTTGAATGCCAGTTTTGTTTCTGCCAGAGGCATCCTGAGTCTTTAGGAGTCGTCAGGAGGGCCCCATTCCCACAAGGCTTGAGCTTCAGGGTCCAGCAGATCTCAGTAAATGCCTTCATCCCAGTATTTCCATGCAAAATGCCAAGGCTCTGAGCATCCCCAGCATGGAAGGGCTGCCCCTGTTGTAGACCAGTTACTTATCTGACTTTTGTACTGAAAGAGCTCTAT
The DNA here is from genome assembly GCF_023091745.1 of Budorcas taxicolor. NCBI lineage: Eukaryota > Metazoa > Chordata > Mammalia > Artiodactyla > Bovidae > Budorcas > Budorcas taxicolor. The sequence goes on along the minus strand of NC_068910.1, from coordinate 13,786,985 downwards.
CAATAGCAGGTGCTGGAGAGGAACTCAAGGCCAGAGGCATCAAACCTTTAAGCTTTCTTTGGTCCCCTGGCTGTGTGTGTGCTCAATTGCTCAGTCACGTCTAACTCTTTCTGAAGCCATGGACTGTAACCCAGTAGGCTCCGCTGTCCATGAGATTTCTCAGGTCAGAATACTGGAGTGGTTGGCCAATCCTACTCCAGGGGATCTTTCCGACCCAGGGAGTGAACCCAGGTCTCCCGTGTTTCCTGTATCGACAGGCGGATTCTTTACTACTGACTCACCTGGGAAGCCCTCTTTTGTCCCCCATTCCTATCCAAATCCCTCAACCCAAGTAGAGAGCAAGATAAATAAGTCTCCCTTCTATCCTAATGTCATCTGCCATTATCACATGTCCTTAATTATTAGAGGAAAACATGCTACTTTACTCTAGCTACTATTGACTCTGTGGTGTAAAACAAGTCTGGGGGTTCTATATCCAATCCCTGCATTTGGCAGCCTGAAGGCAGCAGGCCACCCCTTAAAGTGAGCAGCAGGTCACAAGGAATTCCTGAATTCAGTCTCCATCCTCTGAGCTGTGAAAGGAAACAAACTATCCTCGGGAGAGGATAGAGAGAGAGAGTGCTGTTATCTTGCACAAGCAGACACTGATAGAGGCATCCCGTAAAGAAGAGTGAACTACAACCTAGGACAAAGACCGAGGTAGCAATTGTTCCC